>NC_080633.1:49629750-50951467 GCF_027579445.1 Ammospiza nelsoni
CAAGTTCTTAATTTCTCCATGTTATTTTAAAACTAGAAGGCATAGAATGTTTGTTTCAGTCTGTATTGTTTATGCAAAACTACAGCTGTAGAAAGTAAATGTCATTATAAGAAACAAAATGGGAGAAGAGCAAACACCCTTAAGAGCACAAAACAACAAGGTTAGCTGAATTTCTCAAAATTCTGGCTTTCATGTAGGGGGAAAAAAAGACTCAAAGTTCCCTGACTTTCCAACCCCCCCCCCCTTTTTTTTTTAGTTTAAATTACTTGTGGCACCTTACAGTTGACCCAAAGTTTTCAGCCTCTGGGAGGGAAAAAATTGCAACATTTCTAAAGCAATACATTATTTTCTTTCTTGTACAAACTCCTATGCTCTATATTATTGAACTGTTTAGCTAAATTATCATGAGCTGCTGTTCAAGACACAGTGGAGAATGGTATCTTTGTATTGAGCCAAAATAAAAAACCTAATTTCACCACAAGTCACAGATTTTGCTTTAGCTGCTACTAGCCAATGCTCTGGCTCGTGGTACTGATGCCACAGTTGTGAACGTGGATGCTGCTCTTGCTGAGGCACTGTTTAAAATTGTGCCTTTCTGCAAGACCCACTTTGTAACTCGAGCACTCTGCTTTGGCTGGTTCCTCGCCCAGCCTCCCCTCCGGGGTTTAGAACCTAATGCAGTTGTCAACAGACAGGCCCACCTGCCTGAAGCAACCTGACAAAAATCAAGGGAAAAACAGAGTAAGGTGAACCAGACAAGGCCCTTTTGGGGAGCAATAGGGGCAGCCCCAGTGGACAGCTTTTTGTTTGGTTTCATTAGGGCTTCATTTGATGGTCATATTTGCAGAGAAAAAAGCACTGAATTCACAGCCATCAGGCTCAGCCTTCTGAGATGAACCCTTTGGCCCAGTGAGAGAGATGCAGGCAGTTCAGGGAAAACTGTTGTGTTTTCTCAGGGAAGGGGAAAAGGGATACTATTCAAATGAGAACTGCTTTTATAATTAATTTAGGAGATTTTTCCCCCCTTTCCTTTTCTCCTCAACAGTAGTTAGTTGCTATTTTCACCACCACCTAATTACTTAGTACTGGTTTGAGGGAGGATTCAGCTTCACACGGCATCCCACACAGGTTGTCATTTTGTCAAGAATTCCTTCATTAACAAGCTGTCAGTACCCTGCCAACAGCCACCATTTGGTTTGTTAAGGGACTGGGGGCTCTGGAGTGAAGAGTTGGCTCTGTACCCTTTCCTTTTTGTAAAAAAAAAAAAAATAAATAAAGCAAGAGGCAGATGTCTGCCAGTCTGTTCCTTTGTGACACGTTGCAGCCTTTTCCCTTCTTTTTTTTTTTTTTTCTTTTTTTTTTCTTTTTTTTTTTTTTTTTTTTTTTTTTTTTCCTAGCTGAAAGAGCAAGGCAGTAAAGGAGGGAGAGGAAAATCACACAGACTGCGTAGGTTGCAGCTCAAGCTCCTGCCTCCCTTTCAGGCTGCTTCCTTGGGAAGCTGTCTGGGTGCCCTTTGCCCCATGCTACCTCCCAGCCCCACATGCCCTCTGACATGCCCCAGCTTCAGCATGTTAAAGGAAAGATCTAAAGGAACACAAGCACCATTTTACCTGCAACCTTTAAAACAATCATCCTAATGAAATAGGAAGACAGCCTGCCCATCACATAGGTGCTTTCAGAGGAATTTGTCCTTTCCAGCTAATTAACTGGATTAACACAGATGCTGACAGGCTTTGCCAGGTACTCCTATCACTACTCTTCTGAGATACTGATGATTAAGGATGGCTTTGTGCATCTTCCCCCTTGAAAGCCCAACCATATTTGCACAGTCATCTTTTTTTTTTATCCTATTAGCTCCCAAGATCAAATCTCAGTTTGATTTCACTGATTAGTTTTTGATTGCACTGTGCCTACCAGGTAGAGTTTCAAGGTTAGCACAGATGCTGAGAGAATTGGAGCATTTGTCCATTGTCTTGGGCATTTCCAAGAACCTGCTGTTGCAACCAAGTTTCAGCTATGTCAAGCAGGAATTTAGCTGGGTTGGCACAGATTGAAAGGCAGACAGTGAATTGAAAGGCAGACAGTGGGACAGGGAGCAAAGAGCAGTAGAGGTCTCTGTGGTATCCAGAAATGACAAAAATAAAGGATTGTTCAGAATGACAGAGGATGAAGTAAGTGTTGTCTCTGGAGGTCTCTCTGGCAGGTTTTTGGTCCTTACAGGCCAGTGAGGCTGTCATTATGTTCAGAAGACACTCAAAGGAATTTAGGGGAATCAGACATTTTTTTTCCTCCTTTTCTTCCTTTCTAACAATTATGCCTTAAATGTCTGGTAGACCCTCCTGTCAGCTGTAAAATCATGTGTGCAAGAGTCATATCTGTACACAGAACAGATATGCCAACAGCCTTATGCACATTCAGTTACCTACAAATACAGGTTTAAAATGCACCCACATAAACATTTCAGTTTATTTTTAAAAAAAGTGCAAAGGTGTTTATGCCCTATAATTCTCAGAAACAGAGAATTGTGGCAAGGATCAGTCACAATTATACAACTTACACAATCACAATGATACAAAAAGGATCTCTGAAAGTTGTGTTTGTTATGCTCATAGATACCTTTTGCATGAAAGTGTCTGGATCATGAAGGAGGCTTTATAATATTCAAGTGCAGTGTTAACACAGTTATCTGGATAGGAAAAACGCTCCCCTTGTCAATTCCAAATAGATCCCAAACATAATTTCCAAGGAATCCACATACGAGGAGTCAGAGAATAAGTAGAAATTAAGAGAAACAGGTTGGATGCAATTTGTGCAAGTTATCCTCTCTGGTTATACTCTGTCTTTTATCCTCTCCTCCCATCTTCTTTTCTCTCTTTTGTTCTTTTCTTATTTAAATGTTTTGGTTTTGTTGTTATCTTGGTTGGTTTTTTTTCTGACAGTTCATACAAAACTGGAGAGTGCAATAATGGGATATTACAACACCGGCTGGGAGATGCTTTGATAGCCAGATGGCATGCACCTTGACAAACATGTGTGTATAGAGATTAGATAGATAGATAGATAGATAGATAGATAGATAGATAGATAGATAGATAGATAGAGATAGAGATATGCACACCTTCACCTCTATTTAATCTCTTTGGGCCCCTTCAAGCTGTCACCTCCACTGGATTAGCTCAAAGCTGAGCACTGGTGATCCCACTGCCCTCCCTGGTGACAGAAGCCATCCAGGTTCAGCCAAAGGTACATGTGACAGGGGTCTCTCTACAGCTCTGAAAACCTGCAAGAAGTATTCACTCTTTATTTTAACCCAAGTTCTCTATTTTCCCTGGTTTTTTTTTCTTTACTTGTTCCCACATTAGAGAAACTAGACATGGGACCATCCCATGTCATAACCAAGGGATTTTGTCCTTGTGCTTCACAAGGATAAGGTCTTTCTGAAATTTGATTAGCAATTCTGAAATAAAAATTTTATATAACACATTGCAGTCACGGGAAGCAGAGGGACACAAGAGGCTTAAATTTCAGAAGGCTTCAATTTCAGAAGGCTTCAGAAGGTGGCAAATTAGAAAAAATACTTGGTTGATAACCATTTACCTGCCTCTACTCTTTAACAGGAGTGCAAATAAATCAAATAAATCTACTAAATAATGTTTAGAACAGAGCCAAGCTGTGTGTTTAAAGGGCCCCAAATGACAAGTTAGAAGAACTTCAGCAGATGTGTCCATACAGTCAGTACTGGGCAAACTAAAGCAGTGGCAAGGAAGGTTTGAACCAGAATCCAGCCTGCAGGATGGTTCTTTATCTACAGCAATTTCCATGAGTTAAATGCAGAAAATAAAACCTGAGACAGGTTAAAAAAGAGGAGTACTGAACAGCTTCAAACTCCTGTGCTCTGCTACAGACAGAATCACCTACATTTTTAAAGTGGTACTTTGATGATGTGGCCGTATGGTTCCCATATACCTTAATGGGACTCAGGCAGCCAAATCCCTTATGCAGCACTTCAGCAATGCTAAAAAACATACCAGGCTCTACACACATCATTTTTATTTGCTGCAGAGCATTAAAAGATCAGCAACAAGGCTGGTGAGGGGCTTGGAGCACAAGCCGTATGAGGAACGACTGAGGGAGCTGGGGTTGTTTAGCCTGGAGAAAAGGAGACTCAGGGGTGACCTCATCGCTCTCTACAACTTCCTGAAGGGTGGCTGTGGTGAGTTGGGGGTCGGTCTCTTTCTCTGGGCAACAACAGACAGAACAAGAGGACACAGTCTCAAGCTGCGTCAAGGGAGATGCAAGCTAGAATTAAGAAGGAAGTATTTTACAGAAAGAGTGGTCAGATACTGGAATCATCTACCCAGGGAGGTGGTGGAGTCATCATCCCTCGAAGAGTTTAAAAAAAGACTGGATGTGGCACTTGCTGCCATGATCTAGTTGAACTGTTAGAATATGGGTTGGACTTGATGATCTTACAGGTCTCTTCCAGCCTAGAATTTCTGTGATTCTGTGATTCTGTGAAATGTTCCCATTATAAATATGTTTCCTTGGACACCTGAGAAAATAGGGACTGAGACAGAGAAGTTACTGGCAGGACCGAGACCCTGGCAGACCACAATGCTGCTGCACAGCAAGTACTACCATCAAACGTTATTGAAGCATGGGCAGGGCTGGAAATAAAGTAAAATACCTGTTCTCATCTTTCAAAGCACTATTAGGAATGAGTTGATCCTTCTGATACTGAAAGATGTAGCATTACTCCTCTAAAATAAAAATAAAATTGAAATAAAATAAAAATAAAATGTAAAAATTGAAAGAAAATAAAATAAAAATAGTAATTAAAAAATAAAATAAAAAATAAAAAATAAAATAAATGTAAAATTTTTAAAAGTAAAAATATAAAATAAAATAAAAATAAAATAAAATTTAAAAATAAAATAAAAATTAAATAAAAATTAAAATAGAATAAAAAATAAAAATAAAACAAAAAGAATTACAAAATAAAACAAAATGAAATAAAATAACAAAAATAATAAAAAATTTAAAATAAAATAAAAATAAATAAAATTTTAAAAATAAATAAAATAAAAATTAATAAAATACAAAAATTAAAATAAAAATTTTAAAATTACAAAAATTAAAATTTAAAAAAAGATAAAATGAAATAAAATAAATAATAGGAATTTAAAAATAATATTTGCCATTACATTCTGGATATTTCAAAGCCTCAAATGTAGGGATTTTCCTATAGGGTTCATTGGGCTCATTATTTGTGCCTTAAAACATCTATGATTCCTAAATGTCTATGTGGACATTGAATGACAACATGCTAAAATTTTGAGAACATCTCAAAACAGTTTCTTTGTACTGCATTGAGCATCCAGTGCCCAAGAATATCTCAGGGTATTGATGAAGAAAAAAATCCCCAAAAATTATCATAGACTCCCAACTTGATGACTGTTTACTTCTTCTTGAAGGTTTTCTGGTTTATGAAAACTCCTGGTTTCTGACTCCTGTTTTTAGGATGCCAGCCATGTTAAATCACATTTTCAAAACTAGACAAGAGCAAACTCTTCTACTAAGGCAAATCTGCCCCCGTGAGCTATAATAAAGCAATGCCAACTTATGTAGATTTTAATTGTGGGCTCCAGGGACTTATTTCATTCATATATGTATTTGTACAGTATCTGTCTAAATGACAATACAACAAAATCTTCGTAACAAACTTAGCCCTGGAAAAAGAAGATGAATTATCTTTCAAGTTTAAATATTTGCTGCATTTAAAATGTTTTTTAAATAAATGATAAATATGAAAGGTTTCAAGAGTTAGCCTAGTTTCTGAGGAGAGCAGTTAAACAATGACTCTGATGAGATTTGAAGCCTACATAATTAAGTTTTGCATACATGAGCCTGGAGTTAATTTTTTATGCACCCTAATGCTTCTGTAGAGCGCTTCATTTTATATTGGCTAGCTGTGATGCTTTAGCTGCACTCTTCTCCTGCTCACACAATAACAAAATGTACTGTACCTACCAAAGTAAGACCCTGTCCTGGCACCGGTTCTGAAGCAGCTTTGCTTTCACAGCACCAGTTGTATTGGTCTCCAGAACCAACCCACCCAGGGTTTTGGATTAGGAATCAAAATACACAAGAACATGCTTTAAGAGTCTCAGAGAAGTATTCACAAGACCACCTTCAGCCAAGGGAAGCAATTCTTCCTCAGTTCCCTCTGGAGGACAGAGGCAGACTTCTTTGGGAGCAACTCATATCAGCTAAGTCTCAGTGTCTCCCTCAGGTGCCTTAAATTTTTTAGAGATTTCAGTGTCAGTACTGTCAAGTCTAAGAAGCTTAAGGGCAAATCTAGATGCTTGGATCCTCCAAAATTATAGATAAATGCCTTAAAAGACTGCTAAATGTCTCTGACCTGTTTGGTGTTTTCCTGCCATTGATCCCAAGGGTTTCAGTCCTTTATTTGTACATGCACCAGACTTTCTTTTCAGTTTTTCAGACCAGAACATTTACAGTATGATCTGAAAAAGTAAATAACTTAGACTGCAAGTCAAATACCAGGTTTCTACATCTGAAACAATTTAAAGTTAAGTAAGAGCTTAATTAAGTTTTGACTTAGAGGTTAAGGTAACTAGCTTTTCACTTCTAAAACAGCTTTCACTAATGGCAACTCTCTGTCTTTAGTTACATAAATACTTTTAAATACTGCTCCTTATCCAAAATAATTTACAGAAAAAGAGATACTGGGTGATACTTAGACTTTAGTATGCAGAAACCATTATCCAAAGAGAGAATCCAGACAGAGGGGAAATAGTCTGTTTATTTTAAATACAGATGTTTGAGGCATTTCTTAGGGCTTTCATACTGGTATTTCAGCCAGCATTTATTTTAACAGCCACAGGAAATCCAAATGATAAAAATTCAGCACTCAAGCAGTGCTTCAGCAGCTAAACTGAGGGAGCAAGACCTTCCATATAATTTTTCCTCAGAACAAACCAAACAAAAGGAGACTTCACAGTTACCACACTTATCTCTCTTCTTCCCTTCATTTATATACTGTGCAAAAGCATTGCCATCATAGGTCCTAGCACTGGGCTAGGATGCAATTCAGTTATAACAATTCAAATTGCAATTCAGTAATAACAATTTCTTTGCCCACTTTGTCTCCTCCAAGCCCTGGTGTGCACCCCAGTTGCTGGGCAGTGAAGCCACCTGCAAGGCTCCTCTCTTGCTGTGACCACAGAATGATGTGAGATTTGATATATGGCACACAGAGTAGGATCACAGTACTTTTGGACTAGATCTAGATGTGCAAATCAGCATGTGGCAGGACTTTACAAGTCTGCTGATATATAATTCCCACTGATACTTTAGTATTTGGGGTGATTTTAAATCCCAGATTACTGCCATCTACATTTTTAGGCACCTAGGCCTTGTTCTGGTGTAAACTTTCTTTTGAAACAAGAACCTCAGAGAGGAATTGAACTTCACCACAATTTATTTTGTCTAACTGGATGCTGACATAAATATGTGTGATATTTTATGGTCATGCACACACACACACATATATATGTATATATAAATTTGTATGTGCACCTGTGCAAGACATCACATATCATTTTCAGTGGTCCCTAAAGCCACAAACACATAGGAGAAGGGAAGTGCAGATCACACAGACAGACTGTGCTGACAGGCTGAAAGAAGAGACAACACGGCACGCAGGAGAGCAGGAATTTGAAACATGAGAAATTCAGTCCAGGTTCAGTGACAGGAAAGCCCACTGACTTCAGTGCAGGCCCAGTACACTGGCAGAAGCTGCATCACTTATCTGCCACCTTTTGAAGCCAGGGCATCTTGGCTTATCAAAGAAAAGTGTGATTTATATCCTTTGGGCTCCTGAAGATGTAAAAAACTACCAAAATAGAAACTTTTGAATTCCCATGCTTTGTATTGGAAACCTAAACATGGCTGTGGGACTGTAAATTGTTCTGAATTTAGCTGCTACATGCTAGGTCAAAATCTATTCTCATTAGTCTATAGCTTAGTTGGTTTTCATCTCAAGGTTAGTTTTTCAAGAAGAAAACCTTTCACCAACACTAACAAATGGATTCCATTTATCGCTTGCCAAATTGATGGTGTCTTCCTGTTTAAATGCCATTATTTCAGTTTAACTATTTATTCCAATCTGATTGTCATGGCTATTAACAGTTTACCAGCAAAGGCTGCTTTCGTTTTTCTTTTAAGATGATGTAATGCTGCCTGAGAACATAGAGTTTGCAGCCACTTTTATTTATATGTGTGTGTGTGTGTGTGTGTGTGTGTGCGTGTGTGTGTGTGTGTGCGTGTGAGAGACAATTCATGATTCTTAAACAGAACAGGTTCTTCTCAGCTCCCTGATGAGGTCAAAGTACTGGTATGGAGTTTGACTGTCCACTTCTTGTACATTGCACTACTGTATCATGCAGATTTGTAGTTAGGCAAACTCAGCAAAAATTAATGTCAATAATAGAGAACATAGAATTTTTGCAGCCATTTACACTGTTTAGATATTAATATTTTCTACTTACCTTCCATATTTGCAAATGACTACAAGCAGCTGAGAATCGAGATATTTATCTTGGTGATTGATGTCAATGAAAAAGAAATTAAATTTTAATCATCTGTTAAAAAAACTGTTCATCCTTGCTAAGTCTGTGAGTGCATTCTTTCAAGGCTACTCCAAGGAAAAGAACAATAGCTTAAAGCTTCACTGCTCCAACTGTTCTGCCATTCCTACAACTAGCAACTGTTGAGATTGAAAACTGTCATCTGGAAGTTTTTCCTGTAAAAAATGAGATTGTGTCAAGAACAAGATTTGGCTAAGAAATGCTATTTCAGCAGTTTCTTTTTTTTTTTTTTTTTAACAGGCTATCTTATATAAAATTAAATAAGCCTTCTGGTTTCAGTGGATTTCAAGATTCTCATGACTTGTCATTCTATTTTCTTCTTTTGTAACTATAATCATTTGAGTGAACAGAACTGATTTTTTCCTATCTTCTGAATCATCCGCAAGACTGAAAAGACAGAGTAACAAAAGGAGAAATACATTTTAAAAACCTACTCAACAATCTAACTTTCAAAAAGTTGTATCCCATAACTGGAAAGAGTAAACATTTTTAAAAGAAAAAAAGGGATAAAAAGTTAAAAAAAACTTAAATGCTACTCATATTGTTAGTCTCAGTGACAGAAAAAGGGGGGGTAGAATTAATATAACAATTTGTCAATAATAGACTCCAAAACAAATTAAAAAATAAAAGTAAGGAAACATTCTATTTTAAAGCCTGAATATGAGATTCTTAATAAGCATGTATAGCCACACAGGTAGAACTTGTCTACACCTACCTCATAGTCATATTGTTAAAGCATTCAGATTTGTGGCACTCCAATAAAATAAGGAATTACAACTACTTTTCTAGTATCAGGGGAATCATAATGATGTAGCAGTTTTGTGTGAATTAGAACTGCAGAATATGCCCTAAAATTAGAAAAAGAATTTATTTTAATTCTGTTTTCAAAAGGACTGATTATTAATATGTTTCCTCCTTAGAGAATTGGTTATGACTAGAATTTCTTCAGTTTGGCACATGTATGGAATTTTAATGATAGTTATTTCTTCATCAGCAAGGATAGACTCAAACTCTTCATTATTTGCCCTGTACTCCCAGCTCCTTTGACAAACTGTGACTCACCACTGTACCTTTAGGATTTTACAATCCTAAATTGAGCTAATTCTATTTATTTCTGTGAATACGGTCTTCAATTCTGCTAGGTGTGTCCATATCAGACGTTATCACCTTGGTTTTGGTGATGTCAGCAATGCAAGGAAGTGGTTTTACATGATGGAAATAGCTCTTTAATCGTTTTTGAAAACCATGCAGGTCATCTTCTGACATTGTATGAGTACAGTGGCTAAATGTAACAGCAGGCTGTTGGAAAACAAGATTTCCTAAGCATACTATGAAAAACTCTGTTTCTGACAATCTCCTGAGGACCCCACTGCATTCATAGTGGACAGCCAGGCTCACCTAGGAAACGACAAATAAAGTGCTTTGTTTGGGTAAAATCTTGTTAAACAAAGCTACTTTTGTAAAGAGGAGAATGTCTGTGGCAGATTCACAGAAAAGGTGCCTGATGAGGAGCAAGAAGGAAGACCTTGCTGAAGGGTTTGAAGTAGGCACTTTTTCCTCCTTTCCCAGAGTGAATGGTTTAAAGCACTGAGGATCTAGGTGAAGACTTTTTCTTACTTCACAACCCCATTTTCTTAAATGCAGGTTTGATAATGATTGCTTCAGTTTAGCTAGGAAATCTATCACTGACAAATCCATTTGCTTCTCCTGTGGAGGAGATGGGACCAGATCCCACCAACGAGGCTGTGACTGAAGCTGAGGCACAGTAACTGGGACTCAGCCTGATGTTGGGAGAATATAGGGGAAAAACCAGGAAGTCTGTGGGAACAGGAAAGAAAGGAAGAAAAAAACAACCAAAAATACAGAGCAAGGATTGCCCCACCCTGCAGCCACATAGCCATGACAGCAGTTGTCTGAAATGAGAGGAGAAGGTTTTGCTCATCTCTGTTCTAGTCAAACCCAGAAACAAAACAAAACAAAAAAAAAATTCCTATTCCTCTAGCATCTCCTGTTAAGGGGTTGCAGGTTTTTCCATAGCTGATTTAGCAAGTAGCTCTCCATTAAAATTCATTTTGCACTCAGCTAAAACTTGAAATAAATATGCACAGGGCTACTCTAAGACTGACATGAGACATAAATGAGACATTCACTTTAAGAGCCCTGGGAGAAGCGCTGGCCTTAGCCTGTGACCTGCAGTGCTCAAAGTCTACCTGATGACCATTAGAGCTGCTCTCTTATCACCTCCTTTTTAGCAGGTGCTAAAGCAGATTTAAGGACAATGAAATTTTTCCCCTTGCCTTGAGGTTTTCAGGGTTTTAATGTGTCATGTCTTTTTTTTTTTTCCCCCCCCAAGAAATAAAAACTTTTTGCTAGAAAATCTTTTGTCTTGGATTAGATGCAGTTGGTGATGCCAAAAATAATACAACTTTTAGATTAACAATATTTTTCAAAGAGTGAATCAGATGACTGATATCTTCATTTAATAGCCTCTGTTAGCTACTTCTGCTTATGAGAGGACATAATTTGCCTCTCTCTCTCTCATTTTATTTTTGGGAAGTTTAGCAGTGCAAGAATTCTCCCTTAGGATCACAAAGCAAAGTTGGAAACGGGAGATGCAGAAGGAGTATTTGTTAAAAAGTATATAATTGCAAGTGCCAGTTTTTCTATAAAAAGGAAGCTGAGAAGCGTGCTATGAATGTTCATTTGCAAAGTCTCAAGCTGTGACTGCGTAGCTGTGAATCTCATTCCGCTATTGTCAAAGCGCCGCATTGGTAATTGGCAAGAATGGATGGCTGGCCACATACAAAGTAACAAAAGTTACAAGATCAGCAGCAACTAAATATACTTTCTTCTTCTCCAAAGTGTATAATCTCCTTTTGTTCTTTTTCCTCTGAGAGCTGCATGATAGGTGATGAAGGATGAAGTTGGGGAATAAAGGGAAAGCGCAATTCCTGTGGCAAAGCTGGAATCCAAGCCCTCCGCTTGCTTTCCCCTCCTCTCTGCCCTGGAGCAGAGTGCAGTGCTGTGAGAGGGGCCCAAGTGACAGCAGCATCCAGGGAGCACTCCTCAGGGTCACTCAGCAAACCCTCCAGGGACCACCAGGTGCCTGGATGTATTAAACCTCACAGTTGTATCCGCAGCCTGCCCTCCCCAGGGGAATAGCATCACCAGCTGGGAGAGAGAATGTGGAAGGAAGTCCTTATTAATATCGTGTGTCACAGTAGCACGTAAAGTGACACAACACACAACGTGATGGAATGCGGCTTGGTACAGCACCAGCTTTCTAAGGGGTAGGAATTTCACCTCAGCAGCAACCCAGACTGAAAATGTCTGCTATAAATTCCTGTAATGTAGGAAAGATGCCATAAAAAGATTGTGCCTCTTTTTCTGCAACAGCTGTGAATAATTTGACATTTAGGCAACTGTGTAATAAAAATAATAAATAATAATTTAGCCAGAGCCTGTTGGATCCTTTCATAGATGCAGCACTCGAGCTGCTGGAGTCTCTTGAGCATTTCTGAAATGTTATCGGAAAACACAGGTAAAAGAAGATCCCATTGGTAGCTCTGAATGTCCCCTAATGATTCCCTATCCAGATAATTTGCTTAGACTCATCACCTTTACTATCATAAATCAAACTCTGATGTGATTTAAAGTCCCTCAGCTACCCACAGAGAAAAGATATTGTATTAGATTGTTTTCTGTTGCCTTTTATCCTCTCCTGTTCCAGGAAGTTTGGTAAATATCAAGGTAAGTTTTGAAATTATAGGGAATTTGAAAGTGTTTGGGTTGGTGTTTTTTTCTAGCTCAGTTTTGTCCTTTAGTTTGATGAAGTCTCTGAAAGAAAATTTTTACCTTTTTGTGGAGGAGGAGGACCTGATTTTGTGGTGTATGAAAACTGAGAGAGTTGGGTGGAGGCTTAAGGTTTACAAAAATGTTTTCTCTAGGATAAAATGGGAAATGCTTTAATTCAATTTCTGGTTGCTTTACACAAAATTAACTTTTGAAGACATGAGCTGTGCCACCCCAGCTGTGGTTCTGGAACAGTAAATTGGGTGGTAGCACCATGACTGGGGGAAAGTCACCACAAAAAGTTATGTAGAAGTACATTTCAGAATACCCCAACCTAAAATGGGTGCTGTTAAAAGAAGTAGGAAGCAGGAGTATTCAGAATATGAAAGAAGGTTCATTATGCAAAGGAATGTGGATATTTCAAGCTTTGTTTTATTTTGAACCTGCCAAAACCAAAACTAGTTTAAGCCATCAATGGATGAAAATTATATATCCATGCTCTGAAAAAATTACCTTGTCTCAAAGCTGAAATTCTGCACCTTCTCTTTAGCCTTTCTAAACTCTCTAAAATCACAAAAGAAGTATAGGGCAAAACCACTGGTTTAACCTGACTGGTTTTCTTTCTGATGGAATACTAAACTAAACCAAACTAAAACAATTCCTGCATATGGCTCAGGTTCCATTTTAACATCAGAACCACATCTCCCAGTGGATTACATTCACTGCCAAGCCCTTGTAGCTCACAGTCTTGGTGCGGCCATATGGAGGGCAATATGGCAGGAACAGGGACTCTTACTCAGGAAAGGGGCCAAGAGGTGTTTTGAAAAGGATTGCAGGAACAGGGAGACATCCAAGAGCTGTGCAAAAGACTAAGGAAGCACTGATTAAAAGGGCTGTCATGGGGAAATGACTAGAAATTGAAGTGATTGTTGTAGGCAGACTGGGAGAGATGCAAACCTGAAGCAGCAGATAGAAAAACTTGGGAAAGGTGCTGGCTTTAAAGAACAGGGGCATGGCATGATTCTGATGGGGATATTTTTTACCAATTGAAGTGTTAGGATCAAAGCAAGGTGGTTACTAGGTGGTATTAAAGCAGAATTTTTTCGGTATAGTGAAGGTCAGAATATTTTCAAAGACTTTCCAAGACAAATTTTCAAGTTGTGTGATTCAACAGACTGCATTTTGTCCATAAGGGGAATGGGTTAAACCTGAAGTTGAAAGGCAAGAAGTCCTGTGGAAAAAAAATGGGACACTTGCCTTCATCCATCTGAACTGGAGGTAAATGAGCCATCTGGAACTGAGCAGAGAAGGACAGAACAGCTTCTCTGAAGAGAATGTGGAAGCAGCACCCTCTCTGAGCACTGCTTTCCAACGTGGAGCTCAGTTTGGCCAGAGGGGTCCTGTGAATGTAGCAGCCTGTGAGGCAGAGATGTGGTGGATAAGTGTGAGTGAGAGAGACATTGATAAATGTTTTGAGGTTTGACAAAGTGAGCTTGAGCAGATGCGCTGCTCTCTGCCCAAGAAGGATGCTGTGGGGCAGAGCCACTACCCAAGCAATGCGCTCAGCCAGTTGACCAAGAAATGTCAATTTGCTTTAAAAAGACTATTTGGCTTTGCAAAAACTACTTTTGGCTGTCTCTGCTCCCTATGAAGAGCTAAGTCCCCATTTCAGAGCAGCTCTAGGCAGCTCTGTGAGGGCAGGCAAGAGGCACAGGGATCCAGGAGCAGGCTTACACATGCTGCAGTCCCAAAAACCCACCCACACTGCTTAGCAAATTCCAGCTGCATCAGAATTAACAAGAACTCATGAGTCCATGCCTCAAGACTCTCAAGGTACCAGGGACCTGCTCTCAGTATAAAATAACTCCTCTGCACAACAAACATCCTCCATGAGGCCAAGCAGGAAGGGGATGGATGCAAACTTTCCCCTCACCTTTGAACAAATCTGGGAGTGCAGCTGCGGTGTTTGGTGTAGTGCAGGCAGTTTGAAGCGCTCTCAACTATCTTTGCTAAAAACACAGGTTCACATATCATACATGGATCAGCCATCCCTTTTTCCTCCTCTGCAAAAATCTGTTTAACCAGTTAATGACCTCCTTGGCAGCATTGCCAATCCTGAGAATGTCTTGGGAGGAAGCCCTGGGAATATCACCTACATCACAGTTCATCAGTGTTTCCTTCTTCCCTCATTTCTCCCCATCAAAAATATGTTCTTTCCTAAAGCCTTTCTGTTGCTTTTTAGTTAGATTTTCCTCCTTTGTTGCACTGAACTCATCTATTCAAAGACAAAACCCCTATATAGTTAAACAGTGATTATGGAAAAGGCCAGGGAACATGGACCTACACCCACAGCAGCACAGTCATAAAATAGTTCTGCCCCAGATCCATAAGCACTGCACAGTCTATTTTGAACATTCTCATGATGATTTTGTGAGTTTTTCAGGGCAACATAAGGTTAGGCAGGCCTTTAGTAGATCATGGTGAGTAGCAGCAAGTTGTCGCTGACAGACAGAAAAGGCTGCATTTCTTCATCACTAATGTGTGGACACTGCAGAACACGTCTCTTTTAAACAAGAAATATCATAAGGGAAAGTCCAACAGCCTTTGGAAAGAGCTGGGAAACATACTGGGAGATTTTATTGTAATTCTTTGCTTATTATAGATGTGCATTTTTCTGTGCTGCCTAGCTGCTGTCTGGGGCTCTGGTTTGGGAACTGCATAGAGCAAGACAAAGCTGAGGAGCTGACAAATGGGCAAGCAGGCTGGCACAGGGCACAGCAGTAACTAAACCTCTCCCTACAGCTGGTCCCCCTGGACCAGCCACTTCTTTCGTCATGGCCCACAGTGATGCTTCACAGTGCATACAGGATAATCTGGTTGCATTGGCTTACCTCAGATACCCACCTCCATCAAAGCCCATGGCAAAACCACACACATCTTGTGTTACCCTGTAAGAAATATCAAAACATAAGGAGGCCAATTCATTCCTTTAACTCAATTTCCAGTTTCTCTCTCTTTAGTAAGTGCATGCATGCTCTCAATAATATTTCCTTAGTTCTCTACCAGGACTTGGTCCTTTTCTTTTTTGCCTTTAAAGCAGAAAAAATTATACTATTGGAGTTGGTTTCATTTCACTTTCAGAAAAGTAAAGCATGCTGCAGCAAATATATGCAGTTGGACTTGTGAGGCTGGAACTCCCACACACACAGACCATTTCTCTTGGGAACTGAAACACTTTTACCATGTGTTGGGTGACAAAACACATTAGTATGTTCCTTATATAGAAACGCCATATACCGCTGTGTTTTAAGCATAATTGGGTAGGAACCTTGTAGCATGAGCTCTAAAGAGTTGGACTCAGATGAGTGAGTATTAATCGTTCCCAAGGAAAGGACTGAGATGAGATTTGGCTCCTGTGTTATGTTCTAGTGGATATGTAGCAGGCAGCTTGTATTTGCTTTGGGAAGTTTGGCATACTCCATCGCAAGTCATTTGATAGAGAAACACATGTATCCTGCATAAACATCAAGGAAATCTGTATTTAATGAAAGCAAAGCTGCATGTGCACATACACAGAGGAAAAAAGGAGGAAAAAAGAGGCAGCACTGCAACTGTACTCACAATCAGGCTGCAGGTGAGCCCTGAGACAGATAAGCACTCACCAGATGTCATCTTCACCCCCTAAATTCACATGTCTTGATTCCCTCACCTACTGGGGAAGCAAGAGAAATGTCTCCTGTTTTATAGGGCAGTGGATGTGGGCACCACTTGATAAGAATATGCCTTGTGTTCCCATACAAAATTCGTGTAATGACCACGTTGTTTTACAGGTCAGAGATAAAAAACTTGGAAGTAGACCTTTATGCTTGGATTGTGATTTTTTCCTTTTCTCACCTCTGAATTGCCCTTTAAAAAAATAAAGCACTTAATTCCCAGTACTTCTAATTGCAACGAAAACCTAAAAGCATTAATTTCTCGAGCCCAGTCCTGCAGGTGGCTCTGGAAGCAGCCTTGTTTAAATTCAGGGTAACAGAATTACCGAATGTGGAGCTGGGCTTTGAGCAGGTACGGGGATGCTGGAAATTACTTGTGCCAGGAAATTGGCATTTGTAAAGCTTGACCTGTCCTGTGTGAAATGATGAGGCCTGTGAAAGTTAAATCGGTCTTCAAGGAATAGCACTAATATCAGTGCATCACTCCAGCTCTGCAATAACCAGACATGGAAGACTTAGTGCCTTAATAGCTTGTTTATGGGTCAGCCTGGGCTCCTGTGCCCTGCACACACGCCCTCGGTCTGCAGTGTTGTGAGGAAACATCCCAGTCTGTTCAGTTTGCTTTTCCTACCTACAAAAGAGGTTTCTGGAGAGGCTTTAAAAAACCACAGCAGCAGGAGAAAGAATCAGAATGATTTTTGGAGTTGCCTTTCTAGAAACACCTCTCCCTGCTGCCTGCGCTCATGCTTTGACAGCAAATCTGCTCTGGAACCACTGATTTATTCTTGTCTTTTGTGAGGTGTCGGGGAGATCTGGGCATAAAATCCAGGGCACGACTGTGCATTAAGCAGCACCATTTTCACCTCTCTATAGCCCTCTGTGCTGCAGCAGATTCTCTCTTCATCATTGATTTAAGTTAAAGGAGAAACTCCTTAACTATTTCTCCTGACATTTGGCTTAAAAGATTTTTTTTAACAGCTGTTGCTATATATGCTTCGCTTTTCTGTTCTGTTCCCTTTCTCCCAATTATTTTGAAAATATTTGCCATACCCACATTCACTTTATATTTTTGGCATTTTGGGATTTCAAACTTGAAAATATGTCTCAAATACCGGCATGAGTTTCAGACAATGAAATCATTAGCTTGAAATAAAAAGCCTAAGCTGTCCATCACTAGTAATGTTGACTATGTGACAGAATGCATACAGCTTGTTATCCAGGAAAGGATTTTTTTTTTTAATGCAGGAAATAACCAGAATGGCATTTATTAAAAAGATAAGAAAAGGGAGTAATAAAATGTAGTTGTTGGAGCATTCTAGGTAGAGTGATGGGCCAATGAAATGTTTTCAGTGTTTTGATAAAGAATAATGTAAGGTCTTCAGGGTGTAAAGGTAACACAGCTCAGGGGATATTTGTCCAAGAAAGTATTTACTTTGGAGATAGTATTTCTGAAAGTCTGGTTAGTGTTATAATTGCTTTAAGCTTCTAATTATTTTATAGCTTAAGTGAAATTACTTCTACAGAGGAAAATATTGGGGTTTTTAATATCTATATTGTGGTGTAATTTAAGAACAAGTAAAATTGAGCATCAAATAAAAATTTAACACAATTAGATTCTGATCCACAGCAGTATTCAAACCTAACATTTATATCTGAGCAATTTCATTATCTCTGTTGGCAGTGCCATCTCAGCTGTGTTCTTTATGTTACCTATATACTACTATTCCACATCAAAACAGATGATTAATATCATATTATGAAAAAGAAAAAAAACTTGATTTTTACACAATGAAAAAAAAATCTTAAATAATAAAAACATTCCCAACTTTTCTCTGGATATGAGTCTATACACAATTGCTATGGCATACAAGAGCATCTCAATCTGTGCTGCTGCAGTAAAGAAAAATCAGAGCAGTGCTTTGCCTTATTGTCTAAGGTTAGAGACAGTTGTGACTACCTCATCCTCCTTCATTTCATATAATTCTCCTTCAGGAGAAGAAGCAAGGAGGGGTGGCACACCTGTTGCTCAAACAGACAGATGTCTCTGCTATTATTACAAGCTTAATCCTAATTCAGTTTCTCCCGGTGTGACTGTCTCTTATGCTGGATCTTATGAAGCTGCAGATACATTGAAAGGAAGCAGGAAAAAATATTAACTATGTTTTGCAGATCAATTGGTGTTAATAAACATCCAGATTTTTTTTTTTTATGGATGAGCCAATTTAATGTATCCTTTTATTAAATGCCAGAAGCAAAGGACACTCTGAGTGCAAAATATTGTAAACTGTGAAAGAAAAAGGTGACTTGGCTGTATGGGTAGTTTCCTCAAGCCACTCATTATTAGCCCTGTGCTCCTTGTGACCTTGCCTAGCCCTCCCCTGAGCAGAGATGTGCCTACAGCAGGAGGTCAGATGCTTCCTTAGTACTCTTTGTCTGAACTCGAATGCTTATTTTTGGCTGTAGAGCAAGTCATTTTGGGAAGGAAGAATTTTTATGTTAGAAAGCAATCATTAAGGAAAAATTAAGTAGGCTACACCATTGTGTAGGGTATAAGGATCTGGATGAATATAGTACAGTCTCTTGGCAGCTGAGATGCTGTATCTGCTTTTAAAATTTGCCTGCTGCAGATTTTTAAAGCTTTGATTACAAAATCTCAGGTACAGGGGAGCAGAGGATGCTCCACAGGGATCTAATGATCTTTTGAGAAATGTGCTGAGGGGATATGGCCCCCTTTAAAATACATTTTTGCCAAAATACGCTCGCACTTCATATGCCACGACCCCACTCTTTTGGGAATGACTGTGCACGATAGAAAACTGTGCTTTAGTCATACACAGAGACACACAGACGTGGTAGGTGGGCTGGGATGATTGCCCTCCTTCCTGAACAGTGATGTCTCTTACTGCCTGGTACAGCCAGCCCTGCCCACTGCTGCTCTGCTGTGTGTGCACATGAAGCCCTTTGTGATAAAGAATCTCTTTTTCCTGTTCTTCTGCATAGCAGCCAACCCTCTGCTAGGATGTTAGGTGGTGCAAAGACTTATGTTTTCTAGATCTGATGGGAATGGATCCATAGCCTTGGTGTAATCACACCGAGGTCTGAGTTGTTGAAATGCTGAATTATGGATGAATTATTGCAAGTCAAGAGAGAAAGGCATTGCAGATCATCTGGGAAAGACTGTGACTGGCAGGAAGCCACTGGATTTGTAAACTGGATAGGGTCCACAGGCTGGAGGTATATCCTCCTAACACTAGGCATTCAGGCAGAAAGCTTTAAAGCAACTTAGTGAAAACAGTGGATGACATCATCAAATAACTCCTAAGATTTACAGAAAACATTTGTCATTTTTAGAATAAAAAGAAGAGATTTGCACATTACTGGCCAAAGCAAGTGAACTATTGCTGCCATCCTGCCCTTCCCTTTTCTTACTGCATTCATCTCCTTTGTCTTCTATTTAACTAGAGCCCACAGCTACATATTTCTGTTAAAATGAGAATAAGATAGAAGTTCCAGTGAATTTAGTAGATGCTTAGAAAGAACTTTGGAGCAAGAAGCAAGATCAGGATTTTGAAAGATCTGCAAATAAATATATCCTGGCACATAAATCCAACTTCTTTCCACTGAGAAATGGTCACTTTCCCATTGTCCTTCTTGCACTAATCAAGGCAATGCTTGTGAAGGATAACTGCTAAATTCATCTCAATTTTGTAAAGCTTAACTGTGTCTTGGTGCTTCTCCTCCCTAAAAGTCTCTATGGTAGCTTTATACTGACTATGAAAGGAAAAGTCACTTAAGGCAAGCTGGATAGGGAGCAACAGAACAAACTGCACATATATGGCTTAGCTGCATTTTTTACCATTATCATCTCTTGTTGCTATGGAGAGACAGATTTTATATATGTGCCAGCAAAATCAGGTTATTCAGTACCAAGCGACCAACTATTGCAGAGATTTCAAAAACGGGTGGCAGAAGTTTCTCTCCTAAATGGGGGTTCTGAAGGACAGAAGACATTCATCTCCATTTGTCAATTAAAGGTTTTCTCAGTCATTTGAAACCACTAGATTTTTGGCACACCTAACATAATTAACTCTGCCTGGAATAATTATAATGAAATCTCAACACAGAACTCTCAAGTTCTGTGGTGCTGATCTTCTTTTAATTTGATAACATATTTCAGGAGATGCCAAAAGTTAGACCTCTTCTTTTCTCTCTTTTGGCACTGTTTAAGAAAATAGAAACAACAACAACAACAAAAAGGCAACATGGAAGACTACCACGGAAAAGAGTAAAAGAATACCTAAGTTACAGAGTATTAAGAGGCCACAGATCACATTCTCTGATCTGATACAATTTTATGTGGCATTTCTTAAAATGTGGGTTTCAGCCTTAAGGTTCATACTTTAAAACTTCCTTCACACCTTTAGAATAGAAGAGGTCATTTCTGAAAAATAATCTTCTTCAAAGAGATACACAGTGCAGAAAGAAAAAAAATAAATTTAAAAATACCTTAAGCACTACTAGCCCCCCAAGAGTTACAGTAGGTGGCAACCCTCCTGCCAGAATAGCTTTTAAAGATGAAGCACCTGGCAAATAACATCAACAGAAACAAAATGTGGTGTTAATACAGATCCAGTGGCAAGTATTCCCTGGATTTCATGACACTGGCAAGAAATGAACTCAGGTGCACTGGACTTTGTGGAGAGAATAGACTGCCAGAAGCACACAAGCCTGTTTTGTAAGCAGTGTTAATTTAAACGATGTTAGCAAAAGCAGAGAATAGCACATTCTACCTTGTTCTCTGCCTCAACCATAAAATGCAGATTTATTCTTAACCACATTTCCCTTTATCAATACAGCTCTGACTTGGGATCAGTTAGGAAAAATGCTTTTAGCAAGGGGCACAAGGAATGTTATTCAGCATTTCAGCAAGCAGCACAGTGATCTAATCTCCTCCCAGAGTCCAGCTTCAACAAAGCCACCCAGTTCACAGCCTTCTCTCTTCC
Source organism: Ammospiza nelsoni (assembly GCF_027579445.1). Classification (NCBI taxonomy): domain Eukaryota; kingdom Metazoa; phylum Chordata; class Aves; order Passeriformes; family Passerellidae; genus Ammospiza; species Ammospiza nelsoni. The sequence goes on from NC_080633.1 coordinate 49,650,931, forward strand.
AGCCCTGCATCTTGTGATCCCATCTGCTATCAGCCTGAGCCACACCATAGCTTGCTAAAAGCTCATGCTGGCCCAATGAGCATACCTAGAGCTCTCTAGAATGCAGAAGAAATCCTACCAAGCACATAGCACTGTTTGTTAAGCACAAAGGAGTTCAGCTACCTGCATCATATCCACTAAAGCTCCACCAAGATCCTTGCAAGTCTGAGTGGCTGGAGTGAAGCACTGCTGCTGCACCAGGACAGATGAAATATCCACAGCAGTTCCTTGCTTATCAAAACTAAAATTCACCCTTTCTTTTTTCCTTATATTTTTGTCTTGATCTCACTCCTCTTTTTCTCCAAAGAAAATACCCCTCCCAGGGAAGAGCTGGTATCACCAGAAGAAAGCAGGGAGCAATTGACAGCAAAGGAAGCTTGCTCAGTCCTTTTTTTCCAGAAAAGATGGCAATCACCATTTTGGCTAATACCGAGGCTGAAGCAAGACATTTTAATAAAAAACCTTGATTTGGAGCAAAGACAGACCTGAAACCAGATGTAGGGGTGTGAAGTATGCTCTTGCTCAAATTAAAGAGGTATATTATTCTTATCCATTTATCCGACTGACTACTGAGGTAAATATACCTGTTGTTTTCTGACATTTGTGTGAGCCGTCATCTTAGATGTGTCTTTCAGTAGAATTACTAGCTCAATATTCAGAGCTGCTTTACTACAGTGTGCATCTGAAGGCATACTTGAATTCTAAACAAGTAAACATTTAATAAAAAAATCTCCACCATAAGAAGTAGAATGACAGCAAACAAAAAAACAAAAAAACAAGAATCAAATCCCTGAGCTGTTCTCATACATCCCCTAAAGCTCTATAATGACCTGGTGGGTGATCAGTGGTCGTGTGACATGCATTCGACAGCTCAATCTAGCTCCTGCTGGACCACACTACTTCAAGTAGATTCCCACTCCCTCCACAACTGTGGCTTCCCATCTTTGTGCAACTGCAGGGACTCTTGCACCCCCAGCACGCCCCCAGAGCACTGAGCATTGTCTAGATCCTTGCATCACAATCCAGAAGTCTGCAGTCCTCTGCTCCTCAGGGAGCTGCTTCCACCCTGAGCCCCACAGCACCGAGGACTACCTGAAGGCAGGGGGAGCAGGGCGTTGTAGCTGCTCTCCTCTGGAGGGACATCCACTGCACACAACACAATCCCACAACGGGAAATAAAGCACAAATGCAGAGCACACACAAAAGATTGTCTAGTTCAGACAAATTACAGGCTTGGTGCAGGAATCTGTGGGTGAAATTCTATGTTCTGTGTTATGCAGGAGCTCAGGCAAGATAAATGATTGCCTCTGGCACTCTTATCTGTGAGTCTGTAATTGGGCACTTTGCTGGTGATACAGAACCCTCCTGTAGCAAAATCTCAAGATCTCTCTTCCTTTTGGAAGAGAAGTCTTGTGCAAGAGCAAAGGCATCCTGGAATTACCAGAGGACATATTTTCATGGGTAAAGAAAAGACTCTAAGTCAAGAGTATGTTTGATATTTCCTATGGGAATTCCTCCATCCCATTCCCTGCTTCCACCATGTTTATCCAAGGCATAATTAGAGGAAGTGATACATATTGGATTGAATTGGTATCTCCATGGGAACCAAATGACTCTGAAAATCAGAACCTTTTGTATGACAACATTTTTGTATTTTGTATGAGAATTTTGTGCACTAAAAGTTAATTTTTCATTACCCAGTGGGACAGGAACATTAGCTATAAAATTCTTCTGTGGATGTGGCTAAGAGAGGACCCTATTTTAAAGCCTTTGAAGTACGTGAACACATCTCCTCAAGAAACCCATTTATACTTGTTCCGTTGTGCAAAAGTAACCAATTGTACTATAGGGCCTGAAGATCCCCTTGAGATTTGGCTGACTGAGAAAATATGCATCTTTATACATGATCTGTTTGGGATACCTCTCTAGGGGATCAAAAAATCAAGACCCACTGTGTAATTCTATGTCTAATTTCAGGACTCATTGGGTCCACATCCGTCAGGCTCAGCATTGTGGAATTCCTCACACCCACCACACATTAAAGAACACTCCAATCTCTGGGACTCATAGGGTGGGGGCAGTAGCTAATGAGAGTGGGGTTGATAATTGCAATTGGATTTGCATTTTTAATGATTGAGGTAGCTGTTGATAGCTGTATATTCTTGTTTTATTGTTTCTGCTATTTCGGTCTTTTCTCCTGCTGTCCACTATCTTCACCACCTCAGTGGACAACCCATGTGAACTGGTGGAAAATCCCTGGAAAACACCTTTTGTGCCACTACATGGCGTCAGGACCTCAAGATCACAGTTGTCTGTCTCAAGCATTGCTACCAGAGAAGGATTTTGCCATGAGAGAAGCGCAGAATGGAGCAACAAAATGGCACTGGCTCCAGGCTTGGCAAGGTCTGGCACATCCTGGGCAATGCATCCAGGCAAGGGTTACCGCTGTGACAAGTTATGTGGTATAACAATTTTTCATATGCTTATCACTGGTCAAACAGAGACCATCCCAGGTTTTTGTCCACGTGTCATCTCAGCCCTAGGGGGAGGTAAACAAAGCTGGGGGAGAAGAATGTATGGCTGAAAATGGACATGAGCACTCCATAAGGAAAGCCAACTCAGCAACTGTGCTGAAGTCAGCTCAGGCTGGATGAAACTCTGGCACCAACTCACAACCCACCCACTCAAAAGAAAAGAAAGACTGAGCATGGACCCAAACAGTACTAGAAGCAAGGGAATAATTTAACCAACAGAATAGGAGAACTGTATAGCCAAGAAGCATTAATTCCTTTGTTTGTAAAAATGTACATATAATGAAAAGTATTGAACAATCCCATGGCTTCCACCACCAAGAACACCAAGAAATCCAAGGTGAAGAAGGACTAACAGGAGGCTACTGGGTCCATGGGTGGTGACTGTCTCTCTCCTTCCCTCTCTCCCTCCACTCTTTTCTATTTTTTTCTATCTCTCTACTTCACATTCACTGTTAAATAGAATTTATACTCTTCACTTCAGCATATGATGTCATTTGCACCTTAATTTGGGCAGAGCCATCTCTCAATAATCAGATGTTAACTCCTTCTCTGGGCTGCACACACTGATAACTGACTAGCAATTGAGCCATAGGATGGAAGACTCTGAAAATCCCACCTGGTTGCTTTAAATGAGCCCCCCAGGCTGCAAAGCACATGCAATGTGGCTCAAAAAACCCAGAATGAACACAACATGCTCAGTTAGTTTTTACATCTCTCTTCTCTGACACAAAGCTCTGCTGAATACTTTGGGAGAGACAAGTGGCTATATAGCATCTGAGGTTCTCTCTTACAGGCCTGACTAACACCTTTACAGCAGATAAACCAGTTTCACAACTGCGCCTTGAGCAAGTCAGAAATGTGGCCACATCTCTCTGCTTGGCCTTGGCTCCCTCCTGGCTGCCAAGCTCACTCGGGAACACTGGAAGAGACACTGGCAAGGGAAGGGAGCAGCAGCAGCAATGTGGAAGGGAAGTCTGCTGCTCTTCCTCGTTGTCAGGGGAAGCAGTGCAAGCATGAAGCTCTGGAAAGGAGTTTTTTTTGATTCACTCCACTTCTAAATGCATTTTCAGACATGGCTGGGTTAAAATGCCCTGGAAGCAATGTCCTGAAATCGGGCAGAGTAAAGGAGGAGTTACAGTTGATGGGAGCATGAAAGGTAGAGGAAAAAAGGAAAGCGTTTCTTTCATTGAAGTGTAAGTCTTCCTATCAGATATACAAGCACTATCATTAAAAAAATCACAATGAATATTTTTATATACAGCCCATAAAGTTGACTAATGCTCCTTTGGGGAAAAAAAAAAAAAAGACCTTTTCACCCTTGTGGAGCTTTCATGCCCTCTGATCTCACCTATGGTCAAACTGCTTGACCCTTCTCTACAGAAAAGAAAGCACAGCTTTGACAAGACCAAGACTATACTGAGATCAGGAACAGCCTGGAGCTTACTGCAACAGTATATTTACACAAGATGTGCTTAAAAAATACTGGCTGCCATGGGTAGCAAAAATGCAGAACATTTATGCAATCTTCTGTAATATGTCTTCACTTGGCACTTGCACTCCTGTCCTCTGCGGAAGTCCAGCACCATGCCACTGAAGTACACTACATTTATTAGCTATTAAAAAACAGAGGGGGAGAGAATAACAATGTCACTGCTTCCAGTGCTGTGTCAGATCACCACATTAAAAAAAAAAAATCACTGTAATATGACCAGGAGTGCAGACAGGACAAAAGCCATGTCCAAAATTATGATAGAAAGATCAACCTTGCCTGGTAGAAAGCACTCGAGAACAGCTTGGAAGCCTCCACTGTCATTAAGGTGCACTTCAGAGTACAAATTAATTAGGAGGAGGATTTCAGAAAAGAATTGAATCCTTTATTGGCAGTTCTCCATATGAAAGCCCTGTCACCATGGCTGAGAAAGTGACTCAGAAATGAAAATGAGAAAGAGACAGAGAACTGCCACAGTATCCAGCTTCCCCTTCAACACCAACCCATCAAGCCATTCAGGCAGCAAATTCTGGTTTTAAATGCTATTGGTCACATACCATTATATCACTAATATCATCAGGTACTACTCCGAGCTGTGCCCTGTTGTACACCTAAGTGACAGAGCATCTCTTAATGTAATGCAGACTGGAACAAATACAGGGAAAAAAAATATACAGATTTTATGGGTAGCATGGCTGCTACCAATTTACAGACTGATTATCCAAACTGATTCATATTTTTATATTTAATACGATTACATTTCCTGCTACCTTCACCCTCCTCCACATTTTTCCCTTACAGCTCAGATGTTTTTTTTTTTTTTAATTCACCAAACACATGCAAAAGCCGGTATTTCTCTGCCTACATTTTTCTTGCAAAAACCGTGCAGTCTTGTGTTTAATGAGGAGGAGTTTTAATAGACAGATAGAGAGGTTAAATTGGCTGACAGAGAAAAAAAGAACTGGATAAGAAAAAGATCAGGCTTCCACAGAAACAGAGCCTCATCCTATAATATTCTTGCCTTTATGCATTTATTTATTTATTTATTTCATCTATATCTGTTCCTAAGCAATAGGATACAATAATGTCCAGGAATTCAGAGTTGAGAAAACTCTGCTTTTAATGGGGGGCCAGATCTTCAGCTGCTATAAATCAGAAGAGCTTTGCTGAAGTCAGCATTGCTAATGGCATCAGCATGATTTATACCATTTAAGCATTTGGCCCAAGTGCTCCACCAAGGAATTAATCTTAAGCCAGAAGTTTTACAAAACAAGGAAGCTACCAGAAACAACTGCATGGGAGTTGGAGTTTGGGACATAGATGTCCTCCTTTGTGACGGCCCTTCAGAAAGTAAAGTTCTTATGTAGGTCTCCTGTTTGCATGAGGAGAATAAGGGAAGGTGCACACCTCAGCCTGCAAGCAGAAAGGCAGAAGGCAGGTCTAACTATCCATACAAAGGGTAGCACAGTGTTCACTTGGTTTACACCTTCATTTTTCATCCTGACCCTGAAACTCTGAAGAAGAAGAAGATGCTCTTAGAATTTTAAAGATATGTTGAGAAAAGTGACTTTCACTTGTCCATTAATCACTCAGCTGCATATGTATTTCTCTCCAAACATTGAATGGTGTGATAAGTAACTTCATAAGGAGCAATGTCCTGGTGTTTTACCTGGAGTTCAGTGCATCATTGCATTTGGCAGATGAACTCAGAAGAGACTTTGGAAACTGCAGCACTGTTGTGCCAACTAGTTCAGTGGCATTTTAAATTTCCTCTTGAGCAACTAAAATAAAAACAAAATCAGTTATGCTGAAAGAGAGACAAAATCTGACACCAGAACTGTTTCCCACTGCCCACATTTGAAGCTGTGAAATGGATCTCCATGTGGAGTTTTTCCAGCTGAACTTTACTTTCCTAATAAACTGAAACTTATGCCCAGATCTGCTGAAAAAAATAATTGAATTTTGGAGCTTTTGAAACCTAGCTCCACATCTAAATCATCTAGTTGCAGCCTGTCTCCTGGGTTTGTATAAACTATTTGACCACCTAATCACCATCCCTAAAGGTGTTCAAGAAACAGCTGGAGTGGCATTCAGTGCTATGGCCTGGTTGATAAGGTAGTGATTGGTCAAAGTGTGGACTCAATGGTCTTGAAGGTCTTTTTCAGCCTAAATAATTATGTGATTCTGTGACAGGAAGAAAAATAATTTCTTGCAGCTCCACAAAACAGAACCATACATCCAGGTAAAGATATACATCCTTATGCTGTCACTTCAGGGCTCTTTTTTCCAGAGCACCACAACTCCCCCCACTTTAGCAATAGCCGCCTTTTAAGGACATCGCTGCACCACTGCAGAAAAGACCCCAGAACACAATTAGGCATAAAACCCCAACTGTAAAAGAGCAGAGAGCTCAGCCCATCAGTCAGCCTGACTGCCCAGCACTGCTTGCTGAGCCTGGCCACAGTGGAAGGCCAGCAGGGCCCCAGTCATTCCCACCATCCCAACGCACTGCCTGCCCCAGCTCCTCCAGCAGGGCACTGCCGTGCTCCCCTCACTCTTCATTTGAACAAGCCCCTCTGCAGATCTCAAGTTCATTCATTTTAGTGTTTGCCTCTGACAAGAAGGTGAAGCGTTTCTAACATGCAGCAATGAAGGCGGTGTCCACCAGGGAGGCCAGAGCAGACAAGCAGAGGAGGCACAATGGGGAGACACCTTGCCTGGAAATCAAAGAGCTTGTAGGAACACTGCAAACCACCTCCTCAGCCACACACAGGCAGGATTCAACTTTTTTCCTGGGCACTTCCTCCCTGTGATCAAAGGCGACAAAGAATTGCCTTCAGCAGAAGGGGCGTGTGAGGGGCTTCCTATCGACTGGCTGCCTCAGCTGCTGCCTCCTGCTCTGCGTTTCATCACTTCAGGGGGCAGAGAGGGAGACAAGAGAGAGGGAAAAACCTGAGGAAACCCTTCCCATATCATTCTCTCATTAAAAGTTTGGATGATCATTGTAAAGCTGTAAACTCTTCTTTAAAAAGCTGATATACTTAACAGCAGAAGTAAAAATTTTCACAAAATATTAGCAATATTTCAAAACTAAAATTACTCTGGTCACACAACCCAATACTTTTCCTTTGATGAAAGTCTCACCTGATTTCTATTTTACTTCAACTCTAGCCAGTAATACCTTGCCACCTTACTAAAACTTTTATGCAGCTCCAGCCTGTAACAATCTTACCATCAGTGTCTCACAATAAGCCATGAGAACTTTCTGGATTACCCCAAGTTCTCCTAAAAGTCAAGGAAACACAAAAAATGAATTTTATTATTATTGTCAGCTGAGATTTTTTCCCTAATTTTATTTTTCAGATGTCTCTGTCATGGCGTCAAAATTATAATAATCTTTGCTCATTGTATATGTGATTATATTCTTAGCAGCAGTACCTTCCTACATGCTGACAAATCTATTTTGTATTATGACATTTTCATATGTATTATCAAACCTAAATTCTTCCAGCAATTAAGGAACTAGAAGAAAAAATAATTTTTCAAATGTTAGAAACGTAAATTTCTACATTTTCTTTTTGTCAATGAAAGCATGTGGAATGGTTGTAAAACTCTTTGAAGAAATTGTTTCTCAGATTTATAGTATCATAATTCTACTTTTCAGGATCTCTGTTGGTATGATAGTGCACATCATTCTCCTCCTTAGAATCAATATTTTGATTATTTTGTGGGTTATAACTGATGTGCAGTCATCATCTGAGTCACTAAGCACATGTTGCTTATTCTTACTTCTCAGATAGTTTGTGTTCAATTTTGAGTGCTCTTTGATCAGCACATTACATAGGAACACTTGTACAGCATTAAAAACTTTTATCTGTAATGTGCTTATTTTTCTCATAATCTTTGTTCAAGGATCTATTTAGGCTTGATTTTATTGACCTGTTAAAAAAAAAAAAAATTACTAGGTGTGGGTCTTGCTGCTATGTTCTTGAAAAACTGTTTGGCTTAGAACTACTTTGCCTCTCTCAGCAGTTTTTATTGATATCTCCTGGTAAACTTTAAAAGTTACATGAGTTCTGCAGAGTTTTCTTTGTCTTCACACAGTGCTGACAACCAGGCATGGTCCATAAGCTGTGAAAATGCTCTGGTACAACCATTTATTCACTGCACCAGTCTCATCCCAACCACATGGCAAGAGGGCATTTTCAGCAGCACTTGCAGTCTATACCATGTCTCTCTTTCCTTGTGTGGTTTCTATGTGGACTCATTGAACCACACTAACGCCCAGAGAACAGATCCTACTAAACACTTTGCTCCATCTTTGAACAACAACATTAACCAAAAGAATCAGAATGTATTCTGCATAAGTTCATTTCCTAAGATTCTATCAGCTGTTTCTGCTCCTGTAATGGCCATCTGGTCATATGTCACTGGGGAAGGGTCACTTTCAAAAGCAGCACTCTTCTCTTCTTGAAATCAACGTGCCTCACTGCCTTATCTTTGTTGCTGTCATCAATATCTCCTCCCTGGACTTGCTCTCCAGCAGTCAAATAAGTGGATTATATCTATTCAGTTCTTTCTAGGTCTAACCAGCTGTTCTCAAGCAGTTCAGATGATGTTTCTAGAGATCATTGGTTGTATTTCTAGAGAGCTAGAAATCTGCTGGAGTAAGAAATCATTCCTTTTATCATGTCTATTTTGTCATACTATGCTTCACTGCTCAGCAGCAAAGCAGTACCTTCTGACAATTCCAGTTCAAAACTAAATCCTTTTGTAACACTTAAAATAAGTCTGTATCAGATGTTTTACCAGCTGCTAATCTTTTTTTAACAAGAACACTTCTCTTCAAACAGAATGTCTACCATTTTTGTGACGCATGTGGGCATTTGGAAAGCTTTCTAGTATAGATATGGTTTACTTATGGTACAGACGTCCAATTTATCACTTGTAAAAGATTCACAAAAGAGAATTTTGTCCCATTCTCTTGCTTAAATGCCCAAAATAGTCCCATCATAATTGGACTATACCAACATCATGAAATACAAAATTCTGGTACAATCCACTACCAGCATTTTCCAGGTAACCATGCTTTTAGGTGTCAGAGTTATTCTCCAAGGCCATAGTTGATGTGTGAAAATCAGTCATTACAGCGAGCTCCATTGAAATGCACTTGGCATGCATCATCACAAGCATTAGAGATTTATGTGCTTCTATTCCAAGCAGGCAGATTTCAAAACTGGAAAGTAACAATCGCTCTGGGCAGGTTTCGGGAGGCCAGTCTGAAAATTCATGCTCTGCAGTGGCAGTGCATTGGCACATGTATCTTCTGAAGTTGTGCAAATCATTCCATTTCTTCCTTATGAATTTGGAAAAATGTCCACTGGCTCCCTCTTCTTCTCAGCTTCTCAGCTCCATAGATGAAACATTTTTTCTTCAAACCCCCAATAAAACACTGTGTGTATTGTAAGCTGCACAAAAACTTAGCAGCTCAAGTAAATAAAAACAGTAGTAGCAGAAATACAAATGAAATGGTATCCAACTTCATTTCATCAACCATCTTGGAAAATCAGCTCATGCAGAAAGGTTATTGCACACAGAAAGACTGAGTTACAGAGATAAATCTGTTTGACTCAGAATTAGCAATCGTTATCAAGCTGGTTAAGCACTGCTTGGTAAACACAGTTGGTCAAGTGCCTGGAGCCATCAATTTTCCCACCATGCACAGTGGGATCAAGACAAAGAACAGAAATTGAAAGGTATAGGCTCTTCTTTTCACCCAGAATTACGTGATTACTCTTTTCTATTCCTCATGTGCAGATGCTTGGAAAGTAGTACAGAAGGGCAAGTTCTCACATATTCAATATGCAAGAACAAATTGTTTGATTTCTTTAAAGGGTGTAAAGGTCATATCACAACTGGGGATCCTTTGGGATTTTTTCCACTATTTATTGACTTCCTGGATAAAAATGCAACTCCTCCTTTTCTAGACTCTGTTTTGGTATTAGACTAAAGGAACTTGAAATAAAACTTCTTTAAATTGAAATACAAACACCCTCTTCAATGCTTAATGCAGTGGAACAGATCCAGTTTAAAGAATAAACACATTCACCCTCATGAGGATGGATGAGCTTTGCACTGATATAGCCAGTTCAGATCTTGCTTGTCGGGAATTGTTGAAAAACTTTGTCAAACAACCAAAGTACACTGAAACTTGATCACAATAACCTGATAACTGCAGGCATAAATCAACATGGCAACCCATCCATCATTATCTCAACCCTCAGTGGCTGCATCTCCACAAACACAGGACCAGGGTCAGAGGTCATAAGTCATGTGGGTCACCATGAATTGTTTATGAATTAAACTATACATATGATCACTATTTATTTCCTTCCAGTTCCTACTTGGGTGCTTTCTACAGCTCAAGCATATTTTAACCCAGTGTAATTTTTCCAGAACTTTATCCTTCAGAATACCTGATTAGCTCTTACTCTCTTGAGTTGTGGCTTCTGCTATTTCTTTTAGGGTTATACTGCACCACCATTGTCAACTAAGTATGCTCTTTCCATGCACAGGATGCTTTTCAATAAGGACATTTCTTTGGTTCTTCTCTCATTTAACCCACCAAAGACTAGCTAAAAGCAGCTAGTCTGCACTCCACACTCCTCCCTTTTTGACCCACCATTTTAGGAAAATTTCTTTAAGTCCTCCATGTGCCATCAAAGAATCACAGAATGGTTTTGGTTTTAAGGGACCTTAAAGATCATCTAGTCCCAGCATGCCTGCCATGGGCAGGGAAACCTTTCACTAGACTCAGAACCCCATCCAACCTGGCCTTAAACACTGCCAGGATGTCCATCTGAAGGGAATTAATTCTTTTTAGAGGAAACAGCTTCCTGCTTTTCTCTTGGTAACTTGAGTTCAGCCAAATCTAAAGTTTTATTGTGCTTTTTATCTTTCTTTGCAAATGGGTTGTTATTTTCCCCTAGTAGCCCATTCATTAAGTGCTTTTCCAAACCAGTGCATCTCTCCTGGCTCAGAGATGACCATGAGCCACATCCAGGGCTGGCACAGCAGATTATGAAACATATGAGTCCCTGTCCTGCCAGGCAGCATGGCAAAACCTCTGTTAACACATCTTGTTAATACACAAGAACCCTCTCCCAGGTTTTCCCTTCCTGTCTTAATGTGCCACTCTGTTTTTTATTCCTCACTGCCTCCTCTTCCTGCCCTAGGGAAATATCTTATTCCAACAATTCCTATAACTATTTAATATCCTTGAACTTTAGTTTGAAGACTTTGGTAAAAGGGTTAGGTATCACTACTCACTCCAACTAGTGCTCTTTCTGGCATTCCTGAGGGAAGGTGATCCCTCAGAATCTGTCCAAGATCCACAGATCTCAGGCTCCTCCTGCGGCCATTTTCTTTTTTACTGTTGTGAAATACCTTAACCATCTTGAAGCCACAGCAGTTGATGGACTGGACAGATTTATGCAGCTCCCCTTGGAACTCTGGGGCAGAGCTGCACAGATGTGCCCACTGCATGAGCAGTCCCCCACTGCTCTTTGTTTGGTGTGAGCCTTGCTCTCTTGAGCCTCACTCCATGCACTTTAGCTCTCCCACTGGCACAAATAACACACAATCAATTCTTATAGGCTTTACTCAGTGCCTTTCAAGATTTTGCCATGTCTTTTCCAGACTGAAGAGTCCTAGTTTATTTAGTTGTCTTTGCTCACTCCCTTTGCCTATGAATCCTTTTTAGTTCCACTACATTCTTCCTGAGACAAGGAGATGAGAAATGTATATGGCATTAAAGATAGGAGTGAACCAAGGTTATTTTCTGCTTTGTTCTTTAATCCTTTCTTGGCAGTTCCTAACATTTTAATTGGTTTCCCACTTAAAAAAAAAAAAAAAAAATTGCTTGTGATTTGAAGGATCTGTCAAAACTCCAAGATCTTGCTCCTGGGGGTTACAGTTAGCTCATATTCCATAAATATATAACCTGATGCTGGTTTTTTTCCCCCTATATACACATCTTTCTACAGCCTGCAGTGGCAGAGCTACAGGAGAAATAACATGGGAGTCATTGCACTTCCAACTCTCCATTTCTCCAGTGTGCACTTACAGCATCCTAAAAAGGGCCAGAAGTGGGGAGTGCTGCTCTCTACCTCCAGCTCCAGAGTAAAACAAATGGACTTAGTCCAACCTTGGATTTACAGTAAAATGGGGTGAAGCCACAGACATGGGTACCAGGACAATTCATATCCCATCTCCTTCTCTACCAGGTGAGACAAGGGTGAGCAGATTCCACCCACATGCCACCGCTGCCACAGAGTTCATCAATTCCTGTGGAAGATATAAAACAAACACATCAAAGACAACATTTTGACTCAAGAAGAGCTTAAAGTTTTTGGAGACAAAGAAAGGAAAGAAAAAGCACAGGGAGTGAAGTGACCTTACAAGGATATGCAGCAAGCCAGAGAAAAACAAGGAGAGGCAGATCCACCCCTAAGCCATGTAAGAGTCATTTTTGCTGCCTACTCTAACCAGAACAGAATAAAATATTAGGGGAACTTGACTAACCACTTGTTCCTCTAAAACAAAAAACTTAAGCTGGTAAGTAAAAAGAAAATATTTCTACAGAGAGGTTGCTTTTCTGTCCTTGCTACTCAAGCCTCCAGCCAAAGTCACCCAGAGGTGACTTCTACTCTCATGTCCTGCTAGACAAAGGATTGTCCAACACACACCAAAACCACAGACCCGGAAAATGAATGGAAACTTCGCCTTTAGGCAATAGAACTGAGACTAGAAAATTAGGGAAATAAATAAATTTATAAATATTTGAGATACTCTTTTTATTTCATGTTTTTTCCTTTAATTTTTTTTTCATTTTTCACTCTTCACTCTTCTTTCATCCCCTCCCTATCCTCCCCCACTTTAGTGTACTTAGCAAAGCAGCTGTACCAAGCAACTTCAAGTGGAGCTGTGGCAAAAAATTTACAGTGTGGAGGAGCCAAGAAAACATCTCCATTCTAAGCTGCATGCGGGCGTGGGCGGACTCAAGGTGTCATATCAGGCTGTCGAATAAAGTATGAGCGGACAATAGTGAATCAAAACCCTCTAAATTAATTGTTTTGTTTTCCCTCTCTGCCTGGTAGGTGCACCTGTGCTCCAGATGATATACATCTTTGTTTTCCTGCTTAATATTCAGCACATGAGACACATGCATAGAAAAATAAATAAAAGGGAGGAAAGCAGGAGGAGAAAATAGATTATTTTTTTTAAGTGCCTTCAGAATGAAATCTTAAGGGCAAGGTCATGCACACAGGAGGCTGGAAAGACTGGACAATTACCTGTGAGGCTTGCATAATAAATGGAACTAGCAGGTAGGAGATGGGGGCACTGAAGACTGGGGGAAAGAAGCTGCATCTCACACACTGCCCAGGGGACCAAGGGTGTTTGATAGCATGAGCAGGTGCAGGAGTCCTTCTTAGAGTCTAATGGGAAAGGGATCTGCCTGGTGTTTCTTGTGATTGCAGTGCATTTCCCCCAAGATGCAGCTGAAATATATTGTTGCTTCTGTTGTCCTGGTGCAGGTGAGCATGCATAAAAGACTGTAAAACTAGTCAGCTATTTCACAGGCTGAAATCTCGACAAAACAAGCTGCCATTGTATAGAGTGAAAGTGAAAAAAAATAGGAGAGGGAGAGGGAAGAAGGGTTTCTGCAAACACAGGCTCCCTCATAACCAGTGAATACTTTTTTCCTCTTTTCTTTTGCTTGTGTGCAGTGTCAGGAATCAAACTGAACTGTACTTTTGGCATCAGCTCCTGCTAGGTGTGAGCAGTGAACTTGCCCTGCCCTCCAAGATAAAAGTTTAAAAACCTGAAATGGAAGGTGCTCCTAAGAGCAAAAGCTGTTAGAGCAAACCAAACTGGAGCTGCTGTGTTAGGTTTTCCCTTTAGGACATCACCACAGTATTTTGCAACAATTTCTTCATATCCTGAGGCCCTTGGATGCTGGAGGGAGGGATCCTAATTTTTTTCTATTGACTTCAATAAAACCTTTCTCTGAATTAAACCTGGGAGTTGGCTTCCTGAAGAGGTTAGTAAACTATTTTCGGTATAATTACTATTTAGCTGTAACTCAGCTCCTTTAGAAGCCTTATATAAGAGCAAGGTTTTTAGGCTTTGATTCCCTGTAGCCTCCATACTAAAAGCCCAGGTCTAACAGGGCAAGTGTAGGTGGCAGCGCTCCATGTGAGGAATCTGTCCTGGGACTGAGGAAAAACTTGTCTACAGTTACAGATCTTTGTTTTGATACACACTAAGTTTTAAGTTAATTAGTCCTATATCTACACATTCCACCAAAACACTACTGCCAATCTGGTTTCTTTTTCTGGGACCCTGAATAAGCACCCACCCACATCACCCCCAGCATTCTTACACCTTTCCAAGTGCAAAGGACCAGGTGAGAGCCACCAAACTGTCTAAATTAACTGCAGAGGGCCAAGGAAATGTGACTGAGCCATGCACTACATTAAGAGCAGGCAATATTTCTGACAATATAAAGGCAGAAGGATTTAGAAGGGATGGACTTATCAGTGTTCATTGGGGAATGAATTGCATCTGAAGCTGTGCCCTTCAGCAATGTGCTGTGTTGGAACTGAAAATGATAATTATAAAGCTGATGTGTGGACTAATACAGTAGGAAGCCACAAGCACCCTTACTGCATTCAGATGGCTGGTACCAAGCACTTGGTGACAGCCAACCTTTATGTTCTTGCCCACTAATGAAAGCGTCATTTTTGTCAGGGAAGGACACTGAGTCTTTGGGAAGCTGCCTTCCATAGATACATCATGCCCTCCCTGCAAAAAGTTCGCATTAGCACTAGCATTAGTGCAAAAAGATTACAGTACAGTAACAAAATACAGGGTCAGAGATGAGAGAGTTCATAGTGAGGATTTTCTCACTAACAAAATAAAAGCTTCAATATTTCACTTCAGAGAGCAGGGCCCAACAGAAGTACACCCTGTTTATCACTTCAGGAGGCAGAGGCATTATTAAGGTCACTGAAGTGTGAGGATGGGAAGCTGGAGGCCTGAAACTGTGCCTCTGAGTATTTAAGAACATAGGCTTTTTAAGGGAGTACTAGCAGGTAGCAGCTGTTTGGAAAAACATATATAAAAAGGCAGAAATAAGAAGTAACTTTTTGAAGAGAGACACAAGATGAACCCAAAACAAAAAAGCCCTTTCCACCTTGGAGTAATATGTGAAGATGCATTTCAAGTGTCCCCAAGCCTGTCCACTCTATTACACGATAATTTGCAAGGAAATCTGTAAATAATTGTCTTGGCTTTGGCTCTTGACAGAGCCTCTGGCACTGCCCAGCTGAAATTGTCTCCTTACTTTCTTCTTTCTTGCTGTCTTTGGCAAGTTGTTTCCATACTTGTCCTATGACGCTTGCATTTTTCACTCTCCCAGTATTAACAGGAACACACAAAACACTCAGTAAAAAACCTTCAAATCCTGTTGAAAGGCCTTCATTAAAATTCTATTAATATCTGTTTGTCTCACACCGTGAATAAATTGTTGACACTTCCATGCTCTTCTAAATAAAGCCAAAAATAAAGCAATGTCTTTCTGAAAAACACTTGACATGTAAGAACAGCCAAGTTCTTGATGGAGCACACTATATTTTCACTGAGGGCTCCACTGTTGAATATTCTGGCAGCTTAAGATGTTCATCTAAACAGTAAATGCCGCGATAATGGATGCAACATTTCACAATTTAGTTGGGGATCTGCCTACACGAGACACAGTTGCTGAGAAATGGACAGATGGAAAAAAACAAAATATTTCTTCAGGCCCCTGACTTTCATTAGCTTTTCACTCCATTACCCTTAGAGTGAGATCATGAAGTTCCAGATAGGTTGGAAAAGAATCCAAATTTTGCAAGTATCCAAGTATTTACAAGTTTTCTCTCTGCTCCCATGTCCCTCCTAGGTAGCACAACTTCTGCCCCTGTGTTAGGGTAGAACATAGATGGAATCTGTGACATTTTCTAGCAGCATTGCCATATGCCTTTAACATTTTGCAGAACAACAGGAAACCTTTCCGAAATCAAGGAGCCAACAGTTTCTTTGAAAAGGCTAATCTAAGCAGGAGAAACTGAATACTAGCCAGGTGAGTCAGAGGTCAGGAGTCCTCTGTTTCACATCAGATGTAACCACAGAGGTCTGTATGTTACATAAGGGTCTTACTGCAGTTTTAGCCATTTGAGAAACAACAACTCTTTCCAATGCTGAAGTTCGCACAAAAAATGTCATTATTACAGAAAAGTGGTGCTTTGCTAGGCAAAATCACAATTATTTGGCCTTAGTTAAGCAACTGGGCTTCCCCTTAATTTTTTCAAACTTTTTACATCTCCATTTTTTCATTTATCCTGTTATCCACTTAGGAGAAATTCTCTTCCATATTTGGCCTTACCATTCTTTTCTCCCCTCTCTTCTGCTCCACAGAAGCTGTTAGTTTAGCATTCGTGGCACTATCAACCTAGCCTGTGATAGAGCTGTGATGGTCCAAGACTGCTCCAAGAGGCCTTCATGTGGGTTTTTTTCAGCAGATATGACTAGATCTCAGGTCTGATTATTTTTATTGCTCAGAGGCTTAGAGTATGGAGAGTTCCTGTGCAAACCCTCCTTCACTTGCAAGCAACTGGTGCAGAGGTCTGTCAGATGTGAGATTAGCAGTGGAAACTGCAGAGCTGAAGCCAAGAAACTTTTTACCACAGATCAACATGAACCCTTCAAGGATACTTACTTCTGACCTTTACACTAACCTGAAGAATATGCTCAGTGAAGCTCTTTCATAATATTGAGCTTTACAATTTAGATCACTAGTAGGACTTGGGTGCCAAGCCAGGGAAAATGTCACTTTCCCCATTTAACTCCTTGCCCATTTATGTTGACCTGAAACAACTTCAAATACCAGATTTCCAGGAGTTTGTGAATAAATCTCCTTAGTACTTTTAAAGCTGGTCAAATTTCCCATGGTAAAAGCAGGCACTGCACCTAATTCCTCAGATCTGGCAGGGTTCACTGTAAATATTTCCAGTCTATCCACACACAGTAATTTAGCCTTGGAGATATTTTTCCTCATCAATTAGTATACTGCTTCTTTTCAGTGTTTCCAGATATGAATTGAAGAAGCATCGTGTTCCCAGGGTATTTCTCAGGAAGGTTTCCTTGCAGAGCAAAAGCGAGGGTGGAATCATGCCTTAAATCCTCCAACACATTGCAGCCAGAACAAAGTGAAAGCAAATCAAAATACAACAAAAATGGGAAATAAAATATACACCTGACACTTTTAGCATTACAGGGGCCAGAAAAAGCACTGGGCTGGGATTTTTCTGAACCTCACAATGGGGCAAGCTGCAAAATCAGGGGAGGGTATTTTATCAGGAATGTAGTCAGCATGGCTCTGCTCCCCAGTGAAGCAGCCAAAACACTTGCCCACACAAGATAAAAAGTCTGCTTTGAGCTGTGTTTATCCATGTATGCAAGTGCCTTGTAGCACAGGACAGACACCTCACAAACTGGCCCTGCCTGAAAGCTGCAGAAAAAGCAGGCACAAAATAACAGAAAAACATAAAAGGTTGAGCAGAGAGAGAGGAAACCATTCTAGGTACATGCTTGGACAACGGAGCAAACCAAACTATTTTCCCTGTTTCATTACAGCTGAACACAAAGAGAAGGATCCTGTGAATCACTCCAAGTGCCTCCTCCAGTGGTGCCTGAGGGGCCACAGCACCAGACAGAACTGAGCCAAAGAGACAGCCATTAAAAGAAACCTTTTAAATCTTCGTGCTTAAGTAGTGATTTAACCCCAGAGCCTTGTAAGACAAGCATTTCAGCACATTATTCTCACTTATCTCCACCAGGCCCACCACATTCCCTCTCGTTATTTTTGTAAAAACAACCAGTATTTTGTAATCTCCAGTTCATTCATTTTTAACGTTTGTGATTCCTCTCATAAAGCTTGGAAATAGCACTTCTTCCTCAAAAGATTTTGTCCTTTTCCACTTGGCCAATCATATTTCTGCTGTCACAAGGTGGGAGCCAAGACAACTTTGGTTTGTTTGCTTCTTTGTTTATGCACTGGCATCCCTCATCTGCCTTTCCTGTAGATATCAAATGAAATGAGAGCCATTAGTATCAGTGGGGCAGGACACTGAAAAGCTGTGTATGGCCCCCTCTCAGAAATATATGAGAATTTTCTCTTTTATCCTAATGTCTTCCTTTCATTAAAAGATAAAGGAGAGGGATTCATCTTGGCTTGCATCAGTACACACACTTAGTTTTTCTTTGTAGACACAAAAAGTAAAAGGCTCTCACCTCTTATCATGCTTTAAACCATGCCCCATTTTCTCCTATGAGAATAGCCACGGTATTGAAATGTGGTCTCTTTCCATTCACAGCAGCAGTCAAGTCTGACTGCTCAGACGTAAATGGTTATTTCATACTCTCAGAATGATGTGAGCTGAAGTCCAGCCAAGGCACCCTGATCACATAAAAAAACATAGAGCACTAGAAGAAAAACAAGGGTTCCCTGGCAAAGAAAGTTAGTATTTTCAGTTTGTGTCTCAGCAAGGTGACAAACAGTGAGGGCACCTTGTAAGCTTTCTATTTCCACTATTTTCAACACTGGGAGCTCAGCTGATGAAAGAACATAAATGGCTGAATTTGCATCACTACATTCTTGGACATTCACTCTCCTCTGTTACACAGCTCTTTACAAAAATGTTCAAAAATAACAATTTCTTTTTAAAAAGGAAGAAATTTGTAGTTGTCTCTGCTGGTGCAAAAGCACCATATAAGGCAGCAAGGACCCAGGCATTGGAGTCAAAATCCCTGCAGTTCTCCAGAAATTGATCTGGACTAGCACCTAGGATTTCCAGAGCCATGGATCTGCCCTGACTTTCAGCTGGCCTTGACACCTTGGACACACCCTGGGCAGTTTTCTGCTGCAAACTCAGCCAAGGAAGGGGTAGCAGAGGTGCACGGATTTCTTATTGCCTTTTTTGTGGTGTTATTCTCATATCAGTTTAGTCAATTTTCCTGTTTATTCACCTTGATTATATTCTGTTCAGTGCAGGAGAAATCACTCTGGGTTCAGATATCTCATGTAAATGCATGGCTTACATTTTTATTTTCGGCGTGGACAGCTTACATCTCTGCAAAATGCCAATGACTGCCACACGCTGGAGGATGCTGGCTTTTTGCAGTAACTTTCTTCAGAAAAATAGATATTCGTTTCCAGTTTAGTGAACTGAAAGGATCAGGCCGTGTGGATGCAATACAAGGAGAGAGAAGGGGGTTGGTGACCTCATTTCGCTACTTTCAGTGGAACTGCATCTACGCCGCTCCGTAAAACTGCGCAAATGTAAACGAGGTGTGAAATGCTTTCACATCTCATTTAGGTAACAGATGAGGCATGAAATGTGTTTCAGGGGCACGTGTACCAAAGCAGTATGCTAAGGCTTCTGACAATGAAGGACTCCTTTTATCAAACACAAGAACCCTTTCTCAGAGCACTGGATTAGCTCTGAAAGAATGTGTGAAGAGGAGAGACATCATCAGGAAATGGCATGTTGTCTGCTTTTATTAGCTCTCAAAATATTTTGGATAGTAATCAAAGTTCCTGGGGTCCTCTGTCGTAGCAAAGTTTGATTCATTTTTCTTTTCCCACAAAATAAGTCATCTCCAGATGGTACCAAACAATGAAAATAAATAAATGAGTAAACATTAAAGTCTCTGCTCCTAGAAATGAGCTTCTGAGCCAAAATGCACATTCACTTCCCTTGAAGAACATGAATCTAAAGTAAAAAATAGTCTTCAGTTGTTTTTCAAAAAAATTGGTTGCAAGAATGTTCTTGCCAATCACACAGCACAGGTAACATCACAGGGCTTTTTCAAATTTCTAAAATAAGTACAGAAAAGGTAGAGGAAAGTTAACACGGTTTAAGGTAAATGAACACAGTTACAAAAAAAGTTGGTAAAATGTGAAGAAAAAAATGCCAAAGTCATCATAAAACAAAGAAGTTAAAAGTAAAAATGCATTCTAAATTAGAGAGACTGCGATGAACTATGCAACCCATGGAGAGATATTCACCTCCTTGATATCAGGTGAGCATAGAAGGATATTTGCTGGCAGACAGTCAGAGGAAAAAGTAAAGTGTATTTTGATGCTAGTGGCACAGTTGAAAAGTTCAGCAAAGGACACAGTCATGAGGAGAACTTCACATGCTAAGGGCAGCAGAAATGTAGACATCCAAGAGCAGAGCAAAGCAAAGCAAAGCAAAGGAAAACTTCCTTCGCATCACAATGATAAAGAGTTCAAAAATGTTCAGGTTTTTGTAGAAACTCACCAAAAGTCACTTCAGATGTCTTCAGCATTTATACCTTTTATCATAGAAAAAGTTTGAATATACCTGTTCAGAATTTGAAGTACTTCTTTTTGAATTTTCTATCACTGTGAAACTACTAAAAAAAAAAAACAAAACTATTTGTGCTCAATTAAGCACAACTCCCCGACTGACATTACAATTTTTATAAACATTAGAAATTAATTTAAAATTAATTATACTTTGTTCATCAGTAAAAATTATTCTTAGAACTGCTCATGGACAGTGCTCCAAGCTTTGTCTCACAGTTTCTTGCAGTTTCTTTTTTTAATTCAGGTAGAGCACATCAGGTACACACACAAATTGACTGCTGATGAATAATGGCTTTACAATACTGAAATAATAGCTTGAAGAACCAAACACTTCAGGCATTACTTAGGTGAAACTCTCACTAATTTGAGACTGAAAGGGAAATCTACTTGAACAAAACCTTCACGAGCAGGACAAAAACTGCTAGTAAATGAAAAGGAAAAGACTGAATGGAGAAACAATAAAGGACTAAGAGTTCCGGACAGTGCAGTAATGACCTGGCGGAACATTGCTAATGATTCAGATAAGTTACTGCAAACATTTTGTTCTTGTGCATCTCCCTCAAATTTAGCAAGCATTTGGGTGCTGTTGTTTATGATAAACATTTTCCCCTCACTCTGTTCATTCTATTTGGTACCTGCCAGGTCTCCTGGATTATCACTGTCATTCCCTCAATTAAATTATTATAAATCTCTTACCTATCTCTCATTTTCAAGTCTATAGACTGCCTGTATATTAAGTTAGCACTGCTCCTACCTCCCTTCTCAACCCCTCTTCATCACCTGTCCCTCCATCCTTTTCCTACCCGTTCCTTAAGTTCCCCGGCTCCCTTCATTGCTCTCTCTGAATGCTCTTTCTCCATCTTTGCCTGAGAAAGGCCTGTTTTGCACTCAGCTGTGCCCCACAGAATGCACATGCAGCCAGGAGCTGCCAACAGACACCCACAGACTGCCATCCACATGCTCCTGATTCATACCCAGCCACCAAGATCCCTTCAAAGTAGGTCTGTTGCCAATTAATCTCACCTTCAAAGGTGGCTGCCATGACATGGTATGTCAGCAGTCCTCTGGCATTCATCCTCTTTTCATCGCTGCATAGAAATGGATCCACAGGAGTATAGTCCTTATCTGTCCTTCGCAGTCGTTTTTCCTCTAGATCCATTTAGCCTTTTACTCGCCTTTGCAGATGAGCACCTCAAGGACAGCAGAGACCCTAGGCTTTACTCTGTACCTTCAAACCACACAGTAGAAATGTCAGCCTGGGTGTCTCTGCCTCTCCTTTTCCTGTACATGAGTTCATCTGTCTAGGTAAATGGCAGCCATCTGCAGATCTCCTCAGAAAGATCACAGCCTCAAAGATAAAAGGTACAGTAAATAAGCCTTTTGTAGATAACCATTGTCTCAATTCATCATTTGACTCACTCTCAGCAATTACTTATTTGCTAACAGGCTGGAAAGAGGGAGTCCTTTAAGTCCTACTGTGGAGCTCTCAAGGCACTTCAAAATATCATCTCTTGTCGATTTTTATCTTCTTTTTTTGCTTTGGTCAGGGTTGGGATTAAATGCACAGAGATGGTATTTTGTGTTTGGACTCAGACGTTTATTAATTCTTATTTATATTACAGTCTTACAAGTCATGAGTTCTATAGCATTTCACTAACAAGCTACAAAATTACTCCATATCTATCTCTATAAGGTCTTTTAGAGAAAAACTATCTAATTAAGAAATGACACTTAAATTGTTTTTACTTTTAATTTAATAACTAATCACCTGTGTCCCACAATGCAGACTTTTCTGTCTAATTACACAATACCACCTAAACCTCTGAAGAAGAAGGAGAAGAAGAAGGACTAGCTACTGCTCTAAAACTTTTACCTTGTTTTATATATGTTACTATATTCTAAAACCTTAAACTCCAAGTTTTCTACCATGTGATATTGCACACTTCTATTCAAACTACATACCTATAATCCTAGTGCTATCAATCAATTTTGGAAGCCTTCTCTACAACTTCAGGTCAAATGTAGTGTTCTCTTGAGGGTCTGTGCCTTTTAACTCAGAAAGTTTAAAATTCTTAACATCTAGGGTTCTAACAATGTCTTAAGAATTTTTTTCTTTTCCTACCAGCATTGCTTTTTTTGTTTCATCTTCTGCAAGGTCATCACCTGACAAGTGCCAGTTGGGCAGCCTGTTGGCAGAAGCAAGTACACCAAAATCACAGCGTCTATCGGAAGGGTCATTCCTCTCCATAACTTCTGATATAATTCTCTCTTACTAGGACTGCAGACCTGGTCAATTAGCCAATATGGTTTCTGGGATCAGACAGAGATCAAGATTTTATCATGGTCCTTCCTCTCTTGCTTCAGTGATCCAACAGGTCCTGCTGCAATTCTCTCAGAACAGCACGTGCAGACTCGGAGTAGTCGTGTTTTAATCTGAAAGAGGGATGTTAGGATGGCATTTCACTGTCAGTGGAATTTGGGGCTGAATGGCTTTTAATCTGATATTCAAAGCCATTCAATGTTTTACATATTTTATTTAATGGCCTAGAAAATATGCTTTTTAGCACATAAGACTGCAGAATTAATGCCTGAGGACTACATTGTTGTAACAACTTCATGCAGTGGCAAAATACATCACCTTTGCTGAGCATTTAATGAACAAATACCACTACAAAAGTACCACTTATCCTCTATGAGAGTAAGAGCAAAGGTACCGCTGTTATTTGTATTTAAAGAAATGTACAGCATAGACAGTCATCCTATCAAATAAATCTATTGGTGCAGCAGAGTGCAAGTTTTTCAATGAATTGTTACTTACCTGCAGCTTTTTGATCTTTTGAGGCGTGTTTGCATGAGGTGCTGACTCAAGGAGTCAGTGAGTTTCAATGGCATTCAGCACACCTCAGGAATGTGATCTCACAGGTGTCCCTGGTCTGTGCTTCAGTCAGAGACCACTTTATACATAACAAAGACCATGACTGACAAACAGGAAGTATTATAGTTCTGCACACATCTTTTCAGAAAACCCGATTTGTCTTGTTAAATACTACACCCGAATGCTGATCAGGAATCCTGCCATTGAATTTACAATTAAAAATAAAACTAACTAACAGTCAAAAAAAAAAAGGCAGATTATTTTGGCTCCAAGGCCTTTAATTCATGATCAAACATAAACCTTAAATGAGAAATATTCTTGTTAATCTCATTTTACAGTTTTCAGATTTCTCTTCCTACTGTGCATATATTTTCTTTTTCTTTCCCTATTTTTCTCCCCTGAACCTCTGAGGTACTGTTTCACCTTTAAAACTAATAAAACTCTTTAATCATCAGGTGTTAATTCAAATATTTCTTTTTCAGTAGTGAAGAGAATTAACATTTTCTTTGCTTTCCTGTAAGGGATTTGCTATCTTCTTCTAATCAAGATAAATAGAAGAGAAATCACAAACTACCCGAGGCCAAGAGTTTTGTACTTGGGTGCTTAATGACAAGCACATAAATCCATATAAAAGTAACCAAATAAACAACCCAATTTAAAAAAAATACAGAACTTCCAGCAATTCCCATTGATTTCCCTAGTCACTTTGTTTTCTTCATTGCTAGTGAAAAATTGAGTACTCATACACAATGCCTAACTGTAGGTTTTCATATTTGAAACTATTTACTTCAGAAAAACTATTCTCAGAAACTTCTTCCTCAATATAACAAATTAAAGATATCAAAATTTTGATGATAACTGTAAATTATGGGATTAAGAAGATAACTTCTTATATCTCATATAATGTCAAACCTATTGATTCATGGTGTCACTGAGTTATGCATATTGACCTGAGGGATTTTAGGTAAATAGCAAATAAAACTGTTCCTAATGACTGGTAACTCAAGGCATTTAGGTCTGCAAAGCCTAAGGCAGTCATGAGTTCACATTTGCTTTTGAAGCAGATAGCAAGAAAATTGTTACTAGACTGAAATTCATAACTTTGTCACAGATGAGGGAGTCCTCAGACTGCCATTTCTCAATGGGACTCACCTATAATCACTATGCAATTGATTCCATACAAGGAGAATTTCTAAATTCAGGCTCCTTAAAGTTTTGTAGGCAGCTGTTTTGCATCATTACAAAATCTGAGAATGGGACAGGGAATGGTAAGGAATGGTAAGACCTAGAAAGTGTTCAAGAGTTATGGTTTGCCTTCACCCATATCCCTGCTCCAGACCTCCTTCAACCACTGATACCACAGCAAAACTTCTTTGACTACCATAATGTAGGAACATACCCCATTAGAAAAGCACTAAGAAGAATTCATACCTCCAGAACTTAGAACAAAACCTACACCTCAAAAAAAAAAAAAAAAAAAACCCAAAAAAAAACAACACATACTGAAGAATGACACATTGTCAAGTGGTTTGGCTACTGCTAGGCTGTCAGGACATTTATTTTCCTTCAGGCATTTCCCAGGTGGCTACAGAATCTTCCAGATGAAACCTCTGTGCTCCTGTGGCAATATTGACACGTGGAAGAAGCACCTGTATCCGACCTATCTTTGTGGGACTGCAAATACAGGATGCTGTTTACTCAGGACTGTTATTAGCCAAGGAGTCTCTGAGCCCCAGTTGTTAATAAACATTCATTATCAGAATCTTCTATGAAAATCAGGAGAAGGCAGCAAATATGACGAGGCAGTCTTTTCAGCTTTTCTTATGCAACTGCCTCTCGGGACTAATTAGGGCTGCTTTTGTAATTCACAAGCTATAAATTCCTTCAGTTGCTTTTGGAAACACTGTGTGATCTCCTCCTCGGTGGGATTCTGCTTTGTGCTGATACGGCAAGTCAGATAAACTTCTCAAATCATCTAACAATCTGTCCGATTAACATGGAGAGGAAAGCCAAGCATGGCAACAGAATAATGGCAGCTGGGTTGTTAATTTGATGTTTCCCTCCCTCACTCATTTAAGGTTAATTGTACATCCTGCAGAAGTCTACACTCCACTCTTCTACTAGACTTTTTTTTAATTAGCTGAATAACGCTATCTTATTTAATGACTGACCAGAGCTAAGAGCTGGAACAGACTATGCCTACATTGCAAAAAGAGCAACTCAAAGCCATGAGATGGGAAATTTTAAGGCTGGTTAATGTAGGATACCAAAATGCAGATATTCTCTCCTTTTGGAGGATGCAGAGGATGAACAGCCACAGATTTTAAGTCACGCTAGCAGTTACTCCTTCCTTGCAGGCAGGTAGGGCCCCCCATCAGACACATT
Organism: Ammospiza nelsoni; assembly: GCF_027579445.1. Classification (NCBI taxonomy): domain Eukaryota; kingdom Metazoa; phylum Chordata; class Aves; order Passeriformes; family Passerellidae; genus Ammospiza; species Ammospiza nelsoni. The sequence goes on from NC_080633.1 coordinate 49,676,748, forward strand.
AAATATGGACCACACCACAACACAGGCATCTCCCAGACACAGATTCAGCAGGAGCCAGTGCCCTTACAAGTGCCCCAATGGGGGACAGCGAGCCCACAGTAGGAGCGCAATGTGCACTTGGGTGTAAGTCTAGGTAACCAAAAAGACATTTCACTGTGTCTTCCACCTTCAGATTAGAGACAAAACACAGAGAAAGTCAGCAGACCACCTACGCAAATGGGATTTTTTGGTTTTTTTTTTTGCTGAGGCTGACACTGGGGGAAAATAAGAGAAAGCTAATTGTGAGAAAAGCAAGACTAGACATCGTCAGCAGAAAGGGAGTGGCAGAGCTGTCCATGGCCACCCATGCAGATGGCAAAAGTCCAGGTGCATAAGGATTGGGCTCTGAAAGAAAATTAACAGATCTAGGGTTAGCTGAATGTAATGGAAAAGACTAAGGGACGTGATATGCAAATAATACCTTAGCAAGATGCAAATGGTATTTTAGCAAGATTTTGCATGGAGATGTCTAAAAGACGAAATATTTGAAGGATGAAACAATACCTTTTATCAGACAAGACTGATTCAGGTAGAAAAAACCAAACAGATCTCATATGCTTCTTCTCTTTTTTTTTTTTTCAGTTATACCCATTGACCTAATAAAAGATATAATTTCTTCCAAACCATCTCCCTCTTACATCCTGAGAGAATCACAAGTGCAATAACGTTTTACTATCATGCTGATTTTAAAATATAATATTTAGTCTTTCCTGTAAACATATTTGGAATATGTGAAGAGTTGATGGATATTATAGTTGCGTTTTTATTTCAACAATCTCCTTACTAAATATTATTGAAAACAGAACTAATCAGACTGGGATTTCTTTTCTTCTTTTTTTTTCCCTTCAGTCAGCTCCTTCGGTTGTAAAGTTTCTCTGTTTTGCTTAAAAAATAAAATATTGAGTAGGAAGAAGCAATATAAATGGATAATGAAAGCAAATTATTATCAACATGTTTCCTCCTTTACTGCTACAATAAAAATAAATTGTATTATGCTAACAAAGCCAAATTGTCAAACACAGAACTACAATTTGGTTTAATATACCATTGCACACTACATATTCAAAATGTCCCAAAGTGTCTTATAATAGTAAAAAAAGAGCCTCATTACCATATGTGTCTGATTTTGTTACCAACCAAGCACTAAATTGAACAATTAAGCATCTAATATATTTATCAAAGCTTTCTGGGTTTTCTTCTCCCACAGCTCTATATAGGGCTGTAATCCTGAATTTTTTATTTTGTTTTGGGCTTGCCATAATTTTGAGTTTTAAAGTGCAAGAACTGAACCAAAACTGCATCAGCAAGTCCAAGTTTAGCCTCTGGGGCTACATCCCTGTGAGTGCATTATGGAGACTCTGTGAAGGTTCACAGGCACTGGGCAGTAATTGTCTTTTGCCCACACACAAGATTTGTCCCAAGTCCCCTTTGTGACACATGCCATACCCTCCAGGGACATTGCATACTGCCACCTCATTCTGGAGTCTGTGAGACCCTAGCATTTAGAAACTCCTGAGTCTGTGAGGCTTCCATAGCAAAAGATCAGGCATTGGATAAGTTTGTTTACAAAAGCTATAGCCCCTGTACCTTTGAAACATATATTTTAAGACAGATTTTCAGAAGAGATCTACTGTCATGTAAAGACCAAAATATTCAGCCAGATTTGCAGAATTGTACTATGAAAATGCCAATCAATTAAAAAAATCTCCGTATTTTCCATTTCATTCCTATAAGTAGGAAAGAATTTCTTACAAATCTGATGCTCCAGTATAAAAAATTCATCTCAGACTAGCTGTAATGTGTACAGTATCTAACCAAATTTCATCTGAGTTATTTAAGTCCTATCTCACTCCATTCAATATGAGAGTTCAGAAATCTCCCATACAAAGTTTCTCAAGATTGTCTGACTTCTAACTTTTTCAGCTGCCTGATCTCAGGCCCTACCAAAGTATTCTCCAAGCTCAAATTTGTGCACAAAGTGGATGTTTTTTCAATGCAGACATCAAACTAAATTCCTGGGCAAGACAGAAAGAAATTAATAGTTTGAGTCACACCAAATTTTTAGAAGTTTGCAGCATACTAAACTCTAATGCACCTAATGAGCATAACTCCTAACCCCACTGAAATTCACATTCACCCCTTTAAAATAAATCCCACTCTGTACCCACAGCTAATCCTACACCACAAACTCCTCTCCTGCTTACTTTTTCAGATCTATTCATGATTGCAAGATGAATCTTCCAACTGCCTGTTGTAACACACCCTATTCAGTACTTTTGTGGACCACTGGCATATTCCTGATAAAAGTGCAAGAAGCTCACACCAGAGTCTTTCTTCCTCCACATGGCTGCCTTTGGTACCCAGATAGTTATTTCCAGCTGCTGGTACCATCCATCAATAATGTCTTTTCCTGGAAACATTTTATCTTCATTTCAACATATTGAGGTCTTGGCCATACACACAATAGATGTTGATCACGTTCAGCTGGGGATCTTTGAATGTACCGGGTTATCTTGGGAAGATACCCAGCAGCTTTTCTTGCCAGCATCTTGTATATGCTGCTAGCGTCTAAATGCTTTCCTTCCAGAGCAGTGGAATCTACTGGACAGGACAGGACACCTGTATCTCAGAAGGAATGATAGCATTATTCCCTCACTACTCACCAGCACTGTCTTCTTGTGCCAAATACAACTTAGTCCCTTCTAGGGAGGACTTCTGTGACCAGTTTACCAACTCAACATTAGTCACCTGCTGTCACTGCAAAGACAGATTCTGAAGTCAACTTTAGTCAAGAAAAGTCCATGCAGCAGCTCAGCCCTTAGGAAGAAAATAGCCCAGTCTGGGGTTTCCTCTCCACCTACACCATAAAACTCACTCAGTTTTCAGCTGAGCACAATTTGTCATCCAAGAGCTCTTATACACAGGAAGTTTCAGCTTGAGCACAGCTTTAGGCCCACACTCACATCATCGTCAATCCTTTCTGTGCTGTCCTGTTTTTTTCTTCCTGGAGTAGTAGTAGCCACAGTTCATAAAGTTTTCCTATTTCTCATTGTATGGACTCTTAAGCAGTGGCCTTACTCACTCCATCACTTTCCCCAGCACACAAACTCAAGAGTAAGACTTCTGAATTCTCAGATTCTCTGTCTCCTACCATTAAATTTCTATCTTAAGAACTTTTACTTGTTTTCCATTACTTGCTTGTCTCATTTGATCCTTTATTAATTTTTTTCTGTACTTTTGATCTCCTCTTCTTATTTGCCTGCTTTTCTCCAAGGCTTAACAAGATTTTGTGGAAGCTCACCTGTAAACAGATGTCAGTGGTCATACAAATGATTTCCCTTGGCACTAATTAGTCAGTCAATTATGCTTCCAAAGTAATGTAAGGAGGGCAGAGATTTCAGCTTGATAACATACACATCTATTCACTCCAGGAACATGCTATTAGGCAGGCAAGTCTGGTCCGTCAGGGACAGCATTCTAAATCATTAACAAAGTGTCAAATAATTCCTCTCATAAACCTATCAAATTCCTTTTTCAAAATCTTAAAGAAGGGGTTTTCCACATTGCCCTGACAGTTGAAAACTTTTATTCTAATTTTCAAATTTTTCTCATTAACAGATAGCATAAATCTTTTGTTCATTTTTTCATCATCATTCTTTGTCTTAATGTAGTGTTTACTCTCAACATGTGTGTGTGGATGGCACCCATCCCTGCTTATCCTAATACTGCTAATCTAAAGAAAGCATATCCCATTAATCTCTGTTTGTATGATAAGGATCTCCATTTTCTTAGTTACTCTAGTAACCTTCCTTCCTATCTTTTCCAATTTGAATTATCTTTCTGGAGCAGGGGTGATCTGAAGAGCACAGACTTCCACATCCATTGCAGAGAAGCAAGCCCTTTCCCTTCTGTATCTCCCAACAAAACTGAGAATCACAATGCCTTTCTCAAAGTAGCATCCTTGGTGTCTGACTGCCATTCTGTAGGGAGCATCATATGTGGATCCTGCACGTTATCAAGGACTTCTACTACTTCTTCATTTTCATTACAAAGCCTATTACAGTCTTGTAGGTATCAGTAATCTTGAATGAATATGTTCTATTAGCTCTTCTCTTCCTCTTTTTCTGCATTATTACAGGCAAGAATCTCAACTGGATTTCCATATTTTACCTTCAGTAAATATGAAAAAAGTACTTCTGATACTCTCTTTTTAATCCCACCTCCTTTGTCCACTCAGTATGAGGACTTGTCCTTCTTTCTTTTCTGTGCAGTAATCAGAAAAATGCAATGTCTTCACAGACCTAAAATCCTAAATGCTGCCAGATGTTCTGTTTCTGTTTTGCAGAGCACACTTGTGTGCTCTCACTTGACCAACCACTGGCAGTAGGCTCCTCTTTCAGACCTCTAGCAGTGCCTCAGAGCAAAAAGATCACATCTTAGCTATCCTTTTTCAACTCTTCATTCTTTCATATGTCATCTCATCCTCCAAATCCCTTGCTCACATCTCTAAAGGTAAGTCACAGTCCAGCTTGACAAAGGTACACACAGCAACACGGAATAACTCATCCAAAATGTTGTGATGCACATATAAAGGCACTTTTGCTTTTCAGGTCTCAATCTACACTTTAGGAGACACGGAAAAGTTCCTGTACCACAATGGTTGTTTGCAGCAGGTTCTCTCCAGCACACTCCAGCCCTGGAGGACAGACTTTTTCCCCAGTATTTTCACTCCTGCTGCCTTCAACCACTTCCAAACCAACCATTATGGCATACATCAAAACCTTTTCTTCTGAAGTTCTGACAGATTTCTGGAGAAAGGCTGGGGGCTTATTCATTTAATAGACACCAGGGAAGACCAATTCCAGGTGTAAAAATCTCTGAGTAGCTTAAATGAAGTTATTTTTTTCCTGCTTAATCCTAAAAGCCAAAATAGCACTATTTTCTTAATAGCTTACCCCAGCTTGTTTTCTTTCACAAGCAGCAGCACTTTAAGTAGAGAGCCCACACTGTAATAATTTACTTGGAGAGAACAGATGGAATTGAAGAGGGTCAAGGCTGAGTCGCATGCTGTGGCTTTTTGTGTGCATTCATCTGTGCTACTTTTCCATTTTTGACAATGTAATTCTAAGACTATTGGTATTTTTTCAGACACTGAATTATAAAGTTAAAAAGGTAACTGTGCTTAGCAAACAGCTAGGTCATAAACTAAATCGTACTACACTGTTTCTCCTCATTTCTGTTAGAGGGTCCAATTCTTAGTACTTTTAAGGACTTTAGAGAGCAATTTGTGAGGAAAGTGGGGAAAAGATAATTTACACAATTTCACCCATGCCTCTGTTTTGAAAATTGTTTTCAGTTATATATATAAAGTTGTCTGAAGATTGCTCTTCTTCCATCAGCTGCCAGCAGCTTCGAGAAGCCACAGCACAGAAAGGGAAAGAGGTACAGTGGGATCCCAGCCACAAAGGTAAATAATACAGTTCATCCAATGATGAGCCTACTTAATGTTCTCCACGGGCTTTTCAGAAGGGTCATATTAAAAAGAATATAGGCGTTTTGGTACAGAAACAATTAAAACAAATTTCTTCTTCAATTCTTGCCTTCATGTCCAGATTAGCTGTAGAAATGAGGAAAGGAATATGCCTGCATAATGTTACATGTCTCTCCAATACATGTACAAACTGTGAAACTTTTCAAGTCTATGTAAACCTGGTGTTCATCTGTGAGGGTATCTCTCTATGTTATCCAACCTTTTGGAACAGGCTGCCCAGGGAAATGGTGGAGTGGATGTATTTCAATGACATGTAGATGTAGCATTTTTACAAACACAGTGGACTTTGCAATGTTAGGATAATGATTTGACTCAATGGCCTTAAAAGTCCTTTTCAACCTAAATGATTCTACGATTCTAAAAGAAAGAAGAGCACCAGCATAAGAGCATGGTTTCTGATTGAAAAGGTGTACTTGGTTGTTATAGTAACTTGACTTTTGCAAAGCTCACTTTGTGACAAAATAGAGGTCTTTTGCATTAGCAGAGGATCTTTTAAGAAAAGATGTAAAATTATATGTGCAAGATATATAATTTGAGAAGTTAAAAAAAATCTTCCCTTTGTCTTTGTAATCAAATTAAGGCAGCAAACACTTTCTGAGTCAGTGACAAAAGCAATAAAGCACGTAAGTCTAAAAACTTTTTAAAGCTCCCCATAGATACAAACAGAGGAGAGACTTTTTCTGGCTTCTCAGCAGCAGAGGTAGTTTAGCTGTTGGGGGTGTTGAAGTCTCACACACGTTCAGATTCAATATTCTGCCAAGTTCCCTATCATGTCGTTTACTTAATAGGCAGGGCATGGGGGAGAGGATTGAACATTTTATCAAAAAGACTCATAACAAGGTCTCTTTGGTTGACTTCCAAACGTCCTTTGTAAGAGATCACATGCTTCTTTCCCTACTTCATAAGTTCTTTCTGAAAAAGAGAGATTTAATACACCTAGGGAGACAGGAGCATGTGTGAAAGTCTTGTCAACTGCTGACAAAGTGTCTTGATGCAGACATTAATTTGTAGAGTGTACTTGCTTTTGGGGGAAGATCAGTTTCACACATGTCCTGCTTATTTTTCTCTGACCTTTGAAGGCTAATTCAACATGTATACTTGATTAATTTCATGATCCTATCCAGTCTGCACAAAGTGCTCTCTTTGAGCATGTGTAATTAGCCATCTTTTCTTTTCTCTGTTCCTATAGCCTGAATGTAATGAGATACATAATGCTTTCCTAATGTGCTAGAAATTTTATAGGGTTTTTAACTGTCAGTTTGATTTGCTGTTACTGTATGTTCTTTCTGTAAATTGATCCATTCTTTCTCTCTCAACACCCCAGAAATTAAACCTTTAAGAAAGCATTCTTTTCATCCACATCTAGCTAATATATAAAATCATATATAACACCACCACAGAATGCATATGCACAAGCACACACACAGAACATATGTCTAATAAAATATTTCCTCTCAGTATGCTTCCCTGATGCCATATTTGGGTGTTAAATTCAAGCAAAATTCCCCAGACCAAACATTATTCTCCAACTCAGATTTGCATATGTACAATTGACAGAGTGGGCAGTCAACACCCAGTCTCCCACCTTATCCATAAAAAACACGTTCTGTTTCTGGGACTGACGTCTCAGTTTTGCTATCAGTTGCACATGCACACACCAACAGACAATGAATATGCCTGTTGGGGCTGATGCATGTTTCTCTCGCAAGAGCTGCAAAAACAAAGTTCTCCAGTTTGGCAGAAGAAAGAACTCCATTTTGATCTGCTCAGTAAACATGATGCACATATCCTGGTCTAGAATTTCACTGCACGTTGAACCTGAGATAAAAACACTGACAGAATATTTTGGACACCAGCAACAAGTTTTATACAGCCTGATTATGGGTAGGGAGTACAGTGCTCTTTTTCACAGCTTAACAACAATCTTTCCTAAAACATTACTTCCTTTAAAACTTTCAGAAAAAGAAAATGTCACAGGTATCACAATTATTGTAGCCACATAATGATTAAGGAATCTCCACAACAATCCTGAAGTTCATGCTATTAGGATCAAATATCAAGCCCTTCACCAGCATAATGAGCACTTACACAAATAAAAGCCCAGTTTATTTTTTCAACCCTTCTTTAACAAAAGCCTGCCCCTTCCACAGATCTATCTTCTCACAAAAGCCAGAGACTCAACAGTCTTTAACATGATTTGCACCAGACTCTATAGCCTAAGACAACATCAGGAATAAGAAATGGGACCTTCTGATTCACAATCTCATGGTCCAATTCATAGATCATGTAAGTAAATATATTTTATATGTGTCTGGGAAGAAATATTGGTTCATGCATGAAATTATTGTAACCTTCTGAAAAATGTTGTAACTTGTGGAAAGGGCAGTAAAGGCACTTAATGAAAGAGACTGCAAATAAATCTCCATTCCTCTGGAATAATGACTAAACAATCAGAAGATTGATTTTACAGTTTAATGTTTAATCAAAATGACTCATGCTCCAAAAAGTAAATTCTTTGTCTAATTTTTAATCAGCTCTAAGATGAACCACTCTGCACATGCTTTCTTGCATTGCTCTTCTGCATTTACACCACAAATGCTCCAGCCTTCCTCAGGATTGAAAAGGTGTTTTATCATGATCAAAGACTGCATATCTACTGCACTGACTACATCTGTGCTGTCCAAGGAGTGAAGGCTTTTCTTCAGCTTAGCCACCCGTAAGATTGTGAAATGATATTGCTTTATTCATGTTTTTCAGAGGGTGAAGATTAGCTGCCCAGGGGGACTAAATGCTGGACTGTTCCCCTATGAAGAATCCAGCTGTAAGTTTGCAAATACTTATTTGCTTAAGAGAAATCCACATTTAAATACCTCTCATTTTGCTAGGAGAATTTATTTTCAGGAGAACTGGATGAAATTTCACTCTATTTCTACTTTAAATATAATACATTTTTACAAGAAAGAGTTCATTTCAGTGACAATTCTAGGAGCAGTGTGGACCAATGCTTTGTACATTCCTTCTCCAGGCACTGGGAATCTGCACACAGATTGTGCATTCATGTACCCACATGTTAAGTCATGGGATCTTGTAACAGTACTTGGCTGTTCTGCTAATTCTTCATGATAGATAAATAATGTTTTTCTCACTGACACTGCTCAGAAAGTAGATAATGCAGAAAGGTTCTTTCAAGCAAGAAAGGAAAGAAGGATCTTGGAGGAGGGAACAAAAGAAAGACTAAAGGAAACAACATTAATCATCACAAGTCCCAAAAATATTTAGAAACTAGGGTATGTGTCTACCTGCCCAACACACAAATTTGTTACTTAAATTACAATCACAAGCCAAACAGAATGTGGAGATAAGAATTCAGGCAATGCCAATTGTTTCTGTTTGGTTTTAAAATGTACTTTCTAATCTGGTTTAACTTTTTATATATAGCATGTATCTGTCTGTGGTATCTTCTTTGTGCTACACTGTCTTTCTAATCTGTTTACCTGCCATTTATGCTCTCCAGTATGTGCTTCAGTTTTACACAGCTGCTTTTCCTGCATTCTTTTGTGTCATCCTGCACCTACGCTCCTTTTTCCATATCATTTCCAAAATGCAAAGCAAGATTTTATTTGAAGGAGGGCAAAATAGTTTGCCCATCTCTATCACTGCCTTGAGATTTTTGAGACAGCTGAAGGCAGTATTTGAGAAAATAACTTAGCTCCAGTTCCATCTTAACACTGTTTTAGCCAGTCTGCATAAATATCTCCATCTCCAAGTCGAGATTGTTTCCAGGTGTAAATACCCCCTCATGGTGTCTGTCCCACCAAGGCAGCACTAGTGCTGCTTTTTAGTGCAGGAGAAGAAGCAGTGCCCTCTCTGATACCTGAATCACTTGCTCACACCACGCTCTGCATACTCTTTTCTGGTGCACATCTCTGCAGAGGAGGAATCCTTGTCAGCTCCCATTTCTACCTGACATTTTTGCTAAGCTTTAGACCTGAATGTTTTTCTTCCCTAATCTGATCCCACTCCTTCACAAAAATGCTATGTCTTTTGGATTTAAGCATTTTGGCTGTGTTACAGTTCCGGTCTGATTTGTGTGTGGCAGAAAATCTGCTTTCATGATTTGCTTAGTTCTCTATTTGTTTTCCCCTCAGCTATAAATAAACAGAGCAAATGGTATATCTTTCTGAACTGCTCCTCCCTGTCCCATGCCAGGGACAGGAGGAAAGGGGTGTGAGGGTGTAGAGAGAATCCATCCACAACATGAGACAGGACAACTGAGAAAATTAATATAGAGGATGGCATATTTTGGGGCAGTTGGTGTCTTCAGGAACAAGATAATTCTTTTGTCGATTCCTGCAAATGTGATTTCACTGTCAAAAGCGAGCTGTTCTCTTTGGCACATGAGGAACTGAAAAACAGTAGAAACACCGGTAGAGAGTAAAGCACTCAGAAAGGGAGTTGGGGGGGAGAACGTTAGCTCAGCTCTTTACTACATGATATGTCTTGAAGACAGACCAAAGAGGGGATTATTATTGCCATCTCAGAAGCCAAACCCACCCGCAATCTTCACGTGAGAAACATATTCCAAAGCTTTTTTGAGAAGTACTGCAGAGACCACAACTCTTTTGTGACTGGGTGTGACTTCCCAGACGTGAAGTGTTCTGCTAGCAATCCATCAGAAACTAAACAGGCAAGTGTGAAGTGTTGAGGATAGCAAACAAATGTGCTTATGTAGCTGTAGGCTGCGCAGCAATGACTGGCAAAGAGAGGCTTTACAAAGTGAGGTCTCTGTGATCTTGAATTGCATAGTCTGGGAACATGCAGCTCCTGGTGGTCTTGAAGTCAGGGGACAGGAGCATATATATATATATATATATATATATATATATATATATATATATATATATATATATATATCCTAAAAGGCTAAAGGCTGGTTTGGATATCTCTCCTTTTTGAATTACATAAGCACTGTGCAGCTCTGCTTGAGCACCTCCCTTCCCTTAAAACCAAATTCCCAGTTGTCTGGAAATATTGCCTACCTGTTTTTGGGGTTTTTTTTAAAGTAAATTGGAAAAACACAAAGGGACAGCCAGGGTCTCATTGGCAAGTTTGGGGAATGTTGCTTTCAGCACTGAAGAAAATAATCAGTCAGATTTGGCAGAAGCGGGAGGGATTAGGTCATTGTCCAGCAGGAAAAGATACCTTCTACTTAGCTGGACGTCACAAAACATTTTTATTTTCACACACAAGATCAGCAAGCATCAAGCCAGTACATCTACTATTAAACAGTACAGGCTCAAATGCTTAGCATAGCTACTTTACAGTTCTCTCTTTCTGCTGATAACCAAGAGGCAATGAGCTGAAAAATCAATGAATATCATGTCAATTCAATGTGTATCAATGTTGTGACAGTTGTTATGTAAGATGAGTTTCAGACACAATTAGTGTAAACTTTTCATGTTGAAGGTAGGGCACTTAGCTAACACTTTGGAAAAAAACGCTGAAGTTTGAGTAACTGTAGATGTTGGGGAATAAAGGAGAGAGGACCCTCCAGTAAGGCCTTTCAGTCTCCAGATTCTGCTAACTGATTTCTGCTAACAAGATAGAAAGACTTTAGGATTATTATTATTATTATTATCATCCTTCATTCATTAAACCACTGCTGTAAGGGGTGTATATTATCCTAAAAAGGATGAGATTTTATAAAACTTGCCCATACTTACAACAAAACTTCCTACTAGAAATTGTATTGGTCCTTTCCTCCCTGTGGCATACCAATTTCTCAGGTCTATCAACTGCTCAGCCATTCAATAAGCCAAATAAATGTCTGCTTAGGTCCACTGATCTTTCTCATTTTAGAGCTAAGACAGATTTGAGGACTGAGTTAAGCTTGATTTCCCTGATGGATGATGCCATGTCCAAGCCCCAAAACAAGTTTCAGAAAATTCTATATTTGGCTTAAGAGTCAGTATTATCCATATTGAAACCTCAGCATTTCAAGCTGTGCAGCAAAATGAAGTTTGTATGCAATAAAGAACAAAAAAAACCCACCACTTCCTAAAATCCGTAAAATGAGGGGGGAAAAGAGAATTCCTGTGGCTGTCTTGCTCATTTCTTGACTGACTGATATTTGTTGTTACAAAGGAGGGCACGGAGGATTAGCCAGACCAATTTGTTGATCACACAGGCATCCCACGTTCAGTGCTGTTCTCCATTAATGGACTTGTGGACTAGCAGAACATGAATAACAGGGCCATACACTGCTGACTGCTGTGTACAAAGCAAGACTGGCTGTCACACTTATAAAAGAGCAATGATCAGAAATAGGAGGAAATAAGCAACTTTATCCAGACTATTTCAAGTTAAAGGGATACCAAGACATTAATCTCTTATTACGTTATGTAAGCAAAGCAAGGTTTACACAAAGAGATCATGCCCCAGGACATGAACTAGCTGCTGCTGAAATTTAGAAGAAAAGTTCTACAGAGAATCTCATCCTTAATTGACTGTGAAAATATTTCTTGCACTTTTCACATGGGCATCTTCCTCTGTGCACCCTGAGAGGACACTATAGTCTTACTATAGCAAATGTAAGTTACTGATAAATTATTTTCTTTATTCAGAGTGATTCAGTGAGACCATAGCCTGAAAATTTCAGAAGCATCTTTGTGTGCTTTCTTGCCAAACCATTGATCTGATGTGTCAGTACCTAGCTGTCTGTGCCTTGCATTCTTTTTCTGACAGCTGACTCTTTTCTCATAACAACAAATCCTACAACAGACCACGCAGAAGTGCTTGGAGAGCTGTGCCGACACTCAAAAATGCCAGTCTGGTGTGACAGTCATTTGGAGTTCCTAAGTCAGTTCTAAAATGCTCTGCTCAGTTTTTCATTAAGGTCTGGAAAAACAAGATGCCCCTGCTGAAGATGTAACTCACTCACAAGATGAAGGACAGGGGTGGTAAGGGATGTTGAGTAATGTCTCCATAGCCAATGTTCAAGCAGCTATGCCCACCTACCACAGCAAACTTATTTATCTGCTGAAAATAAACAATGACACTTGTCTATACAAATTGTATGTGCTCTTCAGATAAGCAAAAGGTGTTTTATTTGTAAGGCCTGCAGAAGCTGATAGTGGAAAACCTGTTCCCTCCTCCTACTTCCACTCCCTTTTCTGATCCTTTCTCTAGCAGGAGCTTCCTCAGAGCCAGTACTCTCTTACACTGCATAACAAAAAGTGAAAATATGCCTCTGAGTAACCTCCATCTCTTTTGCTTATGTCTGTTATTCACTTTAAATTTCTGTCCCTTCCCCCTTGATGTCCCTTCATCTCTTTCAGCCCTCACTGGTCTTGCTCTTTCTTACCCTACCTCTGACTGCTGCCCACCCAACTGCTCAGACATTATTTTCCATCTCCCAAATTTCCAAACAGCTGAATCTAACACTTCTTCACCCTTTCATGAGCCTTCTTTCCCATCTATCATCTGCCTTGCAAAGGAAGTAGTAGCTATCACTTTTTGATGCTGTGTTTCTTTGTTGGAGATTTTTCACATTTTTTCCTTTCTCCCCGTTCCCATGCTGCACACCCACTTTGTTGTCTGCTCCATAGTTGGAGAAACTCAAGACAAATGGTGGATAACATCCCATGAGAAGAGGCTGAGGGCAGGCCTGTCTTCAATGCACACAGAAAGCACCTAAGAAATCAGTCACCGAAAGACCAATTATGGAGATATTTCACAAAGGCTTCAGAGTGGTTAAACCTCAGCTGAAAAGTCAGGCAAGTTTTCTTCCCAATAGTACCAAGCAGGTAACCAGCCTGGCAGCTCATTTGGCCATGGAAAGGTATCTCATCTAATAAGTGCAAGAAGCTTTGGTTTAGACAGGGGCATCTTTGCAAATCAAATCAGCCATTAAAACACCCCCAAACCTCCATAAACCTTAAGTCTCATTGATTTAAAAAGAAAAATCATCTACATGAAAGCTGTCTAGGAGAGAACATGTCACAGGGGAGTAATAATTGTCACAGACATCTGCAGGAAGCAGACATCACACCTGCATCTTTTTGACAGAAGTTCAGTATTAGACTACTCCTATCTCCATTTCATACTAGCTACTGTTGAGAGCAGATGGGTTTTTGGAGGATTCAGCCTTAATACCACCAGTAGTTTAGGACCATGAAATGGAGAAAATGAACCAGTGCTGTAGCCAAAGGCTTTATGGGTTTTTTTTCTCTCTACTATTAGATTTTTTAAAATTTGCATTGGATAGTCAGTTAAAGTTCTTATACAAACTGAGGGAAAAAACAGTAATTTCTTGCATCTTGGTATTTCCCTTTAGAACATGGACACAGTTTTATGTACCCTGAGTACAGAAAACATTTCAGAAAAAGAAAATGCTACATTGCAGGTAAATCTTACGTACACAGAATTTAAATTATTTTGTTATTCATCCAGTTGACACAAAGCCACATTGAAACATTTTTACTCCAATTAATGACACCATTTCACAAGAACTCCTATTGACTCTAACTGGACTATTCAATTAAAGCTGACTCCAAATACACTGTATTGCAGCCAAGGGTTGCATTGACTTCACATTTCAAATCAGCCCTTGCTAAAATAGTGTCCAGCATGAGGAGTGTCAGAACTCTGCTCATAATGAGGGAGTTATGGGAAGTTAGCCCCTTTTCTATCCTCACATTGTGAAAGGTGCCTGGCTGATGTACAGGATGAAACCTATGCATCAGACGATTAGGGTGAAATCAGCCATTAAATTAAGGACAGGAAGGGATATTCCTTTCCTGTTCACATTGGAAAGAGACCAACAGGGGGTCAAGAAGGTGTTTGCTTTCCTCTGTATTGTGAGACACTGTCCTCTTTTAAGGAGTGTACCTAATGTCATTTCAGGGAGCTATGACACCAATGACAACCACAGTCATTCTTCTTTCCCTCCTGTGGCAGGTGTCAATTTTGAGATGTTCTACTCTTGTCCTCAAGTGAATCTTGTGGGTAGTAGGAAGAATTCTTGGAAGTCACCAAGTACTATCACACTCAGGGAGGCATTCTGACTATTTTGGAACTGGAAAAGTGAATTAGACCTAGTCATAACTGGTCTTTCTATGTGTGGTTGTACCTGTGTGCAGTCTATGCAGCACTACAGAAGAGGGTGGAGTAGTTTGAGATGCTGTAATTCTGAGTAGTTGTGTGGTCTGTTTTGCTGGGTTTTATTGGAAGAGCTTCTTTCCTGTTCTATTTGGTGTAAATGACAAAATGAAGCCATGGTTAAAAAATAAACCAGCTCCAGTCATCAGGAGCATTGTAATGCACACTCACATCTTGACAGTTTTTCACAGCTTTCCAATGTAGGAGGAGAGTGCTTGCCACTAGAGCTGTAAATATAGTTTTTAGAGAAGGTTCCTGCTAGTTTTTGGCCTACATGCATTTGAAAAACAAAATTGAGTATGGGTATACTGAATTTTTGAACAGGACATTGTAAAAATATGAAACAACAGGGAAATTAGAGCTCAGAAATCACAGAAAATTAAAACTCAATATAAGTAAAGAAAAAAAAAGAGTAGAAGAGGCAGAGGAATATTCAGTATAGAGAGCTGTTAAAGCAAGGATAATGGCTTTACAAGGAGATTTTAATTCAAAAGGATAATGAAAAAGAAAACAAAGAGGTAATAATCATCCATCCATCTCAGCACAAATAGTTGTTTTGTACTGCGTGTGAAGATTTCATCTGTGATATAATTTGCCAAACATATAATATTCCTGCTATTAATATGCATTTGCCTGCAATGAGGAACAAGACCTGAAGTATAAATTGGAATATAGGGGTTTATTTTAAATACCTAAACAACTACTATTTGAGACTACAAGATCAGCAACAAAATTACAATGAAGTCCTTACAAAAGAGACAACAAGAGGTCACAGAAATGTCAAATTCAGCATCTTTTATGTGATGTGCTCCAGCCACTCAGCAGCACTGCAAGCTGCCAAACCAAGCCTGAGCAGAGAGGATATTGCAAACCGTATCACATAATTTCAGTAATATGCACCAGTCTTGACTTGAAAGAGGACAATCTTGGTGCTCATCAAAACCTTAAAATTTTGCTCACATTAACAGTAAAACAGAAGAGTGGAGGCATCTTTCTCAATGACTTTGGGAAAATTAAGATTTTAGAAATTCAGTGAGATTACTGATAAACCCTTCAGTGCTTTTAAACGGCTATTTCTGCTTAGGTTATCAATATTCTAATCAGTATGTCAGAGGGCAAATGCCTTGTAGCAGACCGGTTGTACTTAACCCAATTCTTCCAAAATATTGCATCTAAATACCTAAAGTGTATGTGTGACCCAATTCACAGTAATGTTTCTGAGGAAAAAAAATCAAAAACCAAAAAAGCTACTGAAATTCGACGTCCAAGTTCAACAAATCATCAGGCAAGTTCCTAACTCTATACTCTGCTAATAGTTATCATTTACATTTTGATACCAAGCAGTCTTAAAAAAAAAAAAGAAAAAAGTTGAAGACATCACAACAGTGTCATTTTCTTCAATCATACTATCTCCCCTTGAGAACAAAATCACACTGAGAATCACGAGAGCCGTGTGGGTTATGATAGTAGTGAAAATCCCTCTCCTTCACTCTATCTAAAAAGATATCAAAGGAAATTGTCTACTGCACATTGTGGGCATAACCCACTATTACTTTTACAGTAATGCTGAAGGACTCTGCAGAGGGAACGTTAAACACAACAGTGTTGCTTTTACAACCTCTAGTGCTGTGGATGCACTGCTTATTTCTTTGGGTTCTTGAAACATCACATAAAAATATATGGATGGCTCCCCAGGTTCACTCCAGAGATTCACCTCATCTGTAGCCTGCTTTCAGATGGCTGCCAGAAGAAGATGATGGGGGAAATAGAGCTGTAAAACACACATGCAGCAGGGTGATCCTTCCCCTGGCACACCTTCCCACCTTCCAGCTTATTTAAGTGAAGATAGATTTTGAATGGGTGTTTAAAAGAGGAAGATTTCACAGTGGTGAAATCCCATGTGTGCTGTTTTGACAACCCAGTTTGTAACCTCTGGTCTAACCCCAGTGTGGGTAAGAAGTATGACACGGTGATTTAACACTGCACATTTTCTCAGTGGATCAGCATACATATCCAGGACAGGAATTTCTTGGTCCTCAAAATTATACTGCTACAAGCAGGATACTTAGCACCAACATGTAATTCATTGTCCCTGCTCGGCCTGTGCATCTTTCACTCTTTGCATAAGACAATATCTTTTTTATATTTCCATCTATTAACTCTGTTTTGAATGGGGGATTCATGTTCTTTTCTGTATTTACCACTGGGAGAAGAAAATAAGACCTAAGTCATACTCATTGCCTTCAGTAGGATTGCTCTCCCAGATCTCTGTGGGGGTCTGCTGCTCACTAAGAGAAAAACCAACCAGATTCCAAGGCAGGGTTGTACAGTGGGATGTAGGTAAAATCAGAGCTCAGAATACACAGGTTTCCATCCTGGCCCTGCTATTTGCCTTCTGGGTGATCAAGGTTGAAGCATTTTGCTGTGTCTGAAAGACCCACTCAGTAAAAACGATGCAGATACTTCTTGTGAAGTCTTTTCTGGTTTATGCCTTCCATAGCAATGTTGTTTGCTGTTTTGTTTTGCTGTCATATGCTCCCACTTTTTATTCCCAGGCTTGTTGAGACCCCTAAGACATGCAATGGGACTAGATGAAAAATATAAGAAAACCATATAGAGTTTTACAGACCATGTGCTGGACTGTAATGTAGTCATCATCTGGATTCTGACATTACAGAGGAGACAATCTTGGTGAATTGTGGTTGAAAAAAATATTATATATTAAGAATAAATCTGAAAAGGAAGTGTAATGAGATGAACTCACCATGCCCAACATAACACAAAATTTTGATGGAGGTATAAAGGTCTGTGGGTCTTCTAATGAATGTATCATATTTTCATACTCATTTATTTTATGGGAGTTTAGATGCAGGGGGCTCGAGGGGTGTTGTTTATTTGGTGTGTTTGGTTGGTTCATTTGTTGTTGTTGTTTGGTTTTTATAATTGGTTCAAACACATAAGCTGAAAAACTAATCTGGAAAAATTTTAATCATTTAAACAAATCACCACAATAATTTTATGTCATTCTATGCTTCTGCCTCCAGTGCCAAGACCTCAAAAGATTATTTCTTTCCTTTGGTTACAGAGCATTAATAGATGTCCAGTGAATGCAAACAGTGGGGGGAAAAGGCAACACATATACACAAAAATCATGGGAGATTAAATGTTTACAGAAATTGTGCTGGAACAGCAAATTATTACATATATATTTTGTGAGAATTCAGGATATTGATGTGAACTGGAATAAACGCCGAAATTATGCATTTAGCCAGCCTGAAGAAAAGGAAGCATTTTGAAAACAGACTGGGAGACGCTCATATCTCCCATATTTTTGCAATATGTGATTGAACCTACCATAACAGCCATTATACTGTGGCTTTGCTAATTAGCTACCCTTCAGTAGCACACTGTCTAAATGAGAACATCAAGCTTAGAAGTCTCTCACAGCAAAGATGTTTCAGAAAGCTGTAGTGAGATTTGCTATTAAATGTGCCTTTCTTAATTCATCTCATTAAGAGCATAAATAGAAAAGATATCTAGCTCACCATCTACCCTTTTCCTGTCTTCTGCACCTCCTGTCTTTCCTCCTGCTGCACCATGCATGCTCTGGGGAATAAAGCTGCCTTTATTTAATTGTACATTGCAGGGAAGAAGAACTCAGGTTTCAGTGGGACCTCAGGTGGTGCCAAGCAGCAGCAGCAGCAGCAGCCAAGGATAAGCTTAAAGCAGAGGTATGAGGATGAGATACAGACTCCTTCTGCCTCACCCAGGTCAGCAAAGCTGCTTAGTCTGCTCTACTGTGAGGGACAGCACTTTGGCAAGGAAAACATCAGCTTCTCATATGTAGACAGGAGCAAATAAACCTGAAAAACAACATCAGGTAGGAGCACAGCAGAAAAGCTGCCAGGTGGGAAGCAGGGAGGGGGAGTGTTGAGTTAGGGGGGAAAGATTAATTAATTAAAATCCTTCCATATCAGGAAGCTGCCCATATCCTTGTGCTCTGAAAGGGTGAAGCAGTCTCACAGACACTTTTTTTTCCAGCACTGCTGCTTCAAAGCCCCACAGGAAAAATCTGCACAAGGGCTGGACTGAAAATGAGAGCAAACTGGGCATTGGCCGGAGTCTGGCACCATGAAACATGTTTCACTCTTATCTTCTCTTTCATGGGAGATGCCAGGTGCTATGGACTGAAGCACAGCATGGCCCAACAAAGAACTGTGCTGGTTATAGTGCAGCAAGGCAGGTCATACAGTAAAACTGAGTGCTTCTGAAGCAAGCCATGTTACTGCCAGCTCTTTAAGCAGAGCGCAGAAACTTTTGTTAATAGGGAGGTTTCAAGCTGGGTTTTCTGAGAAAGGACTCTGCCTCATGTTGTATCATCAGATTTGCTTTCATGCTATTCTGAATATCCACTCAAGTCTAAGAAATTCCATGGATTATCTCTTTCCTCTGGATCTGGTGTATGATTGTTTGTCCAATTAACACAGGTAGTGGAAAAGACCCAAATTCACAAAGCAGAATAGTAACTAGAAAAAGATTTCTGAGGATCTCAAAAGCTTTGGGGAGAGTTGTGGGAAGCAGAAAACTCCAACACCATGAATGCTGGTACGAACAGCCCATGGTAAATAATCCTTTCAGTAACTCAGCATTTCCAGTTTTCTCTCATTATACGGTATTTGACATGACTTGTCTCTGAAACAGAAAACCCCAGATATGAACAAGGATTAGCTGAAATGCACTGCCATAAACCTAGCCTACTTTAGGTGGTGCTGAGCTCAGAGAGCTGTAGATGTACTATATCCAGAGCAAGCAAGGCTGAAGCTCCATGCTACAGGAAGAAGGGAAAAGGAAGGAGGTGGGGAAGAGGTGGATGGCAATGCCACAGCATTTCACAAGAAGTGCCTGGCCCTCTGCAGGACCCTGTGGACTTCATGGATAGCAGCTTTTGGCAGGAATCCCTCCAATGACCTCCCACCTCGAGGGGGTGGTGGACCTGAGGAGCGTGAAGATGGTTTTTCTCCCCTGCATCTGCAAGTTAAAGTGCCAGTGCTGGTAATGCTAAGCACTGGTGAAGCTACCATCTTTGTTTTTCTCAAATAAAGATGTAAAAAGTGGCATGGAAAAGTCATCCCACTTAAAGAGCTGCAGTTTCAGCAAGCTACTTTCTGAAAGGCAGCAGACTGTTTGTCTTACCATCTAGACTCTTAAAATCACATCTGTCTACTGAGCAGTGTTTCTCTATTCTCCCCTTTTTAGCTGTCTCTCCCTGGTGAAAGGACGATCCCAGAGAACCCAGCTCTGCCACAAGTATGCAGCCCATCCTCATTTCTCTCTCCCTCCTGACACCCTCCAGCAGACTCTGGGGGCTTTTGTTTCCCTGTGCCTGGGATGATGCTCAGTCTCTCCCCTGCCTCCTTCAGCCCCAAGCCTGTGCTGCAGCCAGCCTGCATGCTTCATTCCACAGGAGCAGCTGTGACACAAATTAAACAAGGAGCCACAGAAGATTTCACAAGAAAGACCAAAAAACAGAAAAGAGGAATCCAGAAATGGTTAGTTTTAATGTCAAAATGAAGTGTGGAGCCTGTTTTGGCAGCAGAACCTAGGAAAGTCAGACATTCTCAGAAGTTACCCTGCACATTTAGGCTCCATGCCAAGGTTTACCCTGTTTCTCCCAGGGTTGTTGAAGAAATTTGTTTCTTCTGTCTCTTTGCCTGACAGCTGCATCCCTAACTGGAAATAAGATATGGGATCTCAATTGCCATTGGCACCTCATTTTTTGAACACTTTCTTTATTTCCTGCAACCAGTGCTTTACCCTTGGAATTCAAAATGTGGAGACAAAAGGTCCAATTGAAGAAAACAACACTCAGACTGATTCCATTAAAACACTCAATATATAAAGGAATATTTTAGCCAGGATTGCAAGAAGCAATGAAACATCACCCTCTTAACAGTACCATATTTTTTTTCTGCTTCCACTTACTCCATCTGTACAACATGAAATGTTTTAGACAAAGCCACACCCCATGAACATGGCAGAGGCAAATCTACCCCTCTGAGGACAGGGAGTGAGTGCATAAACCAACCATTTTCATATCAGCACTACTGGCATATCTCAATAAACCTATCTAATGCAACTACTTCAAACGGGGTAAGCCACTATTACATTTCACTGCGTAGTCTCCATCTGAAAAGGTTATTGTTGTTACAGTCTAGGTGTTACTTCACTTAGCTCATCCTATGAGAGATGCTAGATGCAAAAGTCGAGATTATTACCAAGATAACCCCTCTGTCAGTCCTTGTAAGTTGCTCCTCTGATCTCATCCAAAAATAAGATTACCCAGAGGCTTTAATGAACTATATTTAATTGATGCCTGGTATTAACTGCACCTTCATAAGAGAGATAATATCTTTTCCCCAGACACATATCACTCATACCCTCACATAAATCTAGTGTTTGTCGAGTGGGCCCATTTATATCATCTTACAAAATGTCAGACAGATCAGTTCTTGCTCCAGTTTCTAATTTCCTGATATAACGGATATGCACACCCACAGTTGCCAGGCAGCAGATCTCAGGCTGCAGCCTCCACGGCATTATTCTTCCCAATTTCCACATTAATTATTGACAGGTTAAAATATATTAATTAGTAACAGCCAGGAACAGCATCCTTCATTGTTAAACACTGGGATTACCTGGCATAGCAAAAGAAGGCAAGTAATCTTTAGGGCTATATCTGAAGGATTGATTGAAGCAGAAATGTACAGAGGATATCCTCAGAGGCAGGAGCTCCCTCATCCAGCACCAGGCATGTCCTTTCTCCTTTGCACCTGTATCACCAGCACAGGCTCAAGCCTTATGCTGTGTAGAATGAGCCATAACCAAGACAATTAACTGTGTGAACCCCTATGTCTGCAGGGCCCTGAAGAATGGCCCACAAGCCTGAGGAAGGGCAAAAGTTGGCAGGTTCAGCTTCTCTTGCTGAGTAAAATACATTTAATACATCATCCAAATCTGGGCCAAAATAGCAACTAGACACACAAATTAGCAAAACTGCAGATAGACACAGCCCATCTGAGTTCAGTGCTTCTGAAGAGGAGCTAGACCTTGGGCTTGGTCCTGCTGAGGACTACGTGGTGTTTCTGCTTGCCTCAGTGCATTTCTGTTACCACTTTGTGCACAAGACTGCAGGAATAGGTATTCCTGATGCAGGCTTTGCAACACAAGTGCATGAGAAGAAAAGGGAGACAGCCTGCCATGCTTGCTAGCAGTGCCTGGATGGACCATATTCCTTACAGCTGAGAAAATTACAGTCCTTGGGGCTGATGATGAGATTTCTCCAAAGTACACAATCTCTGCTCTTGGTCGAAAAAAATGCCTCGTCAAGCATACTCTGTGCTTGAGATACACAACCTGTAGAATCAAAAAAGAAGGCAGCAAAGCCAAATAAAATCAGGTCCAGCATCTGCTACTGATTATCACCTGAAAGATAACCAGTCCTGAGAATTTTTCCCCATCAGAATGCAAAGAAAATGTCTTATTTCTCACACTCCCGGCTGAATACAAAATGGGAGGGGAGCAAAAAATTCTCCAAGTAATAATACTAAGATAATCATTCATATATACAGTGAGTAAGAGCACTGTGTTTCTCTGATGGTACTACTTTAAAGAGCTGCCATCCAGCTGTATGAGCACTGATTTGCACACACATACAGATCAAAAGACTCTAGCCTACCCCAAACCCTTCTCCTTAGATGGTGGAGATAACTCATATATAACTCATTGCCAGGAAAATTGCTTAGACATCATATACTTCCAACAGGTAAGATCAAAGGGAACCATGTATGAAAAGCAAATTTCTCCATCTATCTGTTCACACAATCTGCTTCTATACCCTTAAGAAACAGAGAGCCAAATACACCAGTAAGCTCCACTTGTCACATGCACCAGCTAGCCACCTGTTGCTGGGTGATATCAGAAAAAAATCTTCCTCTGATTCTATACTTATGAAATAATGGAGACTGTTCCTTCCCAGTAAGGGTGCATCTGCTGATGCTTGCTTTGCCCATCCTCTGTCTAGTCCTTAACTATTCATGAGCCAGGAATTATTGATTTCCAGGCTTTATTACAGGCTCTGACTATTCATTGAGGTCTTAGTGGGTAACTAGAGGAATGATTTGTCACTGTTCAGCCATTTCAAAAATTGTTAGTGGTCAGCACAACCTCGCCTGGCTTGTTTTGCCAACATGATTTAAGACTGAGGGTGTGCATCTGGAGGCTGCAGCCTAGGCATATGCTTTCCTACCTGTGACTCCTGGAATTAAGCTTCTCTTCTATAGTACTGAAAGTCCTCCATCTCCATTCATTCGGCAGGAGTTTGAGAACACTGAGCATTGGAGTGATATTCCTCGTGCATTCTGTGAAAGTGATCCTGAAAGCACAAAGACAGACACAAATTAGGCACTAAGGGATCAAATGCCTCGTCTGCCTCTGTCTCTCTCTATTTTGAGAGAAAATACTCTTTTTCATCTGTTGCCCTTTTCATTTCATTTCAAAGAGCACACAACTTTTTCCACATTAAAGTGTCTTCATCTGCAGCCAAATAAAAACATTTTGATATTCAAGGCTTTTATAGATTCATATCCTTGAAGTCTGTAGAGGCCCATTAAAAGCTGTGAGGTATCCTCCTCATTAAATGTGGCTCTACAGATGAGCATAGGTTGTAATAGGTTCTTTTCAGTAACACTGCTACCATACAAGCATCATATCAGGGTAAAAAACAAATTAAAACCCTCTTAGTCAGAAGCTTATCTAGGCTTGAATTAACAGCCTGCACATCCAACTACCCGTTTGCTGTGTGCACCCTTGCTGCAAATGTTCAACACCTCACGCTGCTCCTGTAATTGTGTTGAAAAAGGCCATCAGATTCAGAGCACTGTTTCTCATATTTCTGAATTACATTTATAGACTAAGGCACTCCAGGGTACAGCGTACGCTTATCTTTCTGCACTTTAAAACATGGCAGGGGTACTGCAGTCCTGGACTAAAGATGCATTAGCAGAGTCATGTGGTGACAAATTGCATAACACCTGCTTTTACTAGGTTTAGCTCCAGTCTGCTATTAGTCCCTTGCTTTTGTGAACAATGTGTTTTCCTGTGAAGGAATAATATAAAACTCGGTCAAGGCAGAGCTGTAAATAAATACCAGTACATTCAGCTGAAAAAGCTTTAGAGAGCAACCAGGAGGGCCAAAAAGCCTGAAAGCACAAAGTTTACACACAGGAGACTGGTGGCACATCACACCATTGCCTATGTCACTTCACACACCACCACAGGGCAGAGGTTTGGGTCTACCACAAGAAAAAGGTTGCTCATCCCAAGGATAAGGTTAAATATCCTCCATTTGGCTCACAGTCCACATAGCCAATCTAGGCTGAAGGAGAAATGGCATCCTGTGGGGCAAGGCACTGCTGTACTACTGCTCTGAAGGCAGCAGCAGCCATTTAACCCTGCTTGCACAGGGTCTTTTGGAGCACTCAGCCCTGGCTGCTCTTGTTGGAGCACAGTGTAAAGGCATTGTCCTGGGGTCATGGAATGTGGAGGGTGTTGCAGGAACCAGACATAGTATGGTCCCAATCACCAGCACTGCACCACAAGAAAGGGAAGATCCTTATCAGCAACATGGATCCACAGAAAAGACTGGGATTCTCAGCCACAACTGGCAAGAAACCAAGAAAAGACAGGCTAATTCCCACTTTTTGTGGTAACCCTTATGGAAAATTGTACCAAAAATTATGTCTTTCACTGCTCTGTCCTGAAGCAGATTAAAGCAGAAAATACAGCTTGCACTGTCAGGAGAGAGTGAAACCCAAATTTGTGGTAAATGGAGGAGTGCTCCAGCTGAGGACTGAAACTCAGGAAAAACAGTCCCAGGGCTGATGGGAAATATACTGAATTAGCCAGTAGTGTGCATCAAAATTGTTTTATATTATTATTATTATAATATCTTGGAAAGAAATGAGAATATGGAAGAGCAAGGGAAAAATACTTAAACAGCAAGAAGAAAGGTAAGATGATAAGAAAGGCTGAATACAAAATACTCCTTGCTGAAGCAGGCACTTCGCCCCAGCACCAGAAAGGCACATCTGGTGGTGGCCTAGGACTCCCAGAAATTTCCTTTGTTTGGAACGTGTAACATTAAAAAAAAGACACCAAATTGAACATATCTGCTTTTGTTCAGCACAGAATTCCAACTATCTTTTCACTTCAGAAATGTGACACAGGTATATGTAGGTAAACAGTTTTCATGCTTCTGAGTTATGGAAAAAGGGTTGTATTACAAATTGGTGTGGTCCACATGCTAACAGGAGTCTGGGGTAGCTGAGTTTAGGAACTCTGATAAAGCAATGTCATCACTATTTTATGAGACTTATATGCAACACAAATACCCCAATGTTACTTAAAAAACTACCCTTAAACCATCTGCAAATCTTAATTAACTGCATGATTCCTGCTGCACTGCTGAGCCTTGCTGCTGTTTCCTTGGCATGACCAGTGAGGTGGGGTCTCCTCCAGAGATCACAGAATCACAAGGTTGGAAGAGACCTTCAAGATCATTGAGTCCAACCCATTCCCTCACACCTCAACTAAACCATGGCACTGAGTGCCACATCCAGTCTTTTTTTAAACACATCCAGGGATGGGGACTCCATCACCTCCCTGGGCAGACCATTCCAGTACTTTATCACTCTTTCTGTGAAAAACTTCTTCCTAATATCTAACCTCTATTTCCCTTGACACAGCTTGAGACTGTGTCCTCTCGTTCTGCCAGTTGCTGCCTGGAGAAAGAAAACAACTCCCACCTGACTACAACTACCCTTCAGGAAGTTGTAGAGAGTGATAAGGTCACCCCTGAGTCTCCTTTTCTCCAGGGTGAACAACCCCAGCTCACTCAGCACTTTCTCATCCGACAGATGAGACATGGAACAATCTCATGGAAGGCTAAAGTCTATGCCTGGCTCATGTGCCACTTCATTTTATGGTGATAAAACGACCAAGCACAACATCTTCCCTTTTCACTAGCAATAAAACACTGGTACTTACAAACCTCCTGTAATTACCAGAAGGGCTGGAAGGCACAATCCAGGTCTGCAAAGCATCTTGTGATTTTTCACAAAGGAAGCTATCAACAGATTTACAGGTGTGAGAAGAGGGAGAAGAGGCAACTGCCTCCCTGCTCTGCCCTTCGTAAGGCGCTCTCCTGCACAGAATGCTTGGGGAGGTGCACTGCTGGCTTCAGTTAGGTTGATATGCAAGGAGAGAGAAACAGCTTTCTGCTCAAGGCAATGACCTGGAACCCAGAGAACTGTCTTTTAAGACTGCTGCAGATTTCTTACTGGCTTTGACTTAGCTGTTTAATCTTCCTGCACTTTCAGTTATCCCGTTAGGAGAATCAGGAGATAACCCTTTTAACTCACATGGGTGTTGTAGGTGCATTCAAGTTGCTGAAGAGCTCTGATACTAAGATGATTTAGGCTATAAAAGCACATAAGTATATTAGGAATTCTGTAGCTAGCTGATTCCTATTTCATAACACCCACTAAAACTGGCATATGGAGTTCTTAATCCATAGATAAATCCATTTTAATCCCCAAATCTAGTCAATGGCACCGGTTTGCTTCAAGAACAATGTACACACACAGAAATCTTGCTATTCCAAACCATCTGGATATTACTGGGTTAAGAGAAGCC
This sequence comes from Ammospiza nelsoni, assembly GCF_027579445.1. Lineage (NCBI taxonomy): Eukaryota > Metazoa > Chordata > Aves > Passeriformes > Passerellidae > Ammospiza > Ammospiza nelsoni. Next base: position 49,703,248 of record NC_080633.1, read on the forward strand.
AGAAAAAATAGGAAAAGAAATAAAAACAATGGAGAAATAAAACCATTTAATTATAATCATTCATAATTCATCAATGTTTCAGCTGGTGTGTTTAAACTTTTCACAAGTAGAACCTTGCATAAATTCCCACATGCAAAATGTCATTCATGCTAATTTAGTTTTTGCAATTCAGAGGCCAGTTCAGGGACACTGTACTTCAAAAGTGTAGAGTTAGTTTTAAGCTGAACTATGAACAGAAGAAATGTCTTGAATAAACTAATCATGGGGTCTTTCTTTTTACTGTAGCAGATCACATCTTAACAAAAGCAGCAAGTATACTGAGGATTGCATACCACAGAGCAAAGAGGGCATAAATTGCATTGACAAGTATATAACTAGTAAAAACACCATGACACAAAGAAATCATATAATGTTAGATATGAAGTGTCCTCTCATAGATCAAACTTCAGACTGAATACAGTGAACTTAGTGGAATGAGTATCACTCTTGTAGTATGACTAATGCAATCATCTCATTCATGTGACCTGACAAGAGCTTTCTGCATGCGAGATTTAAGGTGAGAATTTAATAACATCATTGAGCTAGAGCTAATGTCATCTGGAACTTTAAATCTCTCAGATGGAAAGTTATCAGCAGATAAAAACCTTTTGTTGAGTTCAGTTAGTGATTCAGAGAGGTAAATTTGCTGAAATGTCAAGACTGAAATGAAAGGTAGTGTTAACATTCATTCTTTCGCAATAAAGAATGAATTTAGGAGCTCAGGAGGGCTGGTGTGTAGAGCCCTAGATAAAAACCAAGCATAGCCTGGGCAGGTGCTATTTCAAACTTAGCCTTCTGCCTCCATGTTTCATTTAAAACATATCAGAAGACAAGACAAAAACAAAGAAGAAAATCATCTATTTCGCAACTGGGTGTCTTTTAGCTAAATAATCAGCTAATGTTTTAGCAGTCTGAGGCACTGGTGTAGGAAAGTGGCAATGATAGAAAACAATAAATACTGCATGTGGCAGCCTAAATAAACCTTAAACTTTGAAAAATGAGAGAACTTGGCTTTTATTTCCTAACATATTTCTGTTGTAAAAGATCATGATTTCTAGCCTTCCTGCAACCTGGATTTGATAGCAAACCTTCATCAGATTATAAAAAGAAAGAAATCAGGTTTTTAAAGGGATAAAAAGACATCACTGTGTTTTAAAAATTAGCAAGGGATTTTTTAAATGAGAGGATGAGTTGTATTGCCAGGAGACATTTAGGTCTATCTATATTGCCAGTAGCAGCCGGAGCAGACAAAGGAAAAGGAGCCCATGAAAGAGTTAAGGATCCGGGGCGTGGTTAGGATAGCAACACAAAATAAAATTACCAGTTTTCTTTTATAGGTGACTTTACAGGTGAAGTAAATCCAGGGCCTTCATCAAACTTGGCTTGAGAAAAGCATTTGATGAAATGTCATGTGGGAAAATACTTATTAAGCAGGAAAAGACAGAAATTAGTGGAAGAAATACAGTGGTATGCATTTTAAATGGAAGTTCTTGAGCAAAATGGAGCTGACCATGGCTGTAGCTGAAAAATCAGCTTGAACCATTCACAGCTCATATCTTCATATAAAAACTTCAGTTAAAAACAGGACTGAGCTACAACATTTGCTCAGGGATGTCATTGGTAAAGATGAGCATTAGCATATTGCGTGGGAAGTACCTGAGACATTCAAGAACAGGAGTAGTGGAAATGGAATCAAATTGCCTAGTACAAAAGTGGCATCAGCTTGCACTTACAGACTAGAAACAAGAAGCTTTTCTCTGAGCTGAGAACTCATTAGTCAGTGATGACAGACAGGGAAAAAGGCCTGAGGGTTATTCATGGAAGACAGGATGACTGAGCCATGATGGAAAGTGTAAATACAGTCCTTGTTGTTATCAGGTAAAAAATGTTTCTGGTAGAAACAGGAAAGTATTAGTGCCATTATAGAGCTCATAGGTGTCACAGAGGAACCAACTGCAGTACACTTCCAGGCAGTCCTATTTAAACAGAAAAATAATTGAATCACAAACAGGTAATCAGGATAATTAAGGAAACTAACAGCTTCATCTTCCAAAAGGATGGGAACAGAAGTAAAACAAAAGCTTCAGGAGCTATGAATGCTGTCCACAAGCATAACAGAGAATAAAAATCTTCTAGGAAAGGTGAAGATCTAAAGGACAATACATACACTGAAAATCATCAATCTGTCACAATCACAGATTAAGACAGAGTTCAGAAGAAAAAATAAGTAGTAAAACAAACTCAAAAAGGAACAAAAACGCCTTCTAGTTTTAGGGTGCAACATGAACCTCTTCCTGGCATGGTTACATGACCTGAGCACTTGCAAAACACATTTGCCTCAGCCCAAGTGGACCCTTCCAGTTCCATACCTCTATGCATTGCTCTTAAAAACATAATATTTCCCTCCCATTCCCCCTTTGGCATTCCTAACTCAATTATCAGTCGTTGGACTTAGCTGGTGTTTTGAAATCTGTGTATGTTTAGGAGTTCAAAAAGGATATTATTTTCCTTTTTACTCAGCTTTTTCAGCCCTTCTTTCTGAACCAGCTGAATTTTCAATACTGCTATGAGTACCTGAAGTAGCCTGATAAAGTCCTGGTATAAATCAAACTGGTGAGATTGAGACTTTAATCCTGCTAAAAAATATGCCTGTTACCAGAAAATAAAGCACCATAGCAGGAAGAGATGTACTTTGGCTCTAAAAAATAAAGAGACAAACAAACATACAGACAAAAAAAGCTTGTTACAAATGATTCAATGTGTGATAGTCAATATACCATCTAATTATAGCAATTCTACAAAGATTTATCTTACATAACCTTCTGTGATGTTACTTGTACTGAATCATCTAATGTATGAGTATTAATTTAAGTAGATAATGGCTGAGAAGCTGTTTATGGGTAGCTTGGAAGATGTTGTGAGAAGAGTTTGATATTTTTTAAAACCTTTCAATGAAAGGGGGGTCAGTCTTGTATTATTATTGCTTGCAATGATCCTGTAGCATTCTTTAACCAACACTACTGCATAAGGCTTCTTTTTCAGCCTGACTTACAGTCAAAAAGGCCTCTGGTATTATGGATCACCCTGGGAGTAAATTGCTTTCACTTTCTTTTACATTTCAGAAGCAAGAAATAATTTGTCATTTTTTTAGCATCAAGAATACTCTTACTTAAAGAAGTGCCAGTGAGAGCTGGTTATACCCTGGATGGACACTTAGCATCAGCACTGAACAAAACTTCTACCTTTTTTCTCAAGCAGGATGCTTGCATTGGCCATAAACCCATTCATTCTTAGATGAGTAATGAAATATGTGTAAGTGAAAAACACTCCACTTTGCTGGCTGTATTTTGGGTGCAGTAACTAATGGAATAGAAAACAAACCACAGGTAAAGCAAAAAACCTTAAAACACACAGATCTCAGATTTCAAAAGATGGCAGAGGAAGAGAAAATGTGAGACAAGGCAGAGATTTTTCATCAGAAGAAACCATGCTAAAGCAGGCAGAGACACACCAGCACAGAATTTGAGTGGGGGGAGCTTCCCATCCAAAACTGTCCCTTCCCACAAATAGTGTGCAACAAGATCACTCCTGGCTTCCCAGAGCCCATCCTGGGAAAAAGGGAGGACTTAAAATAGGCAAAAAACATGTTCAAAGAACTCTAATGTCTCTTCAGCACAACTTCCTCCATCTTGTCCAGTTTTGATTCCTCTTTGGTCTAAATGTGACTGAATTTTAACCCTTGGTTAATTATTATTCTGTTCAAATTATGTTAAAGGCTATTTTTTATGCAGAAGTCACTCCACAACATCATAGAATAGTTTTGGTTGGAAGGACTTTATAGGTTACCTAGTCAACCAGAACATCATTAAAAACAGGATATAAGGCCAAAGATATGTCTTTAGCTTACACTCTCAGAGAAGCGTAGAAAGAATTTATGAAATTATGTGAGAGGATGGTATCTAAGGGACCTCATGAAAATTTTCCTTCAGTTTTTCTCTTCTGCAGGTGTAAAACACTCAGCCAGCAATGCAAACTGTGTGTTAGCTTTTTGTTTCCATCAGATTGAATCTCCTACTTAAATGCAGAAGGGCAGATTCCTGAGTACATCTGAGAACTTCAGGTAGGCCCTAGCATCCCAGGTAAGCAGAGATTTGTACTAGAGCATGTCTCCCTGTAGATGGAAGACTTAATGATCTGTTTTTAAACCTAGACCTGCTGATCAGATGACCATGCCATCAATCACAGCTACAGTCATGGGGACTCAGCTTCTGACATGGTTTAAAGGGTGGCTCATCCACTGTGGTAGGAACAGTGGAAAGCCCTGTTGGTGTTTTGAAAAAGAATAAAGGCTGTCTACTGCTGGATTCCTGGAGTAGTGACAGAGGCTTTGCTGAGAGACAATTCACCTGAAACTCTTCTTCTACCCTACCAAAAACAAGAAACCAAAACCAACCCTTCCATTACAGTACATTCAGTTTATGCCCCAAATTTGGGCTCATATGGAGTAGTTCTCTGCTCATCCTAAAATAATCTCTGCCTTTTCCCAGCCTCCCTGTTCTTCTGCTCATGCATTTTGCTTCAGTTGGACAGGAGCCACCCAAGAGGTACAGAACAAAGCAGGGAAAATAATTACAGAGAAATAAACCCCATTTGTCAGCTAATTTGCTGATATATTTGACAATGCATTCAATTTTTAAAAGTAAAAATGAACTCTCTGACTGCAGCTTCCCGGCAGCTGGCTTTTCTTTTGATTTGTCAACCTATTGAGAAGGCAGATATTAAAATCATTAACCACCTTTCCTGGAACTATACTGAACCCCTAATCAATTCAATTTTTAATAGCTGTTTAACATCCCAACAGGAGTGATTTTACAGGCTAGCTTCCAAATCTCTCCACTGACTACTGAATCAACTAACAAGAGTTTGTGTTTTCAGTCGTGTATGTAAAGAAACTATAAATGAGTCCTTATTTCACAAATGCAATCCCATAATATATTGTGTACTTCTCTTCTGATCCAACAAGGCTTAGATGAATGTCCTTCATTTCAAGGACACTTCCCTCAATTCAGTAATGCTCTCTAAAAAGGGGGGATAATTAATGTACTTAAAGTTATGTGCATTGTTAAGCTCTTTTCCACAACAGGTGCTGTGCTCAGGTGCATTTGGACAGGATCCAGATACTTGGAGCTACCAGACTGGAAGTGTATCAGACAGTTAAAAATCCCCATTTCCTGTGAATCACAGCAGAAGTTTCTCATTGGGGTTCAAAGCCTGTAAAATCATTGCAGCTATTTAATGATCTTATCAACAGAATCCATATTTTAAAGATTCCTTTCTGATTTCCAGAATGGGAAATTGGACTCCTCTTATTTATTATTTCAAGTGATCTTTTCAGATAATCTTTATATGGAATTTTGTAAGCTCTTCTAATTAGACCAGAAGCATTTCAAGCCATGCAATGTGTTGCTCTGTTGCTGGAGTAGATGTAGAAAGAAATTACTATCCAGGCTTAAATGTTATGTGGCTATTGCTGACTTAAACAGGAATGATGGTTTTAGTGGGATCTTGAGCCAGAAATCTAATTTTCTATCTGCTTTTATAACACAGCAAAATGAGCAGTCATGAGGTAAACCTATGACAGGTTAGAAATGAGAAATTTTAAGGGCTATTTAACTTTTTTTAAATGTTCCCAGAGGACTGGTATAAACTTACCTAGTGCCTCTACTTCTGTAATTGTGATATAGTGGGAGAATTCACAGTGTTCACAGTGGTTTATTCAGTGAGCTCCTACAGCTTGGTAGTAACCTTGGCAAACATAAAAACTAGGAGGGTTATCACAGAATCTGCAAATCTGAAACAGAGTTTCAGATTAGTTTGTACTTAATACGTTTTTCATGAACCTTATTTTGCAGTCTTGTTTGCCTTTTCATTTAAGAAAGACTGTTCGTTTTCAAATTAATTGGACAAAAAGTAGAGTTTGAAGGAGAGTCTAGACAACTTTATTCCTGATCTATGGCTAAAATAAGAGCCATCCAAAGTAATATTCATGTGCTCAATATATGCCATCCACGTGAATGTAGTCAGGTGAAGAAATGAATTGCCAAAGGTCACAGTTATTGATGGACAGTCTGCTCAGATGCAAGACAATGGATGGAAATGAGCACAGCCAGGTCATACTCAGCACTTGTACACAAGTTTGGTTTTGCACCATAGAATGAAAAGATCCAAAGGAAAGAATGAGCCCATGCCAAAAATTAAGCAGATGGGAAATACCTGTACCAGGCAGTGAGAGAAACATTCTAATCATCACAGTTTTAAATCAACTTTCGGGCAGGACCTGTATTCATAACTTGTGCTCTGAATGACATGTATAATTGTTGCTGACAATATAAAATTTATTCCAGATTTATGCTGAGGTTACTGAGAGCAGAGGCCAATCTTTTAATATGAAATGGGTCCCCTGAGAGACATTGCCTGGTAGCAGAGAGTGAGAATTTGCGTCACATAAGTTGCAATGACACTGAGATCAGAAAGTGGCTTGTCGGCATTCTGAGAGAAAAGCACGCACAGAAGTACTCAATTTTTTGATTTAGTGTCTGATGTATCTGGCCCTAGAGAAAAAGTTTGGGTCTGGGCATCAAGGAAACTGTACAGGTCTTTGCCTTTCTGTCCCAGGCCCTGCTCCACCATCACTACCCAGTAAAAACATCTGTATCAACATAGGTCTCACATCTGACCACCTTTTACAAGGAACTGTGATGAAAATAATATCTGAGCAGTCATACAAAATTTCACAGAGGCTGCAAGCTTCTTGGAAGAAAACCTGGAAATGTTTCTCAGCCACATATCTTTATAGAGGGTGCAAAATGTGGAACTGACTTGGTAAACTCCTTGAGTTCAAGCAAGGATGGAAATGTGTAAAAATAATTAGCTGTGCCCTGAAAAGTAGTAGCAGCCATCTCCTGCTTTATTTCAGCACAGATTTGGGCTCTAATGTACACCTCTGCAGCAGCCCAAAGGGGCCATAAAGCCACACTGGCTGAGAAGCAGGAGATTCTCCTTGCATAGCAAATTCATGCACTGCAAAGTCAGAAACACCAACTCGTATTGTTCTTCCTCCCTGTGGAGGTGATGTAGGCAAATGTCAGCAGCAGCCCACAACCACAGACCTCCAGCTGCTGGAGCAGCTGTTGGAGCCAGAGCTGACCTGGAAAATATTAGAATAATCTTAAGGCTTCTTTGAATCATTCCAAGAGATAAACCAGCTGGCTTAATATTGCACACTTGCCCCTCTCAGACCTACTGTCAGGATTTCCTTTTCCACAACTCAAATCCTTCCTCACATAGAAAGAAAGCCAGGGGTGCAGATTATCTTCCCCAAAAGACAGAGCTAAAAGGCTGCTGAATATGTCAAGTCCTGGATTTGAGGGGGAGCAAGAGTAAAGATTATCCAGGTGCTGCTACCAGCATATTTTCTTGTTTCATTGTAGGTCTTTAGTAAATGACTGACAGTGCTTCATACAATTTAACCAACCGCTGCCCTCATTTAATGCCACATGTACTCAAATGCTTTCCTTCTGCCAATCAGACTTCAAGTGTGCCTTCCAAAGTTTGTCTCAGAGTAAAATCCATCATTTTTACCACATAGATACAAAAATCCATCTAGCATAGTTCTCTTGATCAGCAGGAGGGGAACAAGGCATTTCCTGGAATAAAGCTCTTCATTAAAAAACTTTCTCTAACAGGGAAGCATAGTATGGTTGCTACAGCATGTAATTAGAAGTCAAAGGACTAAAGCTTAAATAAAAAAGCTGTGTGACTGAGTTATTAACTTCCTTAGCTATTAATTTGCAATATATACCAACTCATCACCATCATAGGGATGTTGAGAGACTTAATCAGTGAATATACCTGAAGCACTATAAAATGTTGAAAAGCTGAATATTGGCTTTATGAAGGTAACCATTTTAGTAAATACTGATATAACTGAAATAGGGCAGGTAAATTTTGAGCCAAAAGAATAAAATGAACCTGTGGAGGGACTTTAACACTTTCCTCTCTCCATAGCTGGGAGAAGTTTACTCGGAGCACAAGAGTAAAATGCACTCTATTAATCTGTTTCTGAGCAATTCTGTTATTTGAATGATTCTTTTTTGTAGCCTTAAACATATATCTGGGTATCAAAACTTATGAGCTTACCTGGTAACAACTTATCTGGTAACAAACAAAAACTTATCTGGTAACAAAACTTTTGAGCACTTCGGCCCAGTATTCTTCTCCTACAGCAGAGAAAAGAATTTTCATCTTCTACTGAAAGCCTTCCCTAATTTGTCAAAAGAATTAAAGAAGCAAAAGAAAGTCCTCAGAAAAAGATGATAGTTACAGCAGCAAAAAATCACACTCACTACAACTAAGCCTTTCACTTGGTAACACATTATAACCATTGGAAACAACACAGACTTCTATTTTCCTTTTATAAAAGCCAAGTTCCATTTAATGAGCCATTTAAGGACAACTGTGTGCAGTTTTGGGCACCACATTATAAAAAATAGACACTAAGCTATCAGAGGGCGCCCAGAGGAGGGCCATGAGGATGGTGAAGGGCCTTGAGGGGAAGCTGTATGAGGTGCAGCTGAGGTCACTTGGTCTGTTCAGCCTGGAGAAGACGAGAACTAAGGGAGATCTTGTAGCAGACTCCAGTTTCCTTGTGAGGGGAAGTGAAGGGTCAGGTACCAATCTCCTCACTCTCACAACCAGTGACAGGACATGAGGGAATGGAACAAAGCTGAGGCAAGGGAGATTTAGGTTGTACATCAAGAAAAGTTTCTTCCCCCGGGGAGTGGTTGGGCACTGGAAAAGGCTCTCCAGTGAAGTGGTCACAGCACCAAGCTTGACAGAGTTCAAGAAGCATTTGGACAATGCTCTCAGGCACATGGTGTCACTCGTGGGCAGGAGCAGGAGTTATACTCAATGACCCTGGAGGGCTCCTTCCAACTCAAAATATTATTTGATTCTATGATAACTTAAAGTCAGTATGAAGAGCAGAATCTGATCATGCTTGAAGGAACCTCTGAAGATCATCTAGTCCAATCCTACTTTTCAATCAAGGTCAGCTACAGCAGGATGCCCAGGACCATGTCTAGTCTAGTTTTGAATACTTCCAGGTGTGGAGATTGCACAGCCTCTCTGAGCAACTTGTGCCAGTGTCCACAGAGAAAAAATTATGCTTAGATGAAATCTCTTGTAACTATATCTGTTCCCATTATCTCTTGTCCTGTCATAAGGTACTATTGAGGCAGTCTGGCTCTCCCTTATTACCCCCTCAGGTATTAATACACACACTGAAGAGATCCCCCTAAATCTTATCTTCCAAGAACAACCCCAGCCACCCTAGTTTCTTCATGTGAGAGGGATGCCCCAACGCCTTAATCATCTCTGTGGTCTTTCACTGACCTTTTTCACACCATGTCTGTTTTGCACCAGGGAGCCCAGGAGTGAAGCCTTCTCCATGTGTGGGCTCACCAGTGCTGAACAGAGACAGAAAAGTTTACATTAATCGAATCTTCAGTAGTATATTTAAGCAAGAACATAATCCTTCCATATTCTCTACACCGTGAGATGGTGGCACCTGGGTACACAGAACTACCATGACCATGCACCTGAATTGCTACATCCACAAAAGTCCCAAGAAAATTCTGCACCAGCAGAGCATTGGAAGGAATGGCCCAGCAGGAGTGGAGGCTGAAAAAGGAGGAAGAACAGAGGTACCAAACTGCAGCCACACATAAAATAGCTTCTTAAACACACTTCTCCTGCTTTCCTTTTTAGGAAACAAACAGAGTGGTTTGAAAAAATCCCTAGAAGCAGGCAATTTTGTCAGGTCTGTCACAAAATAATGTAAACTAGAAGCCCTCTTTTTCTTATAACCACAATACACAGCTGGAAGAATTTAGTAAAGAGATTCCTGTGTCTGTTATAGGGCACCACTTTGATAGTGCATTTTCAGGGGACTGACTGTTCATCATTGTTCTGAAGAAATAGTGAGATTAATCATGAATTGCTGAAGTAGGAACCCAAGTGACACTACAGCCCTCTGTACCACTTGCTACACAAACACATGTAGGCCAGCCTCAAAGAACTTGCAAACTAAACAAAGCAAAGGGAAAGAGCATTACACAGTTTGGAAAGATTAACTGTTTCCATCAAAACAGTTCAACAAAGACTCAAATTTTCCAGAGTGTCTGAACTATCTCTGCATCAACACCCAAAAAATCTGTACCTCGTGAGACTCTTCAAGACTTGGCCAGAGCTCTGGAGCACCAAGATGCTGCAGAATACTGCAATACAAATAAAAAAATATCCAAGAATCAAGTCCTCGGCAGAATTATCCTCTAATAATCATATAATGCTGAATTCATGTGTAAGAAAATATATTTTTCCCTTGACATCACAAATGACCTTGACTCCTAACTTTGCTTCTAGAACTTTTCCAGAACTGCACTTATCTCTGGCATTTCTCTGCTTGCCTTTATCTTTTGACATGATGTTATTCAGGTCTTCTTTGCTGTTCAAAACAGATTCTAGTAAGAGAGAGAATATTTTTTGAAAAATATAAAAGATCTGCCAGCAGGGATACCTACGCATGAGGCGTTCATGACAACAGGAGCAGTGCAAAACCCTGAAGGTTACAAAGAGCAAAAAATAATCATTTTGTCACAACTATGAGGAACTGGCACATTTTGGATGGAATTCATGAAATCAGGAGAAATAAACAATGCCAGGAACTTGGAGACAAAGTAAAAAAATGAATTTATTCATAGTAATTTACAGAGAACACCACCAGGTTACAACTCACTAAAAGCACAGGAAGCATTACATAAACCAGACAAGTTTATATAGAAAACATGTATGAAAGGCTGCATCTCATCATCATAGCATAGTTAGCTATGGAAAATCCTCTGCTATTTTGTGGCTTTGCATGGCATTCTGTACACTCTTCAAAACTGATGTAAGGAATGGAAAATCCTTTGGCTTCTGGATGGACTTAATGGGCTCTAAGTTGTATCACGTGGAAGCACATCTAGCAAGCTTGGAAAGGAGTAGGCACTTGAGGGCTTTACAGAATGTTTATACAGGCTCAGACACTAAGACAAAGATCATCCTGTATTTTAGAGTGTATGACCTCTTGAGACCAAATATCCTTCACTAATCAGTAAATAAATAGCAGAGAACAATGAAGTCCTAACTTTGAAAGGCTTGAAGAGGAGGAAGTAAGGGAAAAAGGGGCTTAGCAGGTTAGAATAAAATTTTCACCTTACAGAAATACAGCCAGTTTCAGAAGCAACTAGTATGGACTAGAGAAAATGGCCTGGAAACAAATCAGAAAAGCCTTGATTTCAAAATCTCTGTAACTGGCAAATCAGAATTAAGGTTATCTTATTGCACTGATGTGTTTTAAAAAATAAAAAATTCTGCTGCTGTCACAGTGTCAAAAAAAAACACCTATATCTGTATATCAAGCAGATGTCAGACATTGTAGAGGTGTACACACACTTGCAACTTTAAATGAAAATTTTTTTTAAATTGAAGACAATCTGTTGCCCTAATTGCAACATACACATAAATCTTGGTTGGAGGGAAAAGTGCTGGGGTTTTTTTTCCACAAACAGAACCTGTGCTCTGAGTACAAATAAACTGAAATAAAAGAATCAGTAGCATCTTTAGACAGAACCAGGCCCGTGTCTAGGTGCTATTGCTTTTCCTTTTCACCCTAACACTTATTTGCAAACATAAAAAGAGTGTTGAATAAAATATTGTATTTGTATTGCAGCTAGAAATAATAATAGTGTCCTTTTCTGAGACTAGATAATTTCTCACTCCTGGAAATATGGACTGTTTTTCCACCAAAAAAAGTATTTGTGGAAATGTCATCACTGACATTTATTTAACTACTCCATAGAATCAATGACTTATTATTGTTTTTATAGTCACAGCCTCAGCAAAAGATGCAGATGTAAATGGAGTATTTTAAACCAAAAATAAGCTTCCTCAATAAAGAATCTATGTGCAAAACAGTACAGAAATTACACTTTTAGTATCTGGATCCTACAACATTGGACTTCTGTAAGACATCCACACAGGTCTTTAGGAGGTAGATCTTTAAGAGGGACCTTTAAGAATGCATGTCAAGAAAACACGTCCTGAAGGCTCGTTCAAGAAGAGGCATTCTTTTTTTATGCTTAGGTGACCAACAACTGCAGAGTTTGACCCTGAAGCTAAGGTTCAAGCCACTTGCTTCCACAGCATCAGCTGATACGAACCTGCACCCCACACTGGTGCAAAATTAGCAGTCAGCGACAATACGCCATGGACTTTGTAACCAAAAGGGCGTCACATCTTCCCTGGTGAGACTCATGAGGCAATATGTGATCTAACAGGACATCTTCCCCTCTTTCCCATCGCACAGACCAGTTTTTCCATTTTGTAATAAATTGTCTGTTATGCCACATGTCATTCAAACTATTGGTTTAGCCAAGAATTTAAAGGGACTCCAAGCAGTAGACCATTATGCCCATATCTTAATTCCTGTGTTCATTTAAGTGCCAATCATCTCAGAAAAAACATCAGTTGAGCTAGAAGAGGCACAAAGAAACATAATAAAGGTGCAAATTTTGGCACAGCTTCCAAATGAGGAGCAACTAACACATTGTGATTCCTCAATTTGAAAAAACAGAGATCGCGAAGATGAAGATTAAGAGGTATTGGAAAAATGGCAGAAGGCATAAATAGAACAGGAAACAATTATTCTTTTTTTTTTTTTTCCAGTACAAGAACTAGTAGGTATCAAAGAAAGCTTTCAGAATGCACCTTCAATACAAAGAACACATAGTTCAGCTGTAGAATTTGTTAACAAATCTGTGGAATGCTAAAAATGCACATCTATAAAAAACTGCTCAGAAAAAAATTAGTGGAGGGAAAAATAATTTAACTAATAAGTCCATCAAAGGCTCTTAAACATCAAGACATCATGCAAAGCTGAGGACCTCAAACCACTGGAGGCGTTTACCACCAAGGAGGACTAAATGCTTGCCCTGTACTTCTGTGGTTGGCATATCCTGTATGTCTGCCCAGTGCAAAATACTGTGCCATATGGCCCAATGCAGTCATGATAATGATCAGTTAAACCATTTTCAAAAAGAAGCCATGAGAGGAAAGCAAAGATTTCTTGCAGACTCAAGGGTCTGCAAGGAGGGCATTTAACTGCATGCCTAGTTCTAAGTTCATTCTTAAATTTAGTACAACTAAGGCTCAAGCATAAATCCTTTCTGAAACGGAGGCATTTTCTGGGATTGGAGGTCTTGTTATTACTGTTTATATCAATGTTTTTGCACAGTTGTCTTCACTCTCTGTTGTCGTTTTCCCCGGTATAAAAAAAAGCAAAATGTGCACAGTGTTGCAAATATTCATTAAGTGCAGACTTCCGTGACTTAATTACATCAAAGCTTTGTTGTCAAAGCTGATTATAGCTCCCCTGTACTGCAGGGAAGTTTGTCAACCAAAGATTCTTATCATCTGCAAAGAACAAAATATTTTTATCCACAGTTTCTAATATTCACTAATATTAAAACGTGTTTATTTTGCTGTGACACTCAAATTGAGCAGATGAAAAACCTCCCAAAGCATTTTCTTCAAAACATTAATTATTTATAGCTGCCAGTGAGTTTCAGGTATACTTTGATTTTAAAAGTTCACTGATCATGCTCCATTCAAAACATACAGAGCGAGAAAAAATAAAGACCTAAAGGAATTTGTGTGTTCAGTGACGCTAATGACTAAGACTCTGGTCATGTTTTCTAGATTTAATAACACATCCTATAGCCTTTTGGTCTAATCAAATGAAAGTAGGGGATTTGTGTTCCAGTGTGCTGTAAGAAGAGGGCTTAGAAGACTCCCAAAGTAATTTCGTTTGACATTCAAAGCTATTTGATTGCAGTTTCTGAACATTTCTACCCCATTTGTATTCAGCATGGGGTAATCTGAATTTTGTCATGTTTTGAGTCTGACTAATACATGGTACTGGTCTCTTTTCTTCCTGTTCTGCAGTGCTGATTGCTTTCATACCATTAAGGCAAAAACATTGTGAGTACATTCAGAATTGCTAACATTAGAAAAATCCCAGTATCACCAGCATATTGGGGTTTATTGTGTAGTATTCAGGGATCCGAAATTGAAGGGGAAAAAAAGAAAGAATTATTGTATATTAATGGTAAGGAATTTTCTGCCACTGCAAATTTTACAAGGACAGTGCAAAAGCTGTTTCTAATATATTTTCAGAGGACAAAATGCTGATGCAAAAACATTTGTGAGATTGTATTATACTAAGGATTTTATTTTTTACTAATATGATGTGGCACAGGTGACATAAAGGCAACTTTAACCCTCTTTATATTCATCTTGCTGTTACACCTTACTTATCAATAATCTTACTGTACAATAATCTTACTGTACAAATATCAATAATCTTACTGTACAAAGATACTGTACAAAAGGTGCAGTCTGCTTTAAATTTGGCAGCAGAGAAAACTAGCATCTTCAGCAATTTCTCTTGGCTAAAGGGCACTTTTGCAGCATGGTCACAGGGTCAGACATCCAGCTGCTGCCTGAACTTATGATGTAACAAATCTAAGAGGCTGCACAAATATTCAAAAAATACTGAACCATGAAGCATGTCAGATTTCCAACCATCACTCCAGTTTTGACAGGATAGGGATTTTTGGCTTTCTAGAAAAAGCACCATTTGTAGTTAAGTGGATGCTCCAGTTCATGTCAGCTATTTTCACACTCAGGATTTCTCTCCTGCCTTTGTTCCAAGGCTGCACTAAAAGTTGTTACAGCAATAAAAGCTGTTTTGTTCAAAATCTCTACAGATATTTCATGAAAAATGCTCTCATCTTCGCACCCCAACTGCTTGCCCTGCTTTCACTGGCCACTGAGCTAGGACCTCTGTGAGTGCAGGGCGTAGCACTGGATTTCTCCTTGGCTGAGTAACACAGCTCTTGCAAATGAACCCATCCAGCCCTGACTTGCCCTGAAAACACAGCAAAAACCTCAAGGAAGAAGACTTCCTCGTTCTGCTGATAGGGAGGAAGATAAGTGAAAGCTTTAAAAAAAAAAAAAAAAAAAAAAAAGAGTGATAAATGCTGGCTACTGCCTATTCACTGGTACAGGCTTTTTAATGCTGCTGGTTGGATGGGGGAGGGAATCACAGAATGGAATACCATGTTGGAAAGTACCTCAATGACCATCTGATCCAACCCACTGGAAGAAGCACAGTGGAACAATTATGGCCTGCTAAACGCAGCTCTCAGCTGTCAAAGACCTCAGAAGCTGAAGTGCCTGGTGATAGACTGTTCTGGAGGCCTCAGAACAAACGTGTTCATACAGGTCTCATTTGTTTCTGTGCTGCCTCTCCCTCATCTTCCATCTAAAATTCAGCAGCACCTGGGTTGCTGAGCAATGTTTCTGGCAAGATTCCTCCATCAGCCAGAGAAGGGATCCTCTCTGCAGGCTGCCACACCCAGAGCCAGCCACTGTCCTGCAGGAGCATCAACAAGGGCTTCCTCAGGAGAGACAAAAAGAGGGCCAGGAAAAGCCTGCCCTTCACCATTTTATTAGCTAGCCCCTCATAAAAGAGAGGTACAGACCTTTGAGCTGGCAGTCAGCGAGAGAGAAGGTCACAAAACCTCAATTTTATGCAGGCTTTTGCTTTGAGGATTTGGGAAGGCCAGGCTGGTCTTTCTCACGTTGCAGAAGCACTAGCTCAGGATGCTCTGTCATGCAAGCAAGCAAACAAAATAGCTTTTAATAAATGGGGTAGGTCAATGCTTTTGTTACCACTCCTGTACCTGACTATTGTCCTGAACCAAATGCAATTAAAACAGGGATTATACTTTGACAGCTGCATTTGTGGTGATATGTATGCACAGCAGAACTCTGCCATGCTTTGAGAAGTTGATCTATTTTTTAGCATCTTGTTATAATTAGAACCAAATGATTTATAATGAATTATTTATTTGATTAATTTCTTCCTTTTTTCTTTTCTATCAGTGAATTGTCCACAGACAGAATGTTGAATTCTTCAATTCATTTTTAGTTTAAATAATATATTTGGTGATTAACTCCAGGTCGGCAAGTTATTCATCATTTGCTAATAATCAAAATTCAGAATTTGTCCAGTGGCATGCTATTTTCTGAGGTTCAGAGGACATATGGACTTTTTCCTCCTCCCTCTTTGGAGCAATATGCATGGTACAACATTATGTACACCTCTTAAGTTTTATTATTACATATACAGTCTTAGCTTTTCTTATTGTTCAAAATTGAATTTAAAAAAGCAAACCAAAACCAGCTTCTGATGCTAAGCTTTATTGTTTAACCCTAATACAATTTTGAGGAAAAATTAAATAGAAAATGAGAACAGGATGAAAATTGCTTCCAGATATTTAGAAAATAAATTCTGGAACTTGAGAAAAATTATTATAACAGGCTACAGAATGATTTTGAAAAGTTCAGAGGTGGACACTTCTATGCAATTTTTCAAGCCAGATATTTTTGGTGGTTTTTTTCCTAACCATCATCTAGTCCCATCTTTTAGCTGGCAAAATAGGAAATTTCTAAGCGGCTTCTAAAATCAATGACAAAAGCAGTTACAAACACAGAAATTCAGCTTGGTCATGGAGGACATATGATGTTACAACATACATCACCTTATGGTAAAAATACCTTCTCTGTCTCATCTCATCCAACCTAAATCACCAGACCACAAATATCTGGATCCTAACAACATTTATCCCAAGATATAAATGTATTTACAATGTGAATGAGTTATTTGGTGACAATTTCCTGCTCTGCAGAGATTCAGTACTTGCAAATAGCAAATATTCACACGTTGCCATGGTGCAATATGGCACATTTTCCATGAGGTACAGGCCTCCAAGCTTTCCTCTCCACCTTTCACACACAGCACTTACAGTTGCAACACTCACATTTAGATGACTGTTAGTACAGAACCCTGTTTGTCTTACCAGGTGAGGAAGTTTTTAAGCCTCAGGCTATTTTTAATCTTCTGGATGTTTTTAAGCCTTGAGAAAGGATGCTCTGGTAATTTCCCATTTTAGTCAGCAGGAGTGAAGGCAGACAACGTAATAAACACACAGACGATTGCACACATGAAGACTTGTAAACTTGTCTGTAAATTCTACCACAAATTATTAACAAGCATCTGCAATGTTCCTGCTGAGGAAAAAAATCCTACTTACATAATAGTTCATCACGATAGACGCTGAGTGTTCATACAGATGTATTTTTAGCTGGTTCCTATGGAAACGTGACTTATGTGCTCACACTTTATATATGTTCCTCAATAACTTCTGACCCTATCAGATAATTTCAGCTACCTCTGACAGAATGATGGACTCCTTCAGTTTGGGGAACTCAATCAGCTCAGCCTGCATTAGCCTCCTGAGAGTCTGCTGACTGAGGCTATAGGATAAGGTGAGGAAAGAAGAGGGTACATATCCTAGTCATGGAGGTGTTGTTATTCAGAGCTCATAAGTTACCATGAAACACAAATCCATAGGAAACATCGGTCCAGATGCTTACAGAAATTCTTGTCTGAAAACTACAGGATATTCCACTGGCCCAGAATTAATTTAAATCTTGAACAAGAAAGATGACCATAAAGTGGTGCTTTCAGTTAAAGCATATAATGAGGAAAGCTTAAATCTGCTCTTGCCTTTGACACAAAACTCAGGTCATTCTGTGATTCTAAAAATATCAACCCCAGTCACAAAGCTGCTGAGAATGCCTGACTCTTGAACCTGCAAGAACAAATGTAGAGGCATTACTTCAAGGCATGCATGAATGTCCTGTTTAAGTAGGTTGAGAGAGACCTGGTGCTTATAACCTCCTAAAGAACCTTTCTTTATATTCCTGTAAATCTTTTCATGGCCTGAATGTTGTGTAAGTCTTCTGAGCCCACCAGCTTCAGTTGCTCTTTCCCTACACAGCCTTTATCTTTCCAATCTCATAAGCAGAGTGGGAAACAGTTCAGACAGTCACGACAGCCACCTTTTGGAGAATGTGCATTTGGATTATGAATGCTGTTTCCTCCAGTGGGTGACACCAAGCAGGTCCCACAGGGAAATCCAGGAAAAGCTAACTTCTACTATTTCTTCTTTCCTACCCCAGTTTTCTTGGTGGATTAGTGTAGAAGGTATGTAATGACAAGTGTTCCTTCTGCCTGCTTACTATTCCACTGCTTCAAAGTGAATTTCAGGCACAGCTCTGAAAGATGGTTGCCTGTATACCCTGACATGAAGATGCAGATTCCTGAAGAACTGGATCAGGTCGCTGATTCTACCTTGCTCCCATGTCCATACCAGTTGCACATTTCCTCCTCCTCCTCCCATGTGACTAATGTTCAAATGCACTGTCTTTAATCACTTTCCAAAGAAAAGTCACTTCCAGGACCCCAACTCTTAGCAGAATTCAAGCACCAAATGAATTTGGCACAAAGTCCCAATTTTACATTTTCACCCTGCTTATCCTCACTGTGGCTGTGTCCATAAACCACTACCCATGGAAGTTTCAACAAACTGCAAGTAACTTTCACTTTCAGCAGTTTTTTTGTGTGTTGTTATTTTGCATGTTATTTCAGCGATGCTCAGCAAAATCAAACCTGCTTTTTTTGTTTTTTATACTGTCACACTAATAAGGGATGTTAAGATTCTATGCACAAGGACAGGAGTAGTAATAAGAAGGGAAATTTCTCCAGCACTGCATTTAATTTAAAAGTGCCAAGATAAGTACATAAACTCCTCTGGACACTCTAGGAGTTGATATCTTGCTTTGTGGGTATGTACACATGACTGTCTGCCTCTGTGTGGCTCTCACACCTGCAGCTCATAATCGTATGTAGTTTCAAACGAGTTGAGAAAATGAAAATTACCTTCAAATGGCAGGAAAATGCATTTGACATACCTCTTGTTCCAGCACTTGCGAGACTCACTATAATTACTACTGTGAGCTTGCAGGCAGATGGCAAACGAGGCTGCACCTTGAATTCAGTCAGCAGGATGCTGCAGAATTGCTCTCACTAACATTTTGTTCAAGATGTTTCAACACACAAATCTAAAAACTGGCAACCAAGACATAACTACTGTGATTATTAGTGAGCCTTAAATAACAAGCACATTACATCTCCACCATCTTCCACATCTCTCTGCACCCACAGTGTCACCTATGCTGTGCCCAACCCACCTACACTACACTACACTTGATCTTAGCCAAAAGGCCGAGATGTGCTTGGCCCCAGTTAATGTTATTACAGACTTCAAAATAGAAGGAAGAGTCTGCATTAACAGATGAAATTGAAAAGGACCAGATTCTGTTCCAAGGGATAAAAAAATAATCTTGCTCATATCAAGGAGATAATTTTGAGACTGCAGTGGCATCCAAGTGACCTGGAGGTTGCCAGCTGCCTGAGTCTTACTGAGCTTTTAATAAAAGGAAGGAAAGGGAGGGGGAAAGGAGAGTCTTGGGAAGATAAGGCTTTAAAAAAAAAAGGATGTAATAGGCTAAATATCCAGCTGCCTTAAGGTAGAAGGGTTATCTCTATTCCTTTTTTTTAATCCACCTGGCTCCTTGACTAGGGGATTTGCACAAGAAATCTCTTGCAGTGGAACTGTGGAATAATTTGAGAGATTGCTAAGGAAAGAGTATTTATATGTCTGAACAGCCTTATGAAACTAATACCAGAGTCCTACTACAGTAACAGAACCAGACAGAAGAGGGTTACCCATGTTCTCTTCCTCTCTTCCTTCCATTTTAAAAGAAATGTCATTTATGCTGGTGGTTGGTGGTTTTTAATTTAGTTTGCTATGTGAGATGTGATTTTACAGTTCTGGAGTCCCTCTCTACATAGCTACAGTGCTGGACAAGCAAACATTGGCTCTCGAGCTGCCGTTGCAGAGCAGCCAGCTACCACACTGCTGATTTAGACCACAGCAATGAGCACTTTGCAGTATTTCCACAGCCAAGTCCAAGTACTGTATGTAAGGATGAAGTGATTAGGGCAGCTTTCACTAAGAACAATGAATTTTCCTTTCTGAAATCACTTTAATCCATGTTACTGCACCCAAAACTGTTTGCATAACTCAAAGAAATGGGTGGAGTTCATACTGCAGAGGTAAAACAGCTCTTACTGTTTGCTAGCTGTTTATGCTCATACACTGTTAGGATTTATTTCAACTCACAGAAAGAGGGATTTTTAGTGACACAATGCATAAAAGCAAGTTGAAGATTAATAAAGTAGGTAAGAATTTCTTTAGAAAGTGTTTTTCCATGACCTGCTCTCAGAATAATGCTGGTGTGAGAGCAGAATCAGGGTCAGTATTCCTACCAAGGGGATTTAAGGGTAAAAGCAGAAGATCTATTCTTTGTAACACAGGGAGGCTCAGCAGCAGCAAAAGACAACAAATGCAGTACATGGCATATAAAAGGTAGACAAAAGTTCCCATTTTAATCTTCAACTGATGTGCTCAGAAAATTTTAAATTTACTTCTTGTGTATTTGGCAAATAAGAGCAAACATGGAGCTTGTGATGCTGCAAAAGAGTCAAATCTACACTTGTGTAATTCACTACCTCAATCTTGTGTCTGCAAAGGTTAAGAGGTGAATAGAGCAGCAAATTCTCTTTGATTGGCAAACCACACCACATGATCAAGTGCCTTATCACTGCTGCCAATACGGTATTTTGATCAGTCTTTGCAATACATTTTACGTGCAAATGGATCTTTTGTTACAAATATATATCAAAGGTAATAAACACCTGCTTTCCTATGGCCTAGATCTCAAGGTGATTCCCACTTACATTTTATTGCAGATAAATTACATGAGGTCCATGCTGTCCCTTATCTCATTAAATTTATCTTAGGGTAAAACTAAGGTATCTTATGTTTTCTTCATGATCATCAAAGTGTGAAACATATTGTGGGGTTAAAAAAATTAATGCTAGCAATATTCTGCACCTTGGAAAAGACACCTGAGGCCTGCCCTCAAACAGCATAAAATTACTCACAGGGCAAGCACTTCTGTCCTGCAGAATCCCCTCCAATGGGGTAAGAAAAAAATGCCAGTTTTTCCCACTTGCCCAGTGACACACCTTGGCTATCTACGCATCATCTCTTGATTTTGATGGAATGCAGTGAAGTTGTGTTTTGTAGTGAGTGTTACAGGCTGCAGAGACATCAAGACTGAGAACTCTGGTGCTTTGTTGCAAGGGTTAAAATCTGCCAGGAGTAGGGAGCTATTACTAGATTGGGTCAGTCTGAGATATACTTAGGCACTGAAGAGAAGGCAGAAAAGTAACAAAACTAAGAGGATGTATATATTGCTGAATACATATTTTCATAACCTAGGTAGCTGTAGTTAACAAGTTAGAGCACCCTATTTCTGATATAAACAGCAGCAAATTAGTAGATGAGGTATACAGGGGCCATGCCTCAGCCAGAGGTCACAAAAATAACACAGGAAAAATAATATGGGGGCGGAGGGAAGCGTCAGCGCTTTAACAGGCTTTGCATAATTCTGTGACAGGAACTACAGCAAACAAACCACACAGATCAAGAATCCAGAGGGCTGCAGACAACACTCAGATCAGAGCAAGGGTGTTCAGTAGGCACAAAAGCTGCTGATCAAAGAGTGACATCTTCCCCATCACCGAGCACGCTGCTCTTTGCTGCCCTTTAACACAGCATAGCAGGAAGCACACTCTTTGAGCAGGAGCAAACTTTGAAGAAGGCAGACATGCAAAGAAGCACCATGTATTGGAGCAATTAATACCCAGAAACAAATTCTATTTCCTGCTAATCCTTTCATGTTCTCAAATAGGCAGCCCAAAATAGGATCGGGGGAAAATACTCTACAAGGTCACAGGGAAGGATTACAAAGAGACCATAAGGTAGGAATAAACATTAATATTTTTACATAATATAGATCTATATCTGCTGAAAATCAGCCCCAACTGTTCATTTACTTCTCACCAGAGTTACATTAGAGTGCATCAGTTAACCACATAATTAACAGAAGATATTTTGCCTTGCTGGAGCTGCAATGGGGGAAGCCCAGGATCAGGACATTGCCACTCTCAATATTGTAATGGCCTTCACATGTACCCAGATAACACACCTTCCCATTTTTAATTGATGTAATCTTCTTTCAGTACCCACTAGACATCGCCAATTAATGTTTTAGCATTAGCAGTGTTGAAGCCTTGTTAATGACAAAAATTACATCTGTATAACATATTTTTAGAGTGCTTTAAGTTAATTAGTTAATAAATTAATTGATCCTTAACAATATAAGTAGGCTGCTATTTAGACAAACATTTTAAAGTGGATAACAGAAGGCAGGCACAGGTTAAGGACCTTGCCTATGATATTACAGAAGAGGAAATCAATGAGTCTAAATTAAACTCAAATTAAATGCTGATTATTAAAAGACTTAGGTATACCAAAAAAATGAGGTATAGGTTCTTTTTTTGGGGAGGGAGCTAAACTTCCACGTGGGAGGAAGGAATAACACAAAGATATTTTCAAACGTAATATGCAGCAGTGGAAAAAGTCACGCTGAATTTGCCTTAAATAATGTAGGCAGAAACCTTCTTTGAATGACAAGCAAGAACTACTGAAAATCTGTCCCTGAGATTTCCTCAGCTGATTGGAGCATGGTGCTAATAACACCAGGGTTGTGGGTTTGATCCCCATATGGGCCATTTATTTAAGAGTTGGACTTGATGATTCTTGGGTGCCTTTCATCTATGAATATTCTGTAACTCCTGTCTGTTGAGCAGCAGTGTTAGGACAGTATCAACACTTAATGCCCTTTTGTAAGGTGGTCAGGGTTTTGATGCATTCCACCACTTTTGAAAACATGATTTAGGACATCCATGGACAATCCTACTTCTTTATGAGACATAGAGACAAGGTAAGTTTGCTTTAGCTGATTTAGAAGCTCTTGGTATAAAAAAAGAAATACTGCAAGTTTCTATATAGACATAAAACTTTCAGATAGACATGTAATTCAGTGAATTTCCCATAAAACTATTATAATATAAGGTCAAAAACACTACAAGTAGCAAACAGTTACACTTTTCAATCACATATTTCCTTATACAGAAATAATCCCATGGCCCATGAAAAGACACAGAAAAGTATTGCTGCACCACTCCAGCAGCCAGGTCTTAAAGATTTCCCCATAGACAATGACTTTTTCCACTCCTTTGCTTTCCAGTAAGATGTGGAGCCATTTCTTATTCACTCTGATAGAAATGAAGGGAAAATATCCCATTTTTAAATTAAAAATCAAAACTCCAGGATTCCCAGTCATAGTGGGAAACTGCATGATCAGAAGCTGCAGAGTGCTGCCCTTCAGGGAAGTACCAAAAATTCATCCTTGCTGGCCAGTGTGTGTTGCACAGGTTTCCAAAAGTCTACTCATTATCAGACTATATATTTAAATATCATGTAAAGAGTGTTTGTGGACTTATACACGAATCTCTTCAAATTCATCCAGAACTAATGAGAATTACTGCAGATGAGCAGTGTCAATACAAACTGGGGAAGTTTCTGTGTCACATATTTTCTCTCTGTGTGACTCCATAATTCCTGAGTCTCTTTGGCAAAGGTGCTACAATCACTCGGATGTCTTGCATGAAGAAGCAAATAAATGTTAAGGTTTTCATCTATTTTACCTCGCATTCATTATGAAAGAAATATTTTTATTTTCAGGGTAGGTTCAGTGTATGTATGGAGTATTTTCAAAGTCCAATAAGCAGATAATTCATAGACATAAGGTAAATATGGAAAATAAAAAAATATGAGGAAGCATTAAAGAGCTGAGCTGGCCTTGAATACATATTCTCACAAGTGACAGAAATCTAAGAGTTCTGAAATGTAAGTTACAGAAAAGATGACCTTACCTAGTGGTTGTAGCAACAGGATTAATAGTGAGAAGACCAGGGTCCTATTCTGGCTGAGTTGCCCTCCTAGTGGAAAACAATTAGTAAAATCAGTTGATGTTAACCTGTCTGAACTGTTAACTCATAAAAAAAGTTGAGATGAGGAATTGAACTTCAAAAAAATTCTCTGCAGGAAAGCTGGTTCAAAACTTTCCAGCAAGAAGATTATGTCCAAAACAATCACTTCCATTTTGGTACCACAGATCAACAGAACTTAGTAGTTCACAGTCTTTTTACCTTCAGATATTCTGGTTTGAAAAACTATAATTCTAGGTAAAGAAGAAATGTGGTTCAGAAAATAAATCAGTACTTTTTTCATATAATTTTAACTACAAAAGTGAAATTGCAGTGAAATTAATGGCTTCTAAAGTAGTTGCTACAAGATGGGGTCCCCTCTTCTTGCATGGTTTTCATGGTAAAAAGAGAAGGAAAGAAAAGTTCAGTCTTTCTATTAAAAGCAATGCAACTTTTGCCTGTGCAGTGATAAAATTTGGTTCAGCTTCTCATTTTGCTACGATTTATTTATGAATTCTCTCCAGTCAGTTCCTGTGTTGGGACATGATGAAAAATTGGCTACCCTGCTTAGCATATTTCCAATTGCCATCTAAGGTAAAAGGTGACTGATGCACAGGAATTTTAGATTCTAGTTAGACATTCACCTAACAACATATGAGTCATTCTTGTTTCTATGCAAATGTCATCCTTCACCTGAAGGAAGATTCCTGCCTCTTAATATTTAAATCTCATCTAGTTTTCATCGATTTCTGAACATCACCACATCCTTGAAATCTTCTTGAATATGCATTGAGGGACAAAACATCTTTATCTTTTTTTACTTATTTTGCCAAACCAAATGTTCTTCTTAATTCAGACAGTAAGAAAATCCCAGCTATTAAAGAAAATATAAATGCAATTTAAATCATTTTCCTCCTTGGGCAAAGAAGATGACAACATACGCAGCACTGTAGCTAGAAATTTGTATTGTTCATTTTTAGAGAACCCACTCCTAGTGACAGGCCTCTCTAATGCCCTATGACATATACAGGGATAACCTAAAAGGCAGGATAAGCGAGAGCAGAGAATGAGCTGAACTCCACAGAAAGATTCTAAATATTGAGATTTTCCCCCAAAAGCTCAGTTCCTGTTCTTGACACAGTTAAAAATAAACAACACTCTCATAGAAGTCTTCTGGTCATAAGCATATCTGAGTGAGACCATAATCAGACCCACTGAGTTATTGAGGGTTGAAGTGGGATGACTGCTACATCCAGGGATACAGCTATGTCAGCTACAAAGTTAACTTTGAAGTGGTCACTCTTTGGGGGAGAAATTCCTCATTCTTCATTCTTACAGGTGTAATCCACTGGCCTTTGAACCACACTGGTCCAGTGTGTAAAGCAGAGCCTAAGTTTGCAGCAGAGATGCAGTGCTCAAATTGATTTCCAGTGTGGAAATGCAGTGAAGGTCCAAAGGCTTCTGGCATGGAGATCCTTTCACTGAATGTTGGGCACAGCAATGGAAACCCACGTTGTGGACCTAACACTGATCCTTCAATAAGCTGTGAGCTGTTTGGAGAATCCAGAAACAGGGCAATTGAAAAGATAGTCTGGGCCATTTGCATGCATGCTTTGCTCCCTGTGGGTTCACCCAGGTGCTGGGAGCAAACAGGGCTCCCCAGGAATGATGCACTGCTCCCATTTGGGGGCAGCATTCCATCTGCACATCCCCTCCCTGCCTCAGGTGATAACAGCGAACTCAATCATCCTCCAAGAGAGAGTGTGACAAAGAAACTGCCTTTGCAAGGCCACATGCCATGTCTCAGCAGCCCTGTTTCACAGCCTGCTAATTACAGACAGGCTGAGGAGAGCTTTGCAATCCCTCTGTGAAAATATCCCCGGTGAACCAAAGTCTCAGGCCAACAGACTGCTAGGAGACAGCCAGGAACTCTGCTCCCTCCAACACTGGCAAGGAGGAAGAGGTTGATATTTGTATCCCAGCCATTAGCCATGAGAGCATTCACTCCTGTTTCCCTAGGGCCAGTACAAGATCACCCTGAACCCTGCCAGAAATTCCCATGGGTTTCCATGCCCCCAGGACATATCTGAATAGGTAAATGTCTCCCAAGCCATAGTCTCAGCAGCAGCACAGTTATGTAGACCTTACTTTTATGTTTCAGCAGCATCCAACTCTGTCTTAATTGAATTTATAAGTTGGTTTTCCATGTAGCACCTGTGGAATTTCTGAGGTGCATTCACAGAGGATTATTGGCTTTTACTTCAGGCAAGAGAAGCAAATGAAAGTGCAATGATTCAAAGGCAAAGGGAAGTAAAATTTGAGCCTTAGCTTAATCATCTGAGAGAGCAAAGGATGACTAAAGAAACTAATTATAAACTCCAGGAAACAAGAACCTTTCCTCCCCAAATGATTTACTAAACACTAGACAACAGTAAAGAAGAATATTTACTTGGGAAGTAAGTAAATAAAACTTTACACACTTTTATTATTTTTAAAGAAAGCTACTTGCAAAATTACCTGTGATGTACAGATAACAACCAAAATAAATTGTTCTCAGCATTAAAATCAATGTCTCTCCCATATGTGAGAAAATAATGTGTGTTTTCCTATTGCTTCTAACTAAAATGCCTTGGCAAAACACAAAAAAAAATAAGGAAAGCTTCTTATGTTTCTTTTTCTTCAGAGAATTTTCCATATAGTGGTCATTTTTGCTTTGGTTTAATACCAGAAACAACTCACAGTGGTCAAGTAGGAGCATGCAATCACTTAGCAGCTCTGTTTCTTTTACCAGCTCCTATGTTACAGCTGTATCATATACATCAGATGAAAAAGGAGCAAAACTGGACAAAAGCAGCTGGGTGAGAACTGGATGTTAGAATAACTCAGAGACACAAATACACAGGGGGAAAAAAAAGTCATGTGAAGTTTATAGAGAAACAGAAAAACAGAATATTTAAGATAGACCAAAAAGCCAGGAAAATAATAGCTTACTTGCAAAATAATAGCTTGATAGTGAATGAGAAAAATTCACTATCTTGACATAGCATTATGATATTTACCTCTCAGGTGCAGGGGAAAGAGGAATATATTTAAAATGTTCCAAATAATTCACAGGTACATTAAGCCATTAAGTCCATCTTCCATCTGGAAATGAGACATAGATCTCTGGAACTTCTCTCAATATGAGATTTAGAGGATGTATTTCGTATATTGATAGGCTGTTTAAAAACAAATCTCTTAGAGATGACACAAAACATTTCATCTATTAGAACCAAGTGGTTATTAAAGTTCCCTGTTCTAAATATGTTTTTGTGGACACAGAGATAGTGAAAAGCAGTGCAGTGCAAGAGATACCCTGGCAGACCAAGGCTGAGGGCACTGGGCAGGGGTACAGGGCAGTCCCAGAGCTGCAGCTTGGGTCCAGCCAGCAGCAAGGCTTGTGCACCAGCCTAGGCAGGAGTGGGGAGGTGTTAGAGCAGAGGACCCAGAGGTACATTCCAACCTAAATTATTCAACAATATTAAATGGTGTTGATGTACTGATGGTATTATCACGGTACTGGGAGAAGATAGGGGAAAAAATGGGAATTGCAAAAATCTGTCTCTGGATATCAAAATTTCTGCAGGCCAAACCATTTCACAGAAGCTGTTTCTTGTTCCCTAACAATGGCAGTACCACAGGTATCCCACTGACCCCATTTTCCCTGAGCCCTTTGCTCCATGTCCTCTGACTCATCCGAAGCTTGCTCCCTGTCACATCACTCCCACTTATCTGAAACATAGAAGTCCATTACCCTTTAAAGTTTCCCCACTCTATCCCACAATACCTACAGGAATTTTACACATCTCTCCTGGTGCCAAATTCCCATATTTTCACTCAATTCACTTTAGCTGCAAACACCTGACAAAAAAATGTAGAAGCATCTATCAATTACAGCAGGGTTTAAAATCCTGCACATCATTTTTACCTGGTACAACAGGCTATCACAAGACATTATACAACTGACCCAATTTGAAGCATTTTGAATAATAGAGTTTAACAGAACGAGTCTGTTGTAATCTGCTGAGGACTGCTGCTGTCCCCAGTGAGGATCAGCAGCCACGTTACTGGAGGCAGAACCAGACCTTCTACGTCAGCGCCGCCCATCCATATCCTAAATAAGTTGTACAAGGAGACGTATTAGTTTCTAATCCTGGTTCTTCAGTGCCTATATAAGCCTCATCACCATAGAAACAGATGGCTACACAATCTTTAATGCCTTTATTTTCACAAGTCCTCTGAGAAATAGAGGAGGACAGCTGTCCCCATTTTACAACTGAGTAACTGTGATGCAGAGAGGCAAAGTGATTGGCCCCAAACCCTGCAAGAAATCTAGGGAGTGCAAGATGTCAGGGCACCAGGTCTCCCAAACATCCTACCAGTGCTCCAATCTCCTACTCCAACCTTTCCTCTAAAAGTACCTTCTATGCCTATGGCTACATCAACAGAGACTCTGAAAACCAAGCTTTTTCACAGAGAGGCTCAGGCCTCCATTAAGTCTACTACCACTTCACAGATTGAGATGGTTTTGAAATATTTATTTCTTTATTGGACAATTTTCTGCCCAGGAAGTTGAACTACAGAGGAAGTCCAAAGGGAATTGGGAAAAAAAAAAATTGATTTGGCCAATTTAGTAAGTCAGAAAACACTGATGACACTGTGTGAATCTCATGAGTTTGCAAATATTTGAAAGGCTGCCAAGGGAACCAGTTCTGTGTTTTTTCCCCGTATTATTTGGCAAGAATCCAACTTCTACCCTGTACTCTATGGAACACAAGCTTTAGGTAGTTGGCAAAACTAAAACCTGTCCAGTTTTAGTTCTTCCCTGTGAAACAGTTACATAAAAAAATAAAGTCCATAACCTGGAAAGAGCAAAAGGGTCCCCCACACCTGGGCTTTTATGTGTGTTATGCATGTCTTTATTTCTGGGCATAAAACACAAGTCCCAAATGTGGAATATTCTGTTCTGGAACTCTGTCTTAGACTGGTTCATAAAAATTAGTCATTAGGTCAGGATTCATTTCTGAATCCATCCAGACACTGTTCTGCCTTGTCTCAAGGTTCAAGTAGCACTTTCTTTTCCTCTATTTGCAACTGTTCACAGGTAAAACAACTTACAAACAAAAGAAGTAAGACAAAATTAATTTATAAATATAATCTTTTTCATTTACAATTAGCACTGGAGTTGTATATGAATGTATGTATATGAAACATTTCAACCCTAAAATGTCCCTGCTTATCACAGCAGTCTACACTGTTTATATTTACAAGGCAATTTGCACAAACGTCTTTAAACTGATGTAATGATCACTTTTATTTCACTTTTCGACTTCTGGTGTGTTGAGTTTCCTTTTATACTGGCTTTGTTTCAGGAAACTGCTTCATTCATTTCTCAGGAAGAACTGCTTTAAGAGGGGCAGATGGGAGCACCTACGAAGTGAAATACGGAAACTGTCTCTACATGGCAGAAGCGTCTCCCTGGGTGCTGGTGAATTTTATACTTTTTAAAAGACATGTTTTACTTTGGAAGCAGAAGCAATTACTTTTAATTGTGCTTCTCAGCATGAAAAACTTACAAAAGGCATGTTTTTCTCCTCCTCAAAGTCAGACCTGTATATTAAAAACAGAAACACTCCGATACACACTAAAAAACAGGCCATAGTTGTCTTGGGAATATAGAGCTGCTCTGCTAAGTATGACTGCATAAAGATGCTATGTATGGAGTTGCCTGAGGTTTATCTTGGCTGTCTTAACTTTGATGAGATTAGATTTGCAGAATGAAATGCAAATACAACCTCTGTTTCACTACAATAAACCTTGACACTTCTTTAAGCTACCAAAACATGTCAATGCTTCACTGTATCAGCTAGTTTAGAGCATTAGCACTTTTCCCCCTTCGTTAGGCAGAAAAGGTTAAAATCCAGGACAGAGGCTGTAATCTAAAGATTAATTACCAGAGAGACCTGATACCATGCAGAGCACATAATTTGGACAGTGGGACTGATCTCTTGATCTCCCACACCTTGGTGGACCCTGTGAGTCATATTTTCTCTGACAGACACCAACAAAGGTGTCAATACATCACCAAGTTGATCATATTACTTTGTTTTGAGGGCTGTCTAGTTGTCTCCCTTTAGAGGCAAAGAAAAGTGCCTGGGATCCCTGAGATATTCCCTGGTGCTGGGAGGCACAGCACTGCTGGAGTCATCACCTTTACATACAGCCCAGCAGAAGGCAGATGGAGATTCCTCAAGGATATAAAGCTGGGGAATGCCATGTGCCCAAACCAGGTATCCAAATGACAAAAATATTATGCCATGGTGAAAATATACATGGGAAGCAAAAGGAGTAAAGAGTGTTAGTGACTGCAAATGTATATTCAACAGCCTTTGCCTGCAGAGAGAACTTGGATTTCACATGCATCAGTCTGCATGTACAAAAAAAGGTCTCTGACGACACAAGGACGTCCGTTTTCATAACCATTGGAAAAGCTTAGCTCACACAGAAAGTAATGTACAAAGTAGAACATGGACATAAAAGCACATTTTCAACCCTTGTTCATCCCACACTGAAAAATAAACTTTCCTTAGACTGCTACTTGCACTGCATTGACAAAGTCTCCCTAGCACAAAGTACAACCAAATTACCAATTGCTTTTATCAAAGCTGTTTTTCTTGTGTATTTTAAGTGGCCAGAGATTTGTTTGACACTGTCTAGAATTTAATGGACATGAATTTAAAGACTGGTGATAAGCAGACCATAATCTCAATTATCCTCAATTCAGAGAGATACTGAAAAATTATATATAGAAAAATTTCTTTTTTGAAAGACCCTGGAATCATATTCCTACCAATATTTAGCACTATTTAATTGAGTTGAAATATGAAGTTTCACTCTCTGACCAACACAGTTTTCTGTTTAACAGAGGATTGAAATCTGAAATACTTACTTGCATTATTAAAACCTGATACCAAACACATTATATATTTGCGTATGAATAAAGCAACCAATGAAGAAAAACAAAAATAAATGACACAATTCAAAGCCCTGAGAACTGCCCTACTTCCTGAAAATAGCGCTGTGCACCTTGATGAAGAGAGGTGGGTTGTGCATAGCAGTAATGTCCCAAGAGGTTACCCTCAATTCTATGAAACTGCAATTGCAGTTAGATGTATTTCATGGAGGAACAGGACACAGATTCACAAAAACACATAGGAAGAGGAAAGATAGGGCAGAGATCAGCCCTCTTGCTTGAAAGGAACTGAGATAACACAACTGCACCAGGCTAAGACTGTGAATGAGGCACATGGACAACAGAAGGGTTTCTTGTTTCCTTACCAACCAAATGCTGTTGGCAGAGGAGATCACAGGAGCTCAAAGGTTAACCAGACACTGTGATCAGTGCTACGTTTAACACACTCTTTTTGGTTAGTAGATGTCAAACTACATCTGACACATTGCCAGACTCATTGATACATCTCCTTACGAGGGATCTCCTCTATCAAACATGACCCAAAAGACTCAGTAGGTAAGGCAATATGGGCTAAGAAAAGAGTTTGGAACAAAGAAAAAATTCAAGCCAGTACCATGGGAAAGATAATGCAGGCAGAGGTTTACCACTATAAATTCACAGAGCCTCTGTTGGATTTGGTGTCCTAAATTCAGGTTCATGTTGAGGAAAACTGGAAAAAATTTGGTCCAATTATTTATCTGGTTCTCAAGTCAAAAGACAACACTGTCAGCTTCCCACCAAAGCAAAATGGAGATTCCTTCAGTTAATATTCCCCTCACACTAATACACAACATGCCCCCCTGCTTTCCCTGTCACACTTTGCATACTCTTAAGGAGTTGATGCAGTAACAACTGGATACTGGTAATGCCTTGACTCTGGGCTTGGCTGCAAAGATAAGCCGCAACACATCCATATATCCAGCAGACAGACAGAATTATTTCCAGTGTTCCTTCCCAGAACTGGGGCACCCTAGGCCAAGAAATGCTGCAGGAGATTTCTAAATGGGCTTTATTGGTTGATTAGTTTTGCCTGTCACAAAGTTCCTTCTCTTGGCTGCTTTACTCATTAAGTCTGTAATAAGGTACCTCAGCAATGCTCAGTCACCAGAGATTTTAAGAATTCTGCAGACATCTACGAAGATTGCAAGCATATCAAAAATTTACTGGGAATGTACTACAGAGGAGAAACTTCATTACTAGTTTAGTGATTGGGTTGAAGAAGTATTAAAACATCCCTAACAACATAACCTGCTTCCTTGGTATTTTGCAAGCACTGAGCTAACTGACTTTATTGATGAGCTGAAAGATTCACATAACTGAGCACTCTTACAGAAAAATTAATACACACATCTCAGCCTTATTACGGCTGCTACTTAGCAATCAGGAAAATTCCTGCTTCTGCAGCTCCAGAGTGACTCCATGTGCTGAACTGCCTTCAGTCCTGGCTAGTTGTCGTGGGGAGACAGAACCTGTTTCCATTGCTAGAGTGACGGGGGGATCACAACAGTTGACTTTGTTGGAAGCTGAGGTGAGTTTGACTGGGAAGGAGTGGCAGGAACATCTGATTGTGACTGGTCCAGAGGCTCCGTGTATTTTGGTCATAGACTTCCTCCGGAGTGGCTATTACAAAGATCCTAAGGGATTCAGGTGGGCTTTTGGAATAGCTGCAGTGGAGATAGAGGGTATTAAACAATTGAATACCTTGTCTGGACTATCAGAGAACCCATCTGCAGTAGGACTCTTGAAGGTAGAGGAGCAGTGAGTGCCAATTGCCACCTCAACAGTGCACCGCAGGCAGTACCGGACGAATCGAGATGCCGTGATCCCCATCCACAAGATGATCCGAGAGCTGGAGAGCCAAGGGGTGGTCAGTAAAACCCACTCACCCTTTAACAGCCCTATTTGGCCCGTGCGAAAATCTGACGGAGAATGGAGATTGACTGTGAACTATCGTGCCTTGAATGAAGTGACTCCACCACTGAGTGCAGCTGTACCGGACATACTGGAACTGCAGCACGAGCTGGAGTCCAAGGCAGCAAAGTGGTACATGACCATCGATATTGCTAATGCGTTTTTCTCCATCCCTCTGGCAGCAGAATGCAGGCCTCAGTTTGCTTTTACATGGAGGGGAGTGCAGTATACCTGGAACCAACTGCCCCAGGGGTGGAAACACAGTCCTACCATCTGTCATGGACTGATCCAGGCTGCACTAGAAGAGGGTGAGGCTCCAGAACATTTACAATATACTGATGATATCATTGTTTGGGGGAACACAGCAATAGAAGTGTTCAAGAAAGGAGAGAAGATCATTCATGTTCTCCTGAAAGCCGGATTTGCCATTAAGAAGAGCAAAGTCAAGGGACCTGCCTGAGAAATTCAGTTCTTGGGGGTGAAGTGGCAAGACGGACGGTGTCAGATTCCTGCGGATGTTATTAACAAAATCACTGCTATGTCCCCACCAACTGATAAGAAGGAAACACAAGCTTTCTTAGGTGCTATAGGTTTCTGGAGGATGCACATCCCTGAGTATAGTCAGATTGTGAGACCCCTTTATTTGGTTACCCGCAAGAAGAACGACTTCCATTGGGGCCCTGAGCAGCAGCAAGCTTTTGTCCAGATCAAGCAGGAGATCGCTCATGCTGGAGCCCTTGGTCCAGTCAGGACGGGACCAGATGTGAAGAACGTGCTCTACTCTGCAGCCGGGAGCCATGGTCTGTCCTGGAGCCTTTGGTAAAAGCTGCCTGGTGAGACCCGAGGCCGACCATTGGGATTTTGGAGTCGGAGCTACAGGGGGTCTGAAGATAACTATACTCCAACAGAAAAGGAAATCTTGGCCGCCTGTGAAGGAGTCCAAGCCGCCTCTGAGGTGATTGGTACAAAGGCACAACTCCTTCTGGCACCCCGACTGCCGGTGCTGGGATGGATGTTCAGAGGAAAGGTTCCCTCTACCCACCATGCCACCAACGCTACTTGGAGTAAGTGGATTGCCCTCATTACGCAGTGCGCTCGAATTGGGAAGTTAAATCGCCCTGGGATTCTGGAAATAATTACAAATTGGCCCGAAGGTGAAAGCTTTAGTGTCACGGATGAGGAACAAGAGCCAGTGACCCGGGCTGAGGAAGCTCCGCCATACAATCAGTTGCCAGCAGAAGAAACACGTTACGCTCGATTCACCAATGGTTCTTGTCGCATCATAGGGATGAAACGGAGGTGGAAAGCAGCTGTATGGAGTCCCACTCGACGGGTTGCAGAGGCTACTGAAGGAGAGGGTGAATCCAGTCAATTTGCTGAAATCAAAGCTATTCAACTGGCCCTAGGTATTGCAGAGAGAGAGAAGTGGCCAAGGCTCTATTTGTATACCGATTCTTGGATGGTAGCCAATGCTCTATGGGGATGGCTGAAGAGATGGAAAGAGGCGAACTGGCAGCGCAGAGGAAAACCAATTTGGGCTGCGGAAGAGTGGAAAGATATCACTACTCGGTTAGAGAAGTTACCTGTGAAGGTTTGCCATGTAGATGCCCATGTCCCCAGAAGTAGAGCTAATGAAGAGCAGCAAAACAACCAGCAAGTACATCAGGCTGCAAAGATAGGGGAGTTGAAGATAGATCTCGACTGGGAGCATAAGGGAGAGTTATTCTTAGCACGATGGGCCCATGATGCCTCAGGCCACCAGGGTAGAGATGGCACTTATAAGTGGGCACGAGACCGAGGGGTGGATCTAACCATGTACAGTATCTCTCAGGTTATTTGTGACTGTGAGACGTGCGCTGCCATCAAGCAGGCCAAGCGGGTGAAGCCCCTCTGGTACGGGGGGCAGTGGTCTAAGTACAAATACGGGGAGGCCTGGCAGATTGATTACATCACACTGCCTCAAACCTGCCAAGGCAAGCGCTATGTACTAGCCATGGTAGAAGCCACCACGGGATGGTTGGAAACCTACCCTGTGTCTCATGCTACAGCCCATAACACTATCGTGGGCCTTGAAAAGCAGGTCCTTTGGAGGCACGGTTCTCCCGAGAGAATTGAGTTGGATAATGGAACTCATTTTAAAAACAACCTTATTAATACTTGGGCTAGGGAACATGGCATCGAGTGGGTATACCATATCCCCTATCATGCACCAGCTGCAGGGAAAGTGGAAAGGTACAATGGATTGTTAAAAACCACCTTAAAAGCATTGGGTGGGGGGGTCTTTAAAAAACTGGGAGCAGCATTTGGCAAAGGCTACCTGGTTAGTTAACACTCGAGGTTCCACCAACCGAGCGGGTCCTGCTCAGTCTGAGCTCCTTAATATAGTAGATGGGGATAAAGCCCCAGTGGCCCATGTCAGAGGTTTGTTGGGAAAGACAGTATGGATCAACCCTGCCTCGAGTACAGACAAGCCCATCCATGGGATTGTCTTTGCTCAAGGATCAGGTTATACATGGTGGATAATGCAGAAAGATGGAACAACACGGTGTGTACCTCAGGGAGATCTGATTGTGGGATGAGACTCATATATGAATGTCATTGTTTGTTGAATGTGAGACAGAAGGAAACTGTAAGTGTCAAAGGTCTGAGCAAGTAAGATGAGAGGAATGCGTAAGTGTCAAAGGTGTGAGTAAGTGAAATGAAAGTTTTTTTATTGTATGTTCACGATATGGGATAAGGGGTGGAGTGTCGTGGGTTGACAGGCTTTATCCCAATATCGTGTGTTGTGTCTGGCAGCTGTGCCTTTTCTCTCTCTCCCCCCACAGCCGTCTTGCCGCGGCGGGGCGGGGAGGGAGGAGTGAGTGTGACCGGGCACTTTGGCTTTTGGGCTTTTGGGCTGCTTGGCTTGGCTTGCCGCTGCTTGCTTGCTTGCTTGCTCCTGCCTTGGCCCCTAGCTGATAGCTTTTTTTTTTTTTTTTGCTGCTTTCTGCTTTCTGCGCTGTTTTTTTTTTCTTTTCTTTCGTTCTCTCTTTCTTACCCTCCCCTGAAGATACTGGACCGGCTCCGGACCTGACCTGAGACGTCCAGGACCCCCCGGAGTCTGCAAGAGAGGCTCAGCGCCCTCCACAACACTGCCTGGTTTCTTTTCTTTTCTTGTGTTGGGGAGTGTTCTTTTGTTACTTGTCAATAAATAGGTTTTGTTTTCCACTTTGCTCCTCCGAGAAACTCCTTCCCGAACCCGGTATTGGGGGAGGGGTGGTTGGAGGTTTGTTTTTTTGGGGGGGCTCCCTTTTGGAGATTTCCCCTAATTTGTCCTAAACCAGGACACTAGTAGATGGCACCATTTGCAGTTTGTAAGTAAAACAGTCAGAGTACAAAAGCAAGCAAAATAAATTGGATGAAGCTATAAAGAAGAATTAAAAGGGCCAAGTGTCCATGATGTATTCAAGCCATGTAAAAAGGCAGATATTGATTGCCTGGAAATGCCCAAAATATGGCAATAAAAAACAGAGAGAGGATATATTTAATGTGTTCCAGGGGAATGACTGGAATGCACAGTATGAAACTGTAACTTCTGTGACAAGTTTTAGAAGCCCAGTTTCACCAGCATTGATTAGCTATCAGTCACTGTCCCCTGGTTAATTAGAATATTTCACAAGTAATGATGAATTTTCAGAAGTGTTGTGCAGAATTAATTTTAGGTGACATAAATCCAGCAGTGATGTCGTAAAGTTTTATCCTCTGACAAGAACCTTGCTGTGAACTCAAGCAGCCCAAAGCCCAGACTGAGTTTCTCTGTGTTAAAGGGTCAGCACCAGCTCACTACAGAATGACTGTCCATACACTGCTGCACCAGAGCTCTTGGAATCAGTGTGTTTAATTTCTCACATATTTCATAGACTCATTGAATGGTTTGGTTTGTGAGGAATCTTTAAAGATCAGCCATTTCCAACCTCCCTGACATGGGGTGGGGACATCTTCCACTAGACCAGCAAAGTCCTGTTCAACCCAGCCTTGAGCAATGCCAGGGATAGATCATCCACAGGTTCTCTGGTCAACAAACTCTGTTCCAATTTCTCATCACCACTGAGATTTGGGTAAAGTCTTATTCTCTTCTGTGGTCAAAGCCTCATTTAGGCTTATAGTGTCTTATAGCTGCTATGTCACCTGCTGCTGCTGATACACATACATCTTTCCTGACAGTGATCCCTATCAGGCAGTGGAGTGGTCTCCTGAGAAAGAGATAAGGAAGCCTTATTGTTGAGAGAATACAAAACTAGGAGGGCACAATGCTAGAAACTCTGCTTCAAGAATAAAAACCTGTAACACCTTTGTTCACGATTGAATAAGGCTTTTCCATCTTTAACATCTACAGGTGATGCACAAAGTCCTTTGGAAAGCTGAAGGCATTCATATCTCAAAAAAAGAAATCCCAATATTATTTCATATTTTTAAAACTCATTTCATCTTGTTCTTCAAGTATAAAGTGGGATCTATCTGAGGTAACTCTTAGCACTACTCTAATGGACTAATCAGATCTCCTGTTCTGTTTTAATAGAAAATATGCACAAACTTATCAAATGCTTCATTCTCATTAACTAATATCTAACTAATAATTTTCATTGTTTCATCCACATTTTTCCTCTTTTTTTTCATTGTAAATAGTGGGTTCAAGAAAATATTGCTATATTATCTAAATTTCCAGTCCAGCTCAAAGAAGTTATTCCTCTCAGGAATTGCTGAGTTCTGAATAATAAGATCTTAGTGAGCTTTCAGCAAGAAAACCAAGGACAGGTTGTTAGTCTAAAGCAATATCTGGAGATATTTCCTTACATTTGTCAGAAACAACTGGAAAGAAAGGTTTATGAAGCACAGCACTGTCAGGCACAATCAGTCACTCTGAAACATGAAAGACTCAAAGAAAGTTGCTGATCTAGGACTCAAGGGATTTTTTGACATTTATTTTTCACAAAAAATCCAGCTGTTCTAGAATTCAGGCTGACCAAATCTTGGAGGAAAAAAAAAAAACAAACAGGCAAAGACTGTTTAAAACTGTGCCCAACCCAATACTCAGATATAAAGAATGAACTGATGCCAAGAACCCCATCTGCCCTTTTCAGGAAAAGAGCTAAGCATGGTTCTCTGCTTTTTTGAATTCACACTTGGATGAGATTGCATATTTTTTTTAAAGGATAGAGGGAAAGTTTAATGCAAGTGCACAGAAAGCATACAGAAAAGGTTTCAAGAAAACTATTGCTCAGGAAGATAAGGAATATTTCACTTTCTCCTGTGGAAAAGAATCATGAACTATTCAAGTAAATTCCAGAGCATTTAAGTTCAGGTGAGAAGTCCACAAAGAATAAAATTATATAAATAAAATTAAATTATGGATAGTGGTTTTAAATTAGGGTTATGCCCTCCATCTCCATCCACCACAGACAGGGTTAGATAAGACCAAAGAATTCAGGTCATGCTCAGAAAAGAACTTTTAACTACAAATGTGAAATAATCATAGACTTTATTGTTTGTTCCCCTCCTTTAAAGTGTTTACCAAATTCCTATAAGAAAAAAAGATTAAAAAAAAAAGAAAGAAAAAAAGAAAAGAGGGCAGAATGGATGAGCATGCCCTCTCTCCCCAGATAAATTGACTGCTACCAGTGTAGGATATTGCCATAAGCTTAACTGGGTTAGGCAGATTGGCACATGAGTGGCAACAGCTTTTCCTAAAGATACAGATGAATTAGGCAGTGTAAAACACACATTAAATGTTGCCAGAATATGTGTAAGACTCCTTTGATAAGAAACTTGAGTAGCAAAAAATTAAAATTGAAGACAAAGGCTACACATATTTGTCTTTTCCTGATGTGTATAAGAAAGTTCTGCCCTGTGATCATCAGCAGTTTGACATTAGGTCCAGATCTTCTTAGCTATTTTGGGAGGCGTTTCTTTGAGTTCTGCCTATTCACTTTTAGCAGCAATGAACAATTTGCTGAAAAGCAAATAATATAAGACATTAGTCTGCCTTAATATTGGTGTGCCAAAGTATGTTTAACAGTTGCCTAGCACCATGGATTTCAATAGAGCATTTCCTCATCCCCATCAGTGCAAGCTAGAGAAGAAACAGCCACACAATTAAACATTTGCAGGATCTTGTTAGAGGTTTACTTCATCTAAATGCTACAGTATAATAGGAATGATTATATGTGGATTTAGCTCAATTAAGCATCACTGTGGTAATGTTCTCTCTTTTGTTACCCAAAATCATTGCACATGTTCATCAGGATGACTGAAGTTTACCCATGAAGCCAAGTCAATTTCCTAACTTTAAGTGAGCCAAAATTAAAGAAATAATTTTAAAGCCTGAAACTGACTGCTCTCCATTCACATTTGTGACTTTAAATGTACATGCCTCAACTGCTCACATACTGGCTACAAAAATGCATTGCATGATTACTTGACAAGTCCTTGATTACTTGACAAGTTCCTTCCTACTCTTTTTCTGAACCTTTTCCACAACATTCTATGTATTATGTTGAATATTTGAAAACTTGTAACAGATCTTGTCACCTTTTCTCTGGGCTAAGAAGCTGCCTGTTCATACATTTATGTCTTTCTGTTTGCTCTTCCATGAATTCCCTACAGTTTGTTCAAATCTTCCTTGAACTGTGACACCCAAACTGGGCAAGTAGTTTAGCATTATCTGAGCAGCAAATTATTTCATGTCTCTGCATCCCAGAATGAACTTTTTCTTTTGTTTTTGTGCCTATATCATGTTCCA
The DNA here is from genome assembly GCF_027579445.1 of Ammospiza nelsoni. Taxonomy (NCBI): domain Eukaryota; kingdom Metazoa; phylum Chordata; class Aves; order Passeriformes; family Passerellidae; genus Ammospiza; species Ammospiza nelsoni. The sequence continues at coordinate 49,743,121 of NC_080633.1, forward strand.
TTTCACCCCTTTTTCCACAGAACTTCACCATGCTGCGTTTGCAAGACTGTTTCTCCTATGCACCTGTATTATCTTTCCTCGTTGCTGTTGCATTGCCTCTTTTTTTTTCAGACAGCAGCTTCAATCTGTCACTTAAAATTCATATCCTCCCTTAAAATACTCTGGAGGTCCCTTGTGGATTACTGCCATCTGTGTATTTAACAAGCATGCTCTCTACCCTGTCTTCTTGGTGACTGATGAAAATGTTCAGTAATACTGGGTCTGAGAGTCTCAGCGTTTTGACTATGGGTAACTCACTGTGACCTTTCAGCAGTGCTTTAGCCTTGGATGATGCTACTCAAGCCAGCTTGATTTTAAAAATATCAGATTAATCAAGAAATCTGCATTCAGTTCTTGCCTGTTAAAGGCAGAGATCTTACACTGTGTCCCATTTGCTGAGTGTCTGACACAAATTCACTGAAGGCTGATGGAATAGCAGTAATTTCTTAACATCATCTCTTGCTCAGATGTCCTATTCCCTGGACAGATGACCAACTCTTACCTTAGCCATCCTGTTGCTGGTTTATGTTCTGTTTCTGTGCCTTTGCAGACAGTGTTTGGTTCAGTGTGAGCCTAACTGAAGTGTGCCCTTTTTTATTACAGTTAGAACAGCATTATGCTACATTCCAATGCATGGTATTACATTTTAATGCATTTTGGCTTTAAAGCAGTTTCTTGAAAACATGCCATTACTACTGATGCCCCTTTTCCAAAATGCTCTGCAGTCTGTTCGCACAGGGCAGCAACTGCAAAAGCAGGCAGCTGTAATGAGGATTTTCCAACATTCTCTGAAAACTTTGAGACAGTTGACTCTAAAACTACCTGATCTTTCAAGTCATTCTGTGTATTCTCATTATGCACATTCACTGTTTCTCAACTCTCCTGTTTCCCACATGCAATAAAAGGATCATTTCAGACTGATACACAGATTTCAGCAGACATGTCATGCTTGCAGCCGAAAACCCTCCCTACTCATCCATACACACATATTTATGTGTGCACATACACATATTCATATATGAATTTGTTTACAAACAAGTTATGTACATGTACACAGAAACACATATTTACACATTGCACATGCATACCTACTTCATATTTTACCTACAAAGCTAGATGTTTGTTCACAATGCAAATTCTGTATTGGTACCTAACAGCTTAAACAGAATATTTTCTGAATAGTAACTCACAAGAAAATTAGTCAAGAAATTATTATTTGGAGTAAAGAAGGAGGAAAGGAGTAGATTCAAACACACACAAGAAAACAATCCAAAGTATGCAACCCTGAAAGTAATCAAGCAGAGATTTTTTCACCAAAGCAAAGATATGCATAACACCAGAAAACGAAAAAGTACAAAGGCTGCTTTGTGATACAAACCACCACTTATGCCAATTAAGTTTCTTGTTCACTTTTAGACCAGGATTTCTGCAAAAACTTTTTTCCTCTGGGTTTGGACCTGACCCCCTGCACAGGGGGCAATTTCACTGCTACATTTATGGATGACCACCATAAATCACAAAGTCCCATGATGCTGTAGGAGAAGGCCAAATGAAAATGGCCAGACTAGGCATCCCACATACATCACTGGGACTGTTTGGAAAACAGTGTCTTAATTTAATATCTCTCTGTATATTAATGAAGAAAACAATCTTTCAAGTACTTATTGACATTAAAAAAGGAAAAAAAGAATGCAGAAGGGACCCCAAATAATTTTGTCTCTTGTGGCAAGAGATTCAGGGCTGTTCTGCATGGTCAGAAGATGGGGCTGGTTGCTTACCCTCTCTCTAGACTTATTCCTCACAGCCAGAGGGAGCCGAGCCTCTCCCTGCTCCTCAAAGAAACCACAAAGCTGTTTCAGTTTTGACAAAAGCAAAGCACCAAAATCTTTCAGGTAGTTCTATCTATAAGTTCCTTTGAGTGCTGCATGAAGTCACTGGACTTTGGACTAGACTTAAATACATAGGAATAAAAGACAGATCCATAATCACTCTGAGATCTAAAACACTTGGCCTCTTGCTCTCTGCAAAGACAGGTCTCATCTATCAAAAGCAGCCATTTATATTACCCAGAACAAACCTGGGCCAGAGGGAATTTTTGCAGGCTTGCATCCATGCAGCAATGAAGAGATTAAACATACTTCACTGAAGTGACTATAAGACCTCCAAAAAGTCTGATTTCTCTGGTGTTTTCTTAAAGAGTTTCTGTGAGGTGCATCTCTCTGGAATATAAACTCAGGAAAAAAACCTGCAGGTTCATAAGACCTCCTCTGAACATTAACTGTAGAAGGCAAAAAAGGAAATGAGTAATCTTTAAGTGTAAAAACAATGTTATGGTTAATTAAAAAGAAAAAAAAATCTTCTCCATCCTCAAATAACTTTGAAATTTTATTTTATTGCAATGTGCAGTAGACCTTCCTCACAGGAGACCAGGTTGGCCAATTATAACAAGAACAGGAATGTTTTAACATTTTATGTTCTCATAAATCAGAAAGTTTGGTGTGCTGTCAAACTACTATGAATCACCAAGCTTTCTGGCTGAAAAGAGCTTTCAAGAGCCTCAGACTTACCTCAACTGGGACTATAAATCTGTTCATGCATCATTTGTATGGAAAATTTCCTCACATAAAACAAGTGATCAGAATAACCCCCGTTCTGCCATCACAAACTTGGGGCATTTAAAAGGAAAAGCAAACATCACCATAGGCAGGCAAATCTAGGGATATGGAAGTTTTGACCTACTGCTTTCCACATTTCTATACTCTCTATAGATTCTACAAAATTTTTCCCATCATGGGGCATGCAAGGGGCCCTCATCTACTCTGACCAGTCACCTAGTCTCATGAAACTAGTGGGAATTCATATTTTTGAAACTTTGATCTCTTCAACAAATAATCTTGAAATCAATCAAGTCACAATTTAATTGAGAGAGTGAAAAAGGCACAGTAGCAGATGCAGCATGATTGAACAACTTTCAGTTAGTCTTTGGGGGGGGTGGTGAGGGAACCAAATGAAAGCACTGTCTTTATTTAACCAAAACACAAATAATATGAGGGATTACAGCCTCAGCTGACATCATACACTCAATTCACCAGGTTTGCTTAAGAAGCCTGTGTTTCAAAAAAATCTCCTGATTGCTGTCTCACACTGCAAAGAGTAAACAGCTGAGCCCAAACAATTACATTTACTCCTCCCTTGCCTTTCAGATCAATAATGGAATATTATTTCCCATTCCTGCAGCTGACCTCTGCTGCCAGCTTTGAACAGCATCAGCCACAGATCCAGCTGATGAAGGAAAAGATCCCCATTAACAGAGCAGCATCACAGTGAGCATCATGGACCTGGTCAGAGCATACCCAAGATTCACTCTGCAAAGCAAAGATGGGAAAATCTCAGGATGCGCAGCAGCAAAACGTTGGGTCTGTCATCAAGGTAAAATGAGACCTTTTCCAACTTATGGAAACTGGCTAGATGTCCACAAGTTTCATTTACCAGTATTGCTGATCTTCTACCTGCCCCTTTCACCCTTGCACCTCTACTCCAGTCCAACTTCTGCTGCATCTCTCTGTTTGCCTGGGAAAGGCTTGTGGTACCTTGGCCAAATGGCAGCTGCCAGGCTGAAGTTCCTGTCACCATTTGCCAACAAGTGAGACAAGTAACATCACCTAAAAAAGGAAACCTGATGCAGAAATTTGTGTGCAATATGCCCCAAAGGTGACTATGACTGAGTTTCAGCCTGATAAAAAAAGTCACTTTTCATGAGTCTCAACAAACTCGGTTCATGAGGTAGGACCATAGCCACAACACTCAGCACAGCAATTTTCCTCATTGGGCCTTGCTTCTTTCCCAACTTGTTCTGGTTTGGTACTTTTTAACCACAGTAAGTTCAATATGTCTCCTTTAAAGGGCAGTGATTTGAAACAACTTGTGTGATGTCCTGCTCATTAGTGTTCTTTAAGTAACACAGCGTGCACAGTGAGCTTAATTATGAGGCAGTGCCGAGAAATTAAAATTTTCAAAAAAGCACTATATCTTAAAAATTAAAATGGTATGTTAACTGGCAAATTGAATTTAAAAAATGTGAGTTATTAACTGAAGAAATCATGCACCCTATAATAGTCTCAAGGATAATGGCTCTATTATTTTTTTTAATTCATATGTTGTTAGCCTTGCATCAGCTAATAAATTAAAATAAACAGCAAGATTATCATAACCATTATTGGATTTTCCTAACAAGGAAAGAGTATCTGCAAAAATAAAATGCACAAACAAGGAAGATGAACATTAGTGTAACAGAGTGCACACTTGGAGCAGACAGCTACTGCTACAAAGAAACTGATCTGTACGAGCATCGATGACAATCTAGACTCAAAAACGTCAGCCAGGCTTCAAGAGAAAAACAGACCATATAATAAGATGTGAAGGGGACCTGAACAGCATACCAGGATGAGAGATCCTCATGGACAGAGCAGAGGGGACTCTGTGGGCCACTCACATAGGACAAAAGATCTTCTAGTTCTGAAAAAGAATTTTGTCTGGTTTAGGGTTTCCTTGGGTTTTCGTCAGGAAAAATTACTGGGTAGCCTTTCTTTTCAGAGCTGAACATCTTGACTTTCCTGAGCTCCACAGAAAAAGAATCATTTATTACAGAATGTCTTTACAGGGAGAGTTACAAACTCATTACAGGAAGAAATACCTCCATCACATCACTCTCTGTAAACTAATGGTACAAGGTGCTACTCATGTTATGGGGAGAAAAAAAAATAAAGTCAAACCAAGAAAACACTGAAATACCTTCAAAAAAAGAACAAAGGACCAAAATCCAGTCAGGTCTCTATGAAATAGAAATCCCTCCAGGTCCGATAAGACATTAAAAGTCTCTTTAATTGAAACAGTTGTGGTCAGAAGTGTGACAAAATCTCTGAATTGCCTTGCCCATAGAGTGCATTGAGAGAAGGACAAAACAACAGCTTGGCTCATATCAAGACAGCATACTATACAGAACAGAGATAAAAATTCAAGTATGAAATCTATATTTGTCTACTGATATCAATCAGAATCCAAAAAGGAAATGCACTTGGGTAAATTAACTTCCCCTTTTATGAAAATAAAGAGAAGAAAAACTGTTCCTATAACACTATAGAATAGCATTATTTGTAAGCTCTTCAAATAGCAATAACACATTTCAAGGAAATATGACTTTTACTGCCTTCCCCTCTCATAAAACCAATAGAGATCTTATTGCTTACTTTGTTCTTAATAAAGCAAAGCTGGTAAACATATCAGAATCATTAAATACATTAGGGTTGTGCAATTCTGTCCAAGTTTACCTTTAATTTCTCAGAGAAAAACATGGAAAGTATCTACACCAATACTTCCAGTGTCAGATTTTAATAAATTGTTTCCCCTCTGTGTGTGCTCACATTTTGTTAAAACACATGTGGAAAATAGTGAAAATATTCAGAGTAACAAATTTTCTTTTGTTGATGAATCATGGCAAGCAAAATCAAATCTGTTATTAGCCATCAGACTCTCAATGCTGTAACGAATGCTTGGGATTTATATGGCACTTTGCATCTTCAGAACCCTGCAATTAATTATTTGTGTGATGTGTGGCACAGTTTTCATACAAGGCTCTTTTAATGTCCAACTAGACATTAATTCTAATGGCTGCTTTCCCAAGCTGGCATAATATGGTGAAACTCCAGGCACATCAAACATACATGAAGAAAAGATTCATACTCAATGCGGCAGCAACAGAAAAAATGCCTTTATGTTTTTTGTTAGCTTGATGGTTTTGATTAAAATTTTTAAAAGTGCTTTAAGGTTTGGGTTTTTTAATAAGATAAAGCTCCAGAGGGAGCCCATGCACCAAAGAATATATACATAAAGTATCTTCCAGACTAATAATAAAACTGCATGAAGAAATTTCTTCAAATTGATGTTCCAAGCCTATCATTATTAGGGATTTGTAAATTTCAACTATATGGAATAATCCTCCAAAGATTTTTTACACAGCAAGGCCTGTTTTGATTTGTTTAGTTCATATATGCCAACAAATACAAAGCCTCTTCAATGGAAACAATCTCCATTTGCTATCAGAAATAATGTAATTTTGCCTAAAATTCAGAAGAGTTCAAGATAGTCCATGATTAGTTATTCATAAAAGACAAGAGACACCCAAAGGAAACAGTATAATTACAGTAAGATCATGGAATAATTTAGGTTGGAGAAGACATTTTAGATCATCAAGTCAAACCATAAATCACACATTGAGGCTGCCACTAAACCATGTCCCACAGTGCCACATCCACGTGTCTTTTAAATACCTCCAGGGATCACGACTCAACCACTTCCCTAGGCAGCCTGTTCCAACACTTGGGAACCCTTTCCATGAAGGCGTTTTTCCTCATATCCAATCTAAACTTCCCCTGGTGCAACATGAGGCCACTTCCTTTTGTCCTGTTGCTTGTTACATGGGAAGATGGGTCACCTCCCACCTGGCAACAGGGAATTGTACAGAGCAATGGGATCTTCCCTGAGCTCCCTTTTCTCCAGGGTGAGACCCAGCCCCTCATCATCAGCCTTGTGCTCCAGACCCTTCCGCAGCTCCATCGTCCTTTTCTGGACATGCTCCAGCCCCTCAATGTCTCTCTTGTAGAGAGGGGCCCAAAACTGAGCACAGGGTTTGAGGTGTGCCCTCACCAGTGCTGAGTACAGGGGACCATCACTGTCCTGGTCCTACTGGCCACACCAATGACACATGCCAGGATGCCATTGGCCTTTTTGGCCACCTGGGCACAAACTGGCTCATGTTCAGACTGCTGTCAACCAGCACCACCAGGTTCTTTTCCACATGGCAGCTTTCCAGCCACTCTTCCCTAAGCCTGTAGCACTACACTGGATTGTTGTGACCCCTGTGCAGAACTGGCACTTGGCCATGCTGATCCTCATGTAACAGGCCTTGTCCCATGGACCCAGCTGGTCCAGATTCCTCCAGAGAGCCTTCCTGCCCTCCAGCAGATCAGCACTCCTGCCCCATTTAGTCTTGCCTGTAAACTTGATGAGGGTACAGCTGATCCCCTTGTCCAGATCATGGATAAGGATATTAAACACAACTGGCCCCAAAATGAGCACTAGTAAATATCTCTTGTCACAGACTGTCAGTTTAATTTTTTGGTCAAGCAGGACTTAGCTTGTATAAACCCATTTTCTGCCTAGCTCTGAGCCCCTGGTCCTGAGCTTCCAGCACATGCCTTGTGATGCCACTCAAGATGACCTGCTCCATAACCTTTCCCAGAACCAAGACTGGGCTGTCGAGTCTGTAGATCCTTGAGTTCTCCTCCCAGCCCTTCTTTTAGGTAGGCATCACATTTGCTAACTTCCATTGTGACCTCTGTGGTTAGCCAGGACTGCTGATAAATAAAGGAAAGTGTCTCAGTAAGCACTTCTGACAATTCCCTCAGTGCCTGTCCTTGGATCCCATCCTGCCCCACAGATCTGTGTGTGCCTAGGGCCTGTAGCAGGTTACTGACCATTTCCCTTTGAATTATTGGGACTTCATTGTGTTCCCTGTCCCTGTCTGCTAACTCTGGGGGACTGGATGCCCAGAAAACCATTGATCTGGATATTAAAGACTGTGGCAAAGAAGGCATTAAGTACCTCAGCCTTTTCCTAAGACTTTCCCAGTACGTGTCCCTTACATCCTATAAAGAATGATGATTCTCTCTAGGCCTTCTTTTGTTGCTAATCTAATTATAGAAACATTTCTTATTGTCTTCTACGTCAGCAGCCAGATTAAGTTCTAGTTTGGCTTTGGTCCCTCTGATTTTCTCCCTGTATAATTTCACAACATCCTCATAGTTCTCCTGAGTGGCCTGCCCCTTCTTCCAGAGATCATAAACTCTTTTCTATTTTTTTTCCTGAGTTCCAGACAAAGCTCTCTGTTCACCAGGATGGTCTTGCTCCCCATTGGCTTGTCTTTTGGCACATAGAGGCTCCCTGCCCCTGCCACTTTAAAATTTCCTGCCTGGACTCCTTTGCCCCTCAGTCCCAAGGGACTTTGTCAACCAGTTTTCTAAGCAAGCTAAAGTCTGCTCTCTGGAAGTCAAAGGTTGCAGTTCTGCTTATCCCTCTCCTTACTTCTCCAAGAATTAAAAATTCTGTCATTTCATGACCACTGTGCCCAATTAGGCCTTCTACTACCATCACATGCCCCACAAGTCCTTCTCTGCTCACACACAGGTCCGGTGGAGCACCTTCCCCAGCTGCTCCATCATCAGCTGTGCCAGGAACCTCCCAGACTGTTTCCTCTCCATTGTGTTACACTTCCAGCAGACACGTGGAAAGTTGAAGTACCCCATAAGAACAAGGGCTAATGACTGTGAAATTTGTCCCAGCTGCTTTTAGAATATTTCCTCTGCCTCTCCATCCTGGGTGGGCTGTCTGTAACAGCCTCTCACCAGGATATCCTGCAGCCTTCCCTCTGATTCTTACCCATGAGCACTCAACCTGTTTTCCCTCTTTTTTTCTCTTTTCCTGAGAGTGAGAATGTTTGCAAAGACTAAGAGGATGTTTATGGTAATGCAAATTGGTGGGGAGTTGTTCAAGGATTTATTTTGGTGGAGTTTATTTTGGTTTGGTTTTGTGGGGAAGAGAGTTTGGTTTTATGTTTCTCCCAGATTTAGAATTAATATAAAGCAGGTTTATCTAATTGATTGTTTTCTGAAAACTGAATTATGTAACAGTTTATAGTAGGAAAAAAGAGAGAGAAAGAAGAGAGAAAAAAGCTGGAGACAGTGAAAACTTGCCCCAGACTAAAACATACATCAGGGAGATAATCAGGACGGGAAATGTAGTTACTGCCTGCAGACCCCAGCCCGAGCATTGCTGATTCTACTGAGATTTCTGGCTCCTCTGCTTAACATTACCCACTATTATTTTGATTTGCCTATAAACTGAAAACCCTTTGTGCAACTGGACTTAAAATCTACAATCCTGTACAATCAGATTCTCTTCCCACTATTAAATGTTCTTCCAGCCTTAAACACTCCTGTGGACTTCAGTTTTTCAGGCATTGCAGGATATCAGCCAGCTGGGATAATAGTAATATTTCCCTGAAACAACATGGATTTTTAAATGTTGTGCTTTTGGTGAGGAGCAGAAACACAAAAACATACTGACAAATGGAAATAATTCTATTGCTCTGTTTTGTTTCCCAGAGCCACTAAGAAAAAGCTACCTGAGTGAAGAATGGAAATATTTGCTGTTTGACAGAGGAAGCATGATTAAAATGCACTGAAGCTGAAATAACAGCTAAACTCTTTCAAGAATAATTCTCATCAACCCGTATCACAAGTGCTGCATTTATAATGCAGGTAAAGAGTTTATCAAATCCATTTCATTTCAAGGCACATCGTATAACGTGTGGCCATTACCATTAAAAAGATATCCCCCAGAACATCTCACAAGATGAGAGGAGGCAGAATAGCATATCAATGTATCTCCAGTAACCAGAAGGTATTTAGTCCTGCCAGCAGTGCTCCAACATAACCATCATTTCTCTGCTCACTTGCACAGAAACTCTTGCAACATCTGCTCAGAATTTTTTCCCAACAAAATAGTTTTCCATGGGAACTTACTGGCTTTAAAACAGTGAGCTGTTCATGGAACTGTGACACTTGCAGATAATTCCAGGCAAATTTCTTCTTGACCTCCAGCACAACAGCAGTAAGGGTTACTTAGGTTCCCTGGATTTTTTGGCTGAACAGCAGAGGGGCTGCTCTAAAGTCAGAGTCAGATCTGTAGGATTGTATAAAAATATATTCTGTCAGGGGACTGTCTCAGAGGCAGTCCTGGGATTCCAGTTCCCCAGGGGCCACAGAGATAGTGAGAAAACAATTCTATGTTCCAAAGGATAACACATCATCACACATCTGAATCGAGGGACATGTCAGCCAGGAAAGACTTTTCTGTTGTTCCAAAATATCATTCATTGGGAAAAAGAAAAATGGTTAGCACAGAAAGATAGGTAACTAAGATGCAAAATGTTTTTCACAGTTAGATTCAATTCTTTAACATAATGTCAAACTCCAAACATTTCATTTTGAAGTGTTTAGGGATTTTTCCCCCAGAAGGTCTCATTTTACATCTCAATGGTTTACTTTGATTTATAATGGAATGCTACATTTTATTGGAGGACTTCCCACCAGATGAGTATTCATCCAGTTAAATTTGTCAGAATCCTAAAATGCCAGCTTACCTCAGTGCTCACTGCATTGCTTCAAAAATTAACATGGCAACAGTAATTAGCACTGGTAATTGCAAAGTGGCAGTAGTAATTAAACCACCAAAAGAGTAGGCTGCATATCAGGAAATATTTGTCAACAAGCAAGTCTATTATATCTTGAAACATGCCTCCCAAGACAAGTAACAAAAGCCCCACCACTTGGATCAATTAAGTGAGACAAAACAGTTGAAAATACACTGTGGGGAACAGTCCCCTGCCAGCCAAGCAGATGGACAAGATGATCTTTTAGGTTCTTTAAATCTCCAAAATCTGGGGATCAAACCAGAGCTGCCATGGGTAGCAGGGATGCCAACGGGCACACCCTGCTTTCCAGAATTCCCTGGAGTTAACCTGAAGAGGAATCTTGAGCAGGAGCAGGACTGTGCCTGTGCAGCAGTGATGGGGGCTCCTGCAGATGTCCAGGGTACTTCTGAACCACCTTGCTTGCTTGGGACTGGCTAACAAAGTCTTGCAAGGCATAACCCAAACCAGGCTACAAAACCCTCCCCAAAACCATCAAAGACTCCTCCAACAACTCTGCTGTTCCTAAGGACCTAAGCAGCTGCTTCAGTAATTGCCTGGCTCTGTCTGTAGAGGAACTGTTTGGTGAAGAGCTTTGCAGCCAGAGGCTCAGCACGTGCTGGTTCTCCCCTCGTGCCTATCCAACAGGAGATGAGATCATCACCCCAATATTTTAAGCCTGAAGGGGTACAAAAAGCAGACTTCAAAGCTCCAGCCTTCAAGCCTGTCATCCCTGCAGCAAGCAATACAGGAGGCAAGTTCAGGCCTCGTGGGATGATTTCAGCTTTCTGAATTTCAGTGCAGCAACTACCACATCATCTGCACACCTCTACAGGCGCTGTGGGAACACCAAAAAACTTTTTATGAAACTTTTAGTCTAGAATCACTTCATCTCATAACAACAGATTGTATTCATGAGTTTGCATCAAGGTGAGGAAATGCTCTGCAATTTGATATTCCCTAAATCCATGTCATTTACATGTCTTTATTCACAGTCTACTTCTTCTCCTCATTTTACTTTTTTTATGGCCTACACTAGTACCAATAAAACCCCTGGCCTTCATTTATCTTGCTTCCATTCTTCCAAATGCCAGAGGAAATTTCTCAGTCAAAAAAATAACCTGTTTCTTGCCTTTTTTTTAATTTCTCATGATTTCTGAACACCTGCTCTTTATATCATACTGCAAAACACTAGGCAATTAAAAACTTACAGAACCAGGGAAAAAACAAAGCTTGTCGGTGTACAGGGAATTATACATTAGACAGTAATAGCTCCACTTGCAGCCACAAGTAAATTGTTAATTTATGTCTGTATCCAGTGCTAAACTACAAAAGCCAAAAATCACTGGGATTTTTATGTTTAGACTTTAAACTCTAAGTGAAAAAATTTCAAAAGATAAGTACCCATGGCAACCTTAATTTTATTCATCTTGCACTGTGATGCAGCTCTTTTTCAGTGATTTCACATTCCTGAGTAAACCTACATCTCTCAGATGATGTAAAGCAAAGTTAAAGAATTCTAAAAACTAATAAAGTCCTTCAGAATAGCTGTAAGTGTGCTGGAGGCATTTAAATGCACATTTTGAAGAAAAAAAAATTGCATTAATTTTTGAAAGGAAATAAATGCAAACTGCTATCAAAGTATTTTCAACTCATCTCTTATACTTTTAGTATATCCTTTTTCACATTTTTCTCAGCCTTTCAGTACAAGAAATAAGTAACACAATACTCATTTTACCTTTTAGTGTTTAGTCTCTGCTTCTTTGCTTATGGTCCAATGAGAGATGAAAAATTACATTTACCATTATTGTTTGGGAGAGCTTTCCTTATTTTTCCTCACTAGAATGTTTCTATAATTATTTTTATAGACAAGTGTACTTTTGTATGATGATGTTTAAGATAACTAGAGTCATCCTGTAAAATTTCCAGGCAGTTTAGCATGTGTTTTTAGCATAACACTCTAATAATAGGATCCTTATAGACTCACACTGTCTGTCCAGTAAATGTGTAAATTAGCAGGTCCTCCCTCATCTTCAGAGCTTAATGTCTAATTTCATCCAAATTTAAAAGACAAGGACATAAGCCTCCAAAATAATTTAGTTCCTACAAGTTTAATGGAAAAATGAGCAGGCTAGAAGAAGACAGACATGAATTAATGTGGTCAGTGACAGCCCAGAAGGGGGGCAAGTGGAGCTGAGCCATGTCCCATTCTGTCACAGCAAGCAGGTGGCATTAGCACGCTGAATATGCAAAGCTGCAGGTTAGCTAGGGGGCTATTGCAGCAGTGGGGAAAGGAATTACAAATCATTGTCTATTTTCTCAATGGGATTGTACTTTAATGCTCCTGACAAAGTTTACCAGCCAGATCTCAACATAATTTTCTCCAAAAAATGCGCTGCTTCTGAGAAATTAATGCTGTGGCCTGCAAAATTCCCACCTAAAGGGTGTTGTACAGGTTGGAAGGATTCAAGTAGTCTTGCAATTAAGGGGAGAAGTAATTAGACTTTTAAAAGTAGCCAGTTAATGAACTTTGAAAAGGGGCTGCAGGGGGCCAGGTTGAGGAGCTGATGCAGCGTTCAGCCTGGCTGACACTGGTGTCAGTGGGAGGAGAATGACTGCTGAGAGCACTTTCTGCACACACTGAACAAACGTATTATCTTTAGCAGAGACTCATTTCTCTGCACTGTGGAGGTGATGCAGCTGCCTCTCATTAATACAGTGGAGTCCACAATGGGTTTTGGTGGGATACATAGCACACTGGCAAGTCTCTTGGCTCTGTGCACGTTTCCCCAGGCCAGAAGGTAACAGAGCTCCAAACCTCAGAGTCCCACTCATCTCTTACAGGCAGCCTAGTTCCAGCACCCTTCAGATCATCCCTTAACACTTGATGCTGTCACAGCAAAAAACCTAGTAGTTTCTGAATCAAGAAGAATCATGTATTTTGCTTCAAGCCCATGGAACAAAAAATTAAAAGGCCCTGTTCAAAATCACCCCCAGAATTTCTAGAATCACAGCATATTTCCTCTGGCTGCTCTGCACAGGCAACACGCAAGCATTAATACAAGATCCTTACCTAAAGTGATAATCAAGTGCCATTCACTCTCTTCGCTTTCTCAAAAGCAAACAAAAACACCTCCACAAAAACAACAACAAAGAGCACTACCTTATCCTTTGTATCAGAAGTTAACAGGATGCTTTTTCTCTCCTCCTACTAAATGTAAAATAATACATTATTAACTTTGGCAACAGTAAAATATACTAATGGTAAATAAAATACTACTCATCACAACTTTGGCTACAATCCAGGAATTGCGACTGAATAGGATTCCTTGGCTACCTGATGCTCCACAAGACTCAATCCCAATTTGGGGTTTATAGCAGCATTACTGCTCAAGGAGCACTTAGATGGACTGTTTCCTTCAGACAAAAATATCTGATACTGAAATGTTTCTGGATGAGATCTTATGCAAGTAAAGAAATTGCAGTTCACAGTGTACAGACAGATCTCACCCGAGTTTATATTCTGCCACTCCTGCACTCTACAGTTTAAACTGAAAGTTCTGTTGGTGCTGCAGGACACTATAATAATAAACCCAGATTAGAATAAACCTAATATATGAGACAGTGACTGAGACCATGGAGTACACAAACAGAAATCCATTCCCCTTACCTCAGAGCCATTTAGTGATTTTGAGTTTGTATGTAGCCATGCTATCTTCTAAGAGATCTACCAGTAGAAAGCATTACAAAGGAAATTCTGTGTACTCAGCCACATTTCTTTCTCTCTCTTGCTAACAACTACATGAGGCCAGGAATGCCTTCCCCATCCCTCACAGAGCTCTAGCTGATACATAAGGAGCAGCTGTTTGCTCACTTCAAGCATTAGAGATTGACTTCAGTGGTTCTACGTAAAGGTGAAAAACAGGCTCAGAGCTGTAAGGTTTCCATGGAGGTCCCATGGGATGTGTCACTAGAGAAATCAGTGTGTGGGGACATGGTGCTTGATAGCAAAGCAAGAAGCACAGGAACCCTGTTCAATGTGTGAAGGGAAGCATCTGCCCAAATTCTTTCAGCTGGGTGGTTTGCTGAGAGAGTGTAAGGCAGAGTGTGAAGGGAAGCAGCAAAGAGAAATGCAAACACTCAAAACCAGGATAGGAAGCAGTGTTAAACCAAACAGCATTTCAGAGTGAAACCTTCACTTCCCTTTGTGGTTTCCTCAGCCATGCTCAGAAACTGTCCATCATCTATGGACTGTCTCAGGAAAGGAAAAGTGAGACCTCTCTGGACATGCCATAAAACATGATTATCCCACAAAAGACAGAGGCTGTGATTCTGCAGCAAACATGTCAGTTCTGACTGTTAGGAGGTTTATCAGATTCACCTCTCACAGGAACAGCACCATTCACATAAGCAGCAGTCACAATCCTCTGAGCCGTTTTTCCTCCCATTTGGAAGGTGCCATGTCCTGAGCGCTCTCCCTTTGCCTCCTGAGAAAGGGAAGCTCGTGCACCTTCTCCAGCACCCATAGAGCTGTCCCACACAGGGCAGCCTCAGCAGTGAGCGTGGCTGTGGCCCAAAGCTCTGACAGAGTGTGTGCACATTATGTGCACAGAGTGATGTCCTGCAGACGAGGCAGCGCTCAAGGGGGCCGCCCTGATTAAACCGGGCTGCTCTGCTCACGAGTCCTCTGTGCATGCTCTCGGTTATGGCTCTCAGAGCTGCAGCAGGGTGACATGAATTGCCTTTTATCTAATTGGAAAACACCCACAGAGTTTAGAAGTACTCATTTAGACAGGCAAATCAATAAAGGAAATGGTAAGCATGAGAATACAGTGCAACTACAGAGCCTGTGTGGGTCCTGTATGCTTTTGCTTAATAAAGATTAACTCTTGCCAGTTTGCTGCAATACCCAGACCCTGATAATAGCAGAACTGGTGGATTCTACCCTATAATGGCAAAGAGTAGCTTGCCCTTATGCATAGGGCATAAGGCAAGAGAATAAGCCTTTTGTTAATGAGGCTAGAAAATCAGAAGATATTGCAGAGAAGGCAGCAGAGAGGAAAAACCTCCCTTAATTGTAACAGTTATGAAGCTGGCAATCAGATTTCTGTTAAAAGGGAGGAAAAAAGCAAAACCTGGTTTGCAAAACAACAAAGCCAGCAGCTATACTTCTACAGAGGTCTGCTGCCATAGGGCAAATTGCAGTGAAGGAAACGAGCAGAAAAGTCAGCCCAGCTTCTGAACTTTCTACTTTTCTTGTCCTTTTACTTCCACACTCATCAGTTACTGTGCAAATCCCCACACATGCAGTCACTCAAAAAAAAAAAATCAGGACTATTAAGAACAATTAGTTAGTTGCTAAAAACCCCCTACATGTTTCAAGAAAAATAAAGAAAAAAAAAAAAAAACAGCAAAAGCCCCACAATTCTTACAGTTGCTTAGTTCAGGATTAGTTTTGTTTTTCTTATTTCTCTTTGACATTCCTTCCCCTAAATCTCCAATCACTTTCACAACAGGCTTACACTGAGTAGCTTCAGGCAGCTGAGAAAATAAAAATCCTGTTTAGCAATCTAAGTATCTCTCTTCTCACTGTTGCTAATAGGAGTTCTGTGCATAAATCACAGTATGCACCAAAGGGAGAGCAGATCTTGGAGCCCACGACTATCTTCACCCACTGCTTGATTCTCTTCTCATTTACACTAACATATTGGCCTCAGGGGGAGCTCTTCTGACATGTCTCAATGTAAGCCTGAGGAAAAGCAGGCCCCTGGGATGACGATAGAGAATTTGGCATCTTAGCCTGCTGGCAAAGGTCAGAAGGAACATTCAGGGTAATGCAGGTTGACTCATAATGGCTCCACAGAAACCAAGGCATGGTATAGGTTAGGACTCATGTTCCAAATGCAGCAAAATCTTTCCCTCACCACCACCTGCTGGCCCTTCCACAAGTATTTTACAGAAGTACAGATAACCCAGTATTTCCTTGCTGAGGTGACAACTGTTTAGAAAAAGGCGTTGGAAGAAGTTGACAGGGGTGACAATCTCCCCGTGTGAACCACTCACTGCATGACTGAAGGTGAGTCTGCCAAGCAACTTCTCATGGCCATTGCCATTGGGATTAGAAAGCTCTCCTGTGTTTCAAGGAAAAAATATTGCCAGCAGGATTTTAGATAAGTTCTTTTATATATAGCAGTTGTAGTTCTTTAGTTCATGTTTCTTTTCAAGCCAACATTGTATTGATCAACATAAACGAGTAAAAACCAAACAGATCCTTAAAAAAAGTACTTTCATGTGCACTTAAGTTCAGTTAGAAAAGGAAATGTTTAATAAAATTAATGGATTTTTTTATTAGTTCCTTTTCCTCTTATTGACAAAGTCTGTTTTAATAAGGATTTTATCTCCTCTTTCTTGATCCCACACTAAAGTCATGATCCCATGCTTTGGACATCAGTCTGTTGCCATGGAAATCATCATAATATCACAAAAAATGCAGTATTATGACTTCACTGCAGGATCAAGGACAGAGAAAAAGACTGTATGGGATCAAGTCCTTAAGCAGCAATAGCCTTAGTTATTAACACAAAGAAAGAGAACAATTTTGAAAAATACATCAGAGGCAAATTCACATATGTTTTGCAAAGTTCAAAGAATATTTTCCCTAGAAGGCAAATGCCTTTTGAAGCAGTGATGTCATAAAGATCCTAAGTGCCTAGTTTCTGTCCTTCCAATCTGTAATCCCACTCACCATTTGAAACATGCCCTTTCTGGGAATAAATTCTGGTCATTTTTCATTTCATCCCTTCCCAATGCCCATTCAGGATCTCCTTGCCAAGTCTGCAGTCCCGTTTCAGTAGTGAAAGGGCTGATACTTAATTCAAATGAACTCTT
This sequence comes from Ammospiza nelsoni, assembly GCF_027579445.1. NCBI lineage: Eukaryota > Metazoa > Chordata > Aves > Passeriformes > Passerellidae > Ammospiza > Ammospiza nelsoni. The sequence goes on from NC_080633.1 coordinate 49,760,354, forward strand.
TCAACTGAACACAGTCATTTAGTTCAGGTGGTTTGGGTGGTGGGCCGAGGTGACATGTGCCAAATCCAACCCCAAAATGGAATTTACATGTGGCTAGCATAACGTGCAGACCTGGTAAGCTCTCTCCAAGCCTATAAGTACACATTTTCAGACACTCAGTATCCCCCAAGACTGCATTTTGCCTCTGAAGGGGTAAAATGAACTCTCCTGTTCATTTTCAACCTCTGCTACAGCACTTCCCTGTGCTGAATAAGAACAAGACAGGCTTTAATGATCCAGCAATAGAAGGATTTCCTGAGAGATGGCCAGGCCAGCTTCAACAGTTACCAGCAAATTCAAAGGTGCAAATTTTGAGCCCTTCACCTGTACACAACAGTTAAACCTGAAGGTTCATCCAGGACTCTCCATATCCCAGTAGGGCTGCGTGAATGAATTAAAACTTGGAGGAAAAGAAACACCATTAATACTTCAAAAACTTAAATAGCTCAATGGGTCCTACATGATGGTGAGTGCTACCACATCATGTCGATGTAGTTTCTGGCAGCAGCAGCAACCTTACAAGAATAATAGCAACAGACACACTTTAAGAAACTCCAGAAAACAGTTGTGGCCTTAGCAATTTCCTTTCAGGACATATTTGTTTTCATGAGCTCTGTTCCAATGATCATTTTAGGAAGTTTCCTAAAGCTGCAGAAGAAGAGAACTGGCGCTGCTGCAGAATTCAACTTTAGACTTTGAGCTTTAACGAGCATGACCTTCTCCCAAAACCTGCCAGGCTCGGCAGCTCTCTGAGAGCTCCTTTCCACACACCAACATCAAACAGTTTCTCCCTGCTACTCTGTCTCAGGAAGAAAATAGGATTTGCAATAGTCACAGACATTACAAAAGGTGCTGGAAGAAATATTAGAGAAAGAGAAAAGAAAGCTGTGGTTGAGATAAAACCATTCCCTTCATGGATTCTCTCATTTTCTGTTGAATGAAAAACTTATCTTCCTTCTGAACACCAACATGCACACACCATAAACTTGTGATTGCTTATGAATTTACATGTATACAACTTGGGTTTCTCAACATTACTAAATCTTCCCAGTGAGAAACCCTAGAGCATCTGTACTACATACCAAAAGACTATTCATTCCCATTAAGAATTTGCTGGTTTTTTGCCTCCAGATGTGTTTTAAGCTGCTGTGAAGCCTCAGAATTCAGCAGATTAATGTGCTCCAAATGTCATTTGATAAAGGGCACTGCTGCCAATGGTTCATTCACACTGCACAGATTTAATTACCTAAATGAAGTACCCTCCAAGAAAAGTACGTTTCTTTTGGTTAGGAGTTTTTTTGCAATTGTATTTTTAGGCTGATTTTTAAAAAAAAAAAAAAACTCCATTTCAGTTTATATTTTTTCTTTTCTAATTGAAGTTAATCTCCCTAGCTGTTTTATTTTAGAAAACACCTGGAATGGGACTATTATTTCAAAGAGGCAATTATGAAATTGGAAATATAACTATGATGCCTATTTCTTTAATTACAGATATAAATAGGGACTATAATGCAGAAATTGCTTACAGTCATCTTCCTGAATTGTGTTGGAAGAAAACTGCGGAATCTGCTGCTCATCAAATTCCAAGGAGACAAAGATAAACTAAGATAAAATAAAGAGGCATCCACTACTGAGTTCTGCCTGAAACTTTGGCCTGACCTTTCCCTGTCGTAGCCCTGCTAGTGCAACCAGAGGAAAACAGTGAGGGTTTTAGCAAATTATTGAAATCAAACAACAATATTGCAGCTCTGACTGCAGAAAGCAGGACTTCTCTGATCCTGGAGTAAGCAAAGCAGGATTAAGTCACAATAACAGCCCGTATCCGTTGCCAGAATTCTTAGTCATTTGCATTTTTGAGCTGGGAAAGTTAATGCTCTGTTGAAATGTCTACAGATAAAATAGTGGCAGCACCAGTTCACAGAAAGAAGTTAGTGAATTAAAGGAAATTGACAGTGGAAGTTTTTAAGAGAAGGGAGGATGAGACCATCTCAGGAATAAAATGGTTAAATGGGACTAGAGGGTCTCTCAGGGCTTCTCCTGACCCTATGGCATTCATAAAGCCTGTGCTTTAGGGCACCCAACACTGCCCAGTGCAAGACAGAGAGATGGCAGCCACAGCAACAACCAGAACAAAATGCAGTTATTCACCATCCCTGCTCAGAGCCCTTCATTACTTTAGCTGGCCATGGTGACAGCTATAATTAGGCACTCTTAGCACAGCATGTTACCTTTCAGAAACCAAGGCACTCCCCCACACTGCCCACCCCCTTGAGAGCCATGTCAAGGGGCAACTTCCACAACTGCTGCCTGCTGACCCCTCTCTGACATGACTTGATCATTCTCTGTTATTGATCTCAGCTCTTTTTTCCATCTGTGCCTCCCAAGCCACCTGCCAGGTAATAAAAATCTGCATCAAAATGCACAGCACACAGGGTGCTGCGAGCCAGCAGCAGCATTTGTCTTACAGACATGCAGACCTGACAGTGTCGATAGGGGCCAGTTATCACAGTGCTGTTTGATCTTTCTGCTGAGGTTGTAAATAACTTCCATGGGTAGCCAAATGGGGATAAAAATGGAGAATCTGCCACAGTAGCTATAAAAACAAGGTGCTGCTGTGTCAGTGGCAGCAGACATAGTTAAGCAAGATAAGCAGCCCCTGCTGCCTACAGACCTCTGAAGGTTCCCTGAGTTTCAAAGGGAAAGTATAGGATGATAGGTTTTTCTTTCACCACCATTAATTATATCCTTTCCTTTTACTGCATTGCTGTCCATCAAGTACTGTGCTGCAAGGCAAGCCCAGCACAAACATCTCTAAATGGCTCAATGAAGCCTTGTAAGGATATGTGACATTTCAATACCAGCCTCACACAGGAAAATTTTGTATCCCTTTGCTCTCCAAAGCACCTCCAAACCCCATATGCCAGGGGAAACAAATGCACCCACTGAGTGAGGTTAGCAGTACTTTTGTTTTGAGATTTGCCTCTTTTCTTACTCCCTTCCTCCACCACAATGTAAAACTCCAAAATATGCCTTGTGTGGCTATATAAGATATATCTGAATTACACATTGCTTCCTAAAAGCTTATTGAGTCACGTTTACACTGAAAAATCAGTGTAGCAACCCAGCACACTGCTAAAATAAAGGTAATGAAGACCTAGAGCTAATGCCACATATTACACCAAAGAGATGAAGGTTACAGACCTGATTCTGTCTCCAAGCTTTTCCATTCCTGTTCCAGCTCTCCAGCCCTGAATGAGGACTTAACTCACAAGAGCAATAAAACTGGAGACAAGTGAGGCAAGTAAAGGAAGGGGGGCAATAGGAATAAAAGCACACTGACAACAGTGGCTCTTCAGTGTTCTCAGATTTAAGCAAGGTGTCAAGCATGGAAATTCAAATAAAAATCAACAGCAACAATGAAATAGACTATGCTTCAAAAATAAACTTATTCTCTTAGGTTCAATGGGACCATGCAGTCTTTGAGCAAAATCAGAACTTCAAATACATCATGTTTATCCTCAACCTATTAAAAATCTTTCCTGTAATTGTGACTACCTCATCTCTGGGTGTTCATTAAACATTGTTCAGTGTTCAATGAGAGGACAATGCTTTCTGAATTTCCTGAAGCTTTCTAAATTACAAAAAGTGCCAACACATTGCTGCTGTTATCACAGCTAGAAGATATCTCAGGACATCTTTGGTTCCATTTTCCTACCTTGGAAGGCTCTAGCACCTTTCAATGATGAGCTTTAATGTCCCAGGTAGAACAATTTCCTTCCAGTCTCTTTATTTTCAGCAAGGCACATTGAAATTAAACCTAGAATATTATCATATTGTTATGGCAAATATATTGGCTGGCAAAGGGAAAATGCACATACAAGGCTTTCATTTCACCTCAAAAGGACAGGTATTGACAGAGATAGAAGTCTGTCTTAGTGAATGAGGCTTTTGAAGGCACACAGGAAATGAATCAGTGCTTTCACTCTATTTTTTTGCGTAATGGCAGTCCCTTTCCAATAACACCAAACTGAGATATGGGTGCAAGATGGGGGCTGGGGACCAAACTCCTATTTCATCTCCAAGGCAAAATATACCTCAACAATTTCCTTTAAAGAGCCAGCAATATTGCTGCAGCCAGGGAATCTATGGGTTTTTTCTTTATTTAATAATTCAAACCTACAGCAAATTTTTCCCCTTGCTGTCACTATCAAGCTCCTTTCATAAACATTAAACATATCTAACATATTTAAGAGTTAACATATAAATATTATACACTAAGAACATCTACCTCAAAATTTTTCCATCCAGTTGTTCAAGGCTTTGTATCAGGAGACTTTTTATTCATTTTCTTCTCTCAGATGTGTATATGTTGCATATGTAAATAGATGATAATATATTTTTAATAGGCAGGACAAAACTTGTGGCTTTTGATTTAAAAAGAAATAAAAAAAGATGGAAGCAGATATACAGAAAAATCTAACTTACTATTTTGCTAGATCACAGAATAATTTGACACAGACTAAGAATTTTTTAGAACTGCTCATCTATGCCATTCTTCAGTCTTAATGAGGTACAAAGATAACCTTCCAAACTTGTTCCCCCATTATTTAAGCATTTCTAAGTTTTTCTCCTTCTCTCTAAATTATTACTGTGCAGATATAAATGGATTTGCAGCACTAGAGCTAAGGAGTCAGTTCTCCTCTCCTTTATAACCAGTAAAACGAGGAATAACTCCAATGAGAACACCTCTAAAATTGACTAAATTGTACCAAACACATTCCTAGTCTCGAGGCAACATTTTTCTCTTGAAAAACAATAAACCCCCAAACTTATCTAACAATTTGAAATGGGTAGTTTATGAGATCTGGCACTTTGGGGGCCAGAGGAAATATTATTTTAATGAATTGAATTTATGGAAGCACTTAGGTTGGATCATTACTCTCAGAGCTATAACGCTTAACTTGAAATGGTGATTTAAAGCTAGATTTGCTCCTAAAAAGCAGGATTTTTCTCCTGAATGTAGGTGCCTCCTTTCAAAGTTATAACCCAGGAGATTTCACTCAATTGCAGCTTTTCTCTGCAAGCAGTTAAACTCCTTTAGCACTTCCTTTTTTAAGTGGAAGCTGTCACGTGCCTTAACGTGTTTTTCCAAGCCTTCCCAGGACACCAGTGGCAAGCAGTTCTGGCCTGATGGAAACCCAGACTGGAGCAAGAGTAGCTACAAGGATCTGCACATCTGCACCCTTGGCTCTTCTTCCTTGGGTCCCTCTGTAGGGAGAAGGCATTCAAAACCTTTTATTTTTCCAAAAGGAGCACTCCAGCCACCCTTGTTGAGGGAAGGCATGCACTGGTTTGACTCTCAGAGCTGCAATGCCATGCAGGAAGGGGTTTGAGCAGGAGGAGGAAGAGTGGCAAGTGCAGCACGGCTCTGAAACTGGAGAGGACAGTCCCTCAGTAAAGGGGGCCAAGTCTCTGCCCTGTCCTTCCACAGAAGCAGCTATAAGACACTTTTTTTTCAACATTCTGTGGTAGTTGCATCCAAATCTGTGCTTGTGCTCACAAAGTGTCCCTCCACCTGATAATAGCACAGGTGGAAGGCTCTCCATGCAGCATCAAGGGTCAGCAGGCATAAAGGACCACCTCACCTTCTCATCCACATTTGTTGCTCACATGCAGCAGAGGAGCTTTTTCCAGTTCACACTCTTGTGCAGCACTCCATGTTACAAGAAGCTTTTAAATCAATAAAACCCCGGGGATAAGGGAGGATTCCAGAACACAGACTAAAATGCCATGGAAATGAACTAAAGCAATTTGTGATTTTAATTCCTTTTTTTTTCCTCTCACAATCTGCCCCCTACAGAAGATTATCATGATCTTCTTACATAAATTAAACAAAGTAGCACAGGCCGCTGCAGTATCATCCAAGACCAATAGCCTGTCTATTGTGTACAAATTCTTCAAACGTAGATGATTTCAGTAACTACACCTTCAAGCAAGTAACAGACACATACTACACCCCATCACATTGCTGTTTTACCATAAGATAATCTCTACTATCCATTGTGTTAGAAACTGTTCCCTGACATTATTAATGCCAAAGAGAAGAGACTTCCCTTGTTTCCCTACCTTTTCCTTCTGAGCTGTTTTATGGTTCATACTACCAGCATTGATTGCCAACACAGAAATGTTGTGCTGACACCTGCCTTCAAAGTGGACCCCTAAAGAATACAAAGGTGTTGCTTCACTTACAACTACAGTCCAGGACAGCTCCCATACTGCAGTCACTCCAGTAATAGTGTATTATACCAGCTGAGATTCACAGCCAAGCCAACATTAGAAGAATATGTACTCAACCACTTGTGCACAGGCACACACAAAGTTCTTCCAACTTTTTTTAATAACTTTTCCATTTCAGGCATTTTGCAAAACCATTAAACCTTTTTCTTAAAAGTGATATTTCTGACACCAGCTGGCGAGATGGAAGAAAAAGTTAAAGCTGCTGTTCTATCCTTAGTCTGATGCATTGTGGTTAGGATGAGGCACTGACTGGATAACTGCATCTGCACGTTTGCCGTGTGTCTTGCAGCTTTAGGCAGAAAGCAGTGAACCCTAGTTACAAGGGCTTATTATGAAACTGATGTGTGGGAATGTGTAAGTTATTATCCTTCTGTCATCTATGTCATAGAATTCATTTCTGTTATCTATATAGATGGAAGGAGGTCCAAAAGGTAAAGCTGTGTACTGCCAGCAGTGCTGTGCATCATCACTAGACTCCCAGACTGACGGCATTAGTGCAGCCTAGGAAACTTCTTAGCTTGTGACAAAACCTTCAAGCTAATTACACAAACATTTTTTTTGTCTTTGTTAATTTTTCAAAGTCTATCCTAATAGTGTTTCATAATGAAAACCAAGGGGACTAAGTTTTCTGTCTTTTGTATAATTTGATTCCCTTAAATTTGCTAATTCTGCTGAATTCTTCCAGTAACTGCCTCACTATTTACCACGCAGCAGAGGTCTGATACCTTCCCTACAGAGACAAGTAGCTTTGCCTTCTCCTTCGGGCTCTTCTTGCTCCTCCAAATTATTCTGATTGATATAGACCTCAATCCATGCTAATTATGCAGAGCTTCTCTTATAAAGTGCAGTTCCCATGGCAACAGCATTGGGCAAACAGGTGCATGGAAAGCTGTGATATATTAAAAGACAGCTACCCTCTGCCTCTGCGATGAAGATTGCCATTCGCAGGGTTTATTTATAGCAGGTAGTAATTAATCCATGTGAATCTCATTTCATTGAGAAGAAAAAAATGAAAAGTGCACAGAATTATTAGCAAGAGTCCTAATTATCCTCGTACCATGGATTCTGGAAGTATTGTCGCCATCGGATAACGCAAACACGGACTTGTTGAATTATCATTTGTGTGGAGATGTCAGTATTAGAAATGCTACACCATCGCCTGACAAACACCTTCTCATTCTCCCCCAGCAGAGCTGGAACTTGCATTAATGTTGGCATAGTAGAGCTGGAGAAACAAAATATAGACATTGCTCTGCCAAAGAAAAAAAAAAAGGAGATTTTGGCTTTTCTTGGGAGGTCATAACACTGAGGTAACTGGGAATCAAATATATGTTACAAGCATCCAAATCCTTTGCCAGGAATGACCAAGCAGGGTTTAGCTCTGGCACTAGCTCTCTCTGTGGCCTGAAGCAAATCTCTCAACCTGTCCTTCTCTGCTCTGACAAGTACCTGCCTTTTTGGGACTAAAAGCAAATGGTCTGAAAACACTTCAAAGATGAAAAATTGGATATTATGCTGCAAAGTAGGATAGGCTTTGCATTTAAAAGAAAAACTGCACATAGTAGATTCATCTCTGTCTCATTCAGTCTCATGTTTCAGAGCTCCTTGAGTAACATAGGTAAGCTTAGGAAAGCAAAACTAAACTGGTCAGTCATGATTCACACTGCAATGCAATATTAGTACTGGATGGATTTCTTGGATCTTAGCTATGTCTCACTTCTTACTCCTTATTTTTCTTTTTCATGCCTGTGTGAATGATCAGAGTTGGCAGACAACATTCCAGATTTTAAAAAAAGACAATGATAGAAAATGAACACTTGATCATCAAAATAGCCTTCCCAAAAAAAAAAATCAATACATGTCTTAGATGAAAGCGTACAGTTTGGAGTTTAAGGCTGAGAAGGTGGAGAAAAGATCCCCAGTCGCTGTTTTGAACACCACTAGGAATATTTTTATAGAAAAATCTTTCAGCCTTTATTACTGCAAAACCTACATATTTTTCCACTGCTCTGGTTTTTGGGTTTTTTCCTGAAATAAAAAGCAACTGGGAAAGTTAAGTGACCAGCAGATATGGGTCAGATCATTCACAGACAGTACAGCCTGAGCTACTCCTCAAGTCTCAGGGCATTCTCAAACCATCAGAATAACAAGACTACAGATGACAACAATTAGCAGGTAAAAGGCACTGAGAATGCCTTCCTCAGCCTTCCACTCCTAAGAACTTAGGGAGTACAACAGCCTGGAAATGTCTGGAGCTGCTGAGTGTTCCCCTTGCAAACACAAGCTCCGGAAAGCCAATAGCCCAGGGGCAGTGGCTGAACATCCCTTGCATCAGGACTTGCCAGTGCTAAGGATGGCTTGCCACAACAGCGCAGCACTACTGGGGCCATAAGGTCTGAATTTGACATAGTTTAGAGGACTTCTTTCTGGCTTGGATGGAGTCACTGCCTACTACCCTTTGAAGTTTATCAGCTCTACTGTTGGAGACATTGCATATCATTTCAGGATTCATGCAAAGTGACCTAAGTCAAGATTTGATGTGACCTATAGTCCAAGGCAACACCTTGTTCTTGCTTTATCAGATTCGGGTTAGAGTGTCACTGCCAGCAGCTAAACTTGCAATTCTAGGAAAAAGCAATAATCATGAAAGGGTAGCAATTATTCATTTCCTGAACAGACCCAGTTACATCAGAATATGAAAAATGAAAGCTGCATAGGTATGCACCTAACCTGCTGGGAAATCCTCCCGTGATAGAATTCTTCTCAGGAATATAAATATTTCACAGAAATGGGTTACACATGTTTTGAAACCCAATATAAATCAGTCTGCTCTGATTCAGGCCTAGCCCAGGGGACAAGCGCTACATGCTGCACTCTTGGAGAAGGCCCTAAAGGCTTCATGAGGTGGTGATGTTGACAAGTATGGGGCAGTAGAGAGGGTATAAATTTAGCTTTTGAGAGGCTTAATTGCATTTTCCTGACTCTTGTGCTAATTACTACATATTAGAGCACCATTCTATCAGATTTGATGTATATATGTATTGAAATTCATTAGCCATGTGTTCATTTTAACCTAAAAAACGTGAACCCAGAGCAATGCAGGCAAATTAATTATTCTTGCAAACCAGAGTAATTTTTGCAGCAAGGTCTGCTTGTTATGGCTTTCCAGCTGCTCAGGGATCTCTGCATCGTTCTCGAACAGATACAGCACCACCAGACCAGGGACAGCTGCAGAATGGGACACAGCAGCCACAGCTGCTGTTTACACCCAGGGTGCATCAGGGACTCAGAGAAGGCTGCAGATACCTCTTATACATGACTTGCATCAGTTAAATTTCTGCTAAAGTGGAAAATTGCAGCTGGAAATTCCAAGCAGACTTCATCCCTATTTTTCTGTGTGAGCAGGAGAGAGAAGGTCGAGCATCTCACCAGCCTCTCAGAGCTCGTTGTTGAAAGGCTCAACTCAGGCCAATTTTTTTTGCGTTCTCTGCCTCAAGAGCCTAACCAAAGGTCCTAGGTCTGAACTCTCCCTACTTTCATGAACCTTGTATTTTCCAGGGGTGGCAGAACATGGAGGCTAACTTAGCATTGAAAGCCCACACCTACTGCATGTTAACATGCAACACCTTAATTTTATTAGTTACAAGCATATTCTTGACTCATCCTTTAAAATGGCCTCTTGTACCACTAAGCCCATCAACAGCTTCCAGCAAGCAGGAAAAGAGGCCACTGGAGGCTTCCAAAGAGTGCTCCAGTACATGCTTGCACCTTGGAAAAAGCTGTATGAAGATCTGAGCTAAAAATCACTCTTTGATAACCTTTCCAGGGTGCTCCCTCCTCTTATGCCCATTAGACTTCACAATGTAGTCTGGTTTGATACAAGGCTGCAGCATCTCCCAGCAGGACCTGTCTCTTACAGAGAGATCTGTTTGTATAGATCAACCTCAGTACAAGTTATGCTTAATAATAATGGATACTTCAGCCCTGATGGACTTATGGTGATCTAAGGACATAAAAATACAAAGTTTGAATGGAAAGAGGAAGTTTTTTTTTTCTTTTTGTTGCTCTTTTTTATTTTTTTCTTAAGACCAAGAGACTGAGAGAAATGGAAAAAGCAGACAGTTTCTTGTATGCCCAGGAGCTTGCCTACTTTCACCATCCCATCCTACAGGTTAGTTTAATAAAAGATTGTACTTGCTTTGCCTAATAATTGTGTCCGATGTCAAGATAGTTAAGGTCTCAGTTAAACTCTATTTGAGCAGGATTTTAAGTTAAAGCATGCAAACTTAGCACTCTTTACTGTGAGAGATCCCTTGTGCCCTTAAAGGAGTGTGGACTGCATGGGCCATAGAAATCATTTAGGAACAGCTACTAGATTTTTTTCCTTTCCTGGCAAAATTGGAAATATTAAAAAGCCATGAATGGCTTCTGCTAAGTCATCTTCTTTTCACATCAAACAAATTAAATTGTCCACTTTGAATGCTTTTCCAAGGTCTCCACTCAAAGAAAACAACAAATTGTTCTAATCTAAGGAGACTCTAGTGACCCCTTACAGCAAATTCACACTCTGCTCATGATTTATATCTTGCCTTGTTATAGGTCCTGTCATGTTACTGTATCCAGAGCACAACAGGAAAATTCTCTTTTCCACTTATGCTGATTCCAAAGGTCTGACTGCTCATAGAAACACTCACATATATAATGCTGGATAAAAAATTGTCACAGACTGATTGGCATAGAGACAGAAAAATAGGCAGTAAAGAAAAAAACTGAACCACTTCAATAGTCCACCATCAAGGTGCCAGTGTATGGCTGTAAAAGGAGCTAGAACAGAGTTCAAACTAAATGCTTAGATCTCCCAGACTGTGGAAAAATTTTTATAACCATCCAGCAAACCTCCAGAGAGGTAAGGGAGAGGTAGGAGTCTTGTCAATGGCATTAACATAATACAAGAAACTGTGTTTATGAAAATATTCAGAGTCTACCTGTGTGATTGTCTATACAATTAATTCTCTAGCTTATTTCATGCTAACTTCATCATTCAGCCAAGCCTGCAAAGGGTTTCTCTCCGCCTCCTGCAGTACATTTAGAAGAAAGATTCACTTTATTTCTGTCTTTCCCCCAGTCTCAGAAGGGATCTTCTCCTTTATTCAGAGAACACACATTCTGATTTGGTAATTCTCACTTCATGGCCTTTGTCAAAACTGCCATCATTTTATCTGGGAAGAAGCATACCAGGATGTATCTGGGGCCAGGCATTAGTGACACCTAGGTGACCATGGGGTTTGTTGTCCATGACAGCAGCCTGTTGACCCCCAGATGAGATCTGGTACCACAGCAGTGCTTTTCCTCTTCCAGAGCTTCAAAGCAAGCAGCAAAACCCTTGGTGAGGAGGACAGAGGTGTTGTCAAACACAGACTCTGAATGTATGTAGAGACAGCAGGAAAGTTGCCTATCTAAAATGCTTTATAGGCTTGTTTTTTGATAAGCCTCATCCTCCACCTGCCTTTTAGATCACTGCAAAGCACAGCCAGCTGTTGTTCCAGCATTCCTGGGGTCTGGGGGCAGCTCTTGTAGAAAAGGACAGATGCTCCTCAGGAGGATCTTTGCCCCACTTGGAAATTCTCACCCAAATAGTATCTGTGTGCCATGCACCCTGAACAACCTAAGCTATGCTAGTTCAGACAAAGAAACAGGAGAGAAAATAAGACTGATTCAAACTTCAATACAGCATTTGCAACCACGAAGGCCTGCTGGTCCTAAAAGAAATAACTAACAGAAAAAATAAGTGCACAAATATCTCACGAGCTATAATTATCAGAAGGTGAAAGATTAAATATCCTGAAAATTTATGAAGTGAGAGACTGTATTTACCTTTTTTTTTTTCATGTTGACACAGCACATACTTCAAGAGAAGAGCTGAGAATTCTTGTGTGATTTAGGCCCATCATGTTAATTATAATTGGTCTGTCAAAAATTTAAAAATGCCTAAGAAAAGATATCAACAGCAGGGCACTAAGCATAGTTCTGCAAAGCTGAGAAAACAAGCTCTAATAATGGGGAACTTGTTTACTCCATAAAATCAGTTCCAGTCTCCAGAGCTCCCACCTGAGCTCAGCACTGTGTGTGAGGGAAAGGCAATAACCTCCAACCAAAAAATGTTTCCAGTTTTTCGAGCACTTTCTGTATCAATTTCCAGGAAATATAGGGGTACCTTCTCTCCACTATTCAAATAAATTTATCAAAGAGGAGGCCTCCTTAAATATGCACATAATTCCAAGTGCATTCAAACTCCAGCACTAGCTCTCTTTTATTCTGTATTTCAGATAAAACCTCTATGAGTATGGAATTGCAGCAGTACAGTGATGGCAAAAACACTATAGCAATATTATTATAATCACTCAAACAAGAATTGTAAAGCTGAGGAAATTCCAATTTCAGTTTAAATTATAAAGAAATTCAAGTAAAATATGATGCATAAAAACTTTTTATGAAGTCACACAATACAATTTCTTCCTCCTTGAAAGGTGTAATGATACCATTCAGAGTGCTGTATAATTAAAGTCCCACTAATTTTCAAAACACCTGACACCTGAAGGGGTTGTTTGTTTTGCAGGACTTTATGTGAGATGAGAAATGCTGCCTTTTTTCTTTTTTTAAAAATTCCCTATGCAACTAGTCAAAACCAAAACTTCAGATATTTCCGGGATTTTTGAGTATTTAGGTCTGTTTCACATTTGGCTGCGTCTGAATTTTCAGCATTTTGAGCGCTTTGTTCTGGATGTTACAGCCTCCTAAAGGCCTTTATTGGCATTCAGAACCAACATTAACTGCTAGTTTATTGCTTTTACAAAATAAATCTTTTTTGTAGATGCTTTCCTTCCCGCACCAGAAGAGTGTGAGATGACACCTTTCCATGCAAGGGCAGCAGCCCAGAGCCAGCCAAATTCCAGCCTCAACTGCACAGGGAGCAGAGAGCAGCAGCCCCAGCAGCGCCCAAACCAACCCACCCAAGCCCAGCAGATGCAGAAGGGGGGCTCCTCCAACCCCAACCACTTGTGAACTCTGTTTTTTAAAGGCAGTAGAAGCAAAGCACAACATCAAGCTCTCATTAATATACAGCAGAGTGAGGATTCCTTGCTTGTTGTGCAGTACATCTGTTCTGCCAAAGAGTCTGCAGAGAGTGCACAGCATTGCTGGGATCACTCGACATAAAGCCACTGGCTGCCATGGGACACCGACTATCCATAGTGACCCCTTTTCACTCATTTTAGCTCATGAGACACTTGATTTATTCCTGCACTCCATGGAAACCCAGTTCTACATTCAGCCAGCATTTTGGGGAGATCTCTTGCATCTTTCACACGCAACAAGCACTAGTTCAGAACTCAGCCTTAACAGCAGAATCACAGCTAGCTGCTGCCTCACTTCACTGCAGGCATAAAATCACCCAAGTGCCTTTCAAACCCAAAATTCTCTAGCTTGCATTCCTGACCTGTTCCCCCTCAGTTCTGACCTCATCTAAAATAGTTCCCCTTAGCCCCAGGATATTCTTTTCTCACTTTATCCTGTTCAGTTGGATATCTTTTACATGCTGTTACTGCTGCTTAGCCTCATCTTCTGTCACCACTCATCTCCCCCTCCCTATATATTTTTTTAGGTCATTGTCATGTTGCCAGCATTAAGGAAATATTTTGGATATGGAATAAATTCTTGCACTGGCCTGTGCTAACATGTACCTTGTCAAGACAAAACTACCAGAACTGCTCTTTGGGGATAAATTTGGTTCCTTAATCCCCATCCTTTCATTGTTTTCCTCAGTATACACTCCTGCAGGGAGCAGCTCCAAGTGAGGACAGGAGACTAGCTGGCTCAAATAATGCCTTCAATTCCTTGGAGTTTTGCTTGTTGAGAAATAAATAAAACCTGAAATAACCAACAGGGGGAAACCTGTTCTTACTTGCCCTACTCTATTTTTGGGACCTCTGTTTGAATAGCCCAGAAATGTACATACAAGTTCTTTTCAGAAGTGTGTATATTTCCATTAAATATACTTAGAAGCTTTTCCAGATAAATCTTCCACAGAGAATGAACTTGAAGAACAAGCATTTCCATTTCCTTCCTCACCTCATTAATTAATGTGGGACTATTGGCTGACTCCCACATACAGATCTGCTGCTGAGCCAGTTTCTCCAGGCGGTTCTGCATATCGAGGCTACTGCCACACATTACCAAATGCTTTCCACTTGTCTAGATTTTTTTCTAATGACTGACAGAGGGAGAAGAGTATCCTAAATTGACCTTTTCCCTAATTTGAGAGTCGCTCACTTCAGTGGCCAACCCCTACACAGCCCAAGAAGACTTTTTACATAGAGTAGTAAAAATGAAAGTTTACATCCTCATTCCTCTGGATTCAAAGTGTTCAAGAATTGAGACCTTGAATTAAGTTTTTTACAACCTATCTACAATCTTAAAGTATCTCTAGTACCCTCACACAGGAATACTTTCTGGGGGAAAGTAGATTTCTAAAAAGTTTTCTTCTACTCCACTTGTCTCAGATACCTTGTTTATCTAACAGTTGGATATTTGAGATATAGTATCTTTTTCCCCCAAAAACACTCCTCATCCTCTTCCTTGTCCTATGTTTCCTTCTTTTCATGTTCCCAGAGGTGCAGCAGACAAAAAAATTTAGAGTCAGTAATAAGTTTTCCTATAAAGGCAGCTTTGGTTATCTCAGAATTGTTTCTAAATTCAAAACTTAAACATTCTTTGCAGGACCATTCAATTTTCTCCAACAGTCATGGAAAACTCTCAGAGGTCAGGGAGTCAGGTTGGAGTCTCTGTTCTGACCTTAGGGGATTTAATCCATATCTCTGTCCCCAACCATGTCCTGCCTCAGTGTCTGATCAACCTTGACCAGTCAAGCCCAGTGGGTGTGTGCACCAGTTACCCTGCAGGCAGCTATCTGCTGATTTCCACATATTCTGCCTGAATAGCGGTGGTACCACCAGGAGGAAAAATCCCCTGCTTGCTCAAATCGTGTTTCACACAGAAATGTGCTCTTTTGTTTGGGACAACAAAGTCAAACTAGTTTGGGTTCTTTGCTTTTTATACGGGATATTGAGGTTTCTTAAAATTAAGGAGTAAAATAATTTAGTTCACATTACAATGTAATTGAAATGTTTTAGGTGGAAATAATCCACGTTAATGAGCATAATCTCATATTCCTAATAAGGGAAATTAACATTTTAGGTAATTCTTACCTCACACTCTATAGTGGAGAGCTTTGCAGCAGCAATGGACTGTCAGGAACAATACACATGTTCAGCTAGAGCCTCAGAGGACATCTGTTGGCAGACTTTGCATAGTTTGAGGGGACTGAGGTTTTACTAAAAGTGAGCAAGCCTCTATGTTTGCAGATACCTGATTTGAACTATGACTTTGAAATTGATACTTACTGTTTCACTAGAGTCAAGTGGGCCTAAAAAATGCCTATTCAGTTAATATTAAAAAGAAATAAACACATTAACAAGCCTATTTTCCATAAAGTTCAGAACTGGAAAAAGATTCAGTTTATGTTGCGTAAATCTCCAGCTAGAAATTAAAATATCTGGACTTGGTTTAATTGCATCTTAATGTGATCCCAAATAGGACTTGGTAACCTATAGGGTTTTATTAAACCTCAGCTCATTTAATGTCCTCTCATTACATTAGCATGACAAACCAAGAGCTAGGTTTAAGAACCTAAAACTGTGTGCTTCCTCCTGGGTTTTCCCGTATGTTCACCATCTTTAGTTCAGGCTCCCAGGATACTCCTGCCGAATCTTGTAAGATGTTCCTAGCAGAACAGGAAAAATATCTTCCACTCAAACTTATATATCTACTCTTTGTAGAGGAGGGGGGAAAATTAATACAACAAAAGCAATACTCTGGATGTCTATAAAGATTCATCCTTATCTCTGGAAGAAGAGCTAATCAGAACTCCTCATCTGGACTCAGCAACAGGTCAGAAAATGTGATGGGGCTGACACCTGAGGCTGAGATGTTTTGTGACATGAAGAGCAGTCTAAATAGAGACCACTTCCAAAGCTGACACTAAATCAGGCAGTTGAAAGAGCCTTCAGAGGTCACATAACCTGACCCCTGCTCCAAGCAGTGCTAATCTGCACTAGGTTTACAGCAAAAGGCACATTTGACTAAACAGCGAGAGAGAAAAAAAATTAAAACTCAGAAGTTTGCCTTTTCATATGTCACTTGTAGTACAAGCACAGCGTTTTAAAACACATGGGGAGTTGACACTCAAAACCGTGAACTGTGCTGTGTGGGCTTGCAGAAGAGCCCAGCCCTTTGGAGGCTGGTGAGAGAAGGCACCCTGCTGTAGGAGCCACTCTCCACTGACACAGCAGGTGGGATGCACACCACCAAACCTCAGTGTCTGATGACTGCAACAACCACCCATTATCCCTCTAAAATCAGTGGAAAGAAATAAGCCTCTCAGGCATGGTTTATCTGACCTATTTTGGTGCTGCTTTAGGAAAGCAGGAATTACACTCCAGGATCTGTTGACTGTCCTGATTTGATCTCCACCAACTGAAAGGGAAACTCAGTTGTAGACAGATGAATCTTGCTTTTACTCACTGCAGACTTTTTGAGGTAGAAATAATGTGCATATGTGAACAAAGCAAGGCCAGACTGTACCATTCAAAGCAAGTACTACCAAAGGGAGGCTGGAAAGGGATGGGAATAGCTAAAGCATTATCCTACAGAGAAAAAAATAAATATATATATATCTCCCTGTCCAAAAGACTATCTAAAGCAGCAAATATTTCTCAGAGATTCTTCCAAGTGCAATTTCTGCATCATCAAGAAGCATCTGCCCCCTTCAGCAGCAAGCACAAATACAGATTGGGATTCCACTAGCTCTGCCACTCATGGAAATGAACCAAGTTCCCTCTGCTTTTGCCCTGCTCAATACTTTCAGGGAAAATGCAGCAACATGTGCTCCTTAATTGTTTTGCTATAACGTGTTAAAAGTAAATACTTATGGGCCAGAAATGGTGTGGCTAGGAGGGCCTTTTCTCCATTAATTAGTCACTCAGTACAGGACTAAGTCCCAGGCCACACTCACCCAAAACTGTAGCTGCCTTCATGTACCACTATGGAAGAATCCTGATGAAATTTCCAAACTGTATTAAATCACAAGCTGTTTGAAACAAAAATATAACCATTCTTTTGATTCCCACCTACAAAACACTGAAAACTAGTGCTAAATTCGTGAAGCAACCCAGAAGTTAATGAACTGAGTGCTAACAAGCCATTTTCAGGTGACTGTGTTTTTTCCCCTGATCTTTTTAACTGTACCTGTAAAAATAACCATAGGGAGAAGGACCTTCTCATAGTTCAAGGCCTGAAAAAACATTACAATTGACCAACTTCTCCACTGGGAAATCAGAAAAACATGCAAAATATTTTGTTCTCGTTGGAAATCTCAATGGTAAGAGAAGGTTGACTCAGAACAGCACAGAGGGTATTCCCTAAGCAAAAGCTTCTGGCTTTCAGGAGCTGTTGTTATGCCTGGTCAGGCTGTGAACAAAGGAAACTGTTAATCCCAGGTATTAGCAACACACAGAATGCTTATACCTAACTACACAACACAGCTAATAATGCTATGCTCTGTTTAGCACCACAAAGGCAAGGTTACCAAAAAAGCCTAGAGCTGAACAGCCCCCAAACTTTAAGGCTAAAAACTGGGATTTAAAGACTCATTCCTTACTCTAATAAAATGGAAGTGAAAAACTCCAGGTCCAGATAGCTCAGATCTGATAGAGGTTTAATGAAGACTGGAATTTAACATCTCCGACATGTGCTTAATTTAAGAAAATCAGAGGTGAAACATACATATCTGTGAATCTACCCAAAGAAATTAATACTTGATATTACTCTGCCCTATGTCAAAAGCCAGAAAAGACAAACTCCTGATCATGGAAAGGCCCAGATAAGAAACAAATGTTTCTTGGGTGCTACTGGAGTCATTTATGTATATAAACCTGGTCAAATACACTGCTGAATTATAATCATATCTTGTAAAAAAAAAAAAAAAAAAAAGGAATTCCTCAGCTGTGCAAAAATGAGATACTGCTTGGGCTAACAAATGAACATTTATATGTGCAGCAATAACGTCTGATTTATGTTGTTGTCAAGTTCTCTTTAATTCAGGAGAATCTGATATTCTCATCAGATCTTGCTGCTGTGGCAACAATCCTTAGATACTAATCTATACAACATCTGCTACTGGGGGAAAAATAGTGGTCACACCATCCCTGAAAGATGCAGTTTATATATTCCCTACCAGATCTGATTTCAAGAAGTCTAAATTTTAAAGAGGAGCTGTTTTGTGCTTCAATTAAGAAACAATTTGAGTCAAACAATCAATACACTTGCTCCTGAGGAATTACATTCTCAGCACATACTTTTTAATGTATCCACAAATTGCATTTGTGCTCCGTGCTACGTTGTTGTGTGCATGTAGAGGGTAGCTGTGTGCCCATGCCCTTGTGTGACACCACAAGCACCATCTCCACCATGCTTAGGAGCACTGCACACAGGCAAGTGTCCCTACAAAACTTCTTCATGCTTATATGCCAGCATGACAGCCTATTACACCTCCCAGTTTTTCATCCTGATCTCTTTTCCTCTCCTATTTACCCATACTGAGGGCATAATAGTCCTTACATTATTGCTTTAAAATAGATAATAAATGGATCAGTTTGGGATTCCCCACAGGTTCTCTTCTTGTACCTGAGCCCTTAGGAGCAGCAAATACCATTTTGAACCTGCATAAAAGAATAGAATGGTACAAGAGTGAGAGCAGGGATAGTTTTTGAGGACAACAAAACATGTCTTTTACTTAGGCATCAAACACATTACAACACAATTTACATTTAGGTCTCTCTCTTTAATGGCTCTGTGAGTAAACAAACTGCAACCAAATACAATTTAAAAGTTGCATCAGCCTCTTGAAAGTCTGTCTAAAAAAGTTTTGTTAATTTATATAGCCTACATAAGAGCATTTAAAATGCAAGAAGCATATGACTCTAGACAGAAGTATACAATGACTTAATTCAACACAAAGCAGAGCAGGTAGTTGTCATTCTTGTAGTTGCAAGAACAATTAACCTTATAGGACAATGACATTAAACAAGTAATAAAGCTGCTTCAACATCAAGCTCCCATATTAGACTTCAGTAAAGTTTTATTTTCTGAAGGTACTTTTTGTTTAACCATGCTGCATTTCTGGAGATAGGAGCAACAGTTAAACTAGGCAACTTAATCTGGTTTTTAAATGACCAAGTAAAATCAAAGTATTTTCATTAAAAAGAATTATTGTTCTGAAGTTGTGATCTTTGACATCTGTTGTTCACCTTGCTCCTCCTGAGATAAACTCTTACAATCTTTTTGTGGGTATTCTTAATACAACATTAACACCAATACAGAGCAGACTCCTTCTCAGTTTTCCATGACTTGCCAGAAAGCGCAGACTTCACTGAAACTTTCAGTCTGCTCACAAGTGACAAAAGTCAAATTTCAAATCTTCAAGCCCTTCAAATTTCCCAACCACTCAGAATAGTTTTGCATGTCCTAAGCATTAAGGATTTCTGGTTTTCATTTCCTTGTGACTTTCGTATCTTGTACATTTCTGGGACACTTTGAGCTGTCATCAAAAAAACAAGAGGCTTATGGCATTACTGGTACCTAGAGCATCCCTCTCAGGTGACAGGGCACTTTGCTGAAGTTAGTTAAATTAGGCCATGAAAAGGCACTTAGGAGGACATATTTTGCCCTGATAAATCTATGCAGATTCATAAATGTTTTTTACCTGAGAGAACCCTGAGGCTAAATGGGAGTTTATGTAATTTTCTTTTTGATTCTGCCCACACCTCATTATAGAGAAATGAGCAGGGCATTGATAAAGAGACATGCTGCTTTTGAATGATGACTTCAGGGATCCTTGTCTCTCCCCACTCCCTCTGTTCATTGCAACATTGTCAAGCTTAATTTAATCCACTTTAAAACTATAGGAACAACTCTCTGTTGTAAAGCACAACAAGGGTGCCCCTTTCAAGGGCCACACCAGGCTCATAGCTCAATCTTCAATGGGAGATCAAAAGATATGCGCTGAAAATTAACCAGAACAAACCTTTTCATTCTAAGTGGCCACATAAAATTACAAGTGGTTTTGGAAACAAATTATTGACTTGCCTGGAAATACATATACAGCAATTACAAATTAATTACTACTGTTTGGTCACATAATAGACCCTATTAAGAATATTTATCCTGACTCCACATGAATTTCCTCTTCCATAAAGAATCTATATGCACTACATTAACAATAATCAGGGTTACTCTGGTCAACAATATTAAGCTGTTCAACAATAATAAGATGTAAAGCACAAAGAGCATTTTCCCTGCATGACTTGTATTTTAAGAACTGTATTTTTCTGGCTGTGAAGGCTGAATCTCTTTGGATAGTTCAGAGAGATAACACACTGCATTTTACAGTCATAAATATTTGGTAAACAGAAGATAAAAGAAAATGGCATTAGGAGAAAGAACCCATCACTCTTTTGCAATATAGCTGTGGAAGTCACTCACAGCAAATAATCCAGCAGAGAAAACGGAAACTCTAATTTCATGTTACCTAATCCATGCGATACTTGCAGACAGGCAGACCTGCTGTGGACATTGTACAGCCTAACTTTTGCTTTGATGCAACTTTACTTTGTGCCAGCCTTTATCCAGCACCAGGGCTTCACAAATAAACACATTTGTTCCCAGCTGAGCAAACACCTACACACACAAAGAGAAGAAAGGCAGTCCTGATCCAGACAGAAAGTTTCTAGAATTTGGCCACTAAATTTGCAACTCAGTCAGAGTCCAGCACTGAAATTTCCTGTGCAGCGCGAACAGCTTCCCTGAGGAAAGCATACCAAGGGCAGGTGGGATATTTACCATCAGTCAATAGCACACTCTTAAAAGGGAGATACAAATGAAATCGCTCAAAATTTAAGTTACCAACTGAAAACTGTCCTAATTCTTCTCCATCATCCTTATCCTCAAAGTTTCACAACAACCTGAAGCACTAAAACATCTGCATGCAATTCTCCTGTATTGCCTCTTCCATGATCCTTTGATGATTACTAGCTGCTGAGTTAGCCACAGTGCACTTCATCTACTTTCCCCCAGATATTATGTGGAAGTTAAGGACTCAACTTTCTAATTACTTGGGGTTTAAAGGCCATTTGGGGTTTGTGTTTTATTTACAGCAACTGCCTGTCCTTTTCTACCTGGTCATCTAATACAAGTGTCATGTAAGGTACTATGCAGAGTTATGACTGTGTTTTGAAGAGATTACCTAAAAAGTGGGCTTGGCTTAGGACATTCATTGCTCTACTACCTGCAAGCTTGATTAGAAGATAATGCAGTAGGAAAAGTTTTAATCACAAAAAAAGAAGTATACAAGCACATCATTTTGTTTTCACAATGGATATACCTCTGTCAGAACATGTATTTCATCACCATATGGAAGCAAACAAGCACAAGCACCAAGGGACATCAGATTTTGTCAATTGTAAGCTAGACAAAGATGCACAGAGAGCACTCTTGTACAAAAGCAAACAAATAAGCAAAGGGCAAAGACCACAGATTTCAATAACAAAGTTGATGTGATTTTATGTGTCCTCTCTATGAACTCTGGGCAGTGGTGGGCGTGCTTGTGTGTGTCTTCCAGAGCACAGGATGCATCAGTCAGAAGAAGGTCACAGGCCCAAATGCTGACAGCCACACAGCATGGGAAGCACACAGACAAGACTGACACTCTTCCTCAGGCATAAAGGACCCAGAAATCTCAGTGCTAGCAACCACTGGGGTCCTATCAAAATGAAATTATCCAGAGTAGGCACAGCCTGGAAAACAAACCAAGTATTTACATCTCTGTACAGAACAGCAGCCAGAAATGTCTTTCTTTATAAAGAGTGCATTATATGACTTGAAAATGTCATAGTTCTCTTTTCAGAGGAAAACCTGAGCTAATCAAATCTCCATTCCTGTTTGTTCTTCAACACAGATTTCATTTCATTATTTGACCAAGGCTTCTTGATGTTTAATATTAATCAAATTTTCCACTCTTTATCTACCTGTTGCACCAGAGTTTTCAACAGATCTTCCTCAGGGCCTCACAAAGGCCAGAATCCACCTCTGAACAGCACATCTTATGGAAAGGGAGAGGTTATTCTTTGTACATGCCATTTCTGAACTGCAGCCTCTGGGTACGGTCACAAGGCTCACCTGCTCCCTTTAAGTCACAATCTTGTTAAAAGCACAAAACAGATAATGGCTGAAATGTGTTGTAATATTCTGTCAGCTTCTGTTTCACAGGAGGAAAAGGGCTGCATTCAATAAACATGAATTCCTATTGAATAGTTAAATGAACTAAGACCTGCTCTCAGGAAGTCAGGAGGTCTCAGCTCATCCAAAAGCTGTGCCTTCCTCTTCCTCACTAGCAAGTATCAGTGAGCTCTTTTCTCTCAGGTCTGCAAATCACTATTATGCTATTACTCACACCAGCTTAGGTCCTCTTTTTACACCTGGTAAAGCAGCAGACCCTTACAGGTCACCTTTAGCACTTCTTCTCTAGCCTTGATTAAAGCAACTGGGTGCTGCCTGCCTGTAAAACACTTTCAGACTCAAGGATTCCACTTCTTTTCCTATTTAAGAGATGCTGATGCACACACTTTTGTGCTCCTAAATTGCCTGCAGTCACCAGCAACTCAGCTCTCCTGTTTTACTCTGCACAGAGGGCAGCAGGCAGTGAGTGCTCCAGCAGTCAGTTATATGGGGTGCCTGTGAGCTCCTTCTCTACACCCCATCTGCTTCTTAGCTAACTCTGAGTGCTGCTGTCCACAACAGGTTCCACACTTACCCCACATGCTCTGGGAAAAGGCATAAAGCTGTAGGCACCATTTCACTGAGAAACAGGAAAATAGAGCCTTGCTTGTGGGCTTGCACAGAGTTTTCACCCCAAGGAGAAACAAGGGTGTAACTAATCTAAGGCTTTGCAAACTTTTGCTGAAAGGCAGAAAGCTGCTTGGTTCAAAATAAGGACAACCTCAATTGTCCCTGTGCACAGAGAGGGAGGTCAGGTAATATCACTTTTCTATCAGCAAATGCAAAAGAAGACACTTCAGGGGAATTGCTCCCAGACCCCTTCATGCCCACAGCATACAGCTAAGCACATGAAATTGCATGTTTACTTGAATGTGGATTCCAGGCTTCTGCTTTCAATATGTCTAGACTGGGTGTAAGCTACTGCTGATCAATTTTTCTCAGGGCTTGTCTCCTGATCTGCTCCATACAAGTCCTTCACATGGCAGCTGAGCTCTTTCAGCTCCAGATATAGCCTTGGATATGTTTAGCTGGTGGGGGCTCTAAATCATTCCCAGATGCCAGCAAAGAGAATAGGTGCTCAAAACAAAGGTTTGTCTTTGTGTCCACATGGCTGACTGTTTTCTGGCCACAGACCACCAGATTGCTTTAGTAGTATAAGTATTTTATAGTTGGAGTGCCATAATACTGGCTTTGCTTCCCTCTACACAGGCTTCAATAATGCCACGGAGTAGAAATGCAAATCAATTTATTCTGTATTCATCAGAGATCAGTGCCTCAGGACAGGCACTAGGAGTTCTGTTAGGGGAAGGGCAGACATGAAATAGCAGGACAGAAGACGATTGCTTGACAATGCATCAAGATAAATCTAGTCTTTACACCAGACTTGTGTGCTGTCTGCCTCTGAGGCATAATATTTCCAGTTGAGATTTATTTGGAAATTGTACTCTATGGTAACAGATCTCACATTTCTACATAAGAAATGTGAGATATGGTCTTAAATATAGCTTTAACTGGTGCATAATATTGCTTTTTCTGGTGTTAAATATTGCTTTAACTAGTGGTGGTAGTCCTTTTTTGATTTTAAATTCATAGCTAAGAGTTAAAAAGTGAGTGAAAGGCCATTTCTGAAGAACAGAACTCAGTGTTCTTATGAAAAGTAGTTTTCTGGCTCTCACTAATGCACCCTTCAGCCTTAGAAAATTAAGCTGATGGGCTCTCTCCCTTCTTCAGAAAAGTTAGGCAGAGATATCATCCAGAGTCTGCAAAAAGCAGCTTCAAAGAAATCTGCTCTGCCAAATGATAGAAAAAAAGTGATGCTGACTGATGGATGAGAATCAGTTAAACTGATTTCTGGGACACATTATGCGTTAATAAATCTGAGATTCTGTTCATTGAAAGAAATGTAGGAGGCAACATTAAAAACTTTTCAGGGAATACGGGAAAAAATTAAACATTCTATTTCAAAAGAACCTACAGGACTATTAGTACTAAGATCTCTTTATGAACACTAATTCTCAGCACTTACAAGAAAGCAGACATCTCCGCAGGAACTCCTGCAAGTTATTTTTTGTTTTAGAAGACACTGCTGCTTTTCATTGCCCTTAACAACAACCCCATGGTATTGCTGAAGCTCCCCGTGCAGCCCACAGCAAAGGTATTAGTGCCAACACTGCTCATCAATTATAACTACCAAAAAAATTAGTGCTCCTGTTTAGAAAGAACAGAGTTCCAAGGACTGAGAGAATGTCTGCGCTGCAAGTGAAAACACAAGCCTCAGTCTAGGGGTCCAGAGAGGTGCACAGCTCAATGTGAGCAAAAAGAGAGGTCTGGAAATCTGAGGACTCAGCCTTGCAGATCACATCAATGCTCTCTCTGCCCTCTCAAGTGGCTGGATGGACAAATAAAGTTTAACAACTCAGGAAGGAAAAAAGCCTCTTTATGTCAGAAAACCAATCCCTTGCCTCAGGTCTCCTACAGGGAGATGAGCTTAACCAGGTTGTTCTTCCTCAGTATCTTTACAGAGGTAGCAATCTAGGAAAAGACTCACATATGTAAAAACACAACACTCTTTGGGCTTTTCTGCACTCAGGCAAAAATTATTCATGCAGCAGCAGGGTCTTTTATGCTTTCCCTTCAAACACAACAAAAAAAGATATGTTTCTTCAGACTCATTTACAGAGTGACCCTGCTGCTACTAACACACTAAAGGATCTGTTAGAGGTTAGAATGCAAAATGATTAAGACAGCCAGAGAACAGATATATGCTGGGGAAGCAATGTTTCAGTTGATAATACAAGCCTGAGCTGCAGCCTGTGAACACAGAACATGCTGTTCTGTCAATAAACCCTATCCTCCTCTCCTTCTCTGCTCTACTCAATTACAGACTGGCAGAATGGATGTTTCAAGGTGGAGCTGGCCTATACATCTCTAAGTTCAAGCAGCCAAGATTAGGTTCAGCCACAAAAACCTCCATGTTTTCAGTAAATTGGAACAAGCTGAAGACAGAAAGTGTCCTGCATTTTCTGTCATTGCAATGTAGCTGAGTCACAAAGAAATCCTCATTTAGGCAGCTCCAGATGCCAGGGCACTTGCAGCAGCGGACAGGTTACTCCACAAAGAAATACAAACTCATTAAAATTACCTCTGTTTCAAAAAACATCACTATTTTCTATGCATTTTAACAGAGCTGGTTTTGTTGTACATTCATCCTATAGCCCATAGAAGATGCATTTCCTAGGAATCTAGACATTAGGCAGCATTTTTGAGATGAAGGGCATGCTCTTCTACAGCTACATACTAACATAAAAACACAATCTGGGACAACTAAACAGGAAATTAAGAAATAACTTGTAGGCTTTATAAATAATTTAAAAGAGAATGTTCCAAAGTTTAGATGTGTCATAAAAGCTAACTTTAAAAGGTGAAGAAATTATTTCAATTAAACAGAACAAATGTCAGCAAGGAATGTCTAAGCATTTTAATGAATTCATCTGTAATACTATGGTGTATGCTGAGGCACAGAGCCAGTGGGGGCATATACATGCAGACAAGTTATTTCTGAATATAATTGGAAGTCTATAAGAAACACCCACTCAGACTGGGGAAAAGTTTCTTGAAATGAAATCTACAAGAGCTCCAGAAATTTCTCTGATACCAAAGCAGGATTGCAAGACTATGATACACAAAGCAAAGTAGAAAATGGGTCTAAAACCAGGGAATCAGTTTGATCCAAGCAACTGAAAAAAATTCCTTTAACTTGATTCCTAATATATATACAAAGGATTTTTGCATGAGAGCAGTTCTACTGGCTTTAATGTCAGCACTTCCCACCATGCATACGAGAAAAAAATTTAAGCTTCTTTCCTGTAAAAGGACATATCAGAAAAGTTCCTTGTCAGCTGAAAAATGTTTCCTTCTACCAAAAAAATTAAGAGGGGAAAGTATACACACAACAAGCACAATGGGTAAATAGAGATGATACTTAAATAATTTTCCATTAAAAAATGTGGCTGTAAAAAGATTATATAGCACTAAGTTTTAAATTTAAAAAAAAAACTCTGCTAACAGAACACAACTGATCACCCACTGATTTTTTCATCTCTCTTAAAGACATTTCTTATTCCATCTCTTTCAAAGAATCTGATTCTGTCAGCCTTAGCTTATCATGTTGTAACATTGAGCTTATATTGTTACATTTGGCAAATAATAAACACGTCACATCATTGGTAATAAAACAACTAGAAATTGTACCCAGGGCACTCTAACTCTTTGAATCCAAAGAATCCAAACTGGGCTACATCCAGTGTATGTTATCAGTAGGATGTACTGCACTCTGTTTTATTGATTGTCATCCACAATACATTGTATGTTTGGCTAATTATTTTCTCCACAGTAAAAACATGCCCACAAATTCCGGTGGTTAGCAGTACGAGAGATGCAGCTCAAATAATGAGCTGTCATCTAGAGACACTACACTGAATTTTCCCAGCCACTTGTTCTCCTCTAGCTCTTGCACAGCCTGTGCTCAGTCCTTGGATGGATTACTGAGGCCCTGCTCCTTAGCCCTCTGCTTCACTGACAGGTTCTCTCTAAAGATCTCCACTACCTCAGCTGCACATCTGTAGCAATATCATTTCGTATTTTTGAAAACTTCAATTATAATCTACAATCAAAGCCTTAATGAGCTCATGGTTGAGCTGTGGAAAGCCTTACCATGGAGGGTTTAGGTCAAGATTAACAGAAAGTATGATGTAAGCACACACAGTAAGCATTTAAGTATGATGTAAGCACACACAGTAAGCATTTAAAAGCGCTAAAGATGTAATCCCATCTGATGATGTGAAGTGAACCAGCAGCACTTCAGAACTGGCTTTCAGGTAACTTTGTATTCTTGCCTGAACTCCTGGAGAGGAGACTGTGAGATGGACCATGCATCTAGAATTTTACGCCATTCTGGAACTCCTGGGAGCATTGAAAATGATTTTGAGTTAGGACAATCAAAATGACAGCAAAAATTCCTAAGTTCAAAGCACTTAGGAAGAATGTTTAGCATGATCATTAAACATTTCCCAATATTTCATCAAACCAAAATTAGGGTTTTCAGAACATGAAGTCTGACACTTTTATTCTACTAAGCATGAGAATTAGACTGGACCATGAAGACATATTTCTACAGACCTGCCTTCTGCTGTCCCCAGAGAGAGGCTTTTGTGTGACTACCCGCTGTTAAACTGCCTTGCCAGGCTCCTGAGAAAGCTCCATTGTCATCCTCTGTTCTTCAAACACAGCAGGAGAAATGTCTGCAAATAACAGCTTTCTATTAAGTCCTTTTGGCAGGTGAGCAATCTAGGCAGGTGCTCTGCCCCTCCAACACCCCCTGTCATAGAGGCAGAGGGAAGGTTCCTCCTAGGAGACTGTGAGGTGAAAGATAACTCATAAAGTCCCAGAAACATTCCCTAGGCAAGATCAGGCTTGTGGGAGATTTCACATGGGACAACTGGAACACCAAAGTCTTGTAGGAGTAAGAAAACTGAACTTTGAAAACTGAACTTCGAACAGAGAGCAGATTACAGATATGGCAAATGAGGAATGGAAGCTTTTAGGAAAGAAGCACAAACAAACTGAGCAAAACACTGTGCAGTTATGCAGCAGTTTGTAAGAAATTACAACTTCTGACAAAGAATGCGAGCTACACAGACAAGGAATCATTATGGATCTGACAGGCTACTAACAAGAATCAAGTGGTGAAAGAGTCAGTCAAATCCTTGAAAAAAGCTAGAAGATGATTTTATCATTGCATGCATAGAAGAATAAAGTCTGATACTTAAAGAAGCCATTCAACAATAACAGACAAGTCCAAAGAATAAGGAAAGCAAGCCACATCAAAAACTTGGAAAACACATACGCTGCTAAGTCAGAGCTGCCTTAAATACTTTCATAGCATCCAAAAACAAAAATGGCAAAATAGCTATTAAAATCTACTAAACAGCATGATTACACAAGGCATGAGAGAATGTCACATTTAGTAACACAAATTCTAATTCAATAATAGCCTTTTAAATTGTATTAACTCAAATTAATAAAATTTGAAGTGATCATAAAGCAAAAAGGAACAGTGCCCCATGACATCACAGTCAGCTTTCCACCAAACTAAGGTATTTGCTGAAGGAAGACAGAAGCTGTATCTGGGCAATAAAACTTTCCACAACAAGATGAAGTACTGAAACAGAGAACAGCCAGTTTATCATCCCAGGCACTGGAAATGAGAGCAACCTATCTGACAGAGCCTGGAAAGACACAGCTCAAGTGGAAGTCCAGAGATCGAAAAGCCACATTCAACTCCTGTTGGAGGAGCAGAAGGATTCCCAGCAGGTATACCAGCAGAGAAAACATATTACCTGAAAATAACACTGCAGCTAGCCTTTTTAAAAGAAAAAAATTATTTTGATAATCATGGAAAAACACAGGTTGGAAGAGACATCTGCAAATCATCTAGGCCCATCCATTGCTCAAAATTAGACCAGGTTTCTCAGAGCCTCCACCCATGAAGATTTGAAAGTCTTGGGCTAGTTCCTGTGCTTGGGCACCCTTTGTTGTGAAAAATTTGCCCTTAATCCCATAGGAATTACCAATGCAGTTTTTTCTGCCCACTGCCTCTTATTCTTTGTGCAACTGAGAAAACCCCGTTTTCCCTAGAGCCCACATTAGGAGATAGAAAGGCTGCAAACAGATCCCTGGCTCCCCACCTTGGCCACCTCCTCATGGCTAAACCAACCCATGTCCCTCAGTCTCCCCAGGATGTCTCATGGTCCATCACCTCATATTTATATCACTCACTCCAGACTGTCTCCTTCAGTGTAGGAATGGGGAGCACCAACACTAGACACTACTAATACCCCTTCATACAGGTAACTGTGCTCAACATCACAGAGTCACAAAACCAAAAGAAAAAGTGCTAAATAGTTTTAGGAATACAGTGTGTGAGGAAAGAAAGAATAAATGAACAATAAATCACACCTTTTCCTATCTACCATGGATTTAAATCTTAACAAGACAGAAAAAAACAAGCATAAAGGACTTTGCTAAGTTGAGTGACACTGTTCTAATTATACTGGATTATCTTGGAGCAAAGAAGTTTTTCCATATCATGCCTTTAAAGGATTTAAAGAAAAGAAGAAAGCCACAAATTACCTTAAGAACTGAATCACTCTGAAGATTAATGGTATTTAGCCAGAAAAGACTTCAAAGACACAAAGCATCCTTCCAAAATCCAATTCACCCAGCTGCCCAGGAACAAGCAGGTTGGTTCTGCTGAAAAACTGGCAAGGAGGATGTGGATTTCCTTGTTTATGACAGTCAAACAGGAAGCTGAAGCCAGCAGATTTCCACAGCAATCCTGCAGGGCAGACTTAACTGGAGGAAAGAAAGGAACTGGTACCTTAGCTCCATAAGAAAAAGCAAAAGGGCGCTTTACAGGCAAATTTTAAGAACTCTCTTGAGCTCAAACCTCTTCCCCAATATCCTGCTGCAGGCCAAGGAGATTTTTTTTCTTTGCCAAGCACCAAAAAACTCATCTTCCTCTGAGGCCCCAGGAGACAGCTGCTGAGCCAGCCCTTGCAGCTGGTTGCTCTGGATCTTCTGGGGGATCAGCTCAGGATGCTGGGTCTCACAAAAGCAGTTCAGCTCCCTTTTTTAAGGATGAGAAACTGATGGGAGCAGCACCAAGCTTGGGTAGTTGTTGGTTACCTTGACACCACCCATAATACAAGCCAAGTAAAAAGCAAAGAAATAATTGACTTACTGAAATCTAAAAAACAACCGCCCCGTTTCTAATGTCGTGAAGGACAAGTGAACAGAAATAGAACTGTGATTTTTCTCTTTATTCTCTCAGCCTAGAGCCAGATAGAAGGGGTTTCTTGCTGTTTGTTACATGCTTTTAGATGAGACAACTGTGTGGTGAAGGCCCTGCTCCTTGAAAAAGCCTTCAATAGCCACATTTTCCTCACAGTAGGAAATATAGGCTAAGGAAAATGTTTGCCATAAACCCCACCCCTCCTGGGTTGCCTTCAGCTAGATTCAAATCTTGGTTCCTTTTCCACCCTTTAGGACTATCGGGTTCAGCTTTACTACGGATGCAATTTCAGTAGGTTTATACCACCCTTCTCCACTCTTCTAATGACTGTCCTCATTTCTTTGGAAATATTTAAAGTACAGATTGATGACATCCCTGCAAGAAAGCTATGGGGGAAAAAAAGGAAGAAAGATAATATTATTTTCACAGGCAGATTATAAACTGAAGAAGTTAGGACTGAATTAAAAGTACCTCTGGCTTCTTAAATCTGTTTCACAGCCCACACCAAATATCCTGCTGCTCTGAGCCAG
Source organism: Ammospiza nelsoni (assembly GCF_027579445.1). Classification (NCBI taxonomy): domain Eukaryota; kingdom Metazoa; phylum Chordata; class Aves; order Passeriformes; family Passerellidae; genus Ammospiza; species Ammospiza nelsoni. The sequence goes on from NC_080633.1 coordinate 49,791,518, forward strand.
CCAAAAGATAAATTGAGGGAGGGGAAAAAAATAAAGATACAGTATAATCACTAAACAGAAGAAAACTGTAAATACAGCCACATAATGCCCCTCCAACATTGTAGTTTCTTGCAGATAAATTCATTTCCTTTGCACAGTAGAGCTCAATAACAGTACCTTGAAATAAATTCTGCAAACATATGCCACCACAGGAATTAAACCAGTAGATTAGAAACAGAAAGGATTATTTATGTAAAAGAGCTACATTGTTTATTGTTATTTAGTTTGTACAGCAGGTTCTTGAAGGCCTCCAAGAAATTATAAACTCTGCACATTTAAGTGTTGCTCATTTCTTACACCACAGAAAGGCAGCCACCCTATGACTGCTTTGCTGCCTCCCCTGCTGATTTTTTCTGTTATTTTTGCACTGTGTGGCATTTTCCCAAAAGTTATGGATTAAATTTTCAACTTAGATGAAGAAAAGTTCCTGTTCTTCATAGAGTAATAAAACTCTTGAAAAGAAAAATGCTTTTAGAATAAAAGCAAAGAACAAAATCAGGTGACCCAGCACACCACACCACGCTCTGTCTGCAGGAGTGTGGTGGCATCATGACATTGACATCTGGCCACTTCCTCTTCAGATGTTCCACCAAGGACCATGAAGTATCAAGAACTGGCTTATAGTCTTTATACAAGCAGGTAAAACCAGAACAAGCTCAAATAACATCAAGTGTTTTCTCACAGAATATAAAACATGTTCAAAATCAGTTGCATGGGATGCATTTGATAAAAGGGCTAATTCAGAAGGGTCTCTAAAGGAGTTTTACAGGGATGGAAAACAAAACCATAAAAAAGAAAAACCCACAGACACACACCCCCACACAAACAAAAAACAAAAGCACACACACAAGACACCAATGTTTCTCATTAACAGGGCTAAGGATTTTCAATGCTGTAAAGAATGCTGCCTTAATATGATCCTGGTTATAGTTCAGTCATCTCATACTCGGACATTACAGAAATGCTGTTTTGACAAAAAAAAAAGTTCTAACTTCAGGCAGGACACGAGATTAGAGATGGCAATATTAGGCCTCTAGAGAGCTTCTTCTAAAGTTGCAAAATTCAGTGAAAAATAGTACAGATCTTCCTTTTTGATAGGCACAAGGATTATCTTCCATCCTAAGAAAAATCTATAAAGTGATATTCTGTGAGACTACCTTGAATTGGTATTTCAAAGGGTTTCTTTGAAAAGAATGATTTATAGATCACAAAGACCAATGGGTCTTTTATCAAAGAAAATGGATTCCTTTTCTGAACCACAAAGAAAAGATTGATGATATCCTAGACCACAACCCCATTTGTGAGAGATGCATAGTGCCAAGAGACAACAGTTACAAGGCAGTTAATGCTTTACTATACCACAAATAACTCACATACTAATTACAGCCAAAGTGCTCGTGGTGTTTTATGGAGCTTAGAAAGCAAAATTATAGCAGAGGGAAATTCACAAGGTAATTTATGTTGTCCCCCACAGTACATATTAGGAATGACAAGGAGGGTTTTTAAGTAATAAGTGCACACAACAAAATAGCAAAATTGATATAAATGTGTCAGTGTGCTGTCTTGTTTTCTTCCCAGGACTAAGAAGATTCATATATACAAAAGTCTGCTCCATGTATGAATGTTAAGATACTTCCAATATGATCATACCCCTTCCTCAGCTCAGTGAAATTCCTACCAACTCCCTAAAGCACAGCCTACATGGACAGGCTTTAAAAATTATCATCCAACCAGGAGAAAAATGTGAAAATTTTAAAATTTTATTGCCTCCAGAGTCTGGAAGTTTGGTGGGTTTTTTTGGTTTGTTTTTTTTTTGGGGGGGGGGGGCTCAGAACAACCCTTTCTTTTGAAACTGACTTCATTATTACTGATTTATAACTGAAGGTTAAGCTTAGCAAGAAAAAAAGCAGTAACACATTATACTAAAAAAACGCAACCCAACATTACACAGGCTTTCTGTTAGGTAAATCAGCTAGACTTTGCAATAATGATGATAAAATTAAGAGCAAATATTTTTCCAGTGTGCTTTAGATTCCCAGAAGATTCAAGGACAATGTTACCTATCATTAGTTTTACCACTGCTATTCCTCTAGTGCTGTGCTACTCTTACTGTGCAGGACACAGAGCCACAAGTGATTCTGCTTCTCTACTGTTTCCTCTTTTCTTTTTGCTCTTATTCTTGTTGTCATCTCTACGCTTTGTTCTTTTGGGTTAATGCAGCATGTCTCCAACACAGTCTTGGAAAATAACTATAATGTGATTTGGGTTTAGTGTCATTAAACCTGATTAGCAAGGAGTGCTCATGAAAAACCATAATTACCTCACAAAACAAGACATTTTTTTTTGCAATGGAACTACAAAGAACTCCCGTTTAAGAGTTTGGGCTACTTGGGAAAAGATATTGTCACTTTTTTTTCCTGCACCTTGTAAATATCATAAAATACCAAGACCTGCTAAAAACATCCATCTTCTCTCAAAGCTTATTTCTAATATGAAGCCAAATATACAGTCTTTATTTCAAGAAAATAAAATAAAAAGCCATAAAGAGCTAAATCCATCTTGATGGATGTGCTAGTGCTTTGGGTACAAGGCCAGACTTTGTGATTAAATCTATCATGATAAAAGAATTCCCAGCTGGATAATAACACAGTATGGCTAGCACAAACATCACTAAACTGCTTGATCTCCCAAAAGAGGGGTGTAGGAGATGGCATTGCCCAGTAGTTTGGGTTAGGGACTCCCCCCACAACACAACCCCACCTCTGTGTGTCCTTTTCTTTGCACTTTGGGGAACGGGGACAAGGGTGGTTGCCTTTTCTATTTTCCTTTTTTTCTTTTTTTGGGGGTAGGGGAGGGAAGGGGAGAATACTGCTCTATATTTTGTGAGCAAAAGCATAAAAAACTCTTGTCTAAGACATACAGCAGTATATGCTCTTCCAAAGCTTCATTTTCATTTAACATTTAGTAGAGGACAATCTCTGCCTGTAGGTTTTTTGGTCTGTTTTCCGTTGCAAATTAAGCTGAGATCAGCCTTTGCATCAATTGCTGCTTGAAAACCTCAGCAAGAAGAAGGGAGAAAAAGAGCCTTTCTCCCCTGCAGCATCAGGAAACAGATCTAGGGCAGCTCTACTGTTGCACTCACTGGGCAAGTATTCCCACAGACCTGTCCCTTGAGCTTTGCCAAGTCAAACGGCACTCTTGTTTAATTTTTCCAGTAATGCCATTCTCAGAAAATGACCTTGCCTGTAGCTGGCATTAGCAAAACCCAGCTTTTGTTTGCACTATTATTTTAAGAGGTCCCCGACCTCTGCAATTGCACTAAATTAGAGGGTTGCAGGTGACAACAGTGCCTGTTCTTGAGCTACAAATTACAGACTTCTTCCCACAAAGTTCTCCTCCCTGTGTCCAGAGCTCTTGGCCACCGGATAAACATTTCCCCGTCTTCCACGCAGGGACAAAAGCAGCAGTGCCTGTGCAATGGTTGCATGTTGGGCACATGCTGAACCCCACTCAGAAGCTTGATTAAGTGTCCTCTGCACCCAAATGACAGCTGAGTCTCCAGCCTGGAAAGCTCCCCTTGAAGTGCTCTAACAAGCAAAATGTGGGTGGAAACACCTGTGATAAAAACAATATTTGAGGAACTCTCTGGCTCTAGGTGGTGAAGGCAAAAAACACTGACAATCTCAGTAGTGAAATGAGATGCAAGTGGACCAAAGTCACCTTCACAGAAGAAACAAGAAGTAAACTCTGGATTGTTCATATTAGAAGCAGGTAAAATTCCACCTGCATGCTGGCCCCTTACATGCAGTTTGATCATGATATCTAAATTACAAGAAAAATAACAAGCTAACTTCAAAAGGTCTCAAGCTGACCTCACCTGCATATATTTATGGGTACACTGAAGCATAACAAAAAAATACCTCATTAAAACCCTGAACTCTTTCCCTTCACTCCAGTTTTGATTAACCCAGTAAAGACCAAAATCTGCATATTACCATTTCATCCATTTTCCTCTTCAGCCCACCATATGAGACTTAAAAACTTGGAGTTGGGCTACAGTTCAGAATGATAGAAAGAATCCATGGGCATCATTGAGTACAGCTCCATGCAGGGCAACATACAAGTTAAGCTCTAAACCCAAGAGCATTCTCCCAATCCTTCTTGAACAGCAGCAGGCTTAGAGCCATAATCACTTCCCTAAGGAGCATTTTACAGTACTTGACCATTCTCTCAGTGAAGAGCTTTATCCTAATGTCCAACCTGAACTTCCCCTGACACAGCTTTAAGCCATTTGCTATTACTGGATACCAGAAAGAAGAGATCAGCACCTCCCTCCCTCTCTGCTCCCCATCATGAGTAAATTTTGGACAGCAACAGGGTCACCCCCCAGCCTCCTCTTTCCTAAGCTGAACAAATTTAGTAACCCCAGAACCTAAATCACACCCTCTAGTCCTTTCCCCATCTTTGTTGCCGGTCTTTGGACATAGTCTGATATTTTATATTCCTTCCTATACTATGGAGCCTAAAGCTGCACACAGGTGAGGCTGCACCAACATTGAGCTATATCACTTATTTTGATCCATTAGCTATATTGTGCTTAGCCTATCACAGGATGGGGTTCAAGTGGTTCTTTGGGCCACCAAGACACATTATTGACTTATATGGAGCTTGTCATCAACCAAATCCCCAACATCCCTGCCTGAAGGGCTTAATTCAAGCCCCTTCTTTCCCATCTATAGACACATATAGAATTTCTCTCCCAGGTGCAGAAATGACCATTTGTCCTTGTTAAATTTCATATGCTTGGTGATTGCCCAGCTCTCCAATCTATCAAGATCTCTCTGTAAGGAATCTCTACCTCAAGGGGATCAACAGCTTCTCTTAATTTTGTATTATCAGCATACTTACAGTGCACTGAAGCGTGAGAAAAATGGCCCTAAAATGAAGCCCTGGGGAACACCATTACTGACTGGGTGCCAGCCAGATGCTATCCAATTTACTAAATTCCTTGGGCCCAACTATTCAGCCAGTTGTTCACCCAGCATATGGCACCTGGTTGTATGCTAGACATAATGTCCAGCAAGATAATGTGAGAGAGATAATCAAAGCCCTGCTAAAAACAGGGGAAAAAAATCCCATCAACATCCACTTCCTTCTTTTTGTCCACTAGAAGGACAATCCAGACATAAAAATGGATATTAAATTAGCAAGACATGGCTTTCCCCTTGTGAATGTGTTGGGTTTCACCAATGACAGTATGGCCTTTCAAGTGGTGTTTTCAGTAACTCCCAGAATAAACTTCTTCATAATTTTCTCAGGCACCAAAGGGAAGTAGAGAGGCTTGTAATTGTCAGGGTTGTTTTTCTCACCCTTTTTGAAAACTGGAACAACATTTTCTGTTTTGCAGTCAACTAGGATATCTCCAGATTTCTTAGATTGTTGCCAAATATCAGAGAGGCCTCACAATAGCATTGACCAACACTTCCAGTAATCTGGGATGAATGCCATTGGGTTCCATAGATGTATGGGCATTCAGTTACAGCAGCAAATCCTACACCAGTTTAAAGTCATCTGGGAGCTTATTCCCCCAGCTGGAATCCTCTTTCCCAGGCCTCTCAAAGTACCAGGGCCCAACATTAGTGTTAAGGACCAAGGCAAAGAAGGCATTAAACATCCCTTGCTTTATCTTCATCTATATTTGTGAGGTGACCAACTTCATCAAGTTACAGGCCAAGGTTTACTTTAGGGGTCCTTTTATTGTTAAAATAATTTGAAAAGTTTTTCATTATCCACCACACTACTGGCAAGCTTCAACTCCAGTTGAGCTCTGGCCATACAAATTTTCTGCCTGCATTAGTGAACAACATCTCTGTAGTCCTACATAATCTGAACTTGCTTCCAAAATACATACACCGTCATTTTCTCCCAAAGACCCAGGAGATCCCTGTTCAGCCAAGCCAGGCTTCTGCCATTCTTTAACCTATGACACATTATTGCCTGCCCCTGCACTCTTAAAGATGATTCTTAAAATGTAACCAGCACCCCACTACCCTCAAAAGCAGGTTCTAACTAGTCCTTACTGACTAGTTTCTCAAGCAGCCTAAGCCTAATCAGCCTTTGGAAGCCTGCCCTTCCAAAATCCATGGTGGCAACTCTGATGAGAGTTCTTCTCATGTCAGAGCTTTTAAAATCAAGCATTTCATTATGACCGTGGTCAAGACAGCCACCAATTATCATTTCACCCATGAGACCATCTCCATTGACAAATGACAGGTTTAGGAGGATACCTTTTCTAGTCGGCTCCCTTAGAACTCATATCAAAAACTTATCCTCAACATGCTTTGGGAGTTTCCTGGACTTGTTCACATTTGTTTTATGACAGTTCCAGTTAAAAAGTCTCCCATAAGGATGAGGGTACCTGATCTACAGATATCCTTTAATTCCTTATAGAATAGATTGGTGTCATCATCCTTGCTGTGTAACCTATAGACTTCCATTACAGCATCCAAGTTGGATATTTCCCATGATCTAAACCTTCAAATTCTGCCAGCAACACCAGCTTCAGAGGCAGGTATGGGTGAGCTGAATCTACCTGATGTCTTTCCCTACAACTGGGAAGGTTAAAGGAAAATACCAGCTGTGCTTCTGATCACTTTATCACTCTCCCCAAAGCCCTGAAATCTCTTTTAATGTCCCTCGGACTTCTTAGTGTAACTTCATTGGTACACACATGAAAAAGCAGTAACAGATAATAATCTGAGGAACATACAACACTAGGAAGTTTCCTGGCAATGTCTTTAACTAGAATCCCAGAGGATACTTCCCTGAAAGGTGAGTCCAGTTGGCAGAGTGGATCTTGTCTTCCCTTCAGAAAGGAGCCACCTATGACAATATTTTTTCTTTGGGACGTGGTAATGAAGTGGGGGTTAGGCTGACCTGATCTCACTAACTTCTCTAGGATAGAATCACAGAATTGAGTAGATTGGAAAAGACATTTAAGATCATCAAGTGAAACTGTTAACCCAGTACTGCCAAGTACTCCACAAACCACGTCCTTAAGCACCACTTCTACACATCTTTTAAATACCTCCAGGGATGGTGATTCAACCACTTCCCTGGGCAGCCTGTTCCAATGTTTGATAATCTTTTCTGTGATTTTTTTTTTCCTAATGTGTAATCTAAATCACCTCTGAGGTACAGCTTGAGGCCATTTCCCCTTGTCCTATTGCTGTTACTTGTCAGAAGAGGCCAACCCTGACCTTGCTGCAACCTCCTTCCAGGCAGCTGCAGAGAGCAATGTGGCCTCCCCTGAGCCTCCTTTCCTCCAGGCAAAGCACCCCCAGCTCCCTCAGCCACTCTTCATTAGATTTGTGCTCCAGACCCCTCATCAGCATCATCCACCTCTTCATGTCCCTGTCCTTCTGATTCTAGAGCTTGTTGTCTTTTGTATTAGGGCACCCAGGAAGGCAAGGTAGTCAAAGAGGAACTTGTCCCACACCCGAGGCTGAGACTTTTATCTGATCACTTGTGTCCCACTTTCTGCCTGGTGGGGAGAAGATGTAGGATCCCTTTTGCCAGGTGTTCTACCTATATCAACATTTTTGTGCCTAAGAGGTCAGAATAGGCTTCCACCAGCAAATACTGAAGAGCCTCCACCTACTTTTCAGTAAAACCCACAGAAAGACTGCAGAATCCAAATCAGGATCTACTTCACAATATTAAACTGAGCTGATAGAAACATCCTTTACACTCACCATTTGCCCATCATCTAATTGCATTAAAAACAAATGAAACTCACCTAACTGGATTAATGATGAGCACAGACAAGGGACAGTCTCTCAATTTGGTAGCAATTGAAAGTTTAAAACAACCTTCAAGTGTCATCAGCAAAGGTAATTCAGAAATTCTCCCTCTTTCATGACACAATTCTGTCAATTAGCTGAAAACAGCAATTACCAGTCCTTTCCTTTATTATTTGTGAAGAACCAAAACTTTCCAAGGATGATTAATGGCTCCTTGGAAAACACAATGCTCAGTTCTGCTAAATTTGCACTTTTCTGTTGGTTTTTGGGTTGTGAAGGTTTTTTTGGGTTTTTTTTAACACAGCCTATGAAAGGAAAGTAGTAGGGGCTCCTAGGCAAAGGTGGAGACACAGGATATGTATCATGGAAGGAAAATGGCAAGGGAGGGTTTAAAGAGGAATACAGAGCTTTTCTCATTTAACTCACTGACCAGGGCAGAGATGTTCCCACACTTTCATTAATTAAACAGGAAAGTTAACATTGTTAGCAACATTAGGTACAAAACCTCATTTAAATTGTTCTGAAACAAAACAAGAAAAAAAGAAAATGCATTCAGAGGATGACCTTTGAGAATTCTGGCTTCATTAACATTTCAAACAGCACAGCACAAAATTAAGACAGGAAATAGACTTGCAATGCTATTTGACTGCAGAAATATATATCATTAACATGCCTGTAATTAACAGGATAGCAATGTTTGTCCCATTGTCTCTGCTAATAATGGTGTAACATGCAAATGGAATTTCTCCTAACAAAATTGAAGGGGATATTTAAGTTTGTTCCACCTATCAAGCTTTCTGAGAAGTGTCAAATGACCCCTTTTTGTCCTTTGAAATTAATTCCTCCATGCCTGGCCTTGCAAGCTCATATAAAACAATTGCAGAAGGCAAATACAGGCTGCTCTTAAAATTCAGAGTCCAGTCATCCTTTCCCATGTCACAGCAGCAAGTTAAGGGGGGAGCCACTAGTGACCCAGGCAGGTGCTACAGAAGTCAGTTCAGATGCCAACACCACAGTGTTAGCAGCCCCTTTCCTCTGACTGGGATCATTTTGCCTATGCTCTACAGCCCTGATGGCACAGCACTGCCCTTTACAGGGTTTTGGTTCTGAGCGCTCACACAGAGGCCACATGCATCAGCATTCTGGTACTGTTCACCCAGAGATATTCTGCAATCTGTTAGACCTCACTGCTGGGAAATATTGACCTGATGTCCAGTCCAGACTCCATTTCATTCTCTGTTCCCACGTTAGATCTTCTCCCAAGCTGTGGCATATGTAGGCTGGCTGCTTGGTCATCAAGTGGCTGGTTGTAGGACTTTTAATTTCTCTTATGTCAGACCAGCTTGAAAATCTGATAAAACCCTGTCCTGCATCCTAGAAAAGTAAGACACAGTAAGAAGTTCTTGACAAGGACCTGTCTCTTCCCGAGGGAGAATGAAGGGCTGGGTGCAACAAACATTTCAAGTGTCACTGCCAGTACTACACTTTTGTGATTAAGTCAAGTTGCATATTTTCAATCTGTTCCCCTATTTTTCCTTTTCTATTCAGTCAAAGAGGCTGAAGCAAGAAGAAACAGAGCTTACCCCCTTGTAAAGGGCTAGGGGGATTATCTAACCTCGCTCTCTTTGTGTTAAAATATCATTTACATTATGAGTTTGCCTAAAGTCACAGAAGGGGCAAACAGATACTTTGCCTGCTGATTGCTTTGGTCACATAACAAGCATGGACAAAGAAGCCCCACCACAAAGCTGTTGTAGAATCACTGCTGCACCACAGAAGATGTCACCAGTCTACTAAGGGTTAAGCAAACAGTTATTGTGGGGTGGAGAGACATAGTAAACAGCAAACTTCAAGGATGAACCAGATTTGTGCATCTCAGCAGAGAACTGCTGTTAAGATGTAATATCAATTGAGATGTAACATTTTCTTAAGTTCTCCTCCCTCAGTGTTACTGTTTGTCAGTATTAGAAAGGCAATTTATGCTTCTCAGGTCTCTAGACCAGAGGAAAAATTAAACTGTCCATCACAACATGCTGTCATTTCCCTGTTCTTATATTATCAAAGCCTATTGAGATTAAAACCATAAGAAACTGGACAAAACACATTCATTTGCTTCAAATTCATGGGCTTACAAAGTTGTATTCCTATACATCTGTTGTTACCCTTACTAGAAAAAGCAAAATCACAGCAGTTCCCTCAATGGTAGAGTTTGAGAAACATTACGTGTTTCTTGAAAGAACTCAAAACATAAAACATCTTCCCAGGATGCCCTAAACCAGCAGAGACTCGGAGAATAAACAATTCTGTGCCTCATTTGTTTAAAGATGAAAACTATTTAGCACATTTTCAAGATCCAAAGGGGTTTTGAGCAGCTTTCCCTTCCACAGGACTCTTACCCATCACCTCCCATGCATGCCAGTCAGCAAAAGAGTCTGATAAGGGATATTTCAGAATGCTTCACTGCTCCACACACCATCACTCAAAAAACCCCATTATGACTAAGACTCAATACCACAGCTTTACTCTATTAATTACACATATTCAGTCATACTGAATTTCTCAATTTTACATGAGCAAGGTGCTTCTAGATTCATTGCTGGTAAACTCCTTCCTAGGTCTGAAAACCAGACAAAGTCACTGCATAGTGCAGCCATCTCATGATTGTTCTCCAGTCTAATACTCCTAGTTTTCATTCCCTTCAAACTGCACCCATCAGTCCAGCTGCAAAGCCCCTAGGACCAGAACTATTTCTCATGTGACAGAGTCCTCCTTGCCAATTAGTAGAACTGATTTATTTGGAAAAAGGTCTTTGTGTTTTCCTTGGAGTTGAACCAACATTATAAAGCCAAAATAATTTTTTAAAGTAAATACATCAGTATTTCCAGCTAGCTCAACACAACTATGGCCTTTTCACAGGCAAGACTGAGCACTTTGAAGGGATTTGGATCTATCCAGGAGCAAAATTTTGTGACTTTGTTCCAAGTGGTGTCCAGTAAATCACAAGCACCTGTGTCCCAGGTGAGCTAGCTGTTAATTTAGCCAGCACAAGCTCACCAAAGTTGCAAAATTCCCTGGAGTATCCCAACACCATGACAGTGGGAGCAGCCTAAGGGACAAAGGAAAGAAAAAATGGCTGCACAGAGAACATTGCTGTGGGGAACTCTCTGTGGCACTCTGTGTCAGAGCCCAGGTACCCCCCACTGACTCTGTCTGTACTATCAGTAAGATTATCTCAATCTTTCTGGAATTGCTCAAAAGCAGAGAAGTGGCCCTTCCAAGCTCAGAACTACATAGGGAAAGAATGCCCTCTAGGATGTCCTCATCTTTTTGTGCAGCCACCACAGACCACGCTGACACAAAACCCTATTAACATACAATGGAAGGAATTTAGGGGAGCATTTTTTCTTAGAAGCTTTGACTAGATAACCTTTATCATTCCTAGTCAAAAATACCTTTCTTCTACTCCCTAAAATCCCCTGCTACTTAAAAAGCAAAACTGCCTCAGGACAGATGTGTCCCTACAAAGAAACTGCAGAACACAAATTTGGTGTCCATCCCTTCACCGATGAGTCACGTCCTCAGGGGTGACAGCCAAACACAGAAATTAAAAGCTTTCACAGCTCAGAAGACAGTGTGAAAAAGCAGAAAAGTGGAAGAATGGAGGGCTGAAAATATTCACTCCACAAAAAGGTGATTTTTAAACACTCTGGTTTGCCTACACTAACCAGTAGCATGAAAAGTTGCATACTCTGATCTGTTTCAGCAAAGAGGAATAGGCTCAATAAATACAGCAACCACAAAACTGCTGAGGACAGGTAGCCATAATTCTTTTTACAGCCTTCATCTGCTAACTGATAGTGTGTGACTGTTTGTGGTTCATTTTCCTGCCCATTTTAATAGGGAGAATAGTGGCAACGCATCCTTACAAAACTCTTCAGCAGCTTTAGACTGCAGGAGCTGGGGACTGAGACAAGCCAGACCTTCCAGTGCCATAAACTGGAGCTGGGTGAGGATCTACTCCTGTGCTGCTGTGACTTATTTTTACAGGATAAGGCTCTAGACAGCATCTAAATCTCTAGTGTTTCTGTAGCAGATAAGACAAAAATGCCATTTGCTTTGCCCATCTCCCCTCAGCAACTTCCCCACCAGCCTTAGGCCTGGTACTCCATACTGGAGGCTCTGTTAGAGATCATCTTTGCTGGAAGCAAGCAGATCTTCCAGCAATCATATTGAAGTTGATTGTTGCTGCTGTGCTTAAGCTCAGCATTGACCCAAGCTGCCACTTCCCTACCTAAAAGGAATTCACTGCCTTTTGCAGGATACTGAGCTCTAGATTTCACTGTATGTGTAACAGCAGCTCTCCTTTGAAGCTGTTTCCACTTAAAACTCAGTCAAGACCTCATGCCATTGATGATTCACTGGTAGCAATCAGCAGACCAGAAGTACCAAAATTATTTCCTCAACCTTGGTCACACTTTCTAAAGGGACCGTTGCTAAAACACATGTACCCTTGCTATTATGAGATTGTCTCTCAGTACTGGTATAGGTAGATGTATTGGTGACAACCATTTTTCAGTGAAGAATTCATTTCACCAAACAGACAAAGGTAGGTACTACAGAATCCAGCTTATTAAAAAAAAAAAATAAAGCCACTATGAACAATAGGAGATTCTTTTTTCCTGGCAGGATTCAGCAAATGATATGTTACTCACTGCAATACATATAATTGCTCAAGCCAAGCATAAACAGAAACAAGGAGACAAAGCCAAGAAAAAATCCTAGTATAAGTTCATGGGGAGCTTTTAGGCAGCAGGGGGGCACATATGACCTTAACAAAGAAACAGAGATGCTGATTAACACAAAAACACCTCTCTAAATTCACAGCAACATCAAATCTAGCGATCAGAGGCAATGCCATAGCATCAATCCACATCTAATTACAATAGCCAGAACACAGGAAAAAAAAATCAGACCTCAAAGGACACATGCTAAGGGTACACCAAAATTTATCCCTTATCCTATCTGCCCATCCAAAATTTTTTCAGCAGCAACAACCACAGTAGTCATTCTTCCTGTTAAAGCATACAGGAAATGACAGGATAAGTACAACAAAAACAGAAGAAAATTTTCCAGGAAAACATATTCCTAAAAGAAATCCAGCAGTGAAGAGGGGGAGAAAAAAATCCATCCATCCCTCTTCCGATGTAGACTTTATGATTCTTGTGGATTGCTTCCAACTTAGAATATTCTGCAATCTTTATTAGAACCTGTTTCCCTGCACAGATGTTAATGGGCAATAATCAAGTAATTTAATTCTCACAGAATTCAGCTGTTCAACCCTAATCAAATATACTTCCAGCAAGGTAAGGAACAGCAAACACTGTGCTGTGACAGACATCCATCCCCAGCACTTTCCTGGCCAGGTTAACAGCCGGACAAACAGCAAAGAAACAGCTGGAAGGTGGCCAGCCTTGTTATCCTGCAGCAAAGCTGCTCTGATTTACCTGGCACCTAGAGAAATCTGCAAGACTTGAGACACCTGAGAGACCACAGATATTTTGTGGCAAAAGAGGAGAAAAATCCCAATTTCTCAAGTGATGAATGGCAGGGGTAGGAAAGTGGTGCAAACACCTGCAGACATCAGCAGTTCTGCAGTCACCAGCCCCCTTCTGTGGGAGCCACAAATTAATCCACAAGGAGCCCATGTGCAGGAGCAGCGAATCCAACCTAAGCTCTCCAGTTCTGAAATGAACTCTAAATGACTAATTAAAGGCCAAATAATATTATCATTACTCACATTGCCCAGTATCTCACGCCATGATTGGTCCCTTTGGCTTCAATTAGTTGCTATCCTGATGGGTGCCAACTAAACAGCAGATAAATGCCCAATCTTAGCAAATTCTGAAAAACTGCCTGAGTGAGTTTTCCTTCCAGGTGCATGGCTGCCCTGCAGACAGTTACCTCATTCAAGGTGAGCAACCCAGAGCTTTCAAAGGTCTCAATGATACCCTTCTTGTTCAAGAAATCTGCTTTTTCCTGGAGACAAACTTTATGAGTCAGCCCTGTATCCGCCTTGGCATGACCTGGGGAGCAGCTGGCTCAAGTGAAGCCTCACCAGAGGGGCTGCAAAGTTCATGGAGCACCTTTTCTCACCTCCTGAGAAGGTACCTTTCTTAGAAGCCCACACTGCTAACAAACAGCCAAATTCAGACTGTGACCTGGGGTAGTGCACTGGAGAAATCGGTTTCTTATGTTTCACTTTTAAATTTTAAGAAAGGGATAGAAGCCATAATATCAATTATGCTGCAGAGCCAGCTGAGAAGCCTACAAAATCTTTCAGGGAGGCATTTTAGAGCTTATATAGACACCTTCTGCACAGGGTTGTGTGAATGTCAAACACAGTCCGAAACAAAAATACCTAAGGCATTTATAAACTCCCAGGAAGGAAAATTCATAAGAATCATCTGTTATTTTTAATTTTGTAGCTTTCTGAGTAACTTCAGAAAACGAGCAAAGAAGCCTCATTTTTTTATGGCTTCTTGTAGCTTCTGTTGAACATAGACCAGATGCTTTGTGTTTCTAGTGCAGCCATTCCAGCTTGCACTGGAATGAGGCACTGGTTTGCATTCATTTTGTACCCAAATAACCTCATTTGTGTGTAGCACTGGTCTTATTCCACAGCAAGACCAAACTGACATGCTATTCCAGAAAACTTAATGTCTTTCAATTTCATGGGGGAAAAAAAGAGACCAAATTCTTTTTAGACTTTTCTCCTCCTCCACAGAAATAGAAGCTTTCCTATGACCCCTGTGAACACAGACCACCAGAGGATTGTTTGGAGAGCAAGCCAGGGGGAAACAGCATAACGGAAAAAAATTAATTTGTTTTATTATAAGTTCCCCTTTTCATCTGTAACTTCAAACTGTATCAATCACTAAAATTGATTTTGTCACTTGTATGAGTTTGCTAAGCAGGATGGACCCTTTCAGTGCCAGGGTACCCAGGATGACCCTGCAGGTCCCAGTAAAGTTCCAGAAAACTCCTCTAAAGCAGAGGGCCAAGCACACTCCCCAGAGCTCCCACAGTGACCAGGCAGCCACACAGAGCTCATTTCCTCACTTCCAGCCTTGCTGCTGGGCTTATTTGACAGCTGGGTAAGAGGATTTGTCTCCCCTGTGGTAAGTAGGGAAGGTGCACGGGAGCTCACATTGCAGAAATTTTGAATCTCTCATGAGCTCTTTTCCAGCCTCAGCAGCTGTCAGACAAGCAGCAGGTGCCTTTGCTAGCAAGATACAGGGGAATGAGGGAAAGTGCCCAAATGAAATGAGAAAATAAAACTGCTTTGGCTTACCCTCTCGTGTTCCTTCCTCACACTTTCCCCAGTTGGAGGCTCAGGGTTAGAGGTTCAATTGGCTACAAACCAGGGACAGCAGCCCTGCTCACCTGCCCCACCTTCAAGCCAGCAGCTTTGCTGCTTTTTTTATGTGACTGAGCCAGCAGACAAGAAATCTGCCAGTGAAGATGAAAAAATTAAATTAGTGGTTCCATCTGGGCTAAAGGAGCACAGCTGATAGAAATGTGTAAGTGTGATGATGTAAATGCAGGTACATCCGCAAAAGACCATCAGAAAACACAAGTTATTCAAAGCATGAACCAGGCACTTCCTAAGCAGCCAGCTGTGGAAATAAATGGACCCATCTTGACTCCCAGCCATTTATAATCATAGACAAGAATGAAAGTCCTATTACTTTTGAAGCCTGTAGCCATTTTATCATGCCAAACCTCATAATTTTTCAGCAAAAACCCTGCCAACTGGCCCCTTTCCTTGGCTGTTCTCACCCAAACCCCTGAACCCTGCACTGTGCGTGCCCAGCCCAGTTCAGAGCAGTAAGACCTGAACAGCCCTGGCAATGACAGAGCATCCTCCTAATCCACAGAGGACTCTGGATGACCCAGGAAAGCTCATAAAGCACAACAAACACTGCAAAGATTTTCCTAATTAAATGGAGACCGTCAAAACTCCTTTAAGTTTTTAAAGAAATGTTAGTGTTTATAAAGGGAAGCTGATGCTGTTCAAATGGCTCCTGAGAGGACCATACCAGCAGCAAGTTTGCAGCATCTAGAGTATGTTTGTCTACCAGATATTTAGCAATATATCTATGTACACTTATTAAAAGTGAAAACGTATACAAACCCTGGCAGTCTAGACACCCACCGTGGATTTAACACATGCTGTTCCTAAATCTATTTATTTTCTCACATGCCTAGAGCAAGCCCAGAAGGCCTCAAGCAAAACCTTCTAGGGTGCAATACCACTGCCACAGGCAGAGGGAGAAAATAAATGACTTCAGGTGCTTTGGGAACATCAGCACTACTGCAGGCAGAGGAAAATAAATACAGCTAAACAGTGGGAAATAGATTCCTCATGCTTCTTCTGGCTTCCCACTGGGGAAGTGGATGGCAGATACAAGCCTGGAAAGGGCTCCCACAGTCATCAGTGGCCATAAATGAAGAAACTAGCCTTTTTCATTTCAAATTGCTCAGCTCACAAAGTTAACATTGTGAAAAACGGAGCCTGAGCTGGGGACAAGCCTGGACACTGCTTCCACGGCCAGGACATGGACTGAGAGCAGCCAGCTCCAGGGCCAAAGCAATTTGGTCACTAGGGAAAAGTCAGGCATCAAGTTAAGAATTCTTTGAGTTGCAAAGCAAATGCAAAGGGGACTGGTGGCTTACAGACCCTTTGCAAGCAGCCAGAGTTAGAAGCAGTGACATTCTGTAGGTAGGAGAAAGGCAACACCTATTCCCATATCCTTTTCAGGGATCCCTTCTCAGAGGGGGATTTCATTTACCCTGTTAGACTTCACGCACAAAGAACTCCTTGGGAGAGCTTGTGACCTCAGTCTAGATGGCAACAACTTGCTATTTCAGCAGGTGGGCAGCAGATGGCTTTCAGAGGGACAGACAGCTCCTGTGTCCACCACTCTGCACAGGCAGGCTGAGCCTAACAGGGCAAGCAGGCTAGCATCAGCCATGGAGCCAGAGCTGTGCAAACCCCAGCAAGACTCAAATTATCATGTGCCTGCCACACACAGGCTCCTGGAGCACTGTCAGGGTGGGAGACTATTGTATTTGCTGCAAATATGAAGGCAGGAATGATGAATCAGACTCCATGTTCTCAGAAGGCTAATTTATTATTTATGATACTATGTTCTGTTAAAGAATACAGAAAGGATACTTCCTAAATGCTAAAAAGATAATTATGAAAACTCGTGACTCTTTCCAGAGTCTCAACACAGCTTGGCCCTGATTGGCCAATGAGTCAAACAACTCACACCAGAATCCAGTGAAACAATCACCTGTGGGTAAACAATCTACAAACACATTACAAAGCAGCAAAACACAGGAGACGCAAATGAGATAAGAATTGTTTTCCTTTTCCCTGAGGCTTCTCAGCTTCCCAGGAGAAAAATCCTGGGCAAAGGGCTCTTTTCAGAGAACGTGAATGCTACAGAAGACCCCAGGTGAGAGCAGGTGTGGTCCTGGTGGGGGCATTGCCTCCACCTGGTGCTTCTTACTTGCTGCTGGTGGTCTCCAGTAAGAAAGATGCCAAACAAAACGGAGTTCAATTCTTCTCAGAGTTGGACATGAGGAAAAAGGCCACCTTCCTTATCTGTCCACAGGCCTCCCATTACAGAGGTGGCTGCAGCAGTTCATGCATTTGCTGTAGGCACTGATTGGGAACCACCAGGTTGGGTTGTTTGCAGCTGCACCCTTCCAACCTGCATTCTTTGGGAATTAAAATTCAAGTTCCCAGAACTGACCTGGTACTTCTACCTGTTCTGGTGTTTAGAAGGCACAACTTCTGCTTACCAAGCCTTTTCAACCTCTTTTTAATCACACATAACTTAAAGATATTAAGAATGCTTTCTTTTCTTCCTTATACACTTTTCCAGCAAAGTATTTCCAGCTCAGTGAACATACTGCACCTAAGAACAGCTAAACTGCTCTAAGTCCATGTTAATCTGCCAAAATGTCCCATATCAAAGGCTCTAGGAGTCCATTAAGTATCACAAAATAAAGAACAGCTTTTAAGCACTGCTAGAAGTATGAAAACACATGAAGAGAAACCCATGTGTGACTATAGTACTACCCACCCACCTGACCATCCAACACCATGCCAGGCCTTACTGTTCCCAACTATTCAAAGACTTTTGTCCCTTCAGGCTTTTTACTTCAGGTAGTTCCATGGGAAATTAATCACCTTTTAGAAGGAAAGGGAGAAAACATCCAGCTTTTCAGGCCTTAGAAAATAATCCTGTTGTCATCTTATTGCAAAAAATCCATACCTTCTTGGTGACTTCTCATGGTCAGCTCCTTACAGCACTGACCCCTTCCTCACAGCACAACCAGCAAACTCCAGCTCCCTCCTCACCTGGCTAACCCACTCTTTTCAGCACTCATCCTTATTAGACACAGCTGTGGCCTGCTAAGGGCAGGTCTGTTCCTAATCTTTGGTGATTAGTGCAGGTGCAACTCCTCAGGGGTGAGATTGCCTTCTGCACTATCTTTATTTTCTTACATTCTATCCCCCCACATATTCCCACACAGACCAGAAATCTCAGAGCAAAGGTTAAAAAGAACCAATTTGGTTGTTCTCTTTCAAACCTCATACCAGGGCATCAATTTGAGCTGCCAGCCCTCTCACAAACCATCAGCAGAGAACCATCACCAAGAGTTGCAATGTGTTGTGGAACTAGCACAAGCAACGGAAAGACAAAAGAAAAATACATGAACTTCCCTCAATTTCATCCCACACTCCTAAGGTCTTCAGGAGAAACATTGAAAGAAAGGACAGCAGCCTCCATTAAGATCATAAGCAAATTAAAAAGTTATGAGTAGTATTTGATTTTTTTGGCCTTCTTTATGGAGAGATTTTTGAAGTAGCACTGTAAAAACATAGCAAGGAATTTTAAAAAGTAGCAGTTTGCATTATTAACATGAATGAATTTTAAACTACCAGATTTACTTTTAACTTCTATGCTCTTCCATTATTAACTTTGCTGTATGCTGCACTTGGCATAGCTTCGTGTAGAAATATGCTGAAGTAATCTAATATGAAAATGAAAAAGGCTTGGATGGTTAGGGCAAGTTCACATCCATCTGTAGAAAAAAATGTTCTTGCAATCTTTTTGACAACTAGGAATGAAAGAACATCCTGCTGTCTGTTTTTACCTGAAGATCTGAGAGCAAGTGAGGATCTAGAAAGGTTCAGGGTGGAGGGACCCTACGTCAGAGGAGTTCAGAACAGTATAATCCATCCACTTAGGAGCAGCCAGACACACCTTTACTCAGAGCAAGGGCTTGAAAAATGGGTGTCTGCATGGGAAAAATGTTAGCTAGGAAAAGCACCATGTCTGGAGTCATCTGGGAGCACTCAGTAGTTGCCCACTCTTGCTTCCAGACTGGCTCTGACTCCAGGTGCTCTCTGCCAGTGGGAGGTGGCAGGCTGGCACCCTCAGGAACCTGGCAGATCGCATCACAAGCCCTGCAGCAACTCAGCCATCAGGCATCGTGCTGTCAGAGCCTGCTTCTTCCAGCTCAGAAGCTGCCCTGAGCTTCCCACACGCAGTGGCACAGACAGGCACAGAGAGGGAGCGGGAGGACGTCCCACAGGGAGAGAGAGAAGGAGACCTTCTGTAGCTCAGGAAAACAAAGCTCTGCTGCACCACGCTGCTGGGGCTCAGCAGTGGTGAGGCTGCAACAAGCTGTGTGTGTCCAGGGATGAAAGGGGGTTTATTTTGTTGTGAAAAAGGGAGGAAATGCTCCATTTGCCAAAACTTTGCTTTTAAAACCGGTTCTCATTTAGAAGCGGAATATTTTGTGAGATGTGATGTGGCTGTACTGAAACAGCAGGACCAAGAGCAGGCTGAATTTCTCTGCAGCAGCCAGACATTGTTTTCTAGGTAAGAAAAGGTTAGAAAAGTCTTCATGTGGATGCAGGAAGACTTTCTGGCATTTAGAGAATTAGCATGGAGGAGAACTCCTCAGTTCAGGATATTTCTAGGACAGACTGCAGCAAAACTGCAAAAAAAAAGAAAAAGGAAAAAACAAAAGTATTAAATATATATGTATAGTTAAGCTACCTAAAACCACTCAGAAGGTATAAAACTCCTCACAATGCAATGGTTTAAAAAAAAAAAAACCACTTAAAAAGAGATATATTTTACTGGGTTCTGTGCCAAAATAGAGCCAACATTAATTAGTGGCTATTCAAGAAGTGCATTCTGAAAATGTTAATTAAAAGGGCTTTCAATTAATAGAATGCAATTTGTAGGAGATGCCTAGGAAAAAGATTAGGCTTCTGCTTTGGGATTTAACAAAACAGTCAGGAGGTCTGGTCTGGAAGCCCTAATCAGCCCTTATTGCTCGCTCCTGATCTGCTGGATTTCTCTGGGGGAAAAAGGTGAGCCAAGCCTTTCAGCCCTGCAGAGCCTCTGAAGATTTTGGCTACCAAGGATAAGACTCTGTTAAGCTGAACTTGCAGCCCCAGGTGAGTCACAGAAGAGAGAGGTCAGTATTTTCTGGTCTGAGCATTTGATCCAAGGCAGAAGTGTCACTTGCTTCACATTTGCTTTCCAATCTGAAACACAACCTTCCCATTCTGAAAAACATTCCTCCTGTTGGCCCTGACACAAGTTAGGCATGGTGGTAAGGAAAAACTTAGAGAAATACTTTAAATAGTCTTTTCAAAACTTTTTAAAAGAAGATATATTTGCAGGTGAGAGATGTCATTGGAGAAGCTGCATTCTGCTGTGTAAAGTGCATTAGAGAAAAACACACAGCACAGCTAAGTTCAGGCACTGTGATCAAGGTGTAACTCTAATAGCAGGGGAAACATGGAAGAGAAAGAGAGCGTCTCCTCTCAGGAGAAGAGCAGTCTCCCTGATGAATGAGACAAGATGATTAATAGCTCAAGGAGAGCAGATCAAAAGGTGAAAACTAAAATCAAAATACTAAACTAGCTGCCCAGGCAGGTGCCACAGGCACAGAGCATGGCACACAGACCAGCTCAGGCAGGAGGGAAAGCAGCAAGCTGGCTTGCTCTGACCTCCATCAGGCAGGAGAAGAGGAAACCTGAAGGTCAGGCTGCAGCACAAAGGGGGGCAGGAGGAATCACAAGCCATAAAGTCCAACCTGAAAAGGTTGCACACAGGTAGGAGCAAGGATTCTGTCTTTGCCATCTCACAGCCAAGCCTAATGAGGCCCCAGCTTCACCAGCTAAAGAGATTTCACAACCTTTCCTCAGGGCAAAGAACATTTGAGCCAAAAGACACTGGCACACCCAATTTTGCATGACCTTATGTCAGAGAGCTGATCACCTCCCAGGGCAGGCTTTAGGAAACTTGGAGACTTACTGTTGAAAGGCAGAGTGTTTGATTTAAAAGCTAACAACAGAACTTGCACCAGAGGGTGTGAAGCATATTATCTTTTACACAATCATGCTGAGTTGCACTGGACTGTTAGTAACAAATACACATCAGAGAGAGCAAATGCATGCCTCCTCAACACTGCTAGGGCAAAATGCTCTATGCATGTCATCATATGAAACACACAGGTTACAAAAATGTGTGCACCTCAGCTAAGACAGAGCACAGCAGCACCTTCAACCATGGAAAAACTCACATTGGAAACATAAAACTCACACAGGTCTTGGTACTAAAGTTTAACAGTACTGTTTGAGCCAGATGCAGCTGCTCACTGGCCTTGAGTTCTGTACAGGAGAGGCACAAAAGTTGTCCTGCCAGGTAAGCATCCCTGCTAAGTAACCCTGATTAATCCATCAAATTATGACAGCCTTGTGAAAGGATGAGAAATGCTGCAAACTTCACGCTTCAAGGCTTCACAGTTGTAAGAAATCATCTCTTGTCAGCTTTCTGCAGGTTCAGTCAACCCCACAGTTACTGTATCAGACAGGTTGAAATCCCTTTCCAGTTAACAAATGCCCTTGTTGGCTGGGTCTAGAAGAATGCCTGTGAAAATTTATGAATGAGGTACTGAGTGCAGAACAATGCCCTCGTGCGCTGTAGTGGCTTTGAGGGATGCACAGACAACGTGAGAAGGATATTCCAACTGCTGGAGGTGAATATAAATGGGGTCTAAGTCAGAAATGTACGGAGTGGGAGTCAAAATGTTTGCTCAAGGGGATTAGAAAACAGAGCAACATGGCATGAGGGATTTCATTGCAGGGAAGCCACAGAGTGTCACCACAGTCTTTCCTGGCTGCTGAATTTCCCCAAAATTACCAATTCAGCCCAAGCAGCAGCAGTGCCACCTCAGCTGGTGATCTGGGACTGGATGCTCAATGCTGGATACCCAGAGCGGAATGTAGCTGGGCTATACAGAGTTGTGAACATGCTGATACAGTCAAAAAAATAGTCTCTCTTGTTTCTCACCTCCCCTGGAGCCTACACACAGATGTTTTCATTAAGGTATTTGGTACAGCTCATTATAATGGTGTCAGGGTATTTGATCGAGCATCACTGTTTACAGCACAGGAAGAACACTAACAAACTGGAAAATTGGAAGTTCTTTTTCAGAAACACAGTGCCTAACAAACTGTTGAAGCTTATACTCTGAAAAAAAAAAAGCTTTGTTTTTAATAGAGGGAACAACATGACCCCATTGTGACAAATATGGATGTTCCCCATTTTGCTTGGACTGCAGGCACCAGGCAGTTCTCAGGGTAACAGCATTTATTTGGGTACCTTATAGTTCCCTGATGCAGAAGCATCCTAGATTTGTCAGATTCACTGAAATTCATGCTGAACAGCCAATAAACCTTGGAAAAAAACAAAACTTTTTCTTTCTTTCTCTTGTTCTTTTTTTTTTCTTCTTTTTCCCCTCCCTGGCAAAGTAATGAGGCAAGTTCTTAAGCAACATCTTGGAAGTAAAGTCTCAAAAGAAAAGCATGGCAGGAGTAAAGACAGACTTGACCTGTGCTTGGAATCTAATTTGCTGCCAAGGAATTATTTAAAGTTTCTCAAAAACTCCTTTTAGCAAAGGTACTTCAGATGCTAGAGGTGTTAAGATGCATCAAGATAGAGGAAGTTATTCCAATAGCTGTGCCTTTCAGACATCCTTTAACTGCAAGGGATAAGGACTGGCCAGCCTGAAGAGAGCAGTCTGCCAAAGGGGACCCTGCTTTAGCTCTCCCTCCAACTGTGACACCTTCAGTTTCTCGATGTGACATGTTGAAGCTTCCAAGCAGCTCCTGGGCCCCCAGTTTTCCTCCTTCTTTGCTCCATTTACAGCTCTGGTGGTGTCTGTGCTTTTGTGAGGGCCCAAATCAAATACCACTTCAGCCCATGAGGGGATATAAGAAGGCATTTAGTGTTTTACACCCACTCCAGCTGGAAGACCACCTCTGCACCTCTCAGGTATCTTCCTTCCTAGATCATGTGTATTGCATTAGGAACTCACTCCTGGATCTGAAGCAATTTGGAACTTGTGTAAAATAAGAGACATCTGCTCTGAGGGCTGTCTCACATGAAACCTGCTTAGCAATCCCTGCAGTGGTCCCTCCACAATGATCATGAGACAAAGTGGTACCAGTCCTACGCCAGCCCATGTGTGTCCCTTTGATGGAACAAAAAAGATGCTTTTTGCTCTCCCACCCTATTCTTCCATATCCCCTCTCCACTACAGCCTCACCCACCCCGCCCCTACCTCCTTACCCATGCTCAAACACCTACCTGCACCAAGGCCCACAGGCCTGAGCCTTGGGAGAAACATTTCCACCCCAACTAGTCCATGGCAATCATGTGCTCATGTGAAGAGCCTTCTCCTGCAGCCTGGCAGCTACAGATGGTTGGAAAAAGCCTCTCCTCTTGTGTTGTGAAGCCCTTTCTGAGAAAGATGAGGTCTAATTGTTGCTCTGGTGCTGAAGTAGCAAAATCCCCAATAGGGTGACAGGCAAACAGACCCTGAACCTCTGGAGAGGATATCCACAGCCCCGCAGAGGTATGGTATGCCAGATTCCTGAGGTGTTCTCTGGAAAGAGGCACATCAGCTGAGGAGAATCTCTTATTTAAAGAAAAGAAAAAAAAATAAAAGGAAAAAAATAAAAAAAAAAGAAGTGATAAGGGAACTGTAGAGTACAGAAAAAAGAGGTATGATTCGAGGTCTGTGGCAGCTCACTGGAGGTTGGTTTTCTGATCATACGTGAGCCCTGCATGTATGTTTTGTCAGTAGAACCTGTATCATCATCCAAGCACAAAGCAAACTGCCACAACTCATCTAAGAGCCACCAGGTAAATTGAGCTTGGCTTAGAAGATGTTTTGTATCAAGAAAATAAAACAAAAGAGAAATACCTTTTTTGGCACAGCACACCAATGCGCTTCCATGTCTTGCCTGAAGCCAAAATGTCAAGCAAGACTGCAGCAGGGAACCTACCTCTCAGATTACTTTGTTTTGGAACTTGCTTTCCTGGAAAGGGTCTTTGGTGCTCTGAAGGGGGCAGAATTTACAAGCAACTTCTCTGGAAAGTTGCTAAAAACCATCTCACACAACTGTCAACTGCCCACAAATCAAAAGGATGAGCAGTCAGCTCAGCTGGCTGAGGATTTCACTGACTTTTGCATGACTTTGTCTGACAGGAAGTAGGATGATCCTTCTGTTTGGAAGAGGTGAAGGGATTGCTATGTTTCTTTGTTTCATGTAGAAGAGCCTGAAGCATATCCAATGATACTGCATTTTGCTTGCATTTGTACTCTGAATATACCCCCTGAGACCATGAAGTTCATGCTGAGAAAAGAAAAACAGCAGAAGAAAGAAGCTTCTGAACCCACATCAAAATATTTGAAAAATCTGATGGGGAGGGAAAGAGCACAAGAAGTCACAGTGCAGCTTGCTTGTCAGGAGACTTTCAGAAAAAGATCTGGCAAATTAATGTTACTGGGATGATAAAACTCCTATCACACTGGGAAGGAAAGGGAAATAACCCAGTAGCAAAACCTGGGAATAGAGAAAGATGTTAAGAGCTCTTCACTGCAGCACTTTACCTTCTTGTAATGTTTTGCCCACATCTCTATGTGCTGGTGTCTTTTGATCTGTGTCCTCCCTGTGTCAGTTCACAGTGGGCTGGAAGGCGACATGCAGAGCAGAGCAAACCATCCAGCCCACATACAGACTGGAAGAAGACGAGGATCCAGGCTCCAAGGGCTGACACAGCAAGTGTAAAAGGTGCCTTGGCTTTTACCCACTGGCACCCTGAGGCTGTTTGTAGCTCAAAAACTTTGAACCTAAAAGCATTTTCATCTGCATTTCAGGAATGCCTATGCTATTGATCTGCCCAACTTGAAAGCACCAACGAGACTGCTTAACTATTCATGCCAGCTACTGAAAGGCATGTTTGCCAAAAGAGTAAGGTAGAATCTAAAACTGGTCGTGTTTCAGAGGAGAAAACAGCAGCAACAACCCACCAACACTAAAAGGCAATCTGGAGAAAGACAGTGGTGCTCCAAACCCACCAACACTTAGCCATCACAGGATACTTAGACCATATTTTGCTTCCAGTGACTGCATCAGGCTCAGAAATTTATTTTTTTCTTCTTTATGCATTTTTTTCTTGCTATTTTTATTTCTCCTTTTTTCTTTTTCTTTTTTTTTCCCTCACTTTTTTTCTCTTCCCCCTTTTTAAAATAAATCTTGGACAACAACAATAAATTTTAGCATATAAAAGCAATTCCAGCTGCACAGCCTCTCTGGGCCTGTCTAACCTTTGCCAACTTGTCAGCCCCAGCAGGCTGCATAGGCAATGATAAGCAAACCATGCTTCTCTCTCCACTAGCAACCTGTTTCCCAGACTTGTGTGCACCAGGAAGGTCTGCTGGGAGATATGTTATAACCAACAAACCACACCATCACCTTCATATTGAACCCAAGCTCCTGCCTGACACACTGCTGGCCTAAACATTTAGTACTTGTTGTTGCACAGATGGCAACTCTTATCATGCATTTGGCAAGGAGGAAGAAAATCCAAAATAAAGGTTCTTATGTGGGAGAGTCATTTCACATCTGACACAGGGTGGCAAAGAGTCACATTTAGCAGAACTTATAGACCTTAGAAATTATGCAGGTGGCTGGAAAAATCCCATCATGTCCTTGTGCAAGCAGGCTGATGTACCGGTGATCTGAGAGGTAATTCAGTGCTGCCTGAACCTGCTCTGCTGAGCAGCAAGCTGCAGCTGCTTCTCTGCATATTACCTCTCTCTGCAGGTTGCCACAGAATGGTGCCCTAAATTCTGGCAAAGCTGCTATATCTAAGTGAAGAAAAAACCTGAGATTTTTGTTCTACCCCTAATCCCTCAAACAAGCCACCAGAGGGAATGCAGCAGTTTGGCTCTTCAAGGAGTAAGGCAGGCTGTGACATTCACCAGGCACCCCCTGCAGCCCAAGCCCTACAGCAAGCATCCCTGTGAGCTCAGAAATCTGTTTGTTAGATCTCTTACAATAGTGCTGCAGAAGGATGAAAGACTTTGTCAAAAATTAACTTTTTTTTTTTTTCAGGAATGAGCCAGCTCTGTCCATCGAGAAATATTGAACAGTTTTGATAGTCAATAACAAAGGCATTTGAGATCTCATTGCAGCTTCAAGTGTTTTAGCATCTGGAAGCTCAGTGTATTCCTCCAAAGGTTTGCAGGTGCAGAATTAACCAAAATACATCAACTCTCTTGCAGACAGCATCATTTCTGATATCTTCAGAGATAACTGCATGGATCAGGAGGATTATTGTGGCATTAGCTGCTCTGATTACATTCCCTACAGTTTAATAACAAGAGCAGTGAGACTATAGGTGTATCAACAGAGTTTTGGATTGTGAGCAAAGAAAGTTGGGGGTTATTAGCAGAATGTGAGAAAAGAAAAGGTCACACACTCAAATATGCCTCTGAGGATACAGCTGACAATCTGTGGGGCAGAAGAAGTGATTTCTCAATATAGCATCATGAGTTTTCTGATAAGAAGCAATAAGGACTTTGTTAGCAAAGCTGTAGATCCATCTTGTCACATCCAGAGGGCTTTGGCTGTGAGCTTAACCCATAAAAAAGAAGGCAACCACATTCTGTAACACCTGCCTTTTATAGATAGTAGCTACATTATGTGCACCCTTCATGTTCCTATTTATCTGCTGGTTTTGGCTGGGACAGGATTCATTTTTTTCACAATAGCTCCCATGGGGCTAAATTTTGGATTTGTGCTTTCAAAAACAGCATTGATAGTTCAGCAGTGTTTCAGTAGCTGCTTAGCAGGGCTTACAGAGGGATCAAGCCCCTTTCTACTTCTCACATTGCCCTGACATTGAGGCAGGCCAGGGGTGCCCAGGCAGCTGGAAGGGAACCCCAGATGACCAAAGGTACCCATAACCTATGGCAGCATTCCAGTAGATAAAGGTGGGGGGAAGAAGGAGGAGTGGGGACATTCAGAGTGATGGCATTTATCTTCCCAAGTCACTGTTACTTATGATGATCTCCTAGGGATGACTGAAGACCTGGATCCCCATGGGAAATGGTGAATGGGTTCCTTGCTTTGCTTGCATGTGCATTGTTGTATTCATATTGATGTTATCCTATTTCTAGAGTCCTGTACCTTCTAGGTGGTTTTCTCATGAGCAGCTCTTCTCAGCAGTGTTGTTCCTGCTGCTTCGTCAAGGCTCCTCCAGACTGGCCACCCTCTTTTATCCCAGTTTTCCTCATTAGCCACAGCTGCTGCCCAATTAAGGGCATCACAGCTGTAGATGTTCATTTAGAACAACTAGGATCAGGGCAAGGCCACTTATACAATACATATATTTTAAAAGGACTCCTCCTACAGTGCATCTTTTACTTTACCCATTGAACTGTCTTTATCTCAACAAATTTTCCCAGTTTTACTGTTCAGGTTTTCTCCCCAGATCCACCATTCTGGGAGCGAGTGCCTGTGTGCTGCTTAGCTGTCAGCTAAGGTTAAACCACAGCATAACTGCACTAGCACCTAGATTTTTTAATCATTAAGAAGGAATTTACTTTCATTGGACATAAAAAGCCAGGAAAGGTGGTCTCAGCAAAATGGTGGCTGTTAACTGCACTGTTGCTCCTTCTGTCTAATGCTTTCCCCAGGGAGATATCCTGCCCTTTCCACAGCAATTGTTTGGTACTTTGTGGAGGAAAGCAAAGAGGTAGCTAAAGAACTTTATAGCTGACATTACGAGCAAGCAGTGAGATTAAACATATTTTTCCCAGGCACATTTACGAAAGATAATACAGAATAAGTTTACAATTCTATTGTTCCAGCTCACTCTGCTTGTTAAAGTGCAGAAGACAATCTGTAGTTGCTTATTTTGTATCTAAGCAACTGTCAGACTCTATCTCTGCTAATAAGAAAGGGTATAATTATATGCTGCTACTTTAATTAGCAGCAGATGCCTATGTTTATGAAATAAAATGTAAGATTTTTCTAAAGTGCAGAGCCTTGCTTATATGCAAGTTGCAAGAGCACTTTGGCAGCTTCTGCAGGCTTTGTTTGGCCGTGTCAGCTTGCTTGGGGCAGGGCACAGGGCACTCACAGCCACTTGCTGTGTGCTTGAGACCACTGGCTCAGAGCCCAGCTGTCCCACACACCCGTTTGGGAGAGCTGCAGGGCAAGGATAAATCAGTGTCTAATGTGCCTTTTTGACACTCCCAGCGCTGCCATGGAGCAAGTTCTTGTCCCTGATTCAAAGACCAAGAATGCACAGCTTGCTTTGGGCTGCCTACTGCAGTGCCCCAGAGGCTGCTTCCTGCTGGATGTGGTTGCAGAGCAGCCAACACAGGGGAAAAAATCCTTAACATGAATTTCTGATCTCATCGAGGTGCTTCAGCAGCACATAGTGATGCAATGCAGCATTTTTCTTCAGAAAGAATAACAACAGGGGCTATTGCTGCGGGCCCTTCCTTGGGTCTAAGAGGAGAAGAGTACCATCAAAAGAATATAAAATCCCGAAAACAAATGCAAACAGAGAATACAGATGAGAATAACCTTGTCCAGGATAGAAAATACTTGTAAGATGAGTTTCTAATTTCTATTATTCAGTATTTTTATCCTTGTTTCCATGGAAACAGCACTTGTGTAATGATGCTGTCCTGCAAGGGAGTGAGTAAATGCACACATACTTCTGTTCCTCTGTGAATTCTTCTCCTGGCCTCCAGCAACTTTGAACAAACCTACCAGTAAAGCTGAGGTTCTGAAGACAGTTAGATAGAAGGAGTTTTGTGAAAGCAATTGGGTAAGGGAAAAGTGGTCTTGTAAGTTTTCCAGTCAAAGAAAGCTCACTAGATAATAGAAAATTTGCACAGGAGGAGAACAAGGCCACGCCTGTAACTGCTACATCTCCAGAAGGTGCTTCGGTAGGAAAGCCCATACTTTCTTGAACATTCAACACTTTTTTTTCTTGAACATTCAACACTGCCTGCCACAAGGCACAGATCTGTTCTTGGGTTTGGAACTCAGGGCTCCTGCTTAGAAACTGTCAAAATGCAAGACAACCTGCATGAAGGCTTAGGAGGCCCACAGAATAATATCTGTCTTTGTTTGTCCATCCCTTGTGGTGCCTTGCCCTGTCACGTGCACCCAAAGAAAATGAAGCAGGCAACTAAGTTTGGCCCATCTCTCCTTTCCTCCAAAACAAGCCACCATGCTGCCTTTCACAGCCACGTACACAAGAAGGAGGAATGGTCAGATCATCAGGGTAAATTTAGAGAAAAAGCTGAGCATCCATCAGTGCATTCATCATTTCAGGAAGACATGAAATCCTTTAGCATACCTTTGTATTCATAGTTTTATGCTCCCCTGTCACAGCTGGTAATCCAATTACAAGAACTAAGTCACACAAGGCTGCACCCTAGTAGGCTGTGAGAGCATGCAAGCGCACAACCCGTACCTTTGTCTTCTTTCCCTACACTTCCCCATCCCTAATCCGCTCTCCGCCAGCGCTGCCAGCCATTTCTCTGCTCGCTGCGGTAGATGCTGTCAGCAGAGACACACACCAGATGCTTTCCCACAGAGCCCAATTTTGCTCTTGCCCTTACTCTGCAGCTCTCAAGCAGAAGTCAAGGTCATTCCAATTGCAAATTTCTGTTTGTATTTGGTCTTCCCCGCGCACAGCGTTAACTCGCAGTGTGCAAAGCAAAGCTGCCACAACAGGTATCACTCAGAGCACATATGGAGGCAGAAGGATCTGCTTGAAGGAGACACCTGCAAGCTGGAGCATTTGCATTTATTCTAAAGATTTAGGGACTAGCTTACCATGTAAGTTATTTGTGACAAAGTTTCATCAGCCTCATCTTGAGTGGGCTTTAAGAAATCATCCATACTTAAGAGCAGCTGTATAAAATCACTGTAACCTGTATTAATCAGCATTCTGGGAGATGAAAACTCTGTTTACACCTACAGTCATTTTCAAAGTGACCTGTATGACTGTTGAGCAGTATTTGAGAATTATCCTTTTCACCACAAAGTCTTTGTAACTTCTGCTACGCACAGACAGTTTCAGTAACCTGTGTGCAGGTAACATTCAGTAACAGGGAAAAATCAACTGAGTGTGGTCCAAATGCTTGCTCATTTTCTGTGCAGTGTGATATGAACATTACTGCAGCTGTGCAGGGAGCAGATCTCCTCAGACCACCCCAAATGACAGCAAGCACAGCTCAAGGGAAGTACACCAAGGCACAAAAGTTTCTACTTCTCACCCCCTGCCACTCCTCTCCACAGTGGAGGCCACACAAAACACAGCCACCATGGACCAACAGGAGGCAAATAGTCCAGATAAATTCTCCCTGAGCATAAACTGTACCATAACCAGCCTCTTAGAGCATTGATCATATTCAAGGCCCTACTGTCAGCTCTTTATCATGACAGAAACCAGCACAATTTCAATAATCACCTTGGGACCCTTTTCCTTACCAAACAGAATGAACAGCTATCCGAAACTGTGGATGAGGAAGACTCCCATGTATGCTATTACTTCCTCTTCAGAGATTAGGAAAAGTGTTTTATACTAGCAAGGTTATTAAATGATAGTGTGGGTCATTGCTACCAGTATTTCACACAACCCACTGCCTTTCTTTCTCTTGAATAAAAATAAAAGGCACAGGGTGTTATTTCACAGAAAACTAGGGTGGGGTGGAGGGGGTCCATTGTTAAGCCCCACTGACAACCCTGTGCTGAAATGCCACATGCTTAACATAGCCAAAGTGCGTTTTTTGGGGATGGCAAAATCCAGAAAACATTCTTCATCCTCTAGAGGCTTACAGGTAGCATTCCAATTTCTCCAATATTTTCAGAACAATCTTTTGCTGTTGCAGAGCAAAACTTTCTCTTGCATCAATTTTGTTTTGACTCTTAACGATGCAGCTCAAAATTTTCCAC
This sequence comes from Ammospiza nelsoni, assembly GCF_027579445.1. Taxonomy (NCBI): domain Eukaryota; kingdom Metazoa; phylum Chordata; class Aves; order Passeriformes; family Passerellidae; genus Ammospiza; species Ammospiza nelsoni. Next base: position 49,822,802 of record NC_080633.1, read on the forward strand.
ACAAAGCCGGTGATGCTGGTGAGCTGCAGAGATTTAGCAGCAGTGCAGTGCGCAGTGGGTGAGCGGGGTTGCTGTTATGCCTTTCCATAGAATGCCACCTAGCGCTAAGGAACTGCCAGGCACACTCGGTTAGGTATTCCTTCTGCATTTGGGGATTGGAAATGCCCTGCAAAGTTTTGTTTACTTCAAAGCAAAATGAAAAAGTGTTTCAGTGTGGCCATATAACAACATTGGAAAACAGCAAGGCGCCAGGGAAGTGTTTTTAATCTGAATCTACATCTGTTTCTGTGATAGATCATATACTCCTTTCCTGCTTATGGAAATTAATACTTGCTGGAAGCTGCTGGCTAATGAAAAATTTACTAATAGAATATGAAATGCTCCTTCACTAATGAAATGTAACTACTGACTGCAAGAGGCTGATTAGAGAAGAAATTCAGCTTTCTTAAATAATAAACTCCATTTCCTTTGAGATACTCCTGTCTACCACCAGGACTTAGGCTCTTGCACCTTGACCTGTTGTCTCTCCTCTGCTTTACAGGCTGCAGTTTCACATCACCCGGTTTTGACTCCAACACTGGACACTGGCATGTAAGCACTTACCTTGATTCCTCTACTCTGATCACTCCATGGATTATCCTACTCATTTCTGAAACACAAATCCTCATTACAGCTAGCCTGGACCAACATTGTCAAATGCACATGAACTGCTACATCTTCTGTCTTCCCTTCTAAACACCTTCCCTTCTAAACACCTCGGCCCATCATCAGCCCCCAGCTTTCATCCAGCACTCTAAACTCACTGCATAAAAATGAGTTTCCTTCACCTTTAAATTTCTTTTCTGAACTCTCTCTGTACAGCTAAAGCTACTTTTCCCCCTCCCTTTACTACCATTGATTTTTCTTCTGTTTCAGTTAATATTTCAGCCCTTTCAGCTTGAATTCTGCTTTCCTTGCACCACCTAAAATGCTATGCTTCATGCTGTCAAAGTCTTGGGGCCTTTCTTCCATGCTTCTTCCTCTTCCTAAATTCATTTGATTTACCTCCTGTTTCCTCAGCCGTTAGCTATCCTACCCCTCCCTCAGCTTTCCTTCCATTTTCTCCTGGCCCCTTCTCCTCCCTGACCACTTGGACATCTTCCCTCTCTAAGTGTTTCTCATCCCCCTGGTGCAATACCTGCTGTTAGCATTGTAGCTGGCCGACAGGGACAGAGCTGTTACTTTCAACACACTTCTCTCCTGCCAGCAGCACAGGACCCTTTTTCTACTCCTCCTCTTAGAATGGGTCATGGTGACACCCACCCTCCACTTTGTTACACTGTCACCTCATTGCTTCAGCTCTTCAAACCTAATCAGTTAATTTTGCATTGCTCTAAGTAAGCAGACATCTTATCGTGCCAGATGAGCTTCAATCACACTGGGTATATACACAGAAAGACACTACCCAAGTATGCAAACTAAAAGTAGAAAATTCCCAAAAGCTACATACCTCCAGAAGGCCAATAAAGCAGCTTAGGATGACCTGAAATCTTACCTATCCCTTCACCTTGGCAGCACAGTGCTCTGAGTTTGTTATACAGCTGGTCAGGAAGATGGATGCAGGCAGCTGACATAATTGTCCCTGCATTTGGCTGGCTTTACAGTTCAGGCTCCAGGTCATCAACCAAGGAGCACTCATGGTATCTACACAAAGTTAAATTTGATGATGCTTAATTAAAAAACGATTTGCCTGTCCTTCCACCAGCATAGACTTCAAATCTCTTTTCGCATATATTCACACCAAAAAGATTTGTTGGTTACATGGTTTCAGTCTGCCCTCTGCTGCAGGCTCAGCAGACAGCTCTGTGATGCTGCTTATTTTCTGAGAATGTAAACAGCACAGGCTGCACCTGTCTTACAACTCAGATATTGTGTGTGTGTGTGTGTGTGTGTGTGTGTGTGTGTGTATGTGTACACAAATGTATATTCAACTCAGAAAAGTTTAAGCTAGCAAAAAGTAAGAGGTGCCACCAGGTGTGGTTTTGGGGAGATTTAAAAACCTGCAGTAGGAAATAGCAGAGAAACAAGAGCTGGGAAGGCCCACCCACAGGCAGACAGCACTGCAGTGAACTCCCCAGGTGTAAGGTAGTCAGCACTTACACCTCAGGCTCCCACCTCACACAGCACTCAGACTTGCTGTCACACATTGAAAAGCAGGCAAACCAATGGCAAATCTGTTAGATGAAATAACCTGTAAATGTTGCACCAGCTAAAACAGGGCAGTTATGTACCTCAGGCGGCCTCTGTGTTCCAGTGAAAGTCATCATTAGCAAAACCTGGACACTCAACTCACACGCCATGAGCAAGTCCTCCTGTTGTCTACTTTGGCACCAGGGTTGTAGGTCCTGAGGATCCCACTGCCAACATTGAAGCCAGAAGGGTCTCCCACTGCTAGCAGCATGCCTAAGGTGGGGCAGGAGAAGCTGGAGCTCAGCAGTGGCAGAGGAAGCCATTTGCCCTCATTCTGCTTGTATAACAGCCCAGTGCTTTCTGCCCAGATCACACAATGCTGCTTGTCCCCAACAATTTCAGACAGCCTTCCAGAGTGTGCCTGGGTCAGGCTGAGTCATGGGACAAAGATTATGAGAGATCAAAGGTTATTTCAGGTCAGAGGGCAGAAGCTACTTGATGTCAAAGTTACTTTCTAAGGCAGATTTCCAGAATGAGACTAGTCCAGCCTCTGTACAGGACAGAAGTTAATTGAGATCACAGGACAGGGGCTCAAGGAGAAAGGTAATTGGAGCTCATACACTGCATAAGACCAAAATACAGAGGTTATGCTGGGTCAAAAGTTCTTTCAGAACAAAGGTTACTCAAGGTGCAAGGTTCTGCGAGGTCACAGGACCAAGGTTAATTTATTTCAAATGTTACTCCACTGGGACCGAGGTTACATGAGGTCAAACCTTACTTCCAGTCAAAGGTTAATTGAGGTGACAGACTCCTCAAGGTCATGGGTTAATTGAGGACACAAGACAGAGGATCCTCAAGATCAAAGGTTAATGGACCTTGAGGTCCAAGGACAGATGTTCCTCAATGGCAAAGGTTCCTCACAGTCACAGGACAAAACTCACTCTAGGATAAAGGTTACTTCAGGTCACAGGACAGGTTAGTCTAGGTGAAAGGTCACAGGAGGTGAAATTTGGTTTTGGTATAAATCTCACCAGTGTCCACAGTGACTCATAGCCAAGTCTCAGTACATTTTTGTCACCTGGATGCTGTCAGCTGTTGCATGTGTCCCAGGAGCACAGTCCGAGACCAGCTGGGTTTCCAGGCTCATACCCATGTGTTTGCTCACCACCTCAGCCTGCAAGGAAAGGGACTGTAGGCACTGGGAATGGCCCTTCCACTGCTCTGCTTTCCCAACAACACACCTCACCTGGCTGGAAAACATAGGAACAGGTTATCTTCACACCAGCAAACACTCCAGCAGCTCACCAGCACCAAGAACAGCACTCCAGCACCCAGAAGTGCTTCAATGTGGAAGTGCAAATGCAAATCATCATTGCCATGCAGAACTGCTGAATGGATTAAAGGTAAAAGGACTGAAGGGACCAAAATCAGTAATTTGCAGCGAAGCCTTGGTGCTGATTTTGCAATGGCAGTTGCCTCTTCCTTTTCATGCTTGACAGTAAACAGTTTTTCCTCACAACCTGGTTAATAAAATTGGTGGCCAGCCTCTCACAAGGATTTTGAAACATTTAAAAACAAAAAAAAGGGGGAAAAAAGCACAGTATAACAACTGAGATACAGTTGTTGGCACCAGGGACTATTACACTCAATTAGGGGAATTAGATGCAAGATTAAAGTCATAACTTTGAGATTAGCAGTAACTCTATGCTTGCCAGTAAGTTACAGGAGTCCAAATCAGAAAAATCTCAACTTGAGTATAAAGTTTTTGACTGTCAGAACATAAAAGCACAAGGGAAAGTATTTAGAGCAGTGCAATTAAAAAAACTAGTTCATTTTTTTTAATCTAGCAGTACTTAGCTATCATGATGAACAAGACATCACTTTTTTTTAAAAAAAGAAACATTGACCATTTCAAATATACCTTTCAAAAGTCATGGTAAACCTAAAAAGTCAGCACATTGGGTAATGTTAGTCAAAAGCAGCAAGAACCTCAAATCTTTCCCCATAAACAATACAAAAAAGCAATTTTGAGTTTTGCTCTGCTGTAATAGCTCGTCTTTTCAGGCACTGAAACTTTCCAAATAGTTTCTTTTAAACTATACACAGTGAACTACTGAAAATTTAGGCAGTTTCTCTAAATAGTATACAACTAAAACTCAACCCACAATTGCTCTTTTTAGTCTATTTTAATGTTCTGCCAGGATAAATGCATGCCAGAAAATGGCTTCTGAGATGCAAGTCATTTCAAAACTGAACACATTTCAGCAATAAGCAAGCACATCTCTCAGGTAATGCAGAGGGGGGAAAAAAGTGTTTCCCAAAGGATTTTCTTGTGATTTTCAGCTACCTGACAATGGGTGAGGCTGTTACAGTATGTCAAGGTTCAAATATTGCCTCAAGGTACTTGAAAACAGCAAAGGACTTCACTCAGTCTAATTCAAAATAAATCTCACAAATCAGCTCTAAAAGCACTCAAAACAATGGGATGATAGTAAAAGAAGTACCATTAGCTGGCAGTGTCACATCAGTGGTGAGGAAAGAAGACACTTTTTCCATATGGGCTGAAACCATGTTAATAAAGACTGCAGAAAGACCTGCTAGCCTTGCAACAGTTTGATATTTCACTGATGATCTGCTATTAGCTTGCTTCCTAAAACTTGCTTTTCTTACTAATTGCAATGAAAGCTTTTATGTAAGATGAAATAAATGCTTGACTTCAAAGTCTCTGAAAGGACAAGGTTGCAAACTTTTTCCCTCCACACAGCAATTGAAACAAGCATGGCATTTCAGAGCCTTTAAAATGAAAAAAAAAAAATTAAAATAGACTTCTTGGATTGCCCATGGGGACTGTTTATTTGCTGTTATTAGCTGCCCTTACAACTCCTTTTCTTGCATCCCATGCTTTAATGGTCTTGATGCTGGGGATCTCATGTAACCCAGCCTGAACGCAAGTTCACAAAAACAAATTAGGAATACAAGTTTCTGAAGGCACAGAACCATTAAATCAATCATTTCCTCCTCATATAAACAGAGGGAAATACACTCCATCAGCTTTGGAAATAAACACAACTACCAGGATTTGAACGTGGCTGTTATTACCAAGCAGCTGTAGCTGATATGCCTTCATCACAGCACAAATGTTCTTGGAAGCCCATAACTTGTTTCCATCCTTTCCAAAACAACACTTGTCTGAACTCAAAGGAGTTGAGAAAAACACCATGAAATCAGGTTTTCTAACTGATTTTTTTAATAAACTATAGAAGAACAAGGTAACATTTCAACCAAAGTCATGACAACTGCATGCTTAAAAGCAGATACATAACATGTCTGGATATTTCTGTTCTCTTTAGGAAAAAAATAAAAGAGAAAAACTGAACACAATGCATAGATTTCTACACATATTCAAATAATAGACTAAAGCAAGCAGAAACACAACTGGAAAAAAATGTTTTGACAGTAATTCCAGATTTATGAAATTTTGAAAAGGAAATTTCAGTTCTAAGAATCTTTATGCTGGAACAAATGACTTCTTTTATACAGCATGAAAATAAATTTTGTCAATTGAGGCACTAGAAACAAACTTACACAGTAGCTCAAATGCATCTAATTTGTGAACTGAAAAACCTACAGCCCATGGTATACTAAAAATTAAGAATTTAAAAGGTTGCATTAGACTTGCACTTGCACATTGACACAGTGAAATTAGTGGAAAACTACTGTTTTTCCTGTTAGAATAAAATCAGGTTCTGATTGCTGTTTCCAAACAGTTATCTTCCTAGCTTTTTCTCATTGTCCTCGCTTGCCTCATGTCTTCTCATCGGGGAAAAAAAAAACAACAAAAAAACTGAGAGGTTTCTGTGCCACCCCATTCAACAACGTTTCTGAAGAAATGCAAAGCACCTGTCTTTGTGCAGTGGTTTCACCTACGGTGCTGGATTCTCTTACTCCATCATGTTCCCCACATCACTGAGCTTCTACAGATTAACCAATTTGTTTAGAATTAGGTACTCAGTAAGTTCTATAAGGGGTGCTCATTTCTACCTTTTGATCCACATTTTCTATGGGGGTTAGTGAGTATTAAAGACAAGGAGTCTTCACACAGTAATCGGGATGATCACACAGCAAGAGGAACTTGAGACAGAAAGAAAGGAGCTCATATGAATACAAATGCTGCTTTCTTCATGAGGAAGAATATTCATGATCCAGTGAGGTTTCCACCCAGATGCTACAATAACTGGCACCTCTAAACACCCTACACTAAAATATACCTCGATATCTTAATCAGGCACTTTAATAGAAAAACAAAGGAGTAACTTTTTGTAACACAGGTACTGTTATAGTTATTCTGTAAGGCCAGAACATCTTCTATCAAGCATTCAGAAAATTAACTGTCCCACAGAACCAACTCTTATCAAGGGCTAAATGAAAGGAGAGTCCCTCATTAGACAAGCCTGTTAGAAAAAGAAAAGGCTGAAAAATGGTTAGCAAATATTTGGTAGAAGCCATTAACCCCAAACTTAGATTCTTCACTATCTTATGTAAAATGCAGTGCAAGGTTACCTATCCCTTGAGATGATGGATCCAAAAGTAAACATTCAATATGCTTTAATTCACAAGATTTGCTTTTCCCCCCACAAAAAAGTTTTCCACTGATAACAAGCTCCCTGAGGGAATACATCTATTTTTTCAAGGGAAAAAAACAATTATTTAAAAAGCAAACTGCAAAGCTCCAGCAATCAATAGTTGCCCTATTTTGAGCCATGACACATTTTCCACTACCATTTCTTTGGAAAACACAAGTTAGAACAACGACTCACTGGTCCTCTAAGAGGACCCTGACTTCCATTCTTTTATACAGTATCCTGCAGATGACAGTAACCATTCTTACAAAATGGTAATAAATGTATTTCAGTCCAGTACACTTCAAACTTATAGGAAAACTCTTACCTGTAAGACTTCATCTACCAACACTTAAAGGGTTAATTATAGATTCTGTCACAAAAATACAGAATCATGGAAAAGAGGTGAAAATTCACTTGTAAGGCTAAACCCTTGAGAACTTCTTTGTTACGAAAGTCAAGGGACAAATGAAAATCTACAGACACACATAACACATTTTTATGGTAATGAGAATGCCAAGTGTTTAAACCGTTCTTAAGTAATTTATTTCTTTTTACTGATGATTTACAAGGCCTTGATTATTAGACAAAATAGCATATTTTAACTAAACTAAAAAAAATACAAACCAATAGAGTATAGAAGGAAATGCTATATGGTTCTGTAGAATATATCACACCCAGTGCATCCACTGCTTTGTTTTTCTCATCTGAACCTATTTGTTACTTAGAGGACTTCTGAAAACAAATATTTTGGTCTAACCAAAATGTACTTTACTGCTTCAGACCACTGAATTAGGCTCGAATTTTGTCATTAGTCTATGGTCTAAACCACTGCAGCAGATCTTTCAAAGAGTTTAGTGTCATAAAAACTGATCTAGACATTTTGGAGCAGTTAACAAGAGACAGGAGTTATAGCTGCATACAGTTCAGTATGGTACACTAACGGAAGCCAGAAGTTTTAGTACACTTATTGCCAATTTCTCCCAAATTTTAACAAGCAGAGCTTCTTTGCAGAGACATTATTGCTGATAATAAGGCTGTTGAGGAAAAGGGTATCCAGGTTGTTGAGGTGGTGGATATGGTGGCTGTCCAGGAGTCTGATACACAGGTGAGGGTGCATATGGCAGATTATACTGCCCATACATGTATGGATTATAGCCCATTGGCATTGGCATCTGGCAATACCTGTGTGGGGGGAAAAAAACAGCATACCTGAGTTGAAAAACACCGATGATGGTAATTTGCAAAAACAACTCATTAATAGATACAAACACACATGCAGTCTCCACAAATGCATTCCTCTCATTTTGCTTTGAGTGCAGCAGGGAATGTGGTACAGAAATCAGACAGAAGGCGGAGTAAAGGCAACTTGCTGGAACTAGAACTGATCTAAATTAATTCTCAAATGTTTAATAACATTGCTGAGCCTGCTACCAAAGGAGAGCACAGCTGCCTTCAATTCCTTGTGATGACACCAGGAAGATGGAAAAAAAGCATCAGAAGAAAGCACTACTCAACTGGAATTTTCTCTGTATTTTTCAGTATCTTAGTATCATACTAAAGACTTGGAAAATAAGATATGCCAATGGTTTTGAGATAACCACCACCAAATGATTATCCAAGTGTTGGCAATAATCAACAAACCACGATAAGGGAAATGCAGTCCTATTTTCCTTCTCCTTTAAAGAAGATGAACTGTAAACACTTAAAATGTATGTTCCCACAAAAGGTACAAGCAAATGATTCCTACAAGAGTTACATGATTAAAACTAACAAAAAACCAAACAAACAAAACAAAACCCAACTAACCAAAAAACTAACAAACAAAATAACTCCTTCCCTCAAACAGCAAACAAACCTTCAACTTTAACAATAACTAATGTTAAAATGTTACACACAAGAAAAAGTGCTTTTAAGTAACAGGTTAACAAATAATCTGCTTAAGTGCTCCTGTAACTTACCCTGGGTAACCGGGATAAGTTGGGTAAGGTGGTCCCTGTGCCTGTGAAGGTGCAGTGCCTGCTGCAGGTGCACTGGCTCCTGGAGTAGGAGCTGGAGCAGCAGCAGGAGCTGCAGCTGTTCCAGAGGGAGCTAATGCAGAAGGGGAACTGCTTGCTGCAGAAATCACTGGTGGTGGTGGCCGTGCTGGTGGCTGTGGTTTAGTCCCCTAACAAGAGAAAGTGAATTAAGCTAGAGCTCATTTATCGAAATCTTGGAATCAAAAGCTGTGGTTATATGATTAATTCACTTTTATTTTCATTTTAAACAGACATTCCATATTTTGTCTATTCAGATAATGCAAAGCATCTAAATGGCAGTAAGCTTTTCATTTCAAATCTAGAAGTGATGAATATGAATAGTACATAAGACACCTCTCTGGAAAGCCTTAAGATTTTGCCCTCTATAACTTCCACACATTTCCAACCACACCAGTATACTAAGGAGTGATACACACAAATTACAGATCAGTTTAGAGTTCTCAAGAACAGACCCAGTATTTTCAACCCCCTAATTGTGCAGCATGTATTTACCACCATGGTTCTTGGGGCTGGAGTGGGAGCAGGAGATGCTGCTGGCTTACTTCCTGCTGCTGGCGTGGTCTGATACGTAGGCAGCGGGATGGAGGGAGCGCTGGGCTCCCTAGCAATGCTTTGCTGCAAATCTCTATTAAAAACAAAAGAGCAAACAGGCAGCTTAGTTTAAGAATGGTTTGTTATACACTGCAGCCAGTTAAGCTAAAAAGATGCAGTAGAGTAAGTCTAATATTTAAAGCATGATCACTGAGCTAGCTCAAACTAAATGTGAAGTCCAAATCACTTCCACAGAAACCATCCTCTAGCCAACTCTCTGATTAACTGTTACATTTATTTTCTAATAACGTCTTTATGTTCTAACTCAGTACTGGGTATAGATCACAACACATCCAAAACAGTAAAAGAGCACAGCAAGACTCAGCAGAATGTTCTATCAACACTAACCTACAGCCTTAACAGTGAACACAAACACAGCAGAGATGTGAGATACTCAGGCCTCTGCCTTAGGCAGACTAACAGCTTCCAAACTACATGAATGTAGGAAGCCAAATAAAGGCAGAAGGGGTTGTAATTTGGACTTTGTTTACAAGCACAGAGCCCAAATGAAAAATAACAATTCTACAAAGGATCAAGTTTGGAAAGGTAAAAATTGAGGGTTGAGCAACCCATTTTTAAGATGGCAAGTACACAGAACAACTGCATTTTCACCAACCAAAATTTTAGTAACAAGCTCTTTTATAAAAGGCTACATGCTTTGCTAAAGAACACTAATTAAATGGCAAACCTTTTCAGTTATGCTTTCTTCTTAAGAGAAGAGCCTAAAAATCACATCTGAAACATACTACACTAAGTCTGATCTCATATAGGGGACAATGACATCAAACACTCTTCCTCACATGAAGGACAAAATGCTTCTCTCCCCAGCATTGTAGGCAATCTACATATCTAAGCAATGATAAAGTGTGGGACTAGAGCAGACCTGAAAAGCAGAAGTAGAATACCAATGCTTTTCCCCCCCTCACACTGAAGACATGGAAGCAAATCTCATGATGAAGCGTCTAATTTCTCAAACTAAACTGACAGCAGAAGTAGGGTGTGGAAATCAGAAGCTCCTCAAAGGAAAGAATAAAATAAAATAAAATAACTAACAAATGCATGCCAAAAAGAATAGAGAGTGAAATCATAACATGAAACAGATTTGTGTTGAACTGCACATAGGAACAACAGAGCAGACTTCAAAGTAGATTTTTTCCATTTATTTCTCCTATCACTTTCCTAGGAGAAATGAGAGTAGGACTAGGATTAAAGAAAAGAAGTGACAGGAAGAATAGGTGTGCTAAGCCTTCCTCATTTCAACATGTCCCCAAAGACAAATTTCTGATAAATACTTGAATATTTCTGCAATACTTAAACAAAACGTTGAAATCTTACTTGAGCAGTTCATCTCTTTCAGTCTTGCGAGCAAAGATAATGTCACTGCACTTGTTCTGGAATTTCAGCAGGATTTCTGTCAGCTCATTGTAAAACTAGTAAAGAAAAATAAAAACACAATATGCTCAATCAATACTTTCATACTCCATGCTGGCATACTTCTACATACTGATCCAGCTATTGGTGTTGTACTATTACAGTGCCCAGAACCTGTCATTCCAGTAAGGTTTGCTATTACATTCTATTAACTTTTCAGAACCAAAATTTGTCAGCTGCTGCTGCCCATCACTGTAATAATATAGAATTTTGTGTGTGTGTAAGTATAAAAATAGTTTGGGATAACTTAAAAAACATACTAAAACTAAAGCAAAACTAGATCACTTCTGGTGATGAACTATTTATTTTTGTAAAGGATAATTGTTAATTTTTAATTTTATTGCTCTCAGTTCCATGCATTTCATTTGTATAGATATCTCAGAGATTGGATTTTTTCTGTCTAATGAGCTATCAATAAGCCAGCAAAAAATACTTAGTACAGAAGCCATAAGACAGACACCCAGATCAAAAAAGCAAGCTAAATACAGCTCTCATTATTTCTCATGTATGCAGTAACAACATTTAAAACACCAATTTTATAAGGTGATTAAATACCATGGGAGAACAGATGAAAGAATTTCTCAGATAAAATAGCTTATCTGGGTGCTTCAGCATCATTTACTCAGCTGTAATTAACAACTTATCCTATTGCTCAGAAAAGCTTACTTTCCAGATAGGAACAAAGAAGCATTTCACAGCTCTTGAAACAATCAAAATTCAAGCAACTCACTGTCCTTGCTTCAGTAGTAAAATCCTCAAAAATGTACTTGTCAGCTACCATGTCTCCAAAGTTTGTTATGATTTTTGAATCACATTTCATTGTATACATAAAAAAGTCCTTTCAATCCCTTAAGCATTACCATACCTTTGTGCCTTCTTTTAAATTTGCTACAAGTTCCACAAAGTTGTCATTTGCTACAGCTAAGTTCTTCAAGACTTCTTCTCTTAAATTCGACTCATTGTTTGATTGCTTCATCTTTGAAAAATCCTGATGCGCATTCTTAAAAGAAGAGAATAAACAGTGTAAATAATGCAAGCTAGTTCCATGTAAGATTCTGTATGTTTTGTTTTCTCTTTTCTCTTGGTCATTGCTTCTGTTTTCCCCAATACCTGCTTCTCCTCATCTCCCATCCCCACTGGACTTCCACACTTGCTACCTGCCAAATGCAGTGACCATTATAATGTATATTTCAGAACTGTACATATGTTAACCCACTGGCAGTAGGTAGCACCACTTAATTACCTGCTCTGTTGTGGGCTGCCTTTAATAATTCTCAAGCTCATCCTGCAGACTGTCTTTCCAAGGCTACACTAATTAGGCTCTCTCCTGTACCAACTTCCCTTGATATTCATAAAATCATACTGAAAGTCAGTACTTTTAAGAAGCATTACTTCAAATTTGGTTGACATTGGCAAACTATTAAAAGGACAGGGAAGAGAAAACTTACAGAAGGATCACCTATTTACATCTCATTTCTTTCAGGAAAATAAACAAGCAAACTTTAAAAGACTGCTTCAACTGCCAGAAGCCAACTAACTTGAACTCCAGGACATTCAAACATTAAAGTAATACCCACCAGGATTTTTTAACTATATTGTGATAAAAAATATCCAAATATAAAATCCTTGCTAAATATGGTGTTTATGGTCGTTTTAAAAAAAGTATTCCCCTACTGGAAAAAGTGTCCATCACTACTCAAGCTGTCATTATCTTCTCTCCAAGCACTAAGACCTCCTCTTTTGCCAGATGTTTCAGGTACCCATCTCTGATAAATTAAGACTGAATTTATAAATAAACTTTGAGAAATGCTATTAAATTTTACTTCAAAGAGCTCTGCACATACTGGAAGTCAAGCATATATTGTAAAGAGCAATTAGGAATAAACCAAGAGATCCAAATTGTCTTCTAATAGACATTAAGGACACATCTCCTGTTATCCCATGAAGAATTAAAATGGAGTGAGGGGAAAAAACAAAAACCAAAAAAACATTTTATCACACCACTTAAGCTTCTTTCAAGGACAAAACCATCTGCAGAACTGGGCTAAGAAAAGGTCCAATAGAATTTACACTGGAGCTGTAGGAATGCTAAACATTCCCATTTCTTTTTAGTGAACACAAAGACATCTCTCTATTTCTCAGTGCTGAGGCATAAAGGAGTATCTACTGACATACAGAATAAAAAGCAAAACAGACTAGAAAGCAAAGTGAGACTAGACAGGTAGAAGCATCATTGCTCTTAGTTTAGGAGAAAGGAAAACATGCAAAGTGTTATACCTGAATGTTTTTGAGCAGTTCTTCCTGCTTTTTTAGGGACTCCTGCACTTTCTGTGTGTAACTTCCATAAATTCTGTCCAACTCAGTCACAGAGATAGCCTCCTCATTTATAGCACCATCCTGTGCAAGTGCAGTCAGGAATTTGCTTGTCATGTCAAAATTCACAGATTTCAGGTCATTTTCCAGTTGTTCTCTCTCCTTCTTAACTTCATCCAGACTGGCCAGCAAAGTCCTTAAGACATTAACAACCTAGACAATAGAAATGTCCTAAGTTAGCAAGTTTAGAGCAACTATTGGGGAAGTATAACCTACTAATAACGTGTTTCCATCTTGCACTCCTCACTGATGCTGGCAGTATTTCTCCATGAGTATTTTTTTATGAATGTCTTTAAAGGTGAGAAACCAGGACAAAATATGACCAAACAAAAGATCTTCAAGCATTTCTCAATCTATATTCTCTTCTACAGGTTTGCTTTTGCTGAATTACAGCAAAATGTTTGGGTTTTTTTAAGTTGATCAGATACCTTCCAATAGGATATTCTAAGACAGCAGCAAAAAACAGACATAAAATCATTACTATGAGAAAAACAGTAATATTGCTGTAGATGAGCCATTAACTTCTTGGAAAGCAATTGGTGTAATTGCCTACTATTTAAAATAAACTTTAAAATACTGAGCCACGTCTTATGTTGTCCCTGAGCACTACATCCCACTTCTCTACACAACAAAAATATTCATTACTCCTTTTATAATAGTCAATCAGTCTTGCTGTCCATAGTGGTTGACTTTGCTCACATTAAATGTACCAAATTATGCTCAAGAAGATTTTAAACATGAAGACAAGTGTTAATTACCTCACATATCAACTGACACAGAAAAAATTAGATTACCAATTCAAGCAAGTTTACTTTGTTAGACAAATAGCATTTCTATTCAAAATAGAGAGAGATTTCACTGCTTTACCTCATTTCCCTGTAGTGTTTTGGCTGGGTTGGCAGAAGGTATGGCAGCATTGAGCTCTGCCTCTGGCTTGCACAGAAGCGCAATCGTATCCCGGTGGGTCTGATAGCGCTCCTTCACCTGCCCATCTGCTTGCACAGCTTTATTCAAAATATTATGGTAATTGGCTCCCTCTGGGGGCAGGAGGAAAAAAAGAGTTTATATCATTTCAAAATTTGTTCCATCCAATCTTGCACCTGAGCAGTTTTTGTGCTTTTCAGCAAGCCATCATACATTTTTATAAACCTGCACAATATGTAAGATTTTTATATAAAACTTAAGCTTCCAAATTATGTTTTAAGAAATGCATAAACTAGGCACCTATAACAATTCTCCCATGAAGCACACAAAGGTATATGAATAAACACTGCTTTGAGCTACTCTGCCAATTTAAACCTCTGTAACTTTGCAAGACCAAGTCAGTGGTATCAGTCCCTTGTTAACTTCAAAAGACAACACATATTAGGTACACAGAAAGCATGATATAGTGGTGTTTTTAAGTAGTTTGACCTAACTGCTGGGGAAAAAATAAAAAAACCCACCAAATTAAAGAGACAACACATGGATGGAAAAAAAAAATATGTTGACAAAGTAAAATACATTGACGTATTGAAGAGGCAATTGAAACTAGATCCTTAGGAGGGCAGACATTTTTCACTTCATTTGCTTTCTGAAACTTTAGCATGCAATGTATGAAGCAAAGTGACTCAGAGTCCCCAGAAGTGCAAAGGAGAGCTGCTTTATTGCAAAAACTAAGCCTTTTTAAGCAGTTAGCCAGTTATCAGTTTATATACTTTTAAGGCACAACAAGCCCAAGTCAATCAAGCCCCATACACCATGACGTGGACATGCGGCAATCATGCAGCACATCTCTCATGTCTCTCTACCCCTATTCCAGCTGAGTCACTCCCCCAGAGTTCCCCTCTACTTAGTCTAAGTAGCCTGAGCCATGATTTACAAGGGCAACAAGACCCTTATTTCATGAGACTTTACCTATATGCAACATGCACATACACACCACAAGTGCAAAAGCAGCAGCAAATTCCCTCCTGTCACATCCTCTTTCAGCTCCAAGTAACAGTGCAGATTGCAATCAGAATATTTTGGCATAACCTGCCTCAAACTGATATTTGTGTACTTACAGAGCACTGAAAACTACTTTAATTTATGCTCTGGACATCTTTAGAACCCAAAGCATGAAACATGGACTTTACCTGCCCTCAGAGGCTTATAGAGTTCATTGGATGGTGTTCGCTGCCAGCGTTCTTTGAATTTTGCTCGCAGGTCATTGTCTGTAGCTTCTTCTTCATCTAATAATCTCAGAGACTGCAAGAGTAAAATGTGACATGCATTATGAGCTGTTTTAAACATAAAATAGCTTCAAAATATGTAGCTAGTGTAGAAAACAAAAACTGCCTACACATTCTTTTAAAATATAATTTGACAAATAAAAAATAGGCACGAAAGGGACAAATCACTCAAATTTCTTTAGAATGTTCTTTAGAACTCCATCAACTTTTTTAAAAAGAAAATATTTGTAAGGAAACATCCACATGTGACAGCACAGTTTTTGTATGGGCTAAACACTTAAATAGCATACTTTGAAAGTGTTATTAAAGTTACAAGCATTTGAATAAATATGCACTTTTTCTACTGTCATTTAAAGCATTCAGTGGAGATATATCTTAAGTATGTTTTAGTGTAGTGGGTTTTGGGCTTACTTCATCTAGAATTTCTTTGTTCCTTTGCAGCAGCTCAGGCAGATCTTTGATCAGCTGATCAACAGTCTGAATTCCCCCCTGCTCAATCACAGACTTAGACTTGTTCAAAATAGACTGAGGAACAGTATCACCAGACACATCTTCAATAGCAGCAGGAAGATTGAGGGAAGCCAACACACTGAAAAAGTAAATGTATTAAATAAACAACTTTTAATCTGAAAATAACACTGCTAGCTAAACAAACAAACAATCACACAGTCAATTACAATGGAAATGGAGTGCAATGTATGCCTGGGCTGAAATTTCAAACATACATCTCACTAAAAATACATTTCAAAGCTCTTAAAAAGCTAAAGAAATCCTAGCCTTTTAGTACTTACAAAACATGGAAAACATTTTAGGTAATGATTGGTAGACAAAAGAAACAACTGCTTTAAGTTACAGTGCTATCTCTCAGATTGCACTGACTTTTTGTAATTATTTAAAGAACTTTTTTTTTTAATGACCATTGGAATATGAAAATCCTTCTAGATTAATGGTACTGGTTCTGAGAAAGTGTTGGACTCCTAAAAAATAGGGGAAGATGGCAGAAAAATAAATACTACTTGTTTTTAATAAGCTTTCAGATTTAACACCTACAGAAAAGTAGTTCTAAATCCCCCTGTTATGGTTTAAATTTGCCAGCCTAGCAAACAGTAATGAAAAAACACTGCTATAATCTGGATATCTGCAGACTACAAGGCACCCTAGGCTCACAAGCCTCACTTGAGAAACTTAACAAGCAGCCATATTTACCCATTTGCCAGATTTGTGGCTTCTCTCATCTGGGCTATTGACCTGTTTACCAGATCTGCCTTCCTCTGGTTATAAACACTCACAGACTGTTGCACTTGCAATGGAACCATCTTCTCAAACAGGTCTGCAATTAGAGTAGTATAAATTATACAAGCAGCATTATGAAACTAAAAGCACAAACACCTTCACAGCTTTTTTGTACATATTGTACTACAGAGACTGACCTAAACAGTTTAATATGCTTTCCACCTATTCCCCAAGATGCCTTAAAAACAAAAATCTATTTTTAAAGACCTTTAGATTTCAGTTTTTAAGGCTGAATTGAGTTTGAGGTAATTTAAAGACAATATATTTGCACCAACTGTAGGGTTACAAATTAGATTTCCCTTAAGGCTTCATTTCTAATTTTGTTTCATTAAAGGAAAAATATGAGAAAATTAAGAGAAATTTTTCACAACTCATCTGCAGAACTGAAATTTTTCAACTTTATAGGAGACCAGCAACAAGGTTAGTTAATATTGCCTAACTTGGTACTGTCCCCTACAGAACTTTCCTTCTAAAATTAAAAAGATTGGTTTAATATAGAAAATACAATTGCTGAGAAAATCTTATAAAGATCTTTAAGAGGATTGTACATTTCAGGTAAGAAGTTTCAATCTGTGCTTTATTACACTTATCATCAAGAAAAACAACAACAACAGACTGGAGAAGAAAAACAGCAGTTTCAAAAACACAGCTGTACCCTTAACAGAATGCAAAAAGGAAATGTTTATTTTTGCATGGTACAAATGAACTTTGTTGATCACGTGTTTCACAAGGTAACAATTACCCTGTGCACTCCACACACTTTGCTTACCCGTGAATTTCTGACTGAGTGGAACAACAACTGGAGTAGACTTCACAAGACTGGCTTTTCCAATGGGCTCCAAATCTTTCAGGTCAGGAACCCGGTCATGGTAAATGAAGTCATTGTCTTTCTTGGCAGCTGCGAGTGCACGGTTGATTTTGTCAACCAGATCTTTAACGTTTATGTATTCATCGTAGCGAGATGCCACCGTTTTCACCAAATCTGCTGCATGCTAAAAAAAAATAAATACAGTTAAAATAATAAATTTTCTTTCTCCCTTTCATATTAAGAAAACAGATGAGCATACAAAAAAGAAGTTTCAAGCTCCATCCTGCATGAAGTTGACAAATGCATAACAGTAACTTTCAAGATGTCAACACGATCACCTGTCAAATTTCTTGCATATCAGAAGATGCACAGTGCACATGGATCTTCACTAGTAGCATTTCATATAATCATTTTCCAAAAATAAATTTCCAGGGACTTAAAGGAAGTAGTTCATTTTAGCTTTTTTTTTTTCTCTACTGTATTTAAAACAGGAGACAACCTTATTTATTGCAACATCTGAGTCCCTCTAGAAAAAACACATGAGGAAAAAACTATAAAGACTAAAAAGAGAACTGTTTGTACAATTTTTTAAAATTACTCGGATTTAAAGCAGGATATCAGCAAAATACTAGGTATAGATCAGGAAGAATTTTAATCTTTGGGGGATTTTTAATAACATTACATAGGAAAATTTATCAAGAAATCTGTCATATTAGCTGTACTTAGATATAAAGCTTATGCAAACACTAAGATAAAGATTTAACATGTCAAGCAGTATCAAATTGCCAAAAAAACACTAAAACACATCTTTGAAAAAGTTAGAGAGGTGACTTTTATCTTTGCAGCTGATAATAATTCAATTCATGTGATAAGCATGCTCAACAATTTCTGAATACATTTATTCTTAGTTATTTGGATTTCAGAACTCCAACCCAGCTTTCCAGGATTAAAAGTTTTTCCATATTTTTCAGAGAAGAAAGTTACTCACCTGTAACCTCCCAATTTCTTCACCAAATTTCTTCTGTTGTTTTGCCAGGATAGACTGATGATATTCTGCATTGGCCTGCATAATGCAGTGCTTTGCAGCCAGAACAGGAAACACCTCCTGGAAATAAAAATACTGACCAGGGGAAAGTCCAACCACAATAACCACCACAGACAACATGGGATGCAGGAAGAAAAAGGAAGAAGAAAAGGAAATTAGATTCACCCAATTAATGGTTTAGATAGGTTAAAACATTAGAGGTAAATGTCAGAGATCATGTGGCTTTGCATGGATTGAATTTTTTTTTTAAATCTGCTGTTGCAAAATTCTTGGTGTTCATTATTTTAAATGAACTATGATTTAAATCCAAGCCATGAAGTCACAACATTTACTTCAAAGATAAGAAATGCATGCATGTAGTAGAAAGGACAGTTGCAAGAACACATCCAAATACCCCCAGACAAAGCCAAGACAGTGTTCTTAAGAAATGGAGGTGGGTGGAAAGATAGGTCTTCTAGGGGTTTTTTGGTTTTGATTGGTTTTTTAATTAAACAAAGTAATTACACTTAAAACAGCAGCAGGCCTATCAAGAAAACAACTACAATTATGAAAGAACAAATAAAGAAGACCAGTAACTACTGACATGGAAAGCAACTTAAAAGTCATTTTTAGACTTTATATAAGTGCACTTATCTTTGCAGGAGTACCAACCAAGACATGAAGAAAACATTACGCTGCAGAGCACAGTACAGACATGGTCTTAGATCAAGGATTTGGCCTTACTGTTTTATTTCTTAAATCAAGCAGCACTGGAAAACCAGAGTGATGTTTTAAAGACCTCAGTATACAAAGACCTGCTTCTTCACAGTTCTGCAAATTTGCTGCTCCCCCAGAGATGAAAAAATAACATTAAAAAAAAAGGGTAAATTTGGAAGACAAAGCTGTCTCAAAGGCCTTGCAACTGGAGTTCGACACATCCAATCAGCCTTCACGGCACACTCCTAAACATGGAACTGTTCTCAGAGCTGGTGTTAAGCAGCAAACCTTATGCTCTTGCAAATAACCTCACTTGACAAATTACTTTGCAACTGGAACAAGGAGCAGATCTACAGCTTAGAAAGGAACACAGCAACAAAACATAATGCAATGGCTGTATTATATCTCACTGCCTGTCAAAATCATCATAAACATAACACCTACGTGGAAACATTCAAGGAACATGAGAAAGATCTTTCTACCTCTTCCAAAACTAACAGCATTCAAATCACCAGTCAAGATTAAACTGGGATATTTTACAAGTATCAAGGTTGCTTTGGGGCAGTGCAAGATAAGGCAGGCAGAAGACACACTGACTTCCAGTCATGTTTGTCACTAACAGGTCAGTGAACAGTACCTCCGTATTCATGCTGTACTCAACGTGAGAGCAAATTTCACATGGAAACACTGAGACTAAGGAGCCAATTAAGCCCAAATAGAAAGTGTTAGTTTGAAAACAGATTTAGTAAGGCATTAAGTTCTAAGAATGCATCTCTAAATAACACCATAACCATTTCAAGTTTACTTTAATGAAATGCATTACAAATAAATGCACTTCATGTAATGAGATCTTACTTATTAAAAAAACCCCACACTCTTTTGCCCCCTCGATTCTTCACTGTTTTTCAAATTACAGGTTGAGAATACACATTTTAAGTGTCTTTCAGTAAGTACACTGTAAACAATAACAGTTACTCACAATAACAACATATCCCACATTATTCCCATGAGTTACTAACCTTGGGCAAAGTATCTTTATATTGACACTGTTTGTAAGCATCACCATAGTAATCTGCAGCTTGATTTGCTAGTTTAGCTATGATAGCATCTTTCATTTTATCTGTGGGGAGAACAAGAAAAAAAACCAAAGAACAATTAAGACAATCATAAATTTTTACAACTGAACAGGCGATTATTTAATCTTTAAACAGCAATAACTGCATTTTAAGTGTACAGCTTTACATTACATCTCAAAGGTGGGATCCCATTCTTCCCTCTCGATATCCAGCAGCAGTTTCCAGGATTTCTACTTTAATTATGACATCCAAGGTTCAGTCAGTTGTACAAGAAATCTTTTGGCAGCTGCAAGCATTTATGCAGGATTAATAGTGATGCTTTACCTCAAACCAATGGCAAGCTGCCAATAAAAGCCACAACAGTCCCACTCATAACTCTCACAGCTCGCTCCCAGCCCTTCCTAGTGCCAGCACAAGCACTTGTGCACCAATAGTCAAAGAATTTAGCTGAAATCTAGTTAACAAAATAGGTTTTATTTTCAGCAGGATCTGTTTCTAACCCAGTTCCATGTCAGGACTCTGAAAAGCTGCAATAGGGAAGGGAGTGGTCATTTCCACTACAGTCCACACCACTGTCAGCTTACAGCAAATATAGAAACACCACTCCTAGACATAAATAACCACAGCTCCTCAAAGTCATATCCACTACTTCCTATCGGCACATGTGCCTATCTGCTGTGGCATCCCCTGCCTCACATCCTCATCCCGCTCCTGAAGCCAAAGCTGCTAGAATAGGAACATTCTGCAGCTCTCTATCTCCTTCTATACAGGAGACTTGCACTATTGCTAGTGCAGGCTGGAGATTATATCCTTGTATAAAAGAGATAAAGATAACCTCTGGCCTGCACTAGCAATTCAGCCTTCCAAGATAAGGCAGGCAATCAATGCAAACACTGGCTGTCCACTCTAAATAGCTGCCCTTAGACACAAGCACCCAGTGACCCTTAGGTACTGACATACTGATAAGCATGACTGTGGACTATGGGAGATTAGGAATTCTGCAGAGTATGTTTATCTGCCAAAATTCAACCAAAAGAATTCCCAAGTGGTCTGCTCATACCAGCATACTCACACATCTATCTACAGGATTTCAGACATGAGCAGTGATATACTATATTCAGCTTCTATGAAGTAAACATGTTTAAGGTATGCCAGGAAGATCTTTTCACTGAAGAACAGGATTTAGAGGACAAGCTGAGAGAAAGTAGCTTATGAGATATATTACCTTTCTTCTTTGCTAGAATGTTCCTGTCTGGTGCAGTACAAACCACACAAAAAACCTAAATAACTTCCTTTCTAGCCCCACCAAATGTGCAGTAGTTGCATCTTCCTTTCTATAGCTGGACCATTAAGAAAGGAAAAATACTGGCATACTAACTACAATTCCATTAACAAAGAAGATGTTAGAGGAGACTCATCTGTCCATGCAGACAACTCAGAACATATCTTTCACCATCAGAAGCTTTAGTTTTTACTCAGGTATCTTTAAAATATTGCAGCTACAATGTAAGATTTGATTCAGAACAGCAAATATGTTCAGACTTCAAGACCATTAAAACATCAGGAAAGGCTCAGAAAACAAAATAACTGGCCTATAGTTACATAATGAAGTTAGAGATGACTGATCAATTTGGCTTTTGTCAAATACTTCTACTTTCTTTTAACTTCTCAATAAACTCAGCTGTATCAGAAATACCATTGTAGCTGGTAAGCTGATAAATGGACTATCTCACATAAGAGAAAGCCCAGAAAATTCCAAGTAAGGTAAATAGTCAATGCAGCAAGAAGCTTAATTTCTGGTTTGAGATCTAACTTTGAAGGATTTGCGCTTGAAAAACGGGTTTTTGAAGGCAATCATGTTGTCAACCATGATTCTTCACAAAATGTCTTTCCCCCAGAGAAAAGAACCTAAATCCACCAAAATCTACAGCCTTCATAATCAGATGATTATTAACCTTACTGTCTTTAAAACACTGTCAGACTTGTGGTCTTGGGAGTAATCACAAAATCTTCAGGTCACTGTGCACACCTGGGATTTGGATTAGCCTTGTTTCATCTTTTTTATGTTTTGGAAAAGAAGAAATCAAGACAATGACAATCTATTTGTCACACAAAATGAGGGAAGCACCTGCTCCGTTCCTGAGGAAACATTTTGGCTATTTCTTGTACTAACTTATTTCAAAGCAATGTCCAAACGGCCAGAGACTAAAATACTACTACCAGCATGATAAAGAACAAACATAATTTATCAGCTGGCTGAAGGACAACAGCTTCTTGTTGAGCTTCTCCTAAGAGCAGAAAGGCTACAAGAGTTTTCAGGTATCTTCCCTATGAAGACAAGAAACATCACAGTTCAGATAACCCAAGTCTTCCTCCAAAGTATTCCAAATAATGTCAGGAGAGAGAGCCATTTGTGGGCAATCACATTTGACCTCTATGTCTTTAGCTTCTAGATGAAGAACTTTTTCTGAACAAAGAGAGAAGAGCAGAAGAGTAAGAAATTTTGTATCAAAGATAGTACCATTCCACGGAAAACTTATTTGAAGCCTAAGTTCTCTAATAGTGGTGTTAAGATAGCTAGACTTTGAATGTCTATTTCACAATCAACCCTTAATATCCAGGGAAACTATTTTTTGTTCTACCCGCAGAATTTCCCTCCCCAAGATAACTGGGCATTCTAAAAGAACTGGTCAAAGAGTTTCTCTGTTAAAAGCAGGAGCAACCAAACAGAATTTGTTTCCCTTCAACTCTTAGAAAATCTCATTGGTTTCTAGCACAGTCATTTCTTTCTAAATTCTTGTGAAATCGCTCCCTAGACTGAGGAGTAGGGGAGTACTTGCAAAACCCCTTATGCCCCACTTTTACTACTCTCAGTTAATTCAGAGAGTCTTTTGTCTTCAAGGGAGAAAGGGAAAAAAATAATTTAGCAATATCATTTGTGAAGATGAAGAACATAAAAAAGCAGACAGGAAAACTGCACTGTCAGGTGAACCTTAGACAAATTCTTAAGGGACATCTGTATTTTGTGTTTAATGACCTGCAAGAAGCATGGGGAGGATCAGAAAAGGCAAACATAAAAACTTCTGAAACACCCCTGACAGGCTCTTAGTAACTTAAAACACTTCTAAGGTTTTGGGACAAGTTGTAATATGCCCTTAAATATACAAGACAAAAACTAAAGTATACCTCTTGTCGCTTTCAAAAAAAAGACTTCTTGGGCTTGAGCCAGCATAATAAGACTGAGAGTCCCAACTGTGTCTGGAGAGATGTCCACTGTAGGCTCTCGATTCAAGGCTGACAAAACTGTGTCTTTAATGTGTTGAAAAGCACCACTAGCAAACTAAATAAACAAAATAATATATTATCACCCATTCTTTTCATATGCATTTTCCCACTAACAAATATAATACATATAATTTTTTTGAAAGTTTCTTTGGTCTATGGTCTCCCATTTATTGTTTAGTCATTAAAAACACGCCATTGTGACCTCTTGTTCTTGTAGCCACTTACAATGAGACCATTATCATGACAGACTATAAATAATGGTGTATTGGTTACACCTAACAACCTAAGATTTTAACACATTCCAGAAAGACATAAGAGATTATTACTCTAATATTTGTGAAAACTAAAATTTATACTAGCTAAAATTATTAAATCTTAAGCTGAATGTTTAGCTACCAATTCGCTTGAAGGAAGGAGTATGCAGAACTCTATAGAATTATATCCTCCAAATCTGATAAACAAATATGACACAAGATCAAGTACACAGCCAATCCATGTTTGCAATTAAGAGCAGGAAAATATGTACACATTTTTATAAATGTGTATATAGTTTTAAAATTGAGAGATACTTGATGTTTTAACAACACAAATTCTGAATGCAGAAGCAGGGAGCCTCTGTACCTGATAGTGCTTAGCTGCAGCTTTTAGTCCTTCATCGTTATCCAGATTCTGCTCTGCTGCAATCTGGCTTGCCAATGCTCCACAGTTGAACAAAACACAGGTCTTCTCATATCCCAAACTTGCCAGAGCTACAGACAAGACAGACAGTTAGCCAGACTGTTAAGAAAATAAACTTCAGTTCTCTAGCATCCTACATATGAAACACTACTCTTTATCAGTAAAGGTATCAACAGTTTCAAGTAAAAACAAACAAAACCCTAATCGTACTGAACGTGTCAAGTTGAAGTCATCTTCAATCTGAAGACTGTAAAGTCTAATTTAGTACTACCACAAACTGTTTCCATGTGAGCAACTACAGAAAGCAACACAATACATAAAAGCAGTAGCATGAAAATGTATACAAAATAACTTCAAAGTCTTTCTAACTAGAGTGCAGCTTTTTGGCTTTTGAAGCATTCATTACCAAGTGGTCATCTGAAATATGAACTTCCACACATTAATCACTTTGCAATGAGTGACCAATTACAAGGACATGTTCTGTTTTCTATCTACTTAAATGTAGGGAAATTTTCACTTTTAAAGCTATTGTTGCAGGCTGAAAATGCTGAAAAATATCTTCTTTATACATGTACTGAAACAGTTAAGGATTTACTTAGTTAAAACTTGATCTCACTAGGCAGCAGTGTAGACTACTCGAAGCTATTCCTGCAGTACTTCTTCAGCCCAGAGGATGGAGCCCACACTTCTGAAACTAGAAATACCTGAACAGGAACCATTTTGAATAGTAATCACTTTCAAAAGGTTAGTTGCCCTAGGAAAGTGCTTGAAAAAAACAAATACTGTAGATAATAGTTCCTACCAGTGTCAAAAGGTATCTAGACAGTCCTCCTGGAGAATACAGGAGGGACAACTACTGAATTTTCAATTTCACAAACCCAGGTACGGTTATCAGTAAAACATGAAGGTACTCAAGATGTACATTTCTTTCATTTCACTGACACCCAACCTCCTTAAACAGCTACATATTTATCTAACACCTCTCTGAAGCTCCTATGTTAGTGCTCACTAACCTGCACCAAGTTTTCAGCAAGTAAGCCTAAATCTGACATGCAATTTTTCCCACTTTTTTCTGAGTTACACTGCCACAGTCATTATTTTATCTAGATCATCTCCCTTCTCTAAGTTTATTTTCCAGAATTTTTATCAGAATAAGGTCTTGAACTCAGACAAAAGTTGTTTAGACTTGGAAAACACTAAAACTCAGGACAGAAAATATGAAAGTTTCTGAAGTGCAGAATTACTTTATACTCTGGACCACAGCACAAGTGTGATTTACTACAGCAATACAGATTTTCCACAGACTCATCTGTTTCCAGCACTACCTATTAACTTAAGTCAATATATTTCAGATGACGTGTCATGCTGTGAACTCAGTCACTTTTCAAGCAATCACATTATCTGTCAGATACCACTGTGATACAGACTTGGGATCCAGGGGAAGGTGGGAAGCCAACAGTTCAGCACCACTGCAAGAGCCAGAACTCTCAAATTACATCCCTGCATCTTGTTGCCACAGAAGTCTCAGGAGTTTTATGCTGAATTTCTATCTGGAAACTCCTCTTAGAAGTCAAGAGAAATTTTGCTTCCTTGATTCCTGATATCTTTGCTTTACACTGACAAACCTCACCACCAATTCTGATCTCTTTTTGTTAATTTCTTCCCACCAAGATCTGCTTCAAAGTTTCAAAATGACCCTAATCCCATTGTTTGTTAACAGAGCATTACTCTCATCTCAGTTAAAAACTTCTTTGATATTTGACACAGACTGCTGCATAAATTTTTGGCCATCTACCTCACAGATTATTTAGACTAGCATATAATTAACCTGCAGACAAGCCAGCTTCCTCAAGCTGCAGTAACATCACATTTATTCAAATTCTTACGGTAATCATCATTGTTATGGTTACTGATTTTTTTCTCACAATTATTACAGATCTCTAGTGATTCACAGACTATGTTTCCATCATAATTAAACATTTCTGAATTTCTTTACAAAGAAATAGATTCAATCCTCATTAAATATTAGGCCCAAAGAAGAAAGAACAAGCCAAATTCTGAGAAAAAAAAACCCCAAAGCATCTCCAGGAAGGTTTCCAATTATCCAGGACTTCTTAGAACAGTTGGAACAGAAAGCAAGGATCACCTGAGTATGCATAGGTAGGCATAGGTGTATTGTTACAGATATGGTTTACACAAGTGCAACTGCTAGCATGTGTATTCAGAATATAGAAAACTGCAAAGATTTCCAGTAGTTGCTAACAGAGAGCTGTATAAAGCAGGAAAAAACTTTAATAAAAATAAAACCAGAGTAAGTTCAAATATCTTTTTCAGGCTTTGTCTGGAACTTCAAAATTGCCATGGTCATCTTGCAATGCTGATCATGATGAACACTTAGGTATAAATAGAAATACAAAAGAATGATGACACACATCTGAACCACTCCTCACTCACTCAAAGGATGTAGTCTTACTTCTATATTGGCAAGTAACCCTGAATTTGTGTGCAGGATTGTCCCTCTATGACTAAACAAATCAGACTCAAACTCATTATGTTCATGGGAAAAAATACTTTTTTTTTCCTTCCCAAGTGATTAAATCTGTATGAAAATATTTCAAAAAGAAGCTATAGAAGAGTAATTTTGGAGCACAGGGAAATAATTCTATTCTCTTGAAAACGTGGTATCAAGACTAGGTTACTGAAGCCAGCTACCATCACTCCTCTTCTGGAGTGGACTCACTCACTCCTAAGCACTCTTCATCTTACTCATTTAGAACAGGAAGAGCTGCATTACCCAAAATCTACTGGATCTTAATGTTAACATGAACAATTTTGATTAGTATCAACTGGAGTTATTCCCAGAAGACATCTGAGAAGCACACAGTACAACTATTATCAGACTGCACATCTACTTGTGCCTCTGGAAATCTAATATAAAATCTCAATTTTGTAAAAATTCTTTGCATGGTGCTTACATGTTCATTATCAATGTTAAAGAAGTTATTAATCCATTACCAATACAGTTGAATTCACTTGAAAGCTATGTTCAGAATGCCAGAAAGACATTAATTCAACTACATAAAAACATTCTCAAAGTTTAGTATCATTAATACTTGGGTTTTTTGCTACATTCACGTACCCAGTTTGGCAGATCCTCCAAAAAGAGATCCTTTGTCAAAAGCATCTTTCCATGTAAATGTTACACAGACCTGGAAATTGTGAAAAACAAAGATCTTTACCTCTAAGATCAAATATAATCTTAAAATACCCCAAATCTATCTATTTAGCCCTTATATCCTAATTGCATAAAACCTTTCATTTGCTTCTTGGAACATTACAAACATTCTGGAAGTTTCAGGAAATCATCAAGAAGTATTCAAAACAAAATTATGCTACATTTTTTCCTTTCTGTTAGTTTGCTCAAAACATTTCAAGTAGACAAGACAGAAATTGTCAGAATCATTTTTCAGCTCTGTTCATACTCTGAGCAACAGATAAATTTGTTTCTGAACAATTCCTCCTCTCCCAGTAAGCCTGATGGGTTGGTATAATCACAGTTTAAGGAAACCACCCAATCAGGCAGTTTCCAGTGTGCCAAATTATCTGTGTATTTGGAGCTGTTGTGAAATACCAAAATCCACTCATTATTATGAATGAATTCAATAGCAGCATTATCAGGAAATGCCCTCAGGAAAGAGAATGGAGGTAGAAACACTGTGTTTTATTTATACTTCCAGCATATACTTCAGAGGCAATGCAAACACTTCATTGAATCTGCTTACAAGTTCCACAATTCAATTCCTTCTTCACCTGATCAAGTAATTGTAGGCAACTGGTATCAAACCAGAAAAGATGGCAAACTTCCTCAGTTTAAAGTGCTTGGGGAGAACCACTTCAGAAAGAGCTACAGTACTGCTTGAGAGTGTATTTTCCTCTAGCAGCAGGGCTAGTACAGGACATTCTGGTCCCCAGCTGCATTGCTGCTTCCACTACTTCTCCCTTTAGGTGGAACAGTTTACAGACATGCAGATCTTGCTGTCTAAGTTTTCCAGTTTTCCTTGTCTCAGGGTTTGCAGATTACCATAGCAAAGGATTTGCTCACTGAAAATCAATGTGCAAGCAAATGCAGCTACATGCAAAACTCACGTAGAAGTTAGAAATAGATTAACATTACTTAAAACCTGTAAGACTGAAAGAAATTAAGAAATTTCTCCTTTTGATCATAATATTACCATTGAAGTACGATTTGTAGATAAAGAAATATAAATTCTTATTTGTAAACACATTGAAAGAAAATCCACACTTTTCTCCAACAAAACACAGGAGCCTACAGATCTATTCCTGTCTCCACGTGAAGAAGCCTTCAAAAGGGAGAAGTTCAGCTGAATGTCTCTCTAGAGACATGATTCTAAAGAAATATGGCAAGAAAAAACCCCAAACCCTAATGAACACTACCTACATAAAAACTATGTCATGCAGAGGCAGGAATAAAGTGATAAGCTCTTAAATGGAATATTCTATTGTAAAGGAAACACCTCTCCTGCTTCAGAAAACAAAGATCAGATTCCATCCACTTCTATAGGTTTTCCCATAGAAATTATGAATTTAAAATCCTTTAGAACATAGCATGAAATAGACTTCTTGGAAAGCAGAGAGTTGAAGAGGAATCAGCAGAGCCCAATCCTTTCTGCCCTAGACCACAGTGATCACCTAGCCAAAGGCAAAATGCTTCTCAATCTGTAAAACAAAGGCATTTATGTCCACTAGAGGTGAAGTTACAGCATAGACTGAATGTGAGCACCAACTAGCAAATAAACAGAGATTAGGAAAATAAGGCTCAGAGAGATTAGCTGTCTTGTTCAATAAAAGTACTCGTTAGGGGATTAGGTACAGGCTTGGAAGTCACACATCACAGGTGCCATGATTCAGTAACTGGTTTGGCAGTCTTCTTACCTGGTTTTCAGAGAATGGAAACTTTGGTTCAATTGCACACAGCTGATCATAGTATCTAAAAAAAAAAAAAAAAGAAAATAAACACACAGCTATTCGATAAATGAAATTAATAGTTTTGGTTTATTAAACTGGCATATAAAGTAGGGAGAAGGGCACAAAAATCCTACACACAATTAATTAAGAAGCTCATTTGTAGAAATGGAGGATTTGCAGGCTGGACAGTTTCTGTATAAAGAGATTCTTTCAGTAGAGGAGCAAGTTCAGCAGGAGGTGGTTTTTCACAGATAACATGGGAACCCTGTCTCAGTCGGAAGTAAAACAGTATCTCAGACAAAGCTGATCCAGGTATCACTGCCTGATGGATGGTGGATTAGAAAAGGCACCATGCAAAGGAGTCCCTGTACACATACAGGCAGACAATGAGTACATTAAGTCATGCTGCAAAAGTAAATTAAGTGCAGCATTTAACATAATATTAACATGCTACACTGTACTCTCCTGATCTTACCATTATAACCCAATTTCAATGTTTTTGAAATAGATGCCATTTGCCTTGCACAGTACCAGTTGGACCAATCATTGATAAAATTCTTTAGTTGCAAACTTAATTTTCATTGGAATATATTCTAGTAGTCACAGTGAATTAAATCCACAACTTCTACATTACAATATTTTGACTAGTCACAGTGGAAGATGTTTAGGAAAGGATGCCGGAAAGATAATGTACTGAATATAGCACAGTCCCTTCCAATCTATCCAGGTAACAGTAAGGAATTCCAAGTTTTCCTGAGTGCTGACCTGCACCTGCACCATTTGTTAAACATGACAGGCTAGATGCAGAACATGAAACTCTTTAACTGCTAAGAACACATAACATGTGAAGCCTGTTTCCTATACTCTTCCTGCAGCACTGGCCATGCAGCTATATGCTCAACATTATATTGGGCAAATTGTTTTATAAAGAATTTCTATTCCCAATATACAAAACACCTTGCAGTAATGGTTTTCACAGTCTATGAAACAGGACTAACATTGTTCCCAGCTCCTTTCACTATTAAATATTGATCACAACAGATACAGGCATGAGATGCATGTACAAGACCTGCATTGTACAGACAATAAACATTCGTTTAAAAATTCAAGAAAAATTTTCAAAACTCGTATATAATAAAACCAGTGTTAGTGTATTCTTCAGTTAATTGTATCTGCCAATGTATATCAGACTACAGGTCTCTGACTTCACATGAGCCACTGCAATTTAAGACACAATATACCAAGCCATGTCAAAAACTACAATAATCTGCAACAGCAAAAGGACTTCCACCAATAAATGAACTGAAAGAAATTGCTTGTAAGGCTAAACAAAAGTCTGCAAACATTTACTGTGATGGCAATTTTATCAAGATTAAACAACTTACCAACTTTGTGAAAGGTATAGTTAAAAATAACAACTAGCCCTGAAGATTACTGCTAATATATATTTAAATATACTTCCTCCATTGGCCTGGTCTGGTCTCAATACACTTGCTTTAACACAGTATCACAAAGAAAAGGAGACTTTGCATGCTGTCTCCTCTTGACTCAGTTTAATTTGTTAACTAAAAGCTGCCGCTAAAGCCAAGCTGTCCTCCCACATTCCACGATTACACTGTCCTCATCTGCCATGAGGATGGAGTAAAGGAGCAAAGCTTGTCAAATGTCCTTGTGAAGCCGGGTGTGCCCAAGCCTTGGCTCCCTGCGAACAGGCTATTCTTTGTGTCAACATTAGCACAGACAAAATAAGCCAGAGAGGTGTATAACTCCTCCTAAGAAGGGCTTTTTGTTTGGTTGGTTTTAAACAAGTTCAGAATTTATGTTCGCTGTTTTCTTTACTATTTTAAGCATGTGATGTTATTTCTTCTTATTAGAGAACTTGAAAATCTACTCAAGAGTTAAGAGCTCTTTAAAACTCTGCAGACAGAAAAAAAAAATCCCAGAATACAACCACATAAAGTTTTTTAGTTTTATAAATATAAACGGTATAAATATAACAGTACGCATAAAATTAAACATACAAAAATGGTACATGAAGATGTTAACCACAGAACAGCACAAAACCATCAGTACAAAACCAGAAAGTAACTACAGAAGGAAAAGCCACAATGGATGCACAAGTCAGTTACACACAGAGGAGGACAGTAAATATAAAGGTGTAATTTAAAACTAAATTTACAGTAATTTAAACTATCAAGATACAAAGAACACAGGGCACAACACAGAGGAGTGGTGAGTTTGGCTGTGCCAGTGAGGAACTACAACTGCAGCAGTAAAAGGGAGGGGCACATGTCAGCAACACAGATCTAGTGCTCAAAATACAGCAATCTCTCATCAAAACTGGCATTATACACTCCTAAATGCCAGCAAAAAGAGGTCATCAAATGAGTAGGCAGTCAAGGTTTAAATTAGAATTTAACTAAAATTTATGTACTGCATTAAACACAAATAATGTGCCTCCTCCAAAGAATCTTAAAGAAAAATCTCCTTCAAAAGAACATCAAAAAGACCAAAGATCTGTCTTTGCTCTTCAAGATAAGAACCAGAGTCCTGAACTCACAGCTAGAAATCACAACTGCAACTTTCAGCCCTAAGGGAATTTGAGCATTCAAAATAAAACTGTGCACTCCTCCCACCCCCCTTCTATTTCCCGATTTTCTTTTTAAAAAAAAAAACTGCAGGAGTTGTTAGCAAAATTAAACCAAATAAACTTGCACTAATATTCCACGTCTCCAGAAAAAGGAAATAAAATCCAGGTTATCTTTAATATTGGAGGAAGCAAGGAATCCCTTGAAGCTATAATTATACTCAGAACTTAAAAAAAAAAAAAAAACCCACCACTAAATCAAATCTGCCACGACAGAATTTAAGGGGAAACATCTGTACCAAGCTCACCTACATCACCTTCAGAGCACTCAGATTCTCACAAAACAAAGCAAGCTTGGAAGCAGGCTGAGGTCTTTCCCAGTGAAATGGTGCTCATCTATCTCAAATGTTTCTCCAAGAGAAGCATTTGCATTTATCAGCTGAACAACAGCACACCACACCTTTCAAGCTTTATTGGTCAATGCTTGTCTAGGAGATGTGGCTCCAACAGGGCTCACTTCTTCCATAAAAGAAAAAAAAAGTCTAGAGTGACTACTCAGCAAAACAAGGCTTCTAGAAATCACAAAACCATGGGCAAATCCTAGATTAGTTGGCAGAAGATTAAGCCCTCATTTCTTAACAGTTAAATGGTCTACAATGCTCTACTAGGTATTAAGGTCTATAAAAAGCCACAAGGAAGTAAAACTATGCAAATGGTATGCAAGGTTCTAATTAGTTCTTCTAACCTTACTTCACCAACAACATTTTAAACTCCAACGTCAATGAAATTAAACATTAAGACTGAGTATTGTTCTTAAACACCAGCAGAAAAACACTGGAAGTTGGAGAGGCAGAGATTTTCAGAGGAAACAAAAGGCATTCAGGCACTGGATACTTCAAACTTCTGGATATGCAGACAGTTTAAAATAACTGTGCCTTACAGAATAGTTAAGAGAATATATGTCAGAATACTCTTACAGAGTAAGAGCAAAATGATTTTCTAGCAACTGCAATGAATATAAATGGTCAGAAATGGACTAAACAGGCATAACTTGTTAGAAATAAGGGAAAATATGCATCTGTTTGTTTTATCTTCACTAACTTACAGTTAATTCAGACCTTCATCCTATCTCACTGTCACTATAAAAAGAACAAATATTCTCAAGCAATACAATTAAAAATGCAGACGTTTTAAGAGAGGAACTTCAGCATGGGAGGGTATCACTTCATGTTTACATCAGTTCAGAGCTACATCCAACAGCTCCAGTCTACTGCAAGAGCATCTGGGCCAGCTAAACTCATCTGGTGATCACTGCTGATCATCTCCAGCAGGGAGAACAGATCACTGCACGTGGAATTGACTCAAAGCTGGTAATTAGGTAATTATGCAATTGCAAGTGGTTTCCCTTGATTATTCAGAGGGAAAACCTGAGGTGAAGTTGCATACTATGGATAAATTCATTTAATAACTGGCTGACTCTGAAAGAGGGAGGTTCTGCTCAGCCTCTTGGCTTTCCAAAACACTACTTTTATTTATTTTTGCACCATCTCTGATGTTTGTCTGACACTCCACTGAACTCATTCAAGTTGCTCAGAATGCCACGCATACATTCTGCCTTCCAGAAAAGGTGCAAGGATCAAAATTGAAAAGGGGGTTGCCTTCTTTTGGTGCTGCAAAGCAACTGTTCGTGTGAAGTCACACAATGTGGCTGTGCCAAACAGGGATTTCAGACAGAAACTAACAACAAACCTGACTGGCACCTTCAGAAAAGGAAGCTCGGTTCCAGCATGCTCAAATGAAGCTCAATTCCAAAGAAACATAATCTGCTTTTCAATTTGGGTACCAAAGTTCCTCTCTCCGTTCACAGATGCTCACAATTTCCCCGACCTTCAAAGGGATAAACTCAAGTACCTTCAAAAGCATACACAGCAGTAGACAGAAATAGAGCAGGGAACTACAAAGCTACTGTAAAACACAATCAGTGGAGTCAGAGCTTTTACAGCCCAAATACCAGTGAAGGGTTGATAATCATCAGCAACTTATTTTACAAAACTTGCCTTCTTTTTGGCAAGGCACTTGTTAAGTGAGGTTTGAATGTCTCCAGAAAGACAGACTCCACATCCTCCCTGGAAAACCCATTCCCATGCTCTGTCACCTTCAACATAAACAATTTCTTCCTCATGTTGAGGTACAACTTCTTGTGCTTTAATTTATGGCGACTGCTCCTCATCCTGTCACTGGGCACTACTGAGAAGGGACCAGCAGCATCCTCTCAAAACTTGCCTGTGAGGTATTTCTCTGCAATCCCCTACAATCCTTTCCAGTCTTCTCCAGATTAAACAGGCGCAGCTCCTTGTAAGGGAGATACTCCAGAGCCCTATCATCTTTGTGGTCCTTCTCTGGACCCTCTCCTTCTCTTTCTTCTCAACACTGCAATCCCTAAGTGCTTTGGGCAGGTAGGACAATGGAGCTGTTAGTCCTAATGCAGGCTTTATGCACTTCACCAGGCACAAGGCACAGATGAATCTTTTGCTTATCTAACCTATGGTAACTCCAGCACCATAGAAACTCTATTAAACTTTCTGACAGCAAACTATGTTAAGCAGAAAAAACGAAAGGATGTGACTTCACAAATACATTAAGGAGCTGCTAAACATAGAAAACAAAAGGAAATCACGCTAGTAACAAAACACAAAAACAAATCCACACACAGAACTGAACAGGAAGTGAAAAGAAAGCTGTAATAGCAAAAGGTAACACTGAAGAGAAAGAAACACCAACCCTATATGGAAAACAAAATGGTCTGTCATGGGTACAAATTGGAAGAGGGGAAATTCACATTCAAAGAAACTTCTTACTGTGAGGGAGGTGAGGCACTGGCAGAGGGATTTCCCCAGGGAGGCTGTGGGTGCCCCAGCCCTGCACTGCTCAAGGCCAAGCTGCATGTAAGGCCTTGGGCAACCTGGTCTAGGGGAGGTGTCCCTACCCATGGCGGCTGCGGGGGTTGGGACTGGGTGATCTCTAAACTCTCTTCCAAACACTTAACGCTGTCTGCTTTTACAATTTCTACGTACACCTAAGAGCTACTGGCAGACACAAACCCTGGGAAGGGGATGTTGATGGGGACAAGGCCTTCCCCTCCCCGCGCTGCCATCATGTGACACCCCAGGACACCCGGGCGGCGCGGCGAGGGCCGGGGACACCGGCATGCCGCAGGACACCCGAGCGCCGGGGCGCCGGCATCCCACAGGCCGCCGGAGCCGGCCCGGCAGCCCCGGCCGCCTCCTGCCGGCAGGAAAGGCCGCCCACACCTGGGCCCGCCCGCACCTGGCTCCGGCTCCGCCACGCCCAGGGCCCGGAGCTGCCGCCGGGGCCTCGCGGGGAACCAGGGCAGGGGGAGATGGACGAACCGGGAGATAACGGGGGTGGGGGCCCCTACCTGAGGAGGGTCTCCAGCGAACTCTCGTGCTTGTCGAGCGGGCGGCCGAGCGCGCTCTTGCGGAGCCTGCTGAGCTCCTCGGCGGCCCGGCAGTGCTCGGCCTGCGCCTCGGCGCCCGGGTAGCTCTGCTGAATGAACTTGCACAGCGGCTTGGCCAGGTCCACCTCCGAGGCCTTCTTCAGCTGCACCGAGATGAAGTTCGTCATGGCCGACGCCGGGCGGGCGGGCAGAGCCGCCACCGACACCGCTCCTCGCCGCAGCGCCGGGCTCCCCTTCCCGGTCCGCCGCCGCGCTTCCGGGAGCGCCGCGCACGCGCGCGCCCTGTCCCGCCTCCCGCGCCGCTGTCCCGATACCGCCCCCGGAGCGGGAGCCGCTCCTGAGGGGAGCGCCCGGCCGCGAGACCCGCGGAAGGCGGGCTCACCCGTCATCAAAACTTTATGCTATTTACACATATTAACAAACAAAGGCATCAGCGTTTACTGGTTCTAAATGGAATAACTTTATTAATTAGTAACCAAGTTCCTATTTGGTGGTTATATCTGTCGCTTGTGGCGCTAATTAATCTGCAGGCGCAGTTCTTCCCTCAGTTTGAGTCTGGAGTCTGCTGGGTTCTGCCGCCCTCACTCGTGGTAGCTCTTGTCCGGACAGACCATTTTGGGATTATTTTATGCTCAAAACAAAAGGTTAGGCAAGCGTGCAAGCCGGATCGTTAGGGTTGGAAGGGAGACCATTAGTCCAGCACTCCTTACTGTGAAAAATGCGTATTTTATGATTGGCTTTTCACAAATATTAAAATGAATATTATATGTGTTGTGTTAGAAAGTAATGCTGTATTAATTCTCTCAAGTAGTGTGTTAAATATAGTTTTAGGTTATAAAAAATGTTAAAATAGAAACTATGCTATGTAGGATACTTTTTTTAAAGAAAGGACTTGCAGCAAGATAGCAGCCATAGGACACCTAAATCTTTCAGACAAAAAGAATTTGTTGCCCTCTTATCAGAAGAAACTGAACTTCTTCCCACCTCGAAGGCGCTGTTAGGATTCAGAGGAAGTTGACAATAACCAGACAGAATCCTGTGTTTGAATGGAATTTATGCATTGTGTATGAAGTGTATGAATATGCAACAGCTATTGTTTTTAAGGGTTAATCCTCTGTTAACAGGGATCCTTTTTCAGGCTTGTGCTGCCCAGAAAAAGGTACCCGGACGTCCGTAACTCTTTGTCTCTGTTGTCTCATATTGTCCTAATTCAAACTGTCCAAATTATTATTACTCTAATTGTATTACTATTTTTATTACCATTTTATTACTATTAAACTTTTAAAATCTTTTAAAAAACCCAAGTGATTGGCATTTTTCACACTGCCAAGGCAGGGTCAGCTAGAGCAGGTGACATAGGAACACATCCAGGTGGGTTTGGAATGTCTCCAGACATTCACCCTGGGCAGCCTGTTCCAGTACTCGGCCGCCCTGAATGTGGAGTTCTTCCTCTTGTTGATGAGAAACTTCTTGTGTTTTAGTTTATGGCAATTGCTCCTCACCCTGTTGCTGGGCACCACCGAAAGGAGTTTGGCACCATGTGATGCTCACTGTGCAATTACTTAATCATACCTGTCCAGCTACAGCTACTAATTAACAATTTCAAAAAAGGTACAAAATTTAATTCAAACCTTGAGGGACTCAAATCTTGATGGGCTCAGTATGATCCCCTCATCTAAGACTATGAGATGCAGGGTTTGGTATCCCCAGTTCAGCTGCCTGAGGGGAGAAGGGCACTGTGCTCCCTCCCCAGATGAACCCCGGCTGTCAGAGGGTCAGCACATCCAGGGGGACCCCAGGAAGGCAGTGACCTCGAGCACTCGAGATGTGACTGTGGAGCTTGGCTGTGGCAAGGGAAAACCTCACCAGCTGGGAACACAAGCTGTGACATGGCAGTGACAGTGGTGGCCTTGAGAAAGGTGGTGCAGCAGACAGGCATGTAATGCCTCACAGGGTCCTGTTCTCAACCCACCCTAAGGGCTGCTGCCTTAAATTCAAGTGAAAAGGGGCTTCTCTGTAGCAAAAGTTCAAATGTCTCTATTGGCAGGAAAAGGAACGGATTCTCGTGTTGTGTAGTCATGGATCAGCTGTTCACATCATGCCTGCTTTCTGCTGACTCAGCCCAGCATGGCTCAGAGGAGTGAAACAGGCACTCAGCCTGCCAGGCTGCCTGGTCTGGGGACCAAAAGGGAATATTCAGCCCTTGTGCTCATCTCCCCCTTTCTTCTCCCCTTTGTTCCAGACAGGTAAGCCTCCAAGCCTGATATTTTCATAAGCCACCAGGTGATGACACCATAAAAGGAACAGTAAAAGTGCTTTTAAAATTACATATTTGTTCTCATGTTGCAGCAGACCATGAGTTTTGCTGTAAAGCAGGAGATCACTCCATTCTGAAAGTGTTCTGTGCTAAGCAGAGCTGTCTTTGTCGTGAATGTCTAAAGTGGTG
This sequence comes from Ammospiza nelsoni, assembly GCF_027579445.1. Classification (NCBI taxonomy): domain Eukaryota; kingdom Metazoa; phylum Chordata; class Aves; order Passeriformes; family Passerellidae; genus Ammospiza; species Ammospiza nelsoni. Next base: position 49,860,615 of record NC_080633.1, read on the forward strand.
GTGCATAAGAGGAAAAGGGTAGAGCCTGAGAAATCAGTCTTAACCACTCCTGTCACCACTGGGAGGGGCAGCTTGTCCAGTATTAAACGTTCCTGTATGCAGTCCAAAGATGCTGTGGCAACAGCAGCCAAGTCTTCCCAGGCACAGGGATAGGGAAAGGGATGATGGAGTTGTCCTCATTCTGTGGCATCCAGTCACTTTCAGTGGGGCCCAAGTGGGTGCCCTTGGAGCTCTGCCAGATTGCTGTAGTCACAAAACATGACTATGTTATATAGTCTATAGTTTATATATATATAGTCATACAACTATATGTTAACAGTTTCTAGCACCCCTGCACCAAGTTAAACCCCAGCTCAATCAAAACCAAGTTATAACTGACTTAATTTCACATTTTAAAAGGTATTTTTATCCTACAATGAACACAAAAAGTAGGCAGTCGTGCCATACTCCTATCTGGGTGCATGAGTTCCTCAGTGCTTGTTTTCTCTTAAGGCTTTATTGCCCACATACACTTGCAAGCATTTTGATCTCTCAGCTTGAGTTAGCCTTGCACTGGCCACACTTTCCTGTTCAGGGAAAACCTCCTCCCTCATCAGCTCACATTCTGATCAATCTTAAGACATACTCTTAACTTTGGACAGTTTCCAATATCAAAACCTTCTGGAGTATAGTTAGCCTGCACATCATTACAAGATACGTGGCTGCCTATCTATGGAAGATGGAAGCCATCAATATCTTCCAGCATAACACTCATAAACACGGAAAGGGTGTGAGCAGGGAAGGGCAAAAACTGCAGCTATGAGATCATAGTTCTACTTTAGAGCCCCAGTGACCTTTAGATGGCTGCTGCTTAATGAAGGGAATGACTGGTGCTTTGCATTCCTGAACATCCATCAACGCAGAACAACTTTTCACTTTGTCTTAAGAAGAAGTTCCAGAACTTCAAACAAGTGATTTGCTTCTTTCCCACAGATCTCTTAATAAATCAGTACTCCTGAAGGCTTTATTCTGATTATTACAATGTTTAAGTAGTAATGACTTGTCTCCTTGTTACCTATGTCTAGCTAAGTACTATTTCCCAACTTAAAGATGAGGAAGCCACAGTCAGTAGTTATCAGTAGAGGGGGCATAATTTACATCCTCTGACTCAGAGTCCTGTGCTTTAAACAACACACCATACTTCCCTCTTCAACAGATTTATGATAGTATCTAAGGGAACCACTTTAACACAGATTCCCCTAAAATGTTTAAATTCATGCAGCATAAACATATTACAGCCACATTTAAGCCTTATAATGGTCCCTGATGCATTTCATTTTAGTGTGGACATTAGATGTTCCCAGCTTTCCTCTTTTTCCTAAATAACCATTTTTATTCTGTAGAGTTTGATCATGCTGCTTTATTCATAGCATAAGACTTACCCTGTAGCAATTGCACTAATTGGCAAAGAGATGCTATAGCAAACAAATCAAAAATCAGAAAAGGAAGTGATAAGTTGTTCATTTAATTAAATCTGATGGTCCTCTTGCCTAAAGTTCTATTTATTTTATCATTCAGATCCAATCCCATTTTGATACTACTAACATTTTTTGTGAGATAGAGTAAGGACTAAGTATTTTATCACCATTATCTTTTGACCACGAGTTTCAGGAGTGGTTATCATCATTTACCAAAATGAGGAAATGCAGGAAAAAAATCTATCTGTCTGATTTGGTCTGAATCTATTTAGAAGTTGAAAAATTCCTGACATATGGATGAATTCTCTCCTCAGCATCCCATAATCAAAAACATGAGGAAAAATTCCTACCATTTCCTTCAAATTTGACACTCCTTTACTCTTTGTTTCAAAATGTAGAGGTATTATTAATCCTAATTTCCTCAGTTTTAATTTGTACTCATGAAAGTTTTATATTTCTCATATTTGGGGAGGGGCCTGCACCAGGAGATACATTGATAGTGAGCTTAGCTGGGCAGGGGCCATGTTTATCTCTGTGCTCGTAGAGCTGCAATCACAAGAATGCTCAGTATGTCATCCTACCCCGTTCCAATGCTAAATAAGAAAAACACATCTTCAGCCTACATTCCAGAGGTGATACAGGTCAGGATGAAGAAGCGAGAGGCTGGAGACATAGGAAAGCATCAAATTAATACTGTTAGTACACTTACTTAGAGTATAGTGGCAATTACAGAATCACAGAATTACTAGGTTGGAGGAGACCTTCAAGATCATCAAGTCCAACTCATGCCCTAAACACGTTAGCTAAACCATGGCACCAAGTGCCACATCCAGTCTTTTTTTGAGCACATCCAGGGATGGTGACTCCACCACCTCCCCAGGCAGGCCATTCCAATATTTTATCACTCTTTCTGTGAAAAACTTCTTCCTAATATCCAGCCTATATTTCCCCTGAGGCAGCTTGAAACTGTGTCCTCTTATTCTGAGAGTAATTGCCTGGAGAAAGAGACCAACCCCACCTGGCTACAATTACCTTTCAGGAAGTTGCAGAGAGTGATGAGATCACCCCTGAGTCTCCTTTTCTCCAGGCTAAACACCCCCAGCTCCCTCAGTCGTTCCTCACAGGGCTTGCATTCCAAGCCCCTCACCAGCCTTGTCGCTCTTCCCTGGATGTGCTCAAGCATCTCAATGTCCTTCCCAAACTGAGGGGCCCAGAGCTGGACACAGCACTCAAGGTGTGGCCTCACCAGTGCTGAGTGCAGGGGCAGAATGACCTCCCTGCTCCTGCTGGCCACACTGGTCCTGAGACAGGCCAGGATTCCACTGGCCTTCCTGGCCACCAGGGCACATTGCTGGCTCATGTTCAGTCTGTTGTCACCCAGTACCCCCAGGTCCCTTTCTGCCTGGGCACTGTCCAGCCACATTGTCCCCAGCCTGTAACGCTGCAGGGGGTTATTGTGGCCAATGCAGGACTCAGCACCTGGACTTATTAAATTATATCCCACCAGACTCTGCCCATCCATCCGACCATTCCATGTCTCTCTGCAGAGCCCTTCTCCCTTCCAACAGAACAACACACGTCCCCAACTTGCTGTCATCTGCAAGCTTACTAACAAAGGACTCAATTCCCTCATCTACATTATCGATGAAGATATTGAACAGAACTGGCCCCAGCACAGGCCCCTGAGTGACACCTCTGGTGACTGGCTGTTGCTATCTTATTGCAGGGGTTCCATACTGTTGTCTCCTTATCACAAAAGTCCCATACCTTCTTGGTGTTTTCTCATGGACATCTCCTCAGAGCACTGACTCTTTCTTCTTCACAAAGTAACCAACTGACTGCAGTTCCCTTCTCAACCAGCCACCCCACTCTTTTATAGCACTCTGCTTCTCGTTGATTACAGCTGTGGCCTGGTAAAGTCAGGCCTGTTGCTAATCTTTGATAATTGGCCCAGCTGCAACTCCTTAGGGGTAAGATTACTTTCTACACTCTTTATTTTCTTATATTCTATCCCACTACAACTGGCCACCAGCTGGATGCAGCGCTGTTCACCATCGCTCTCTGGGCATGGCCATCCAGCCAGTTCTGAACCCAGCACAGAGTGCTCCTGTCCAAGCCTGTGGGCTGCCAGCTTTTCCAGGAGTGTGCTGTGGGAGACAGTGTCAAAGGCTTTGCTGAAGTCCAAATAAACAACATCCACAGCCTTTCCTGCATCCAAAAGGCAGGTCACCTGGTCATAAAAGGAGACCAGTTTGGTCAAACATGACCTACTCCTCCTAAACCCATGCTGGCTGGGTCTGATACCCTGGCTATCCTGTAAGTGCTGCATGACGGCACTTAATATAAATTGCTCCATTATCTTGCCTGGCACTGAGCTCAGGCTGAGTGGTCTGTAGTTACTAGGATCCTCCTTTCTACCCTTTCTGTGAATGGGTGTTACATTGACCAGCTTCCAGTCATCTGGGACCGCACCAGTGAGCCAGGACTGTTGGTAAATGATGGAGAGCGGCTTCACAAGCTCATCTGCCAGCTCCCTCCTCACCCTGGGATGGATCCCATCTGGTCCCATAGATTTATGAACATCCAGCAGCTCAGCAGTTCTCTGACTGCCTCCTCCTGAATAACAGGGGGACCATTCTGCTCCCTGATACCACTGACCAACCCAAGAGGGCAGTTTTCCTGAAGACAAGTCATCTTCCCACTAAAAACTGAGGCAAAAAAGGCATTAAGCACCTCTGCCTTCTCCTCATCTGCAGTTACCAAGTTCCCTCCTGCGTCTAATAAAGAGCAAAGACTGATCTTACCCTTCCTTTTCTCGTTAATATATTTGTAAAAACATATTTTTTATTATCCTTTACTGAAGTCGCCATTCTAAGTTCAAACTGACCTTTGACTTTCCTAATTTTTCTTCTACATGCTCTAGTAGCCCCCTTTAAATATTTCCCGAGAGACCTGACCCTCCTTCCAAAGATGATACATCCTCTTTTCATTCTTAAGTTCCTCCAAAAGGTCCTTGCCCACCCAGGCTGGGTGTTTGCCTTGTCACCTCATCTTTCGGCACGCAGGGACAGTCTGTTCCTGTGCCCTCAAGATCTCTGTTTTGAAGCACATCCACTTTTCCTGAACTCCTTTTCTTTTAAGGACTGCTTCCCAAGAAACTCTTTGAATAAGCCTTCTAAATAGGCCAAAGTCCACCTTCCAAAAGACCAGTATAAAAGTCTTACTAATGTTCCTCCTGACCTCACCAAACATTGAGAATTCTATAATTTCAAGATCACTATGCCCCAAGCAACCTCCAACCACCACATCTCCCACCAGTCCATCTCTATTTACAAACAACAGATCTAACATAGTCCCTCCCCTGGTGGGCTCACTCACCAGCTACATAAAAAATTTTCACAACCAACTTGCCTTTCAGCCTCAAGTTAAAGATAGTGACTATGTCTGATTTTTGCTTGAGGAGAGGGTGCTGGCTGAATGGTCTAGAATGAGAAGAGCATCACATGCTTAGTGCCTCAGAAAATAACATTGTAGATGTTTATAGAAAGATATTTGTCAGACCTGGAAACTGTTGACATAAGTAAATAATTTTACCTGTTGCATTGTTCAGCATGAGCTGGCGATGTGCACTTGCAGCACAGAAAGCCAACCTCATCTTGGGCTGCATCAAAAGCAGCCTCAAGCCAGCAGGGCAAAGGAGGGGATTCTGACCCTCTACTCTGCTCTGGTGAGACCTCACCTGGAGTGCTGCATCCATCTCTGGGGATCCCAAAATAAGAAAGGCATGTACCTGTTGGAGCAAGTCCTGAGCAGACCACAAAGATGATGGGAGGGCTGGAGCACCTGTCCTGTGAAGACAGGCTGAGAGAGTTGGTTTATTCATCCTGGAGAAGAAAAGGCTTCATGGATGCCTTAAAGCACTCTCGGTACCTGAAGGGGGCTTAAAGAGAGATGGAGAAGGACATTCAACAAGGCCATACAGTGCCAGTACAAGGTGTAATGACTTTAAACTGACAAAGAGTAGATTTAGATTAAATATTAGGAAAAAATTCTTTACTTTATGGGTGGTGAGACACTAGAACAGGTTGCTCAGAGAAGCTGTGGATGCTCCATCCCTGGCAGTGTTAAGGGCCTTGAGATGCCTGGTCTTTTGGAACGTGTCCTGGTCCATGACAGGGGTCTAGAACTAGATCATTTTAAGGTCCCTTCCAGCCCAAACTGTTCTGTGATTCCATGATTATTGTAGATGAACTAGAGCCAACAAACAGGTAATCCAACCAGCATTAGTGCAATATTTTCCATAAATGCTTACAAGAGTATTAGCTATTAGGTCAACTACAGAACAGCCTAGAATTTTCCTCAAGTCTCAGCAGGCTTCAGAAATATGCCATATTACTGATCACATAATGATAGAGCCTGTGCTTGTTAAACATATACTACAGAAACATGAACAAACAGCTCTTCACTTTCTCACATCATGGTTTGTAGTAGTGGGTCTTCATATTAAGCACCATGGCATCACTAGTGTTTTCATAAATCCTATTAAAAATGTTATTATTTTTACTGCTTAGACTATTCATATCACTGTTGTTCTAGAAGATTTGCAAAGCAGAAGAGCTTGTGGAAGACAATAGCAGCTTCTAGTTCAGTAGGAAATAGCTGAGATGCTCTTAAAACATGTTTCCCAAAAGCTGAAGATTGGAATTAATTAAAGATCTGTGAATACAAATATCAAATGTTTTTTCAGAATGTATTTCATAAAACAGCTTTTAATTAGCTGTGTTATCATAGTACTGTATGTTAGGGTGCAGCCATGCTCAGCCTCCAGACACACAAGAGACAATGATTACAGAGGAAATTGTCCTGAAAGAAAGCAAACCATAAATATGCAGTGCTATAGATTTACTGATACAAGTCAGGTGAGTGGAAGGCCCCAAAATGGCCACTTCTGCTCTGAATTAAAGCATTTGTGAGGATGTAAGTTTATACCCTGTTGCCCATCTATTGGTAATGGCACAACTATGCACAAGAAAAAGTGGATGCAATACAGAATCAGTGTAATTTAATCCAGGGCAGATTAAAATGATTACAGCTATTTACTGAAACATTGCATATAAGTTTCTGAAAAATCCAAAGTCATGCATGAGTGTTTAACTTATATTTTGGCATGAAAAATCTGTAATCAACAGATTTAATTGCAAGGTTTATGGTAGGGTTTTAGAAAAAAGTTCAACTTTTCCAAGTTGGCTGGGGCTTTGAGCAACCAGTTCTAGTGAACAGTGTCCCTGCCCATGTCAGGGGTCTTGGAACAAGATGGTCTTTAAGGTCCCTTCCAACCCAAACCATTTTAGGATTCTATAATTCAGAGTTTGTTGAAATGAAGAAAAGGTTTGCTCTACTTTTGTTCAGCATTTAACCACTGATATTACTTACTAAATCATTAATTCTACTTTACATATATAAATTATGGAGTTTTAAACAATTTTTACCCTTAGGAATGGAAAACAAAGGACCTGCCATATTGCATTGAAAGCAGAAGAAAAATCAAACATCTGCTTTTTGTGATAATGGACTAAGTTTTCCCTTACTCTGCACTTATTCTTGCTATGAACATTTCCTTGAAGTGTCATAGGATTTCAGAAGCCCCAACAGGAGATGGGTAGCGTTCTAATGTTATCACATCTTTAATTAAATGTTTGAAGAAGTAAGGATTAATGACCTTGAAACAGAAGAGTTTTGCAATATAGTCTTCCCCTAACTATGCTGTGTTTTATTTTTCTAATTTTAAAATAATAAATGACTGAACCTAAATATGTGATTCTTTATACATTCTGGAAGAGAGAAGGTTTGTTTGTATTTTGTTTTTATTTTACAAATTGCTCTTTCAAGCTTTGATTAAGCTAGCCCTTAACAGCTGAAAGTCACAAAGTTTTCTCTTAAATTCTCTATTAGTAAATAATGCAAACATCAATAGTGGAAAACAGCAAAATAGATGAAAGATACTGGGGTAACTTTGAATCTCTTAATTATTGCATCTTAGGGTATACCTAAAGCAACAGCATTAGTTTATTCACTTTAAAATATTGCTTGCTTTATTTAAAGCATTGCATTTCATATTTTATAAAGAATTTTGTTTAACTATGTCATCCATTCAATCTGAATGCTTTTTGAACCAAAGGACAGAGTAGCCTTCAAAGAGGTAGAAATTAATATATTTCCTTTGTTAGTATTTTACAATATATAATTAAATTTTTATTAGTCTGTCTGCATATTCAATGTAAGAAAAATGCATTTTCCTGTTTATTACACTACAATTACAAGGCTTGTCTTGAAATCTTGAAAACTGCATGTATAATTTGAAGACTGCTAGGTATACTACATTGAAGATACAGAAGAAATCTAATTGGGTTTAATTTTGGAAGATCCTTTCTGCATCGTCACGGATGTAGCAGATACTTCAACTACATCTTCTATTCTGAAATTACTTGTAAAATATTCAAATAGAAACAATTTTACTTCATTTGCAAGATGTCTGGATGGAGGTAGGGAATTAGGTAGCTAGTCATTATGCAGAATAATGCTTGCTGGTACAGACATCACTTCTTGCCACATGGAACAAGCAGGACAATAAAAAAGAGCCCAACAGAAGTACCTTCGCTAGGTAAATTTCCCTAAAAAACACTGCTGAAATTCAGTTCTGTCACTTAACTGATGCCTTATATAGCAAGTGAGAGATTCACACCACTATGTCATCTTTTCTATTGGTAGTGAAGTTTTAATTTTCAGCATCTTAGATGGAGAAGAGCCTGCAAGTCTCTGTTCAATTATCTAGAACTCCTTTACTACACAAAACAGTGGGGTTTGAGAAGACAGTAAAATAAACTTTTTCCCTCCTATGGGCTGTGTGCCTTGCTCCAACAGAGACAATCATGTGTGGGGTGGGAGGCATCTGTCCTTTGGCTGGAGGTGTGTGCTTCTATTCCTGTGCCTGTAGCAGTGGCTGCCCAAAGAGGCAGCTCAGCTCTTCACTCACTGCCAGGTTATTTGTCACCAACTCACTATTCCAGATTCGGAATGTGCTCTTCCCACTCAGTAAAGGGTGTCCTCACACCCTTTCCATTCACCTTGGTTTTGGACCAAGGTGAATGGAAAGCCAGACATGCTTTTGAGCATGCTTGTGTGGGTTGATCCTCATGGGGTATATCCGCATCTTGTGTGGGTATATCCACATCTGCACATATTGCCACTGTCACTGGGCACATGGAATCTGTTCTGTGAAAGCACCTTACAGTCAGGAGAAGGAATTTGCCATTCTGCTCTGGACAGAGCAGACTCACTCTGCTGGGAGGTACTAGGAGATGACAACAGGGGCCAAGGCCTAATTTTAGATTCAAGGGGGATGACGAGCGTGTAAGGAGGAAAGCAAGGATGTGATTTAAAAGCTGTCAATTCAAGGTTTCTCCTTCTAACGTGAGAATTGAATGAATCATTCCCTATGAGCATGGTCCAGGAAGGACAGCTGTGGTCCTTATTCTCTGGAAACAACACACTCCAGTGCTAAACACTCTGAGACTTACAAAAAATGGGAAGATCAAACAAAGGATGGAAGACCCTGAGCTCAGTGTTGTTCCATGCTCCATACAGGGAGTTTATGACTTTTCCCATTTTAAAACACCTCCTTAACACACATACTGATGAGTTTACAAAGGGACACCTCTAATAACTTCTGAAAGCTGTGAAGATCCTCATGTCCTGCTGTTAAACCTGTCCGTAATATGTGGTTTTTATCTTAAATATGCCAAATATAATGAATAGGAACAAAGTTCATCTGTTAAATAATGTAACAAATGCCAGTACAGGCAGCTCTTTTGAAAAGTTTGGTTTGACCACAAAAATCTGGGGATAAATAAATGGCAACAGGATTTGCTGACCACACTGCCAGAGGATTCCTCCTAAAATGCTTGCTTCACAATGTTCAAAGGAGAAATTATAGACAGACTTGTACTAGTGCAATCTGCAAAAAAATAAGATGCAAAAAATGTTGTTTAGTCTTCTATTTTATTGTTCTCCTGGCTGTATAAAAATGTATGTGGTGCAAGCAGGCAACAAAATGCAGCAGTGTGATTTTGAACAAAAAATGAGTTGATGAAGGAAATTTTTACAATACGTGCCTTTTTCTATTTTTTTTTTCCATCAGAGGAGATAACTGTGGCTCACCTTGTTTCTCACATTGTTGTAGGACATCCATAGGACCTCCCATTGTCTGACTCAGACTTAAAGAGGAGAGTTTGAAAGACACTGGATGAGCCAGTTTGTGGCATGACACCGTACTTCAGTCAACACCTTTGCAAAACTTACATAAATTAGGGCAGATTTCAGTGCAGCATTTGTCATATATGATTCATCCTGACATAAAGTAGCTGGACAGGGCTTGACTAATGCTAGTATGTAAACCTTACACCAAGGAATATATAATGCAAATTATATTTTAGAAGCTTATGAGTTTATCCCTAATACTTCATGGATTCCCTCTGCAGGTCCAGAAAGTTCTTGGCGTCACATACAGAGAGTGAAATTTTTGTAATGAGTTCCTTAAGTGGTATTTCCTTCTGTAGAATCCAACATTCAGCTGATTTGTACATTTTTTCATTCAGACTGATTATAAACTACAGTGTTTCATTCCTTTCAAACTGGTGTGTTGGTAGGCCTAGGTACTTAGCACTGTTTCCTCTCCTTTCAGATACAGAGGTGGTGATGTACACAAATAAGATAATTCAAGGAATATGAGATAGGTTACTCCTACTTCCAATATTATGTTTAAAAGAATGCTTGATTACTCTCCACTCTCTTGCAAGCACTGATAGGCTTATCAGCAGCCACTTTCACAATCAGCTGGCATTACCTCCAACCTACTTAACTAGGAATTCCACTATGACTAGGCAGAAGTGACATTAAATTGCCCTTGGAATCACTCTAGGATAGCAAGTTAATTTCACAAAGTTAAATTCAAAGTCTAACCACTTCTCTACTGGTACAATCCTTCATGCTTCTGTAACCCTGACAACACCAGATGTGCATGTGTCTGTCCACTTTCAGGCTTCTGGTCTTGTGTATCCTTTCTGTACCCCTATGTCTACAGCGTCTGCTTCCTCCACTTTTCACAGGCTTCAAAGAATGTACTTTGGATTGGTTAGCTGGATGTGAGTCATCATAGCAGGTCAATTCATTTTCCCATGGTGTGTTTTGTTCCACCTCATGCAAGTCACTTTTTCCATTTTGATCATACCAGTATTACCTGCTTGGCATGGTAATACTTTTATCTGTGCCTGTTTGCAGGGATGAAGCAGCAAAGAATTTTTGCTCTACCATGCAGATGACTCAGCATGACTTTTCATTCAATGTACCTAGTGTTTATATGCTAATTATTTAAATGTAACATTTTATTGGCCAGACATGTGTGGAATGATTCGATGGTAGCTCTCTCCTTCTGTGTAAAACTCATATATAAGGTCTAAATGCATGCACATCAAAGTAAATGCCAAAAAAACCAGCTCAGCAAGAGATGAGAAATTTTACTTGTGATGTATTATTTGTTAAGAGCAAAGGTAAAAATTAAAGATGAAAACTTAAGGGTCTCCAGAATTTATCTTCAGAAGTGCTATAGTTGTACCCAGTCATCTCCACTTTTGGGCTGTGACAGTTTGCTGACACCGTATTTCATCACTGACAAACTAAAGGTTGCTTCAGCTCATTTCCTCTCCTGTGTTCTCCCTTGCTCACTTGGAACATATTTGAGAATGGCATATTAACCAGATTATATGCATAGAAATGTAGGAATTAAGAATGGCAACTCTATAGGAAATGGAAAAGAGAATACTGTAAAGAATGGAGGACTGTAGGCAATTATTGCAAGCTGAGGTGATGACACAATGCTTGTGAAAAAGCAGCAAGCTTAGGGTGTCCTGAGTAGGGTGAGTGTAAAATTGTTAGGGCTTTTGGATGTTCAGTGAGGGACATAAGGAGCATGGTTTTACTTGCCATAATGCCAAATAAATAACCATAGATGAATGCAGGGGTCTTTGCAAAATTTAGGAACACTTTGTTAAATTAGACAAAAATTGAAGCAATTATATATTAATAGACCTATCATAAACATACCAGAGAAGTTATTTGCCAGGAGAACTCTCATGCTAGATCCAGCAAGAGAGCCAGGGGTTTCTGTTGCAGTAGAAATTTTACTATATTGTGAGGACATTAGCTGTCCCTGACTTTCCTCTTTTGCTTTTCATCACATTGTACCTGCGCCAGAAGAGGTCTTCCAAAAAAATAAGAAGAAATTTGCTAAGGATCTTTCTGTGTTTGAGCCAGCATGAGAGCACTCTGGGGTGTGGCCAGGATGTTCTTCAGTGCCTGTCATGCAGAGAGCTGAAAAGTCCTATGGGAAACACAGCAATTATGGTACAAGTTACAGCAACTCTTAGGGTAGCTGGAATTTTTCCAGGAACCAAACTGGCCTGTGGCAACTTTGGAGTGGAGATAAATACCTATACCTTCCATTTGCTTTCTGCTCTGTACTACACCTGAAGGGAACTGAGTTGTCTGACGCTGCCTCACTTTTGCAATGTTCTCAATATTACTGTGCTGCAGAGGAAGAACACAAGTGCATGAAATAGTGCACAAACAAAACAAAACAAAAAACAAAACAAAACAAAAAAAGCAACCCAAAAATTCAGTCTGAAGCACCATATAACTGTAAAGAGCTAACAGATGAAAATAGGTGAAAATGTTCAAGGTATTTAATGTGCAGTGCAGACATTGCTGAGGTAGCCCCAGCAGAAGTACTTCTCAGAGCAAAAGCCCGTAGAAGCACTGCTGCAAGCAAGTTAGCTGTGCATCACAGCACAGAGGCAGCTGTCACACCACTGTCACTGCACAGCACACAACATTGTCACCATCGGGAGGAAAAATGCACTTTTCTCCTTTTAACTTAAAAAAACGCTTTTAGGAAGGAATGGAAAAAGTTTTAAAAATAATTACCATGTGAATCACGTTTCTACCATTACCCTCAGCTTTGCCTAAATAAATAGGGATACTGATAAAAATGACAGGGAGCTCATTTTCTTCTAGCCACAAGATAAAGCTAAAAGTAATAATATTCATGCCATGGTTTTGACTTATTTCCCGAGAGGAGTAGTGTATCTCTTGAATCTACTACCAGCTGCAAATGCCATGCTGATAAAATTAATCTCTCAGAGTGAAAAGATTACACTGTACAAAGCTACTATGTAATTTAATATTGGATTTTCTCCTTATTGCATGATTAGCTCTTTTTATGATTACTGACACATGAAATAAAGAACAGTGACCAGAACACTTCTAAAATTAAGTCAGATTTTATCATATAATGGACGTTTATCAGAGTAGGAGAAAAACAGGGTTCATAAAACCAACAGCTAGTTAGTGGTTATGGAAAGAAAGTAAATCTGCAATTGAACTGTAGTGGTGGTACATTAAATAGGAGTGAGTAATGGTAGCTGAAGTTAGTTAATTACAGCTGGAAATATTTAAAATAGGTGGAACAGTTTTATACTAAAACCATATGATGTGTTTTGGCTTGATTGATCTCAGGAGGCCCGCTGCTGTACAAGCCTTGAGGCAAAATACCTGCTGAGATCTATATGCTTACAAGGAGAGATTACAGACACGTTTTAAAGCTGATAAAGATTGGATTCAGCAACAATTACATAGCTATCGCCCAGTTCTGTGAAATATAATTTGCATTATCTTTCCTCTTTGTGGAAAAGTATTGTTCGGATTAGCCATTCACATGGACTACTGGACACAGTTATGGCTCAGGGAAACTTTTTGTGATAATTGTGCTCTTGGCTTTTCATGTAATGGCCATGTCTCGGCATGGAAGGTAGAGTGTATTTAAAACTAAGGTTTCTGACAGAGGTTCTGTGATCTCAGTGTATTTCCATACCAGACTGTACACTGCCCGAGGCCAGACCCCCTGACTGTGCACCATCAATGATTTATGCACACCCAGAGGCACAGAGGGCAGCCTCAGCACGGTGGCAGAGGATGCTCCTCACGTCCTCCAGCGCGTGCCAGGGGGAGCTCTGGGCCCTGCTGCAAGGACAGTGACAGGGACACACCAGAGCCTGCACCACCAGTGGCCACCCTCACCTGCCATGTGCTTCTTGGGGCATCCTTGCAGCACAGGGGGGCCATTCAGCTCTCCTGTTTGCTAGGTTGACTACACAGCAAGGAGGCACGGGAGAGGAGGTCACACTCCAGCTCCAGAAGGTCCAAGTGCTTGGCGACTGCTGGAGCCAGAGCCTGCCCTGACCTACAGCGATGAGCACAAAGCAGGGTTGGTAGCAGACAGACATGACCACAGCAGCCATGTATGTTTTCACTTTGGCTTTCACCTGCAGCTGCAGACCTTCCTCCAGCAATGCCAGCTGAACACCAGACCCTGGGACGCCAAGCACTGCCTAGCAAGACTCTCTGGAGCTGATTGTGACAGGCTCTGGCTAAAACTTATGTTAATGAGAACAGGAAAAGTATTTTGTGTTGAATAACACTCCTTGAACAAAGCTCCTGGCCTGGCCAGGAATATGGTCACATAACCACACAAATACTGTTCTTCCTGCAACGCTGCCTTGAAGGCAGCCTCTGGTCTGCACAAACATCTTGAAACACATCAGGTTGCACAAATATGCATTCAAAAATGCTTTCAAAGCCAAAAGGTCTGCTTTCTCTCTCTGCTATAACTATAGCATATCCCTATGTATGGACATCCCTGGAAGCACGCTGCAGCCAGCAGTGTGAACATGGATAGAGTAACCTCAAATGGAGTACAGGCATAGCCAGCGTATCTGCTTCATTCTCCAGGCTCAAGTTAGCACTTCCTGAAGCAGCATCAAGATATCTATTACATTGCATCAAAGAGGGAGAATGTTGCTGGTCTAATCTGTCCCCGTGAAACCCAGAGAGCACAGTTGTCGTGGAGCTTCCAGGGTCCCGGGGAAAAGAAAGTAGTGCTACAAAATGTGAGAAATGTCAAAAGTTTTCTAAAAGTCTTTTCAGTTAGCAAAATCTGATTGATTAAAGTGTTTGCTTGAAAAAGTAAGCTGGATTATTGGAAAGCACTTGATTATTGGAAAGCACTTTCACCATATATGCTTCAAAAAAATTAGATTGGGAGAAGAAAACATTTTCTATTTAAATATGCCTCTTCTTTTTTTTTTTTTTTTTTTTTTTCCCAAATAAACATATAACTGTATGCTAGTTTTGAAAATGTCAACAGTTCCCAGGATTGCTTTCATAAATATGAGGAATTGTAGCCATTGCCAAGATACGCTTCATTCCTATTTTTGGGCATACTTCAGAAGTTCATACTTGAGCAACTCACTGCACTCAAGGGATGTTGTGCTTAGGTAAGGACTGACATTAAGCCTCATCATAACAGGATTTTCTGGATTTCTGAATCTCAATGAAAGTCTGCAGCTAAAGTTTTGAAACTAATCCTTAGACATCCAATGGTTCTACAGCAAAGCCACAGAGATGAATAAAAGTGAACTGTGGGTGGAAAATCAGATTTTATGTTGAAATTTTAGATGTTGTCATTCAGATCCATCTCAAATCCACAGTTTGCATGGACTGGTTCTACTGCTTTTACTCCTCCTTTGCCATGTAGCTTTGTGACAGAAATGGGATAGAAGTTCTACATCCAAATGTTTAAAGCATTTAAGGCAAAAGAATATTTCCATTTTCATACACATAAAGAAACATGTATTTTACACTTCAGAAAACAAGAGAGTAAACACAGAGCTAAGAAACTTGTCTATTTTAATTGCAAGCAAGAAGTCAGAGACCACAAAAATACCAATAAATCCAAAGTATGAGGATCCTTGGGTGCATTCTCCCAGCAGAGGCCTGACTGCCATGTGGTATAGCAGCACAAGCTTGAGTGATGTGGCTGTGAAAAGCTGGTGGGTGAGAAGGAGCTGTGAGAAGCCCCTTTGGAGGCCTCCTAGCTTCACCTGGGAGCAGAGCTTAAGCTCCATCTGTTGCCCTGAGCAGAGGCCTGTGGTGTGCCCAAGTCAGACGCCTGTCTCGACCTGGAAGCTGCCTTGTGAGCAGTGTGGCAGCCCCCAGCTGCTGGGGGCACTGCCAGGGACAGCTCTGCTCACCTTGCTCCAGCACAGGGCTCCGTGGGACCCCTACTCCAGCTTGCCCAGCTGCTGGCTTTCCTTCCCTTCCAGAGCAGCCTGCTCTGGCTGCAGTCCTTGCTGCACTGATCCCTGTGCCATTCGCAGGATTCCACATGAACTAGCAGGAGCATCCATCAGCCTGATGCCAAGATCCTTGAATAAAAGTTACATTGTCAAGATCTAAAAACAAAGAACATTGTTTTATTTAAAAAAAACCCACAAGCTACTAAATTGGTCACTAAATTGATATTATTTTTGCAGAGGTTGCACAGTCTTTTCCTTCCAAAAGGATCAGGCTGTAGATTGGCACTTAAACTAGTTTAAAAAGAACCAAAATGTTTAATGTAAGCAGGTATCTAAAATGAACAAACTAAAAGTCTGGTTAAAGGTGAATTTTTAAGCTAGTCACCCTCACTTCTATACATTCTTGATTTGCTGTTTGGCATGCCAATTATTGGAGTCAACACAGGGGATGGTTCAGACATCCACTGCAGAGATAGGTGCGTACCATGCTGGGGGTGGTAGGGCTTTCCCCCTGCTGTCACTCAAAGCACTGACATGCTTGCCCACTTGTGCACGGGGTGTATGCTCTGGAAAATCCACAGCACAGGGCAGGTTTGTGAGCAGAAACACTCGTAGGCTGAACTTTTGATTTCAATGGGAATTTACTTCTAAATAGGCTAGTTATTGTCTTTAAATGCTGGCAATGAATACAAGAATGTCTCTGCTGTGACTCATGCAATATTGAAAAAAAAAGGGGAATTCATAATTGAGACATCACAGACATCATCATTACTCAGTCAAAGGCAAATTAAAAAGAGTCCACTGTTGCTGCCACAAATTTGCATGATATTACTTGGGATTTTATATTTTAAAAAAGTTATAGTGTTTCCTACAATGTGACATGTTTTTCTTGATTCGTCTTTAGTGAAACAGTCCCCCAGACCTATGCAATGTGGATAACTGAGTTCTCTCAGTGGAAAAATAGAGCCTCTAAAGGGGGAACAAAACCCCTATTCACAATCTGACTCTAAGAAATGTTGTCCCTCCAAAGTGCCTGTGTTTCCAATCTGTACATTCACTTCTCTAACCATTTCCCTTCTAGAATGTAGAAATGGTAAAGTACCTAACTTTTTATTAAAATATCAATAAATTGGCACATAAGCATTGGCTTATGGAAGTTCTGACTCCAACTTAATGGATTAGGGCAAATGAATATCAAATTTCTTATGTGGGTGTGTAGAAAAGTATCTGCTAAGAGCAAGTAATTTAAAATAATACCATCATTTAGGATGGAAAATATTTTTAAGATTATCAAATCTAATCACTAACCCAGCACTGCCAAGTTCACTACTAAAATTAGTGCCTATAGGATTTATTTGGAAGTAAACTGGAAATTAAAAAGGTTCAATAAACGCCAAAGAAAAGTTTGGAGGCTGTTCTGAATAATTATTTGAAATACAGTGGGTTTTAAATTAAATTTGTTCATATATGTTTATATAACAATTTCTCTTTCAAGTTCCAACAATTGTATTATGTTTTAACAATTATGCTACATTTAATTAAAAAAAAATTTCTTAAAAAAATTTTAAGAAAATTTTCTATTACTTTAGGTAATTATTACTTATTTCCACATGCTTTCTTTAAGAGATCCCATCCATACACATCACATCAGTACCTCACCCTCTTTCTCCAAATAAACAAAAAAACCACCTAAAATAACAAGCTCAATCCCTGACACTGGTCAGAGTCATAGGACCTGTACCCAGTCTTAGTTTTCAAAAATTGTGTCATTTTGAGCTGCTTGGATTCATGTGGGGTTTTTTACTTCTTTTCCAGTTAGATGTGCTTAAAAACTGTATTTTCTTGACAGGGCAATCTATTGATCATTAATATACCATGAATTCAACTACTAGTAAACAGTCCAATTCAGAACCCATATCACAAAAGCAATCTTCCTCCTTAATCTGCCTCACTTTTCGCACTATTTTACTCAACTTACATTGCTATTATCTTCAGAGCTGTATTTATAGCTAGTTATGTCATTCAAATATTCATTCTGAAGTGTATATTTTATATTTTATATAATTTCATAAATAATATATATTATATAACATTATAAGTATAAATATAGATACAATAATAATATAATAAATTATTTTATTTATATAATATAATTTTCTTTTTATAATTTTCCCACTATTTTACTCGACTTACATTGCTATGATCTTCAGAGCCATATTTATAGCTATTTATCTCATTCAAATATTCATTCTGAAGTGTATATTTTATATTCTACATAATTTATAATAATTATATATATAATATATATAAATATAAAATACATAATAATTATTATAACATAATAAATTATATTTATATAATATAATTTTCTTTTTATAATTTTTTCTCCCACCTAGCTTGGGAGATTTGTGCAGGCTATCGCTTTAGCCATGGGAAAACAGGGAGAATTGGTGCACTCTGAGCTTTCTTAGAAGGCTCTCATGTCCGTGTGTCAGGCTGAAGTGTGTTTTTTAATTGTATATTTTGAAGCGCATATTTTATATCATTTATAATAGCGTATATTTTATATAATGAATAATATTTATGTAAATAATATATAATATGTAACCATATAATAAAAATACAAATACACATATATATGTAAGTACAAATATAAATATATAGTAATGTAATAAATTATATCATTTACATAATATAATTTTCTTTTTATAATTTTTTCTCCCCCCTAGCTTGGGAGATTTGTACAGGCTATCGCTTTAGCCATGGGAAAACAGGGAGAATTGGTGCACTCTGAGCTTTCTTGGAAGCAGAGCTCTCATGTCCGTGAGTCAGGCTGAAGTGTGTTTTTTAATTGTATATTTTGAAGCGCATATTTTATATCATTTATAATAGCGTATATTCTAAATAATTTATAATAATTATATAAATAATATATAACCATATAATATAAATACAAATACACATATATATGTAACTACAAATATAAACATATAGTAATGTAATAATTATATTATTTATATAATATAATTTTCTTTTTATAATTTTTTCTCCCACCTAGCTTGGGAGATTTGTGCAGGCTATCGCTTTAGCCATGGGAAAACAGGGAGAATTGGTGCACTCTGAGCTTTCTTGGAAGCAGCCCTCTCATGTCCGTGTGTCAGGTTGAAGTGTGTTTTTTAATTGTATATTTTGAAGCGCATATTTTATATCATTTATAATAGCCTATATTTTATATAATTTATAATATTTATGTAAATAATATATAATATGTAACCGTATAATATAAATACAAATACACATATATATGTAAGTACAAATATAAATATATAGTAATGTAATAAATTATATCGTTTACATAATACAATTTTCTTTTTATAATTTTTTCTCCCACCTAGCTTGGGAGATTTGTGCAGGCTATCGCTTTAGCCATGGGAAAACAGGGAGAATTGGTGCACTCTGAGATTTCTTAGAAGGCTCTCATGTCCGTGTGTCAGGCTGAAGTGTGTTTTTTAATTGTATATTTTGAAGCGCATATTTTATATCATTTATAATAGCGTATATTTTATATAATTTATAGTATTTATGTAAATAATATATAATATGTAACCATATAATATAAATACAAATACACATATATATGTAAGTACAAATATAAATATATTGTAATGTAATATATTATTTACATAATATAATTTTCTTTTTATAATTTTTTCTCCCCCCTAGCTTGGGAGATTTGTGCAGGCTATCGCTTTAGCCATGGGAAAACAGGCAGAATTGGTGCACTCTGAGCTTTCTTGGAAGCAGAGCTCTCATGTCCGTGAGTCAGGCTGAAGTGTGTTTTTTAATTGTATATTTTGAAGCGCATATTTTATATCATTTATAATAGCGTATATTCTAAATAATTTATAATAATTATATAAATAATATGTAACCATATAATATAAATACAAATACACATATATATGTAAGTACAAATATAAATATATAGTAATGTAATAAATTATATCGTTTACATAATACAATTTTCTTTTTATAATTTTTTCTCCCCCCTAGCTTGGGAGATTTGTGCAGGCTATCGCTTTAGCCATGGGAAAACAGGGAGAATTGGTGCACTCTGAGCTTTCTTGGAAGCAGAGCTCTCATGTCCGTGTGTCAGGCTGAAGTGTGTTTTTTAATTGTATATTTTGAAGCGCATATTTTATATCATTTATAATAGCATATATTTTAAATAATTTATAATAATTATATAAATAATATATAACCATATAATATAAATACAAATACACATATATATGTAACTACAAATATAAACATATAGTAATGTAATAATTATATTATTTATATAATATAATTTTCTTTTTATAATTTTTTCTCCCACCTAGCTTGGGAGATTTGTGCAGGCTATCGCTTTAGCCATGGGAAAACAGGGAGAATTGGTGCACTCTGAGCTTTCTTGGAAGCAGCCCTCTCATGTCCGTGTGTCAGGTTGAAGTGTGTTTTTTAATTGTATATTTTGAAGCGCATATTTTATATCATTTATAATAGCGTATATTTTATATAATGTATAATATTTATGTAAATAATATATAATATGTAACCATATAATAAAAATACAAATACACATATATATGTAAGTACAAATATAAATATATAGTAATGTAATAAATTATATCGTTTACATAATACAATTTTCTTTTTATAATTTTTTCTCCCACCTAGCTTGGGAGATTTGTGCAGGCTATCGCTTTAGCCATGGGAAAACAGGGAGAATTGGTGCACTCTGAGCTTCCTTGGAAGCAGCCCTGCCGTGTCCGTGTGTCAGGCGGCGCAGACACCCAAGAGCCGTGACTCAGCATCTCGCAGCAGACGCGAAGAGCCGCCGCAAAGAGGCTTGCGGGGTTTGTGGCTGCTGCTTTCGCCCGTCACGCTGCAGATGCACAGCTTCTCCCGGGTCAGGAGCTGGGCTGGAGGAGGGAAGGAGGGAGGAGGATGCCTGAGGCTTTCTTTCTGAAACTCTCAGTACTCCTCCTGCGCAGAATGGGTGACAGTTCCGAGCGGAAAATGAATTTAATAAAAACACACCCTATGGGTACAGCACAGACCCATAACAGTGGGTATTTGGTCAAAGCTGCCGATGGCCGTGCTCAGTACAGTCTGCTTTAAACAGCAGGTTCAGCAGCACCAGATACAGGAGACCCTAACCTATTCTAGAGAATGACAGTCATTTACTCTTTTCAGGGCAAAAAAATTAAAATCATTCATCAATTTTTTTTTTCCCTTAGAACACAGATGAATACTTACATTTCCTTCATATGTTTACTGATTTACAGAAATTCCCCCCTCAAAATACCAATTGATATTTGCATCCATACTAAACAGTAGGTTTCTATGTGACAAGGGCGGAAAGCCAAGCAAAAAAAACAAAAACAAAAAAACAACAACAAAAAAAAAACCAAAAAAACCCCTGTAACAACTGAATCTCGGCTTCTTTCTTTTGCTGCACAGCGTTATCCGTAACAGATATGGTAGGTAAAGTTCCTTCGGTCGGGAATCCTTGGCCGGGAATCTCGGGAATCTCCTTAGAGGCGAGTTCACCACGAGAGGGAGCGCTCAAGCAGCCAGACAACTCCAGCAAACTCCAGCGGAAAAACACGCCAGAATCCGGCAGCAGCCAAAAAAATTCTGTCAGCCTAATCCCAACACGGAAACGCGTACAATTCTTTATGGAAAATAAGTAGTTTTAAGCTATATGTATGGAAATGCGTCTGTATGCGTTAAACCACATATATGTTCGGAAAATTTTGTCCTCATTTTAGGAAGAACCCTGCAATTTCTTACCTGAGAAAACCTTCCTTGGATCAATAGTGCTGATGTAGGAGTTCCACGAGTAGCAAATTACCGCTGAGTCTGTCCTATTTATAGAAGGACTTGCATTACAGAAACAAAAGCAAGCCCAACCAGAGGCCAACAAATGAAATGTACGTGTTTTTCTCTTCCCCTCCTCATTGCCATGCAGTGAGAAGTGGGTTGCTTTGTGCAAACGGGGGCAGTCTGGCACTGCACTGGTGTTACTAGGATGAGTATCACTGCTCTGCCTGGTTTGGAGAGTTGTTCCTGTGTAAAGAGAAAGATTCCATTCTGCAAATTTTTTCATATCCTTCAGTGCATTCACTCTCTTGCAATCTTCCTGCAGATAATGAAAATGCCATGACTAGTTTTGCAAGAACAGAGATTTTGCCATTCCAAGGCCAAAATGCACCCAGCTAAATGTCCCTTGATACTGCTCTGCAGTACACTGTGTGCTCACCAGCTTTTATTTTTCAGGTCAGATGACACAAGTAGTTTGGATCCTTTTCTAGTTCTTTCATCCTGCTGTTACAAAGGGTAGGATTACAATACAAAGGTAATTGCATCTATATTGAAATAGTTCTCACAGGTATTTTAACTAAAAGTTTAATTTATTAAATTTAAAATTTGAGAAAATTTTATATCAAAGGACTAATGCATTCCAGATTTTTTTTCTAACATTACATGAAATCATTATATAGCAATTAAGGTCTCACACAGAACACTGGCATACTATATTCCTCCACAGAAATTTAAAGATAGAAAATCCTAATTGATAAAAGTCTAGCAAATAACCTCCTGCACAAAACAGAAAGAAACCTTTGCTTGGCAAACCACGGTCAAATTCTACTATCACTAAAGACAAATATCTCTGTTGCTGTGCAAAAAGGGCACAAAGGATGCTAAGTTATGCACCAGTGCTTTGATTAACTATATAAGGCATGGTAGACTAACAGATGAAAGAGAAGTTGTCACTTACATGTTAATTCTGACACTATTTTTTATTACCTGTAGTTTTTAATTTGTTCTTCCTTCTCTGTATCACATGAATCAAGAAAATTTGCAAATTACTCATAAAAGATTTATCAGGTGGAATTATTTAATTGCAGTGTCTACATGTTAAAACATATTTGGACAATAAGGAACAAATTAATGCCTTGGAGTAATCCAGTAGTCAGGCATCAGGCTGATCCCCCCTCACACCCCATTTCTGTGATCAAATTAACTTTGTATGTACAGGAAAAATACCAAACTACTAGTTTCAGCTCCTGACTGTTTTATAAATAAACATATGAAAGCAATCTCTATTAAATACATAATTTAAAGAACGTTCATGGCACAAGCCTAAATGTAGCTGAGTTCACCAAGTAAATTTTTAATACAGTTATATCTGATTTCATCTTTTAAGACCCAGTGAGAAAAATGGACAAATTTTCAACTAGCTTGGTACATGTATTGCAATATCATCATCAGAACATTCCTGCATTAATTATTTATTTATATTCAAAAGATATTTATTACTTCATTATTCTGATACTGGTAATCTCAGAGGGAGGAATTCAAATGATACTTTAAAGTTACCAACAGTGATAAATTCAGCTTGACAGGATACACATCATACTTTCGCAACGAATGCCAGAAAAGATGCAAAATAAATACCTATACAACATAGATAACAAAGTCTGCCACATTTCTGCTTAAAATAGCACAGTCTTTTACCTCTTGACAGTATTAAGAAAACCCTTAGTGTACTTATCTCCAACTTATAAAAAAATAAAAGGTATGGTTCTTCTAGAAGACATTAAAAGGTGGTACATGACTGAAGGACACTACACCCAAGATGCAATCTGAACATTTGATTCAAGTCACCCAGGGTGGAACATGTTGTAGAAGTGCTGACCCAGCTCCTGGGGAATCCAGCAGGAAGGACAACTTTCTCGTAGATTTCTTCAGTGTCAACCTAGGCTACATCAAGTGTAATTTATGGGAACTTTCTGAGTGACTCATGTTTAAATCCACTCTATTTTTATTATTTTGGCCCGTGTTCGCTATCTGCGATGAAGAGAACTTTGTTCCCTGGCTGATAAGGGAGCACGCTGGGTGCTCCAGGCTCTGCTCTGCCCTCCTTCCCTTGCTAGCAGTAAGCCCTAACAGGCTCAGAGCTCATGCAACCTGGTTATCGATCTCCTGTAGCAGAGAGTGTCAGTCACTGCCGCAGAAAAGCTACTTCTACAGACTGACTTCCCTTCCTGAGAAACCCTTCCCACACAGCGGATATGATCCCGTTGCTGAAAGAACCATAAAAATCCCCTAAAAAGCCTCTGAGAAAAAGAGCACGGCATCCTCCCTCCCCAGCCCGCTGGTAGGATTCTCTCCTTTTCCAGAGCAGGATAATACGTGCGGGAATCGCGCAGCACACTCGGATGGGCTGGGGGCGTAGGAACAGGTTTGGTGTGCAATTCAGGTTGGAAACGCGCCGCACTGGATTAGTGTCATTTACCTCGGCTCCTGCTGTAATTGCTCTGCTTGCTAGCGAGTCACATTGAGAAGACTGAAGGAAATTTGGATTCTGCATTCAATTACAGGGCTTAATGGCTCTACAAAATATTATGCATTGTACGAATACACAAGAGGAGTGGATTTATGCTCACATGCTTGCATATCAAAAAGAAGATTGCATTCCAGAGAAAGCAATCTCCTTAACTGAGAGTAAGAAGCTTTATAAGATCTTTGGCTTGAATGAAAATGCCTTCTTTTTGGAGCCTAGCCCACATCCCTAGGTATAAAGTCCACTAGGACTCTGTGGGAACATCTGCAATGAAACCACGTCCTTTTTCCAAGCTGAGGGACTGCTCTGGATTCAGTGCTGGAGTGCTACTCCTGCCTTGCTAAAAAAGGAAATGAACATCCAAACATCCAGAAGTTCTATTTGCCAAAAGCTATTTGTTTGCAAAGGAAAATGTCAACCAACATTTATTGATACCAACAAAAAAAAAAAAAAAAAAAAAAAAAAAAAAAAAAAAAAAAGAGAGAGAGAGAAAACTACTTTCAATGGTAGCTTTCAAATAAAATTGACTTAGTCTTAGAAAAACATCTCAGGAATAAAAAGGCTACCCATTTTCTGCTGTTATATCAATAGCAGTACATCCAAACAGTGTACCTATAATCAATACTGTAAAAAGGCACTAGTCATGGCAGGTAGTCACAGGTTCACAGGATGAAATACGGTGGTCTAATCCTCTGACTTTACAGCAAGGCAATTATTTTCTGCTGTGGTTTTTAAGAAAACACTTATTACGTGAAATGGAAAAAAAAAGAAAGGCCACATAGCCCAGCATGACTTTTTGCCCTTAGCATAGCTTTGCAATGCCGTCTTTGAGTTGACAAAATAGTTCTGATATTTCAAGTGCATGTCTTATTATACTTTACCCTTCCCCTCAGTTTCAATGCTAGTCACACAACTGGGTTACCTAATCAGTGTATTTGCTTTGAATTGAGAGAATTTTTCAAAAACTCAGTGCCACAAGCTTTACCCCCTCTTTTTGCTTAGGATTTTCTTTCTTCAGAGATTGAGCTTAACTTGGACTGTAATGAAAAGTGAATTTTATATTACTTTGGGTTTTTTTTCAGATACTTTGGACAAGGACAGAAATTGTTTACAGTTGTTAATACTCCAAGGGTCCAGCACCGTCTACTTGGTTCTTTTCTATTTAGCCAATATTATTAGGTCAACAATTTTAAAACTTTCATAGCAAGATATTTGCTTTTTAAACATACAACACCAGAGAATCAGATTCTAGTGCACTGATAAAAAATATTGCAATCCAGTTTGGTTTTTTTCTGAAATTTATTTTTTCACTTCCAGAAGTTTCTTGGGTCTCATTTTCCTAGAAAAGCAACCTGTAATTCCATATCTTCATAAGTGGCAGTGCGCACACACAAGACAAGAACTATTCAGCTTCATCCAAAATTCCTTTTTTGGATTTCCTTCCTGAAAACATGATGAGCAGCTCATAATCTTCTTGTAAATTATAATAAGCTCAAAGTAAATACATACATTTCTGTTTTAAAGGCATCTTTAATCTTTTTAACCATCTTCATTATTGTAAAGCCTAGGGATTGAAGAAGCATGGGATCCTCAGTTTGCTGCATCTCACCAAAATCAACCAAAGGCTGCTTGTTGTCTTGCCTCCTGGATGGAGAGTTCTTTTCTTTTTTTTTTTTTTCAGATCAATGGGACAGAAGGAAAGTGGAGAATTCCTGAGAAAGGGGTTTGTGAGAAACAGACAAGTAGGAACACTGCAGCACCAATTTCGTTTGGTTGACACTGCTGTGAAGCAGCAATTTGCAGGTGTGGTTCCTCAGTGTAAATCCAGCAGCCAAATGAAGGGAGTACCTTGCTTTCCTGCAGGTTCACTCTTCCCCACTCCAAGGAGTAACAAGGCAAGCCAGACAGCCAGACTCTGCTGTCTTGGAACTAAGATGAGCTTTCATAACACAAAGGCTGCTTTCCCCATCTATCTTCTAGCTGTCTTTGCCTGCTCCAACTCTGGTAACTGCTGAACCCCAGAGTGAGAAAATTTAGGAATCTGAATCAGCAAAAAGCTAGCTATGTGATTTCAAAAAAGGGAGAAAAATGAATAAAAATATTATCTTTCTGAACTGTTTAAGTGAGGATGAATAAAAACCAGCTCTGGTGTATGGAAGGGGGGAATTGTGTACACGACAGCAGGGAAGAAAAGGACTGCCTGTATCAGCAGTGGTCTCCAGTTCAGCATGAGGTGAACCTTCCCAATATCAGAGGGGCAGGAGAACAATGTCACTGTCCCTGGCCAGTGATGGAGGTTGTTGTGCTTCCCATTTTCCAAGTGCCACGCTTCTGCCTGCAGGACTCGTGGGCCAGCCCAGCTCACTGACACCAGCTCTGTCATTTAGCCCATTAAATCAACCCCAGTGATCAATGTGTGCAGGGTCTGGCACAGGGGACAAGACAGGGGCCAAGTGGAGCAGCTAGGGTGGGAGAAGGGGATGAGTGACCTCCTCTGCTCTCCTCTCCCTGCATGTGAAAGTCATAATTGTTCCTTCAGAGGCCACAGAGGCCAATGCAGAGGGACAGAGAGGACTGCCTTTCCCACCATCAAGGGGATTTGGACCAGTTTAAACTGGTCCTGAAACAACACCTAAAATCACAGCCCCTCACTTAAGGGTCTCTGTTTTACTTCAAGCAGATTCCTGGCAGTCTCATGTGGGTCCGCCATGCTGGGGCTTTACTTGGGAAATTGCCATCCACGAACAAGAGTTCATCTGGTTCAACTGCACATCCATCTGCAGTTCTGGGCTTCTCAGCACAAGAAAGGAGCTCCTGGAGACAGTGCAGCAGAGGGCCACGAAGATGATTAGGGGTCTGGAGCATCTCTCTTCTGAGGAATGACTGCAGGAGCTGGGCCTGTTTAGTCTAGAGAAGAGAAGACTGAACGAGGATCTCATTAATGCAGATAAATATCTCTAAGGTGGGGGCCAAGAGCATGGTTCTGGACTCTTTTTCAGTAGTGCCCGGCAACAGCAGGAGGAGCAAGGGCCATAAATTAAAACAATGGCCATAAAATAAACACAAGAAGTTTCACCTCAGTGTGAGGAAGAACTTGTTTATGTTGAAGGTGGTGGAGCCCTGTACCAGGCTGCTCAGGGAGTTCATGGACTCTCCCTCTCTGGAAACATTCAAAACCCGACTGGATGTGTGCCTGTGTTATCTCGTTTAGGTGATCCTGCCTTGGCATGGGGTTGGACTAGATGATCTCCAGAGGTCCCATTCAACCCTAACTGTGATTCAGTGATTCTGTGTAAGTAACAGTGCAGAAAGTCCGATGGGTTGTGCTGGATTTATGGAATAGCACTGAGCACCCAGGCTTGCACAACTCTGAATTTAAAAACCCGTGTCTCTCTGGAGTGTTGTCGCATTCCGGATAAGGAACCCGATTTTGCGGACAGCAACGCTGCAGAGCCAACCACACCGGGAATACTGGGAATGGCTCCACGGTGACCTCCCCATCTTACACCGGGGCTCTGAGCAAGGCGGGAGGGGTTGCAGGGCATGGCCAGGCAAAGCCGGGCCCGCGCTCGGAAGCGGGGGGGGAGGAAAGCAGGGGAGCACCCAAGCACCCCAGCACCTTTCACGCCTCTTCCCCTGTTCTTCCAACACTTTCCGCCCAAGAGCGCCGGACCGGCACCGCGGCCATCAGCGGGGCAGACAGCGCATGCGCCTCCCACTGCCGCCGGACACGACCCGCAGGGGTCCCGGGGGAGCGCGCACTGCCCCTCCTCTGCCCGCCCATCCATCCGTCCGTCCGTCCATCCACCCACCCATCTGTCCCGCCGCAGCGCGGGGCGGGAGGCGGGCGCGCGCTCTCCCGGGGGAGGCGGAGCCGCGCGGGCCCCGCCCGGTGTGTCCGCCTGGCGCCGGCCGGGGCGGCAGCGTCGGCGGCGGGAGGCGCAACTTGCACGGGACGGAGGCGGCGCTGCCGCCGCAGAGCCCGGCGGGGGAAGGTGCGGCGAAGCGTGAGCGGCTCTCGGAGGGACTCTCCCGGCCCGGCCCGGCCCGGCTCGGCTCACGGTGGAGGGGAGCGGGCGGCGCCGAGACCCGCCGGGACGAAAGTTTGGGAGCCGCCCCGCGGGCGGGCAGGAGGGGCCGGAGGCCGCGGCGTCAGGAGCATGAGAGGTTCGCCGCGGCCTCGCCGGTGCCCGTGAGAGGCGGCCCGCAGATCTCTGCTCCGGCGGGAGGAGGGAAGGGAGAGCGAGCGGGGGCGGCAGCAGCTCCCCGGGGGATCCTCCGAGCCCTCGGCCGGGGTGCCTGCGAGCCCCTCCAGCCGCAGCGCCTGTTCTCGAGCTCTATTTCCCGTTCCCCGGCGAGGGAAGAGGAGGGGCGGCGGCGGGGAGCCCTGTCGGGATCCCTCGGGACAGCGCGGGGGCGGCTGGAAAGCCCTGAGCAGGAGTGAGCGGCACCCACCGAGTCCGGCACAGCAGCAGCGCCGCGTTCCCTTCCCGCCGGGGGCTTCCCCCTGCGGGACCGCGAGTGCGCATGGGGGCGGCGGGCGCGGAGCCGGGAGCGGCTCCATGAGGACGGCAGGCCTGTCCGCGCCCCTGCCGCCCGCCCTGCCCTGCCCGCGCTTCCGACCCTGAGGCCCCCGGCTCGCCTACGAAGAAACTTTTCCGCAGCGTCCGAAGATGGAGCCTGCCGGCATGGATTATTTCTGCGAGCAGGTACAGCAGAAGGACGTGGGCCGCAGGATGCAGGTCGGCCAAGAGCTGCTGGAGTACCTGGGCGACCCGGCGAGGTCCCCCGATCTGGAGCAGGACCAGCAGCGCCTTGACAAAGTGATCGACGAATTAACAGCGTGGGTCAACTCCAGTAATTTTAAGGTGAGGCTGCTCGGCGGGGCTCGGCCCGGGCAGACCATGATTCATCATGGTTGGGAGGTACAGAGCCCCGGGTTACTTTTTTAATCAGGTAAGAGCAGAAGTAAAACTACATTTGTGCCAGTATTATCCCTCCCCGCACAAAGGGGAATTCCGAAATTTTGGAAGGGTGGTTAATGTTTTATTGTGTCTGTCCTTAAAGAAACGGTAATAGGGGTTTTGGCTTTGCCTTTATCGTTGGCTAGGTGGTATTTTGGTTTTGGTTTGAGGGTTTTTCGCGGCATTGTGTTAAACCCCCTCACCCCTCCCCCCGCAACTATATTACACACTCGGGTTGTGTTTCTTACTCAGAAACGAGAACTGATGATTATTTTTCTTATTTTTTTCTCGCTACCACTCCCCTTCCATGGTGTCTGCACTTGGGTGTAGTGTTTCATGGGGTTGCCATCGTTTTGTGCAGGCCGTAAAGAGTGCTGCTCCACCGGATTTGTATCACGCTGTGTGTATTTTAGCCAATTAAAGGAATAATTGGCTTCTTGGGGTTCCCTCTGTGAGTTGAAAGTTGTTTATATCGTCTTTAGGTGACTTTCCCGTGCCTGGGAAGTTATACAGTATCCTCACGGCGGCCCGATGATGACTCACGTTTCGCTTTTTCCTGTGTGCGTGTGTCTTTTAGACGGAGCCACGGGAAAAGAGCGATCACTCCCTCACCCAGCGTTAACACTTGCGAGTTGTTCTGACGTCGGTCAGCCGATAAGGCGATTGACAGCGCATTTTTAGTGCCAAGGACAATCGTGTTCGCATTGGCGATTTTTTGATTTTATTTATTTATTTTGAATTTTGCCCTCCCCGCGGCGCGTGTGCGCGGCGCGGCCGGGGCAGGCCCGCGCTGCCGCCGCCGGGGGGCGCTGCCGGGCCGCGCTGCGCGCCTGGGGCTCCCGGCCGGGCCCGCTCCGCCCTGCCCTGCCGGCGTGATCCGCCCGCACTTTGGACCTTTAAACTCGCTGCTCTCAGCTTGTGCTCGCTTTTTTCTCTGTTTTCTGAGACACAGGAGGAGGGCAGTATGTTCCTGAAATGGATTTTTTTTCTTCCCTCCACTGACTTTAATCCGCCAGCCTTTGCACGTAGCAACTTCTGAGATTGAGGTCTGAAAAGAATAAAGGCTTAACTCGATTTGCGCACATGATTTATTTATTTTGGAAGCGTGTCTGTCAGTAAAGGTCGGGTTAGCTTGAGGAAGTAGCGTGTGCTGGACAAATATAATTTATTTATCTTTAAATCCATCATCTGAGGATGGATTGTTGGTGAAAAAAATGATTAGTGCAAGACCTAGACAGGTCTTTAAAAATACCCTTTTTCATGAAGAGTGCTAGCTACTTACTTAACAGGGTAATGTAAGAGTTTCTTCCTCCACTTGTAAATTAACAGAATTAGGCGTTAAGACTGGAAATTCAATTTTCAAGATGTATTTTTCATAGTGCAAGGCATTTTGTTTGCTGTTGATGTAAGGTGACAGAACTCCAGAGCTGTTTGGACTGTAGGATCAATGACAACTATGCAGTGCTCCACAAGCATCAGTCACAGAAGGGAGATCCCCTAGTTCAACCTCCCTGCTAAAGCAGGTTCATCAAGAGCAGGTTGCACAGAATCACAGCCAGAT
Source organism: Ammospiza nelsoni (assembly GCF_027579445.1). Taxonomy (NCBI): domain Eukaryota; kingdom Metazoa; phylum Chordata; class Aves; order Passeriformes; family Passerellidae; genus Ammospiza; species Ammospiza nelsoni. The sequence goes on from NC_080633.1 coordinate 49,891,238, forward strand.
GGGTTTTGAATATCTCCAGGAGAGACCCCACAACCTCTCTGGGCAGCTTGTTCAAGTCCTCTGTCACCCTCAAAGTAAAGGAAATTTTCCCCTCGTATTCAGATGGCGCTTTTGTGTTTCAGTTTGAGCCTGTTGCCCTTAGTACGTGGCTGGGTACCCCTGAAAAGAGTCATACAGAATGAGAGTATTACAAATTCTGAGAATTTTAAAGATTGCTTGCAAAATTATTACAGTATTTTTGTTACTTCTTCTCTCTGTCCACTTACTGGTGGCTCTTTGTTGTGTTTCAAAGCATGGTGTTAGTCACGGGTTTGATTCCTCTAGGGGCCATCACTTCAGAGCTGGGCTTGATGATCCTTGTGGGTCCCTTCCAGCTTGGAAGATTCTGTGACTATATTAATGACAACAGCACAAGATCTTGGGTGTTTTGCTCATGATCATCATACCATTGTTCCTGGCTGTGGTAGTGACTGCCACTGTGTGCTGCTTCAAAATGCAGATTAATATTCTAGAAAAATGGCATGTGTTTTACTTGCATATTTTGTCTCATGCCAGCATAGATGTTACACATTTAAATGTTGTGTCCTATTTCGTTATTGCACTCAGGCCCTGAACAATAGAAAGTAATGAATCCACAGACTCATGTGTCTTCTCAAAAAAAAACCAAGTGATTTTTGATTGCTGTATTATTTAACATATTGTTGGTCACCCTCTACTGAGAAATGGATACGTAGAGCACTTAACAATTCTGCTTATCATCTTTCTTTTGTATCTTGCTGAAGGTCTTGGCGGTCTCTGGAGTCCTAAAGTAATGAATCCCTCCCAGTTGACATGACTGGTGATATCACAAGCAGTGATAATGGCTGGAGACTCAGAACTGCTGAGCTAGATGAATTGGAGATACAAGTGGGGAATGCTGGAGGAAGTTTTGATGGAGAGCATTATTTCTGCTCGTGGTGATGGGGATGGATAATAAGGGGATAACTAATGTGATTGCCCTGAACGTGCTGTATTTTTTATTCCCACTGAAATCTCAGTTCTTGCATGCAGTGTACTCTGCTGACTGTACTGAAAGAGGAGATGCATGTCTGAGAGCTCTGGTCTCAACTCTTAAGCTGTGCCTGTGAAGAGAAAACTTTCTACGGTATGCCACCCTGGAAAGTTTTTGGCTCATGTAACCCGAAGGGAAAGACTCTGGAGGAGTAATAGGAGGGTTGGCTTGGCAGGTTTGATAGTGAGTGGGGGAAAAAGAGAATAAGCATTCAGTAAACAAGCTGAACTCAATGATCTTAAAGGCCTTTTCCTAAACCATTCAATAATTCTAAATGTGGGCTAGTTATCAGCAAGGTTGAATTAACTCATCCCCAAAAGATTTTGGCCACATAAAACACAGTGCTTTTGCTGTTCTGAAGTTTGCAACTCTTTATAGTTATTTAATAAACAACCTGGCAATTCCAAACTGAGAGAGCAGATAGGAAAATTTCTGAGTTCATCTAGCTCATTGAAGTGGAAAACACAATTACTAGCTTGAGTTACTGGTAAAACAGAAAGGTGGGATTAAGAATGTGTTGACTCATCTGCAGGTGGTTCAGGGTTGTAGTGAAAATTGGTTGCAGAACATAGGGAATGACCTAGAGAGAGATGAGTCAAGGTTGAATTATGAGGACTTCAGTTACCATGTCTATGCAGTGATGAATTGGCTTACAAAGACTCAAAAGCTTTGCAACGTCAGGGAGGGCACAGATGTGCATAATTTAAACTTTTATTTTGTATCTCACTAGAATGAAAGAATTCCTCACTGAAAATTGGTTGCTTGGTGATGTGGTTTGTTTTGTATTGGTTGGGTCTAATCTCTCTCCTTCTACAATGCAGAGATTTGGGGTTTTGGGTATATGTCAGTCCCTATCCCCCCTCCCTCAACTGTTTTCCAAAGGCTGTGAGGAATAAGAATAGGTAAGTTGAATGCAAAGTATTAAGAGTTGAGTGATAGAATTATTCTGCTGGTATTTGGTATTAATCTGAAATATTTAGCAATCTCAGGAAATGGGAACAGTGATATTTTTTCTGTTTGGACTCTCAGGTGAACTTCAAACAGTAAATGAGTTACCCATTTTGAGAGTGGTACTGCTGATATATATTTGTTGGTGTTACTGGGTTAGCCTGGATCTTCATCTAGGTATATATGAGTTTTGTTTAACACATCTGTTGTGTCTCTCTCATGCTCAGTAGTCACTTGAAATAATTACAAGATTATCTAACTGTGCAGTCTGGTGACTCAAACTGTTCTATGTCTGACTCAAGTAATCTGGAAATCTGCTTTGAACTCCTGCTGAAGAGATGTGGGATGGGGAAATACTGCTTTTAATGTAGAGCTTTGCTAATCTACTCTTGGTTGTTAGTATGTTGTGGAGTCTTTTAAGAACGCCAAAATTGAACAATTACTCTCATTAAAATTATTGTTGAGCAACAAAGCCACCTTTTGATTCTTAAAAGAAATCACACCTGATCAGAACTTACAAAAAACTATGACTAAAATGGTGGTAGTTTCTCCAGGTAGTTTTATATGAGAAGAGTAATCAGGAATGTTTGTAACTACGAGTCACTTGGATTTCTTACCTTTATGGTCAGTATCTTAGCTTGTTTTATTCCTCAACTGCAGTAGAAAAATAATTAATAATCACTAGTTTATGCCAGAGCAGCAGATTGTTTGCCATGGGAAGAAGAAAATCTGATTTCACTCTTTATCCACACTATCAGAAAGAGATACTGTTTCTTTTAGGCAAATCCTTGGAATTATCTCATTCTATGCATCGTGGAAAGTGAGATTTTTCTGAGGTTTGTTTGTCTCAATGCTAAATGCCAAAAGATACTAAAATACCAGTAATGTTGGTGTTGCATTTTTGTATTTCCTTGGTTTGGCGAGTATTTATTTTGGTTTGTCTTTAGTTCAAAAAAAGGCCAGCAGGAGGAGCTTTCAATTTCCAGAAAGGAAGGGAATATTTGAAGTGTAATTTTGCAGATAGGTAAAGACAAGTGGTTGGGATGCTTGTCTGAAATACTTGCGGAGAGATGACAGCAGTTAAAACTTGGCTGACCACACATGTGTGCGAGGTGGAACCTACAATTTAAAACTACCTGAATAAAGTGGAGATACTGAGATCTGAAAAAAGAGAGTTCAGAGATAAAACATGTGGAGTGGGACATTTAGTTAGAAATGACCAAATGCACAAATGCAGGATGTGGGGTGTGTGTGTAGCAGACCTTAGGAAGAAAATGTGTGGGTTGTTTTGGATCTGAAGTTGAACCCAAGCCAACATACGCTACACAAAAGGCAAATGCCATAGTGAGTTGTAGGACTGTAAGATGCAGGACAGAGAAATGGAATAAAAGAGGACCCTGCTAAACCTTTATTTTCAGTTACTGTGTAGATCCAGGTATTTCCTTAGTCTTTGTTAGCAAATGCTGGTGATTTAAATGTCTTTGTTGAAGAAGAAATATTTGACTTTGAACTCTTTGCTGAATTTCATTCTTTTTTTCTTCAAGTTTTGTTTGATCTTGGCTGTGTGGGATCTACTTTCTTTTTTCTATGTAGTGAGAGTGTGGTTTAACCTGTCCATGTGTGAATCCAATTTTATTTTTCAAATTCAATTATTTGATTCCTTCTTGAGTAATAATTACTGTTTTTTTAATGTAGTATTTACGTTCTCTTCATGATACATTAGGTGTAATGGAATATTGGTCAAATAATCAAGCAGATCTCCTGAAGACAAGGGACACTTCCAAGAAGTTTTAATTATTTTAATTAAAATTAATTTTGTCTGGTCTTGAGTTGGGAATGTATAGTCTCAAAGTCTCAGGCATGTCCTCCAGAGGTGGAATTGGCAGTTCTCAGTTGTTTTGCATTGTCCAGTTGTTTTGTGTTATCCAGCCTGTTGCTGGGCTTGCAAGGGTCCCTCAGGGGTGAAGAGAGAGAGACGAGAATCTTGGCTCCATGATCAGAAGGCTGATTTATTATTTTATGATATATATTACATTAAGACTATACTAAAAGGAATAGAGAGAAAAGTCTCAGAAGCTGCTAAGCTAAGAATAGAAAAGGAATGAATCAACAAAGGAGCTCTCTCTGATGATGTCCCAGAGAGAGCTTGGTCTTTGATTGGCCCTTAATTGTAAACATGCAACATGGGCCAATCACAGGTGCACCTGTTGCATTCCACAGCAGCAGGTAACCATTGTTTACATTCTTCCTCTGGGGCCTCAGCTTCCCAGAAGAGGAAGAAATCCTAAAGAAAGGATTTTTCACAAAAGATGTCTGTGACACAGCCTAACTGTACTGGCTGTTGAAACTGCAGCTCTGCTGCTCATGGGGCCAGGTGTTCTGTTCCCACTGTTGTTCCTGAGGCACTTAACGTTTTGTCAATGTCCAATTCATTTTCCAGTGTTTCAGCAAGCTGATTTGACTCGTGTTACAGGCGATTTCAGTGCACCAGATCAAATGCATCTGCAGGCCAAGAGGGATAACAGGAGGGTCACTTGTAGCCTGCGGTTTGATTGATTTGGGTGTGGGTAGAGAGCTTTCCCAGCCCTGTGCAGTGTGTCATAGGAGGGGTGCATCCCTCAGAGCAGGGCTGGCAGCAGTCAGGGCGTGTGAGCCCGAGGAGGGGTGCATCCCTCAGAGCAGGGCTGGCAGCAGTCAGGGCGTGTGAGCCAGAGGAGGGGTGCATCCCTCAGAGCAGGGCTGGCAGCAGTCAGGGCGTGTGAGCCAGAGGAGGGGTGCATCCCTCAGAGCAGGGCTGGCAGCAGTCAGGGCGTGTGAGCCCGAGGAGGGGTGCATCCCTCAGAGCAGGGCTGGCAGCAGTCAGGGCGTGTGAGCCCGTCGATTTGAGCAGCTCTGCTGATGGAAGCAGTTTCTGTGCCTGCCTGAGGAGTGGTGCTGGTGCGTCATGCTGCACGGCTCTGATGGCAGCGCTTGCGAAGCTGCCCGGCTGGAGGCCCAGGGAGGAGACACGCCTCAGGAGGTGCCTTCTCTTGTTCTTTGTTGGGCTGCTTCCCCAAAGTGGGCTGCTCTTCAGCTGCATGAATGCTGCTCTTCCCACAGCAGAGGAGCTGCTGCAGAGGTGGGAGTGAGTAGCAGAGAATGGGGGTCACTGTATGCTTGATACAATTTAAATAAGAGGAAATGGGAAAGGAAATAAGAGACCTTGGGCACAAAAAGAATTAAATTCTTTTGAAAGAACTGAGTCTTAAAATAAAAGTGTTTCTTTGTTTTGCACCATCAATGTGCTTAGAAAGGCTTTCAACTGCAATTTTTTTGGGCAAAAAAAGTTTTTTAATTATTTATTCAAAAGAGAAATACCATACATCTCGTTGTCTTCCCACTGAATCTTGCTTTTAAAGAGGCTCTGTTTGGAAACTTTTTCTAGTGTAGCACATAAAGTTTTAGCCAGACAATCTCAAAAAAATGGCTTACAATGTCAAGTGTTGCTGCATCATATACTTTTGGGTTTTGCTCACAGTCCTTGGAAAAATATTTATGAAAAATTTCTTACAATAGTTAAGGGAAGAACGTTTATGCACATGTGAAGTGAACTGGAGATGCTCAATGGATGTAATGGATCAAGCTGGAGGCAGTACACAAATTTTAGAATACTGTATTGTCCGCATAATACAGAACAGTTTGGATCACACTTGCAGTCTGAATTCAGTTTGGAGATGAGAGATTTTGAAATAACAGAAAGTTGTAAACTTTTTTTCTCCAGTGATCATTTTGAGTGTTACATCAATGTGTTCTTCAGAATTGGCTAAATGCTTCTTAATTAATCTAGGCAGACAAGATAGGAAGCTCAAGTTCCCAACTTGGGGACCGGGCATTAAAGCATATTTCCTTTTTTTTTACTAACCTCTAGAATTTTTAGGAGAGCACTTTGCTTGCTTGTTCTGTCTGCAGTGCAGGAGAGGTCAACATAACAGGGACATCCTAGAATTGTGCCTCTTGGGAGATCCCCTGAAGAAGCCAAGCCTTTCAGTGCAGCAATACACTTGCCACTCTCTAGATTAACACGGGTGATTCATTCAGCAATCCTCTGGTAGTGTGGTTGCTTGCACTGCGTCACTGAAATGTTCTGTGGTTGGCCATCACAGGAGAATTGTGAAGGGAAGGTTATCAGAAGTTTGATAGTCTGTTGTATTGCACTAAATAGTTTATTTAGTTGTTTTGCACTGGGTGATTTAAGATTTGCACTGAGCAGTCTTTACGTTACACTGAATAGTTTGTTATATCACATGGTTTGTTCATACGGATTTTTATAATAGTCTATACCCCTTTTGAGACAATGAGGTTGCAGCTGACAGGTGGTTTAACAGTAGCAAAGATGGGATGCTTTGGAGAATCTTACCTTGTAGTACAAAATATAGTTGCAAAACATCATTTTGAAGGCAGTAGCAGAGGTAGAGGGGGCTCTGCATTTGCTAACCAACTTGGACTCCAATTGTTGAGCTTGAAGACTTTGTTAGATACCAGCAACTCTGCTCTCTCCTTGCAATGTGATGTGATACGTATTAAAAAAAAAATCATGCCATTGGAATTGGAAGTGTGTCATTAGTGCTCTTGAAGGTGAAAGACACAAGAGAATGGAAATAATGCTTCCTTGTCAGCTAAAATATCTTCAGTATAGAAGATGTGTGTGGTACCTTCAGCAGCTGGGTCTGCAGTTTTGGCTTCTGTCAGCAGAGGCAGCTGTCCAACTGCTGCTGAGTGGCAGGGAGAATGGAGTCTGGAGATGTCGTGGCTGGGACTGAAAAACCACACAGGTTGAAGAAATGACCCAGGAAAATGGAAATGTCCTTCTGCTCATGGGGCCAAGGGCATGCTTAAGTATCTACAAGCTTTTGAGTTAAGGGAGGGAATGGAGTATGGATAGATCTCTGCAGATGGGGGAAGTGGATAGAATTGGAGTGGGAAACAGTAAAGGGAGCAGGAAGTATGGAATAGGGGAGCAGAAGTGTGTCCTGAAAGATGAGTAGAGAGAACTAAGAATATAGAACTTGAAGAAGTGAAGTACAAGATAGTGCACGAACATAAATATTTTTGTTTCATGTTGAGCTGCTTGCAAGGTTCTTGAGATTATGAGAATTAAGGAAAGTGTACCTTGTGTCTTGGCTGACAATACTTTAAAAAATATCATCCCATGAAGTTTTTGCATATATCTTGTTCTAGCAGTGCAGTGCTGGAACAATGCTTGCTCTTGCAGGGCGTAGTTGTTTGGCATGCTGTGTCCTGTTTGTCAGTAGTTGCTAGTGATACCACAGCTGTCCCCATGGTGACAGGAAGTCCAATGCCTTAAATTCATTCTTTGGACTCCCAGATAGGGACCTCCATAATTCCCCCATTAGATTCTCATGACTAGTTCACAGATCCTGTTCTACAGAACCCATATTTCCTTGCACAGTTCAGAGATCCTATGACCAAATCCAAGGACATTTGTATTAAGGTTATTTGGCAAGTTACACAAGTAGGGATGTTTTCCTGGTAGTGTCCTGCCCCTAGCTGTCCCCCACAGGGATAGGAAATTACAGAACCACAATGAAAATAATATAAGTATGCATGGTTATCCAGGTATGGTTTGAAGAACAGTATTTCTTTTTCTAGGAGAAAACTTAGGTGCCTGGAAGTTGTCCACAGAAGGACAGGGGAAGCGCTGGAAAGTGTGTGCAGAAGGAGAGCTGGAAAAGGATCAAGCTTGCAGAGCAAGAATAGGCTCAATTACTAATCACTGGTTCTATTCATAATCGTTTTTTGGTTGGAACATCTTGATTTCACTAAAGAGTCTGGTCTTTTTTTATCCAGAACAGATAAAATATTTCTCAGTTGGTTTGGCAACTTTGTTGTGATCTGAGAAGTCAAGGATAGGCTTAATATTGGCTTGTTAAAGAATAGCAAATAACCAGCTCTAGTTCAAATGAGCCTAAATTTCTTTTTCCCTATGAACTTTAAAAGCACTGTTTAAATGCCTCAGACAATGGTAAACCGATGAATCACTCTCAATATACAAAGGCTCTTTCTAGACAGCAAGCAAAAGGCTTAATGAATGCAGAGTAAGAAACAAATCCATTGATTTTAATCCCAGAAGGCATTCATCCTTCATTGGAGCTGTTGGGGAAAGAGCAGTGATGCTGGTGAAAGGTTTTTCTGTTGACAGTGGACAGCCTGTGTTGGTAAATGGTCCCACACAGTGCCTCAGAACTTGGAACCTCTTTGTTGCAGGGCTTTTGCATAACCTCCAAGTTCTGCCTTAATTTACATTTTTAAATTTTTTTTTTTTCTTGAATGATGTTTATGTGACCCCATATAAATTAGGAGCTCTTTCCAAAGGGCTGCTTGAATACTGCACAGATGATACCTACCAGGAGATGCTGAAGCTTAGAGCATTGTGTATCAGAACAGAGAAATATTAAAACTGATTTAAAAAACCAACAGGTAGTTCACTTGCTATCCTCTGTAGCTGTGTGGTACAGCTGACTTGTTTTGTGATGTGGAATGAAAGCAAATTTTGTTGCTAGAGCAGTTTTCCATTACTTCAGCTTGTGGCCACACTGACATTTTAACTCTTCAGTTATTGTGACTTCATACCTGTTACCTGTTCAGAGTTGCAGACCACAGAAGACTTTGCATGAGGTAAAGCTCATGCACGTGTGCTTTACTCTAAGTTTCTGAGTTCTTCATGAGGATGGAAGTCTTCAAGACAGATTTTGCAAAGATAATCTAATGTCTGGAGAAGAGAGAAACTTTTAAGAATGTATCTTAACAGATGAAAAGGCTCCTGTTTGTGCAAAACACTTGCATGGAAAGGTACCATAAAATTGTCAGTGCAAGTCTCAGGTGGGTTTGTAGTCAGGAAACAGAAGCATAGGAAAACTGTGGCTCCAGAAGGAATTTATTTCTTTCAGACACTGGTTTTTAGATGGAGCTTTTGACTATGGTTTCATATTGCTTGATAAGCTGGAAAGTAACATTAAAGGAAAAACCTTGACATTACCACAAAAGCTAATTTGTATAATTCTTTTTTGTATAAGTAAGTTACTAGCTATAGTATTCCATTTCTCTAATCTGTAGATAGTTACTTCTTGGCAATTTATTAATTTAAGCCAGTGATGCCATCCATTTATATATGCTAGCCTGTATTTTAGTATGTAATAGAATTGTGTCTGGGTGAGTTGTACTAACTGCTAACTAAGTTTTGTATCTCCTTTTTAAAAGCAGATCTGTTGTGCAAATACTGAATTTATTAAAACCAGCTTCATTGTGTGGTTGCTTCTAATCCTGGGCTTTTTGAGGACCTTATTTTTCTAGTTTCCTGTAGAAACAAGGCTTGTATGATGCTCTGTGCATGGGCCATGTGTATCACATGCATATCCCGTCAGATTTTCTTCTGGCCTTCTGCCTAGTGCGGACAATTGTGACAGATAGGGATCTTAAGGAAACAGAGGGGTCCAAAAAATGCAGATCCAAATGTTATGAAAATAAACAGCTAATAAAGGAGAGGAATTCTAGTCATGAGTTCATGGGGAAAAATGTGCAGTGCATGTCTTACTAGAAAATGAAGAGGAGGAAAAGCTGTAAGGAACACCCAAGATTGAGGAGGTTGTTCCTTCGACAAATGGTTATTGCATTTGCACCTTCATGGGCAGCAGCAAATTGAGGTAACTACAAGTTGTGAAAAATGCAGGTTCTGGTGTTCATTATGAGCTATTGTAGGAAAAACAGAAAGAAGTCTTGGAACAATATGCAGGATAGTAAACAGCAATAGAAGTGTCCCTGCTTCGTAAAATAATTTTGTCAAATTGATGATTTCTGTTTGTGTTTTTGTTTCTGTATTAGTGGATATTGTTGTCTCATCTGGTTTCTGTACATGAATGGGAAATGCCTCAAAACTCCAGTAGTATTTTGCATTTCCTTTTTTTTTTCTGTTTTGGTTTAGTTTTTGTTAGAGGGTTTTTTTTTTCATTGTTGTGGGTTGAGTTGGTCTTTGTTTTGGTTTCATTTTTCTTGTTGTTTTCATTTGGTTTGAGGGGGTTCTTTATTATATTTTAATGAGCAAATGAAAAATTGAGCTTCCCTAGTTTAACAAGCAAGTGGAAAAATGGTCTACTCTAGACCACTAGGGAAAGCAGAATTAGCTTCTCAATTATTTTCTTTTGGGAGTTTGGAACATGATGTAATGACCTTAGTGGAAGAGCTAAGTGGCCAGAAGTAAGCTCCTGGAGTAAGCTCTTAGCATCTGGGAAACGTTTAAACCATGTCTTGGTTTGGGTTTTGTGGTTAAAAATAGGAAAACATTGGATTTCTAATACTTATTTTCTTCTGTTTTAAGACAAGAATTTAAAAAATCTGAATTGCTCTGGTATATGTAAATAAACTTGATCCATTTCAAACATATTCTGATAACTTTGTCTTGATAGGAACTTTGAAAGAATTCTTAGCTCTTCAACTGAAACTTTAATTTAAGATAGCTTTTCAGCATACTTGCATTTCTATCCTTAAGTTATTTGCAATATATTTTAAAACTTTCCTTATTGATCTGGTTTATAATATGCAATGCTTTTGTTTCAACAGGTAGCACTACTGGGATTAGATGTTTTAGGTGCCTTTGTTGACAGACTATCAGGACGCTTTAAACCCTATATAGGAACTGGTAAGTGAAAATACAACTTTTTCCCTAAGACCAAACAGTAAAAAACACTTCCTCCCTTCTCTCCTAGCAGCTGAAGTGGAACATGTTGAAAACTTCTTGAGCTAATTATAATGTACTGGCAGGCATTTTACTGGTGTTGGAATTGAAATAATTGTAGAGTAGCATGTCAGTATTCATTTGTCACTGATTTCTTAGGTGGTGCTTGGGATTTTTTTAATGGTTCAAGGAGTGCCATTCCAGTAATTAGTTCGATGCTATATGGTTGCTTACCACTCCCTGAGACAGTCCTCTAAAATTTACATTGAAACACAAGTATTATCTTCAAGTTGTGTTAAAGATGGAAGGTTTGATTTGCAGATCACTTTAATCAGAGATTTATGCCTCCTGAAGCCTGTAGTCTCAGAGGATTATGTGATCTACCTTCTGTTAGATAAATAACTTGACTGTAGCTTTTAGTAATCTAAAGTTTTTATGGGATGAAAGAAAGAAGTACTAACTCTTATTCCTGTGTGAAATGTTTACTCAAATGAATTTCAGGTTAATGGATCTACATGTGCTGGAGTATGAGACCTTTTTTGTGGGAGGTACAAGCAAACTACTTGTCAACTCATTTTGCTGCTGGCTTTGAAAAGAGCTAGTGATATTAGGATATTAATGTTGGTTTTATAGCACTGGCTGTTTTTGACAGAAGTTTCTAGTGAATGTCCTTTTTCAAAATTTGAGTAAGTTACATCATTTTCCCTGATCCCCAGCTATCTCAAATTATCAAAATTTTACATGTTTAGTTTTGTAATTAAGAGCTTTGAAATAAAATTTCAAAGTTCAGGAATACAAAGAATAATTTATGAAAAGCTGCTAACTAAATTAATTGAAAGCTTATTTCAGTGTTCTGTGGAGCTACTGCAGTAGTGTGCTACAGAAGTTAAATCTGTTTTGTTGCAGAGAGCTTCTCTTTGGCTGGTTAATTTTGTATTGGAGCAGTGTAAGGGAACTGGAGGCATATTGTGCTATGCACAGTATTGATTTTTGAATAGTCTCCATTTGTAGCTACAAACACTGTTTTGCTCCAGAGTTTGACTAAGTTTTGGTTTTTATTTTAAGTCTGTAAAACCTAAAATTACATCACATTATTAAAGGACAGTTGGGAAGCTTATTCAGTTTTTCTCTGTTGTTTTAAGTATGAACTATCTGAGAATAGTTTGAAAATCCTCTTGTGGGTTTGGGCTTTTCTTGTCACAGTAGTTGAGTGAGACCACGTGCAAACTGAATATTTAAATTTCAGTAGTATTTATATTAAAAAGCAGAAGAGAGAGAGAGTACTGGCAGTGGGTGGCCGTTTAACACACATTACATCTGAAGCTGTGTATTCTCCAAGTATTTTTCAGTTAAGCTAAGAAGCACTGCTTTCAACTGAAACTGAGCCTCAGAGCATCTCCAGAATGAAGATCTCTAGAATATTCAAGTTACTGTTGTTCATGATCAACTTCTGTATAAACAAACCTAACAGTCGCTGAAATCTTAGTCTCAGTAAAGGCAGAAAACAGTATTTTAGGTTACTTTTTAAAAGAGTGATATGAATTTTCCTCAGTTGTTAGCTCTCTTTCTCCAAGTTTCATAACAAGATGGGAATATCATTCAGTTTTTGTCAGTGAAGCAGTAACATAAAAACATTATTGTAACTGTCTCGGGTTTGTGTAGTCAGGGCTTATGAGAATAATTAAAAGCACATTGGTGAAGCAGAGAACTGCTTCCTTCAAGAAAACTTAAAGAACCAGGAGTTTCCTAAATCATGTTCTGTTGACTCTGCAGATTTGTCTTCTAATGTAATCTGACTCCATTAAGTCAGACCAAAGACTTGTATTTGACAGTGATTTGTTTGCAGTTGCCTGAGAAGAAAGCAAGGACAGGAGAAACAGGCAGTGATAACTCCTTCATCAGTAGGAGTTCTCAGCAGTCTTACAGGTTAGGGCCAGCTGAGGCACATGGGATATTCAGTGTATGCCCTTTCACTTTGTTTTCCTACAGCTTTTTCTGTTTAGTTTCTGACCCACATTTGGTTTTTGCAGTGTTCTGTAGAAGTACTTAAGTATGAGAAACTTGTTTGGACTGATTGCCTGAAAAACTTGGTGCTTGCTAGATCTTGTGTTAGAGAGGTGAGCCAACATTTCATACCTTCCTGCCAGTTTCTATTTATGGATCTCTTCCATGCCTGTCCTCTGCTATCCCTCCCTCTGCCCCAGCTCAAAGACACAATGGAGCTGTTTCTTGTATACAACTGTTTGCCCTTTCAGTGCCTTTCTGTTGTGGTGCATTTGAGTAAAGGAAGCCATATCTGTCACACCATACCAGAGAGGTGCCTATGTTCATAGTGGCACAATTGTATTTGTTTGTGTTTGTCATCTATTACTTTTGTAGTTATTGATTATAGATTCCTCTGTTTCATAGCTGCTTGTAGGAGGATAGAATATGAGAAAATAGTGTAGAAAGTAATCTTACCCCTAAGGACTTGCAGCTGGGCCAATTAGCAAAGATTAGGAGCAGGCCTGGCTTTACCAGGCCACAGCTGTAACCAATGAGAAGCAGAGTGCTATAACAGAGTGGGGTGGCTGGTTGAGAGGGGAACTGCAGTCAGTTGGTTACTGTGTGAAGAAGAAAGAGTCAGTGCTCTGAGGAGATGCTCATGAGAAACACCAAGAAGGTGTGAAACTTTTGTGATAAGGAGGCAACAGTATGGACCCCCTGCAATAAGATGACGAGAGTTGGAGACCCCGATGTGATTCGGGAAAAAGGACTCAAATACTAAACTGTATGACCCTGTGGATTTGGGAAAAAGGACTTAAGTATCAACCAATGTGATCTCGTGGTGATTCAGGAAACAAGACTTAAACATTAAGCAATGTGGTCCCATAGTGATTTGAATGGAGAACTGCATGAGGAAAAGTAAGAAGAAACAGAATTTACTAAAGTAACTGTAAGAACTAGAAAAAGAGTAGTTCTGTTATTCAGTACAATGTGTTTATTGATTAGTGAAATATATCAATTGCAGCTATTAATGTTTGTTAAGTATGAGTATAAAAGATTTTGAAGATACTTTTTAAACTGAGAAAAGCTGCAAAATGGAACCAACATTTAGAAATACATATATATATATATATTTGTACTGTAATATGTTGTCTGAATATTTGTTGTAAATGAAATACATGAATGCGTCATAATGTTAATTTATTTGAACGTGTCCTTCTAGAAATGCTGCAACTCTGTAATTAAAAGAAAAAGGGGCAATTGTAGGGGGATAGAATATAAGAAAATAAAGAGTGTAGAAAGTAATCTCACCCCTAAGGAGTTGCAGCTGGGCCAATTATCAAAGATTAGCAACAGGCCTGGCTTTACCAGGCCACAGCTGTAACCAACGAGAAGCAGAGTGCTATAAAAGAGTGCGGTGGCTGGATAAGAAGGGAACTGCAGTCAGTTGGCTGCTTTGTGAAGAAGAAAGAGTCAGTGCTCTGAGGAGATGCCCATGAGAAACACCAAGAAGGTATGGGACTTTTGTGATAAGGAGACAACAGTATGGAACCCCTTCAATACGATGACAACAGCTGCTCCCTGAAAATTTACCTAATATGTGCATGAGACTGTGTACTACAACACCCTGTTTCCTGTGCAGTGATGGTGGATTTGGGGCCCACTCTCCAGGGTAGTGTTTTTGCTCCATGCCTTTATTGTTAGGGCAAGACCCCTTCTTGAGAGCTGTGTGGAAGTCCAGCTCTCTAGAGAGATTTTAGTTTTTGTTTTGTTTTGGTTTTTTTTTGTTTTTTTGTTTTTTTTTTTAGCTTGGTTATGTCCAGTTAAGTGATTCTCTTGGTTATGTCCAGTTAAGTTACCTGGATATTGTTAGTGGGGTATATAATCGTGTATTTCAGATATGCAGTGCATTCAGGTGATATTAGGAGAAAACAAAAATCATGGAATTAAGCTTGAAAATGTTGGGAAATTTGTAAGCAAAGTAGTTCAGTTAAGTAACACAGGGGCCCCACAGACCTATCTTAGTACTAATTTATATGGTTGGCTTTTACTTTCTCTGTTTTGGTCAAATAAATGTAAGTGTATTATTTTTTGAAGGCAAACATAACAGAATTTTTCCAGGGAATTCAATTATTACTTTGAAATATTCAAACTATAGTTAACTTCTCATTTATTGCACTAAGCTATTGTAGGTGCTTGTATTCTCCAAAAATAATAAGGATTGCACCATAACTACAGCAGAGCAGGATAGATGTAAAATACCTAACTGCTTTGTTCTCTGCTTTTTTAAAATACAATGCAGCCTCTTTTCTAGGTAAAGCTTCAATTTTACAGCTGTTTTCACTTATAACATACCTGCAACTTTAAATGTATTTTTCTTTTAATAAACAGTGTTATATTTTGGTGACCCTGAGATGTTTTTATTTGTGATTCAGATCTCAGTAAATGATGGAAGTATAATAATACATTATCCAACTGCAATATGGGAAAACATATTCAATCTTTTCCCACCCCATCCCAATTTAATTTCCTGTTCTGTTTTGATGGGGGTGGATTTCCTTAAGTGAAGAGGACAGCTAATGTTACTGAATATTCACCCCCTTAAACATTACAGGCTTCTGCTTTACTACAGTCTTTTCAACCTACATATATTTACATTTGGGCAAAACCAATACAACAGTGGTAGGGCAGATACCTTCCAGTATTCCAAAGAGCATGTTAGTGATCTTTGTATTGAAGTGATAAGAGACTTAATTCAGTTTCCTAGGCAACCATCCAACCTTGCACTAAATTTCTCATAAGGTGTTATCCTTTTATGATTAGCAACATTGAGTGTGCTCTGCAGCTGGCATCAGTGTTCTGGGAGTCTAGACACACAAATTTGGAATCTTTCTTTTAGTACTTCCACTTCAAATCTTTGAAAATCCTTTGGAAGCAATAAATACCAGGGTATGTGTTCTTTTATAAGACTGTGTTTGTATTCTGGAAAAAATAAAGCAGTGTTTGAGTGTTACATCTTTTGGTATTTAAAACTACTGCTTGTTCTGTGATTAAAAGCAATGTTACATAAGAGTACATAATTACTGTATCACAGTCTCTTTTCCCAGGTGATCACACAATTATTAAAGTAATTGTATATATCCAAAATAAAAGAGACAATTAGAATTATGGGCATATGTGTCTGGATGATAGGATTTCTGGGAAAAGTGTCTACTCATACTTTTAGTTTTGTTCTCTAAAACAAGTGAATATGACTTGGCCTTCTCCTTATTGTGAAAAGGAAAAGAAAGAATATAGTAAAGATATTACTAAAATAATTAGTACAGTAAAGGAAACAGGATTTGTTTCAGTTTTACAGTGCAGTATTAAACCATGATTTATTTTTCTGCATATATTGAACTGTGCATTAGTCTGTTACATAACTATATTGACATTAGCTTTTACATACAACCCTACAAAATGTTGCAAAATATTGTACTTATTTGAAAATTAAAGGAAATGTAATTGACAGTTAAAACAATGAAACACAGATAGGTTATATTTGTAGATGTACCTGTATGTGGAAGTCTCAATAGGGATACACATTTTACACACAAAAACTCCATATGTAAATGTGTTTATATGTTTAATAGTAGTTTCAGATTTATCTTACTATGAAAAGAAACCACTGGGCAAAAATAATTTTGGGAGATAGTTGTAGTGCCAATATTAACATGTGAAACAAATTTGAAGTGTTTAAATTTTTTCTAGGTAGTTTTTAGAAGGTGTTGGAAGAGCGTTTAAATTAGTGTCCTCACACTAATTGAAATGCTCCATCAAATTTATTGTTACAATGAAGCCTGCAAGTCTCTCTGAAGCCTCATGTCCTGGATGGGTGCACTCTTCAGTGGCTTAAAAACTGGCTGGCTGGCTGAGCCCAGAGGTTGATGGTCAGTGGAGTTAAATCCAGTTGGTGACTGGTGGCAAGTGTATTCCCTAGGACTCAGCGCTGGTTCTGTTTAGTATTTTTACCCATTATCTGGACAAGGGAATGAAAGGCACACTCAGTTTGAAGATGAGACCAAGTTGGGCAGGAGTGTTGATCTGCAGGAGGGTAGGAAGGCTCTGCAGAGGGATCAGGACAGGCTGGAGCAGCGGGTTGAGGCCAATGGTTTGAGGGGTCAGCAAGGCCAAATGCCAGGTCCTGCACTTGGGTCACAACAACCCCAGGCAGAGCTGCAGGAAGAGCACCTAGAAGTGTTGGTTGACAGTGGCTGAACATAAGCCAGTGTGTGCCCAGGTGGCCTGGAACGCCAGTGGTGTCCTGGCCTGGATCAGGAGTAGTGTGAGCAGCAGGACCAGGGCAGTGATTGTCCCCTGTACTTGGCACTGGTGAGGGCACACCACGAATCCTGTGTCCAGTTTTGGGCTCCTCACTGCTAGAAGGACATTGAGGGGCTGGAGCATGTCCAGAGAAGGGCAGCAAAGCTGGGGAAGGGTCTGGAGCACAAGGCTGATGAGGAACAGCTGTGGATTATGTAGCCTGGAGAAAAGGAGGCTCAGGGGTGACCTTACTGCTCTCTCTGTAACTATCTGCAAGGAGGTTGTAGCAAGGTGGTGGTCGGTCTCTTCACCCAAGAGACAAGTGATAGGACAAAAGGAAATGGCCTCAAGTTGTGCCGGGGAGATTTAGATAGGATATGAGGAAAGATGTTGTCAAGCGCTGTTACGGCCAGGGAAGAGGGTGAGTCACCATCCCGGAGGTATTTGCAAATCTCTTGTAGATGTGACACTGAGGGACAAAGTTTAGTGGTGGTCTTGACAGTGTTGGGTTAGTGGTTGGCCGTGATGATCTTAAAAGAGCTTTTCTGACTTAAATGGTTCTGCGTTACCTGATGTATTTTAAAGCAGTTGTAAGGGCTTGCAACATGCCTTAACTTTTTCGGTGAATTTGGATTGAAAGTATTGGTCCAAGAATTTGGAAATACTTGTTTGAGGAAATCAGTGTTTAGTGACACCCAAATTGTAAGTTTTTGCTTTTTTTCTTACTTAATTATTGAATTTTTTGGTGGAAAAGACTCAAGTGTGCAGTTTAGTCAAGCTGTGACTCTCTAATAAGTGGTTTTAATGTGGTATGGAGAAATGCTTTGAAAATCCATGAAATCCATGAAGACCAAGAACTGTATTAGCATGAGCTACCATGGATATATGACATGTAAAAAATTTCTGGATCTTCAGGTGTTAGTGCCTGACTTGATTGTGTTCTTATTTTTAATTTTTATTAATTGAATTGGAATGTTGAGACTAAGGGCGCATTCTGCTGAGGAATCAAGATTAAAAATGCTTGCAGAACAATTAACATAAAACGTGGAATAATTAGGTTGGAAGGGACCTTCAAAATTATCTGTTCCGTGTCTTTGCTTAAAAAATGGCCAAGCTATGCTGTTAGAGAAAACTTGGAAATTAACTAACTCAAGAAACTGAGTTGTTCAGATCAAGTAAAGCAGGCTTTTCTATTCATATGAAAGATGTCTTGTCTCAAGGATGCTTTGTTGCATCTAAATGTGAGTCAGGTGTTTTGTCTGATACTGCCTTTTCATTTTATAGCTTACTGACCTCAGTAAAAGCTGTGCTGGATTGTTGTAGGATTTTCTTAAACAATAAAATGCAGACTGCTTCATTTTTTTTCTTTTTTGGAAAAGGCATTTAGGGGATAGCCTAGTATTTTTTTCCTCCATAATAGCTGCTTTTGTATTTTTAAATGTAACAAAAATACTAACTTCCTACAATACCTCAGAAAATCCTTAAATTTTCTTTGATTTCCTCTTTAGCTAATGGTCACAGCTGAAGGTCATAACGGATTAAAGGCACAACTTTTTTCATCTTTGTGATTAGATTCTCTGAGGTTTCAGTTAAAAAAGAAAAAAGTAAAAATCTATGCGGGTGTTTTGGTGCTTTTTGGGGTTTTTTTTGGTCCTGGCTCGCTAGTACTGGAGTTTATTAGTAGTGGGAATTCATTTTACCTGAAATGATCCGTGCCTCAGTGATAGGCTGTGATTTAAAATGGCATCTGCTTGCTGTCCATGGGCATTTCAGTGTATGACACCTAGAAATGCAGTGTTTTTAACTCCGAGTAGAGAAATCCTAGCCTTCTTTGCTTTCAGCTTGATTCTAATTAATTCTAGTTATGTAAAAAGCCTAGCTTAGAGCTTAAAAATTTCAGAAGATGCTATGAATATTTGTTCTCAATCTTCTACTTTTCTTTCAGGTTTAATACACCTCTTGAAACTCTTTGGCCTTTAAGACTATTCTCATGTTCCTGAGATTGACGCCTTGATAGGCACATGGATAGATCATATAAAAAAAGCTTTTGTTTCTTCCTCTCTGCTGCTGCTGATGAACAGTATTTGTCATTAATCCCACTAATGCTGTTTTTAATTAGCTCCTGGAGAGACCCCAAGAAGCACATTAGTGTCTGAAATTGCTGTTGATTAAACTGGCCAGGACTTTCTGTTGAGGAGGGGAGCACTGAGGCCCTCTCTGAGAGCCTGCTGATGATCCTTTGCTTAGAAGTAGCCCCTTGACCACATGGATCTGTCAGCCTGGCCCTGTGGGATACTTTTCTCTCCTGTGCATCCTGCCCAGAACAGAGACTGCCCTAATTGCGGGGGCAGCTCTTTCCCTCCCTCCTTTCTAATGACAGCTGCTCAGTGCTGCTGCCTGAGCTGGCAAGGTTTCTCAGGAAACAAAGATATTGCTGCCTAGGTTTAATCTCTTTCTGTCCTCAAAGACATTTCTTTTTAGTAACAGAATTTTTGCCAACATTGATAACGTTTCCTCAATAAAGATTCCTTTTTGCTTAATGCTTTTTTCCTGTAGTAATGGACTATCTAAAGTTGATTCATAGAAATAGGTAGACCTGAGACTTAAAATGAGAACAGTTGTACAAAGAGCAGCAGGTGTAAGTGGTCAGAGGAGGAGAAAAAGCAACAATACAAACTGAAAAGCTCCAGAAGGAACTCTTATTTTAACAGAGGGAAATTGTTTGTGCTACCTATGGCATTCTTTGCTGCAGGGGTCATATAGTTAAACTGCTCAGGTTTTTAAAAATACATTGTGTGTTATTCTAGGCAATTTCTGCAATTTACTTGCTTTGTCATATTCAATCCTAGCAGAGGAAATAAATATTTAATCTCTCAGGCTGCTCTCTGACTCTGAAGGCTGGTTGTGGCCTTTAGTCGTGCATCTACTGTCCCAACTAGTGGTGATAAAATTATTTGATGAATTTGGAAAAAGGAAAATTTATTCAGATGTACTCAGATAAGAGAAGGAAGGCAATGGGAAAAGAAATTGATGGGATAATAAGCTCTGGTATGGATATAGCAGAACGGAAAAAGGCATAAATAGCAGCTCAGATGTAAATGCACAGCATTGTCAGCCAGTTAAAGGGGGTGATTGTTCTGCTCTGCTCTACCCTGCAGTGGCTTCACTGCAAGTGCTGAGTGCAGTTTGCGGCACCAGAACATAAAAAAGACATTAAATCATTAGAGAGTGTCCAAAGGAGGCCAACAAGGATGGTGAAGGGTCTGGAGGGGAAGCTGTGTGAGGAGTGACTGAGGTCACTTGGTCTGTTCGGCCTGGAGAAGGGGAGACTGAGGAGGCACCTCATGGCAGTCTGCAACTTCCTTGTGAGGGAAGAGGAGGGGAGGGCACTGATCTCTGCTCTGTGCTGGACAGCAACAGGACCTGAGGGAATGGCCTGAAATTGAGCTAGGAGCAGTTTGATTTGGATATCATTAAAAGGTTCTTTGCCCAGAGGAACAGGCTCTCCAGGGAAGTGGTCGCAGCACCAAGCGTGACAGAGCTTGGTGCTGTGACCACCACAGAGTGTTTGGACAATGAACTCAGGCTCATGGTACAACTCTTGGCGTGTCCTGTGCGGGGCCAGGAGTCAGACTCAATGATCCTGATGGATCCCTTCCAACTCAGAATATTCTATGACTATAAAATAGCTGGTCAGTTTGAGATAGATGTGGTAGAATTAATGTCTGCTATAGAGTATTTTTGCTACCACTTTAAGGGTTTGTTCAGTAATCAAAACCTGTAAAATTGTGATGTAGAAATCTTAGCAGGAAATCCTTGGGAGAATGAGATTTCTGCAATGTAGAAATCTTAACAGGAAAACCTCAGGAGTGGCTGGAAGTGGTAAGAAACTTTGACAACATGCTAAAATGTGGTGAAAAGGCAAGTTGAATGAAATACAGGGCTTCACAAAAAATAAACAACAGCTGCAAAAGGAATCACTGTCTCCTAAATTTAGTGTAGTTTTTTTTTTCTCAGCATATCAGCAGAAATAAATAACAGAAAGATGTCATATGTTATTAGGTTTTCCAAAATCCATTTGAAATAATTTAAGAATCTAG
Organism: Ammospiza nelsoni; assembly: GCF_027579445.1. Lineage (NCBI taxonomy): Eukaryota > Metazoa > Chordata > Aves > Passeriformes > Passerellidae > Ammospiza > Ammospiza nelsoni. The sequence goes on from NC_080633.1 coordinate 49,912,353, forward strand.
GCAACAAGATAAAAGATGGATAAGGTAAATGTAAAACAGTAGGGTTGTTCAGTCCAGATGGCATGTGACAAATTATACACCTCACTGAGTAATTTGTTAGGAGGCCACCACATTGAATACAACCTTCATGTATGGTCCTACTTTTTCTTTGTCACCCTTCTTTTAATTCTGACATCTGTTGGAGATTGTTGAGTTTGCAGGCTGATGCCAGGAACAACCAAATGCATGTATTTGCATTGCAGTATAAAGAGGGACACTTATTCAATAATGCTAGTGAGAAATCTTGTACATCTTATAGGAAAGGTAGCAGCCAAAATGATGTTCTGTTTTGAAACTTGATCGATGGGAAACCCAACTTCCAATGATTTCCTGTTGGAGCTTATTCTGACAGAGAAGATGAACAGCCACACTGGAAACCAGCTGGTGGTTGCCAGCATTCAACAGCCTAATTTCTTTTGTCTTGTGCAAATAGAATGTAACATGCCATATATGGGGTCTTACAGAAATTTGAGCTTTTAGGGGAAAAAAGCCAAGCCTGCAGCCATTTGGGCCCTTTAACAGCTCCCACAGCGTGTTGTCCCTCTGTCAGAGCTCCAGGAGTGGCAAAGGCTGCTGTGTTCAGTGGCTGCACACACGGAAATCTGCGGGCTGTGTCATAGCTTAGTTTAACTCAGTGACCTCATCTCTGTTCAGCAGCTTCTCTAGCTGTTCTCTGTGCTTGCCTTGGTGATTTGAGCAGAGCCTTGGTATCTGCAGCTCCATCAAATGACTCAGAGTGCTAATTAGTCACAAAGGAGCCGTGTTCCCACAGAACTGGCACTGGCTGTGTTTGTTTCCTTCTCTGTAAAGCCAGAATTGCCTTCAGCTGCCCAGCAGTCAGGTCAGTATGGAGACATCACTAGTGGTGTAAGGCATGGGGACAGGGTCAGTTCTGAAGTGCTGAAAATGGACATGGAAAGTACTGTTGGCAAGAAAAATATAATCAGTAGGTGTAAAGTGATTGGAAGTTCATGGGACTGGTCAGCTGTGTACTCCCAGAAATAATTTCTTACGGTCTGGAGTTCTTTCTCTGTTCACAAAATGGGAAAAAAACCCAAAACCAAACCCAACCACCAAACAAAGCAAAAACACCCCTTAAAAACCCAAACCATAAAGAAAAAGTCCCACGCTATCAAAACAATGGTAATCCAACCCAGACAAAAATCCCCCAGACTCTTCCTTCCAAACTGTAAAACGAAAGTAGCTGTACTAATTTCTTCAGAGGAGAAACGGTAAAGAAGATAGATGAAAAACACAAAACCTTGATAATGGTGGCTGAAGATGTCAGTGGACTATCCAGAACCAGTAGTATTAAATACTCAGATTAGGACACTAAGAAAGCCTTCAGGTATCACAGGAGGGGAAATTCCAACTTCAGCAGTGTATTTGTCAGTAACAAGCATGGTACAGAAATGGCTGCTGTTTTTGATATAGGAACAGAGGACTCAGGGAACCTCCTCAGAATGTATGACTCTCTTCCCTTTATTTTGCTGGCAAATCTATTGTTTAGTTATTACTATAAAATCATTAAGTACTGGTAAAATGACTTCAGATCTGCCTTTCAAACAATAGCCAAATACAGTTATTTCTTTAGTGGGTAGAAATTCTTCAGCAGTCTGTTGAGGTCAGGCAGTAACTGCAAAATATCCTCATGTGTTCAGTAATATAGTACCAAATGTAGTAAAAAGTTATTTTAGTTGTGAAGATTTTTTTTGGTTTTTTTTTTTTTTTTTACTTGGAGTACCTTACATCACTGTCTTGTGAGGGATGACATCTCCACTAATTCCACCAACTCCATCAGTTGTGCTTCCTGAAGTAAAGCAGCACACTCGGTATCATCACCCCTCATTTGTAAAAAGTGTTACTGAAAGCACTGGGGGGAAGAATCTCACGAAGGGTTGGGCCCAGATGGAGGATTGGGAACCAGTACAGCAGTTTGTCTTACAGCATGGAGCTGGCTATGTATTCATTGGGATATCTTTCCTAATGTCATAGCATTAATTTATCTGATGTAATCGTAAGCTTCTGTCCGGAAAAGCAAACAAAAAGAATTGGCAAGTCCTTTGATTTTGATTTTTACTTATTTTTAGGATTTGAAATCATCAGCTGTCATGCAATTTTTCTTAAATACTATTCAAGGATGCTTGTTTTAGCATAGTAATTTTTAACAATGCTTGTACTGAAGTAAGGCTGGGTTTCCTGAAGATACACTGTGTGAATAAAGGGATTTAAAACTTTGGATTTTCTTACAATAAACAGCAAAGTCACACTGATTTAAAATAGTCATATATTTCTATTCCAATTGTTTGCCACTCACCATGCCTAGCATTATTTTTTAGAAAAGCCAGACATTTTGAAGCTACGTGGAACATTCTTTGAAGACAGAATCAAAGTCATTCATACCGTTTTGAAAATGGGAATTTTGGTTTCTTTTTAACCTGTTGAAAGTTACTATTTTCTTCTATTTCAGCCTTATGCATTTGTTGTTAGTCTTATAAAATACTCAGAAATGCACTTGAGATTTTAAAATATTGTGGCCTACTTAAACTCTGATTTTATTTTTGAATGACATGTATATTACATCTGTTTCAAAAAAATACATTTAAGCATTAGAAAATGTCCACTGGGTGTTTAATCTTTTTTACTTTCTCTTTTTCCCCCTTTTTGTAGTTCTCCTGGCTTTGATAGATCGTATGGGAGATGCCAAAGACCAAGTTCGAGAGCAAGCACAGAATCTTATATTGAAACTGATGAGTGAAGCAGCACCACCCATGGTATGATTGCTTAATGCAGATTCAGATGGAGGCCTCCAGTGAGCTTATGACATTTGTATGAACTTTGAACATGTCACAATGTTATTGCCACTGCTAATGGTGTAAATGTTAAAGATACTCTTAATGGATTGACACTGATGTATTGTTCAGCTAAAGATAAAAATCTTGGCACAATGTGATTCTGCATATTTTGCACATCATAGCTTAATTCTGGGTAGATGTTTTTATGCCATGTGTCAGGGTTTTGTTAATTAAAGCATCTTCTGGGTTTGGACAGTGGGAATAAATATGTTTAATTAGCTCCAAATTGATTTAAAATGAGACTTGTACTTGAACATGTAGGACTAGTCCTACAGTTAAGGTGCACATTTTCTAACTTAAAAGAACATGGCCTTCTAGCTGTATGACAGCGGTGCTCTGTGAACCATGGACAGACTGAGGTGGGGATAAGTTGCCCTTTAGCTTGTCATTTTTGGTTGTAAAAAGGCTTACTTAACCTTCAGTTCTAAGCATTTTGTGGCTTCTGAGTGCTTCATCTTATATCTTGACTCTGTGAGTCTGAAAAATGGAAGACTGTTTAACAAGATTATATTCTTGAATAGGGGTGTTATTTGGAAGTCTGGAGACCCTGGATGTGAATAAGAACTTACTATTTTAAGTTTTCAGTTCCTGAAGAAAAGCTGTTTCTGAGTTCTAATTCTAGATGTTAATAAGAAAAAAAAAAAATGGGGTTTTGTATGTGCTAATTCCTGGTTTTGTTTATTCATAGATTCAAGTTTGAATGTTTGTGTGCAGTGAGTAAGATGTTGTGGACTTTAGCTAGAGTGAGAAAATTATTGTCAGTTGCTTTGTTTGTCTGATAAAACATGTGGCATGTTGGCTATTGTAGAACATGTTTATTTCCCTTTGGCTACAGGTCTGGTTGGGATTTAGGCATCAGGGTCTACTAATATCATCCACAAAGACATTCCTTTATCTGTTCACAAGCTGCAGTGTCAGTCATAATCGTTGACCAAAAGACCTGGTAGTATTTTTTTGTGTCAAAGTGCCAGTAGTTCATAAATGACATGTTACTGTGCCCAAGATGCTCCCAAATACCTGGCATACAGACCAGCACCTCCACAGCAACAGCATTTGGACAAGTGCACAGCAAAGCACCTTGAAGATACCTTCAATTGCTGATAAAGAAATTGATGGTAGTTGCTTTGTGCTAAACCCTTGTCAGGAAAGTTTTACATTGTTGGTCCATCTTTGTGCAGAGTTCTTAGGCTGTACATAGAGGTGATGGAAGGAAGTTTCCACCCCCTGTGGAGATGACTCTCTGTCAGAAAGCATATGAGGTTTGTGGGGTCCAAGGAAGACCATGTGTCTGTCAGACAAGGTCTGGCTCTCCTGGTAGCTCCCCCAGAGTGGGAGAAGCCTGGCTTTGGTTGTCTGCTCTCAGGAAAGCCTATGGGTCATTACAAATTTGGATGAAAAACATCAATCATCCTCACAGCAGGGACCAAAACAGCAGAGTCTTTCCTGTGCCTCCAACACTGAAATACAGAGCTTTAGGCTCTCTGCTGCAGACTGAAGCATCCCTTTAGAAGAGCTGAGTGGAATAATTGTTTGAAGATTAAGTCCTGTAAATTTCTTTCTACTCAACTCACCTTCCCTCTTCTAGCATATTGTTGAATAATACTTAATTTGTCATGTCATTAAATCCCTTTACTTGTTTTAGATGTTTGGGGGGTTTTTGTTTCTTTTATGAGCAAGAACTAGATGTAGCTGTTTATGGGCAGGAAAGCATAAAAATATAGGTGGTATAAATGTGCATGAAAGGGGCTAAGAGAGCTTAATATCAACTCTTACTAGGAACTTTTGAACGTTAAAATTTCTAAGCAGCCATTTGAATTTCTCTGCTTAAAAAAATTTAGCTCTTAAGGGATAATTCAATGAAAGATGAAATTTCTCTTTGGTCTGCTTTGCTTATTTCAGTAGTCAGCAGTTCCCTCTCCACCTGTATTTTTATACATCTAGCAAGGAGATTTCCTTTTTCCCACGTTTGTCCATGACAGTGGGTTAATTGGAAGGATGTTTTCTTCCGTAAAACCCTGTTCTTTGTTTTTAAGCTATGCAGTTTTGGCAAGCCGTATCCTGCTCGTCTAAGGTTTGTTCTCTCTAAATGCAATGAAGTATAAAACAAACAAACAAAAAACCACAGATGGGACAAAATTATCAAGCAGGGCTCTAATTGGAAAATTTTATGTCTGCTCCGAAGCGTGCTACCTCATTAATAAAGAGGGTGCATATTCCCTGCTCTTGCGCTCTGTTTCTGTTGATCAGCAGCTGTTTGTGAAGGCTTTATTTTTTTTCCAGCAAGCCGATTGCAATAATTAGCATGTAATACATTTTAGCAGCTTTGTGTGGCGTCATTACAGGTTGCAGTTGCAGCACTCCGGGGTGCAGTTGGCGGGAGGGAGGTGCCTGGGCTGCAAAGTGTGCAGCTCCTGGCAGTGTGCAGCCATCCATCGCTAGGCAACGCTGCCCGGATGCTGGCCGGGCTGCAATGGCAGCGCTGCAGCTGGGCCGAGCTGCAGCCTGAGCCCGTGCAGCTGCTCCCAGGGAGAATCCCCGAGCTCCTCTTCTCCACCTTGGTGCTTCCAGCACCCTGATACACGGCTAGAGCACGGCCAGGAGATGGAAAGGTAACGGGGTAAAGGCAGCAGGCAGAGAGCCAGGGCGGGCAGAGGAAAACGAGTGCGCAGGGAGGTGAGCGAGGGTGCAGCGAGCCCGGGGATCCTACCACAGGAAGCGGCAGCAGCGCGGAGAGGAGAACCGAAAGCGCAGCAAAAATGGAAGCACAGGAATTAGAACGAGGGGGCAAGAAAATCAAAAAATGAGGAAATAGATCTAAAGCAAAAGTAAGGGAGAAGTGAGCAGGAGTAGGGGTAAGGACAAGCTAAAATGGATGTGAGGAAATTCTGGCAGGGAAACAGAATATGAAGCAAAAAGAATATAGTAACTTCTGCTTGAGTCAGTAGTTTGTAATGTTAATGTTTGTTTTGTGTGCATTGACTGTAACAATTCTGTATGTTTTAAGAGCTGTTTGTTAAACAAGGAAAATACTCAGCTAGATTGCTGAATGACTTTTTTTTAGGAATTGGTTTTGGTGTAGAATTAATCTGTGTTGTGTTCCATATTGTGCATTTCATAAGTTAATTTTATCACTTTTCCAGTGGACCTGCCTTCTGTTATTTTTTTTGCAACTATTATGAATGTAATTATATGGAATAGAATTATGTTGTATTGTGCTCCTGGTAATTAAAGACCATTATTTCTGCTTTTATAGTACATTTGGGAACGCCTTGCTGTTGGTTTTAAACACAAGAATTACCGATCCCGAGAAGGAGTGTGTTTGTGTCTTGTTGCTACCTTAAACATGTAAGCTTTTTGTTTCTATGGAGATGTAATGGTTCTATCCTTCTTCTGAATGTCATTTTTCTCTGAAAGTAATCCTTTAGGGAGTCTGCTTCAATTAAATTAATATATAGGAAAAATCGAACTACTTAAGTAGCGGGCTTTCTGAAAGAAAGACTAAAGTTACAGAAATTTTATCTTATTTAAAAGTAGATAAAGGACTAGTAAGAGAGAGACAGAGCTTGATTGATGTCAGTTTGTATTCTATAAAATCTAAGCCAAAAGTTCACTTCTGCAAAAATTATTTTCCGATTTTTTCTTAAAAACACTCTTCTTTTTTTTTTTAGTTACGGTGCACAACCATTAATCCTCAGCAAGTTGGTACCACATCTGTGTATAGCATTTGGTGACTCCAACAGTCAGGTAAGGATTTCAGTACTTTCTGGGCCTTGAACAACTATACTTTGACAGAGCAGTGAAAGCAAAATAAATGTAAGCATTCAAAGAAAAGCTGATAAGAGTCCTTGTGTGCAGCAGATCATTATTTTCTACCATGAGAAAAAATAAACCAAATTTCTTCTTAATCAATCCATTAAGAAGATGAAAGTAGAGTTGCAAAGGCAGCAGTATCATGATATACTGGTCCCTTTAGTTTTGTCTTCAGAAGTTGAAACTAGTAATTGCTGAAAGTAATTGTTTCTTACAGAGCATGTTGAAGGAAAGAAATAAAAATAAGCTATTGACACAAAAAGCTACCTCTAGAAGCAGCCCTTACGTGAAACCTGTGCTAGTTTGCCAAATTTGCTGGAGTTAACATTATGTGTAATTATCCAGTTGGAAACCAAATGGCATTTAAGAACATGCAAGGACTGTCATTAAAGTAAGCAAAAACATCTGCAGTGAAAATCAGGAAGTAGTTCATAATGGTGACGTCTGAATCTCAGAAAATCTTCCAGTGGAAATGGTTAAAATATCTTGATTTATCTGAAGTTGTGTTTGAGGGAAAAGACTATGAATACAGCAAGGGAGAAGATAACATTGGTAGGAGATGGACTTTTAAACAGGATTGGTCTTTATGCTTAATTTCTGAATGCAGCAAAGTTCTTATCTCCCCTGTGCTGCATAACACTGTTCTGTTGTATAGAAATTCTGTTGAGAATTTGTCCTGTTTGCTGATCATTAGTAAAGATGTAGTTCACATCTTGCTAGAGCAATTTTATGTTCATTTTGAACTGCTGCAAAGAATAATGCTAAATGAATTCCAGACCTTATTTATAGCAAATAATGGCATTTACTAAAATGCATTTTTGACAGTTTTTATTGTGATGGCCATGGTTTAAAATTTTTGAAGAGGCACTCTATCTCCTTTCCCCTGTTCTTTCCCTTTTCAGTGTCCTGCCCTATTCCCTTTCTTGTGCTGATGTCATGCCACTTGATTCCAGTTGAAATAAATAAAGAAAATGCTGATCACTTTGGTCCACTCTTGTGGGCAGTCTTAGTCTTCCAGAAGGACCTTGCTGTGTGTCAAAACAGATGGAAACGAGATGAAATGTCAAGACTGAGTGCAGGAGCTAACTTTTGAAAGAATTTCCTGCTGTGAGCGAGTCCTAGATAAAGCACATTTTTTCCACAAATGCTATTCTTATGTCAGATCCAGAAATTCCCTCTAAAGCTGTTATTTCTAGGATTTTTTACCATCTGGACATGCTCTCTAACTTGGAACAAATGCCATCTTGATATAACAGTTCTATTTCCTTTTCACCCTCACTGTTTCAACTGAATTGGCATACAGGGCCATAGAAACTGTAAGATGAGTGGCCTGTCAGCAAATGTTGTTTTGGTTTCTATAACCCTGAAATTAACAATTTAAACTGTTCACAGGTGAGAGATGCTGCCATACTAGCCATTGTAGAGGTTTATAGACATGTGGGAGAGAAAGTACGAATAGATCTCACAAAAAGAGGAATTCCTCCTGGAAGGTGAGCTAGCTGTTCTGATTTTGTAATTCTGAGCCATTTATGTTTTACTGTTTTTTATCGGAACTTTAAACTCACTAAAAATGCTGTTTTTAAATTACTGTAATTTTTATTTTATATTCTAGTTAGTTTTGCCTTTCAGTATGATGTTACTAGAGTTTCTGACTGTGTTGATTAGTTTATATGAAAGAAAATTTGTTATTATTATTAGTATTATAATAATTCATATGAAACAAAACATTTTGTTTCTACCTTTGATTAATTAAGAAAGCTAGACAGAGCTTGAAATTTCACTTAGTGAGAAAGACTGTTTATTCCATAAAATCTTTAAAATTCCTTGTTAAGACAATTTATACTTCCTAAAATGTGTTAACCCCTTAGATATTAGCCTACCACTTTACCATCACCTTCATCTCACTTCTTTTTGATAAAGCTGAATATGTCTACTGCTTGGTTTCAGAGAGAGTATCAGATGAGTGCCTTATCAGACCCATCTAAGAAACTAAACTAAGAGCTAAAACTTAACTCTCCTAAGAGAAGGTTCTTAGGAGACTTCAGAGCACTTTCTAGCACCTGAAGAGGGTGTAAGGAGAGCTGGAGAGGAACTTGTTACAAGGATGTGATAGGACCAGCGTCAAGGGCTTTAAACTGGAAGAGAATAGGTTTAGGTTTGATATTAGGAATTCTTTTCTGTGAGGATAGTGAGACACTGGAACTGGCTGCCCAGAGAAGCTGTGACTGCCCTGTCCCTGGCAGTGTTCAAGGTGAGACTGGATGGGGCTTTGAGTAGCCTTGTCTAATGAAAGGTTATCCCAGCCCATGACGGAGGGGTTGGAACTGGATGATCCAAAACCATTCTATGGTTCTATGAAAGAAGAAGGGCCATGGAAGAAGGGTGTTGAATTTATTGTTTCTCTTTCCAGGCAGAGTTGAGACACAAGTTTACCCTGCCTATGAGAATGAGAAGTTGCACACATTCTCTTCTATTTAATGATAGTCTTGTTTTTAGACTAGTAGTGGGTTAAATGGTTACCACAGAAGTTAGACCATATTACTACAATTTAAAAAATTAAGTTTCCTGTCAAATAAGTGGAACATATCCAAGAAGATCTTCCTTGCATTAAGATAGGGCCTTGGACATGTTTTGGAACAGAGAATAAAAGAGTGCAGATATCACAGCCTTTTTGCAAGGAATGTTGGGTCTGACTGTAAGTTCCTCACCATTTTCAATTCCATGTGATACAAGCTGAGTACATCTTGGGATCCAAATAGGATTAAACACCATAGGTGCTTTGTATCCTCAGGACAATCAACAGCTTCTAATTTAGTTGCAGTAGGTGCCAAGTTGTTGTTTCTACTGTCTGAATCAGCTGAATACAAAATTCCCCCTGATCTGAAAGCAAGCATGGTTGTATAATTTGCATTTACATAAAGAAGCAAGGCTCTACTTGGTGCATGTTAAATGGGTTGTTGCCACTAAATCTCTAACAGTTTTGCACCTGACAGTCAGGACTATTGTTAAATAGTACATGAGCTGAGTGTCAGTGCTGTGTCCTCTGCAGTAGTTTTCAGGTTGGGATAAAGGAGGGAGTTAGGATTTGCCTGAGTTAAACATGAGACTGCTGCTCTCTGTCCCATCCATCCCTGACAGAAAGCAGAGTTCCTGTAGTCCTGTCTTACTCCTTCACACAACTAAGAAGGCGTTTGACAAAGCTCAGGAAAGACAGATTAGCTCTGTGGTAGCTCAGACTGTTGTTCCTTCAGAGGCAGACCTCATTTAAGACGTTTCTTCCCCCGTGCCTGTCAGAGGTTTTCCCTTTGCTTAGATGCAGTAAAATTTTCATAACCATAAAAGTGGTTATGCAGGAGCTATGATCTGTGGGGAAAAAACCCTTTGATGTAGAGTATCATTATTATTTTGAGGGGAATCTGTGTTCATGTGTGTGTGTCTGGGTTGGTTTTAAGGGTTTTAAGTATTACAGATAATCTGTAGTTCAGACACGGCTGCTTTCAGTTGTTGAGTTCAGCCTTAAAGAACTGCATTGCAGCTCCTTTGCTGTAACTCAGTGCATTAAAAATTACATGTAAACATAAATATTAGCAGAAAAATCTATTACTTTAGTGTTTGGTGCACACATGAATCAATAGAATGTAGGCTTGTTTTGTTTGCATAACAAATTACACATTACAGAGCTGTGTGTTGCTGCTTGAATGCACTCCATCCTAGAGCACTGGAAAATAAGAGCTCCTGTCTGCTGAAAGGAAGGCAGGAAAGTTAATCAAGCATTGTTTTGAGAAATTGTTCAACTTCCTTAAATATGCAAATGGCATATACATGTTGTGTCTGTATAAAGCCAAATACAGTTAGTACTTTAATAATAGTAGGCTTAAAAGGTTTTCTAATCTGCACCTGGTAGGGTTTGCCTTTGTGGAAAACACTGGATTTTCTGCAGGGCTTTACTGGACCTGTCAGAATCTAAGTAATGAATAAAATATGGGATCTTACTTTTGTAGTTCAATTTTACTTATTTACTATTTATTTTTGTTCAGTGCATTTCTCTTCTTTACTGAGATTAATTGGTGAGTTTGTTTATAAATAAAATCAGTGAGTTCCTCTTTCTATTTGTTATTTTTTAACTTAGAAATCTCAGATTATTATTATGCTTTTTTGCTTGAAGCACTTTCTTTTTCCAGAAAAATCAGTGTAAAGTCAGTGGTTGGAAATTTGGATGTTGTTTTCCCTTTTGTTATAATTGCTGCCAGAGAGGTTTGACAGTCTTTGGTGTCAGACCTGAAAGCAGTAGTGCTAATATATTTGTGAATAGTGAAAATGGATGTTTATTTATTGCTCAGTGAGCCAAAAATACTGAAGAGGTTTTGTTGTCTATGGGCCAAACTGAATGTTTTGCAGTATGGAATCTGTGTGGCTGATCTTCCCTGAATGGAAATAGTATACGTGGCTCTGGATAGCAGTTACTTAGTCTGAGTGTTAAAAGCTTTTATCATTGAGGAATTCATCTGACAAATTTCCCCACTGTTGCTTGAGAAACAGAAATGCAAAAAACCAGTCATTTGTTTAGTTCCCATGTCTAGGGCCAAACTTCATTTCCTAAAATGTTGAAGAATATTGCAGTATGCGTTTCTGAATACCACATTTTATGTGGTATGCACATTCTACTTATCTGTCTAGTTCAAGCTGTAGATGAGATCCATCTGTGTGTCCAGATGTGGACACATGTCTTCAAGATCTTTTTTTTTTTTTTTTTCCCTTAGAAAGGGGAAATATGGAGAAACAACTGCAAAGTTTGATATGGGTTATTTCCTGCTTTAGACTCAGTTTGGACATAAACAACAGACTAGTTCACCATCCATTCTTCTTCTTCTTTATCCTTCTGCTGTTGATAGGGGAGTGGTGCTCTTTTGCCTCTTCACCAAAAGGTCCACACTTTTAGGTACCCCCCTTTGCCTCTTCACTAAGGTCCACACTTTTAGGTTTGCCCCTCTGCTCATCATATGAGCAGCTGAACTGCATCAAGCATTGTCTTGAAAAACAGCTTTTCAGTGTGAAGTGTTGTGCACATTCTCTGGAAGCATCCATGTTTCCATGTGTGCATGTCAGCTCAAGCTGTGTCCTAGCAAGGTACGTGTGCATTCCTCCTGTTGCCCATCCTGTCACCTGCTGGAGGAGAGGGTTTGGCAGGTTGCCAGGAGCCCCCATTTAAAGTGCTACAACTTCATGCATTCCTTCATTTATTCACTGACAGCCCATGCAGAAATACCTGCTGTCCCAAACTTGTGGTTTTTGTCAATGGGAATTTTCCCATCTATATGAGAAGTTGAGGAAGACCTGTCTATGACTATTTGGGAAAAGGAGATAGTATTTCTGTCCACCAGTGACTTGTGGTGACTTCAGTGGTTGATTTTGATTGCCACATCCAGAGTTGGGCTTGCAGATATGAGCTGAAGGAGTAATAATGCTTCCCTTCTCAAAAACATTCCTTATTGCCAGTAAAACTGGTCTTCATCCAGCCCTGTAGAATTTCTTGGACTCCTCTTGGCAGGCTCTCTTTTGCCAGGAGCTGAACCTCCTGTAAACATTATTAAATTGATGGTGGTTGCAATAATTTTAGAGACTCTAGCCCATACTGCCTTGCTGCTTGTCACCCTGTGAAGAAATAGAAGAAGGTAGTAAGAAGAGCAGAGTGGGAGGAGAGGGAGGGACAAACTTGTTGTGAGAGACTTTGCAAAGTAGTAGTTACAGATCCTGTAAGCTTTTCTAAAGAGAGGGTTGGTTCTGCAGTAGTGCTTTACCATGTTGACAGCTGTGTTATAATGGGCTCTTCTGTTGTTGTTGCAATTATGACAAATACTGCAGAGTGTGTCTCTGGTCATAACGACATGCTTTGAAAGTGTGAGGAGTGGCAGTACTGTGTGTTGTTCTCCAGCCTGCAACACTGACAATGTAGCATCCACTGCTGACAAACACATTTTTTAAAATTGTTTATAGTTAATACTTTATCAAATATTTTGCCCAGAATGAGAGGCAACATGTATATTATTGTAAAATATTTACAAGGAAGCATTTTGCTTTTAGCTTCTGTTTAAAATACTCAGGAAAGCATTTTTGAAAACAAAGTTCAAAAGAGCAGGAAATTTTTTTTTCTTTTGAATTCTCTAAAATATTTGTGCCAAGTGGATAACATCAGCTTTACAGGATGTAAAAATCAAAGTGAAATTTTAAGGCAAATCTGTTTATCTCTCTAGTCATACTTAGTTTCTCTTGGGATGACAGTTTGAGCCTTTCAGATATACTGTTAAGTCTTTCTTATTCACTAGGTGAACTGCTAATGCAGTGTTTGCTATGGAATCCAGCACTGTTGAGAGGAACTCACAGCAATCCCTGATAAACACAAACATATGAGGCAAACACATTAACTTCTTGTTATGAAAGCAAGATGGCCTAATGCATTGTTACAGCTATTGATTCTCGTGTGAACTCCTCGCTTCCTACAGTTGAAAGCACATAGCATGTTAATGGCATTTCATGTGTCATTACTAAATTCCAGTACCCCAAAAACATTTCATTTCAAAAGTTTTACTTTTTCAAGTCCAAGTGCAGAAAACCCCATTTCAGTATATACTGCATTTGGTTTGCAAAATTGATCTTTTCAAAACTTGAAGTTTAATAGTAGAGCAGTGACATTTGTGAATTGCTGCCGTTTCATTTTGCTGTGGCAGCACTGGTTGGAAATGCAATGGTGGTGCAAAAGGGAGAGGGGATAATAGGTTCCAGACACAAGCTGGTGAGTGTGCTAGGGAAAGCTTAGGCAAACTACTACTGAGCTGCATCTGGTTTTGAGACAAGTTGAGATGGTAGGGGTTATTGACTTTAATGATTAAGAGGGTTTTTGGTTGTGTTGTTTCAGATCCTTGCAGTAGGGTAAGCCTTTTTGTGGAGATCTGTATAGTTCTGATTGTGGGCTTACTAAGTCCAGGACAAATTTGCTCTGTAGCATATTGCTTTGAAGTATTTGGAAAGTAAAAATAATGCATCCTGAGAGTCCCAAATTGTTGGAAAGGGGGCGCAGTGGGGATAGGGCTCCAATTTTTTATGCTGTTGTCTGTCTGCGTTTCATTTTTTTATCACATACTTCATGATTAGGTAATGAGGTTTATTAGGATGAGATTTATTGGGTAAATGAGGTCCCAGTGAGTGAAAGGGATATGCAAGTCTCAGAGAATGTAGGCTAAGTGCACTGCCTCTCTGCATGGATCATTGCATAAAAGTGGTGTGTGAAGTAAAATGAAATGCTGAAGTGAAATCTTCATGTGTCCTTGACTTTTCTCCTTGTGAGAATTTTCATACCCAGGTGTAGTTCTTACCTATTTTTCTTGTTTTGTCGTACAACAGTTTGGATTGTGAATTGTAAAGACAGCCTATCAGTGCAAATTTTGAATTGGGTAGTATAGTCTCTGGTTCTTCTGATGTAGCTGAACTGTACCTGTTCAGAGACCTGCAGGTTGTCATGTGATTTGTAGTTCATAACTTTGTTCATTTAAAATCAGGATTCAGTCCTGATAGTCCTGGAGCTAAAAATCCCATGTGCATGTTACATCTTACCATATACCAAGTAGTCTAAAATTCAGAGAAGTCTTTGGAGGAATACAAGAAAATATTCTCAATTGTTTGCAGCTGAACAGTGTCAGTGCAAATCTATTGTTAATGTGTGGGACACATTTTTCTGGGAGATACTTCCACTGCTTTTATTGAGTTTTCTGCAGAAGTGATGAGAAAGCGCTGTTGAAGTGTTTTGCCAGCTTTCTTGATTGAACACCATTTTTTGCCCTGTGGGACTAGATTGCAAATGTAGGATTGTGGAGTTTTGTGATTTGGTTTATCCTGAATTTTATTTGTCTGTTTGCTGTTTACATGTAGCACAGCATTTACAGTGTGTTCTCTATTGTGACAGTTAAAATCAGTGGTGTGTGGGTTGGACACATCTAAGTGTTTAGGGTATCTTAAGTTTAGAAGAAAGTCTTGTTGTTTGGCATTTTTTTCCCTGTGGAAGTGCTAGCTAGCACAGAGCTCTTTTCATAACCAAGCTGAGGAAATTTTGTGGAACAAAAACTTTTGAAGAAAATTATTAATAGTCTTAGAACAAATTAAATTCTTTTTTTTTCTTGTACTGAACATTCCATAGTTCAAATTGTAACCTTTTATTGTTGAGTATGAATAAATATATATATAGACTATATGTACCCAATATGTGCTATTACTGAACCTGAACTATAGAAGGTTATTTTTAATCATGCTAATAACTGTACTAAAGTTTTGTTCTTTGCTAAGTTTACTTTGTTTTCTATGCGTTTCTGTGAAGACGCTCAGCTAAAGAGAAATCCTTTAGGAATTGTTTCTTCATACACTTAATCTCTTGTATATTTTGCATTGCTGCTTTATATGCTAATAAACTAATTTCTGTTTTTACCAGTAGCCAGTGGGATTTCAGACATTTAAAAATCCTTTGTTGTTTTTGTTCTTTATAGGTTGCAAACAATCTTTGCAAAATTTGATGAAATAAGAAACTCTGACAATATGATTTTAAGTAACGTCAGTGGTGAGTATGAAAGATCATATATTTATAATCAGTTTTAGATTAATGCAAGATAAGTATTTAAATACTAGCATTATCAATGTGAGATGGAGGAATAGCAACATGTAAATGCTAAGAAAATGAGACACTTGATGAAACGAGCTTGTGCACTTTACTTGGAAGTATTTGCTGGATTGTGGTCAGAATACAATTGGAAAAGGTGTTGAAACTGCATGGAAACAAGCAGGGAATATTTAATGAGTTACAGATGTGCTCAGCAGAGGATAGAAGAATGCTGCAAAGTGTTCATGTATGGGAAAAAAGATCAGATGAACCTTTATCCTTAGTATGTTTCTAAGAGAAAAATGTACTTTAGTGATGGGTGTGTTTGATACTTTCTCTGTTAAAATTATGTATCATGACTTATAATACAGGGAGTTTAAAATTACAGAAATAGGAGACTGCAGCATTCAAAGACAATTGTTGAAGTTAAAACTTCTTTGAGCTTGAGCTCCTTATTTTGGTGTATTTCAGGAAAAGACAACCAGTTATGCAGAAAATCCCTGTTGCTTCTTACTGCTTTATTGCTACCGTAATTTTAGTATGAAAATTTAATTTAGAACTGTAAATTATGAAAAAAGTGTTACATAACAGCAAAACAAAGGAGGCAGTGGCATTAGCATAGTCAGTTTTGGAAGCCTCATTGTCTTCTGCGAGGAATCAATAGATCTTGTTTTATTAGGAAGTGTTTCTTCATATTAATTTGTCTTTGAAAGTAACTATGTTGATTATGGTCTGCTGTATCTAAAAAGTGTAGTTGTTCAAGAGTAGAAATATTTTGAGGAATGTATATAATTCCTTAATGTACTCAAATATACTTTTTTCATTTGAAATTTTCTCACCCTTTTCTTGTTAGTGTGAAAACAGAAGTGACTCTAGGTTCAAAGGAAAGTGGTTTTGTAACCTTTTCTTTGACATAGCAAGAGTTTCCATGCTGCATTTTGCTTTGAAATAAAACATTGCTATTCTTGAACACTTAAAAATTGATTTGCAAAAATTTATATATTTTTTTAAACCCACAGCATTCTAATTTGGGTAAGAATGTTTTACATAAAATGTAAATGTTTATGTTCTGTTATATTGTAAACTTACTCATTATGAAAGGGTGAACCATTATCTTTTGCATTTAATATTAATACAGCTGCGTAGGTTTCAGAGGTTTGAGAGATTCAGAGATGCATTTTACATGGGTATTTTTTCTGTCAGTAGTTCTCAGGAAAACAGAGAAAGTCACAAAGAGGAATATAAGCATTGAAATTATTTAAATATATAGATATATATATACCATGTTGCTGGAGTAGTTTATATAACACTTCTCTCCTTTTTGTCTCCATTTAAGAGAGTTTATTTTGAACCTATTTTTATCTCATGTGCAAAACACAGATATTGATGCTGATCTATGACAGTATAAACCATGTATTTTGTCTTGTAGGTAGCAATTTCTATGCAAAAGTTACTGTGATTCTATTTTGGTACCATAAATGACAGAATCCCTCTAAATACATTGGTTTCAGTATTTTTGCTTGAACCTAGTTCATCTGTTGCTTCCATCTAGGCACTTTTTCAATGTTATTGAAAGGTATTCTTCCATTGTTAGTGCTTTATCTTGGCTTTGTGCTTCATTATTCTCTGAAGGACAATTTGTATTTACTGCTTGCACGTGTAGATTTAAAGTTACTGTTGAATTCCTGTGGCCTTGGTTCCAACTTTTCTTTCAGGGGCTTTATCAAACATCTCTGGATAAAGACCAAATTTTAGTGACTAAATACATCTGTTACAGTGTTGAGGATTTTTTTTTTTTTGGTGCTTTGTATATTTTGTAGTAGGGTTTGGGATGGTGGGGGGGGGGGGGGGGGGGAAATAGGGTTGTCTTTCCCAAATGGGGAGGCAGAGGCAGGGTGGAAAGTACAAAACCACTTCATCTGGCTTTAATATCATTAAACTCCATAGTGGGGCTTCTTAATAGCAAAAGGAGTGGCTTTTTGCCAGGTGGAGTTACTGTCCCAAGTAGGGTGACTGTACTGATGGTGGTTCTGTTCAGTGTGTGATGGATAGGGAGGAACTTGTTAATACAACCTCAGAAGATGTCATCTTCTTCATAGCCCTGAGTTGCACTGCTGTGGTAGTGAATATTTGGTGTGTTGACCTAGTTTCTGAGAATCCAGAGATGTGACTGAGGATTCTCTCATCAAATAATACTAACGTCAGTTGTTCAGTCTTTTTATCCAGCATGTACTTAGGAAGAAAAAAAGGAATAAAGAGTCAAAGCTTGCAGTTTTTAACAACCTGATTACAAAAATGTTTTCCATACTTTATTGATAGTCAAAACAAATATATATTTAAAAAAATACTGATCTAATACTTGAGAGTTTTAAAAGAGATCATGTTGGTGTGCTTAGGTATGTGGGAGAAATACAGGCAGACAGGAAACGGTCTCCTTCCTGCCATCTGAGCACACTGGTAGATGTAATATCTTACTTTTTCAGTGTGCTGGAGGGGATCTAGTGAGAACAGTCCCTTCACTCTTATGTTGCCTCTTTCCTTTATTGAATCTGGTCTCTGATGGAATGGTAAAGAGCAGGGGGAGAATGAGTTACTGTTAGGGACTGACAGATCCTCTTTGAGGGTAGACAAGGTGGAAGGCACATTCAAACATGTATGGATGGAATAATTGGGGTGGGATGTAACAAGGAGTTTCAAAAGCCAACACATGAGGAGGTGCCATGTCTAACAAGGGAACTGGGTAGGAATCTTGGTGCTTTTGCTTGATGAGAGTGCTTACAGCCTTAAATAATATCCCACTACTAGCTTGCCTCTCCAGCTGACCCTTGATTTTTTTTACTTTTTACTCTAAGATGTGTATAGTAAAATCAGAGATAATTTCTTTAATGTCAATTACGTGAATGAATGAGCTGCTATGCAAACCTTGGGATTTGTTTACATTCTTAATGATGTGTATTAAAAGAATCATATCAGGATGTTTGCCTGTTAAGCAATATCTTACACGTGCTGCTAGTTTTGCCCTTTCACTCCACCAGAACTATATGTAGCCTTCCAAACTGGAGAAGATTCTTTAAAGCACCCCCCCACCACCATTTTTCAGCAAGTGAATGTTCATTTCTATGGAAACAGAACTGGCAGCCAATCTCAGCACTACAAAAGCACTTGTTTCTGCTGCCTGAGATTTGTAAATACTATTTTCTTTAAGAGAATTCAAGCAGACTCCTGTATCAGATAGTAGTGTCATTTTTGAGACAGGGAATTAAAACAAAAGTAGGGAAACTATTAATACTGAGCTCCCTGCTGCACTCAGCAGAATGATTGGGCTGAAGATAAATTGTTCATCTCTATTCAACCTGTGCACTTTTTCCATTTTAATATTTAATGCCTCAAAGGACTGGCTTTACAAACACAAAATATGACAGGTAGGGTATGTGATGTTAGCATCATGGTGTAGGGAGCTGTTTTATGTGTGATAAAGACGCAGCTGAAATATGTGTTCTCCTAGACAAAAAAGGGCAAATAAAAATCCATAGCAGGAGTGTGTATCTGTTTTTCCACATTACACTATTGTTTTTTATTTCCCTTTGCTGTTTTCTATTTGGAAATATAGTTACTATGGAGACAGTGACGACATACTGTTAATAGAGCTCACCAGTGCAGCACAACATGAATATATATCATTTGGGAATACTGGTGATAGTTGCTGTGATTATTTTATAGAGGTTTTGAGCTGCATGTATTCCTTTGGTGTGCTCAGTGCAAGCGGTCAAAATGTAATCACATCATTTTCCATTTCAACTGCTCTTCCTGATGGCTTATCATTTTAAATAGGAAAATCTACTGACCAATGAAGTGTACTGGTCAGTTCAAGCCCATTTGCAAGAAAAGGGCCTCATCAGGCTGTACTTCCACTGGTTTTAAGGAATTTGACTGAGCTTTTGGATTGTCACTACAAGGAACTGTGTCTGGCTACTTGCAAATGCGTAGTTCTCATGCTCTGTGCAGCAGCATATGCTCCAGTCTGCCTGAGTTTTAAACTTTTCTTTTGGCAAGACTACGTAAATTGGTACTACTTACTTGCTACTATTTTTTTTTTTTTTTTTATCACTTTGGATTGCACTCTTTACCCTCAGCATGTCACCCAAAAGGCACATTCAGGTACAAACTGATCAGGTACAAATTCTGATCAGCAGCTCAGGTCTGGGCAGGCTGTCACTGATGCTCCCAGCGTGTGTTGCACACATGCTTTGGAAGCAGTTTCTCTTTCAAAGGTGCGGGGGGGATTTCCGGAGAAGTCTCCCGAAAACTCAAAGAAAGAGGCAGCAGCTTTCTTCAACGGAACCCCTTCCTCCTTCCTGTGTCTTTATTGTTTTGTTTCATTTCGTGTTACGTGGCGTTTTGCTTGATCTCTGTTCCGCAGAGCGCTCGTCCTTTACCGAGCCTCCTTCTCCTCCTCTGGTTTCGCGTTCCGTGGCGGTGGCGGGGGGCAGAGCTTCCCGCGGGGCTGTGGGCTGTCCCCGGGGCTGTGGGCTGTCCCCGGCGGCGGCGGGGGCCGCGGCGGGCCGTGACGGCGGGGGCGGAGCGCCCGGGGGGCCGGGCCGGGGCCGGGCCGGCGCGGAGGCTCCCTCGCAAGGCGGGACTGCTATTTTGAAGCGAGGCGGCGGCTGCAGCGGCAGGGAGCCGGCAGGAATCCGGCGGGGATCCGGCCGGGACCCGCCGCGCCCGCCCTCCCGCGGCACCGGCGGGCATGATGGCTGTGGGGGACGGTGAGTGGGGAGCGCCGTGCCCTTGGGGAGCGGCGCGGGGCCGCGGGGGCTCTGGGCAGCCCGGGCGGCCCGGGGAGCTCGGTATGGCAGGTTGGTATCGCGGGCTGGCGGGCTCGGCTTCCGCCCGAGCCGGGCAATGGGCGATGGATGCTGCGTGCGGCAGCCGGAGGGTACCGGGCACCGAGCGTGGCAGCTCCAGCCCTTCTTGGAATTTTAACCGTGCCTGGGTCTCTGGGATGGCCCGTGATCTCAATTATTTACTACTCTGGCCGATTCCGCTGTGCATTTTTATGTTGGCGTTGTGTTTACCCCTCTCGCCTCGGTGTTACTTGGGTTGGCCACCTCTGCAAGATGAGGCAGAATTTACTATACTGCTCTGTAAACAAGCGGATGTTAACCTGCCCTGTTGTGTGAAGAAATTCTTACTTATTCGGCATAGCCATAAAATAAGAGCCTTGCTGCTAGATCTGGGGATGCATATTTAATAAAGACATGGGATGTTACTACGTTTCCTTCGCTGCACAGTGTATTGTTACACAAACCAATGGAAAGTAGGTCAGTAAAGCGGTACAGACTATATGGTTGTGTTTTCGTTAAAAACTAGACTTAAGTTTTATCTTTAGGACACCCTTGGGTTTGCATGTCAGCCAAGTTCTCTGAGCTTAATACCTTGATGACTTTCTATATATGCTTTATTATTTTTAGAGAGACTTGAGGCACATTCATTGGACTTGCAGCAAGTTTAGGGATGAGGTAGGATGGCTGTGCTTTCACAAGTGACAATGTATGCAGATTTGCATAAAGAAGATGGTTTATAAAGATCACAGATTAAGATTAAATTTTTTATCTGAATTTGCTGAAACAGTAGTTGTAAGAGTCCTGGGGAAGACTCTTTATTGAGACAGCTTGAAATGTGTGTTTTACACTTAGTTCTTTCAAATGTCAGAGACCAAAAGAGATAATGATTGTGACCAGAGCAGTGAAATTATGTCTGGACTGTAAGTCCAGAAAAAATGTAGGTGGTTCCCTGATGTTTGTATTTTTGTCATTTGCAAGGTCCAAGAGAAGTCGTGGTCTCTGTAGAACTGAATAAGTACCAAGCTCACTCTTGCTGAGATTTTTTTTTTTCTTGTAAATGTTTTTCTTCATCTTTGTTTCCTTCCTGTGAGGCAACACAGTTCTCCATGGTGTAAACATGAATTGTGGTAACTTGCAGGTTAAGAATACAAGTTGTAGCATGTTAAGAAATAGCTGTGTTCTCTAGGCAAAGCTGTAGGATTTTTGTCATTCTGTAATGGCCAAGGTTTATAAAGTGAGGGTGGTTGTGGAGCTCTCTTCTGTATAATTTAATTCGTCATTAACAAAGGCACTAAGAACAAAGTACTGTTCAGGCAGTCAGCTGACATTCTGTGTAGGAGCTTTGAGCAATAATGCCAGATACAATTAACAGTGTGTAGGATGATTATGTAGCCGTTGGTCTCTCTTAAAACTACTGCTTACCACATTTACAAGGAATTCAGTCTTCTGATGTTGTGTTATGAAACTGCAAGGGAAAACAAAACCTTAGTTACTGTTAAGAAAACTTCTTAATCTTTTTTTCTAAATTTAACGATGGTTTGGCTGCGGTCTTTTGTTTTGCAAATATTCTGTATATCCTCCTAATATATGCAACATAGAAGAAAATGTTTTAAGGTTAGTGATTCTGCAACCTTTGAGAAATGTCTTTTCTCTGCAAAATGTCACTTTGTTGTGGCCAGTATGTATGTTTAACTTAATATTTGTGAGACTCGGCTGAAGGCATTGTGCAGATATTCCAGAGAGCAGATTTTTTTACTTGTTTTATTTGGTTTGCTCACTTAATCAGTCTGGATGTATTACAGAATTGCAGATTATGTTTGGAAATGCTATTTAGAAGTGGTAATGTGAGTTTTATCTTGAATGCAAGATGTTGGCTTATGGGAACTTTCTGGATTTTTTTCCCGTTTTCTTGAGCACAAGCAGAAATGTAAATAAAGCATGATGCTTAGCAGTTGAATCTTAATCTGATTTCTCAAGTGAAGATTAAAGGGAAGAACCAGATTTTCTGTTTGCCCCCATGTTAACTGTCTCAAGCTCTCCAAGCTATTGTTGGAAGAATGTGGAGGGGGGAAAAAAATAATCCAGTGCTTGTGGCCCAGCAAACAAATGGACCGTAACTTCTGTAGTGAGCGTGTGCCAGTGGGAGAGCACGCGCTGCCTCAACCTCAAAGGCATTTCACATACTGGTGTGAGTGCAGGTCTGGGATTGCCGTGCAAGTTGTGGAGGCTGCTGAGGAAAGCCAGCCAGGGGCTGTTCCTCGCTCTGGTTGCCGTGTTCCTTGGGGAGGATAATGCATCTCTGCCATTATCCCTTGGTAACCAGATTAGGCTGCTGAGGAGGTGGCGGCCGGAGTCGCCGTGTGCACATCGCGTCGTGCGCTCTCTCCAGGGCTTGTAGTCCAGCAGCTTCCACTGGTGTTTCCTCACCTTTTTGGCAGTCCGTGCTGTGTTACCTGTGATTTCATAGGTGAGGGACTCCCTTGATCCTAGTTGAGCAAGGTAATTAGGATAAGGACGAAATTATCTGCCTAAAACTACAAATGGCCTTATAGGGAAGATCAGACATAGGTTTTCTTAAGATCTACTAAACATATTGCAGTACCAGACATAAGGTATTTGAGGGCTGTCTAAAAGCATATAATCAGCTTTGTAAGAGGACATACTTGGTACACACATTTGTTGCACTAGTGTATACTAAGTATACTGTTTTGTATCATACAATGAATAAGCACTTCTTTATTTATTAGTGTATTTTTATGTAAATGGCATACCGTGTAATGATGTTTCATGACTTGAAGCACTTGTCACATTTTAGGTGATAAAGCATATGTGACTGGTTTATAAATAGAAATTATCCTTCTGTCTTACTGCATCTGCAAATCAAATTTTGTGCTTTGTCTTCTTTCAAAATACTTGATTAATCTATGCATGGTCCTAAAGCATGAGAACAATTATCTTCCATTCCCTGATGTTCTTCTGAGGGAAGGCTGTCTTCCTAAGTCTTTAATCTGATTAACTAGTTTCTGTGAAGTGTGGGTGCTGCACAGCTTTAATATTTTACTTTTGACTCAAAAAGGGATTGGACATATTAAAGGCACAGAAGCTACAGTGATGTTTGAGACATTAGCTTGATTTAAAATATATGTTATTTTAGTGCAGGTGGATTTCTGAGGTGTATTTCTGATTTTTCTTATCCTCTGGTAGGAGACTTTTTAAACCAACAGAGTCCTGTGAATGCTGATAATAAAGCAATTGCTGCACTGGCCTAGAAATTGGCCAGACAGTAACTGTGGTGCTTTGTACCATTCAGAGCTGTCTCCTGGGGGTGGGAATATAAAGAGTAGCAGAAGTTTTTGTGTGGGATAGAAGTGTATCACTTATTCCCTTTTCTGTTCTTGTTTGGGCCTGTGTTTTCTTGACCACGCTGACCACACCTGAAGTGGTATGGTGTCCTTTTCCTGGACTATGGAAGGACTATCCAGTCCTTTTCCTGTAGTTGCTTCCCACCACTCCTTTGTTATTAGCAGTTGGTGGGCACATAGTTTGGGATGTGGTTTGGGACATGGCTGTGCCTGAGAGAGCAAGATACCGTGAGCTGAGTGTGATTTCTGTTCCAAACCAGTGCAAAGCTTCTTTTCACAGCAAGGTCATATGCTACTCCCAGTGATTACCATGGATTCTGAGCTGTGTTTTGTCTGTAGAGTGCAAGCACTGTTACTAATAGCAGTAAAAGAACAGTGGGAAAGTGTAGCAGCTGAGTGGGAGAGGGAGGGAATGTGTAAACAAGCCAAGGGCTGTATGAAAAGATGGAGAGAGAGAACGGATGAATACAGCAAGGTTCAAGAGTGGTGTGAATAGAAAAAAAAGAATTCAAGGAAGAATTCAAGGTGCAACTCAGAGCATTTTTAATTTGAAAAACAGCTGCAACATATGACAGACACAGTTGTTTTCTCAAAACCAGCATAGCTTCTAGAATGATAAGAGCATCTGATTTTTTCATATACTCTAGGGTAATAACTACAAGTTTTGTCTTCCTGCTTCTCACTGACATTTTCAAAATGTCAAAGAATTTTGTGGGTAGTGGTGATTGTTGTTGTTTTCATTAAACATGAAACATAAGTTCACTAAAAAGATTTCAGATATGTTTAATCTATCACCCAAAAGTGTTGGTTATCTAGAGTGCTGGAGTAAGTTTTTATTAGCTTTTAAGAACAAGTTACATAATGAAAAAATTTATTTTGGTGTTTTCCATTATATCTGCATGTTTTTGATTATTGTTTGGTGGTTGTTTGGTGGGGAGTTGTTTATTTTAATTATTTCTTAAAGTACATTTTGGGGGGGAAAAAACCAAATAAAAAAAACCCATTAAAATTGTGAACAGCCACAGGAGAAATTTAAGGCCTACTAAGGGTTTCCTTTCATAGATGTTGCACGAATCTTCCACTTGACTGGTTGGATATTTGCCTTGCAGGGTTTATTTTCGTCTTTGTTATCTATGAAATACTAGGAATATTTCGTTACTGTTACATGTTATTTTTCATAAATACTGATGAGCAAGTAAGCTACGTTTGGATCATTTCAGTGTCTGAAATGCCTTCAGAGGTGAAGGGTGTCCTGTAGTATTGACTTGAATCAGAAATTCCATTCTGTGTATTGTATTTTTAAATCATCTTAGTTTTAAAGACTTGTGGTTTGGATTTTGTCTGCTTTCTTTGCCCAGCTCGTTCATCAAAATGCACTTTCATAGCAACAGCTGGAAAGAGCAGTTGATAACTTGAAAATGCCTTTTGAAAACCAGCTGTGTATGTAGACTCTTACAAGAAGTAACCACAATTCAAAACTCACAGGAATTTCCCAGCTATATGGAGTGTAGACAACAAGATTTTCATGGTACCAGAATCTCTCTGGTACCTCTTCATGTGTATTTAATTGATGTGAAAATTCTTCTGTTCAACTGAGAAACACTTAAAAGCCCTCAAACTTCTGGATAGTTGGAGCCTGAGGAAAGGTGAGAAGGACTGAAGTTGAGGAGCATAGCTCTTAAGAGCCTGCAGAAAAACCTTACTTTATTCAAATTAGATATTTTTGCTTTCATTAGATGTCAGGAGCTGCATGGTGTTCCATGATTGCCTAAGCAATGAGCATGAGTAGATCTCTATTTGACAAAAAATCCTTTTATCATTATGGATTGTTTTGTTTGTTGACCTGATAAAAGTCCTTTGGTCAATGAACTTACGCAGTGGCTATTGAACTTAAAGGTCAAACTTGCTACATTTCTGTGTAGGTTGTTTTTGTTTAAAATTTCTTAGCATTGCCAAGTTGATTTTTACAAACTCATTAGAAACACTGTGTGGGAACAATCTCTGTATATTATTTAGGAGTTGCATCATGCTCCCACAAAATCAGAGAAATGGCAGCTGCTAAAGCTGGCTAGCCATATACCAAGCACGTCAGATTTTCCAGATCTGGTGTGAGTTTTAACTTCTGGGGCGCTGGTGGATGAGAGGCTGGACATGAGTTGGCAGTGTGGGCTTGCAGCCCCATACCCAGTTCTGTCCTGGGCTGTATCAAAAGCAGAGTGGTTAGCAGGGCAAGGGAGGTGATCTCTGTCCAGTGAGTTCACAGGAGGCCACAAAGATGATCAGAGGGCTGAGGCACCCCTGCTGTGAAGACAGGCTGAGAGAGTTGGGATTGTTCAGCCCTGAGCAGAGGAGGCTCCAGGGAGACCTCACAGCACCTTCCTGTGCCTAAAGGGGGCCTACAGAAAAGCTGGAGAGGGATGTTTTACTAAGGCATAGTGAATGGCTTTAAGCTGAAAAAGGTATATTTAGACTAGAAATTCTTCACTTGAGGTGGTGGGGCACTGGAGCAGAGAAGCAGAGAATGTCCCATCCCTGGAGGAATTCACTGCCAGGTTGGGTGGAGCTCTGAGCAACCTGGTCTGGTGAAAGGTGTCCCTGCCCATGGCAGGAGGGTTGGAACTGGACAATCTTTAAGGTCCCTTAAACCCAAACCATTTTATGATTCTATGTTAAGAAGTCCAGTTTGAGGAGAGTTGGGCCTTTTAAAACCACCAGTTTTATTACCCACAAGTGGCAGCATTGAGAGTAAAAGAAAGGTGATTTGCCATATTTTCTTAATCTCTACTTCTGACTGTGTAAGGCAGAGATCAGGTGGGTCAGTGAGCCAAAAGGCCATTAGCAGCCCCTTTCATTCTGTGCTGTGGTGTGCATGTTTTCATGTGCAAATACTAACTTGTAATTCCTAAGCTACATGGATCTAAAATGCAGAAAAATAAACTTCTCAATATTTCATCTGCTGTGTGCTCATATTGCACTTTCTGCTTCTAGGATCCGTGTTTTATCTGTCAATCTGCCTTACTGTTTTACATTTTCAACGTGCAAGTGGAACTGAACATGCAGAAATTGGCCACACTAAAAACACACTAAAAACATTTGCACACTAATGCAAATGTTAGCTGCTCTCATGATCTCTCTGATGGTAGACTTACATTTGTCACTGTCACACTCTAATAGTAAATCCCAATTTAAGCTCCCTGTTTGTCAGCCTTCTCATTGATGTTTCATGTATCCTGTGCCCTTTCCCTATCGCACATACTTGTGATATATGTTAAAGATGAATGAACACAGCACTTATGGGTGCCTCTCTTACCCTTGCTGTGATGTAATTGATAGTTTGAAAATTCAAGTCATTAAGCCCAGGTGCTTCTGTGTCACTGAATTAAGTACTGGAAATGTCCTGAATTGAATAGTTTCTCAATGGATATCAGTTATTTGACTTAGCTGCAGATAGGTAAATGTGGTGGTTCTTTTTGCTACTTTTCTGAACTTACATACATCAATAATGCTAGGCATATTATTGCAGTTTGTGGATAGTGGTTTCTAGATAAAACCCACTTTTGTGATAAATATATTAATTTTAAAATAGGTCATTCAATAGATTCACTGATAATCTATTGAGAATTGGATACTTGATGTCTAAACAAAAGGAATTTGTGAAGAAAGAGATAAAATGACTTCTGGGGATGAAATAATAAAGACAGAAATTAAACCAGGCCTACTGAGCAAAGACTGGCTGTTGGCTTACAGAGTATTTTAAATGCAAATACTGGAGTTGATACTTCAAGAAGATACTTGAAGTGGCAGCTTTTTCAGAGGGCAGCTTAAGCAACTGAGTGAGGGGTTTGGCCACAAGTGAGTATAGGATTCAGAAGGGCTTCAATGGTTAAATAAACCATCACTTCTGATAGAAATTAGGAGTCTTTTATGTAATGTGGCTCACAAAAATTTACCAGGCATCAAGTAAAAGTTCTTTTAGGGCTTTTTCTTTTTCTTTCTTTTTTTTTATCACGTTTTAAAATGAATTACATGCTTTTATTTTAATCAGTGTCTGGATAGGGAAACTCTCTGAGGGAGTAGTCACTCATTTAGCAGAAATCTTGAGTGCTCCAGAAGTTACTGTCTTTCTCAGCTTTAATTCTGGTATTTCATAAGAGAGCAAAACATTTGTGCTATGGTAGGCATGTTTTACTTTGTGCTAAAATAGAGGAGTATCCTGTCAGTTTCTATGTTACAGCTAGTGATTCAACATTTGTGTTTAAAATGCCAAAAACTTTCAGTGTTTGATTTTTTATGCAAGACCAGGTCTGTGTCCTCCTACACCTTTTTGCCTTCGCCTGTCCTAAAAGGCACCTGACTTGTTAATGCTGGACATAGTGCAGTGTGGTCCAAATAGCATGGCCTAGAGCTATAACATAGTCCAGATGTTGAAGAACAAGAACATTATGTAGTTTTATTTTCAGCCTTGGTGTTTAGTCTTGAATCCTATTTTAGCAGCTGACCTTGTCATGAATTCTGGAGAACCTCATTAGCTTTCTCTTCCCCTTTTACTGAGAAAATTGTGTGTTTGCTAATAGGTTGTAGACTATTGAGTGTTGATTCAGAAGGCCATTGAATGTGCCTCAGGAAGGATGTAAAGACAGTGAAATTGATGATTTTTAAAGTACCAAGATGCTGACGGCATCTTCAGTTTTCAGTAAGATTGCTGGGAAATGTTCAGTAACATTTGGGAAATGTTACACATTTGTAACAAAAGAAAGTCCAATTGCAAGAATTTAGGAAGGACTCAATTATTTATGAATTAATTTAAACATGTGGACTATAGTAATTTTACAGATATTGTAAAAATGCAAAATATGGCAAAATTTGCAGAAACTGTCTTAAACTTTAATAGGTAAAAATTAGAAAAGTACTTGGGTTTACAGGAGATATTCTAGAGCTAGAAATGGGAATGAAGCTTTACTTGGGAGCAAAATTAGCTCAGTTGCTTATTTGAGCTTATTGCAGCTTTATTTGAAACCTGTAGTTAAGTCTTGTCTTTCATCCAGACAGTAGTAAGATAAACTGTAAGACTAACTTTTCTATGGAGTTAGGAAAATAGTACTGGGGATGTGTTAAATTTTTTTGAATTAATCTTTTTTTAACATAGTCCTTCATGAAGCTGTGGAGCAGAATAGATAAACTACTAATGTCTTTGGAATATGCCTGTATTACATGAGGATAATTATTTTGGCATGTGTCATTGCCACTCCTAAATGTTTCTTTTTTTAAATGTTTGTTAGGTCTAGTACTTTCTTCTTCATTTTCCTTCTTTTATTTTGTCCTATTCATTGAGGGTCATATTTTAAAAGAGATCAAATGCAGGCAGCAGAGCAGATCAATGCATACAGCCTCCCCCAAAAGCAGGTGTGAGCCTCTTTTTCAGTGCTGCAACTGATCGATGGACTGTAATAGAGCTGTATTTTGCTTTGCTTGTTGAAAAATTAGGGGAACTTTATTAAAATTTGAGATCAGATCAACAGCAAAATCTAACTGATAAATATTTGCTACTGACTCTTGCTCCCCTTACTTGCTGCCTTTTTGATTCTTTTTTTTTTTTTTTTTAAGACACCAGTTCACTGGAACTGCCTGAAAAAATAGCATGTAAAAGAATATAAGTTTATATACATTTAAGAACTTTGGGGGTTTTTTGAACCAGGTTTTGTTGTTCTATAAACACCGTTCTCATTGGTATTTTTTTATCTCACCCATCCTCTGTGAGATTACTGCAGAAAAAGAAGTCTCTTCTGGTAGGAATTTGAGATTTTGTTGGTGAGCATCAGCATGTATTGCACAGAAGAGAGCCATTTGCCAGCACTATCATTGGTACAGTTGCTTCCTTCAGGAAGGCAAAGAGGAGCAAAGGAGTAAAGTTAAATTCATCAGTAAAGGTAAATTCATCAGTAATGGCCTCACGTTACTTCTGTGCCTCCGCTGTTGTCCCAGGAAGAGCCATGCTCCGTCACTGTTGTCCCAGGAAGAGCCATGCTCCGTCACTGTTGTCCCAGGAAGAGCCATGCTCCATCACTGTGGGAAGCAGGCTTTTGTTTGAGTATGAGAATTTGTCTCCCAATGGTTTAGGAGCCCAATACCTGCTGTGGCATGGGGAGAATGCCAAGGAATGACGCCTTTATGGTAGATCTGAAGCTTCTTAGGTGCAATTCATCTGTCCAGCTGTAGGTGTCTGGTGTCACCACAGGCCCCCAGCTGGGTAATAATTAGCAGTGACTCCATGATTCTCAGCAGGCTGATCAATCACTTTATTATTCTGTACTTATTAAGAAACCCATTGCCCTTTCAGACAGTCACGATACACGTGGACCCAACTGGTCCTTCCATCCAAACACCATCACCATTGGCCAATTAAGAAACCACCTTTGGTAAACAAATCTCCATAACACATTCCACGTGTTCAACAGGTGCAGCAAGTGAAGATAAGAATGGTTTATCATTCTTTTATCTGATCTTCTCACAGCCTTCCCCAGGACAATGCCTGGGGAAGTTGTGCCTGTTGCTCTCTGTGCCCAGAGAGCTGCTGGCACAGTCTGGTGCCACTGGAGGTGCCTTGCAGGATCCTCAGTGGCCACGCGGAAGGAGCGGGTGTGACACAAGAACTGCAAGAGATCTGTGGCCTGCTGGAATGTCAGCTGGCTGCCAGACAGGATGCCCAGGACTGTCTAAACTGGTTTTAGATGACTGTGCTTAGGCAAATGAATCCTGTCCTTTGTGTCAGGACAAACAGATTTGGACTGTATGGAATGCCTGATGTGTAAGGGATAAAGTTCTCACTCAATGATGTGGGGCATTGGCTTGAAGTATGGATTAGAGGGATCAGCTAACTTGATGCATGTGTAGCGCTTGCGGCTTCATTTTCATGCTTGACAGAAGTTGTTGTGGGCCACACCAGTTCATCTGGAATTGAGCTAATGATCCAGTCCCAGATGTTCCAAGTAATTGATGCAGTCTCTGTTTATAAGTCACTGAAGGGAGACTGAGTGGATGTCTTGGTAGGCACAGAATGGGGGAGTGACTGGGAAATTTAAAAGAGTTCATCTACTTGGGGTTTTTCTGCTTAGGCAGGATTTTGCAGTTGTCCTCATAAATATTTTGTGGTGTGAAAGAGGAAGTGTTAACGGTAGGTAAAAACCAGTATTTGTTGGCAAAGCTTATAATGATCAGTTATTGAACTAAAATTGATACATATGTTTTCAATAGAAGTCAGTTTAAAAGCAGTTTTATTAAATATGTAAATATTAAGTATACTGTGTTTTCTAGTTTGACTCTTGTCAGGCTACAGTAAAATACTGCAAGTTGGTATTTACAGCCCTAGTTATGTTAGATATGTAAAATGTTGCTACTGAAAACAGTATCTGGATTTGCCTTTATTGCCAGCTTTAGTTAAGTTTTACTGCAGGGGATCCAGTTTTTTCACCCTCATGGTGTCACTTGAGGACCTCCTTTAAGTCAGTTAACTTTTGATTTCCTGCTGCTGAGTAGTACAGGTAGAATATAGAGCTTGTATTTGCACTGCTGTGTAGGTGATACTGTGTTTTATTTCTCTGTTATTGACTATGACTTACAAAATGTTAGACACCAGAATGTCACATTAGTTATATGAATCTTCAAACCAGCTAAGGTGGAGGCTTGAGTTGCAGTAACAATAAAGGTATTCTAATTTAATCTTCTTTGAAAATGAAATATTTTTTCTCTCTGGATATGAAAAACTTTAGATTTCTCCCCTGGATTCTCCTTGTCAATGGATATATCTTTACATTTACTGGATACATAATTACCTTTGCTGCTGTATCGGTAAATCCCAGTAAGTAGATTGTTCTGGAGTTTAAAATATTGGGAGTACTAGAAGTTCTTTGAATATCAAGTTTCTTTATAAATGTTTATGCTTTGATCTCTCTGAATACTTCAGAAAACATACACTACACATTTGTGATCTGGCCCCCAAGAGTAATGCTGGAAGGAAGATAGCACATATATTTTGTTTATTTTTAGTTCAAATTACATAGTTTATTTCTTAAGAATTTTAGTGTTTAATGCTCTGTGGTAGTTCAAGTGTTGGTCTGTCTGCATGCATTTAATCTTCAAATAACTTTGGTAAATCATAAGATCTGAAAGTGTAGTGGACTTTAGGTTCTGATGTGTCCTGCAGGTTGGTTTGGTGGGTTTTTACTGGAAAGATTTCTTAGACAGTTCTTCAGAAATTTTGTAGAAATGCACAGCAGTTTGTTGATAGCAGCTCACTTGGGGCACTGTACCTGCAGAGCATCCCCTATGGGCAGATATCTGCCTGCCATTAGAAGAGAAAACTTCTAATGCTCAGATCCTGAGTTCTAGCTTTGTGAAGGTAAAAACAACCTTTTCATGAATTTTTTCTTCCCCTGCTTTGAAGTTGTTCATCTGGAAGAGAGCTTGTACCAGAGTGAGAGCAGTTGGTGCTCATGAGGTTTCTTCAGGAGTTTTTGGCGGTACAAGATTCCAGGCTCTTCTCTGTACAGTGTGCTTACCTCCAAAACTCCCTATGCACTATGGTTTAAAATACTGTATATCAAGTACAGGAACATGTTGTGGGATTTAACTGAGGCTCAGTGTCTTTAGTTTATTGTGTTTTGCTTTTAATATGTTCTGTGGGTTGCTAGCAATTCATACGCTTTTCATATTTAGTACCTTGGAGCTTTGTTTTAAAACACTATTTGGATAATGCTTTCTCAACTGTCAGGTCTATTTGCATACGTAAAATTTGATACTCTGAAAGTGTTAAAATGACCTAGAATGAAAATTATCCAGCCATTTTAGAATGAAAAAAGTTTGCATCTATCAGATGGCTTTGTTTTGAAATACCAGTTACATTTAGGCTTTTATGACATCCCATTATAGAGATATATTTTGCTTGTAGACTGCATAAAACTAACATCAGAGGCACAGTTTGATACTGAAATACAGTGATCCCCATGCTCTGTGTGTTGGCTGTCAGGAGCTCCATCCCTGCTCCTCTGGCCAGCCAAAGGCTGGTAGTAAAGCCAGATTGGGCAGAACTGCTCCTTGATTATGCCCCGGGGAGCAGCAGTTACAACTGGAGCCGGGCTTCTCCATGCTGAAGTACATGGAAATGCTTTTACAGGAGCTACCAGCTAAAGCTTCATTGCAGATGAGCAAGAGCGCATGGAAGCTGCATTGTAGGGGAGGCAAGTATTGTGCTCTGTTTTCATGAAGTGCTGTAAATACAGACTTCTGGTTTTGGATCTTGACAGTGTAAGGCAGATTTCTGAAAATGGAATGTCCCTAAAGATCGCTCGGGATTTTGATGGTAAATCCTAGGGAAGTAAAAGTGTAAAGGCCTAAAAGGGTGGGGAAAACCTCTGGTTTCTTTAAAAGACTGTATGAAAATTTCCTGCTTATGTTTATTTAAAAAAGAAACAAATCCAGAACAAAAGAGGCTCAGCTGCATTATCACTTCAGTGTTAATAGAATTCAAACAAATCCTTTTCAGCTATTACTTTTATATGCTTATGGTACTGTACTGTTATTTTGGAACACTTCAAGTAACAGCACAGCAATTTTAAATTTATTTTAACATAAACCATGAAAAGTCTGGTTAAGAACAGCCATGTATCAGTGGCTTCAATCAGTTCTGTGTATCTTAAGAAAAATAGGCATTTATTTTAAAAGGATGAGTTTTATGTGGACTGAAAAACTGTATAAAACTATTTCATAGTGTAGATTTTTAATGCAGTGTTAACAATTGTTAAAATGTATGAAAAAATATTTTTTAACTAGGCAATGTAATTTGACAGTATTACCAAGAACATTATTTAATGTATCCTCTAATATACACAGTGGGTCGAAACATTTGCTTTTGCATTTTTGTTCTGGAATTCTGTTTGCACATTTTGGGGTTGAGCAGTAACTTTTAAAATTACCCATCTTTGATACTCCTTCATAATGAATTGTTTGGTAAAAATAAAATTATTTCATCTGAGTCATTGGTTCCCAAAGTACACAGTTGTTTGGGGTTGTCTAGATTTTTGTTGATTAGGAGATTTTGCATAAATGAGCAAATGTTTAGTTTCTATTTTTAGGATTGTATTGCAAATAACTTTATTGTTTCAAAGGCTTATGCAATATTTGCATATCAGTGCAGCATTGTGGAGCTGTTGGGTAGTAGCATGAAAGTCTTGCCTGTTTCTTCGTCAGATTTGAAAGTGCAGTGACAGAACCATTTTTATTTGCAAAGCCTGTTTTCACTTTTAGTCTGTTTTCATGATTCCATACTCACGTGTCAGTGTTGATCTGGTCATGCTGTTCAAAAATCTGCAAGATATTTCTAATTTAAAATTACCTGTAATGCTGTGGGTATCCTAGATATTAACCCTTGCCATTTACCCTTCTGTGACAGTGTTTAAGTCATTTCACTTAATCTGGCCTTTGTGCTAGTGGTTTTCCTTGCTCGAATTCTTGATGTCTGGTTCTATTTAAGATAGTGAGAGTAAAAGCATCAGGAATCAAAATGTATTCTGGCTCAGCCCGTATGCTGAGCGGGAGTGCTGTTCCCATGGCAACACACAGGACAGTGAGGGAGAAGGCTGATGCCTTTTCCTCCCATTCGGAGAGTTTACAGATCCAAACAATTACTCTTAGCAAGATCCACCTAAAAATCAGTGTTTATAGGAGAGGAGCAAGTAATGTTAATGCAAGTTGGTAATATGCATCCATATTTTTCTTGTGACGGTTTGTTTCTTTGATCATGGAGGTTCATTAGTGCAAAACACAGCTTTTGGCAAATGCTAGGAAAATGTGCTAACTATAGCAGCAGTGATGTTGGACACGTTAAATGCAGGGTGTTGTGACGTTCGATGGTGCTGCCAGTGCTGCTGGACAAAACCTTGCTATACCTTTTAATGTAAGCTGCCTTCCTCTGGGAGGCTGCATTGTTAAATATAGTTGACATTTCCCTAGGAGCAAGTACTGAATTAGCAAAGGGTAAACAGTTAACCATTCCAGAGATGATGAAGTTTTGCAATATATATATATATTTTTAACAAATGGCAGGTTTTAGAGCAGGTAATATGCTAAATTAGTTTTTCATTACTGTAGTGCAGCTGTGTCTCAGCCTCGCCCATTTTATTTATTATAGGAACCATAGGCTGGGTGTTTTCTGTGCTCAAGCTTATAGATAAATCCTTCTTCCCTAAGTGGGTGGGGAAAACATGATGTTCTACTGTTGGAATATGTTGGGGTTCTTTTAAGGCACAGTATTTTGAATTGAGACTGTTTAGTCACTAGGCATGGATTTCTCTCATGATTAAAAATACACAAACCTGAAATTATAGGAAAGAGGAGTGCAAGCCCTCTTTCTGAATATTGTCTGCCTGTCTGATTTTTCAAACGAAGGATTGGAATAGTGGCAAATACCATGTGTGGGAATGAATTTATTTGCATGGAGAATTTTCACCTTTTCCTCTGGCGTTGGCTCCCAGAAGATGATGTCACCTTGCAGCTCATTGGTTGTGCAGCACCTAGTGCAGGGAAGGGAGAGAAAGATGCCGGCACAAATCTCAGTGGTGGATCTTGGGTGTTTGCGAGCAGATTTTGATAAAATCTTTGATTGGTACTAAGAATTTACTGCATGTGGCCATGTGAGGTACTGGGTCCGTGCTAGGGCGAGGGGATTGAAGAGCTGTCAGAGGAATGAGGCGGCTGATCTGCAAGAGGATCTGTGATTGTAAGTTGAAAAATCTGGGTGGAAGGAAGGAGACAGGGAGTGCTAGTTAGACACATTGTGGGAGGATGTGTAGCAGAAAATGCATGCATGAGTGAAAGAAGGAAAAGGAGAAGCATTTTTCTTCGGTAGACTGCAATGATAAAAATTATATTAAGGGTTTTCCTTTTGGGAAAATACTAAGAAATTATTAAAAAAATTCGGTGTGTGCAAAGATATTTTTCCTTTGTGGGAGTGGATGTGTAGGATTCATTTTTTTATGCTTAGTTCTACTGTGGTTAATTATGAAGCAAAAATAGTATTTTATAAGAATGTGAAATGTGGAAAATGCTGTTTATCTCCCATTGTCATTTTATTCCTAGATCAGAGACAGCACAAACTGATAAATACTTGTTTTTATTTATGCATTTTGTGAATTTCTGTGAAATGTGAAGGAAAATAGTTTGTTAGGAAATGAAAATATGCCCATTCTAATAGCTCTATTTTTATTTAACATATCTTTTCTTAGACAAAAGCTTTGATGATGAAGAGTCAGTGGATGGAAATAGGCCATCATCAGCTGCTTCAGCCTTCAAGGTTCCGGCACCTAAAAAGCCAGGAAATCCTTCAAACAGTGCAAGAAAGCCGGGATCAGCTGGTGGGCCTAAGGTTGGAGGTAATGTAAAGCTATTCAGATTCTAATCAGTGTTCTCAGAAACCTTGCCAGAGAGGCACAAAACAGAGAACTTTGCAAGGTGATGTTTAATTCATGACTGCAGTATTTTTGCAGAGCTGAGAACAGTAAGGGACCCTGTTTTATGTAATTATTCATCTGGAAAGGTGTGTGCATATCTGTCTGGTTTTGTGTGTACACTGAGCTTATAAAGGTCTCTTGCATTATAAATAAAATTAATGTCTGGAGATAGCATTTATGTTGGTGAATGGAAAAAAATACATACAAAATACATACAAATATTTATATGCATATATATGTATGGGTGTCTCTGCTGGAATCCACACTGCACTTATTGTATATATAAATATCCTGTGAAATTCTGGAGAAGGTCTGTGTAGATAAAATTTTTACTGTGGGTCTGCACTGCTTCACATGGCTAGAAAGGATTAGCCATCACCCAGAGCCCTCATCAGAGGTGTGTGTTACATCTGGATGACTTTTATTATTATTCTTTTAACTGTCAGTATTGTGAAATTGGTTGTGAAAGATAAAAAATGAGGGCCAAAAGCCTTGGCAGGATTTTTTTGCATGGTGTAGCTCTAAAGCAGTGTATGAGGAATGCTTAGTAATTATGATCTTAGAACAGGGAAATCCGCATTTTTTTAGGGCGGGGGTAGCCTAACAAAAGCAACTGTTTACTGTTAAAGAAGTGGCTGCTTTTTTGATGGTTCATGTACACATTAAAAAAAAAATACATAATTCTGTGGAAATACACCATGCTTCAGGTACAGGGTTTTTATGAATAAGTGATTCTTTTAGTAAGGGGTTTTTGTAAGAGTAATTTTTCCATGTTCCTATTCATGTAATCTCATATGTGATCTGCAAAGCAAATACAGAATTTGGAAGAAAATCTGCATGGCTAATAAGCTGCCTTAAGTATTTTCACATTACTAAGATACAGCTGGTGTTTTGAAAATTTATTGGTTTTCAATAGTAATCTTAAGAATTCCTAATAAATTGAAAAGATTTCCATAGGACTGCATTAACACTGTCATAGTGTGGCTGAGAATTGATAGGAATATATATCAGAAAATACCACCTAAAAGACTCCATAAAGGAAACTATCTCATTGATATTTATTATTGTTGTTATTACTGCACATAGTAAGTGTTATTAATGAGTAAATATAAATCAATAACTAATTATAATGTAATCTCTTTAACCTGAAGCATGGTGGTTTTTGCATGCAAGACTAGTATGCATAGTACCAGAACTGATTGCTTAGGATTCCTGTTTATTTCAATATGGGCTTTAAATAATATTTTACTAAATATAGATGGTTTTTAATTTTTTTTTTTTTACATGTAGGCTTTCACTTAACATCCTCTGCAGTAAAAACATCGAGATACAAGGTGAAGGGAGATAAGAACAGAATAACCACTCACTGATTTTTCAGTTTATCTAAAAATACAGTAGTAAAGCAGATTAAAACCCCAAAAATTAGTACATTGTTTTTTCTCTTTTTCCTATATTGCCAAACTTAATTTAAAATTAAGCATGCCAAAACCAGAGTACTTTGGTCATTCCTTGCTTTATACCATCTCCTTTCCACTGAGGAAAATATTGGGGTGTGTTTACATACCAATCTATTTCCCTTCTTTTTTCATTCTGTAGGATGTCTGTAGTCAGAATTTTAATACATTATTTACAAATCCTGCATCTCCTAGCCTAATCAAGAAGATTAGTGTAGATGCCAAATGTATTTCTTTAACAATAAGGTCATAGTCTCTACCAGAAGTGAGGAGTTTCCTGTAATAATCTTCATATGAACAATGACACAAGGTCAGACTGGAGGCCTGGGCAGCCCACACTCCCATCTGACAGTGGTCAGAAACGACTGCCTGAGACATGAGCAAGAACAGGAGAAGTGTCTAGAGGCACACTGTCATGATGGGACAAAATGCTGGTTTTAGAAACCTTTATTCCAGAGAGCCATGGTCTTTGGAGAGCCCAGTTAGGTCATCCTATTCTGTTTATCCTAGAGACTTCCTGGATCTTTATGGCTACAACAAATCCTTGATGGTCTTTCACATCCAGTTTCTGTAGGATCTACTTTGCAGGTGCCTAAAGTACACCTGAGATTTTTCTCCAGCCCCAAAATTGCCATCTCCATGGATTTCATTTATAGTTCTGGAAGTTGTTTGCTCGTGCTGATGTAGTAAGAATCTGCTGTATCCTCCAGTCCCACATCCTTGTGCTCACCACTGCATTCCATGTCAGTAGTCAGTGGGCGTGCCATTTCTCGCCTTTTCCTCATGAGCACTGGATGGGTATTTCAGGCTTTCACTGCTCACCTCGTGCTTCTGCCACCTGTTGGTCCTGCTTGTCCCTTTTCTCTGACTCTCAAATATCCATTAATCCATCTTCAGAAGTTGCAATTCAGCTTTGGAGGAAGAACTAGGAGCAGCTCCTTGAACTGTGTTGCTTTTTATTTCCCTTCCACAAAAATCTCCAGTTATGGAAGTGACCTGCAGTTGAAGCAAGTTTTTACTGCAGTTTCTCTTCTTCAGCCTTCTGTGACCAGGCAGAATTTAGTGCAGATAGAAATTGTGTTGAGCAAAGGCTGAGATTACTGCAAGTTCCATTCGATTAAACTGCCTTTTATATTTTAAAGGATCCCAGAGATGTTGCTTGACAAAGGAGTATTTTCCAATGAGTTGTAGGTGGCAAAGTACAGGTTTTTTCCCTGGGTCCAGAAAGGGTTTGAGGCTACCCTGTCTTGAAGCTAAGAAAATTGAACTCCTTAGCCACACCTCTGGCTTTCTTGCCTGCTGACACCTGCTGAATTATACCTCAGATGCCTGTGAGCTTGGCTTTTCATTATATATGTCATGGAGATGGTTCTTAAGGAAGAAATGGGTAATTCCACCACTGCCCAGATATGCTGTTCAAGTGAAAGGACCCATCTGATATTCAAAAAAAAAGAATTTCTCACTGCTTTGGGCATTTTCATTTTAATGTAGGAAATGTACTTTGGTGGCACTGGAAGTGCAACATCATTGTCCAGGAAGGCAGGTAAAACAGGTCTTATGTGAGCAATAGCAGAGTTCTACTCAGCCTGGAATTCTCTCTCCTTGTGCTGGGACATTTTCCTGTTAGCAGTTGAGATGGGAAGGTTTGTAGAACTTGTGGATTTGCTGACAGGCATGATCAAGTTTGCTGAAGACAGCTTGCCAAAAAAGTACCAGATCAGGCAGCCACAGTGGTTTCCTGCCCTGGGAGTAAAGAATCCAGAAGGCTGTTTCTCCTCTGGCTTTTCTGCTTGGAGATGTTCAGACACTGAGCTTCTTGTTAGTGATGAATGAGAAGTGATAGGTCTTCCACTTAATGGGGCAGTGCTTTGTTTGGCATATTTCTTATTCCGTGGTCGATACACTTTGCCAAGTTAGACCTTTGCCAGCAAGCACACAGCTGATCTGCTTACTTCTGATACACTTGCTCTCAGCTCTTCATTCAGGTGGTAGAGCCTCTGCAAATACCTCTGTGCTCTAAAGCCTTCTTATTGCTGAGGATGTGCACTCTGTGTCCTGCCCTTGCAGAAGTTGGATACTCAGGGGCTTTTTCTT
Source organism: Ammospiza nelsoni (assembly GCF_027579445.1). Lineage (NCBI taxonomy): Eukaryota > Metazoa > Chordata > Aves > Passeriformes > Passerellidae > Ammospiza > Ammospiza nelsoni. The sequence continues at coordinate 49,951,952 of NC_080633.1, forward strand.
GGCAGTATGGCTCAAGAAGCTTTTTAATGGTAAGGAAGACCATAATTTACAGTAGAAAAGGGCTTCAGTTCATGTCAGCCAAATGAGCTATATTCCTCTCCCTGTGCTGTTCAAGATCTCTCATAGGTCTTTGGCAAGTTCTCTTGCAAATTTGAAAGCCCTGTTCCAAGTCTTCTAGGGAATTGCCTGCTTGTATACCATTTGGAAGCTTTATGTAATCTAAGTGTGTGTAGCAAACCTCAGGCTGCTTTAACAAGAAGTCTGGCATCCTCTCTTTTCCCAAAATGTCAGTTTAGGTCAGTAGTCTTCAAAATGGGTTAAATGTAGAAATGGTGATTCCTCAAGAGAGCCATGTGGCCTTTGGAAGAAATGCTTGCTGATGAAATATAATCATGACTGAAATTTCTGTTAACTTTCTTTTGAATTTTTTACAAAAAACCTCTGTGGGGCTGGAGCATTAGTCTTAGTGCTGTAATTTGAAACAAGGTGGACTTCATACATTTTGCAGCATTTTCAGCATGAAGATATTGCATGGTATATTTTTTATCTGTATTTCATTGGGTTTTTTTTAATCTTTAGTGCATTGGCGGGCTGGCAATATTATGTATTGGTTATTGCTTTGCACTCTCATTATTGTATCTGTCATTATGCCTTTTTCCCCTTCTTAATAAGACATACAGGTCTTTGTTGAAAAGTATTGAAATGGTGCTTATTTGCTTTTTTGGCTTGATTTCCTAGCAGAAGGCATTTTGTAGCCTTTAGAGGCTTTAGTAGGACAAAGTTTAAATGAAAAGGCCCTGCATAAAGCAGGTTTGAGACTGAAAGATAGTTGAAGTTAACCTCATTAGAACTAGGTGCTGTAGTTAAGAAACGTTTGTGTTAGAAGTGCTTCTGTAATTGTGGAACTGTAAATACACAAGGTTAGTGAATGGACTTGAAACAAGATAGACTCCTGCTCACTGTATCGATTGTCTCCAGACTCAAGAGAGTTCCATGTTCACTTGTACAAAAACCAGAAGAATTCATAATAATCAATGCCCACAAGTTTTTGTTTTTTTAATTTTGAATTCTGAAGTCCATGAATATCTCCTCTGTTATTCTTGTTAGCCCTCATTAAGTGATTTCCAAAGTGCTCTCTTTGTTGTTTAAAATAAACTAGGATTCTTTTGGTTTTCCTTGTTCTACCTGGCCCTTTGAATGATGTAAAGCTGCTCTGAGGTAATATTAGTCAGCAAAGCACCCCAGCATTCTGTGGCACTTTGTTTCCTTTTTGATTTCTGGGTGGTGGTGGTGAAATTCAAGGATTTTTCTTCAACATCCCAGCTAAAAAGTCTTTTTGTCATTCTGAGCAGCCTTAGAGATTAGCCTTGGGTATCAGAGTCTGCATCAGAGAATTTGTTGCAGAATGCCTATTTGCTTCCTTTTCCCCACAGTTAATGTCAATTAACTTCCATCCCAAGAGATCCTTGCCCATGGAATTGCTGGGTTGCAATCCTATGGTCATGAACTGCAGCTATTTTAACCTAATACAGAGTTCAGGGAGGTAGGAGGACTTTTCAGCTTTCTGTGTTCTCTGAGAGTTACTGGATTTTGTTGTTGTTTATTCTCCTGAATGGCACTTGATGTTAGGGATCCCTTCCATACCATCAGTGCTCTGTTCTCCTTGGACATTATAAATGGTTGTGCAATCACTGGGATTTCCATTCCTATAGCAAATACCTTCCTTTGCAGCTCTCTTCAGCAGGGGGATTGAAAAATCCACCTTAATAAGGCAACCGAATGAAAATAAACAAACATGATAAATTATGAATATACATATATATATGTATACACACCTTTACATATACCTTCAGGAAATATGTGTATGTGTCCCTAACACTGTTCATTAGCCTCTCTGGTTTCTGTGTGTCAATGAAGTGATAGTTCATACTACCCTATTTTTCACTGAATTCCTAGAAGTTTCAGTTAAATTGTAGGATTCATTATGTTGGTATAAGCTTGGTATTATATCAGACAGTCTTTTCTCAAAAGGCTTATAGTTTGGAAGTCAGCTTGTAAATGGATAAAATAGGGAGAGAGTACCAGTGGAGCACAAAAGAGGTCTGGAGATGAAAGCACACCACAAGATGTAACCCAGCCTGCTTGTGACGTCTCTGCCTGGGGTTCTTGTCCCAGACATCCTACTGGCAATCATGGTTGTACCAGACAGTGATGAGAATAAGGAAGACAACCCAGCCCTTGTTTAGCTGCTGACGCTGAGTACTGGTTATTTCAAGCAATAGGAAGAGGAAGCAATTTGTATTTTCATGTGAGTTAAACTAGAAGAAAAAAGAGGAAGGAGGGAGGAGCAAAGTGGACTAAAATCAGCTGACCCTGCTTCTTGGAGCCCTTAGGGACTGTGACTATGTTGAACAGTAAGCAAAGACAACCATTCCAAAACATTCCTGCATTGCTGCTTTGTGGAGTAGCAGGTGTGATTCCTCTTCATAGGGGTAGTGTGTTGGTGTGTGGGAGAAGAGGCTTAAGAAACCTGTTTCATTTCTTTTGACAATGGTATATGCTTTCAAACAGAGAAGCACGGAATGGAAATTATTTTTGTAATGGAAGTATTTGCACCTGTGTTGGAAATTATTTTTTGGAATGTATAAATTAAATGGTTTTTACAGTATAAGAGAAAAAACAAGACTTCAAAGTCAAGTTATTTCAACCTTCTGTCTTGCCCTAGTGAACTTCTAGAAGATCAACATGTATTATCTAGAACATGTAAAAATGGTAATTGTGTAGTTTGTGGTGACAGGTGGTGTGAATTGTTGTTATTAAAGTGTCTGTTTGAATTGTTCCAGAATGGAATACACAAATGGATACTGACAACAGTAATGAAAATTCTATATTACTGAAACTATTACATCACAGTATCTCAAATCATTCTGTTTTGGCATCAGAATTACAGATGGTACAAACCAATTGTTTGTGTTCCTGCATGCTGTCAGTAATTTCTGTAATGTAAAATAATTAGTGCAATTTTCCCATTCAAATGTAAAACTAGTATCAAATTAAAGTAAAATGTAAATAGGTTATTAGGAAGTTACATTAAAAACTGAAAATAAGACTAATGCTATCATGTTCATAAAATTAGCCTAACTTCCAAACTCACCTGTTGAAACTGAACAAATGGGCCAGGGTTGCATATGTATGTCCTTTTAATTATTTATGAAAACTGAGTGCCAGTAGAGAAAAGAAATACATGAGTGCTTTGAAAGATTACCATGGGAGCGTGAACATTGTGCATGAATAGAAAGATGACTGCATGAGCTTCCAGTTGAGTAGAAACCAACATTAATCAATTTGAGATGAGCCTAAAAAGTCAGGCATCTCTGTTGTCGCTGCTTGAGGAACTGCTTGTCTTCTACCACGTCCAGGCTTTGGTCTTACCTAATGTGTGCTGTCTAAACTTTGTGTTAAGTATAGCACTGTTATTTTTCTTGTTTTGTAATATTCTTATTTACTGTGTGCTTGGTAGATGTTTATTAATCGAATTGATGGCCACAGGGTGTCTGTGAAGAGCTAGTATTATTGATCTTTTATACCTGTGAAACTGTATACAAAGGAATTGAGGCTAAACTTATTGAAACTATGCATTCAGTGTTAGGAATCAGCTTCAGACATTAGTGACTAAGTTTCTTGTAGCATGTTATATTCAATACATAATTCCAAAGGAATTTGCATGCTCAAGAGCAGCTTCAAATTTTACCATATATGTGCTGGTGCTATCATCTTCAGTCCACCTAAGAATTATTTTGTGCTTCCTCTTAGTACAGGAGTCCTGTATTTGTACCTGATTAACATGCCACACCTCAGGGCTTGAGATGTGCTATCCTAATAGTTGAAAATCTGGCACCACTTTCTTCCTTGTAAGTGCAGCTCACTCCTAATTTCTGCTTGTCCTTCCTGCTCCTGTTTTCTCCTGGGATGTATAATTGCATGGAGAGCTCTGCTTAGCATCTCAGCCCTCAGAGACAGCACACTCACTTGTTGGGTGGAAACTTGTGTTCATGAGCAATGTCTCTGGCATGTAAGAGGAATGTTTTAATGGAACAGGCGCAGTACAGGTAGGCTGTTTTGGGAAGGTCTCTACTGTGTCTGCCAAATTTCTAACAAGGCAGATAAATTAAAGAATACAAGATATTGTAAAGGTATTTCAAGATACTGTGCTGTTTTGTTCAGTTTATGCTGCTGTTCCAGTTTGAATGACTTTCTGGGTGCCTCAGGGATGATGACTTTTGGCATTGGAGGAAGTGGGGTGGACAAGTCCGGACAGAGTGAGTGTCAGTCACTGGGGCTGAACATGACAGAATTCATCTGTCAGTTTCCTTAAAGTGGGCTTTCTAGTGAATGCTTTTCTGTTCTGCTTACTCACTTGAATTGTTTTCTGAGCTGGTTAAAAACAACAGGAAGGCTTTGCTGGTGGAGGTGCTGGGGGGGGGTGGGGGGAAGGTTCATTTGGGTTTTCATTTGGGTTAGTATTGTATCTGATGATTTTAAAACATATTTCTGAACTTCATTTAAAAAACTCTAGTGGCTTGTGTTGGAGCAACTGAACGGGTTTGCTGATACTAGTTGCCTGCCTGGGTGTCATTGTCAAAGGCAGTTCAACTTCAGGCAGAGGTATTTTAGGCTAAGGTACTGAATCATGAACTGCAGTGGCCCATGGGACTGGTGCAGGTTCCTTTTGCTGTTCTCTCACTCTCCTGTTTCCCTATGAGCAGGTAATAACTACCATAAGACAAATGTGTTGAGTGACCCAGTAAGTTAATCTCCCAATGAAGTTCTATTTGTGAGGTTTCTCTGGTAGACAAGGTGTGTGCTTGCAAAAGTTTATAATAACAGAGGGGTTTTGGAGAATGTGGAGTTACTTGTTTGCAGATGCAGTTGCTGTTCTCTCAGGAAATGGACACAAGGCAGCTGAAATTCAGTTTATGAAAACTTCTGTCTAAGCTAGGATCTCTGCAGCTCTTCATAGTTTGGTCTTCCCCAAAGCTTTATTGGCAGAGTTGTGGCAATTAGCAGCATGATCTGTTTCTTAACTTGTATAGCAAAGCCAGTAAGTGATGTAGACAGTACAAGTTACTTAAACTAACATAATTTTATCTAAGTTGGTCTAATTATATCCATCCTGTAGGCTTTACCAGTATAACTATCTGAAACTATGGTTCTTGTTTAAAAAAACAGTCTTGTCTAATGTTGATCCAAATGGTTTTTACTTGAGCAACTGCTGCTTCTTTATTGCTTTCAAATGTTTTCCTAACCTAAGGCAAGCTGAAAGCATCTATATACTAGGTGACTGTCACTCACATGAAGATGAAAGAACACCTTTGTGCTTTATGCAGATACTTGAGACTGAAGAATACCTATTTGCTAGTTGTATGGGAGGTTTTTTATAGGTTTGTCAGTTGAAGTTCACAGATCAGTTTTTGAAACATGTAAATAAGAATATTTAGAATGTTAGAATCTGTTAATGCAACAAGGTCTCTATGCACAGTGTATCAGATAGCTTTAGATAACTCAGTAGTTTAAAACCTGAAGGGAATTTTCAAAACTTCTCAGTCTCCAGCCAGTTTTCTGATCATTAGTTCCTGTTTTACAGAGACAGACTTATGAAAAGATGCTATTCTAGACTATTTTTGTAATCTTATGATACCTGGAAAGATAAAGAGAGTCCTTTCTGAGTTACTGAGATTGAGATCAGTCTGTACATGAGGAGGACTGTGTATCACAGTCATGGCCTTAAAAGTCACCCTTGCCATCTCAGAGGTTGAAATTCAGATCATGAAGCACTGGAATTTCCTTACCTCGCCCCCAACAGATACCACTTTAAAAGTAAATAATAAGGCCTGACCCAAGGATAAACAAAGATTTTGCAAAGACTGAGAGCTACAGAAGATTCAGGAAAAATCCCAGTTACAGAGATTAACAGACAACAGAATGCACATTCAAAGAATTAAATATGACCTTTGCAACATCTGCCCACTATGGCTGGGAACAGAATGTGGTTATTATTGCAAGTATCATGCTGAAGAAACAATTAGGTTTTGTGCCTTCGTCATTGATAGGGTGGTTGTGATCTATTATTTATAGTTTGTGTGTGTGCACTGGCTTGTTTGTTTGTTTATCTTTCTTTGGTGTCAGCAGTTTCCTTAGATGCACTTCACTCCCTGCTGTGAGAGAGGCTGTCCATTTCACCATGTAGCTTCTGCACTTGTCCTTCCTTGAGTTCATTTTAAGCATTGCTCTATTCCCCTCAGCCTGTACTTAGACTTTCAGCAGCTGTATTTTTTTAAGCTGCCTGGGCTAATTTCCTTCCTTGTCTTCTCTAACTCATTTGTATCCTGAGTCAGCTCTGGATTATGCTGCCTTGGTGTTTGTATGGCCCCACAGTGAGGCAGACTAGGGAACTTGCTCAGTGAAACTATTCATCTTGGCCAGTTTATTTTCTTCTTGGTTTAGCCCCTCCCTTTAGTGACTTAGTGCTCAGCTGTCCCAGTGCTAGAACGAGAGAGGTCAGTAGGAGTGAGTGGGAGTTGCCAGTTCACCTATTATATGAAAAGCTGAGTAAGTACTTGAGCTTATCCTGGCCATTTATCCCACGCAGAGCTGAAGCTGCTCTCTGTTCCTGATTTACAGCTGATTGTTGATTAACCTACAAAGCCAAAAGGGTAACAGTGATTTTTTCTTTCAGTTCAGAATGAACTGCATCTTTTGCTTCAGTGTCTGATAGATAAGAAATGAAGCTTTTGAACTAGGTGAGACAAAGGCAAAACATTTTGTTGTATTTCAGAAAAAAAAAAAGTGCTCCCCATCATTTTACTCTAGGTATGTTTTAAGTAAGATAATTGCCTGCAGTTAGAGATTTCTGAGGGATAAAAGGCATCTGAGAAACAGTATCCCTTTCAGAGTTTACTAATGTTAAATTGTGATTGCATGTTGTATCAGAAAATAGTTAAATTTTTTTTAGGGAAATGTTTCAAGAAAAGGACTTAGGAACAAAAAGTGAAACAGAGTTTTAGAGTATTTGTTACTCCTGAGTTTCTATACCCTGAAATACCCTTTTTTCACAGGGAATTTATTTTTGGAAATTTTTGTCAAAAGACTTATGAAAGTAGAAAAAAATCAATTTGACTAGTAAAGGCCTGCTACCAAATACAAATGGAGCAATTTCTTTTGTATTTTCAGGCCAGCACTTGTGTACTTTATTTAACAGTTAGGCATGCTTTGAATAAGCAGTTCTCTTTTGGAAAACAGGAATACAAGTCCAAAATCACATTCAGCATCTTTGTTTTTCCATATTGTTTTGTCATCCCATGATGTACAGATTTGTAGATAATACTGGGGAGAGCATCAAGGCAGTAGAGCAAGTGAACATTCCAAAGTTGTGATATATTGGAAGTATTTCAAGTGCTTTAGTCTGAAGAGTGGAATAACTCAACCACAGGAATTAACTCCTGGGTGAAAAAATTGATTTCACAAAAGGCTGGGTAATTCCCTTGCTTGCATACAGTACCCTTTCTGGTGTTGAGTTATTCCCAGCGCTGAACTCAGCCTTATGACTGGAATAAACCTTCTTCCAAAAAAAGACTCCTAGGGCCTTGCAAAGTGTTAGAGACCTTTAACTCATGAAAGTGTCATCTCTGTTAGCAGTCTGCAGGAAGTGAGGGATTTTTTTTTTTTGCTTCCATTTCTAAACTCACTGAGCTTCAGTTTAAAAAACAAAACAAACTTGAAAATGCACACACAAAAAAGAGAAACCTAGCAAACCCCCACCATGCCACTGTAAAACTGAGAGGGGCTTCAGGTGCCGTGATACGTTTCCATTTCATGTCTGGCTGCTATGTTTGGTATATCCTCACCAGCTTCCTGAAGTGGAACTGAGGCTTCCAGGGCTCTCTGAAAGTCTGTCTAACTAGAAGGCTTGAAGGATAAGAAAAAGTAAAAGTTAGGAATGAAAACTAACAAACAATGTAGATAAATGTCTTGCGTGTATTTTTCTTCCTCTCCGTGAGAGAATTTTTTCTTCTGGGTCTCAGCTGAAAAAAAGCTCAGTTGGATTCAAGTCCAAAGACAGGGTGATATAATTACCCAGCTCATGAGGCTCTGAATTTTAGCTGTGTGCTGAGCACTTAAAGATGTTAAAAATGCAGTGGGGTTAAAGCCCCCTAGAGTTGTTTATAGTGTTCTTGCCTTTAGGAACGCAGTGGCTGGACTTGTCCCTATTTGGTCAAAGCACTGTGTGTTCTGTTGGGAGCCTTGAACAGGCACTGTTCAGTGGAAGGAATTAATACTAGAGAGAAATACAAGAAATTTGTAATCACAAGCTTGGTCTGAGAAGGTAAGCAACAAAACAGTTTATATGTGTGCTCTGTCAGATATATCAGTTTGGGGTCTGGAGGCAGCACTGTCTGAAATTGAGAATTTAGAAAAGCTCTGGTGTTGCTTTTGTGGAGGAGAGTCAAGCCTTACAAAAGCATGAGAGATCCTTTGAAGGCATCTGCATGTGTATGACTGTTATGTATCTTGTGAGCACAGTAAAATACTTTCTCCTGAATTGGGAAACAGCAGGTGGAGTTCTGTCATTTTTTGATTGTCTCTACAGAAACAGTGACTTGGTAAACAGAATTGGTAAAAATACTTACAGAGAGAATAAAAGGGAAAGGGAAAAATTGAACAGTATTTTTCCTCTTTAAGCAGTGTGGATTTTTGACTTCTATACTATATGAAGAAAAGTTACTTCATACTTTGTTCTGGTATGCATATGCCATCAGGTAGTTGTGAGAAGGATCAGTGAAATAGAAGTGAAATGTGATTTACAGATAACTTTGAACCATATAATTTTTTTTTACCAGTCAACAAGATAATAAAACAACTTTTAGAGAAAGAAGATTGGTTTGTAGATGTGAACTAGTTGTTGAAACTCAGGAAGAGGGAGAGTTCTCTGTGTCTGGACTATGTCAAATGGATTTTAAATAGTAGTCTGTCCCTCTTCTTTCTCTTTTTGAAGTAAAAAATTGTTATTCTTTGGATAAAGGATTTTCCTTAATCCTCAGGATGCATTACTGGATGATGTTCAGGTGCTAGAAATATCTGTCATGTAACACATGCTGTTTCCTAATTTTAAAAGGGATACTTTAGGGTAGACTGAAGGTGACAGCATGTACTTACTTAGCAAGGCAACTTATTCTTCTTTTAATCTTTATGATGTACAGCAGTGAGCTAGAAAAACTTGAAACCCAAACTTTTTTCTGTATTTTTGTGTTCATGGCCTATATGTGTCAATTTGTAATGTTTCTGTAGTTTATTCCCTGGAAAAAAAAATTGGTAAGTAAAGGATGGGAATGCAAAGTACTTTTTTCCCTGTGTTAGCATAGGTATTTTTGTATTTATGTAACTGAATAATAATACAGAACTTTTATAACCTTACTTTTCTATTTTGTTTTCATGACTAGGTATTGTGTATTGACTCTATTTTGTTTCTATGAGACTTCCTTAAATGTCAGAGTATTTATGGACAGACAAATGAGGTGATGATCTGAGCATCTAAGCAGCTGTTTGTACCACCTACTTTAACGTGGTGCCTCTGGGCCAAATTATTTCTTTCAAGCTGTCTCTCCACAAAATTCTGCTCTGACAAGGATATTCTCCCTTTGAAGAGCTGTATAAGTTTGTGTGGCAGAAGGGTGTGTTCTGGTCTTTCCCTCTTCATTTTTTTTAGCTGGTCAAATAGTCATTAACTTTATGGAAGGGTTTGTTCCCTCTACTCTCTGGAAGGAGAAGAAATAGGTGGTTGGAATTTCTTTTTACTCTTCTGGCTGCCACTGGCAGTTGTGACAGATGATGTTGGAGATACACCCATTGAAATGTGTTGTGTACAGCATCTCTTTGCAGCATCCTTGAGCTAAGGCACTCAAAATCTATTAGATGTTCCTATATCATACTGCAGGTACTGTGTTCAGGTTCTGTGTTTTTACACTAATGAGCCACAAAGGTATATGAGAGATCTTGTTCTGCAAGGCAGTGTTGAGATCTAGTAAGTTTGCCACCAAATTTGTAGAAGTAGTGCACCCTGGTGCTTCCAAACTGGACATGTATACAAAGACATCAGGCATAATTTCCTTCACTAGAATTAAGTGATCAGGGACTGTAAACCATGGTTGTTAGAGTGCAGCCACCAAAATTTGATTCATCAAGAATTCCTACCGTTTTGTTCTTGGTTGACCATTCAGCCTCTTAAATGCTTTTTCTTTATGGTTTTTATTTGTTCTGTAGTTAGTGAAATATTTGTCTTCTCTGTGTGATGCCTCCATTTCATTCTGCCAGTTAGGAAGGACATTCTGCCATCTACCCTGTAGGCCTCTGAAAGAGGCACTTGTTCCCAAATGCTCATTTGCTGTGACAGATTATGTTTTTCCTTTCAGAAAGGAAATGTTCAGCTGGACTGATTCCCTGTGGTTAATATGTTTTGTCATATTACCTTCCTGATGCAATTATTGAAGATACTTAAGGGTTTGCCAAGCTTCACCTTGTGCTTGGAGTTCTAGACTTGTAGCATTGCCTGGATTTGATGACCTTCGATTTGATAGCAAACTTGAGCTCATTTCTTTAAAGAGGGGGCTTTCTTGATAAACTGAGTTTTTTCAGGAGAGCAAAATCCAGACATTGTTTCCAAGTAGTTTTCTTGCTTAGAGTTGTCTTAGCTTCTAAGACAAGATGTTAATAAAATTTGCAAGGTATACCAAGTGTGAAACCAGCAGGTTACCTGTCAGTATTCTTCCCTGGTCCTTCTGCTGGGCATCTTTGGCTGTCATGTGAGAACAGTTCCATCATGAGTGGTCTGAAAATAAGGTCACTGAAGTTCAGGTTTTGCTCCAGTGCAAATTCTCCTCACTGTGTCTTTTCTTTCGTTGTTGAAGATCTTGTAACCTTAAGACTAAGAAATGTACCTCACACTTCCTAGCTTCATGTTAGCATATGGAAAAGACAAAAATCAATGCCCAGACTTTCAGGATTGATTACTTGAGGCACAAATGTTAAGATGAAAATTCATCCTGAGGAATTCCATTTAGTGATGAATAGCTCTTGCTCTGGTAAATAATTTGAAATTTGGGGCTTTATTTTAGAACATTTTTATTGTCAGGGTGCAGGTCTCAGAATCAAATGCAAGCTGCTGCTAGAGGATTGTTATGCAAAACATGTTTCTAGTTAGACACAAAAATAAAAATTATTGCACCATTAAAGTTGTCAAATTGGAAAATACTTGGAGTTGTTCATTTGGGGTAAAAAAGGTCATTATTTTTCTTATGGTGAAGTCAGAGTTCAAAGTCTTGTGAGTCTACACACGATGTACAATTCTACACAAAAATGCAGCATTATTGTAAGATATATTAAATGTTTGAAAGTAGGTATGGTGAAAGATGGTTGTAAGAGATTTCAAACCTTGATGTATATTGCATCCTATTTAACAGTATTTAATGTTTATTTAGGTTCCTCTAAAGAAGGAGGAGCTGGAGCTGTGGATGAGGATGATTTTATTAAGGCATTTACAGATGTTCCTACTGTACAGGTAAGATGCTGTGTATATTCATGTTTGTCTTCAGAAATATGTTATTTGCAATAATGGCTTAACCTGCTTTTTAAATTTACATAATTTTACATTGTTCTAAGCAAGCATCATTACTTTTTCCTCCTTCTGACCTTAGAGTCTCCATGGAAAGCTCTTTATATTTTCCCAGGAGTTACCAAAAAAAGTGCCACCTTTTTTTTTACTCTCCTACTGATTATTTACCACATTGTGTTTTGGCTAAAATGCCTTATTGCTTTTCTCAAACTTTTTCAGGGAACCACTGAAAGTAATTGGATGTTTTAATAAGAAAAGGATTAACTTGATGTTTGGAAAGTTTGGGGCTAAAATTTCAAGGCATAATCAAGTAATAATAATATAGGCAAATAATTTAAACAGCAAGAATTGTATTTTCAAATTCACCTGAATTGTAATGATGTGTGTCTGGTATACATGTCCTTATTCTAGTAATACTTAGAAAAATATTCTAGTGCCTTCTTTTCATACTAATGAACTTGTTGGATTCTGAGTTCTTAATTAAGAAGATCAGATTTGAATTTCTATATTTTTAGTGTGGGAATTGCATGTATTTGATACTTTCACATAGTTGAGTCATTTAATATGTGTGTAGTGTACGAGGGCTATTTTGAATAAGTTTTCCTTGAGGAGCTGAGGTGTGGAACACAACCAAAATCTCAGTAAGCCACAGTTGCCAAATGACAGAAGGATTTTGTTCTATTTTTATTTCCCAGGCATAGTTATTTGTTAGATCTGCTTCTGCAGGCAGCAGTACTGTCTGCTTTCATGAGGGAGCACTCAATCTCCATGATCCCTGTCACATCAAGGAAGTCTTTGTCTAACACTGTAAGAGCTTTATGTATCTTTGCCTCTTCAGACTGTGTTAAGAATTCTTTGGAGGATAAAAACATGTAGCTCTTAATATTGTTTATCCCTGTTATGTTACACAGAGCCATGTTCCACAGAACAGAGAATGTGATGCTTGTAGTTCAGTGCCTTAGTGTATGCAGTGCCAAGGACAGAGTCCCACACAGAGTTCTCTGATTACTCAGGCTGGTTGGTAACACTGCAGGGACAAAACTGGGGTGACCACAGGACGTAGACCAACACATGTTATTTCCTGTCTGACTGCTCAATGGCCTAGGAAGGCAGGTCATTCTGTAAATTGTAGGAGATAGAGGTGAAAGACATTTGTCTTTACTAATCTCCCTCAAGCTGAGGTGAGGAGGCAGGAGAGAAATGTGTGGCTGACTCCAAAATTACCTATTTGTTACATTTAGTGTCCTTAGGAATAATGACTTCCTTGCCAACTTCCTGCTTCTAGTTGTGGACAGTCTCTGATCTTTCAGAAAAAAAAAAAAAAAAACAAAGCAGATTTCATGTTTTGCAACTGTGTTAATTGTTAAGGAAGTGGGAAATTTCTCTGTTAGACTTGTGAAGAAAGAATGTTTATGACCTACAAATATTGGTAGTTTACCAGTAGTTATTCTAAAAGCATAGGACAGCATGAGGATGTTTGGATGTTACTGGGCCCATTCCTGTGTCTCTTCTGTTTTCATTACATTTATGGGTTTGAGTAGTGGCTTCAGTGAAAGTAAGAAAGGAAAACCAGATTCAATTCTGGATGAAGATTAAGTGTATTTGAATTAGTCAAATTGAGATTACTTACTCTGTAGGTATGATTTAAATCATCCTTAAAAGTCTCCAATGGTAGGTCTGCCTTTCCAGTAAGCTGTTCATGTGACTGCTCATCTTTTTTTAGGAATGTCATGTTGTTTACCTGTACCCAGTTTTTAAATCCTCATATTGAAAATACTTTCCATCTGTACAGTTATTATTCCTACTTGTGTTTGAGCTTTTAATTTTTCTGTCTTTGATGTTACAGTTGCCTTTAATGAGGTGTGTTTATGTTGCCCTCTAATGGATAGCAGCAGTTTATGAACAAGATGGGTGATTTTAGATGTAGTCTGATGGATCTGTGTACTAAAAAGTACTGTAGTGACAGGATTGTGCACTCATATTCAAGGTTACAACCACCATGTTTTTACAACTTAAGCCTTTGCTGAAACAGAAGAAAATTCTGTGTTCAGATTATTAGGACTAACTCCATTAATAGCTAAAATTTGTTTGAAAACAAGTTCAGTTCTTTTTATAAAGTCTGACATGGGAACTTGTGAACCAAAAATGCATTATGTCATTGGCTGAACACTTAGTTTCATCTTGGCCTCCTAAAAGAGTAATTGATTGAGGGCAGGGAGAAAAAAAATTATTAGAATATTACTTTTTATTCCTGTGAAATTAAGGTAGGCGTGTATAACATTGAAAATACAGGATTTTTCAGTGGCATTATGGTTTTCATTTAATTACAAAATTAAATTATACCACTTATTAAATTCTACACTGCAATGCCAATTTGAATATTTCTAAGTTCAGTTCTATTTGTGCCAGGTAATTAAAGGAAAAATTCAATTCCTTGCCTGGAAATGCTAATGGGGTGGACATTAACCCATTGTACAGTTGCTTCTGTGTTTGCCTGTTGCCCAGCTATTTTAGTCTTCCAGCAATAACTAGACTGTACAACATGGTCTCTTATGACACAGAGGCTGACAGCAAAAAACATATTTTTCTGGATTTGCTTAATGAAACAGCTTGCAAGAGGTTTTTGTACCTTGACCAGGACTTCAGACTGGGGTTTGAGTGTGCATTGAACAGTCCTCAATTAGATGCCACCAAAAGGCATCATCGTATTATATTTGCTGGGAAATGTCCTGACAAAGGCAGGAATGATGAATCTGACTCCATGTTCTCACATATAGTATTATAAACTAAATTTATTAGTTTATAATACTATATTATATTAAAGAATAGTATACTAAAGAATACAGAAAGGATACTTACTCAATGCTAAAAAGACAATAATGAAACTTGTGACTCTTTCCAGAGTCTCGGCACAGCTTGGCCCTGACTGGCCAATGAGTCAGAACAACTCACACCAGAATCCAGTGAAACAATCATCTGTGGGTAAACAATCTCCAAACACATTTCAAAGGAGCAAAACACAAGAGAAGCAAATGAGATAAGAATTGTTTTCCTTTTCTCTGAGGCTTCTCAGCTTCCCAGGAGAAAAATCCTGAGCAAAGGGATTTTTGCAGAGAATGTGAATGCTTCATCATCCTGCTTCCTTTCTTGTTGCACCTTGCTTTATGATAAATTCACAGAGAAATGCTGAGTTGGCAAAGAAATTCTTGCCTCTCCTCTTGTAGGATGAGCTTTCTGTGTATTAAAGGTCTGAACTGAGCAGGAGACAGGTTAAAGAGAGTTATGGTAAAGGGAGATTCTGAGGAGGTTGAATCATGTCGTGAATTCTGATGGCATGAAGTGTCACTGTAATATGAAACTGCATCTTGAGTTAACGAGGGACTAGACCTTTACACTTTCAAAGAAAAATAATTTTCTTTCAGAATGGAAATAATTTTCATCAAAAAGCTTACTGAGGCACACATAATACTTATTTTTTTCAGAGTATGATACTTAGAGAATTAGTGTTAGAATAAACTAGGGTTGTTTAACAACTATTAATAGGCTACCAGTATACACAAATATCTTATAGTGATACAGAACTCATGTTTTGTGGGCGATGGAGTAGATACTCCATCAGATACATAGTGACTTCCACTGAAGGAAACAATGATCATGAGGAATAGCTTTCTGGTTTTTATGGATGCAGTCACAGAAGTGTATAGAAGTACAAAGCTGCTTCCACAGTGTATCCTGGAAGAGGTCACACAGCTGCATGGTAATAAAAATCTCACTTTCGTTGGTAAAGTATATTCAGAAATCGTTTTCCACCTTACAGTGAAGCTGGTCTGGGTGTACTGAATAATCTGTTTCTGCAAAGGTTCCTAGCCTGTTTATTCTGGAAATCCAGTATGAAGGTGTTTTAGAGCTGTGATGTCTTTCACCTCCTCCATATTCCAGCATGAAATATGCATACCTCCATAACCATATTCTGTTAAAGTGTTGGGAAAAGAGTAGATGTCAGTAGAGTTAAGGTTCCAAATCCTTTGTAAGTTAAATTAATTTGATGTGCTCAGGAAACAGGAAAACTAGACTGTATTTGGAATAACCCTTGCAGTAATTTAAAGATGCCTGGGAAATAAAGATATTTTAAAGAAAAGAATCACTCAGCATAACTGCAGAACAGAAGAAAGGCATTGCATCATTTTAATAGTAAGATCAAAGATGCATATATACATGCTAGACACAGCTCTTAACCAATTCATGCAAAACAAGGTGTCCTAACCACTGGCCCTCATTTCCTCTGTGTGCTCTTGCACATAAAAAACGTGTGTCTGAAATAACGAGGCAGCATCAGGCCCTGCTGTTTAGGTGCTAAATAAGTTACCATGCTGGTGTCCAGCTTTCACTGTAGAGAGGTGTGAGTTTCCTTGAAGTCCTGACCCACGTCTGCCAGCCCTATGCCTTGAAGGTGTCTCAGGTGCTTGTGTATGAGCCAGTGAGTTTTGACTGATGTGATTACATAAAAAAACTGTTGATCAAAAAAAACTGGAAATGTTTAGCTGAAGATAGTTTGGTTTTTTGGTTTTTTTTAAAGAAAACAAAACCATGGCCGGATTAAATTTCTGCTTAGTAATTTGCTTCATATTCTCTTAAACTTGTTCTCAGTCTGAAGGGAAAAAGAACTTTAAATTTTATGTATGCAGTGGAAACAGAAAAAAACATCCTTTGAGTTATGTGCAGGAAAACAGAAGGGAAATCGGTTAATTTAAAAATACTATTTTTTCACTAGTAGGTTTTTTATTCCTTTCTTCTCTAAAAATCTGTTCTTATACAGGTACAGTTCAATAAAAACATTAATTCATTTAAAAACAAATAGTGACTGTTGCATGATTAGATTGTTTAGGCTTCAGTATTGGTGGTCTTACTGTATAGTGAGAATTCTGACTAGAGGTGGCTCCTTATATTTATTTACTGACTGTATAAGTTAATAAATTCTAGTCTTAAAGTAGCAATACATAGAGAAGCTATGGAAGCCTTTTAATTTAATTTTTCAGACAAATTTTAATTTTGGTGTTCTTACAGCCCAGTTGGTTCCCCAGAGAGTCCCAGCTCCAAAAGAGTTGCAATGAATTAAGATGTTGGTTGAGTTTCATTATAAGAGTATGAAAATGAAACTGAGTTTCCATAGTATTGCAGCAGATTGTCTAAAACCTCTGCTCCTATTGAATTATTTATTTTTTAAAGTGGAGTTAATGAAATTGTGACTATGATTAGCTCATCATAAAGGTGAAAGGTGAAATCTTTGTGATCAGCTAAAAGGAAAGGAATATGCTGAAAGGAAAATGTTGCTTCTTCAGCCTTTTTTTCATGAATATTTATTATTCAGTGATATCCTTACAGTTTGGTCTTAAAATGCCTGTTTATAACTCTTACACAGATCTCTGGAACTTTGGGAGTAAGATTTGTGGGATTAGAATTGTATTTTCAGTCTTCTCAAGGTATTTTTCTTCATCACATTACCTAGGATATTAACAATAAAAACTTGCTGATTTTTTTTTAATTTTTATTTTTAATACTTCAGATTTATTCTAGTCGAGAACTTGAAGAAACGTTGAACAAAATCAGGGAAATTCTCTCAGATGACAAACATGATTGGGATCAGCGAACTAATGCAGTAAGCTTTTTATCTGATTTCAGGCTTGGGTGGGTGTATTTCATAAAGCACAGACAGACAGTATTTTAAAATGTTTTTTTTTTTCCTAAGGTCATTGCACTCCATGTAATAAAAGAATTTTTTATTTTAATTTTTACGTCTTAAATTTTCTGTACCAAGTAAGTTTGAGTGTTTTTTTAAAGTCTAAAACGCATTTTTGCTGACATTTAAGTGGAAGCTTTTCTAGAAGCCATCACAGATGTTGAAGTTTGGCATTTATGTAAAGTTGCATATTCTACAGGTTAACTGCTAGCATTAATATCTCTTGTGTGCAACTGTGAAAAGTTCCACTTACAGGGCTAAAATTTCTGTGTGTATGTACCATTTATATTTTTTAATCATGTTTATGGCATCTTAATGCTTATAAACAGGTATGTAAATGGAATTATGTGTTTGTGTATTTGTATTCTGGATTCTGCGATTATTTTTTTTTAACTCTAGAGCTTAATATAAATTTTTCACAGTTCTTTTCAATTATTGCCATGTATTTTGAAGATTTTGCTTTAAAGACATGCCAACATGTATTTTTGCATAGTGAAGCTGTTCGTTTTTCTTTTGTTTTGAAATGCACATTGGCAGTGTCCTTACCCTACTGTGTTGATTTTTTAGCTGAAGAAGGTTCGTTCCTTGCTCGTTGCTGGAGCTGCACAGTACGATGGGTTTTTCCAGCATTTGCGGCTCTTGGATGGTGCTTTCAAGCTGTCAGCCAAGGATCTCAGATCCCAGGTGGTGAGAGAAGCCTGCATCACTGTAGCGTAAGTACAGTCCTGTGCCTTTGGGCACCTTGCTAGATGCCACTGTGGGGTTGGCTTAGAGTGCTTTATCAGTGTCCCAGGTGAGGTTCTCTTGTTGGGCTGCTGTGCTCTATGACTGATAGAGTCAAGTCAGGATCTGAAGCCACAGAGGAAAAGAAATGCTTAAAGGAATTTGTTCTCTGAGGGGATGCATGTAGCTGATAATCCTGTAACCAATTGTATGTGAATAACCAGTTACCACCAATTGCCAAGCCATCATTAGTGCAGGTTAATGCCAACTGCTGTGAATGATACTGGGGACTTATCTCAGGATCGCTTATGCTTGGGTGATTGGCGCAGCACTTCACTGGCACTGCTTGTAAAGACAATGTGAATAGCACTGTAGTGGTTTGAACACAGGGCATTTTGCTGAGGTAATACCTTTCAGGGAATCATGGATGGATTTGGCTTGGAAGGGACCTTAAAGGTCATCTAGTTCCAATCCTGTTGGCAGTGCAGGGACACCTTGCACAGGACCAGGTTGTTCAAAGCCCCACCCAGCCTAACCTTGAACACTTCCAGGGTTGTCTCTCTGGGCAAGAGACAGGTGATCATGATAATTTTAGAAGCTGTGGCTAAACTGAAATAAAATCTTCACTGTTAGCATCTCATGGACTCCTTTAAATTCAAGGGCAAGGGGAAAACCAGAGTAGTGTTTCCCATTTCTGTGTTTTCCGTGACTTTTTTTATCCTCTGGAAAGACATTGGTGTAACCACTGATTTTCAGTGGCCATCTGAAACAGGATCACCATGGAGTTCACCCTTGCTATTCTGGTCTCCTGTTTGAACAGACTGAGAGGAAATGCTGAAACATACAGCTGCCCTTTCCAAGGAAATTGAGACTTTGAGAAAATTGTAATAACCCTTCCTAACATGAAGTCAGGAGCAGTCTAAAAGTACTCTGCAAATATTCTCCTGCAGGCCTAACAACCTGGAATTTTCCTTGATCCCTAAAACATGGATATATTTGATGTGTCATTTGCTGCTGGCTACAAATCCTTTTTTATATAGTCTTACTGCACAAAAGAAGCATTTGTTGTCACCAGTGGACAGTTAAATTTCTGTGTGTGGCATGTGTTTTAATATTTGTTAAAACTGAAAACCTAACCTTTAAGAGGCAAGGGTGTGAAATCTTACGGTTGGCTGATTGTGGTGAGTTCAGTAGTTTTGCCTACATTCAAAAGGAAAAAAACCTCAATAATTTATTTAAAATTCTAGATTTATACATCTCAAAGTCTGTTAAAAAGCAGAAATACAGTGATACTTTATGTAGACGTGAAAATTTAGGCTTTCCAGTTGTAGTACTTGTTTTTTCATTATCAAGCAAAGTTATTCATGTTTTTTAAGACTAAGAAATTAATTTATGTTTCCTCTAAACAGCCACCTTTCAACTGTTCTGGGAAACAAGTTTGACCATGGCGCTGAAGCAATTGTGCCTACTCTTTTTAACCTGGTTCCCAACAGCGCCAAAGTGATGGCAACCTCTGGGTGTGCAGCCATCAGGTTCATCATTCGGGTAGGTGTTCTCACCTCGCCTGCTAGGAGTTTTCAGGTCGTGGCTGTTGGCAGAGATAACAACTGCACTGAAATACAGGTTTTTAAATAATTCTTTACCAGAGGAGTAATGTTTCTCATGGGTGGACAAATACTACATATCGTTGAAACCAATTGGCAGCATTGTCATCATAAAGATGGAAGAATAGGTGTGAACAGCTGCTGTTTTCATGTTTCTGGGATTTTTTTTGTAATGTGTTAATTGAAAAAAGACCAAGTGTGTTTCAAAGAGTAACTGCTTTTAACTGCCTTCTTGGAAAATACAAATTATGCTAGTAGCTAAGAAACTAGTGAGAATTTAAATAGTGCAAACAACAACGCAAGTTATTTCTTTCTACATATACGCTCCCCCCCAAAACAATTTGAAACCATGGAGTTAATGATAAAATATTGAAGAGGCTCCACATACCTGGATCAGTTCAGAAAGCACAAGTTCATCAAAGAAAAGTCCAATAGAGACTTGAATTTTTAAATTCAAGAACTTTCTAAGCTGAGTCCCTGAAGCTATAGCCTATGGGACAGAGGAGTGCTCTATCCTAGCTGTTTTCTACTGAATGTTCTTTGAGCACCTACTGACTGGTGTCTCAGGCAGAATTTGGGACTTGTACTGCTACTTTTGTGTTTCACATAACGTGGGAGATTGCCTGTAGTTTCTACATTAGAAGTTGTGGTGTTCTTAATGCCAAGCACTTAGTGCAATTTACTGTGATCTCATCGGTGGTAATTTTAATTTTGTAAGTTGTTGGAAAACCTAAGAGGTTTCATGACTTTCGCCTTTTGTTGCCATCTTCAGAATGGTTCAGAATGTATATTGCTTTGTCTCTCTGTGTCTCTGAGAATGTGCTCTGAGACTTCTGCATGCATGACCTTTGCATCAGCACTTGGGCTAAGACAAAATCCCTTGGTATTTTTTCCCCAGACTCTTACACTCCACTGTGAGATGGCACAGACTTGAGAGGGAAGGAATACACCTTACACAGGATAATTAAAGTTGTAAGAGAATACCATTAGCAGTAGTGTAAGACAAGCTCAGGCATGTAAGAAATTATAAACATTCACCAATTGCATTAAATTGGCTTTATTGGTTTAGGTCATTTGAAGACAAGCTTACACATCAGCTATAGTTGCCCTGATTTTGTTTAAATTTCTGTTCTTAGCTGTGATTTAACATAATGGATTTGAAGCATAAAAACAAGAAAATCCTATCCACGGTGTTCAAATACCCAACCAATAAATGGCATGTGTGAGGTTTTTTAGCAGAAAATTCATATTTGAGAATTAAATATCAAAAAGAAGTGCAGCCCTCATGCCTGTTTGGGCTTCTGTCCTTTGGACTAAATGAGTCTTGGTCAGGGGGTCTTTGATCAATTGAGTATCTAGAACCCAAGCTACTGCAGTTTTTGGAGTCAGTGTTTTACTCAAAAATTCCCAGCAGCACCCAGTGACAGCCAGTTGAGATCCTGGTGCTTTCCTTTGTAGTTGCTCTAGAGTGAGTGCATTGAGACAGGGAGGCTGTATTATACCAGTGATCTTGAGGAGCTTCATCTCATCTTTGTGCCTTCATTGGATTTCGTATTTCTTCTCCAGGAAGTTCTTACAGTGCAGTCTGATTTCTCTTTCTTGACTCTTATACATCAGGAAGGCAATTAAAATAAAGGTGGGGGGGGGGAAGGGAATCATGGAGAGGATGGCATGATGACAGAAATCTGTCTCAGAAGGAGGTGGGATTCAGGTTTGTCAACTGATCTTCAAGGTGGTTTGCAAGGAAGCATGTATCATTACATCCTCAAAGGAGCAGAAGATGAAGTATGACATGTTAAAAACAGAATTAAAGCAAGCCTGAGGCTTTGATTCCTTTGCAAAATACTTTCTAGAAATTACAACATTGATAGCTCCAAGTAACTTGAATTTACAGGTTTCTCCATCTGTAGAAAATTATTTTTACCCCTGATTTGCTCATTGTCCCTTTCTGGAAGTCATATGCCTCTTTTCAATCTATACAAAACACAAACCGCCTAAAACTGTGTTTAAAGTATATCAGGACAAACAAATATAACTGCTAGGCTCTTCCAGAATTTTTGATTAATTTCTTCCTAATCCTAAAATTGGCAGTACTCTGTGAGCTGATGATTATCTCTGATTTTTTTTGTGATTTGTGTGTTTATATACTGCAGCTGTGATACATGAGAGTTTAAATTCTTCAGTACTGTACTTCTGAAGATCTTGGATTTTTTTAAATTAGCCTACTCTTTCACACTGTATTGGGGACTGTTTACTGTAGGTATTTAATCAAGAAAGGACTAAAGAAATTAACTGAGAATAGATTTGTTGAACTACATTACTCTTACTTGAAATTAAAATGGTAATGCTTTGTGTCTGCAACTAGTTAAGAAAAGCTGAAGTAAGACAGCTTTAATTCTGAATTCTGTAATGCATTTGGATTGAATATAGTTTATCTTATGCATAGTTTAATAGTTTTCTTCTCCCATCAGGTGTTTCCATATAGATTATCGATATAGGCTTGCTTATATGTCAATGCTTTTATTACTTTATTGACATATTTTGCATTAAAGGACATTTGATCCTTGTGGTACTCATCATACTGATCCTTGTAAGAATGCCTATATTTTCATATTCATTGATTCACTTTTTGCTCTATAACCCTAACTTTTAAGACAGCTATGTCTGTTACTTTTTTTTCCCTGTGGCAAAACTAAAATAGCATCAGCTTTCAACTCCTCTGAGGAGACAGCTACATTTGAACTTCTTATATTACTTTTGACAGCAAAGTATTGCATATCATGATGTTATTGTTGATGGCACTGGAAGTGGTTTTTGCTTGACCTTTTGGAAGAAAATAGCTTTCTTTCAATTGACATGCTAACAGCAGTCTTTCATTTAACAGTATTCTATGATTTAGTTTTGGTAAGCAGTTTAAATGATTGCAGTTTTTATTATGGTGTTAATTCTGTTTGAATTAATAAGTACAGTACAAATTCAGGATTCAGGAATGCTTTTCTCATTAACTGCTGTGTCTTTTTTTTGGCAGCATACTCATGTGCCACGACTCATACCTTTAATAACAAGCAACTGTACCTCAAAATCAGTTGCAGTTAGAAGGTGAGTACATTATAAATGAAAATTACCAAAGCTGTTACTTTTTAAAATATGATTATCATATTTGAAAATTAACAAATTAGAAGACTTGTGACCATAAATGCTGAACACACAAAACTGTCAGCCAGTAAACTGCAAACTGCAAAATTTAATTTCAGCCTTGAGACAGTGACAGCTACCTTAGGACACAGAGCATCCATGTGTTGTGGTGTTCAGCATCTCAGCTACATCTCCAGCATGTTGCTTTCTCTGAGAACATGATGCTTGAACACGTGGGTTGGCTCTTAAAAAATGATTTTTTTTTTTGACAGTGTCATTTTCTGCACCAAATCACACAAAAGCAGTTAATGCTGTTTCAGGACTGACACTAGTCCTGAAAGCAATGTCACTGTGTGTATGCAAGGAACAACTTGAGCATCTGAATTACTTTCTTTGAGTCTAAGCTGCTTTTGCATCCAGAGCAAGTGTTACCTCAACCCAGCTTGTACTGACCTGCCACAGCTTCTGGTTTGACTGCTGAACAGTTCACAGGGCTTCAGTGCCTCCACATGCTGTGCCTTTACTGAGGAACATCAGACTGTAGGTGGCTTTGGTGCTGCAGTTCACAATCTAGTGAGCATCACTGAGGGCGTTGTCTCCATACTGCTCTCATTCTTTTGGAAGGACAGCAAAACACTACATCATTTGTAATAGTGACAAGCATTGCAGGGTTTCTTGCCATGCCTTGCCGATGCCCAAAGGATTTGGGCAGAATAAAACCAAATTTGTCCCTCCAGAACAAGTAAAAAATGCTGAATAACCAGAAAAAGAGATTGTTTCAGTCTGTCAGGTACACTTTATGTTTGAAAATTATCTACACCTCCTTAATCTGTGTCAGTTTGATTTTTCCTCAGGATCTAGCTTCAGACATAGTTTTTGAAAGTATGCCTTTTGATAATGGCAGTTGGCTAATTGTCAAGATTCCCAAATTAATAATGAATACATTTAGATATCTTCATTAGCACAGTGCCAGAAAATCTTTCGCAGTGCTTTCTATATGCAGAGCCCTCTGCTAATTGTCTCATGTTTTCCTTTATGCTACCTACTTAGTAGTGACAGTTGGAAGGTTGGGAATAGTGTTTTGGACAGAAGTATACTGCCATAGAAATCCTGTATTGTTTCTTTGATACTTTTATGTTATTATTAATATTCTAAAATTATTATCAATAGATTTAAATTAAAATTAGGTATTATATAATGTACAATATATAATTATATATTAATATAACATATTATTTTTAATAATATAAAATATACTAATTATAATTATTATTAATGTTTAAATTAAAATTTTATATTAATAATTACTAATATTTTATGAGGTTTTAATGTTGTTATTTTTTATGTTAGGATTTTATACTCTGTACAATTTTTTCAACTTCATTAATTTATGTCTGTTATTTTGGGACTAATACAGTTAACATGGGGTATGTGTAATAACATGACTTGAACAGCACATTGTTAATTGAACCATGTCTGTTATTTTGAAGTTTAAAATTAGTTAGCGTGCATGTTTGCTTAATATAGAGAATATTTTAACTTTCCAATAAGGTGACCAATGCCCTTATTTGACAGATAAAGGTATTTTATTTTATTTTATTTATTTCCCTCAGGGGGAAAGAGTAAAGTTGGTGTTTCTTCCACGAGCACATTAGAGAAATGAGTATTTAATTATGACTTTGGTTCTGTGTTTCTAGGCGCTCCTTTGAATTTTTAGACCTGTTATTACAAGAGTGGCAAACACATTCACTGGAAAGGTATGGGCCAGTATACTTTTTCCCCTAAAATAAACTGCTAATGTAATTTAAGACAGAAATATTGTCGTTGAATCCTTTAATTGGATTATGTTGTTCAGTTTTGGCCAGCCTTTCTGGCATAGACAGCCTTTCTAGCACAGCAGGTCATGTGGCTCATTCAGGTGCCAGGGGGAAGGAGAGCTGTATGTTCCAGCCTTGGCTTCCTGTGGCCTCCTCTCCTTACCCTCTGCCTCTGCCATCCTGCCTGTGAGCAATGCATATACAGGTAAGCAGCTGTCTTTTCTCCTGGCAGGGGGAAATCTGTGTGTTTGCTGTGAAAGAGGGCAAGTGGGCTTAGGCTGGAGGACTTTTTGTGCTAATGAGTAAGGGCATGTTGTGGCTTCTCCAGATAGATGGGAAAACTGTGCATGCATCAGTTCTGCAGGTTGGTCACTTTAAACACAGGATAGGAGCAAAGAGAATAAAGGGCATCCAGAACTGACTCTGAAGAATTCATCCAGCTCATTCCAGTCACATTGCTGCTTCCCCAGGGTGCTCCTGACAAGGAGAGTAATGGAGAAATCATTTATGCCAAAGTGTGTAAAAAAACCCATAAAACCCACCACCTCTCCCCCAACCCCCAAATAACAAACTTCCCACCCAAAACTTACCTTGAATTAAAACTTTTGTCTTCACAAGTTTGTGTTCTGATGGGTACTTTGCTGTTCATTGAACTTGTATTTAGGTTTATAACTCATATGCCAAAAGCTTTCCAAGCTGTAAGAAAACTTATGGTCTTAATTTTTCCCCTTTTCCTACTATTAATATAACAGTGGAAATAGCTTTTCCATTTCAGGAAGGCAGATGTCTTATAAAAGGTATTTTTAAATAACTTTTTAAGTGTGATAGGTGGGTGTATGTCAGAAGTAGATTAAAATCCTTTTAGATTGAAGGAGTAAGCTGACCTAAACCTTTACAGAAGGTACAGTTATGTCATCAGTGTGCTTAAGTGTTTGTTTACTGCATATTTTGGAAAGAACTAGTATTGCAGCCGTTTTTTACTTGGTGAAATGTTAATTGAAGTGTAAAGCTACTGCTTAGAATTTGGAGTAGCAAAATAGCATGAAGAATGTCTTTCTTCTAGGCATGCAGCTGTCTTGGTTGAAACAATCAAGAAGGGTATTCATGATGCTGATGCAGAAGCAAGAGTGGAGGCAAGAAAGTGAGTTTTGATTCATTTTGCTCTGAAAAATTGCGTGTGCTAAATGAGTGATAGAAGGCTCTAATCCAAGGTGAGCTGCTATCCATGGCTGAAGAAGATAAAAACAAGTTTGTTTGAAAACACATGTTTCTGTCCTGAATTGCTACCCAGTTTCTTTGGCAAAAGACATTCTCAAAGCCAAGTCAGTCAATGCAGTTGTGCAGCATTGATGATTCCACTGAAAGAAGAATTGGAAAGGTTGATATTGCTGCATAATCATTCTGCTCCCGTTAATTAAGTCTTTAAACAACTGCAGCACTTTGAGAAGGCTAGAAAACAATTCCTTTTGCTTCCCCACACAACTGGTGAGTGAATGTGAGACATTCAGATGATAGACTTCAGTTATTTTGAAAAGATTAATTCAGTCCATGCAGCTGACTTGATGAGCATTGCTCATACTCTCAGTTCCTTTCACTCCCATCCATGGTTCATTTTGTAATCTTTACTTCCTGACTCCACCCTTTAAAGAAAATACTGAGCATTTACATGTGGTTATTCTTTTTTTGCAGGGCTTATCTGGGTCTTAGAAATCACTTTCCTAGTGAAGCTGAGACTCTGTACAATTCTCTGGAGCCACCCTATCAAAGAAGCCTTCAGACTTACTTGAAGAATTCTGGCAGTATAGCATCTCTCCCTCAGTCAGACAGGTCATCCTCCAGCTCACAGGAGAGCCTCAAGTAAGGGTCACTTCTGAGCCAAGAAACAAATGCAGTTTCTCAAAAGCAAATTATCCAGATTCCTGTTGAGTACAGAAAAGCTGCAGTTTTATTTTGTGACTTCTAATTTTTTTAATAAAAATTTCTTCTCCCGTGTTTTGCTAAGTGACAGCGTTACCCCAGCAAGGTGCAAAGTACAGACAGTCTTTAACTGGATATTAGGATGCTGTATTCATACATTCATTCCTTAACAGCTGCTTTAAACACCAAAATATCTTCCAGTTCATATTGATGTCCAGCATTCTGATGTGCTGAATAGGTCTAGGAAAGCTATAATGGTGTAATTCCTTTATCATCTTTTTTCCCTGGCAAGCATGAAAACGGAACATCAGCAATGAGATTTGTTGGAGATTGGTTTGGGCTTTTTTTTCCTATCTTCACAGTATTGAATATGTATTAGCAGTATTTCATAGCTCTGCCACTTACTACAGGGTGGGTCTGTGGTGCAGTGATGTATTAAAATGCATAGGTAATCTTGAGCTGAAAAAATTGAAGTTTTCTTAGGTACCAATAGTAAAAGAAATCTACAGGCTTTTTAGCAGAAATGTGAAGTAGCAGTAGAAGTAGTATGTGGTGATTTTTGCCTTTAAATGCTAGAAAGCTTCCTCAAAGTATTTTAACCTTTTAATATTTCAGATCTTCATTATCAAAGCCTGAGAGCTTGTCTGCTCACTTGTTACTTGAAGGCAAAGACTGCTTCTCACATATTGGAATTCGCCTTTTTTATTGGCTAATGCCTTAAATATCAGAGATTTACCTTATTATTCCTGTGATTCTTGTAATTATAAAAAAATCATTTAAAATAGTTGTCTGTGATGCGAGCAATTGCCAGCACTTCATTTTCCACAAATGTTTATTCAAAGATTAAATATTTTTGTTTAAATTAATCTCTGTTCCCCATCTGAAAATAAAAGTGCTGTTAATGAGTTACTGGTAATATACTGTTAAAAACTAAATTACAGGGAAATTCGAATCTTAAAATAATCGTAAGTCTTCAAATATTGTTTCCCATGTTGCAAGATGTGTAAGTGCTACAGTACAGGAAGTTAGGGGTAAAATAAGAAATGAACAGTAGAGGTGATTATATTGGAATTTAATGAAATTTTAATTGATTTATTACAAACTTTGCATTCAGATGGATGTTTGTTACCCAAAATTTTATTTCTGGCTTTTAGTATAGTGAATGCTGAATTCCCCTTGTATAGGCTAAATTAGGAAATACGGGTATGATTTCCTAGAAGTCAGAGCCTCTGTGATTTTTGACCTTCTGAACTTACGTCTCCTAGAGATCATTAATCCAGAATTGTTTTAGAGAAGATAGAAGAATGAGAGAGAAATGTAGTGACTTCTGTGTACCTATATGAAACTGTTTACATAAAATGTCAATTGCAATAGATTGTGGCAGTTGTCTGGGATTTCTGTTCGGAGCAAGTTGTAAGGTCAGGAGCTCTACTTCAGCCTCCTTACCTTACTTGAGGCAAAGTACCTTCAAAACATTAGTTAGTCATGTCAGAAAAGCAGGTTTATTCAGAGCAAGCTGCAAACACATATTCTTCTGTGAGGATTTAGGTTATGGTGCTGACCTTTATATTACTGCTGAGCTAATAACTGGGATAAATCCACAGAATGAGGCATCTCTTTTCTTTCTACTTTTAGGTTTAAAATTAAAGGGATTATTTTTACTAAAGCTGAGACACTGACTCAGCTTGAAATTTGACTGTTGATGAAATACTCAGCTATTTCATCAAATACAAACTTTCCCCATCAGATATTTAACCAATGAATATTAACCAATGAATATGCTATTACCTTTTCTTCTACCAGTCCTTTTCATTTCCCTGGTGTCTCCAGCTGCATTTTACTGTACCAAACAGGCCAAAGGATGGGCTCACAATTAACCTTGATTAGAGTGGAAGATTGTGCTTCAGTAACTACTCATTTTTGCAGTGGGAATGAAATGAAGACAAAACACAGAAGAAAAGACATGAGATTTTGCTCCTTTTTTAAGATATGGGAGCCTCTACATTCCAACAGGGGAAATGGAATCTAGCTGCTTGGAGGCATTAGCATTTCCTTTTTTAATTTATAACTTGATTCTTGGGACATCTGGGATTGGGGGAGTCTTATGAGTTGGACACCTGTTTTTCTTGTTACTGCAGACACCACTTCACATAGTCTTTCATAAATAAAGGTTTTTGGGTAGCTCCCACTGTTCTTGTTTGATGGCTGATGTGTAAGATCAGCCCTGTGGTTAAAAACTTGTACTGACCACCTTAAATGTTTCTGTGACCTAGTCTAGAATGCCTGAACTTTGTTAGCAAATGTGCCTGTCAGTAGCTGAAGGATTAGTGCTTTGTGATAAGGATGTAGTTTTATAAAATGTACGGGAAAAGATAATTCTGGTTTTCTTACCATTTTCTGTTTAGAGTATTTATCTAAAAATATGCTGAGAAGGTTGAAGGGGGAGAAAAGAACAGAAATTTTTTTTTCCTCTCTTTTATTTTTTACTTTTGCATCTGATACATGAGACTTACTGGATTTATTGACTTTTTTCAGTCGGCCTCTGTCATCTAAATGGTCTGCAGCCAGCCCAGCAAGTCTTGCAGGCAGAGGTAAGGTGGTGGTAATATTGTGTAGTGCATAGTTCTTCATGTTGTTTGAATTAAAAGTTCTATAATGTAGCTTAAAAATTGACTATCAGCATTTACCCTGTTTCCAAGATAAATAATGGTATTTCTCATTTTATGTAGTTTCAGTTGTTTCAATTATAAGACACAACTCTTTATGAATTTTGAATTAATTGATCCTCTGTCCTGGAGTTTTGTCATGGAACAGTCATTCTCAAAGAAACAAAATATTATTCTTTGGTCTGTTCATGGTTAGGCTTATGGCAATTAGAAATTAAAGACTCACTGTCTCTTTGATCTGTTCCCATGTAGCTCTTGCTCTTTGTAAATACATATATAAAGAACAGCAGCCAAATGGCATATTTGTAATTCAAAGAGTTTAATTATGTGTTTAGTTTTTGGGATTTAATAACTTCAATGTCTTTTCCCATAATGTCGTAGTAACTCTTTGAGAGTAAATCATTAAGGAGCTTTTTACAAATGGACTGTAATGAAGAATGGATACTGAAACTGATAAGGGGAGTCAAGTTTAGAAGACCTAAAACAGTGGTTAAAATTAAGTAAATAGTTAAAATTCAGTAAATAATAGGAAGTGAATATGAAAATACTAAAGATTAGACTCTCAAACATTTCAGAATATGCATTCAGCTCACCTTAGCTGAAGTGTGGGAATATTGTTCATCCTTCAGTATCTCAAGGAAGGATGTGAATTTTCTTACATATGTGAATCATTCAGTAACATAATAAATCACATGAAGGTTCAGAATTATGTCATTTGTGCTGGGGTGGGAAGAGACAGTTTGCATTAAATAATGCTAAAATTTCATGCTGAATGAAGATAAATACTACTGACACACAAACTCTTTCTATATGCAATTCATAGCAAGACCAGATCTGGTTTGCTTTTTAATCTCAGTAATTCTTGGTTTAATACTAGTTTAACCTTTTTTACATTGTTTTTGTGCTTTTTTACAAGCATGGTGCAGTAGTAGATGATGTTACCCTCTTAAATATCATTTATTTTATTCAATATCAACTCATTTTTTTTTCTTCTCCTTTTCTGGTAGTTCCAGGCAGCAGCAAGGGCGTCCCCAGCCCGGGCACCCTGCAGAGGTCCCGCAGTGACATCGACGTGAACGCTGCGGCGGGTGCCAAGGCCCGCCATGCTGCTGGGCAGGCAGCTGGAGCTGGGCGCCTCTCAGCAGCCGGGCTGCCCCCGGGCTCCTACGCCTCCCTAGGTAAGGGGAGCACCTCTGCTCTGCTGCTCTCAGAGGTCTTTGGGATTTTCTTGATCAAAAAGTTACAGTGCAATACTCCTGTGCTTGAAAAGCAGTCGTTGTTGTTAGTAGCACTGGAGTGTGGCAAAAGAGCAGGTGTTCTGAAGTAAGTCGCAAACTTTCCTACGTGCTTTATTTTTCTTGTGCTGGAAGAATGCCAGTGCAAAGAGTGTGTCCATACTATGATCTCTGAATGTCTTAATCTAGAATTAATGTTAAGTGTTGGAAGGAGTGGTATCTGTACTTAACAGCACATGGTGATCATGCCTTTTTTTGTTTGTAAAATGAGTGTGAGAGCTCTTGATTTTCCATATTTCTCAGCTGTTCAGATATTCTGCAAGAGTGCTAATGAAATACCCTGGCAGTCAGAGGTGGCTTCTTCATGAAATAGGGAAGTGTTTTACACAATAACTTACTACGTTGAGCGTGTAATGTCTTCCTAAGGGCATTGATGGAACTATGTGTATGCTTTACCTAGCTGACAGCCTCCACTGATATTTGCTGTTAGACATAGGAAGTGCTGCAAGTGGTAACGGTGCAGAAAGGTATTTGATAATTGTAGTGGTGGTGGTGTAGGTGCTAGAACATCCACTAAGTGGCGATGGTAAACGACTATGAATGTATTTTTGCTCTAGATTTTTAGCTTATCGGTGCTGTAGGGATAACAGTAGGGAAAGAAAGGTTCAGTGTTCCCAAAACTGTTTTTTTCTTCTCAGCTTCTGTGCCAGGTAGACTACCAAGGAGAAACATGTTAGTATGGCCATAGGTGATCACAAGAGGCAAAGAAACTGTATAGTTCTTCTGACCTGCATTGTGTTTGGGCAGGTGTTAGCATACATGTAGGCTGTGGTTTGCAAAGGTTTTAATTGTGCTTTTTAAGATCAGAACTTAAGTTAAAAGCTGCCTAAAATTAGTTGATTCTTTTTGTCATCAGGGCCTGGTATAAGTGCTGTGAACGGCATTGATTTTAGTGTTAATTTAAAGAGCAGTCCTGAACTACTAAAAGGAATACTTGGTACTTGGAATAGCAGTTTTGGATGTGGGCTCCCTCTGGTGCCCACAGAGGGGGCAGCAGAACCTGCTGGATTGCAGGTGGACACCGACATGAGGCTGCTTGGTGGACAGGATACACCGGTGGTTCCTCAGGGAAATGATGGTTGCCCCATCCCTGACAGTGTTCAAAACTAGGCTTGGAGCAACCGCTCCAGTGGAAGGTGTTCTTGTCCACAGTAAAGGGATTGGAACTTGGTGGTCTTTAGGTCCCTTCCAACTCAAGCCATTTTATAATTCTGGAACTGTGAGTTCCTCCTCACTTAGTGCCTAAAAGCCTGAAATATGTGTGATGATCGTTTTCCAAGATCAGAGTATTGCCTGGTGTGGTTTGATGTGCAATAAAACATATTTTGAACCTAAGACAAAGCTGGCATTCAAAGTAAAAGTGGTGCAGAGCATGGTGACAGAGAGAAAAGTCAAATGGAAAACAGAGATCCTGCTCTGTTAATGTCTTCTTTATGCTGCTCAAATGAAGGGACTATATTGTTTTAAGACTTTCACAGAAAATTATCTCTTGATAGGACTATTGGTTTGCTTTTACAGCTTTTAAAGCAATATCTGATTCATGCTAGGAATTTTGTAAGCAAGGGTTGAGAAGGGCACAGAGGTTTCCAGTGAAGTAAACAGTGGTGGATTTAGCAGGAAAGTAACAGAAATAGCTTATTCTCTTTGTAATTTATTGATTGGATGTGTGAGAATTGGGGGAGGGGAATAATAAGCAATAAATCCAGGTCCTATTCATGTGAAGGATTTGAGTTGCTGGAAAGCTTTACCTTGCTAGCAGATGCAGTCACTTGTGGAGAACAGTGCAATGTCATTTGAAATGGCAAAATAACGTAATACTGGCAAAGTACAGTGAAAGTCAAATCCTAGTGCAGGCAGTGAAAGGGCAGTGGTAGTCAAGGAGACCAAGGTTTGTTTGCAGTCACATAAAAGCGGTACTGCGTGACTGATCTTGGCTCAATCTCCTGACAGTTTTTTGACTGTGGTAAGGTAATTTCAAGGATACATGCCATGTAGACAGTGTGACTGCTTGTTGTGGATTAGCTTCAAAATATTGTTTACTCTTAGTTTTCGAAAGGTAACCTTTAAATCAATGGAGTGCAAATCCAAGCAAGTGCCATGTTTCAGATAATGGGCTTATTTGTACAGTTCTTTCTTCTGTCCATTTTAAGGGATTTATTTATAGTAGCCCAAATATGGAAAGTTAAATGACAGAACTATCAAGCCAATACTGGCCATGGTCTGAAAAGGCCCAGGCACTGTTACTTTATTTCTGTAATGCTTTCCACTCCCTTTAGGTGTTGCAGTCAATACCAAAATAAATGACATTGTGTCCCAGAGCTTGAATTTATTTTCAGCCTGGCTTGCAGAGAAACATCCACCTTTTGCTTACACAGCTACCAAATTTAAAGCCTCAGAAGGCCAGAAGCTTATAAGCATAGTAATCCATAAATGTGTTCACCCATCTCTTCCCTTTTCATTATTAATACAAGAACTCTTGCTTATTTATGATTTATTAAAAGACTATGCTAGAAGCAGGAGGATACTCTCTAGTTATTTTAAATGTTGACTATCTTTGACATCCTTAAGTATTAATGTCCTTGTTGAGGAGGCCTGAGCTGTAATTATATATGTCTTGTGCTAAATATTTTAATTTTGATTGTTACTGTCAGAATATTTATGCCCTACCTTCCAGCTGAACTGGTTAATATTTAATGCTTTTAAAACAGAGTGAAACTTTCTCTCATTTGTCCTCTGTCTTAATTGTGCTGGTTTTATCCCTCCTGTCCCTTACCCCAGGTGGGACTTCATGCTCAGAAGCAAATTTAATAAGAAATATAAATAAGTGGTTCAGTAATGATGTACATATGTACTGATGCTTCAGTAACTGTACCAAGAATGAAACCATTTATAAATGTTTTAGGGTAAGGGTTTTCTCAAATTTGGGAAATACAGAATCAATATCACTGTGAAGGGTACTTGTACTCTGTTTTGTAATTTTGTACCTTGCGCAAAGTTGCAAAACCAACTTTGCTTAAGGTAGCTTATACATGCATTAATTAGATAAACATGTCTGCTGTATTTAATATTAATGTATTTTCCTCAATTAATGTTTTATGACTCTGCTGTGAACACCTTTATTCTAACACACTAAGTTTTCCATGTTTCTTTGCCTGCTTTTTCAACAAAGAGGATACTTCTGACAAGATGGATGGTAAGAAATTATTTAGTCTGTCCTCTAATTCTATTAAATATCTAATAAAGTGTCTTTTATGTAAAAGTATTGATGTTTAATACATTTGTCTGTTCATTAACAAATTACTATGCTGTTTCCATTAACTCCTGTGTAATCTTGATGTCTTATGTGTTATTGCTGTATCTGTCAATTTTGTGAATGTTTGGTCTGTATCAGCAACAGAAACCTGAACAGAAATCTGACATTACCCCTCTTTTTTAAAAGAAGCTCTGTTAATTACAGAGCAGTTTTGTAATTGTTACATGCTGATTTTAACTAGTTAAATACATGCATTTGAAATTAATCTAGTGCCGCTTGATTCAATAGTTTTACATGTGAAGTCAATTTTTTTGACTTAGCAGAACAGCAGTGGGAGAGCCGAAGATGCTTGACCACTTAAGTAGAAAAACAAAGCAGAAAAAAAAAAAAAAAAGCAGAAAACCAAAAAAATCTCCTCTATCAAAATCCAGGCTTGCTACATAATTTTAAGTGCCTTTAAATTCTGTAGTAAAATGTAATTCTATTAAAGAATCATTTATGAAGAAGACTTACCTGTTAAAATAGCTTATCAAGTGTCCCACCTAAGTTTTAGCACTTGATTTTTCTTAATTCACTCTGTTACAAACACATAATGGGACTGCAAAACAGTTGAGCATCAAGCTTCTCATAGCGATTGTCTGTTTCAGGTGTGTGCAAATAATGCTTCTCATATAATAAAGTGACAGTCCCAGCCTGCTGCTTGGTGATTGTAGTTCTAATTTATTGCTTGGGAGCACTTAACAAGTCCTTAATAAGTTTGCTGCTTACTTAATATTTTGTGTGATGTATTTATTAACTGTGCATGTTGGGAAGAATCAGTAGCTTATTGGAAGCAAATGTATCTCATAGAAATGAAAAGAGTAAGAAAGTAGAATCCTGAATAATTTCAAAACAGATGCTTCTTGAAAGAATTGGAGCTGGTTTTGAGCACTGAAGATGTCAAGACTAGTTTAATAAAATGAGGAGCGTTTGTACAGGATAGTAGAATCTGTATTGCCTATTTCCACATTACATCTCCTTAGGCTACATATAGTAGGCTTTATTTATAGCTGTTTGTTTATAGCTGTTATTTATAGCAAGTTATGAGCTTTGAACATTGTCACCAGAAATAAAGGTTCTTAGGGCCATGTAGGCTTTTTCTTTTGTTCTGTCCAGAAGTCACAACTAATGCTATGTTGCACATTTCTGTTTAAAGCAGCAAGGGAAGTGCTTTAAAATTGGTCAGAGTTAACAGGTTGGGGTTTTGTTCTAGAAGCTATCTCCAGATATGATCTGCGTTTGGAATGAAAACAGCTCAGCTGTCCAGCTGTAGTTGTATGATACAGCTGTTCTGATCTAACCATCACCAGGAGGAACTAATCATGTTTCCTTTGCCCACTAACCTTGTCCACATATTTTTTATCTCTTCTTTTGTTAGCACCTTGTGATACTCCATTACTGATGACTGTAGGTGAACAAACTCCATAAAACTGATTTCATAAAAGTGACTAATACTGTTATTTAGCTTTTGAAGCTGCCAGTGAACCTTTAGCCATCCAGACCAGGTGGTAGCACAAGGCTGAGAGGAACGAGAAACAGAACCACCCCTTTTAGGAGCTTTTAGGAGTCTCTTTGGCTGTCTTAGTTGTTGCATAGGATCTGCCTTCCAGGATCCATCTCTGCAAGACTGTTGGATTTGGAGAGGTAGCTCAGGGTTTGGGGGGTTTGGTTTTTTGTTCGGTTTTGAGTTTTTGCAAACCGGCAAATATTATCTCAGTACTTTGAGGCACTCCTACCTACATATTACTGTAACCGGTTTTTGTGAAGAGCATTGAAATACACACTGAAATAGTTTTTTAGAGGGAGTTTTTAAAAATAGCTCTGTGAAGATATTGTAACATGAGAAAACTTTCCCAGCAAATCTGACTGAGTTCAGGCTAGCCAAAGACGCTAACAGATGTTTTCATCCTTGTAGTTGTCTTGCAAGGTAGAAATGGTAGAGGGTGAAAATAAAAATGGAAGTATCCTTTGATTTTTTTTTTTTTAGGGCATTTCACATTTTTATCATTACTAGTATGCATTTTATTGTGTAATAAGATCTGTTTCAGAGGAACTTAGAGGAAGGACTGCTGATGAGGCAGGGTCCCATCAGTTCCTAGGCACTGATGGGAGAAAGGTTTGTCTGACTCTCACATTATCAAAACTCAAGCCTTGTTAAGCTCAGCATACTTGTCCAAGTGTGATCTGATTTCAGCAAGCTCATATTCCTTCCATGTCTCTGAGCAAGACTTGATCTTGTGCATGTGTATCTTCAGAGTAATCACAGGCTTAATTCAGAGAAATCCTTCTTGCTGGCAGTTCCTGTCAAATTATCACTGTCCAGTGTGGGAAACACTGTGTCTGTGTTTTTCTCTGAGGTTATGTATAACAGTATGTTTCATATTTTCAGAAGAGCTTGCATTACAGTATTTTTAATGTCTGTTTTGACATGTATATGTAATTTTTTGACTGATCTCATAATTGTAATTTTCTTCTATTGAACTTCTTGTGGTTTGAAAGGCAGTGATGTGCATTTTGTTCCTGTAAATTGCTCTCAGTGTAGTATGGATATTTTCTTGATTATTTTACTTCAGTTCAGTTATGGAGTTGCAACATAAAAGCATTAGCTCTCTTGACTTGATAAAATTTGTCAAGATTCCCAAGATTAATCTCAAAAAGAAATTTCAAAGACATAGTATTGTTTGGAATATCATGTATTTTGTTATTTTTTCTGTTTAGGAACAGCTTCTGAAGATGGTAAGAAACTACTTTGTTAGACTAGCTAATATTTTCAGCTTCATATTTTCATTGATAGAAATGAAGCTTTAAAAGTAGAACTTGGTGTTTCTTGGGCTTTGTGGAGGTTCATAACAGATTCGGGCTTATGGGCTAACAGCTTATGCATCTAATACTTGGTTGTTATGTACTATTTTTAAAATTCATTTGCTTTTATTTTAATTCTTAATTACTCATCTGCAGTCTGAAGTACCATTGCTTAACATTCTGCTGTGAAAATACAGGGGCTTTATAATTTTGCATTCATTCTTTAAAGCAAATCTTGTCACAGAATATTTCATCAAATGTGTTCATGCTCTGGGAAGCAGGTGCTACTATTACTCATCTCTGTGAGACTTGGAAGCTAATTTTCTATTGTTATTAGCATTTAAACCTGCCATTAGTGAATGGATGTAGAGACTCCGAATGAGTTAACAGTTCATTTAACTGACAGACACAAACTGATTTATTTTACATTTATAAAAATGAAACAGGTTCCAGGTGATACTTTAACATAGTATTGAAATAGTGGCACTCTGTGTTCCTAGGTTTTGGGCCAAATTCTGAATGCAGTTACATGCCTTGCAGTCTCACAGCTCTCAATTGCCATTGCATGGGGATAACTAGTAGAGTTTGCACTAGTTAATCTAACTGTTCTTGCTAAGCCTATTGTTTTAGTGAATAACCACCTTTATCCCGATTCTCTTCCTATAGACTCTCATCTGTGGCTATTCCCTCTACTTGGAAGAATAATATTAACTTGGTTGATGTCCAAATTCTGCTGTGGAAAGCCTAAAGAGGCTAGAATTAAATAACAGTCTATGTACTTAATTCTTTTAGATCAAATATTGACTCAGCATGTCTACAAAATATTTTAATCATGCTGTGTTTAAAAGTGTAGAGCTTGTTGAGCTAGATCCACTGTGTAGAGACTTACTGGGATTTGTTCTTGCAGCTTAGAAGAATTATGGTTAGCATGAGTTTGGTTGTGATTTCAGTTTGCTGCTGTTTGAGAGGTTGGCTTGGGAAATGTAGTATACAACACCACTATTTTCTTTTATGAATGATCTTTCAGATAGCTGTAATGCAGACAACTGGGATCTTCCTTTCTTCTGTAATTTCTTTGTATATGCTGGATGTTACAAGGAACATGGCTAGCAATGCAGAAAGCTTTGACCAAACCCAAGAGAATTTGTCATTTGGCATTCTAGGGAAAAGTGAATCTTGTTTTATTTGTAGATACTTTGTTTAATTTGTCTCTTGCTTGGCCTTTCTGTCTAGTGGGGAAAGTAGTATTTCTTTATATCATGTTGTCATGAGAACTACTTGAATGTATTTAGTGTCTGCAAAATGCTCTAGAAGGTTTGGGAAATCCTGTAGAAGTCTGTATGACTGGGGCCAGGAAAACAGTAGAATCTTCAGTAATGAAAAATATTTAGATTTCTTAAAATAGGAGTGAAGTTAGGAAGAAAGCTCAGAATCTGTAGTTTTATGACAGCAAAAGTAGAATTAGAAGCTCAAGTAATCATGAGAAGACACTACCTCATACAGCAACATTAGTGCTTGAATTGCATTGTATTGAGTAAACTTCCCCTTTTTTAATGTACTTGACATATATATGTTGGAAGGAAGAGCTAGCTAGCCAGTCCAGGGTGTTGAAGGTGTAATGTGCAAATTGTT
Organism: Ammospiza nelsoni; assembly: GCF_027579445.1. Taxonomy (NCBI): domain Eukaryota; kingdom Metazoa; phylum Chordata; class Aves; order Passeriformes; family Passerellidae; genus Ammospiza; species Ammospiza nelsoni. The sequence continues at coordinate 49,990,237 of NC_080633.1, forward strand.
TGATGAAACATGTAGCATCAGAGGAGAAGTATCTTGCTTCCTCAGCTATTAAATTCCTTAAGGTGTTCAAATTTCTACTAATTATCCCAAGCGAATTGTCACCAGTTGAGTTACATTGCGCTTCTTTTATATGCAGAAACTTTATAAAATATTAGTAAATACTACTGATGCTCTGCTTTGTGCATGACTGTGAAAAACTGATTTAATGCCCTTTTTCTTTTCTAGGTCGTATACGATCAAAGCTCTCCACCCCTTCCGTTGGTATTGGAAATTCTAAAACAGATTCCAGAGGACGGAGTAGAACCAAAGTGGTGTCACAATCTCAGCGTATGTATTTTGTGTTTATTAGTTATACCTGATAAAGAGGCCAAATCTTAAGCATAAATTCATTGACCAATGGCTACAGTCAAAGTTAATTTTTTTAAAAAAAAGCTACATACTGAGTTGTTGTTCTGTGCCTTAGGTTCATCATCGCCAGACCAAAATGAAGGTATTTTTTTCAGTGTTTTGGATCAGTGGTATTTGCATGCTTTTCTGATTCATGTTTTCTCTGGACAAAATTTAGGTTAGATCTTAGTTTGCCAATTAAATTAGATAATGTAGCAGGGAGTGAAATCTATCTTTAAATTCTGTCTTCAATTATAACTTCTCAACATTCTTTTCCCCCCTTTTCTGACTTCCTCAACATGAAGCACCAGTAAACATGGACTACTAATAGAGAAGAATGGAAGGCAATTACCTGAGAGACCTAATTTTCCATTTTTAAAATAGTCTTATTTTAGCCAGAAATACCCATTTTCTTTAGACTAGGCACTGCTGTAGCTCTTGGGTATAAACTCCTTTTTTTTGTATTACAGCTCTTTTCTTTACTTAACTCTACTTTGAAGAAAAAATACTAACTCCTCACGTTACAATCAGTTACTGAGCTTGTCTTAAGTCAGAGGGTTAAAACAAGGAATTTAATGTGTGTCAGCTACTCCACAGTAATTTTCTCTGTGTGTTTAGTAACCATTGCAGATGTAGCCAAGCACTTGGTCATTAATTAAAAAGACCTGATTACCTCACACTCTTGGCTCTGGCTGACCTACAGCAATTCGTCCACGCATCTTATGTCTCCAACAGACATTTTCTGACTAAGCTCTGTAGCATTCTCAGATTCTTATCTTTTTCTGATTAGGTGAAATGCAACTAAATTAATGAAAAGAAGACAGATGCACAATAATGTTGTATTGCACTAAAATTAAAATTAACTTCCCACTTGTATAAATTGTCATATCTAATGTTCTAAAACAGTAAATTTTGCCAGGTTTAAAATTTTCAATATTATTTTGCTATCACTAACCATATCCACTTTCTTTAATAAAACCCTTTAATAATTTCTTTAATGGCAGAAGCATTTGTCTTCATAGCAATGACTGCATCTGTTGTAAATAGAATCATTTTAGAAGTTAAAAAAGCAGGTAGTAGCTGGTTTTTTCCCGTTAGAGTACTTGCCATAATTTAATTTCCCAACAAGTACAGTTGGATCAAACCTGATCTAATGTATGCAGGTTTTCTGAAATAAAGCTTTCAAACAATGTGTACAGATAAATGTAGCACACTAAAAATTCAGTGGAGTTACTACTGAAATTCTACTACTGCTACTACTACTACTAAAATTCAGTAGAAGAAGTTCCCCTAAGGGCTTTGACAATGCTCTAGTCCCAGAAATGTTGGTGAAATGAGAGCCTTCAAATGAGTCATTGGGAAAAAAATTCTGCAAAACTTGTTTTACAGATTGCAACACTGTACCATAAACAAAGAATATGTCAATAATTTAAGAGGGAGGGAAGGTAAAGTTCCTTCTAATCCCCTTTTCCCTTCTGTGAAAAGCTATAAGCAGTGTCTGTAACAATTTTTTCATTAGTTTTAGGAAAGTTTGGAATTAAGCTTTTTGAAAATACTTTTGCATTTTTAATAGCTTTGGTAAATTTGTAAAAAGTGAAGATGCTTGATAAATGTCTGGGGAAGGGGATAAATTTAGGTAGCAATATAATACTTTAGTGATGATCACTGCCATATAGCATTAAATAAATCTATATCCAGAGAAGCAGAATTAGGCCTTTCCAGCTTTTCTATTAATAATGACAGGGTTGGTTTTTAAAATTCATTTTTACACAGTATTAATGTCTGAAGACATAAATTGAGATAACTAGATCTGACTACATGTGATGATGTGTGAAAATTAAATGCATGAATACATCTTTACAGCCTTTTATTACTACTTCTGTTCAGAACTGCTTGCTTCAAATAGCTCATTATAACCTGTCAGTGGGGGAGAACAAGAATTCTGAGATGTTTTAAGGAAGATAAACAGGGCAAATACAAATGGACAGGCGAAGGAGAATTCTCAGGCACTGTATGCCAGCTATTTGGGTGATGCTTCTTTATGTGACTGAAAATTTTCACAGCATTGTGTGAAGCGTGATGCTTAATGTTTCCATACAGGGGATTGTTTTAGTTCCCCAGCTTATATAATGAGAGAATAGCTTCATACTAGATTTAAGCTATTTTTTTTTAAAACCACTCTAGCACAGATGCTTTTGTTAATTTTTGGGTTGCAGCTATCTTTTGTTCAAAAATCATTTTATGAAAGACTTGCAAATTTGAATGCTTTTACCAAAAAATATTTTTTTAGGGTTTTAAAAGCCCTTTACTCTTCTATTTTTAAATTAACATAAAGTAAATGCCGCATTATTTATTCTTACCTATGGAAAAAAATGGTTACATTTTTTTCCTCTTCTTTCCAGTTTGATTATCAGGTAATTTAACAGGGTCTGCTAAAATTGCATTACAGTTGACATTCAGAGAATTTCTGAGTGGAAACAAATTCTTCCTTTTGTACTCAAGATTACTTTTAAAGAAGAAAACAAAGAATTCTATGCAAGTCTTTTCAGTTATGCCATTGTGAATTTGGTTTTTTTGTTTTGGTCATCCACCGCACCTGCAGCTCAGTTCCTTTACTGTTGTGTTTCAAAAACAAAGTTTTGATCTCGTGTGTAATTTTTGTTCAGCTGTTGAACTTCTTGAACCTTTTTGGCAATGTAATATTCTTTTCAAGTAATATCCAGGCTACAGTTTCATGCTTAATTGAAATTTAATTCTTCAGTGTTGAGTTGTTGATTAGAAAGCTGAAGAATTGTAATTTGCTTGTGCAGCTTTGCTTCATCTGCTTTGTACATAGCACATGAGTGTAATTCTTCAATGTGGAAGCTACTTAATAGCACTGCTTTAGCATAACCCCCTTGTGGCTTTTTTTCCTGTGTGAAATGACTAAAGCTTTCTTATTTCCATTTGCCATTCATTTTTTAATCTGCTCTGCTCCCTCCCTCTTCATGGATTATAAATCCCTACCCTAATCCTGCCTTTACACTTGTTCAGGATCACAGTCTGCTAACCCCATTGGTGGTAAGAGTCTACAGAATTTGTGTACACATCATTGTTTGATCACCTGTTTGACATACCTCATTAAAGGACCCTATTCAGCAGAAATTCTGGCTGGCTTTTTTCCATATGCTGTGCATAATTTAATTGGGTGCAATCCTTATGTAGAAAGCAGGAGAGATGAGATGGGTTTATCATTTTGGGGTAGTGCTTTAGTAATCTTTGTTTCATCATTCAGCTCACTTAGATCTGCTGGTAGTGGTAATAGTGACAAGAGTATGCCAATGTTGCTGTTTTCAGGCTGTATTCAGTTAGTTTACACTGCAGTGGTACACTTTGCAGGTCAAACTATAGAAAGATTAAATGAAGTATTAGAACAAGTGGGTTTTGACCTATTGAAGAAAATGTACAAGTCTGCACCACAGTGAAACCTTACATAGTTTTTTTACTGTTTTAAAGAGTTACAAAACAGGAAGAAGGCATCGTAATATCAGTTCTAAGTTGAAATACCCTGATGTGAGGGAACTGTCAAACCCTTAAGTTTTGCACTTAACAGCAGTTTTATAGGCTTGCTTATTCTTCTGTTGCTATAGAAGTTGTGCTTGTTTTTTTCCAGGCTGCATAATACTTTATTTATCATTTCTGCTGAATAGGCCCATAGTCTGGAAAAGGGATTTTGCTAAATAATCGTTTCAAGTTTGAATTCAAACAATGAATCTGAAAATACATGCATGGTACATTTTTTTAGATTTCTCTCTTCCACCCAGCATATGTTTTACTTTGTTTGGGATTTTATTTCTTTTCCCATATAGTCAAGCTTTAGTCAACTTGTGTCTTTTTTCCACGTCTCATGAGAAGTAACCCATGAAATTCACTTGAAAAGTTGCATGTTGTCTGTAAATCTGATAGCATCACTGTGGTCATACAGTTACCTGATTGTATTTTAAAGATTAATGAAGGGTTCAGATTTGTATGTAATTAGTCTTTGATTGAAATTCTGGTTTGCTTTTTATTTGGTCATATTTCTTGAATTGTATAGCTGGAAGCAATATATTAATGTCAGCTGGTGATCTAAATTAGTTACAGCTAGGGAAGAGTGAGTTCTTTGCTAAAAACTTAGAATTTAAATGTTCTGTAACTGAAATATTAAAATTAAAGATAAGTAACCACCTTTTCTGGTAGTGATAGTGTACCTGGAACATCTGTAGTACTTTGTACTATACAGTTTTAATTAACAGAAATTTAAGACACTTAAATATATCCTAGTCAATTTTTTAGCTTGTTTAGAATTAATTGAAGGTTTTCTGTAATTTGTGGGGTAACCTCCACAGAAATGTGCATGAGTAATCTGTCTTCTGTCATATTTTATTTAATGTCAGAATAGTCCTTGAAGGCACCATGCATTTAAACAAGGGAGAAGATTTCAAATATTAGGAAAATTACATCATTAATTAACTCTAACACTGATTACATTGGAAGAGCTGGGATAGTTATGAAATCCTAGTTTAAAATTTCTCCTTTTAGCTTTCCAACAGGTTTGTTTGTTTGCTTTTCTTTATTAATAGAAAGTGTGGTTAGTAAGACCACATAGCTTAAAAAAAAAGAACACATTCATTTTAGGGACCGTGGAACTCTTGACAAAGTCCAGAAATAATAATTGTGGTTTCTTGAGCTCAGGTAGTGCTAAATACCATGTCAAGTGCTTCCTTGCATCAATAATTTTAACTACCTTGTATGCAGTACTGGAAGAACTCGGACCAAGGCATTCTGTTTCACGTTTTTACCTTATAAGTTTTTCCTGGTCATTTCAGTCTGCCACCACCTTCCTACTAATTTGAGGTGTTATTTTCTTTTTACCATGATTGTTTCTCCATTGTGGTGTTGCTAATATTTATTCATTCTACCTTCAGCTGGCAGTAGATCTGGGTCTCCTGGAAGAGTTTTGACAACAACCACACTTTCCACTATGAACACAGGAGTTCAGAGAGTGTTGGTGAATCCTGCAGCTGCACAAAAACGGAGCAAAATCCCACGAAGTCAGGGATGCAGTAGAGAAGCTAGTCCTTCTAGGTTGTCAGTAGGTAAGAGTCACCAAATAACTCTTGGTTTCTTTATGGCCCTTCTTAATTTAAGTGCTGGATATTTACAGCTGCTGTTTAATTATAGGTGGATGAAAAACATAGAATACATCCCAGAATGTGGCTGTTTTCTGAGACTAGTTTTCGATACACAAGACAGTTTTAAACTGAAGCTAAAATTTGAGGTTTTTTTTGTCAGAATGTTGTAGTTGTTCTTTTCCTCACCTCCTTTCTTCCTTCTCTTTTTTTCACTTCACACCGAAAATACCCATATCCTTTGAATGAAAGTGTAATACCATTTTGGAAATATGTTCTTCATTACTTCATGTCTTCCGTGTATGTGTGTGCACATGTGTAAATGCTGTGATGCTAAAATGAAGGTTACATGTCTTCAGCCTCAGTATAATTAGATTACTCTTTATTGCAAACAACGTTATTGAAAAACGTCTGTTGATTTGAATGATGTTGATGCTGTTCTTCCTTTGTATTTTTGATTTTTATCTTAGCCACATAATTTTATTTTCCTTCTTTGTAAGGCTGTGGAGTTTTCCATTGGTGCTACTCTTGGTTAACTTCATCTTGAGCACAAATTCTGAATCATTACTCAATGTTGTTCATTTTTTCTCCATCCCTTCCAACGGGTCTTTCAACCATTCTGTGAAGAGTTAGTAAATTTCCATTTTAAGCTGTACAAAAAAATAATTTCATTGAACTGACCACACTTAGACTAACCCACCACAATCAAGAGAGTCTGTAAAAAAGGTTATGACTTAAAATGCGACATAATCATCAATGTCTTTTCTTAGAAACGCGTCTTTGATCTTACTGCGGAACAGAATTGCATTAAAACTGCAACTTTTCTTATGTCTTCTCCCTTTGTGCCGCTGTTTGCCTGCACCCTGAATCATACTAGCGCGAGGCAGCCGCATTCCTCGGCCTAGTGTGAGTCAGGGCTGCAGCAGGGAGGCCAGCCGTGAAAGTAGCAGGGACACGAGCCCTGTCCGCTCTTTCCCGCCCCTGGGTAAGTACTCGGAGCCTCGTCGTGCATGGCTGTCCTGCCCCCTAACGAATCCGTGCCCCTGCCTTTAGCTTCTAGCTGGCCACCGGCTTCTCCCTTCCTTCGGCTCTCCCCCCACTTACCCCATGGAGGATGAGCAGTGTGTGAATGGGCTGCACACAGAAATACAGGCTTTGCTAGGCTCAGTCTCAAGTACCAAGTCTAGAAAGGTGTGTGAGGATGCACAGTGTCCAGATGCCATTTTGAAAAGGCGTTCCTGGTTTTTGGATATTTTTTTGAAATTGCATGTTTCTCTTTTAATTGCTTGGGTGCTTGAGTGCAGGGTCAGCTGTTGCTCAAAATTTTCTACCTAGTCAATGAATTATTTTAGTTTGTAAGGAGAAAATACGCTTAATTATGTCCCTTCAGCTATAGTCAGCAGCTTATTCGTTTTAACACGAATTGCAAGGTTTTGCAAGATTCAGTCTCTTTCTGAGATGTCAATGAGGCATAAAGATATTAATTTATTATTACTTTACCATATTGTTAAGGATTAGGGAAGATTTTCATCTCCATGTATCTTTGGCAAGGTTACTACAAAGTTGATAGTATATTTTGCTTAAAGTGCTTTTACATATTGGGTTTGTTGATTGAGTTTTTGTTTTGCTCTTTTGGTAATATTAAACTCTGTGCAATTGAATCTGAAACAGATCTCTTTTTGGTGTTACCTTTGTCTGAAATAGTCTTCAGTATGTGTCCTTCTTATTTGCTTTGTTCAGTGTAGCTTACACTTAAGGACTTCATAATACTGGCTGTTAAACATAGTCTGAAAATAGTAAATCTCTGATTTCTATTTCAAATTGAGGCACCCTATTGTACTCCTAATTAGCACTGGACATATGTTGTGATCTGTTAGGGCTTCCTGCCAGCCATGGTTTTATTGGGAGAGTACAGATTGAGTGAGTGAAGACTGTTTCAGTAACTAATGCTGGTTTGCCCAGATGCTGTTTAATTGGGAAATGATACTAAAAGTAGATGTTATGCCGGATCCATTAGGAAACCTGTATTTTTTTCTAAAACATGGCTGGGAGATTGTGTTGAAGTACCTATGTACCTTCTATTCTTTTAAAAACAAGGGTGTTTTCCAGAACTCTTGGTGCTTCTTATGCTGCATTACAGCTTGATTTGAATTACATGCATGCAAGATCAGATTTACATTTTGTAATTGGTCAAATGCTTGCTATCTTAAGAAGTCTGTATTAGGCAATACCATGAGATATTTGGGATAGATGCCACTGGAGGTTTTATTCTTATTTTATGTAGTTCAGTTTTGTAATTTAGATATCAAAACAAGTACTAGTGAAATAGGTGGAATTGTCTGGTAGCACAGAGAATGCAAAGTAATATGTATAGGAATCCAGCATTGGTTAAAAAAAAAAGGAAATTATACTGGGAATGGGAATAAATGAAAATTTCTTTTAGCATGACTTTTTATTTGAATGATTTAAAATGTCATTCATTGTTTTGTTGGTAGAAGTGAAAGATGAAATAAGGCAAATTCAGCTCTGTGTATCTAGAGGCAGTTTGACATGGGGATGAATAGGGGAATATAATTTGTATTGCCTCTCATTGTCAGCACAGAAATTTTTGCTTATGAACAAAAATGAAATAGAATGGATTTTATCCCCTTTTAGGGTATAAAATGTCCTAAATGCTACATAATGGCTTCACTGTATACATTGGTATGAAGTGTTTATGTAATCTCACATCTCAGTATAATGTTATACACTGGGAGATAAGAGCCATTAAGAAGCAAGTGATTTGTAATTTATATAGAAGTGTCTACTTTTGTTAAATATAGTCAGTATTAAATATCAGACCAGTTTAATGTCCATATTTTATGGACATTAAATGAAATCATTCATTTCATCTTAGTCTGAGTCCATTTAAAGTCTTATTTTGATTCATATGTTAAAAAAATGAAACAGCAAAAGTAAATACGTGACATTTTCTGCAGTTTGAGGGCTACAAAGAATATTCTTGAAAATATGTTTTGGAATGAGGTACATTTCACCCTATATATAATGCTTTTTTTCACTGTCTTAAAAACTTGTCCAGCATATTTCAAATGTATGTAGGGACAGGAGTAATTTCAAGTTTCTAGCCTGAAGTTTGAATTTTTAGTTTTCAGTTGAACCTGTAATTTTCAGCATTCATTGATGGAGAGTAAGGGGAAGGTTTATCCCATTCATGCTTGTATTGAAAGAGCTGTCAGCTGTGATATCTCCTTTTCCATGCTGAGATGCACTTTCTGAAGAACCAAGAATTCCATGAAGCATTAATTCCAAACTTAAATGCCCTAGCCAAACATCTTCATGTAGAATTAGTTAGAAATAAAGTACATCACTGTACCTTATCTAAGGGGTGGAGAGCTTAATGTGTAAAGACAGTGTGTTGTTTCTGGGATCTTTACAAGGCTTAGGATCGTTGTGGAAGTGCACTCAGGTTAAAAGGTCCTTCCCAAAATGTTGTTTGATCCATGGTTCACCTGTAAATGAGTCAAATCAGACTCTTGAATGGTCTTTGCTAATCAGAGAAAAGGATGCTTAATTTGATTTGTCTGTTTGTGCTACTTTATATATCCAGAAGGAGTAAGATATGTGCTTTTACAGTTATTTATTAAATTGTAAGATTTTATCTAGGAGTTTTGTCTTTGTGGATGGACATTGGAGTTCAAGTTTAAATTGTCATTTATGTGGCAATAAAATTCTAACTTAAGTGAACTTAAGAAAAAAGTTGAATTGTATAAAACACATCTAATTTAAAAATCGCTTGTTTTAAGAAAGAAAATACAAGCAATGGTGAGTCAGCTTCTTGAGAATCACTAAAAAAGCAGTTTTATACAAGTGCCATAAGGAGTGAGGTACTCAGTTTTATTCAGAAATCCTTAAGGATCTCCAGTTTCCAATTGCCATAACTAAAGAATCGTAATGAGCTGTAGTAACTAACGTGTTTCAGCGTCACATTTTATTCATTTAAATAAAATAGTAAGTATGTGAATTATTAATTGCATTGGTTGGCTTATATTAAACTTTTAATTATAATTGGGTATATTTAACTTCATTTTCATAGTGCTGAGTTTTTGCTGAGGTTGAGTTGTCTGCAACATAGGCAAGAATTCAAGTGTGTACAAATTGTCAGCTGCCAGCACAGCAGGTTCGTGCAGGAGGCACTTTTTGCAGATAGTGTTTGATATGTGAGCTCTGGCTCTGACTGGAGCACACAGAATTTAGTTAAGACCACAATGCAAGATCAGTGTCAGTGGACTGATGCCTTTTTAGCTGTTTCTGATGATTCTGTTTGTGTGTGTGTGTGTGTGCATGTGTGTCTGTGCACCTTTTCTTCTTTGAACTTAAACGTACTTGCTTTTACCCTGCTCTTAATCTTGTAAATTAAAAAAAATTATGCATGAAATGTCCAGTGTACATAAACCTATATAATCATATTTGGCATAATCAAAGAACTACTCTGAAGATTTTTGCTTCTGTTTAATATTCAGTTTCTTGTGCTTAAGCTGAATCTTTTTGATAAATACTCTGTTGTTCGCCTGAGCAGCTATTGCAGCACTGTGATTCCATGGTCATAGATAGGGTTTATCTAATCCTGTTATTGCAGCTTCCAGACATCACTCCAGATCCACTGGTGCCCTCTACGCTCCTGATGCTTATGGGGCCACAGGTGAAGGATGAGTACCCTTTGCTGTCATCTGTGCAGTCATCCTGGATTTTTTTTTCCCACCCACTTGGTTATTCTCATAGTTCAGTTTTAGAAAGCATTATTTATATTAATTTGAATTTTGTGGTTTTAATAATCCAGATAGATGTGTTTATGTTGCTAGATGTTGTCTCCACCCTCATCCTCCAATGTTAATCCTTTTTTTCTTTAACAACATTTTTTTACTTGCAGAAAAACTTTTTTTAGTTTTTTATTTTTTTAGTATTTGTAGAGCATCCTTTATGCATGTAGTTTTCTAATCAACAGTCTCAATAGTCTTCCTATTGTATTTGCTTTCTTTCTAAATGAAAACAAAAACCCAAAATGAAGAAGACATTAATTTTTAAAAAAGCAAAATTTCTTTCAGATAAAACCATCTTTTTATAGGGGTTTTTCCATGTGATGTTGGAACAGAACATTTGTAGGTGACTGGCTTTTTACTTGAATTCTTACTTTTGTCTGTGCCGCTATAGACTTCAGAATGGAAATGTTTATTTTATCCACTACATAACTTACTAAAAATGCTGAGCAAATGCTTTTCTTCTACTTGGGTTTTTATAAGTGAGTGTGATATTTCCATCCCAGCTTTCTATTCTGATGGAATTCTTTGTCTTTCTTTTTGTTGTTGTAACAGGTACTGGCTTTGGAATTAGTCAGTCGAGTAGATTATCGTCCTCAGTCAGTGCTATGCGAGTCCTGAACACAGGTTCTGACGTGGAAGAGGCAGTAGCAGATGCTTTGGTAAGAATCACACACTTACCTTGTGTGGGTTACAGGCTCTTCAGGTGTTTGATTCCTGTGCATTAGCATGCAGAAGAACTTGTAATTTATTGTTTTATTGGCTTCTCGGGGGGAAAAAAACCCAAAGAAACTGAGTTGTTGGAGCTGCAAGAGTACTGGAATTTTCATTCCCTACAGAAGTGTTAACTTTTAAAAAGCATGCTTTTTTTCATGGCAGACAGGAAACAGTCTTGGTCTGTTGTGTTGGAGTAGCCTAAGGAGCCACTTGAGCAGGGAGAACTGACCAGCAGTTTCTCACAACAGCCAGAAAAATTTCAGGATAGGTTGAAGGCTTGTTAGAGCTAGGAATGATGATAGCTAAAGCCCTCTGCTTACCAGACACCGGGGTGCCACTTAAAGTTTTTCTGTCTGACAGCAAGTGAAATTGATGCTGAAGAGAGAAAATGGTGGGCAGCCAAGCCCCACACAGCCACTCTGTCTCTCCCACCACTGGTGTCAGAGAGAGGTAAAAGTCAGAAAACTTGTGGGTTGAGATCAAGACAGTTTATTATGGAAAGCAAAAAAGCAAAAGCCATGCACCCAGGCAGACCCAAACAAGGAATTGATTCAGTGCTTCCTATGGGCAGGCAGGAGTTCAGCCATCTCCAGCAGAGCAGGGCCCCATCACACATAGCAATGACTTGGAAAGACAAACACTACCACGCCAAACATCCTCCTCTTCCCCCTTTTCCCCTCTTTTTATATACTGAGCATGATGTCACGTGGTCTGCAATGTCCCTTTGGTCAGTTTGGGTCACCTGTCCTGGCTGTGTCTCCTCCCAGTGTCCCATTCACCCCCAGCTTCCTGGCCAGCATGGCAGTGGGAAAAGCAGAAAAGGTCTCGGCTCTGTGTGAGCCCTGCTCAGCAATAACAGAACCTCTCTATATGACCAAAGATGTGTTCAGCACAAATCCAGAACACAGCCCCACACCAGCCACTGTCAGGAAAATTAACTCTAGCTCAGCCAAAACCAGCACAGCAGGTAGCATCTCATAAGTTTAGTTTTTGTTTTCCTTTGTTGTTTTCAAAACGTTACACTAAGTTAAAACTGGTTATTCTCCTTTTTAAGCTGTGTTGTTCTTTAAAAAGGTGGCTGTGGCTCCTCTGCCTTCCTGCCCCAAACTGAATACATGATTTATTTTGCTATTCTGATATTTACATCAGCAAGCTGAAATCCTCAGTTAAAGTCCTGATGCTATGAATCATACATTTTTATCAATTATTGTATGCTATTTGCATCTCATTAAATACTTGCAACTATCTGTTTTCTAGTTATCAGAATGCTTTAAAGGAATGGTTATTTCTCTGGTTTAAGAAAAACTGTTATTTTAAAAGTTAGTAAAAAACTAGACTCTAAATTACAGTCAGATATAGCTCAATAGAAAGAAACAAAATTTCAAACTCTGAAGAACTCTGTTATATTGTTAGTATGACTATTTATTGATTTCTTAGGTAATACTTCTTTCTTGACATACTAGTTTAAAATTTGTGTGCCTTCACTGGCGTACACATCAGAATATCTGTGAAATCTTGCATAGGAAGTCGTGGTGAAGTTAAGTACATTTTCCCCTTTCTGTTATTACAAACTTGCTAAATGTTTTCAGCATTAATGCTGGTTTGTAAACTGGAATTCAGTCAGGATTTTGGAATAGGGAACAGTAGAAAAACAGTCTATGGAACATGGAAATTTTCTGGCTATAATTGGAAAGCATGTGCTATGGTCCTTTCCACACAAGTGCATCACTAAGAGTATCTTCAATACTTTTAGCAGCCTCCTAGTTTTCAAATTTGCTGGGCAAATTATCTAGTAAGAGTAGAAGTTGAGGAGAAAATCAGGTTTCCCATGACTGCTCTTGAGGCTTTAATATGTCCTGCTTTGTTGAAGCAATAAAGCTTCTTCAGAGAAATGATGCTGCTAGAAATGTTAGAGGAAAATGAAGTAGTATATTTTAACTAGAGTCTGACATTACAGAGAAGGATCAAGAGCAGCATAATTTTATTATTGTAGCACTTGCATGCCTGGTTCCTTGCCATGCTCTAAATGGTACAGGTTGTCTGTACAAATGGCTCCATGTAGATGGAAGTCTGCTAATAAACACTCTTACTGTTTTACCATAGACTGAAGATTCACACTCATAGTGGTATTTTTAAATGGTGGAATGTAGAGTCCTGTCATAGGTAATATAAATTCAAAAATATTCCAGATTGTGTTTCTCTGTTTTATTTTATGAAAAATACTTGGCCAATTTTAGTGATGGTGAAGCCAAAGAGGTTTCAGTCTTCTGCCTAAGATCTCTTTTGAATATTGCTATATAAAATGCAGCAATAATGGAAGTCATTCCATATTTTTGTCTTTTACTTTAGTACCATCTTTGGCATTTCAGATTCATTTACTGAAAAGTTTTTTTGTTTTTGCCTTATGGTGTATCTTTTCCAAAACACTTAACATCTCTGTGATTTTTCCCTTCAGTTATTCTCTTGCACATGTATTTATGCTCGTTCTGTTGACAATAAGCCTGCTTGTTACCTGTTGTATTGATTAGTTAGTGATTGGTATTGTGATATCCTTGAAGTTATTCCATGGTTTAAAATGAGAGCCCTGTGCAATTGGCAGTGGTAATTAAGGGGAAAATGATCACTTATACTACTGCTTCTTTGAGTATGTAATGAAATTGAGTTTTTAAATGCTGACTTCAGCTCCAGTGTTTGAATGGCAAGAGCTGTTTTGCAGAGGTGTGTGGGTTTTTTTTCATTTTAGGATAAATAGCTGTTCTTTCCCCCTTCTGATCTTTGGTATGTTGTGTTTTGTTTTGTTGGCTTGTTTTTTATTTTAGGAAATTTGGAATTTTGCATTATGTAATCAATTTTTTTTTGTAGAACATTGACTGTTATTATTGCAATGACAAAATTTAGATTAAATAGTTCAAATCAAGGTTTGGTCCTTAACTTAAAGTTGATTGTAAAATAAAAATTGCCTGCATGTGTTAAGTTAATGTGTTCATGCTCAAATATCACCACATAAGACACAAAAATTTTGAGAGAGAAGTCTTTGTGAGCAACCTGCCCATGATATGTAATACTTTACTGGAAATGGAAACTTAGCAAACTACATCTTGACAATGTGCTAATCAGACACAGAGAGCTAAGAACAAAATTTACAGTAAGACTATATATTGTCCAGTGGCAGGAAGTTTATTACTCACAGTGCTGCCATGCCTTACCTTCCTGTTCTCAATTTCTGTTTCTTTTCAATAATTTACTGCTAACAGCTCTTAGGAGACATACGGACTAAGGTATAGAAACTATTTTTCTTCTTTAATAGTTTAATATTTTGATATTAACATGTTTGATACAAAATTAGTTAAAATGTCAGAATTTGTGTAGACCTCTGATTCTTAAATTCTGTAATGTATATAAAGCTATGAAGTGAAATAACTAACTTGCAACAATCTTTTGTCATCCCATTATGCAATTTTGTGGGTTCTTGAAAAGGACCTAAAGTTAAATGTTTCCTCAAACGTATGTCTTCTCTGCGTTTGCTTTGGGTTTATGTTTGGAATATTATGTAAGCCATACTTCAGAATATTTTCATTAACTTGGTTTGACCTGCTGAATGGTTGGAGCCATTTGTCACTGCAGGGAGTAGGGGTCACACCAGTTATTGGAACTGTTGGCCTTATGCCCCCCTATGGGTATGTTGTATTATCCCTGTGAGGATCAGTGCTGATCTGGGCTGTCTCTGTACAATAGAAGAAGCCCGTGCGAAGAAGATACGAATCGTACGGGATGTACTCAGATGATGATGCCAACAGTGATGCATCAAGTGCCTGTTCAGAAAGGTCCTACAGCTCCAGGAACGGGAGCATCCCCACCTACATGAGGCAGACAGAAGATGTGGCTGAGGTCCTGAACCGCTGTGCCAGCACCAACTGGTCAGAGAGGAAAGAAGGCCTTCTAGGCCTGCAGAACTTGCTAAAGAACCAGAGAACTCTAAGGTAGGATGGCATCTCAATAGAGAAACATCTTGTTTCAGTGTTGGTGGGAGGCAGGGGAGAGGGAAGGCGCGGTGTGTCTGTGAGAGTAAGGTGGGGGAAGGAGCAAGGAAGCTTTTCTCACTTCTGGCTACTAGTGTATGTTTATATACTAGTGGATGTAGGGAATACGCAATTGAGAATTATTGCCATACAGAGTGTTCATAAGATGCTTCCATCTACTATCAAAAGAAGGCCTTTTTTTTTATTATTACTACAATTTTGGGGATATTTATTCAGAAGAAATAGTTTACTACTTTCTACTAAGAACACTTTTTTCAGTATCTGCGCTGTTACAAAAATATGGTATAATACATGAGACAGTTTAAAAGAGATACTTGAAGAGGTTTGAAGTCTCATTTTAGATGAAATTTATTACATTTTTATCCATGTCTCAAACAAAACCTAATTTACTAGATTATTTGATTCAAGATTTACTAGTGATTTCACTGATTGCTATGCATTAGTGTTCTAGCAGAACTAGCAGGGGAGTTGACTAATGTATTGTTGTCATTTTGGCAGTCGTGTTGAGTTGAAAAGATTGTGTGAGATCTTCACAAGAATGTTTGCTGATCCTCACAGTAAGGTATGTGTAGGTTTTTCTTATTTTCATAAATTTCTGAAAAATTAAAAGAAAGGCAGTTATAATAAATTACGTCAGTGATATTTCCCTATGTAAAATTTCCCAAACAAGAGTAGTTAATGGTATGAGATTTCAATTAATTTAGTTTGAAGTTTTGAACAAGATAATTTTCCACCCTTTTTCTGCAGGATCATGGAAATAAAGTGAAGGTCAATGTCATATAAAATGCATTGAAGTAGTTCAAGAGTTTGTGCTGAAAATCTGTGTTTTTAAGAGGTTGTTATTTACAGAGGCCACTTCAACAAAAGTATAGATTTTCTCTCAATGAGAAGAAAATTTAAGTTATAAATAAAGTTGTCTGACTAAATCATACATAATCAGATAAACTACATCAAGTGTGTACTTACTTATTTTCTAGGACATTGTGTATTATCATAGCTTATGATACCTTCCATGAATTTTGTAGATAGGGCTGCCAGTTGAGACTGGTGAATAATTTTTACATAATTTTTTAAATATTCCATAACGAGACTATACTTTGGTATAAAAGAAAATGTGATGGTTTATTCACTTTTACTTAGGTAATGACTCAGTATGGATGATACAATAAGGAAAATAATGCTTCTGTTTCTTAAGACAATTAAAATCTTTTTAAGTGAGTTACTTTGCATGATAGTATTTTTACAGTTTTTGTGGGAAGTGGGTTACTAGTACAGCTTGATTAAACATCACAGTTTTTCACAGCAGAAGGAATGCAGGTAAGGAAGGATCCTGATAAATGTAATAATATAAAAAAAGTACCTAACTTTATATTTTATTTAATTATAGGCTTGTTTGGATGAAGTGGTGTCTTTTATGTTGAGTATAACATGTCCCACTTTGTGTCGGTATTTCAGAATTGATAAAATTACAAAGATGAATTCATAATAGGGTATTATTTCAGAAGTATTGACTTTTCCCAGAAGAATCCTGAAAAACTACTTTGATTATGCAATACATTTTACACGTTTTTAAAAATATGTAAAATTCTTTATTATTGCTGCAATGGAAAATTAAATTCAGAGTGATAAGAGGTCTTGACAGGTTAACTTTAGTGTTCATCTGTCCTCTTTATTTTTCCTGTTGGAAAAAGTGAGAGCTGCTATCTCTGACACCACATATTTTGGAAATAACTTGCACTGCCCACAGCAACGTGGCATTAAAGTTGATCACATACAGCAGAAATCCAGAAGAAAAGACTAAACCAAGCAGTTAAAAAGAAAAAAACATTACATAAAAAGCAGAGAAAAGAATATTAAATATTGAAATATTGCTGGAATATTTACTTTTTAAATGAAGTAATGACCAAATGGTTAATAGCAGCTTGGTTTAATTGTGCTTGTTCTGTGATAATAGTATTTGTAGCAATGTATATGTCAGAGCTAGAAATAAAAGAGCATTTTACCTTTTAAATAAGCCTTTTAAAATGTTATATTGACTTGTTCAGTTGATTGTTCTG
The DNA here is from genome assembly GCF_027579445.1 of Ammospiza nelsoni. NCBI lineage: Eukaryota > Metazoa > Chordata > Aves > Passeriformes > Passerellidae > Ammospiza > Ammospiza nelsoni. The sequence goes on from NC_080633.1 coordinate 50,007,402, forward strand.
TTTACTAGCCACTATGATATGAAATAATGTAGCTTCAAGAAAATTTGGCCTGTGTTTGACCTGTGGTACAGCTGTTCCAATCCCTGAAACCTTGCCTGCTTCTTGGTGTTGCAAAACTATTAATAGTTATCAATGTTATCAGGAGAGCCCTTTAAATATAAGAGTTCATCAGCTGTGATTTTTTTTTTAATCACACATATACACCTACATAAATCTCATCTTAAACTCTACTCAAGTGTCTGTAGGAATTATTCTGTCATCACTTTTGTGGAATTTTATAAGGTTTACTTTAACAGGATATCTGGATGGAGGGAATTGCATAGAATAAGAGAATAATAATATTTGGAGGAGAAAATGGGAGAATGGCTTAAAGGACGTGCCAAGTGTTTATTTTAAAATTAAATTGGGTATCCCAATAAAATTACTTAAATTTGTCATAAAAGTTTTGAAGTACCTTTTTTGTTTTATTTTGGTTTATATTCCATACAGGAATGTCGTATTGATGGCCACTAATTTGTGTGTTTTTATCTTTTTCCCTTTTTTGTTGTTTGTTTTGTTCTGTTCTGTTTTCGTTTCGTTTTGCATGCTGTCCCCTGTGTTGGAACTCTCTTTAGAGAGTAAGTTGGTTCAGTATTTGTTGGAAGCCTAACCTTACTTTGCATGAATGTGCAATTAACCCCTTTTCTCTATTTTACTTCCCCAAAGAGTTCATGCAGTGTCAAGCCTTTTGCAATCATAAAATGCTATAAACAATTAGTAAAATGTGTGGTAAAATTTCGAGATGTGCTTTATCTACTAATTAGCTGACATTGTTTGGTTATGCATTCCTGCTTTGTATTGTGGTGGTTGGCACATCTGAAATAATTCACTTTAGAGGTAGAACACTTGTAATTATTTCCATATCTGTTTATTTTTTTCCACTGTCAAATTATTATGACTTCAACTTCAGATGGTTGATTTCAGTATTTTAGTTTGCATCATAAAAACAGAAAGTGCAATTTTTGCAGTATCCACATACATTCTTCAACTTATAGGTACTTGAGTTCCATTTTCCATTCCAAATTCATCCTTTACCTTAGATGCTCTTTCAGCCTTCTTAAATTCTTCATGCTGAGACAAAATGATATGTTGAGAATTTTTTTTTAATGCAGCAAAATTACTTATTTTTGTCTAAACATTCTCCGTGGTAAATCTAAAATGAAGCAAAGCTTTAAAAAAAGCTGAATCCTCAATTATGTGTATTTTTAACAGCTGAAACATGAGCACAGGATCTTCAGAGTATTTTAGCCATAGTGAATCATAATTCACTTTATAATTATTTCAGTTTAAGCCGCTTTACATGTTTGAAGTGTCATAAAAAGTCTGTATTACTCCATCAAGTCAGAGCTTGTAAGCAGTTTGTTAGGCTGCCATGTTTTAATGGAAAAGCCACGTGTGTCAGTGTCTGCAAACTCAAAGAAACAGGTGCAGGTTTAAATTCTGCTGTGTAGTTCAATTTGAAGGATTTTGTGAGACACCCCCCCACCACACACACAGTGTAATCTTTATAGCACCAGAATTTGTCTGCCTAAGTATATTTTCCCCTCACTTTAGGGCTGTGAAAGCCAAAGACTCCATATTACAATACAGAAAGTACATATTGGTTTGGTTTTGCCTCTGTCCTTTTACTGTGGCTACTGCTTGTAGCCACAAAATTCTGTATAGTTTTAGTTTAGCCTGAGACAGAAGATGTTTCCAGTCTTGCACAAAAACGTCTTTCCCAGTACTGGTGGGGTAATTTTGAAACCTTAGACTTGAACATACATCTACACAGACAGCATAGAAGTTGGCAATTTTTTTTTCACAATTTTTAACATACTTTGTCCCAAAAGCAAAATTCATTCAAGTAGCTATTCCTAATGGGCTTTATATTGAGTAGGAATTTGTGTTGTTTTCTTTCTAACACAGATTTTCAGTATTTAAGATATCTACTAAAAATTTTTCCCAAGTCTCCAGTAGATTCTGAAAGAGTCATAAAATACCTGGTTGAAAGGGAACCTCAAGGATGATCTGGTCCAACCTTTCCTGATAAAATGAATCCGAATCTATTTTTTATTTCTAGAGAAAATTTGGAGGCACTACTTTAAGAGATATTTGTATGGAATTTTTCCGCTTTATGGTGTGAGTTTGCTTTCCCTGACTTGGTGATCGTCATGAAAAGTGATTGAATTTCCTCAGCAAAGAAGGTGTGCAGCAGCCTGTGCCAGCTCCTCCTTACTTGCATCAGTGCTGTGGAAGAAAGTCTGCTTCCATGGCCTAGAGTGTGCAGCTGTGTGAGGTGTGATCACGATTTCAGGTTTTCCACTCTCACAGAAGCAGCAGAATTTGGCCTAATGGCAAGGCAGGTCAGCTGCAGAAACATGTGGGTTCCAGCCCTTGCTGTGCACCAGCTCTTCTAGCCTTGCACACATGCCATAAACACTCAGGAGGCAACATCTGCCCAACCCTCTATGCACCACAGCAATGCTGCTGTACCCAGCTCTGTGCTGGTGTGTGTATTGTGAAGGAACTTTTTTCAGCTCAAACACCCATTTTTCTTGTCAGAGAAACAGGAGACCCATGGGCCACAGAAGTATAAAGTGTATACACCCTGATTTCACTCTTAGGCCTGGAAAAAACTTAAAACAAGTCAGATATATTAAAAGAGCTCTTTAAACAAAGTTACCTATTTGTCACACCCTCCCTTCCCTCCAAAAAAAGCCCATCTTCCTGATGTGAGTCCAATTAAAAAATACATGGTTTTGGTTCTTTTGGTTTTGTTGTTTTGGTTTTTTTTTTAACCTACTTCAGTCTTTTCAACATTATTTGTTGAAAAGAAGACAATGGATATTATGTTTTCAAAAAAATGAAAGTACTTCTGTGTTTTAAACACCTGCCAATCTGAAATCTATTGTGGCTTTTTTCCCTACTGTGGTGAATAATTTTGTGTTGGGATACCTGTGATAGTAGAAGAAGCTTGTTCTGTTCTATACACATTATCTGTAATGGAAAGGGACAGCTGTCCTCATTTTGCAGTAATTAATAATGCAGATATTTAAAATTATTGTTTTGCTAAAGAACTAGCAGCTTTTTTGGTTTTAAAAAGAAAGTGGTTTTGTAGTCTTTGAGGCATATGACAAATCAACTTAATGATAGAGCTTGAGAGGGTAAAAAATAAAGTTTTACTGGAAAAATTGAGGTTGCGCCAGCCATCACAGTAAGCATTCCTTTTCTTGACGAAACTGCATGGAATACCTAATTGTCAAACTTTTACAGAAGTCAGCTAACATTTCCAAAGTACTCTTATGTCAAAATCTGATGAAAAAGCAAGGCAGATTTCTTTCTTTTCCTTCCTTTTTTTCTTTTGTTCCCGCTTGGCTGCAAAACACTGCCTTTCTCTGCCTCTGATTCCCTTACTGCTTTCTTCGTTTGTAAGTTCGGCATACGTCAGTGTCGCTTCCTCTTTTGCCCCATCCTACCCTCTTTCCATCTTCTTCTGCCTTGTAGGTGTTCAGTATGTTTTTGGAGACCCTGGTCGACTTCATCCAGGTCCATAAAGAAGATCTGCAGGACTGGCTGTTTGTACTGCTGACACAGCTGTTGAAAAAAATGGGTGCTGATTTGCTTGGGTCTGTACAAGCAAAAGTTCAGAAGGCACTTGATGTCACAAGGTAATGAGCACTTTAAAAAGTAATAGTAACAAATTTGTTAGCTATTTTCAAGGGTTTTGCTGCTTTTATTTTGTGTGTGTGTGCTGTTTGATTTCTGGAAAAATGCACAGCTTATAGAGATCTTGAACTTAAATAAACCTTATTGCTTCAGCATTTTGGTTTCGTGAAATGACTCCTAATTGAAAGGGTTCGAGTCCTCAGTGCTGAACAATTAATATGATACCACTTACATGATTGCAAAATGTGCACTTGAACCATGTATGTTTGTTGTCTCACCTTGTATTCAGTGATGTAGAAATTGTGTTTGCACTTCTTTATTTTGCTGTGAAAGTTTCACTGGAATATTCATCTCTGCATCAGCATTAACTTTAAGGAGTTATGATAATAATGGATTTGCTTTCTGTCTTCCTTCTCACCAGACTTCACTAATAGCCTGATTTAGAATCAGAATTCTAGCATATCATTATTATATCATTCCTCAGTACTAGCATTATCTGTTCTAGCTGTAATTGCTTCATAGCAGGAATTCCTTAAATCTTATGCTTTACATGCTAGGTAAGGATGTAATACAGTGTAATAATCAGATACAGTGGCAACTGGTAGCAGTTTAGCTGGTAGCACCCTTACTAAGAAGGGTGAGAGCTTATTTGGTGCCTCTCAACAGTTCTTAAAAGAAAATTTAATGTAACTTAACATTATTTTGTTTGTTTACAGGGAATCTTTTCCAAATGACCTCCAGTTCAGTATTTTAATGAGATTTACTGTTGACCAGACCCAAACACCTAGTCTGAAGGTAAGACTTATTAGGCTTGCTTTGCAGACAGAAATTATCATTAATAGAAATTTGCTTGTCTTAATTTTTTAATTTGGATTGTTATTTTTGTTTTGTGTAAAAACAAAGAAAAAGAAAAGGTTTTCAATTAGTGGATTTTGTTTTTATAAACTTTCAGACAGTCAAGCCAGCACTGCAGGACCAGCTTCGCTCTTTTTGGAGCTCAAAGGTTTTTGTCTGAATTACTGTCTTTTTTCTTAACCCTATGTGAAACTCTTACAGTGTTACCAATAATTTGTATTTGAATGCATTGTATGCTGCTACTAACCTTTGCGAGAAACTTGAAGCATGCAGATGCTCAGTTTTAAACATGACACTAGTATGAAAATGTTTGCTGCAAGAGAGATCTAATAAAAACACAGTACAGTAAAAATGAGCAACAAAAATGTGGCTGCCTAACATCAAGCTGGTTATGCAAACTCACTCTATCAAGTCTTTCCTAATTTTATGTTTGTGATTTCCCATACTTTTTTCCCTAGTTCATATATATTTTTTCCTGTGTTCAGCCTGATAGGCCTTGAGTTATTTTAAATTATTCTAATATTAATGTGAACTTGAGTTACTATATTTAAAATCAGCTATTTCTGTGATACACTCCTCTGAAAGCAGTGTGTAGCTTTATAATTACACACATTTTTATCTAAGAATCTGTAGTCTGTAGACCTTCCAGCATATCTGAAAAGTAAAAATGTATTCTGTAGTACATTTGCAGTTCCAAAGAGTGTTCATTTTAGAACAAATGCATCAAATCCTAAGAAGATTTATAAGTTATGCGAATGGGGAAATAACAAGCATATGATAACTGGCATCTTCTGCTCTATCCTGCACGAAATATTTTTACTCCGTTTGATACTGCACAAGAGTATGACTTTTCCAGAGTTATGTTGAACCTGAAGTCACATGAATATGCCTATTTTGTCTACAATACAGTAAAACTTATATTTTTAAGCTTTTGAGGACAGTTGATACGTTGACCACTGTTGCTTCGTAGAGCTGTGTTAAAAAGGGACTGCTGTCATTTATTGAAGACAGCAAATGAGGTAGTAAAAATCAGTTTGTTGTTTAAATGAATCCTTGGAACAAATTTTATTCTGCTTGGTTTTCCTCTCTAGGAAAGTGAATTTGATGGTTGAGATATTCCTTTTTCCATACAGTAGTGTGTAGCTGTTAAAGGTGCATCAAGCACATTTCAAAGCTGAGAGTGTAGATTTGGAACAAGACATGGACTCCTAGTAGGCTAATTTGGGACTGAGTTCAAGATTATTCCCTAAGTGGTCCAGAAGGAATTCAGAAATATGAAACACTTGATGGGAAGACATTCTGAAAATAATTTTGAGAGGGAATTCTGAAATCAAGATGCTGGTAAAAGTTATCTCCATAGAAGAACCTATAGTTCTATAGTATAGTTGGAAGCAAAATAAAGAGTATTTAGAATGAATTTTTGAGACAGTAAATGATGTAACTGTTTAAGAAAAGGTAAGCTTTCTTTTTCCAGAAGAAAGTGGAATCTGCCCCTTACTTCCTTTTTATATGGTAACTACAACTTCAAGATTCAGACAGTAAAGTTATTTATTACCCACAGATCAGAAGTAACTATTTAATATCCACATTATTGAGTATTTTGCCTAAATCCCATCTTCAGTGCACCCAGATATAATAATTGATATAACCAGTTGAATAATTGGTGTGGTCAAAGCCCACTGAGTAATTGATAATCCTAGAGGACTACTCCAATTCTTGAAGTCTTGAGCTTTTATTCTTTGATAAACTATTATCTCATTGCTTTTCTTCTAGGAATATTGAGAAACAGCATTCGCTGTGACAGGAAAAAGAGAAGGGATTTTCAGCATCCCCAAAGATGGTCAGATAGGAGGATGGTAGATCAGAAATTTGAGCTGTGTAACAATTCCCTTCTACAAATTACTTTTTTGTCTGGTTTTCACTTGATAGTAATAAATAATCATCATCCTTTGGAGTAAATTGTCATTGTCATTCTCTACACTTAAAAAGACAGCTAAGTCTCAGGCAGTAAAACTTGAGCTTTAAGAGGGACCACAGGGATGGATTTGGATAGCTGGGCAGTAAGAAGGCCAACCATAGAGATGATAGAATTCTACTGACCTAATTCTTGAAAGATGCAGCTTAGTGTACTGTGCTATATCTGTCATGCTTCTGCAATCATTTTACACTTAGGTGTGGTGAGTTACTGAGACACAGTTTAGAGGTGCCAGATGTATGTGTCTGGTTTGGTCAAATGTTTGGATGAGCGTAGGAGTCAAATGTTCTAGGTGGGATATAATCTCTTTAGCTTATTTTTGCAGGGGCAAAACATACAGTTTCCAAAGGATGGATATTGTCCTGAAATACACTTCCAATCATCACTTCATTTTTCTTGTGTTTCATATCAACTCAGCCTCAGTGAGGAGTTGATTTGAGCATTGTGACCAAAGTTCAAGTTTCTAAATCCTTCTTTATCTTGAAAGTGCTGATTTGCCACAGTTGATCAGAAGATTTTTTTTTTAACCTAAGTCAGCATTAAAATTTCTAGATTAAAAAACACCTAATTAACAGAGATTCACAACAATTTATCTTTAGTGTATATTTTAGTCATTTGGTTATATAAGGACACAGACAATCACTCCTAAGTATTCACTAAGTTGGAGATAGACACCTGGGCAGTCTGAAAGTGACAGTATTGAACAGCTTCCTAGAGAGTGGTTTCAACTTAACAGCAAATACTCATTGTAAGAATTCTGGAGATGCTTTCATTGCAGTCCAAAAATTTTTCTCTCAGAAAGATTAAATGGATTGTTGAAGATGTTAGCCTTTTTATTTCTAAATTTCAGCTAAATTTCAGTATGTAGTTACTGGAGATATTGGCAAAGATACTTCTAAAGTAGATTTGCTGCTCTTATGGAGTTTTACTTGAGCATGGGGTTTTTAATCTGTAATAATACTGACCACAGAAAGGTGTAGCCCTTCCAGAATAAGTAAAAAATGCTTTTTTTGGAAATAGCTGTCAGGTTTAGCTTTGGGAATCTGTCTCACTGTGAAAAGCTCTGTTGGTAAGAACTCCCTCCATTCATTTTCTATTCAGTGCTGTTCTGTCCAAGAGCCTCCATTTTTGCCGAAGTCTGTGCAAGTTCCTCAGGAAGCATTTCTTCAGACACTAAATAATCCTGCTCTCTCACATACAATACTTCAGAGTCTCTTCATTGGGAGAAATACCTCTGGGTGTTCTAAGTGTTACAGTCCTTAACAGCAACCTTTAAGTCTTACATCAGATTTATTTAAAGCCTCAACAGTGGTGTCACAATGGTTTCCGTGTGTAATCTAGAAATGTCAACTATTGCTTTGAATTTGGAAAGCCATGTGGCCTAAGGTTTTTTGCTGCAGAGATGTTCATGGCTTGTCTTTTTCCTTGGAAAATAGCTAGCAAATAGTGCATTTGTAGATACTGATCTGCATAAGATGAAAGCCTTCAGCTGCTGCTTGGTCTAACTTCAGAGAAGTTGAGCTTTAACAGCTGCTTTGGAAATGAAATATTCATTATTAATCCTCATTGTGTGTACCAGTGTATCTTGAGTTTTTAATCACTTGCAAGTTTCATGACCAAGAGAAATTTCTAAATAGCTTTGCACAGAGCAGTTGTACTACAATCCATGAACAACCAGAAATACACCCAGAACTCTTTTTCTGTCTGGTTATGATGGACATAAGTCTCTCCCTCCTGGTAGGTATTTTTGGTTCACTGTAATTACTAGTGGAAATAAAAGCAGCTGATAGATGGTCTAAATAAATGTCCAGAACATTCATTGACGGATTGGGTGACAAATTTCTGAGGTAGTAGGAGCTGAGGAAGTAAATATTTTAGACATGCACAGGTGTAATAGACCTTTGCCCAAAAACTGTGCAGCGGTGCACAGAGAAAGCAAAGAGGGGCTGCAATCTGGGATGTACAAAACAGGGAATCTGCATAAGGAGTAAAACAAGTTTGTGGAGTAAGAGAATGATCAGATAAATAAGGGAGCTCAGGAGGTTTTCTGTCCTCCTGGTAAATCCATGTCTCTGTTATCTGAATATATTCAAACAAAGTGTGTATGTTACCCATCTAAGTCTTTGCTAGAAATGCTATTCCATACATTTTTTAGTATTTAGTGGGAAGATTCCTGTGGCTTATTTCCAGAGACTGTGACTGCTCAATCTGATGTTTTATGAAAAAAGCACTGAGTGTTAACTACTTGGTAGGAGCTAGTAAGAAGTGATCACTGGTTCATCAGATGATGTTCATTTTTCATTTTAGCACTTGAAAAACTTTCTTAATAATTCTGAATTAATCTTTTCTTCATTTCTTTTTTTTTAAATATAAGCTTCTGCATATGCAATGATTTATGTCTTTTAGTTGCTATCAGTGAAATGTAAGCTTTCTATAAGTATTTGAATGTCTGTGGAATAACTTTCTTCTTCAAATGTTAAATCCATTTGTAGATTGTTTTATTGCAAAAAAACCCATTAATGCTGAAAATGTGTAGTTTAATTGGAAAAAAAAAATCTTTATTTTAGGGAATGAACACTCTGTGAGCTCAGTTGTTCTTGCAGCCCACCATTGTTATTGTCCACCTGACTCTGTTTCTCTTTGCAGGTCAAAGTTGCAATCCTAAAATATATCGAAACTCTTGCGCAACAGATGGACCCAGGAGATTTTGTAAATTCAAGTGAAACTAGGTTAGCAGTGTCTCGAATCATCACCTGGACCACAGAACCTAAAAGCTCAGATGTTAGAAAGGTATGTTTGTTAATGTGTCCTTAGAATTGCAAAACATTCCAGGTAATTAAGAATATTGAAGTAAAAAATTTTAAATTAACATCTTGAGACTCTCCATTACAGTTGTGCTTTTATATATGTTAGTATGTTGAGATTCTGTTTCATAATTTATCATTCTTCATTGCAAGTACTGTCTAGTACTAAAATCTCTTTAATGGCCATTTTTGGTAGTTTTAATATTACATCAGAGATCACCCCCTGTGATACTGAATAGCACATTTGTAGCAGGAGTGAGAGGTAAATTTGGTAGCAAACTCAGTCTAATCTCTGTTGGCTTTTCTAGAGTCCTTTATTTTTAACAACAGGTAGGTAGATAGCTGTTGAACCTTGGACAAAGAAAGTGCTTTGATAAGGTTATAGACTTATTGTCATAGGCTTATTCTTGTAATGCTGCGCTTTGAGTGCCAACCTCCCTTTTCCACATACTGATGTAAAGTGAAAATTAACATCTGTGAGCTACATAGATACAGCAGGGGTAAATAACCATAAGAAATGTACTAGTGCTGTCTTTGGAAAGAGTTTCTAAACAGCACTTCAAATTAGTGCAGTAGAAAGCAAAAAACTCTTATCTTATTTGCGGTTTGATGGAACAGTTTGGTTGTTCTGATGGTTACAGGTCATGCTGTGTAGCTGCCATTTCCAGCATGTAAACACTCCAAAAATGTTGTACCTTTTATTGTTCCTCAGTGCAAGTGTTTATGACAAGGAGAGCTAACTCTTCTCTTTTTCTGTCTATTTCTGCAGTTTGAAAAGCAGCAACAATTAATTTGTTGTGATTTGTTTTGCTACTTTCAATTAGGTTTGAGTTTCGGCAGCTTCATCATTTCTGGAAAGAGTAACTTCCTTTGTTTAGGAGGGATGTAGGAAAGAATAGTAGGGACTATCTTACAAATTGTGATGTGAAGAAAACAAAAATAAAAATAACTTACAAGACTTCTTGGTATCTAGAATGTTTGTAATACATACTAAAAAAACACCAGAGAGTTTTTGTATTGGAAGTAATGTTTTAGTCATTCACTTCTTGTCTAACTTCATGAGTTTGAGAAAACAGTAATAGATTACATCCAATGGATTTTCCTTGCCTGGATATCATGTTCTAGTAACATATAAAAGATCATAGAACAGGAGGAGAATTGAAGCAGCACTATCTTCTAAATCTGTGAAGTTTTAGTACTGAGACACGTGCCAAGCTGTCTTATCTGATGGTTCATAACCCTAATAAGCATTTTTATGTCAATAAGTAACTGAATCATGCATAGAATTACCAGTGAGTTTATTCATCTGGAACACCTTAATTATGTAAGTTTTCAGAATTTATTTTTCTTTCCATAACACAGCTCTTTGAGGCAACTAACTGCAAAAATCCTGTAACAGTTGAAAATAAAATTTTGCCAATAAGAAGTCAAAAGAGTTATTCTGATAGTATAAAATATTTAATTCTCTTAACAGTCTTCTCAACCTGCTATCACGGCCTTCTTAATTTTATTGGGTGTAATAAGCTTTATAGAATTTGGTGTAATTTCTTTAAATTAAAAGCTTTTTCTAAGTAATTTCAGTGTAATTCGTGGATTTGGGTTTTTTCCTTAGCAAAAGCAGTTCTAGTGCTAAGTATTATGAAAAATCCTAGTTTATTAGTCTCACATTGGGTACTCTTAATATAGTTCAGTGACATGGAACTTCTTTCTGGAAAGTAAAATTCTGTTTGAAAACTTAGATTTCTTCTAAGATTAGAATGCTTCTGGAAGAAGTTTGAATCTATTCTTAGAAAATTTCTAAGAAGAAAGCAAAACCAAAGTATTTCTAATCCTTATTTCACTCTTTTAAAGATTATCTCTACGTGAGTGAATTTAAATCTCAGCAGAGACCTTATGCTGGGGAGAACAAAAACCTCTAAATACTCTAAAATGCAGGATTTCTTGGGTAAGGAAGAAAGAGAGAAAATAGGTAATTGCATTGAAAACCTTCTGCAGTCAGTATCAGTTTTGATACTATCAACAGAGCTTCGTTTTGGGCAGACTTGATGGTATCAGTTTTTGTCCTGATACAATCCTGGACTGGCTATTGTGTTCTCTTAATAGCAGCTTAAATAGACACAGTATTAAGGAGTGGAGATTGGCTAACCAGACAGAAAAAAGAAGGTGGTGATTTCCAAACCTCTGCTCAGATGCTAAATTTGTCTTGGTTTTGCTTTGTATCAGTTTAGATTAAAAGACTGACCATTAGAAATGACAAGGACAAGAGAAACATCAGACAGATTGCAGAGGACATTCAGGGTGATCATTTGAAGGGAAGGCTATCAAAGGGACAAGGAAATAAATAAGTTAAAGAAAACAACCAGTCACGAGTATGCCAAGATAATTTGTGGCAATCTGACATGCTAGGATTTTTGTTGTTTAACTTAATACTGAGATGTGTGCAGGTATGTGTGCTCATACCTTGGCTCTCCACTTTTAATTAAAAAATGCTACAGTTCATTGCTCTGGAAGCAAAAGGAGGGAAATAAATGTCTAAAAGAATTTTCTGAACTACTTGCTTGGAGTGTATTGGTGGTTAAGCAAGCTGCCTATCATTCTGTCTAGCATGAGGCACTGGTTGTCTCCAGTGCATGGCAGAACTTGAGGGTGAGCTGTATAAACTGCGCGTAGTTGGTTAATCTTACAACCACAGTCTCTGCTACAAAGAAGTCATTCTGGAGAACTTCCTCCAGCTCTCATTTGCACTTGTTAGTTTAGTGACTATGTTGACAGGTTTGTTATACTATCCAGTGAATCTTCATCAAACTGTACAAACATTACTTAATTCTTTCAATCAACAGTTCCTGTACTAGGGGGAATCCAACTGTTGTGTAATTTACTGTGTTGCTTTGTCAGTAGAGAACACTGATGTTTTTATTCAGGTTAAAAAAAACCCCAGCATGTGTAAAACATGCTCTAAGATGAATGTGATAGTAAAGATGAACTGATTAAATTGAGAGTATGGGAGGTGACATCCAGTACAAACTACTCCACAGTTTTCATTTTCAGAATTTGTAGTCAGCTAAATCCCATTGCCCCTTATGTTTGCCTACCTTTTAGAAAGGTTAAAGGAAGCAGAGGCAAGGTTAACTAACTAGCTTGGCTGTAGGGTAAGTTATGAGGAGTATCAAGTGCTGTGATCACTACTGTCTCATTCCACATTAGGGTATCTTGTTTGGTTGGGTTTGTTTTAATTTCTACAATGCTAACTGTTCCTTTTTAGGCAAGTGTGTTATCATCTGTAATTTTTTACCACTTGCAGAACTCAGTAGAAAGGATCACATGCTTGCTTCTGCCTGGAGTGTTTCATTTCTCTCTCTAAATTTATTCAACTTCCCAAACTCTGAAAGCCATTTTTCAAATTCCTTCATTTTTTTTCCAGTAAGGATGTGGGGCTAGGAGGCTTGAAAAGCACTTTTCTGAAAGACTGCTTGTTACAATGGTAGTTGTGTGCCTGAATTTATCAAAATCAGAACTTCCAACTTGCCAGCAAATATGAACTGCTTTTGTTCACATCTGTTAACATCTTTATTCAAGCTTGATCAAGACTTAAGTCACATTTTGTGATTACCACTCATTATGGCATCTTTTGCTGATAGTTACTTTGAAACTCTAATTAATGTCTTGAGTTTGTGTTTTCTTCTTGTAGGCTGCACAGTCAGTGCTGATTTCCCTTTTTGAACTCAACACTCCAGAGTTTACAATGCTGTTGGGTGCTTTACCAAAAACATTTCAGGATGGAGCCACAAAGCTTCTCCATAATCATCTCCGGAATACAGGCAACAGTGGTCAGGTATCCACTTCTGCTACTCTTCTTTCTGAAGTTACTATGTAAAAGCCTACTTAGTAGCTCTCTATGGAATGTCTTTTCCTTTTCGTCTGCAGTTACAGTTTCTATGTTGCTTCCAAGTGACTTAATAGATTTGGATGTTCTTCTTAAGAGTAGTCATCTTGTACTTTCTAAATTCAAAGTTACACACAATTGAAGTTACTAGTAATGGGTTAGACAATCCAGGAACTTAGTTGAAGCTCTTTAAATGTTTCTGGGTACCGGAAAAAAATATAATAATAAATATAATAAGTTAAAAGGGAAGCTTTTAGTCCTACTAAGTATTTTTTCTCACCTCTCCTCCTCCAGGGATCAATGGGAAGTCCTTTAACAAGACCTACTCCACGCTCCCCAGCAAGTTGGTCAAGTCCTCTCACTTCCCCAACCAATACATCACAGAACACTTTGTCACCAAGGTAATGTGGTATTACAATGCCACATCTAAGGCTTATAACACATTGTCCAAAATGTAACCCCAGAAATGAAAGCATTGGCAAAATTTTGCACAAAATGGCAGATGTTCAGAAATAATCCCTCTTCCTCCATAGAGTGAGACTGCTAGGCCTCCCAGAAGGATCTGACATGCTGGCCTGAGGTGGGAGAGGGCTGTCCATCTTGGAATGCAAATGGTTTAGCAAGAGAGCAAACCCAAGTGTGCTTCTCTAACAAGTGTTAAAATATGTCATCTCATGTCATGGTTTAATCCCAGTTAACAACTAAGCATCATACAGCCACTCAGTATCCCCATGGTGGGATATGGGGGACAGTCAGAATATAAAAGAGAAAAAGTTGAGATAAAGACAATTAATTAGGTAAAGCAAAAGCTACATGTGCAAGCAACAGACAATGAATTTGCCATCTCTTATGGGGGATCAGATGTCCAGCTGTCCCCAGGAGAGCAGGACTCCATCACTTGTAGCAGTGACCCGGCAACTCAAGTGCCATGACTCTGAACATCCCTCCCTTCCTCCTTCCCTCAGTGATACATGTTTAGATGGTGATGCCATATGGTGTAGAACATCCCTTTGGTCAGTGGTGTCAGCTGTCCCAGCCATGTCCCCTTCCAGCTCCTTGTGTACCCCCGGGCTGCTCGCTGCCAGGGCTGTGTGAGGAGCAGAATAGGCCTTGGCTCTGTGTAAGCACTGCTCAGCTGGTGCTGGAACAGCCCTATGGTAACAACCCCATTTCCAGCACAGATCCAAAGCATAGTCCTCCAGCCAGCTACTATGAGGAAAGTTAAGTCTGTCCCAACCAAAAGCAGCAAACTGGGTCATCAAGCCAGATTTAAAACTGGGGAGACTAAAGAAGTAATAGTTTACAAGTGTTTTTTACAGTAATGATGTTGTCAGCAAAGTGGACAACTTTGTAATTTTGCTTTTACCAGTCAACTTGCTGTTGAGTTTTATCAGTGCTCCTTACTTGAGCACTTTTTTCAGAATAAGAGGATGGTGTAAAAATTCCAGTTGTTTCACATTCAGCAGAGTAAAACCGAGCAAAATAAGTTTTTCTTCAGGCACTTGCTGTCACCTAATGTAGCTTTTCCCTTACCTACTTTTCAGTGCTTTCTGTGTCGATGTTGGTACACTAAGGCATACCATAATACAATTTTGGATTGTGAAGAGACAACTTTCTTAATGTATTTCAAGAAAAGTTATCATCTTAGTAATATTTCCTCAGTCTCTGTAGTTGCCTGCTAATGTGATTTAAAAGTACAGGTCACAAAATAAATCCATCTTACTTCCTATGTCGTTCTCTGTGGCCCACAGTGCATTTGACTATGACACTGAAAACATGAATTCTGAAGATATTTACAGCTCTCTTCGTGGAGTCACTGAAGCCATTCAGAATTTCAGTTTTCGCAGTCAGGAAGATATGAATGAGCCTGTAAAACGAGATGCTAAAAAAGATGATGGTGACACAGTGAGTATTTACACTCAGTCCATGTTGGTATCAGCAAACTAAGCTAGTGTCTGATTGATTGCAGATAAGAAAGCATCTGTTTCAGGAGGTTTATATTCTTAAATTGGGCATGTCTCCTAAATTACTTAAGAGCTTTAGAAAAATATGTTCCTAGTCTTGAGCTGCATTTTGAAAATGTAAATGCTGATTTTACATAGCAATGTCTGTGTCTTTAACATGTTAACAGTTTACAAATCAGTGATCTTGCAAAACAGCTGAAATTATTTTTCTGAGATGTTTGTATCCTAATACATGTTTTTCTGAATGTTTTATTTTATTTTGTACACAACCTGTGGGATGTTAAGATGCACTATTTAAGACTCCTGTTTCTGTTAAACTTTGGCTGTAAGATTTGTTGAACTTGCGACATATATATATGCTTAAACACATTTTTAATCACTTTGCACCAGACTTGTAAGATAAAATACAACTATTTTTGGTTTATGATTTTTTTGGACAACATACACCTTTTTTCTGGGCTTTTTTTTTGTTTGTTTGGTTGGTTTTTGTTTTGGTTTTTTTTTAAGGAAAGCAGCTTTTAGGGAAATAAGACTTCTTACTTGAAGGCTAGTTTGAAAATTCTAAGCATTTTGAAATGTGTGAGTTTTTGCTATATAAATGAATTAGTGCTGTAGTTAATGGAAAGGTGTAGGAGTGTTTCACATGCTCCTGTGACACTTGCTGTGGTGCAGATTTGCAGTGCTTCGGGAATGGTGGACATGCGAGCAGGAGGTGGTGTGAGCGATACGGGCCGGACAGCGCTGGATAACAAAACGTCATTACTCAACACCATGCCTCCCCACTCCTCACCACGCTCACGAGAGTACAACCCATACAATTATTCTGATGGGATCAGTGCATTCAATAAATCTGCTTTGAAGGAAGCCATGTTTGATGATGATGCAGAGCAGTTTCCTGATGGTAAGATTCAGATGACATTCTGTGCTAGAAGAAAAATTATGAGATTTTTCTATCTTGGAGTTCAGTTCCTGAAGTTATTGTTAGGGAGATATGTATCACTTCTTTGAGAGGTTTTTACAAAAGCTGTATTTTAAATTAGTTTATTTGTTAGTCATCTCTTTGAGTTACATTGTTGGATTACCTGGTAGCTCTAGAGACTAAGGGTAAAAATGAAGGAAATGCTGAAGTATGTTGTGTACTTCTGGAAGCACCTCCTTTATCAGTATTGCCAGTATAAATTTACCTATCAGATTGTTTTATGATTGAAATTTAAAGCAGGAGGGTGGAGAAAAGATTTAGTAGTAGTAAAAGTAGAAGTAAAGAAGTAAAAGTTTTACTTCTACTTTAGTAGAAGTAAAACTGGATCAAACTGGTTTGGGGAATTAGGTGAAAGATTAAGTATTTTGTTAGTAATATATTTATATCTGAAACATGGCATTGGCATTTTCTATTGACTAAACATTATTTTTAAATGAAACATAACAAACCAGCTTTTTGCCAGGAATGTGGTTCATCTAGCCCATGTAAATATAGGAACATGAGTTGTTTTGTAGGCTTCCAGAGCTTCTTTATGATATTTCTCCATTTATCTTTAGGTAATTTTTTCTATCTCTATTTTAAGAAGGTTCCAAATTAGCACTACTATCATTATTTTAACAAATAGTCAGTGGTTCTCATAATCTGGTATTCACTGGTTCAGCTATAGATTAAGCTTTTAAGTAAACACTTTCTTAATAACAAGGGACAAAGCAATCACCTCCCTTCTACCTGTTTTGCTTTTGTCATTCTGCAAAAGATGTGTTACAGAAACAGTTAAAAACCAGTTCTTTTTTGACATGGTGTTTTATCCACCTATTCTATAAGTTGGCTTTAAGTTTGCATCAAATCAAAACCAAATCCAAGTATGGTGCATTTTTCTTTGGTTTTCTTATATATCATGAAGAAGCATGTAGTGCAGCCAGATACTATCTTCTGAAAAAGATGGAGGGAAAATCACAGTTTTACAAATCGTGTCATGTGCATATTAATAATTAAATAGCTTTGCCATCCACATACAGAGCCAGGTTATGTTCGAGATTCTGTATTAAGGGACCTTGTTTTACATGGGAGAGGCCTCCTGCCTTCTGACAACTAATTTTTGGGTATTGCATTAAACCAGATGCAGTCTGTGCTGTGCCAGCATGATCCAGGTTTGTAACAACTCACAACTGGCTGGAGTGAAGCCAGTTCACTCATCCCCATCTAGTATGAGTTTATTCTGGTTGGAAGAGTAGTGCAATGCATTATTTAGGTCTGCTCTTTAATGGGTCTTGATGAAGTACTTGCTTTCATTCCTGTGCTGTTCACCCATAGTATTTAGCTGTATCGTGTACATTCTGTCATTTGTGTGTTACTTTTAGAATTTCACTGGGATTATTTGTGAGAAGTCTGCAAGAGAAAAGATACACTTGGCAAAAAACCTTGTGCATACAACTCCTCTGTTGAGAGTTACACACCTTCCCCATAAACCTGAAGGGCTAATTTGACATTAGTTATTTTTTTGGAAACTCCACAGAATTGCTGCTTGTTCCTGCCACAAAATTACTTTAGTACTGGATTCCCAGCTATCCTGTCATGCATTACTGACAGAAAGATGTAGAAATACAAGGCTAGATTGGAGAGCCTTAGCTGCTCATACAGTCCTGTCAACAGCACTGGGGCAGGAATGTGTATTTTACAGATGGTTTGTCTGGCAGTTGAAAATTTTCTGTGGAGGAGATGCCACAGTGTGCCTCACATGACTCACATTTGAGTGTTTTGCTTCTCTTATGTAAAAAGATCTTCAGAGTAACAACCTAAATCTTCCAACCACTTGCACTTTGATTTTTTCCCAAGGGAAACACTCTTTATCTGAAGCATAGGGAAACAGTCCCTGTTTGAAAAACAGTGTTCTTCTCCAAAGAAGCTTGTATATTTCAGCTTGCTTCCATGGCTTGCACTTTTCAAACATCTTCCTTTTTACCTCCCACTTTGTACATGGGCTTAGGATTTCTGCTTCTGTGTCTCACATTACACTTGGCATCTTTTTTCTTCCAGACCATTCCTTTGATTTAACATGACAATTTTCAGTTCTTACCCTGTTCTTCAGAACATTTGTAATTGCTCCTTAAAGTGATGTCATCTGCAGATTTTTTAAGTTGGCTCCAAATTTTTTTGATAGCACTAACAAATGCATCCAACAGAGCCAGGCTCTGCACACATCTAAGCAAGGACATCACTCATACCCTCCTGGATTAATAGAAAGCCATTTATAATCCAGTCACCCTGCAAGTGATTCATCAAATTTTGCACTTGCTTTGTTTGCTTTTTTTTTGGCCATCATGTTTGCATAGCTTTTATAGTAGGATGTTGTGAGTGGCAGTAGGAAAATCTTTCCTAAATTCAGGACATACCTACATGTTCCCTTTTAACCCCTACACTGTTTGTCCTGTCAAAAGGATATCTGATCGGTTTGAGAAGAGCTGTTCTTCATCAATTATTTATCTCTCTAATGCATATTTTAATTCATTCAAATGAAGGAGCTATATCTGCTCCTCTTCATTTGTGTTTTCTTTCCTTTCTGAAAAATAAATTTTGAGAGTAGATTTTGAACGTGACTTCTTTTATGCTACTCCATTCTTACCTAGAGAATGTTTGGAAATTAAATACTGGGTGCTAAGTCATACAAAGAAATGGAAAAGGCAAGCTGAAAAAGCATGTCCCTCTTGGTTATCTTCATGTTTTTCAGTTATGTAGTCCATACACACTGAAGCTTTTTCCTCCCCTTACTCCTGCATGGACATGGCTATTACCTTCCCCTCTCTTTAACCCTTCCATCCATCCATCTAAGATGACAATACAATGAAAATGCTTTATTTAAACAGATATAAGTAGTTTTGCAAATGAAGTGTCAATATGCATTCCCTGAAAATGGATTTGCTATTCTTACAGTTTTGTAGAACAAGTATAGAAGTGCTGCCAGTAAAAGTAATGATCTTGCTTCCATAAAAATGACTGTCCATTCTACTCATCTGCTTTAAATAATAACTGACCTAATGCAATTTCAGTCTGCCCTTTAGTCAAACATTAATCATCCATTAATACAGAGGCAGCAGAAGTGTTTGTGGTTTGATTTCAGGTGCTGGTGCTCCTGTTTATTCATGCAAAACCGAATGCAAATAGGAATGTGGGATTCAAAACCAGCATGATTTTTACAGTAGCTGACATGTGATATTAAGATATTTAATTCTGTGGTACTCAGCATTTACTGTTTTCTTTGTACAAATGCTTTGTACAGCATTTTCAAGTTCAAGGGCTGTGGTTTCTCAGTGTATGATATAATTAATTTGTCATGGAGGATGTTTTTCATGTGTCAGTTAATACATGCAGTCATTTCAGGAAAGGTGCAATGCATTTGTATTCTATGCCAGAACTTCCAAATTTTCACCTTAGGAAATGGCATATTTCTGTTAATTTATCCAAATGTTTCAGTGCAAAGATGGAAGCTATATGCTTCCCTTTCTTAAAGGCTGAATAAAGATTCTCAAGTTGGTATTCAAGTTTTCATTAAGACCATATTTAAGTTTCTTGATGGTTTGCAGATCACTCGGTTTGCAGTCCAGTGTTTACAAATACAGGCTGTATTAATAATGTGTTTTTCCATTATAATGGAATCCTGTCTAATAAAAACTAAAATCCAGAGCCATCTCTAAATGAATTGGTTTTGGGATCTATGGGACTAGCCCTGGTTTTCCTTTATTTCAGCTCTTTTGTATCAAGAACTATTGTTATACTTTTTTTTTCCCCTGCTTGTTTTAGCAACCTAGCCATTGTGGAATCTTGGCTTACAAAGTCCAAACAATTCTGTAATACTAACAGAGAAAATATTTTTTTTTCATCTTGAATGGAAGGGTCATATGGGAAAGATGGCCCTTCTTGTATAGATCAGATATAAAAGGGTGCAGAGTACTTAGTGGGTACTGCAAGCCTAAAAACCCCTGCAGCAGACTAGCCTGCAAGGAAGCTTTTGCTGTGTCATTGTAGGGATTTGGGAGGGATTGTTAGCTTGTTCAGCAGTGTTGGCTGCACTGAAAATGTAGTGGCCAAACTGCAATGCTTGCAGGCACATGGGGGGGGAAAAACAAAAGCATGCTCGAAAACAAGCAAGTCATTCTAGAATATATCCTTTAGTTGTACAACAAGCACTGTTATTGTTATCTGCAGTAACTGTTTGTGCATTCCTTTTTGACAGAGCCTCCCATGGACCATTCTGATCTGGTTGCAGAGCTACTGAAAGAGTTATCAAACCACAATGAGAGAGTTGAAGAAAGAAAGGCTGCCCTGTATGAGCTCATGAAGTTAACTCAGGAAGAGTCTTTTGGTGTTTGGGATGAGCACTTCAAAACAATACTTCTGCTGCTGCTTGAAACACTTGGAGATAAAGAGGTAAATTCAGAAACATCCAGTTAAGAATGTTAACAAAGTACATGGCTTACTTTCAGTACCTTTGACATTTGTATGAGTTGTAGAAGGGGCACAAATTCCAGTCAGTGGTGGAAAAATAAAAAAACGTGAAAATACAAAAATGCCATGAAGTCCAATTCCTCTGATGGTGAAAAGGGCATCAGTGATACTTACTTTCTCCAGGATTCCTATTTGTGGAATCTGACAGATTGAGTGAAACATTTTTGCACAGAGATTCAAAGCTCTTCTGTTTATAGCCCCTGAATGAATCTGGAATTTCAAAACATCATGTGTGGCAAAGCATTTAAATATTTGTTTCTAAAATACAGTAATACTCGTTGTGAAGGGACTGAGTTCTTTCTGTGTAATAGAAATGTAGAGAACTATGTAATGTAGAGAACTAGTTCTCTAGAAAGGCCATGTTCCTGAAATTGCTCAGGATCAAAAAGACACTAGTACTTGTGTTTGATTTTGAAAGTAATTGTATAAAGAAAAAGTAACAAATGTGTTTGCATGATGGTTTTATCAGCCCTTGTGTTTGGAACTTCTGGGTAGCATGGATAAGTCAGAATAAGTTTAGTAATATGTTTATGATCTGTCACCTGCATTTTCTGCAAAAAAAGAGATTGAAGAGATTCTTTCCTACTTTTATTTGTTA
This sequence comes from Ammospiza nelsoni, assembly GCF_027579445.1. NCBI lineage: Eukaryota > Metazoa > Chordata > Aves > Passeriformes > Passerellidae > Ammospiza > Ammospiza nelsoni. The sequence goes on from NC_080633.1 coordinate 50,028,650, forward strand.
ACACTAGATTGAGCCTGTTTATGTGTGCAAAGCATAATCAGATTTTTTTTCCATTATTAAAGATTTTTCCAGCAGCTGAACAAATGTGAAAAGCATATGCCTGTTTAAAGATGCATAACTCATTTATTTTAATATTGAATCTTTAGCATGCAATTAGAGCTTTGGCACTGAAAGTTCTAAGAGAAATTCTAAGAAACCAGCCAGCAAGGTTTAAGAATTATGCAGAGCTCACAATCATGAAGACCTTAGAAGCACATAAGGATCCTCATAAGGAGGTCAGTAATCAGTTATTTTATTTGTTTAAAGTTATATTATTATAAAATTATTACAGAATGAAAGAACTGTCCAGAAAATGTGAAATAATAATTTCTTACCGAGGAAGTAATTTTTTTAATAATGAGCATATTATTATATGTTTAATAACAGTGATGTTATTAGTAAACATGGGTTTGCAAGAAAAAAAAAACCCTGCAGTTCTAAAAGGTTCTGAATGGCTAATATCATCTCTAATAACAATTGCCTTGGGTGCCATCCCACAGGACCATGTAACCAACAGCGTGTCACCATGGCTCTTCAAGGAATAACTGAAAGGTGCTTTTTCCTTGTTTGGCATCTTAAGCCAAATATAAGTGTCTTAGAGATGTGAAACAGTCTTTTGGATTGAAATGAGATTCATGGTTGAGAGATGAGGCTAAACAAGACAAGGAATTGTCACCCCTTTCCATTCTGCTCCATTTGAGAGCATGGCTTTGAATGGTGTTAAGGGAAAATGCAGAGGAATATGTCAGTGGGGGAGGTGCTTGTGCCAGGAATAGTGAGGGGATTCAGGAGAAGGGTAAATGTAACCTTGCTCAGAGTTATTTGTGATGCCTGCATACACAATAAAGGACAATGCATGTAAATACAGGAAACACAGATACAACAACAAACCCAATATTCAGCTTCTGACATCAGTGTCACTGATGCTGTGGAAAGAATCCATGTTTATACTAAATGAGTCCATCTTCCCCATGCAAGGGCACTTTGTGGAATTTACTGTGGAGTTTCAAGCTTTGAAGTTGACTGCAATTCCTCCCATCCCATGACTTTATCACTCATTTGATACTCATTTCTCTTTTCCCCTTGCTCTCTGGATTTGTTTCATACGCTGCATTTATTACAGTGTCATTTCCCTATTGTTCCTTCTCCGTTCCTGTGCTTTTTTCCCCTCTCATCATTTTGTGTGCTAGGAGTGAGAGAGTAACGGATGGAGAGAAAATTTTGAAGGTTTTTGTACACCACTGTGTACCACTCATTGTGTACAGTGCTTCCCCTTGTTAGATGGCAGATGCCACCACAGCACCAATGTGAAGATCAGATGTTAATTTTCCCTGTGGTGCCCTTATTGTATTTTGAGCTTGTGTAGCTGGTGAAGTCCTACCTTATTATTCTTGTTCTGCATATTCTTCAGGGTTAAAGTACTCCTTTGTCATAGTTTCTTTCGAAATCATAGGGGAAGAACATCTCTATTGGCTTCTACAATTAGCAATCTAGGCATGTCATTAAACACACCTTTGAAATTAATGTGAAAGCATGTTTTATCAGTGATCTCTGACCCAACAAGCAATAACAAATGACAACACAAGCAATTACAGGTTTACAAAGGTGGTGATACTTCAATATGTAGTTGGAGGGTATGCAGATTACAGAAATTTTAGATTTTATTAAACAAGCAGATTTGAAAAACTGGTATGTGTATTGCCAAGGGCATAGTAGCCACAGAATATTGGGAAGAATTGTGGTTTTACAAAACAATGTCCAAAGGCTGGACATTATATTTATATTTCTATATTATTATATTTCTATAATACTGCAGGGGTCTTGATAGAAAATTTTTATGCTCAAGACCATTACTGTTAGAAAACAGACCACAGAGTAAGAGTCTTATACAAATCACTTTTCTGTCTTTATCTTTCAATAGGTGGTGAGATCTGCTGAAGAAGCTGCTTCCATGCTGGCCACTTCCATTAGCCCAGATCAGTGCATCAAAGTTCTCTGTCCAATTATCCAAACTGCAGATTACCCCATTAATCTGGCTGCAATCAAAATGCAGACAAAAGTTATAGAAAGAGTATCTAAAGAAACCCTTACTCAGCTTTTACCAGAGATTGTGCCAGGTCTAATACAGGTAAGGAAAGAAGAAAGAAGCAGCAAAACAGACTAATAAAAAGAAACTGTATACATAGGAGTTGCAAAGTACCACTTGGTTCTTATAAAGGATTTCACTTGTCTGATAGTTGATGGCTGCCTTGACCCAAAATACTTTCAATAGTGGGAACAATCTCTTTGATTAGCAGGGAGCTAAATTATAACCATGATTAGGACTCAGGAAATTTCAGTAGGATAAAAAGTCCTGGTTATAGGTAAGCTTGGTAGATACTTCCAGTTCTAAGATAGTTCTTTGTTGTTTGTACCTTTTTCCAAGTTACATAATTTGAGGTGAAATTGTCCATGTTTTATTTGTGTATAATTGTAGGGTTTCATCAATGGGAGCTTTTAGGAGACAAGAGGAAAGAAGCAATTTTATGAAGTTAAATAAAATTAGAAGAATATCCAAGTTTTCTCTTCCTTGGTCTTTAAAACTGAAATTTTTACCACCTTTTTATCATATCAAGAGCCAAAATACATTAATTTCCTTCATGGATCAAGACTCTTTAGAGTTGGCAGCTGCAGTCTGCAGATTTCTGTCTTTAATGAGTGTGATCCGGTCATACATCTGCAGGAAAATAGAGTCAGAGAAGGGGCCCTCTGGGAAGGGAGTCTGAGTGAGACAGCCAGGCATGGAGTGATAGTAAAATGGCAAAAAAACCAAAAGTCATGGAAGAATGAGATGGGGGTTAACAAAAGTCTAGCTGTTAAGAGAGTTCTTCATTCAGAGCCAGGAAGCTCCAAATTGGGAGTGGTCTTCTGCTTTAAGTATAATCTAGAAAGGCTCTCTTATGTGCTCACCTGTTGCATGGCAGCACTCTGTTTTCAGTGTAACTTATGAACAGGACTGTGTGGGTTTTAAATTCACCCTAGAAAATTATTATCAATGGTTATTAATATGCAGCCTGCTTTTTAACTGCATGCTCTGTATTTGTGTGTTTGGTTTTTTGTTGGAATGCTTTGTTGGGTTACACTGGCTTTAATTTCCCATAGACTTCAATGTATTTATTATAGTAAATAGCTTTCTGTGGATTTTAATCATTAACTGATAAGGTATTAAGGTTAATTTTCTTGCTTTCTAGGGTTATGATAACTCAGAGAGCAGCGTTCGTAAGGCATGCGTTTTCTGCCTTGTAGCCATTCATGCAGTAATTGGTGATGAACTAAAACCACATCTCAGTCAACTCACTGGCAGTAAAGTAAGTAGAAGATATGGGTCAAAGAAATCTTGGCTCATAATTGCATCTATGAGTTTGCATTTTGGTTGCCATTGCCAGAAAGTTTCAAAGAAGTGTATAGAAGTTGAAAGAGAATATCAATTGTATTAATACAGCTTTGCTGTAAAATATTCCAAACTGAGAGTCCACAGGTTTTTTATATGCAAGTGTGCAAACTTTTGCATAAAGATCATTACTAAACTGTGTTTCTTACTACTTTTTAATGCAGTCAGTTTCTTGTATGCTGGTGGCAGTGATTATGGCTGTATTCAGCAGGCTTTCCCTATTGGTGTTTCTTGTCTTTGTTTTCATGCAAGTTGTGATTGAAAAACAAGGAACATAGTATGTCCATGCTACATACAGCAGTTCCATTTATTCTTCCTCCTTGTTATTTTGCTTTCACCAGTCTTTTCAGTATCTCTAATTTGAAATAATAAGAACCAGTCTCTGGTCCTTTTTGTTTCAGGATATTTATGACTTCATTGACATCTTTTTCATGCAATTTTTTGCATCTAAACAGCTGTATGTTAGTTGTGAATCTTTTTGTCCTTGGGAGTAAAACAGGACAATTAATTTTGTGTGTCTGTGAATAAGACAGTTCAATCTTTAAAATAGTCTCTGGCAGTGATCATATTTAAAGTGACTCTAGACAGTAGTGGAAGCTTTAGTACATACCAGCATTAGCATTTCTGACTAGAGGCTTAAACCTCAGCAGTAACTTAAAAGATAAAGGAACCCAAACCACTACCATATTTAGAAAAGCATTATAATTGGAGGAAAATATTCCATCTGTCTCAATCTAGCTACCTGATATAATATTCTTTATATCCTTAGAGAAGCTTGAGCAGTTTCCTTGTGTCAAATTTTACTTGTGATTGATGTTTTCATTGTCATGTATGTTCCTTTTGAGTACCTGTGTACAGTACAATTTTGCTTTTAGGGAAAAGAAAAAGAATTAATGTCTTATTTTGTTGTACCATTCCTGTAGTCAGTCTGTATAGCTTGCAAATACTAAACAAAATTAATTTCTGGCTTAAATTTGCAGATGAAATTATTGAACCTTTACATCAAACGTGCACAAACAGGCTCTGGAGCAGGGGATACAGCAGCAGATATGTCTGGACAAAGCTAATGAAGCTGACAAGAGTTAACCAGGTCTCCTAAAGCAAGGGCAAGGCCCTCTTCAGTGAAAGGAAAATCTTTACATGCAACTTCTGGAACTTTTTTCTTGTTTTGTTTTCTTTCCCCCCCTTTCTTTTGTTATTTTTCTTTTGTTTGGGGTTTTGGTTTTTTGGTTTTTTTTCCTTTAACCAATGGCTGTCCTCAGCCTGCATGAGACTGTTGCAGTAGAATTATTCCAAATCTAAGGAAAAACAGTATTAACATCAGTTGATCAAAGCAGAATAAAAATTTTAAATAATCTTATCCATCAGTTACCCTGTTCATAATCCTCTGTGTCTTCCCATTAACTTTTGCCAGTGTTACTGTATTAAAAAAAAGATTTTTTTAATGCTAATTAAAAAGGTATGCTTTAAGCTTCAGAAGTTAAAATATAAATTCTGTTGCTTTTCTTCAGCTGCAGATAACATTACTTTTTTATTGCTATTTTGTTTGAGCATCATGTCCTTTGCTAGAAACAAGAAGTGATGTGAAACAAGGCTGAACTAGTCTGAACTGCAGTGAGACTCGTTCACTGTGTTGGTGGTTCATCATCTTATTTACAGCTTGTTTGGGATATTCTGGAGATTGAGAAATATGCCTATAAAAAGAAAGCTGGATCGATCCAGTCCTGTCACAGTGATATTGTTCATTGGTTGTATGTTTGTTGCATAAATAAGAATTTGGTGTGCGCAGCAGAGGACTGGTACAACCAGTACCTCTTAATGTGGGAGCCAGCCCTGCCAGGGCAGCACTGCACTGCCGAGCTGGTGGCAGTGTGGCAGCCTGCTGGTGAGCAGCAGAGTTCATGGTCACTTGATGGACGTGAACCATCCTTGTCACCTTTCGTTCTTCAAGCAGGATGCTTCAGAATGGAGTGCTCTGCCCAAGCATGCTCAGTATGTATTTATCTTTATCACTAGAATGTTTCCTCTCAACCTAATTGCTGGAACAAGTAGTCTTGTATTGTAACTCACATGGGATCTTATGACAACAGTGCAGAAAACTATTTATTCCTTACCTTCTGAAAAGCACCGAGATTTTTCTGCATTGAATTTAAATGGGGGGAGGGGGGAATAGTCACAAACGCTATGGATCTCGCCACCTGTTAATTTAAAGAAAAATATATATTTTGGATGAGTAGGAAAAGCTGCACCAAATTATTTGCATGGTTTTCTTGAATAGCATCCTCAAGACCCATCTGGATTAAGGTGTGGAAATGTTTCAAGGGTTTGTTTTTCCATTTTTGAAAAAGAGTTAGTATATTGTGAATAATGGTTCTTTGTATTTATGAAGTTGATAATGGAAAGAGAACAAAGATAAGTAAATGTGTCCCTAAATGTTGTCTTTTCCTTTTTTTTTTTTTTTCCTTTTTTTATCCTTTTTCTCTTTTATATAAGCAGCAAGCTGATTAAGTGAGAAATGGGATGAAACAGTGCCCTTCCCAGGAATAGTGGAACTTTTTTTCCTGGCATTATTTTCCCTTTGACTGTGATTTTGTCTAGTTGATGGAAGTGTATCCTGATAAGAGAGAAAATAGTGGTGCCAAGGATGATGATCTATGCTAGGCTGAAATTCTCTCTACCTCTTCAGGGTGACTGATTTTGACTGAGCTGCTGCATATAGCACCCAGTAGAAGAACTATCTAGAGAAAAATCTTTATTTTTTTTTTCCAAATTATCACTTAATGTGTATTCAGAACTCTATTCTTCAACATTGCAGCCAAATATCATAAGAAACTACTTACATACTTTACCTGCTAGGAACCCCGAAAAACAAAACTGAATAAAAAAATAAGTCAGATGCTTGTAGTTAACATGAAAGGTTGTTTCTACTTTAGTTTGAAGTGAATGCAATAGAAAGAGCTAAGATGTGGTTATTAAAGAAGCAATGCCATTGCAGAGATTTATTTGGAGGAAAAGTTGTAGAAATATATGTAAAGACTTAAATCCAAGACTGTCATAACTCGTTGCTAGCCCTTTTTAGCAGCTACATGAAGAAAATAGTATCTCCTCCTTCTTTCCTTTGTTACGTGTAACATCCTTGTTGTTTTCTACTGTTTAATTACATTGTGTATTTATAGTTCTATGCTTACCATTGTGCATATACTGGCAATAAAATGTACATAACATTACTTAAAAGATTAGCAATGTATACATTCTGGTTTTTCTGTTTTATTTGATCACATGCTATGAGAAAAATTATAAATGTGATTCGTACAGCATTGGTTAAAAAGATTTATCTTCATGTTTTGTGCATCCAAATGATGTTTCTTTATATAGTTTTGCTACTAAATCTGACTTGGCATTTGAGAACATGCTGTGAATATAGGTATATTGGACAAATTTTTTAAAAATTGAATAGAATCTTTATGAAAACAGTTTCCTTCATCTAGGCAGATTTTTTTGCTTATTATTTCATTTATTTGTATATGATACATCATTTACATTTTATTTTTTTAATATTTAAAAATAGTTTTCAGTTTGCAGTCTTGTAGTTTTTGCATTTTAATGATACAGTCACATCAAAAAATTGCACGAATTCTAAGCTTAATAGCCCTGTATGTTATTCCTGCATTTTGTATAGGTAATATTTATTTTCAGAGAACCATTGCAAGATGACTGTTACTTGTCATCTTTTTGAAGATGCTATTTCATACTGAAAATATAAGTTATTGAAACATACAGTATATATTCTGGATGAAACCTAGTTTTTTTACGTGTAAACAAAAGATATGCTTTATCCCCTATATGACAGAAAAATTTTGCTCCAGGTAGGGGGGAGGAAAATATTTACCCGAGGTTTGTCCATCAGTTTTGCTTTGAAGCAGTCCTTAAATGTTTTAAGTGAAGATATCCCATGTATTAAAAATCTCAATGCTATATATTTAAATGAATATTTTACTTATGATATGACTAGTTTTGTTTCCAGCAGAGATGGGGTTGCTATCTTTGTAAAAAAAAAAAAAAAAAAGAATCTATTTATATTATGTGAACCCATCAGAATGTAAGAATTTGGGAAGAAAATTATTTCCACAGCAGCCAGTTGATCAGATTCACTGCATTGCTTTTTGCCTTCATTTCCTATATTATAAGTAGATATTAGCTCAGTTAAATTCAAGCAATGAGTAGTCATGCCTTATGTTCCTGCTGGAGGTGGTTTCTCTAATGGATTAGCATAAAGATCTGGAAAAAAATAGGACAGTTATAAGTTGCTGTTCTTTCAGACAGGGTTTCTATATGTTCCTTCTAATATCCTGTGAATATAGGTCATTGCAGTCATTTGAGTATTGAAACGTAATTCTTAAAGGTTGGGTTTGGGCTTTAAAAAAGAGGAAGGAGAAGAAAAGCTACATGCAGAATCAGGATGGGAAATGAATATTGTGGATGTCTCAGACTTGGATGTCATTTGCTTTAAAGAATTTTGAGTAACAGATTATGTTCAGATGAAGTCTTAGCAAGGAAGTTGGGATAATAAATGTAAATTGAAAGGAGAGCTGATCATGTAAATTTTCCTGAGTTGGCTTGCTTGTTTGTTTTTGAAGATAAAGGTTGGAACAGATTGAGTTGTGTTTATTATTTGCGGTCTGAGTCACAGAGCAAAAAGAACAAACATCTGGATCCTGAAACACTTACATTTTCTTAATGGTTTCTGTCCGTGTTTAAACATTTAAGTCACAAACATACCCATGGAAAAATTCTATTGAGAATGCAGGCCTAAACTGCTCACAAGTTTGAATTTTCAGCAAAGGAATTCAAATGCTGAATGTAGTATTGTCCCTTTGGAAACAATCATAAAAGAGAAAATAATTTTGGGAAATAAATCTGTTGAATTACACTACAGTTACTCCCTATGGGAGGCGAGTGAGAATGATTCCACAGGCTGTGCTAACTTGCACTGTGTTAGGCTGGGACTTCACAAACACAGAGAAACAATAAACTTCAATATGGTGGGGATGCATAAGCAGTTTGGAACTGGAGGATTATCTGGAGAACATTATCTGTTGTTGTTCTTCCAATTAAAACAGTAAACTAATGAGTTTTGCAGTTGCAGTCTACTTCCAGGTAAGAAAAAAGTCAATACTTATACTGAGCTCACTTAAGAAAGCATCTTTAAATTCTCCCCCACCTGAGTTTTCCAGCTCATTAAATGTACGTACTTTAAAGATTTGCTTCATAATTTATATGTTTTCTTTTTTGTTAAAACGCAGAAGATTTTCAGAAATGTGGGAAGTTTGAAGAACTAATTGTGCTGGTCTGGCAAAAAATCAAACTTCACTTACTCTTCTCCTATATTTTGTTTATGTTTCTGTGTTTTAGTGTACTTTAACAGCTCAGAGTTTCCAAGCTGTGCAGCTTGGATTATCCCAGTTAAAGAAGTTTCTTTCTTCATTTCCTGATGGGATTTTAGAATAGTAAGTGTATTTACTAAGAAATTTGCAAGCAATTTTTGAATGCTGTGTGATTTCTGTTGAATATAAAAATTCTGTCACTTTTGATGTATTTTAGATAGATATAAGTAATCCTAGTGGAAATACTTTGATGGGGTAAGATTGGAAAAAATTATGGATGGTGAAACATGGAAAATACTTCTTTGGTGGAAAAAGGAACATAACTGCATGTAGATGTTTGATATCCACTTTTATTGGTATCAGATAGGAGGTGAAAAGGTAACTGAACTTGATCTTGGGCACCACAGTTTTACAAGTTTTCTTTTTCAGTATCCTTTCTTACCTATATCATGATATTGTCCAGCAATGCTGATCTTTGGACCTCTGTAAACTCATATTACAGTCAGTACTGGAGATGGTTCTGATTACCTTATGTCAGGATAAATTCAGAAGCAGTGCCTGTCTGTCCAAGGAACACCTGTAGCAGTTAAAAACAATTATATAGATTTAAGTTATGCAGTAGACAGATATTCTCAAAAGTCAGCTGGACTGGTTTAGGTATTCCCTCACCATCTATTCATCTCTGCCTGTGGCAGAGCCAAGAGAATACCTTTGGGGGAGCTTCCCCAATCTGATTTGTCTGGAATAATCTCAGACTGGTCCTCCAGCAACACCAAGGGCTCACAAACCTGTGCCAGACAATGAAGGAATGTCTGTCCTGGGCTGAGAGGGTCTGCCTGTGGAGGAGGAAATACAAAAACACTCACCTCTTTCTTAGCACAGTGTGTTTAACCTGAGCACATACAGTTCATGTCAAAATACCAGGGAAGATGAAGAAACTGTTGATTTCAGCTTGGATAAACAGCTCAAGTGCAAACCTGTAGGGAAATGGATGTGTATTCCATTTGAAATTGCAGATCAGCATGTTTTAAAGCCCTTAATTAATTTATATGCTAGTCTGAAATAATACATGTGAAACGTACCTAACGGTATGCAAACACAAAAAGCCTCTAAGCTGGAAAAATAGTGATATCTGGCATGTTACTTTGTGTCCTTTCAGCACAAATTAAACTGATGCAGATACATTTTTACACTCTAGTAAATGTCTTTTACAGATGGTTGTAGCTTTCCTAAAGAATTTCTGAGCTGTTTGATGCTGGTTTTGATCTTAGAGATGACAGCTATTGCCATCTCTATGCTGGCCAACTAATCCATTGAAACACTTTCCCAAGGCAAAATTACCTGCTTTCCCTAAGGAATTTTCATGCATCACCATTTATTATAATCTGTACCTGCCCTAGAGAAGAAGTCTAAATTGGATATTACCTGATTGTTCAGAAAGTGCCAGCTTAAACTTTTTAAAACCTTACTTGAAGAGCTAATACTGTTGGAGGCTGCCTTTTCTCAGAAATCTATTAATTGGCCACTGTTTGCACCATATAGGAAGAGGTTTTTGCATAGGAGATGGAAAAGGCAGAGTTGTTAGAAAATAAAAGGAGAGTGACATGGTGTCTATACTTAATTAAACCCCTTGTATGTTGCAGCTAATGGTCTGAAAAACCTTAATGCCCCTTTGTGATTTGTAAAGATTTTAGGAAGGGAATTTTCTTGGAATACACAATGTCTTGCTTTCTGCTTTGGGAATTGAGAGGAAAATACTGATGTTGGAGGACTTTATTTACAAACCCAAGCCAGCCCAATGCTAGAAAGTGTTAGACCTGGCAGGATACCAAAGCTACCTCAGAGCCTCAAGTAAAAGGGAGTCAGTCCATTAGGAGTGAGAAATAACCAAGCTCTGTTTTCTGTGTCAGGCAGCCTACATTGCCACAGCAGTCTGGAAGTCCAAGTACTGATTTTTAGGCTACCAGACCCAGAATAGCAGAATAACAACAACTTTAACTTGTCCACCTTTACAGACTTCTGAGTCATATTTAAATAAAATGGACTCCACCCTTTGCCACCATCATAAAAACCTGCTGGCTTGAGTTTAGATTCAGGTATGATGTTAAATTAAAATACTCTCTGGTTAGTGATGCTGTCGAAATCTCAGTGCCTGCAAATGATCTCCATGTTACAGGTTTCTTTGTAGGCCATGGTCTTCCTAAAGGGCAGCAGATAAAACAGAAGAAAGCAAAGGTAATACTTGCCATGCTTCATCTTGTAAGGTGTGATGTCAGTAAGGCATTTATTCCTCAGCTCATACCTCAGCACCTTACTGCATCCTGAGATTGAGAAGTAGGTTGTGTGAGGAATATGACTATGGAGGAATAAACTACAGACCAGGAATTCCAGGCAATGCAGACTTTCTTAAAAGGGGACAAGACCCCATGAGGAAAGCAGCATATCTTGCTGCATTCTTCAGAAGCAGCCAAATCTGTGGGTTTTGTAACAGTTGGGCATTGGAAGCAATCCATATTTCTCCTTTACATATGAAGTTACTTCTCCAAGTGAGGACTCGTGTTAAGGAGACACTGAAGCAAGTCCACAGGGTCTGCTACGTATCTGATGTATTTGATCAAAGTGCTCAGAAGGAGCTGTTGAAGCATTTAGCATGCTCAGCAGAGTTATGCATCAAGCACACAGTTCTGTCAGATATCCTGTGGTGTGTTGTCTCTATGCTGGCACTGTCCTAAGACTACTACTGGAACTTGTAGTAAAAACTAAAAATGTTCATTGTGGATTTTTCCATTTCCCCTTTATTTTTGTTGGTAGGCCTGCTTCTCAAGTGTTCTGTATCACAGAAGAAGGGCTGGTAAATGCAGCAGTCCTTCAGCATTCAACAGGCCCAAATTACAACACCTAGAATATCCAAGAATCCAGATTAAAGTTGGTAGGTGGACATGAAAAGCATGTGGGGGCATTGCTGCTCATCCTTTGCTGCACTCCATGGACACAGTGCATTGCTGTTCTCAGGCTGTCAGCAGTGACCCTGTCCTTCTGCCACCTTCAGATGACCAGAAACAGCAAAGGACAGGGCTGAGCCAGCCCTGTGTGTCAGGAGGTGTGTGGAGAACTGCAGGGATGGATCACATGCAGAAGTTATTCCTGCTTGTCGCTGTTACCCAGCTTTGTTTAAGTTCACTGCAGTAGAAGGGAATACTCTCACTAACAAGGTGTACAGGAGAGACAGAGAAGTTGTGCTCTTAAAACCAGAGGGGCTAGAAGTGTGTGTCAGCACCTTTCACAGAGATGTGTGATGGATTCATAGCCCATCCAAGCCAGGAGTATCATCTAGACACGATAACTAACTCACTGTTATCCAAGGTCACCCTGCATTAGGCAGCCACTGCTATACAACCAAAAAGAGTCCAGAGACCAAATAGGATGCATCAAAATAACAATACTTTCCTCAACTCTGTTTTGGGAATGAAGTACGTAGGGATTGCTTCTGTATCAATATAAAACTTTCTTCTGACTTTAAACTGAAAGCTAGTATTTTAAGCACAACAAAAATCACTAGACAGTAAAAACTTCCATTAAACAAAATTTTCAGAATAGATACTGAATTCACAGTGTCTTATATTGTGCCTGTTTAAGTTTTTCATGTGTTTTCTGTAGAACAATTTTTACCCGGTGAAAGCAAAGAGCAAAGGTGACATTTGGTCATATGTAACAGTTTATAATGCCAGTATTTAAGGTCATTTGTTGTGGTTCTCAGAAGATCAATCAGAAAAATTATATGAAGAGTCTGATCACTATAAAAAAGATTAGCAAGTTGAGTGATGCATTAGGAGACTTCATCATTTTGAATGCAACTCATGGGAAAAAAATCCAATAAAGTTATCAGGTACTATATGCTAAAGTACTTAACTTCATATCCACCCATTAGCAAAACATGAGCCTCCCCACCTTAAATTTCAGGTTGGACTTTGTATGCCATACACAAGCCTTAGGGCAAGACATGTTTTAAATAAATAATGTCTTGTTGTTTGTGTATACAGTGCTCCTTTGCTGAGATCTGTGTACTTACTGGGCAGATCATAAAGCAAGAAAAAAAAATAGCCCCTTAACAATAAACAGTACAAGGTAAAAAACTCACCTTATTTGTCCCCAAACTTGAAGGACCATGTAACCACATACCTTTATGTCTAGAGGTTAGTCAAGGGCAGCAGGTGTGGGTGTGGGGAATATTCAGTGTTTCACAAGGCAAAATACCACATTTAGATGTATCTTGGGAAGTTTATCCTGATTTTAAAAACTGAGTTACACTGTACTTGAAGCTGTACCCATATACTGTTCACAACAGAGATCAGTCAAAACACAAGACTCTGAATAGGACAAAGAAAAAGAACACTAAATTATTTTGAATAAAAAGTAGTTTGAATAATAACTTTTTTCTACATGTTCTGTCTACTATATTCCATACGAGGAACTCAAAGCATCATGATTGATAATCATCTTGTCAACCCTTGGAGGGAAAAATAAGAGCAAAATTTCCACTTTCACAGTGCTTTTGTATAGAAGTCCACAAGAGCTGCTTGGCTTTTCTTCTGTTATACCATCAGGGACAGTGGTTACAGTGGGATAGGATGTTTTGTTGCAGCAGCTTCTGTGGTCACACTCTCAATTTTGAAATAGTTTGCATACCATGAGGGACACCTGCCACACAGGCCTTGGGACTTCTACCTTTTGTAAGAAGCAGGTACTTAGATCAGAAAAGCTGCCATTACTTCACCCTCCCTACAAACATCTCCTCGAGGCAGTAGTTTTTGGATATTATCAATGACTCACTTGTCCACATAAGGGTAATATTTGAATAATCAAATGAAGGAAAGAGATTGAATGGGCACATTTGCTGTGATGCTCCTGTTTTATTACAGCCTTCTGTTGTGATCAGGAGAGTCAAAGCTCTGGTAACAGCTGGGCAAGCTAATGACAGAGAACTGAAATCGCAGAACTAAAGCTCCTGCTTGCTCTCTGCATTTGGAATACATGGGCTGAACCCAGACCTGCTGAATCTGCAATTGCTTGCCTGGGCTCCCCTGGGGTGGTTATTTTTTCAGTGACGGCACATTGTCTATCTTATTATTAAGAACAAATCTGCAGCCCTAATATATGGTGTTTGTGTTACTTAAAAATATCAAAATTCTAAAAGGGGTAGGAACCAAGTCTATGCTAAAGACAAAAAACAGATATCTCAAATGCTTTTGCTCCCAAGTTCTGTCTTGGACTTCACAAAAAAGACTAATCAGAACTGCAGTGTTCCTTCTCATTTGCATTCTGATAAATGAGCATCTGTGAAAAGCAGTGGGCTGGTTTGGGGAGGGGAAAAAGTGTTGGACAATTTAAGCCACATGAGCTCTGTGGGATATGCATAGAGAGGTGGAAGCCATTTTGTGGTAGGGCTATTTGAGTGAAAGGGAATCTGTGGTATTACCCTTTCCGTTTGCAGTAACACGAGTCACAGAAAAAAACGTGCCTGCCCTCTACATGAGAAGCTTTTGTAAACCCAGGGGAAGGTTGTGAAAGTGTTTTGTGGCATGTGTAGCTCTCTTCTTGAGAATAATCAGTGTAGATGGAAATGGAGCTTCCAAATAAATGCACTGCATGCATTTACCTCCTTTGCCAAAATCCAGGGCTGAAGACAGAGTAGCTTTATTTTACAGTTTACTGGTTTGTGGCGCAAACTGGATACCAGGATATATATTATTTTCCTACAGTCACTGAAATCAAAATAATTATTAAAAAAATAAAACAGATTACTGGGACATGTGCAGCCCTTTCCATCTGTGAGGATGCCTGTTTCAAGTCTGCGGTTAGAGACGTGTAAGAGGAACAATTAACCTTGAAAAGACTCATCCAGCTCTCATCCTTGCTGGACCAAAGATCAATTTGTGTACACAAGCAGATCTGTGTCATAACAGCCCTCCTTGAGGTGCTTCTGTGCCACTTAGAGGAGAATAATCTCTCAGAATCACTAAGGCAGCAGTCCCAATTCTTGTCTGCTTTCCTGGGCAGTGTTACCTGTGGGTGTTTGTTTCTCATCCCACACTTACAGTTCCTCTACTATTATTCTGTATTATTATATGCTGGGGAGATGATTCTGCCTCTTTATTCCACTCGGTGAGACTCCACCTGGAGAGCTACATCCAGCTCTGGGTTCCCCAGCACAGGAAGGACATGGACCTGTTGGAGCAAGTCCAGAGGAGGCTACCAAGCTGACCAGAGGGATGGAGCACCTCTCCTGTTAGGAAAGGCTTACAGAATTGGGTTTGTTCAGTCTGGAAAAGAGATGGCTTAAGGGTTACCTTACTGCAGCCTTGCAGTACCTGAGGGGAGCTCACATGAAAGACAGAGACATTTGAGTATGTAATGACAGGACAAGGGGGAATGGATTCAAACTGAGAGTAGGCTTAGATTAGATATTAGAAAGAAATTCTTTGCAGTGAGAGTAGTGAGATGCTGGAACAGGTTGCTCAGAGAAATTGTTGCTGCCCTGTTTCTGGAAGTGTTCAAGATCAGGTTGTGTGGGACTTTGAACAACCTGGTCCAGTGAAAGGAGTCCCTGCCCATAGTACATGATCTCTGTGATCCCTTCCAACTCAAGCCAGTCTGTGATTCATTTCTGTTTGCATTGTTTGATGTCAAGTAAATAGAGTAAATTAAGAGAGAATTGTCTGAGATGCTATTAAAAAATCCTCAACCAATTATGTTTATTTGAAGCTTTTTTGGCTGCTACATATTATTATCATTTTAATATTAAATAATTCCTTTTTGTTTCCCAGAATCTTGCTCTCTGATGTCCTGATTTTTATAGCTTGTGTGTTGCCACAATATTGTAATACGTTTTACAAGTATCTTTTTATAGAATGAGCTGGTGTTTTAAAAAAGAACCACAAAAATAACAAAGCCACCAATGAATTACTACTATTTGTCAGTAGTCCTTCCTTTTTCAAGCAGAATGGGTGCCCTCTGCAGGTAGCTATTTTCAGATGAGGATTTTGGATGTGTGCCTCCTATTACTTCTGAATGTCAAGATGTTTCCAAGATCAACCCGTACTATTTTGTGTGTTTTAAAATTGATACTGCAGTCCTGGCTGCAAATTCCAGCATACAAATGGCACTGAGTGCACCAAGCAGCTGGTTTACATCTGAATATGATTTTTCCCTAAAGTGTGGGTGTGAGGAGTGGTGTTGGAGTAAATACTTTTCCTGCAATTTGACAGTGTTTTCATCATTAGGTTGGGGTTTTTTTCATTTTGGTTCATGGCAAGAAGGTGACTGACTATAAGGTTGCAGTCTGCCTGCCACCAGAATGAAATGAGCAAGCAAAAAGGCTGCAATCTAAACACTGCTGAGAAGGCATCTTTCTCCCTTAGAGAGGCCTTTGTGTATTCCACCTTTTTTTTCTCTCTGCAGTCAGTGGTGCCTATGCAGGTTACAGTGTTCAAGGTCTCTAGACTGTGTGAAGAGGGAGCTGAGTGCCTCTCTGAGGCCAAGTGCAGTGAAACAGCCCTTTCCCTGGCTCTGTGGCACAGGGTTTGCTCACTGACACTCCAGGACAGTGTGGGGGCACAGGAGGAGAGAAACAGGGATGCTGGTGAGCTCTGAGCTGCACTTATGCCACACTGGCAGTAGCAAAGCCCTGCAGCTGGGCAGCAGCAGGAGCACAGCGAGTCTGGGGAGCAGGAGAGCATGTGGGGAGCAGCCGAAGCCATCAGCTGCCTGCCTCTTCTGGAGGGAGGGACAAAAGGCCTGAGAGCAACCCAAGTGCAACTGTAATCTGAATTTGAGTATTTGTTTTCTCTTTCCTATCTCCCATCACTGCAGCGACCATCTCCTAGCTGAGCACAATGCTTCACCTTCACCTCACCCCAAAATGCTTTTCTGGCACAGCCAGCCTGAACATTATCACCACCACCAGTATCCCACCAGCAACAACAGCTACCTGCGGTAAGTGAAGGATGGGGGTGACTTTTTATCATAATAATTGTAATTATAATGCTATAATACACAGGAATGCAGAGTGTATGTGCAATCTTTGCTGATCCACAAGCTGAAGCCTTCAATTAGAGCTGATGATTTGAAAGTATTTGGAGCAGTAGAATCAAAATGGTGGAGGTCTACTTTGCAGTAGTCCTACAATTTTCACAAGCTATGTCACTGTATGTGCATGCTGCTAATAGTGTTAGGAATGTTTTCCTGCTTAATATGATGTTCACAGGTATATTTGGTTTGGTTGGTTGGGATTTTTTAATTACATTTGCGGTTTGTAGATAAAACTCCCTTTATATGAAATAATACAGACTTAGAAGTACCTTGATGTCTCATATCTGCTTTGATTATTTGCTGCAGTTCAGCTGATCTGTGGGACCAGGGGTTTGGTCTGCTTGTCATTTCTGTGCAAGCTAAACGCTTTGCATTGAAATTCTCATGCAATATACAGCTTATTGCATCAGCATATTCCTGTTAGCTATGAACCTACTTAACCTCTGCATGATTGAAATATTATTTGTGTACAGTATTCGAATTTTCTTATAATTAAAAATGATTGTGCTTCAACAAGAGGTAGGCTCATAGATTACAGATAATCTTGATGTTAATTAAGTTTCAATTTATAATGTGGTTCACTCTTTGTATTAAACTTTAGCTTATTACTTTTTGGCTAAATACAATGTACATAAACATAACAGTGTTTAATCATTTATCTTGATGTGGCTCTTACTGTATTGGTAGCCTTACAACTATTGCTGCATCACAGCATTACTAGTTCTCTTGCAGAATTGTTGAGTAGCATGTTTTTACTAGAAATGTGTTAGGTTTTAGATTTTAAAACAAACCAACCAGCCAAAAAGAAACCCCAAGGAATTGAGGCTATATTTGGGTTCCAAAGCCTGAAACTAATGAAACTGCAGTGGAGTTTTATAAAATCAATCCATCTCAGTACAAAGGTGAGAGTGATCTGAAATTCAGATTGGTTAACACAAACAGATAGCAAACACAACACTGTTTCTATTGACTCAAGCAATAAAGCAGAAATGAAGGACAGGTGCTCAAGTTCCCACCTTGTTTACAAGTGACACGCACAGTTCCAGCACAAAAGGAAGCAAGCCACAAGGGAAAGTGAGGGTGCAAAGTGTCCACTCACTCCTCCAGTCTTCCCTTCTTCAGCCACAAGGAGGTTGGTCCCTTCACAGCTTTTCTAAGGGCCTGTTTTCACCATGTCCTTGCCTTTCCTTGCCTTTGCTCCCTATATTTGCTTCTATTTTCCCACCCTTTATCTAAAAATCTGCCATTTGAGTCCCTCTGAAGTTGCTCTTCCCACACACTGTTGAGCAGCTGCCTTTAGGTTTGGATGGCAGCCTGCATCTGTGTTGTGGGATTGAAATACAGCATAGAGGAGGCCCTTCCATCAATTACGGGCTGTGTGCAGGAGCTGATCTCTAATGAAATTGCCCCTCAAGGCCAACTACCTTGAGGAGAAAGAACACAAACCAGTCCAGGCACGAGGCTTCAGTCTGCTCTTAATCACTGAGTTGCCTGGCTCTGTCCTCAGTGCACCTTTAGTGAAACAGCACACCTCAGTCCCACAGCTGGGCATCAGTAAGGCTGCTAGAGAAGCAATCAGCCTCAGGGGAGGATGCCAGCCAGCAGTAGTGATAAGCAGATGGAGAAAGGAATGTCCCAGGATCCCCATATACTAGCAGAACTGCACTTGGAATGCTTTTTATTTTTTGTAAAAAGCAAAATTGCATTGGCAAAATCAGGCTTCCACTGCCTGCACTTTCTCTCCATCACATCATGTCTCCAATTCCAGTCACTGGGTCTGCAGAAGTGGAATGGCAGGGGCACAGGCAGTGTTGTCTCTGACAAGTTAGACTTGTGCATCTGGCTTGCTCAGAAGCAATTTGTGTGCATTGCTGATCCTCAGCTGAGGATGTGAGAATGGCACTGATCAAGGACCTTGCCCCAAAGGAACACATCACAAGGCTGTACTTTAAAAACAGCAAAAACCAAACAACGCACACCTCTACAGAAAACTTGTTCTGCATGAGCCAGGGATACAAATAATGCTAAAAAAAAAAACTTTCCCTTTAATAGTCATGTTTTAACAGAAAAAGGGCATTTTGTGTCCTAAAATATGTAAAGATAACATCTGCAGAAAAACTAGCAGTCACCTTGTTTATCATGGACAAGCTACACCCAACTTTTAAAGACTGAAATGCAAGAGGATGGGTTTCATGGTGTCCTCTCAGGATGCCCTCAGGAATGATTGGAATTTATGTCACAAGAAAACAATTCCCAGTATCAAAATCAGCAATTTATGATCTCGTAACTGCTATGTAGCTATGTTAGCATAGGTCTAGTGAGCAGAGAAACCAGTTTTGCTATGCATAAATCAAACTGTATGTGGCCTCTCTGGTCTTATAGCCTGCCTTATCTGTCAGAAGTAGAAAGTGCACTACTTAAAGTTTCCCACAAATCTTCTTTTGTAAAACTTACAAAAATGGGGGTTTGTGTTGTTTCTGCTGCCTCAGTATTGTTGTCATCTTGTCAGGCACAAAAGAGGAATTTTGCCTGTGGTAATTTCAGTTCTTCTCACTCGAAGCTGTAACATGGTAGCTAGTGCCCACCTTAGTGGCTTGTCCATGAGCCCCTGCCTTGTTAATAAATTTCACTTTTTCTAAGCTTCTCCTTATATGCAGATGAGCTGTTCATCTCTGCCCAGACAGGCAGAGAACTCTTACAGCAATTACAGCAGGAATAACTACAGTACTTTTTTTTTTTTTTTGAGAAGATGGCAGACATTTTATCTTACAAACTTTCTTTGAAGATCATAAATCATGGTCTGCATACCTCTCTTTATCTGTGAGGATGACATATGCACATTTTGAACAACAGCTAGTATTTTGTTCACCATTAATGAAGTTAGGGCCTGCCTTTATCTTTTGCAGAACTTCTGCAATTGTACTTAAAGCATGTTACTATAGGATCAAAATATATTTTACAGTCTTAATAGTGTTCTGTCTTAATAGTTTGTTCTCCAGACATAACACTTTCATGAAATTAATAGTAGTAATGAAATCCTAAAATTATGTAAGTATTGTCTGAATAGTTAAATATGAAGAGATTTTTTTTGAGAGTAGAGGGGCCCTAATCAGTGTCTATTACTATCTGAAGGGAGGGTGTCAAGAGGACAGAGCCAGGCTCTTGGTGGTGCCAAGTAAAAGGAGGAGAAAGGCAATGGGCAGAAATGGATGCACAGGAACTTCCACCTAAATATGAGAAATAACTTTTTTATTGTGTGTGTGACCGAGCACTGGAACAGATTGCCCACTGAGGTTGTGGAAGTCTCCTCACTGGGGATATCCAGGAACCATCTGGATGCAATCCTGTGCCATGTGCTCCAGGGTGTCCATGCCTGAGCAGGGAGGTTGGATCCGATGACCCAGCATGGTGCCTTCCAACCTGACCCTTGTGGGAATATTCAGTGATTCTGTGGGGTTTGGCTGTTTTCCCAGGAAGGCTCCTCGGTGTTCTCTGGAAAAAGCAACCATGCAACGCTTTGGGTTGGGCCTCAACGCTTATCCCCGCAGCCATGGGAAGGGACACCTCGCACCGAGCCCGGCTGCTCAGGGCAGTCACGGCCCCTGAGGTCACTGGGAGCGGTCGGGGCGCGGCCGGCAGCGGCCATTCGGGGCGGAGAGCGGGACCCACGGCCCCGGAGGTCGCTGGGGAGCGGTCGGGGTCCGCCTGGCAGCGGCCATTGGGGGCAGGCCCGGGCGCCACCGCCCCTTCCCGCTCCCGCCCCTGCGTCCGCCGCCGCTTCCGGGGCGCGCTCCCGCCATGCCGCGGGCCCGGGGCGGGGCGCAGGCACGGCTCGCGCCCGTCACGCTGACGTCACCTGGCGTGAGGAAGTGCCTCCTCATTGGCCGGGCTTCCCCCTCACCCCTCCGCGCCTCTCCCTGATTGGCCCTGCCGGCGGGGCCCAACCAATCGGCGGCGCCGATGGCGGCCAGGCACCGCCCCGGCAGACGCTCGGGGGTGGAAGCCGCCGCCATGTTGTCGTGAGCAGCGGCGGCGGCGGCGCTGCGGGACGCGCCGGAGCGGCGGGCGCGGGCCCCCGGGGCGGCCGTGACCTCCGGCGGCGGCGGCTCCTCCCCGGCGGGCGCCCGCGGTGCTGCTGCTGCTGCCGCCGCAGCCTCCCCCCCTGCGAATGATGCGGCGGGAGGCGCCGCTGGGTTGGGTCGGAGCTCGGGCGGCGGCAGAAGCGGCGGCGCTGGGCAGTGTCCGGTCGGAGGAGGAGGAGGCGGCGGCCGCCCGGTCCCCAGCGCCCCGCGGCGGCCGGGCGGGCGCAGGATGCTGAGAGCGACCCCGCGCCCTGGTCGCGCTGCGAGGAAAGGGCCCCCCCGGGGCTGAGCGCGGAGCCGCCCCCGTCCCCCCGCCCGCACGTGCTTTTTCCCCGCTCTCCCCCCGTCTCCTCCAGCCCCCTCGCCCTCCCGGCACCGCCTCCCCGGCGGCCCCGGTGCGAGCGGCTCCGCCCCGTCCGGCTCCTCCCGCGGCGGGAGCGCGGCGGGGCCGGCGGAACATGGCGTGGGTGCTGAAGATGGATGAAGTGATCGAGTCCGGGCTGGTGCACGACTTCGACGCCAGCCTCTCGGGCATCGGGCAGGAGCTGGGAGCCGGTGCCTACAGCATGAGGTAACTCGGCCCGCAGCGCATCCCATCCCATCACTGCCGCCGGGCGTCGCGTCCCCGCCGGCCTCCTCGGGCCGCGCTGCCCTGCCCGTGCCGTGGGCAGGCTGAGGCTGCGCGGGAAGGAGCCGGAGTTTCTCCTTTCCCCCCACCTTTTTTCTTTCTTTTTTATTTTTTTTTTTTAACTCCTTATGCTTTTCCCGAGGCGCGGGCCCGTGCCGGAGGGGCTCCCGCCGTGCCCTGCCGTACTGGCAGGTGGCCGCTCGGGAAGGGCGGGCAGCCGCCTGCGCCGGGGCGCTGCTGCCTTTATATGCCAGATCCCTGCCCTAAAACTGATATTTCGCTGTCTCTTCGGGGTGTAACCGGACTCTGCCTTCCAAACTATGGTCGTCTTACCCTCGGCAAATGTAGTTCTGTCGTGATAAACAATAGGTGTTTCCTGCCAGGTTTAAAAATGTTATTTCTCGAGCAGGTAAACGTTGTCGTTAATAGAGTGGTTGTACTTTATTCAATACTTACTCTGTATTTCTGTGTAGTGATGGGGTGTTTTCTATGTAGTGTGTCTTTAATGATGGGGTTTTTTTTCCTTGCCGTGTAGGTCTCTGTTCGTAGTCAACTTGGCGGTTTCCTTACCTTTTGATTGTTTTCCAGCTTTTACAGAGTTAGTGTTTAAGTAGCGTTTGGGTGTACCTTCTCGAAACTAAGTTAAAACTGTACTTGTATGAGTAAATTTTATCTTGCTCATGGGCAGAATGTGTGGATTCCTGAGTGACGACTTAGTGTGAAAAAGAGAAACTGTTTTGGAGGCAACGACAGACATTTTAAGTCCAAGGTTTTCGACAGGGTTTGTCGGTGTTAAAGGATTTTGTCTGGAGAAGTAAAACACTTGCATTTGATAGTTTTGATGGCCTAGCCTGTATAAAGGCACGTTCTCTCTCAAGGGAAACTGGAGCTTGCAGGTGACCACAAGCTTCATCTATTATGTATGCTTTAAGGCACGACTTCCCAGGTAAAACGTTTGGAAGTGCAGTGTCTTTGCTGGAAGTTACAGAAAAGGACTTCTGCTGGAGAGAAATGAGGACACTTTGATAGTGTTTGGTATTGTGAGTTCGGTGGATTTATGGTGGGACATGTATTTGATGGGGGTTTTGTTCTGTGTGGGGTTTGGATTGTGTGTTGGTTGGTTGGTTTGTTTTTTGTTGTTTTGTTTCGGGGTTTTTTTAAATTAAAAGTAACGTTGAGAACTTGCCAGTTCAGAGAACGAAGTGATTCATTTCTCTTGATGAGAATATTCCTGGTTTTATATTCAGCTTGTCTGGATTTTATCCCACTTCTGTCCTGTTTCTGTCTTTGCCTTCAGTCATTCATCCCATGAAGTGGTGTGCCAGTTTTTTTGGGCAGCTGTGTGGTTGTTGCCTGGGTGGGTTCTAAGTGCAGATATCAATGGAAAATGAATGTGCTCATGTTCAAGAGCTGCTCTTCTCTATCTTGATCCAGTTCTTTCTAGGATCTCTTATGATTAAAAGTTCTGCATTTTGACTGTTAGGTTTTACTATATTTTCCTGTGTATTCCTAACTTCATTTCTCATCCCAGTAATGCACCTACTTCAGTTTCTAGGAATTGTAAGAATTATCTTATTGTTGTGGGATAGATTTTTTTTTCTGGTCATATCATCCTGTTATGGTGGCTGGCTTTTTGTTACATATACCTGCCTATTAGGACATTTTGAATTATCACAGAAGGAGTTGTAACCATTAAAAACAGCACTTAAAAAGTAATATTTTATAAGCCAAGCTCTATATTAGTCTTGAATCTTGTTCTGCACTTTCTCTGCAGAGTATTTTTGGAAAACATACAGAATAGTAGTAGTATTTGTAGCTACAGTCACAGACCCTGTAGTTCAAGAGGTCACCTAATTGCCATCAGTGTTTGTTGGATTCAGATTCTCAGCACAAGGTAAGTAAGTTATTCTATGTATTGGTTAGATTTCTACTTCAGAGAAATTATGGCCTGTCAAGTGATGTGAGAGGGGAAAACCAAAAGAAGTGGCAAAGCATGAACAGGAAGGACACTGCTCTGTCACTGTTCATTGTGCCACTGGAAGTTAATTACTTGTCACTTTCTAACAAAGCAGAAGAAGAAAAATATTGCCTAGAGGAGAGTTCTCAGTGAACTCCCCAAGGTATATGCCCCCTTGATTTTCTTAGATCTGCATGTAATCTCTTTAACTGTTGGGGTTATATATAAAGGAATTGATACTTCCTGGAGTTGATGGTAAGTCAGAGCCCTTAGATAGAATTTATGGCATTACTCCTGTGTTTATTCTTCCTGGAAAAGTTGCACATGTTCATTGATCATCAGTCCATTATAGGACTTTTGTTGGAAGGCAGCTAAGTGCCTCCTGAATTTCCCTTCAGATTCACAGTTTTAGTTTTAGATACTTTCTGAAATTTCTTTCTCAAGTCTCAATACCCATTTTTTTTTCTGGTAGCACCTTCTCATGCAAAAAGAAACTACCTATAATCACAAATTAAATTAAATTTATTGTAACAGTTGTCAGATGTGTCAACACCTGCACCAAAACCCATATGAAAACATTGTACCCTTCAGTGATACTGAGTTTTGAGTTAATTTAAGGAAGTTAATGTTTGTTTCTGTTGATAATGGCACCTATCATGTTTTCTTTTGAATCCTTCATAATATCCGTTGTAACACAGAAGCAGTTGTGTATGTTTGAGGATCACTCATGGTTGCTATGAACTATAAAAAAATGGAGGCTGTTTAAAGTTAAGTTTCAAAGAACTGCATGTCATCTTCCTACCAGAATTCCATTTTTTATCAGTGAATTATTTGATTATTAAATCCCTATACATTGGGTTAATTGAGCATTAATAGACAGAAAAATACCTTAAGGACTAAATTTTTATGTGTGATTTGAAAGCTTAGTATATGGATTTATTTAAATGTTTGCAATTCCAATGGTGTTTGTAGTGGTACAATTCAACCCTCTCATGGAGAACTTGAAAATTATTTCAAGAGTACAAAATAGTCTTTTGGTACAAAAGACTGTATGAAAATACATGCAGGCAATCCTCCATTTTTGGAGAATCAAGTCAGTTTGCCTGTGCTGCATCTCCCAAACACTTCATTGTCTTTGGAGAATGCAGCTGAGTGCTGCCTTGGTTGAGGAGAGGGAAAGCCTGATGCAGTCTTTACTCGTCTCCTCGCTGTGCTGTGGAGAGCCTTGGCTGGTGAGGGCGCTTTGTGTACCAAGCTCTCCAGCACAGTTCAGGCTGAAGGAACTCTGAGATGGTCCATCAGGAAATGTTGTCTGACAAATTGAAGCTCTCTTTTCAGGAGGAGAAAGGGAGGGTGTTCTCTTCTAACAGCTTTTGGGTCCCTGGCAGCCTTTTTGGCTTCTGATAAACATGATTGGGTTGTGACAGTTACTGCCTTAACTAAATAATTGCTGGGCAAAACCAAAAAAGAGTTCTTATTCAGGCCCTGGTTTTGGCTGCTGTTACATTATGACAGGCAAATTGCTGTTTATGTTTCCCCTAATGTCTTCCACTCTTTTGAGACTCTACTGCTGCTTATATTGGATTTTTGAAAGAGGAATCTTTGCTGATGCTGTCCTGATTTGTTTTTCTTTTCTACTTAGATGTACGAAGTATTTTCTGCAGAATACATTATAAAGCTTCTCTTTTAGTGGTCTGTTCTATTTTTTTATGCATTGCACTGTAGAAAAAAAAATTCACTCACATATAGACTCTAAAATAAAATGTCGGGTACTGATTGGAATTGGAGCTCAATTCTTTGTGCAAGCACACAAGTAAGTAAATACCTGTGAGGAAATAGGCATTTGAGGGAAAAGTGTGTCCATAAATCTAAGCTTCCTTGTTCTGTTACCACAGATAAAACACGTTGAAAGATAAACCTCGTGTTCTAGATCGTTGACATTGGCCTGGGTTTGAGTTTTTTTGTTGTTGTTTTCTTCCAAGTTGAATGTGTGAATACGTTACAAAAAGTCAGGGGGCAGTTTAATTTTTAAGGAAAAGACTTCAAAGTGCAGAACTGCCTTCTCTGTTCCTCTGTCACCTCTGATGTTGGGTGTACATAGCAGATTGAGAGCAGGGCAGCAGGTCTGCCTTCGTGTGCTCTTCTCCATGTAGGAGCCATCTGTACGGGAGCCTGCTGCAAGTGAGAGCAGCTGCCTGACCTCCCTGTGTTGGAGGAGTGGATTTGTTATGGTGAACGTTCTTACTTCTTTTCCTTGGTAGGAAGGACACGTGATGTTGGCATTTTCTTCTTTCTTTGATTGGTGGTTTCTTGTATTTTGTGCCAGACTGCCCTTAAATTGAAGCCTTTCTCCATCTGAGTTTCTGTGGGATGGTCTGTGGGATTCCCAGGAACAGCATGACATTTGCACCTGTTTCTCCTGTGTAGGATTTCTCGGACAGCTGCTGCAGAGAAGGTTTTTTCCCAGAAATTAATTCCAGGGGTCCTTCCCCCCATCAAACTTGCTTTTTAGGAAGTACCAGGTCTCCCATTGCCTTACATTTTCCTATGTCTTGCTCATACCTCTGAACAGTTCAGAGCTTGGCCTTGAGATCATAACTCTTAATTCAAAGACTGCTTGAGAAAATTTTTTCCTAAAGGTATTTGTCCTCGTAAAAAACATGCTTTAAAGTTTCAAAAGACCTGTTCAAAAGGCCTTGGGATGCTTTAGTACTCACACCCAAATGTATACATACAATCCAGAAGATAGATAAGCAGATGATTGATGGAACATCGGTTTGAATTTTGTTGACAGAGTAGTTCCCGTTCTTGTAAGGACAGGAAGTTCTTCATTTATTTTTTGACCCTATTATTATTATTAGGGAGGGGTTTTTTTGTATGTGTGTGTTAGGCTTTTTTTAAAATGCTTTGGACAATGTGTGGAAAGAAGGTTTTAAATTTTTAAGGAAGGTGATTTTGAAGGCTTACAAACACATTTCACAAGCATGGGGGGGATAAATTACATTTTTCTTGGTTTTTTGTACTATGTTTATCTAGGGTACATGACTTAGGACAGCTTCTCACATGTGCTGGATCCCACTGGATGCTTTAGTTCAAGTGGTAACATCACTGCACCTCTGTAGCATAAGTAGTGTTGAGCATAACTTGTGTTGGAGGGTAGGTTTGCTGCCTGCATTTGGGATGTAATGAAGACTTTCTGTTGGGTTGTTCTCTGGGTAAATTTTCCTCCTCCCTATAGCTGCCTTTCATTTGAATGCTTTAGATAACACATGCTGAGGAACTGAGATAAGACTTTTCTTACTAGAGCTAATAGTTTCAAAAACTTGGTCTTGGAGTTCCTTCCATCAGGAGAGTAAATCCTGCTAAATGGACTTTCTCAAATTATATTAGAAAATATAACAAAAGATGCTACTTGTTCTTCCAAAGGTTACTACTCACCCATACATCAGCTTCCTTGTAGTTCTAGAGTTCACTTAAATGAGACGAGTGAAGTAAATGAATCTTTACTTCACAAGATCAAAAGTTAATAATGGCAAAAAAGGAACAGAATTAGTCTCTTCAAGCTCTCTGTTCTCCTGTAGTCTGAAATAATTTCAGCAGTAGCTATTTTGGAGCACTTGGCTTTTCCTCCATGTAGGCTGCTCTGCCAGTGGACACTTCAATTTAGGTAAGATCTTCAAGTTTAGGTTCTTTGCTGTGTGAAATATCTTAAGCAAAGCTGGCACTACAAGTCCCTGTCTCTCATCTCTACTGGCCTAACAAAACCAAGATTTCACCAGGTGAGTAAGAAAATGACTGAAGGATGCTTACATATGTGTATGTAGGCATGGAGGCTGCCAGGGCTTGACTGTGGGCAGATGATTTGTTCTGCTGGGACATTGGCTCATTATAAATGCAGAAATTGTAGTGGGGGTCTGAGAGGAAAAAGGCTGGAGCTGACAAGGTTGATCTGTTCTCTGTATTGTGTTTGTTTGTGGGATTTCTTTATGGGTTTGGTTTTTGTCATTGTTGGGTGTTAAAATAGAATCAGTCTAAGATTAGAGGTGGTAAAAAGACTGATTTAGCATCTCCATAGTTTCTGGTAATGTGATTGATGCAATAGCATATATTATATGCAGTTTTTCATCTTTAGCTTTTAATATTAAAAATATTAAGTTTCTGTTTCCTGTTCTGTTTCCCATTGTAAGCAGTCTTTGCCTCTTTTCTTCACCTGTGCTGCAATGAATTTTTATTTGTAGAAAATGTTTGTTGCTGTGAAATTTAGGTAGTCCCTGATCCTTAAACTGATCCTTCAGGTCTTATTTTGAAATACCTTATTGACTGTTTTAATTGCAGCTTTAGTCTGTTTTTAGATGGGGAAAGAGTATATGTTGAAATGCAAAAAACACCAATATTTCATTGTTTGCAAGTGAATGAATCAAAATATTTTTTAAATGGTATTTATTTAAAGATGGTCTAGGAAGGAGTTTACATTGCATTGCCTTGTGTTTTCCTTTGGAATGTATTAGTACTCAGAAGAGTTTTACAGGAAAAAATTGTCTTGTGCTGTCTTATGGAGTATTTTTTAGAATGGTGGCATTTAAGAATGAACAGTGTGCTCTCTTTACAGCTAAATTGTAGGCTTGTCGAGCTGGATGTCTTTATTTTTCCTTCTTCTTCTGCAGTGGCAGTTAGTCATTATGCTTTGGAAGTATTAGCAAAAGCTGGTTTAAAGCTGCCTAAATTGGTGTATTTGTAGGCTTCCAATGCAAAGTCTCTTAGCTAATTCATCAACCCCACAACACACTTTCTTAAGCCAGACCAGCTACATTATAAACTTCAAATTGTGAGTGGAAAATCAAGACCTTAAAGATATTTTTCACAAATACACAAAAGATTTCTCTTTAATCATGTGTGTTATGTGAAGGCAAGTGCTGCAGAACTTACTCAAGAATTACAAGTAATTTATTTGATGAGATACTTCTCATGCCCTGGTTGTTGCACTTTGACTCGTGTGTGTATTTTAAACATTGCCCTTGTTTCCGTGTTGTTGCCATTTTAAAGTTCCTCCTCATAATGGCACTTGTGTTTTGGGTGCTGAAGTGTGTGGTGAGCGTGGGTTCCTGGTGCAGCAGTCCTGTCCTGAGAGCACACTTGCTTCCCTCTGCTTGTCACTGTCACAGCACTCCCTCTTGTGCTGGGCTGCTCCTGCCGCCCTCCTGATGACGTCGGGGCTTGAAGCAGCTCCTTCCTTCAGTTTCTTCTGAGTCATCCTCAAGGAGCGCTCACCCATCTGTGGATTTTGCTGCCTTACTCACCGATTCTTGTCTCTGTATGAGAAAACTCTTTTAAGGGTGTCCACTCTCTGAAGTGGTTATTTCACATCTTCATTTGTAGCTTAATTCTTCTCTGGGCTACAGATTGAGGAGGTGGCATCAGAAGTAGCTAGGACATGGTTCAGTTTTTTGGGCAGTGTACTGCCTTGTCTTGCTGTCATCAGTCTTTGTAGCATCTCCTGTGGTTTCTTCCTAGTGAAAGGGAATCTGTATGGGTGTCTTTTTTTGGTCTCTTTTTTGAGGATTCACAGTACAGTCTCTTAAAGGCATAGACAAATTTCTTAGACTTTTTCACCCTTCATAAATATTTGCTTGTCAATATAACGTTTTCCAAGTAGCGCAGTGAGTAACAACCCTAGTGGAATGTGGCACTTGCCCTGAAAAAAAGTTGGGGTGCCCCTGCACTCTGCATATCTAAGACTTAAGCAGACCAAGTCTTACATTCTAAGCCTATGCAACATGAAAATATTGGCTGTCATTTCATTTTTTGAATTTATGATGATATGCTTTCTTGATTCTTCAGATATGAGCTGGAATTCATTAGCAATTAATAGACTTTTCTTTAAATAAAGCACACTCTTGCAGAAATGAAGAACAGTTAAAAAACAGTTTTACTTCAAAAATTTTAGTGTACAACTAACAAATAGTTGTGCAATACAGGCATTCATAACTGTTTTACAAAATATATCAAATCCATCTTTGAGATCAATGCAAGAGATAGAAACAAGATACATGTTGGTTAAAAACTAAATTAACAGGTGAGGTGGTGTGAGATCTTAATTCACATTTGAAACCTTTTTAAGGAAAGTTGCATGGATATGCAGATGATGTCATCATGAACAAAAATTCAGTACAAGAAAAGCTCCTAAAAATCTAATTTATGCAGGATTTCTGAATACAAGCAAGATTATTACTAATACAGATTATTAATTTCTGTAGAAAGCAGAAGATGTGTTTGCTGGTTGTGGTGAAGCTGTCTCTCTTACCACAGCTTGTGGACAACATGGATTGCTCTTTATTCTCTAGAAACGTAGCATTTCCAAAGATTTTCTGGTGCTTATGCATCATAGATAAGTGAAGCGAATCCTGGCATAAACTTTTCATAGCTTATGTTTTGTGAGTCTGCTGCTTAATCATTTTTGAGCTAATCAGGGTGCCAAAGCCTAAGAAAAGCTTGAGAATGCCAACAGAATTAATAGCTTAGACATAATGGTACTAAATGAGGAGAGAGATACTTTCACGGTGTAGGTAACTCACTTTGGGAAATACATTATTCCAAACAGAAAATTAAAACCTTGCTTTCATTTGCATGTTTATTAGGCAAGCTTGGCTGTGTTGACAGGTTAAAAGTTGAAGAAAGAACAGAATTTTTTAAGTGGAGACAGGAAGCAAAGATTAGATTTTCAAAGGATCAACATAACTGTTTGTCTTCTTAAGTCCCATGGTATTGTTTATGTATCCTAGCCTAAACTTTTGGTGGAAAATCTTTTTGATCCTGCTCATATAGATTTTACTAATAAAATGACTAACAAAATTCTATATGTGTTTCACTGTGGAGTTTTTTAAGTCACAAATAACTTTTTTTCTTTAACTTCAATCAAAACAGGGCCAACAGTCTCAAAGTTGTCTGTTTTTTTTTTCTTTTCAGTGATGTTTTGGCGCTGCCTATTTTCAAACAGGAAGATTCCAGCCTTCCACAAGAAAATGAGACCAAGCATCCACCTTTCCAGTATGTTATGTGTGCTGCAACATCTCCAGCAGTCAAATTATATGATGAAACTCTCACATATTTGAACCAAGGTTGGTATATGTGTGTGAATGCAGCTTATGGTGCAAGCCTGATACTGGAGTGGTATTTCATGTTTTGATATGTGTGTGTCTATATCCAGAATAAATGCATGTCAGAAATGAGGTTGTAGACATTGAGGTTGTAAAGATGCCTTGCTAGTAGTCTTGTTTTGTCCAATTTGTAGGCTCACAGCTATAGTATGGTGTTACTTTCCCTTTGGATTCTGGTAGGAGTGGGCTCTTTCTTCCTTTGTTGGTTTGGGTTTTTTTTTTCCTGTTGTGTGTTGCCCCTCTTCATCCCCCAATAAAATCAAGCCAACAGACCTTTTAGGAGACAAATTTCAGGCAGTAATAGCTGAAAATTCGTGACTAATTTGGCATTTCTGTTTAAATTTGATTGATAAGAACAAGTTAATTGGATATATGCATGAGGTACAGACAAACAGCCCTCAAAAATCATAATAAATGTTAAAATGTCAGTCCCTGAGGTTCCCTGAAGGAACCACTGTAATTGCTCTCAAATTAGCTAGACATGTCTGTCCAGAACTGTATTATGTTTAAACACAATCACAAGTGCAGTTACCTTTGGAGTTTGTATACATTTACCAGAAATTAACTGGATAAATACTTTATGTGAATCAGGATGGGGTTTTTTCCTTTTTCTCTGGGTTTTAATTTGCATGAAAATTGATGATTTTTTTGTCTTAGAGAGACCACTGACTGCTGGGTAGAATAATCTGAATGTAGTCATTGCCTTATGATAAAATCTTCCTCTGAGAAGATTTCCATTGAGAATTACATTGGTGTCCTAAGTTTAGCCAGCTAGTATTCTGAACTTAAAATCAATTATCATTTGTTTTGGATCATATCAATGGCTGCAGCTCTTCTTCCCCCTCCTCTGGCTCTAAAGCCCTAGAATCTCCCATCCTTTATCTAGTTCAGCTTTCTTTGTCTTGTGGATTTTGACTCTAAATCTCAATAGACTGTGATGGTATATTTAACATGATTAGATGTTCAGCTGTAGCTGACTGAAAGTTCAGATCTTGGAATGATGATGGTTGGTTGTTCAGGGGTTTGCAGAGTTCTTACTGTGAAATCTGTTAAATGGGTCCATTGGAAGCATATTGGAGTTGTGGGACTGTGTTTTGGGTTGGCTGCTGTTCAGCTAGATGTATATGGAACAGCAGAAGTGGTATGAAAGAGAATTGCTTTTGAAAGGGAAGCATTCTTTGGGTTGGTTTACACAGTGCAGCAAAGCTTGGAGTTCTGTGAATGCAAAGAACTGCTTGGGAGAGATGGGATCCAGCTTGGAAAGGGCAGTGGAGGTATCTTAGCCAGCTTGTGGCTGACCTGGTAGAGAGGACTTCGAAATGGGAACAGTGAGGGAGGGAGTGACTGACAGCAGCACTGTGAGGGAGTGATGGCCCTGGCTGATAAGCACAGAGCATGAAAGGGAACACAGCATCAACAAAAAGAGGCTTAAACAGGGTCATCTCCAGCATTTGGATATGAGCAAGTGAGTGCCTGTAGAGCATGATTCCAAGTCAGCATGGTGAGGTGCCTCTGAAGTGCGCACACAGCAGTAGTGCAAGCAGCATGGGAAGTAAGCACGAGGATTTAAGACATCTGCGTGATTTGGGATCACTGTGACACGGTGGGATGGCTTGCAAAGTGCCACGTTACAGTCTGGGGAGATTAGCTCTTAAGGAAAGGCAGAGCAAGAGGATAAGGGAGGGGAGGTTAAGCATTATGTGAGAGAACAGCTGGAATGTTTGGGGTTCTGCCTAGGGATAGGTGATCTTCCAATTGAGAGTTTATGGGTAAGGATTATAGATGGATTTTATGGATTATGTCATATGGATGACATTATAGTGGTGTCTGCTGTAGGCCACCTGACCAGGATGAACAAGTAGATGAGATGTTTTTTGAAGAGCTGGAAATAGCCTCACATTCACAGGCCATGGTCCTTGTAGGAGAACCTCAAGGAATATGGTGTCTCCTGCAGGGACAGCACAGCAGGGTATGACTGGAAAGTGCTGATTGACAGCTTTCTGATCCAAGTGGTAGAGGATGGCTCTGCTATACCTCATGAAACAGGGAAAGGCTCATTGGGGTTGTGAGTATCAAGGTCAGTCAGGCTTGTTTGCCAAGATGGTGGACTTTATGATCCTGAGAGGAAGAAGCAAGGCAGAAGACCAAGATCACATCTTTGAACTTCAGGAGAATAGAGTTCCATGAGATAAAGCTCCAGAGGGAAGAGGGGCCCAAGATAGCTGGTTAACATTCAAGGATTAGCTCCTTCTAACTCAAGTGCAGCAAATCCCAGTGAACAGTAAGTCAGGCAAAAGTGGCAGGAGGCTTGCATGGGTAAGCAAGGGAACTCAAATACAAAAGATAGGCATACAGAACATGGAAGCAGGGACTGGTAACCTGAGAGGAGTACAGAGATGCTGTCCATGCCTGCAGGGGTGCAATCAGAAAAGCCAAAGCCCAGCTGGAACTGAATCTGGTGAGGAATGTCAAAGCAAGGTGGTCTTGTGTAAGTACATAAATAGCAAGAGGAAGACAATTGAAGTGGGCCCCCTGGTGAACAGGACATTGGCCATGGTGACATGGGCCACTGAAAAGGCTGAAGTACTGAATGCCTTCTTGGGCTCAGTCTTTTCTGGTATCACTGGTCTTTAGGAATCCCAGGCCTTAGAGATGAGGGGAAAGTCTGAAGCAAGGAATATGTACCCTTGGTGAAAGAAGAACATCAGGAAATACTTAAGCAAACTTAACAGACATAAATTCACCAGTCCTGATAGGAAGCACCCACAAGTGCTGAGGCAGTGGCCTGTGTCACTGAGGCCACCATTAATAGTCTTTGAATGATCTTGGTGACTAGGGGAGGTGCTAGAGACTACATCAAAGCTAATGTTGCTCTGATCTTCAGAAAGGAGACCCAGCGAACTACAGGCTTCCTGGGAAGGTGATGGAGCAGTGTTTCCTGGTAACCATTTCCTGGTACATAAAGTTCAAGATCATCAGGAGTAGTCAGCACAGATTTCCCAAGGGGGTATCATGCTTGACCAGCTTGATAAACATCTGAGATGAACTGGGTGACTTGGTAGACAAGGAGAGGGTAGTAGATATTGTTTACAAGTGATTTCCTTCAGTAAGGCTTTTGCTGGTTTCTCCCATGAGAGCTGTACCAAGAAGCTTACGAGGTATGGTCTCAATGATCAACTTTGAGACACTCAGAACCAGCCAGGCTTAGTGCTGGGCACTTGGCTGTAGGTGGCCTTGCCTTGAGCAGGGGAATTGCCAAAGATGACCTCCAGAAGTCCCTTCCAAAATGGAACAATTCATTCACAAAACAAATTGAACAATTCATTCACAAAAATCCAAATTTTGGGATTCAATTCAATTGAATTGAATCCCAAAATTGGGATTTTTGTGAATGAAGCTGCCACAGGTTCAGTGTGAATTTAGTTCACGCTGGATTCACTTACTGTCCATAGCTGTGTCACCTTGCTCCTCTGGCTGTTCTCCAGGAAAGAACAGAG
The DNA here is from genome assembly GCF_027579445.1 of Ammospiza nelsoni. NCBI lineage: Eukaryota > Metazoa > Chordata > Aves > Passeriformes > Passerellidae > Ammospiza > Ammospiza nelsoni. The sequence goes on from NC_080633.1 coordinate 50,062,909, forward strand.
AAAGTAAGTGTATGTAGGTCTTATGTAGGGATGACAAAGGTGAGTGCTGTGGTGCTTTAACGCTTTCAGAGCAGCTACATGTCCAAAACTGAATGTATCTATTCCCCTGTCTTGAAAATTTCCAGAGCTGTTTTTACATTTTCAAGTCTCTTATTCTTTGATTTTTACCTTTATCAAATCTACTGTCTATTTTGTACCTATGAAATGCTAACCATACTTATTGAAGAAATAATCAGAATTTTTTTCTTCACCCACTTCCCTACCCCTCCAAAAATGTTGAGTGAGGACAGAGAAATATTTGAGAAAGTTTATTAATATTGCCAGGTCCAAGAAATGCTGACTTTAAATATAGTTGAACTTACATGTGATAGCTGTGTGAGTAGAAGAACACTGGTAATTGAACAAATCACACTAACAGGAAAAGTTTCCTCCTGTTGAGTACAGGAGGAGGAATTATATATTATTTTCTCAGCTGTACCAGGTGAACATCTGTTTCATATGAATTTATGTCATCAATGACTGTATCAATGTTCACATTCTGCTTGGGTAAGGAAAGCCTGTACATGTGGAGAGTATATACATAAATATGCTTATTGTGTTTGAGCAAAAAAAAAACCTTGAAATGGTTCATAGTTGGAAGTAACATCAGTCTTTGAAAGGTGAAAGGAGATGAAGAAGTTATTTGCTCATTCACAGGGTTATTGCCTTGTAGGGCATGTCAGAATATCTTAAATGTGTTATACATTGGGCCATAAAGTTAGTTTGAAGGACAGTGTAGGTGATGATTTTCCTTCATTTCATCTTAGTGAAGATGTTGAAATTTATTTGGTCCCATGTTTTAGTTAGGGAAACATGATTTTGCAAATGAATATGTGCTGCTTACTCTGGAAAGAAAAAAATCCTTGTAATTAAATAAATTGCTAGAAGCTTTGCTTTTGAAGCACAACAGTTTATCATATTCACTGGAAAGATAGGTTTGCTTATACTGTTGATATAAATGATAACTGTCTCTTTTAAAGGTCTATTTCTGAAATCATACCGAGCATAAAATCATACAAAGGCAACAGGTATACGGACAAAATTAAACATGGGAGACTAGTACCTGTGTTTTGGAGAAAGTATGAAAACTCTGCAATAGTTTGTTTTGGAAGACCGGTTAATGGTTCTTAGTATTTTGCCATTTGGCATTTTTAAAAAAGAAGGAATTCAGCTTTGAAATGTTTTGTTTTCAGAAAAAAAAAAAAGAGAAGCAAGTAGTCACACTTGATACAAAATTAAATAATTAAACTTTGAAAATATCTGTGGTTTTAAGGGGACCAAAAAGTGTCACTTTTTGTTAATTTGCGTGGTGTGAAGTGCATGTTGCTATCTGAATCTCTCAAACTCAAGTTTCAGGTAGTGGTATCCTCGTGTACTGTGAAGCAAAAGCTAATCTAAATGCATTAAACACAAAATAACCTTGTGCTCTTGCTCTTTTACCCATGCAATTTTTTTCTCTTTAAAGGTCAGTCCTACGAGATCCGGATGCTAGATAATCGGAAAGCTGGAGACATACCAGAGATCAATGGAAAACTGGTGAAGGTGAATTTAAGTTCACTAGATAGTGTTACTAACAAACCAAAGACTGTATATTCTGTGGAATTATTTTTTCCTGCTGTCACTAGGTATTGGTCAGAATATGTGACCAGTGATGTTTCAAATAAAAACATGGATATAAGTACCCAATGCACGCTTGTGTGCGCTGCAGACCTAAGTATTTATGCAAAGCTTAAGATAGTTGTCTGTAGATTTTGTATCCGGTGTCTGTAGATTTTGTATCCAGTGGCTTCTGAGCCATCACATTGTCCACTTCAAGTGATCAGGAGAGGTTAGAGGAAGGTAGAGGATCATTTAGATAAAAGTGGAGGTATTGTGATCGTGTTTCTTAAGTGTTACAGAAAGCACATGGAGCCAGCCTGTGGGTTTTGCAGCAGTGGGCTATTGGAGATACATCCTTAGGTGAATGCATCTCTAATTTTGCTGCTTGTTGAGCAGTTTGTTCCACAGCTGAACCCCTCTCCTCAGTTCCAGGTTTGTCTCCTTGTGCTTCAATGTTAGTAGAAGGTACTGTTGATCTGAGGTATTTTATGAAGTATGAAAATGAGGCAAACTGAAAAATTAACCTATTTGGAGCACAGATGATTAAAAGAGCTGATGGAGGGGTTTGGATTTTTCTTCTAAGCACCTGACAATTATTGATTTTATTGAATTCTCAAAAAAAATCTTATTTGGGTATTAGGAAAGAAGGGAAAAATTTCAATTAAAGTCACTTGGAAAGTGGTGCTGATAAATGCACCAGAACAGTGTGCCTGTGGGAGGCTAAATCTTTACCTGCCAGCTTTGGGCTGTGTAATTTGTGAACTTTGGCTTGCTAGTCCTAGGCCTTGTATAGTCCTAGGCCTTATTCTTATTGTCTGTGTCATGCTTGTAAGCATGAGCATAAAAGCAGGATTTGAGAGTTCTGTGATTAAACTTTTTACATCCTGGCATGGTGACTTGCTGTAATAAGAACTGTTTTGCCTCCTTAGCTGCTATTTCCTTGTAGCCTTGGGTGTCTCTCTTCTGTGATTTTCTAGCTTTGTGTGTGGGTGATGAGTCATTTGGTTGGTACAATAGGGCAAAGCAGTGTAAAAGTTTAGAAAAGTCAGTTTTACCATAGCAAGGTGTTGTAATGCTGCATCAATGAATTTTCCATTTTGGACAATTAAATATTGGAATCTTAGTAGTTTACCAAAGAAATAATTTCATGGAGGTGAAGGTGGCTACAGATATTTCCAAGTTCCAAATGTGCTGGTTTGCAGTGCAGAAGGAATGGTTCCTTTGTGTGTGTGTACGCATGCACACACATTTGCTTCCCATTATCTTTGAAATAAGCCCAAGGAAGTGCAATTCATCTTGAAGAGGTGCTCCACTTAAAAGTTCTTGGGTTTTGTGGACACTTTAAGCTGCTGTTAATACAAGGAAGACTGTAGAATAATGGAAAAGAATATGCAAATCTGTCTACATTCTGTTTGTTGGGTAACAGTCAATGTATACAGTATTTTTCCAGCCTCTTTGTAACAAATTGCTTTATCTGTGCGTTCATTTAGCAGTACCAAAACTGCCCACAAAAACAGGTATTGTTAGAGAATTGCTTCTAGCTGAATAAAATTAATCATGTTGTAGTTGTTCTGGATGAATATTTCATCTAGAGTAGTTGAGAAAGTTTGGAATTTTTTAATTCTATCAAGTAAAATCATAGGTTTTTTGTAAATATCTTACAAGTGCTAGTAAGGGAATTTTCCATTTGATTTCTTAAAATGTCCTGTACAAGTTCAGAGAATTCTCAGTGAAAGAATGATCGAGTAATATTCACCACTTTTCTTAATAAGTGAAATATTTGGTGTTTGCTTTCTAAAATAATTTGGTGTTGCCTGCAGTGATGATGCTGTGCTGCCAGTGTTGTGCAGTTCACTGTGTGTAACTCATAGTGACCTTTTGAGTATCCAATCAGATGTAATTCTCCCTTTCATTTTTACCACATCTTCAAGTATCTCCTGCTGCTCAGTTCTATTTCTGTGTTCTGGAATATTTTGGGATACTGCTGTTTGCCAAATTTTTGCTGTAAATAATGTATTTATTAGCACTGTGGCTATTTTGGGATGGTTTAGTACTTCTATCTGTAGTGACTGTGTGGCTCATCACAGGCTTGTTTTCTTCTTTGTTAGAGCATTATAAGAGTTGTGTTCCATGACAGAAGGTTGCAGTACACAGAGCACCAGCAGCTAGAGGGTTGGAAGTGGAACCGCCCTGGGGACAGACTGCTCGACTTAGGTATAATTGTTTCTGTTTGTTGCCACTGTATGGAATTCTGTTTCCAAATTTAAATTGGTCACGTTCACATTTATGCTGAGGCTGATGGAAAAGGACAGACCAGATTTCTGGATGCTGCTTTGTCATAGTGTGTGTTTTGAATATAAAGGTTCTTGCCTCTTCCATGTTCTTTTCAAATTTTAGGTGCTATAAAAGTAAGAGAGCAATTCTGCAGCCATATACATTTAATATTCTTTCTGATTTTGATTGCTGAGTGTTGCAATGATTAGGAAAACACAGACAAAAGTAACTTTCTCTGTTAGATTGTGAAAACGATGCCAACATGGTTTCTGTACTTTGCATGACTTGATCATTTTTGGTGCATAACCTCAGGGGTGGCAGCCGGGGAGAAGAATGAAAAAGCACCCAAAACCTTGAGCACTTTGTATTTTAAATCTACTAAGATTTTTTGTATCAGTCCTAAGAAACTGTTCAAGCCACCAAAGCCCACATTTTTCCATCCTACCTTGTGTATGGTGATGGTAACCTTATATTACAGTTTATTTATAGTGTTCACTTGCTGTTTGCTTTTCTGAAATACATGCTACTTATTTTAATAGATATTCCAATGTCTGTTGGAGTCATTGATATCAAGACAAATCCAAGCCAGCTCAACGCAGTTGAATTTTTATGGGATCCAACAAAATGTACATCTGCTTTTATTCAGGTTTGAAACTTTATTTGACTGGATGTCTGTGTTTGGTGCCTTTCAGGTACAAACAGCACTACAAACAGCAGTGTACTTGAACTACAAAATTTCTTGATTTATTATTTGTGGGATGACCATTAAATACCAGAAAATATGGGTTCATAGGCTTATTGGAGTCCCTAGTTACATTCCTCTCAGTAACTTACTACTACTTTCAGCAGAAGCTTGGCATAAGGATTCAAAATTAAAAGTATTGTCCTACAAGAAAAGGGTTTTAAATCAGGCACTCAAAAGATGTTTCTTCCTATGTCAGTAGGCTTCCTTGTAGGAATTCTGTTATTTGTGTATTTGATATTCAGGGCAACTGGGCATGTTTTCTTTGGAAATTATTTAGATTAAATGTTCATATTCATATTGTTTACTTTTAGCTCGGATCTGACTTCATTGTAAAAAAGTATGGCTGTGAAGTTTCAGGTAGCAACTTTTCTTACTCTGGTTGTCAAAATAGGTTAAATTCCATATTGTCAGTAAATTAACTTTGATCTAGATAAAGATACTTTTTTTAGTAAGAGTTACATAATTGCTAAAATGTAGTTGCTTTGAAGGACTGCGAGATAAATTAGGGACTAGTTTTGTTTATATGTTTCCTTAGAAGAAATTATACCAGACTGAAAGTGGAACTGATATTATGCCACTATAGTTGGGTTGTTCTACAGGCTCACTTAACATTCCATAAGGAAGCAAAATAAATTGGGAGCATTGTCCAGTGAGGTTAGTCATAATTTCTTCTATTGCATTGATTTTTCTCCCTAGATACCCTTAAGGGGTCTTTATAGCTTTTAAACACAGTGTTCATTCTGATGTAGCAGCTGAAGCAATTACGCACTGATTAAAAGGTCTCTGGACTTTTAAAGGAGTTGGGCATATTTGAAAATATTCTGAGATGAGGATGCCTGAGATTAAAAACTCTTCTAGTCAGTGGCCTTCTATAGCTTTGCTATATTTTTTTACAAGAAACTGTTCATGTGGTGTAGGTAACAATAATAAAGTTCATGCCTGAAATGCTTCTGAAGGTCCTTTTGGTTTGGTCATTGTTTCTTTTCAGGTACATTGTATCAGCACTGAATTTACACCTCGTAAACACGGAGGGGAGAAAGGAGTTCCTTTTAGGATTCAGGTTGACACCTTTAAACAGACTGAGAATGGAGAATATACAGATCATCTGCATTCAGCCAGTTGTCAAATCAAAGTTTTTAAGGTAACATGAAAAAACAGATCCTTAAGTCTCTTAAGTTTTCATAAAGATATGGGAAACCATTATATTACTGCTTGTAATGGTTCGTGTCTGAGATCAGATTTCAGTTATAAAACCATTTCCCACTTGTGTTCATGTTCACATAACTGTTCATTTTTAGCCCAAAGGAGCAGACAGAAAACAGAAAACTGACAGAGAAAAGATGGAAAAGCGGACTGCACATGAAAAAGAGAAGTATCAGCCTTCATATGACACCACAGTTCTCACAGAGGTAACAAAATAAAATTGCATTTGCTGACTGAGGAGAATATGCATAGATACAGCACATTACTTAGCTGCAGTCTTGGAAGGGTTGGGGAAGAATTATTTCTGCATAGAAATAAACTTTTTATTTGCCAAACTTGTCTAGCAAGCAGCAGCATTCAGTTCTAAGATTTTGTATAGTAAACTTGGATTTAGATACTCAATAGATGCTGTATTAAAACACACTTTAGATTGAACACTGTTTGACTGACTGTACTGAATCCTTGAGCCAGACTTTTGATACAGATTTTAAAATCTTGCAGCTGAAAAGCAAAAAAAAAAAAAAAAAAACCCAGAAAAAAAAAAGAGGGGGGTCTCTTAAAATTTATTTACCAAATTTGAGCTTCCAAAGTCTGTTTTTCAGAGATTTTTTTAATTTAAGGCCAGAGCCTCATTAGGTTTTTTATTTAAACATCAGTGAGTTCTATGCAGTTTTCTAAATATTTCAGAAGTTTTTAAAGACTTTTAGATCTTTCCTCACTGTATAATGAAAAGAAATTGATCCACATCTTTGGTGTTTGTCCAGATGAGGCTTGAGCCTATAATTGAAGATGCAGTTGAACATGAGCAGAAAAAGTCCAGCAAGCGGACTTTGCCAGCAGACTACGGTGATTCTCTGGCAAAGCGAGGCAGTGTAAGGGACTTCTGCTTACCTTTTGATTATGCAAGATACCTTGTGCAGTGTTAGATATAGGAGAAACTTCCATTGTGTAAAGTAAAAATACTGTGATTGCTGTCTCCTATTTTATTCACTTCTTTGTATCTCAATTACTCCGTGTTTGTTTTCAGCAAAGGAATCCTTCCTAAATCTAACACTTAAACTGTTGCAGAGGGGCTGTGTAACTTGAGTCAAGAGCTTTCAGTTTTTATGACTTGGAATGAAATAGCATTTTGCTTTGCTATACATGTGTAATTAGTAGAAGTAAGAACAGTTAAATTTAGTGGTTTGTTCCTATTTGTACTTATATTCAGTAGAAGTTTTTCATGTACATCAGTATTTTTAAAAAGCCATGTCATGTTGCAGATGATTGTCAGTGATTTTTCCTTTAGTTATCTACATACTGTGCTCCAAGCAGGTTTAATGCAGTTCAGAAGAGTCAGCTCATCTTCATGACCTGTGTTATGTTAACCCATCTGTGCACCTCAGAGGCAATCTAACATATCCTGTGTCCTCCCTGACATATGTCCTGTGCGGTTGTCCTGCCAAGGATTAGCATTTTAGATTTCTTAAATATTGTGCCTTAAGGAGGAACAATTCCACATCTTTCATTGGCAGGTTTAAATGTCAATCAATAACATGGCTGTGGAGGGCCATTATTTGGCTGTTCTTTGAACAGCCATACTGTGCTGAAGCTCTTCACCAATAGTGCTTAAGCATGATTTGGTTCGTATTTATGATCTGTGAAAGTGATGTGTAAAGTTTTATATTCAGGTTATAAAATGCTGCAGTGTATGCTTCTTGTTGTTTTATAACCCATGTAACTGGGTGGTAAGGAGCAAGCAATATTAGTCAGATGAGTTCTTTGGAGTATTTTGGACTTTTTGTTTTGTGCACCCAAAACTATTCTATGCACTGAGCTGTCTGAATTTACCTTCTACTGTTCTTGGCTGTTGGCGTTGGTTTTGGTTTTCGTTCTTTCTTTTGAAGTGCACCTTTATGATTCTTTGGCAATGCATTCTTCTACTTGTTCCAGCTGGCCCTGGGGGAGAGGCAGGAGAAAAGAGTCTTTTATCACTTTTGCTTATAAAGCATCTTCTGAAGCTTGTCCTTGGAGGGATTTCTGTGTTTTTCTCCTGCTCTTAAAACTATTTCATTGAATGATTGCTGCTTATAGGAAGAATAACAGAGATGGATATTGTTAAACAGATAAGACAAATCCATTGTCCAGAGTAGGACAAACTGTAGCTAAATCATAACTAGAAGTTGTTTAACCTTTCCTCAACAATCTCTTGGAATACTAAGCTTCTATGAGTTACCCTAATTCTACACCACTTTAATTGTAGTGAAGAGCTGAGATAGGACATTATTTGACTTCTGATGTCTTTCCCAAAGCACACAAAGGATAATGACCCACAGGCTATTTTGAATAGGAGCTATGTACAGCTTTCCAGTTCTCTTAATTGTGCAGCTCACTATTCCTGTTTCCTGATTGCCTGTAATGAAATGCTGTCTTGAGATAATTTGGTCAGTTTGTTGAGACCATTTTGAATTTCGTCCACACTGGATGAAATCTTTTCAGCATTGCTAACTTGGTATTGTTTGCAGATTTCAACACATGCTATTTCTATCATTACAATGTTTTTTATCATTAGCAAAATTACTAGAAATCACCAAGCCCATAAAAAATACCAAGAAACACCTTTTCTTCTGTATTCATAGTGAAGCCTTGGATATTTCTATGCACTCAGTACTGGTTTTAGCTATAGAAGGTGAACGTAAAACTTGTTTGCTTGGTGTAGAAAAGGAGTATCTGATGTACATCTTGAAGGCCAATTCATTGACCTTTTTCTTTGGTGACCAGACATGCTTATTTTTGTGGGCCCTGTAAATATGGACAGGGATGATAAATGTTTCTACTTAAAGCAGTTCTGTCCTTGCAAATCTGTCTTCCTGAACATGGCCATCAGAAGCTTTGGCTGTTTCCAGATTTCCTCAGACATGCAGATCAAGTGTTCCATATTGAGCAGTACTGTTGTTGCAGAGGTGCTGAGACACAAAAAGTGAAGACCTGTTTCCCTATGTTTAAGTATGAGATGGACACTGTTTCACATGTTATGTGTTTCTATATGATAGATTTTTTTCTTCATGGTCTTGTAGGAACTGTAGCTGTATAACAGGAAAAAAACAAACTAGAATTATTTGGAATGTATTTTTACTAGATGCAGTCAAGACTGCTGACTTAGTGCTGCTTACTAGTTGCCCAGAAATAGTGCTCTGTTACTTTTTTTGAATGTTGAAATTCATGTTGATCCTGGCTATAATTCTCTTTGATTTTAAAGGTGTGAATTCTTATCTTCCTGCTACACCTAACCTAACCTTTCATTACTTGCTTTTTGCATCTCATTTTGTATGTTAGCTTTTTATTTTAGCCCTCCAAGATTCTACTGTTCTATTTGTTAGATATTACAGTTTTTTTGCTTCTTTTTTTTATCTCCTATGTGATTATTTCCAGCTCAGTCACAATTGGATTTGGACAGATTGGTTTCTTACTATGCTTCCTTCAGAAAACATTGAATCTAATATGTTTTCTTTCCAATTTAATTCTTATGGCTTTCTAACATAATGTAAGGAATTTGGTGAGGCTTCCTTTCTGAGTGGTTGTTCTGCTCGTCTATCCTTTCAAAGAACCAGAGTTTTTTTTCTAACTACCATCACCCATCTTTGCCTTACCACTTATTTTCATAAGAATGCCATCTAGATAAGCTTTTCATTACTTCTCTGAATTCACTGGATGTATCAAAATTCAGTGCTTTCACCGCACTTCTGCAATGTTTATCTCAGTGTTGTCCAAACAGACAGAACACAGTTAAACTGCTCATTAAACTCTTCACACTAAGGAGCTTTTACCTTAACTTTTTCTGTAGATATAAAAGGCTACAAATCTAACCTTGCCTTCTGGACCTCAGAGTGGATGTTTACATACATGTGACCTTCATTCAGGGGCCACTTTATGAAGGAAGCACTTTGTTTTCCTCTCTCTTTGTATATGAAAGCTAGTTCTTATCTAATGAAAAAAGGGAAAAAACGACTGTTTTCTTTCTCCTGCTTTGAATTTGTAAAAGTGGGAAAATTTGTGTTGCAGGAGTTGGGCCTTGGCACTTTCTTCTGTCTGCAGTATTTTGGCTGATTTTTATAGTACTGTGTTTTATATGTCACAAGCTTGAATATATAAACTACAAACTGATTAAACTTGGTCAAATGGTCAGTTTTTGCAGCTAGAGTTGATTATAGAGAACATGGAAGTTAAAAGACTTGCAGGTATGGACCTTGAAATAAATTGGAATCTTAAATTGTAGACATGAAAGGTTGCTCCATACCATGTATAAGAAAATTGATGCTTTATTCTCTAAGGGGTGCTGTGTGTCCAAGTATAAATCTAAATTGGGGAACAAATTATACTTACTGTATTTTGGTTTTGTATTATGTTTTTATGTTTATTTGGTCTTTGAATATAGTATAGAGTTCTTTGTCAAGGTTCAGCTTTACTCTCTTGTAAGGCACGAATTTGGGCAGATTCCAGTATATTGTAGGTAGGAGGGGATATTACATTAAACCATGGCTTAGAATCACTTGAGATTTTGCAATTCCTCTTAGGAATGTTCTGAGTTTAAACCCTAAATCTGATAAGTCATACTTAAAAAGATCTCTTACATTTCTTTTTAACTCAGTAAATCTTCATTCATGGCATTTTACAGAAGGCTATTAAGCATCTGAAATCAAAATAGTTTTCTCCTGAATTAATCTCCATTTGGAAATAAGACATAGTTTCTGGAGTATAGTAGTATCAGTGTGCTAGTAATGGAGGGCATTTAGGCTTGAGACCTCAAAAATATGAGCTTGGTAAATTCATCAGTATATATTAATTGCTTATTACAGGTAAAGACAATGCCAGTCTTCTTTCTGTTCTGTGGTGGCACTTTACAGAGCTGAATGCTTCCTTGTGACAGGGTGACATTTTCTCCTAGGTTTGTGTCTACTGCTCAGGGACTTCTGTATTAGTATCATTGACTTCCTGAATGTCCTTTGGTTAACTCAGTTTTGGCTTAGGAATGTAAGAAATCTGATGGGTCAGTCGAAGTCATGTTCTATCCCTGACAGTGACAAAGGCAGGTGCTTTTTCAGTGAAGCAGTGCTGCTTTTTGTGATCCATTCCCCTTGTAGCTCTCACCCCCCTCAATCCAGAATCATCAGGCTGGATGTTAGAAAAGAAAACACATCTTTGTTTAGTCTTTGTAGTGTTAATGGATTTGGTGTGCCAGGCATTTGCTTAATCCAGTTTGTGAAGTGCAGGACATTGGGGCATGAGAGTGATTCCAAAAGCATCATCAGCTTGGGTTGATTACTGGAAGACTTTCTTGTTCCTTGAACCTTTCAGAATTTAGTATCTCAGTGCTCAAATGCTCATTTTTCCCTTCCCAGCCTGTAAGACTGAAACAGGGAGAACAGAGGGAAGAGATGTGTTGCAGAAGTATTACACTTACTATTTTTTCTTTTTAACCAGCCTATTGAGACTCAGTGGATACTTAGTGGTGTTTTTCCTGGAATAGGAGATGAGGCAGGAAAGCATGTTTATGGGAGAAGAAAGGCTACTTGCTTTGGATTGGGATTTTTTTTTTTTTCTGAATACTTCAAATGTGCTTCTTCCTGGATTTAAACCCAGAGCTTCGTTGTGAAGAACTTCAGCTGGGTTTGAAGGACAGAAACACCAGCTGCAGCACCTACCTTGGGAGTGGCTCAAAAGGTGTTCTCTGGCACCAGTGCATTCTTCTCTGCCCCTGAATTTAAATACATGGTGGCTAGAATCTTGTGTGAGAATGGTTGCCAAGGATGTGGAACTTGCATCTATGTGTCCACATAAACATCTTGGATTAAAATTTAGGAGGAGAATGTCTCAAAATTAAAGAATTTTAATTGCACTTTCAAAATATTTCAGAAGAACAAAGTTAATGTTACTATGTTGAGCTTTTAGTTTAAAATTACAGTTTTGGATCACGTATTTAGGGAATGAACTTATACTACTTATAACTACCTGATGTAACATCTTTGAGGTTAATATTAAATCAGCTTGAGAAGAGAGACAGCAGGTGGGAATATACAGATTTGGAGGAGAGTGTGTCACCTTACCAGGTTATAGAGGAGCATGCTCTGTGTGGGGGCACTGTTTGCAGCCCAGAGGGTGGCTTTGACCGTGTAATCACACTGTGGACTCTGTGGCAAACACAAATGCTAAATCTCAGACAGATAAAGCAAGTTCTTCATTTTTAAGCTATTTGCATGCAAGACAAATTTATTTTAATTCCATGTGCCATCCTGGGGAACTTGCCATCTTATGCTGTCAAGTGAAGACTGGGGTCCAGCACAGAAATGTTGCTAACTCTCTTACAGAAGGTGGCAGCTGGTGTTGCCCTTATTTACTGTTTCCCCCAGATAAAGGAAGGATTGTTCAACACAAAATTGTTGAAACAAGTTTCTTTTGATATTAAGTCATAGTTGTTCCCCTCCACCCTGTTCTACAAGGCTGTGATACAAATCTGGAAATTTCTTACAAGGTATTTAGCTGGTACATGATAAGTATATCAGAAATCTTTGTTGTCTTAAGAGGCATGGTCTTAGTTTACCTGATCTTGGGCTGCTTGCTTGTTTTAATCATGTCTTTGAACATATCAGAACTTGTTTGGTTTTTGTTTTTCTTTAAAAAATTGCATTTTTAGTACTGTTGGAAGCACTAAAAGGCAGCCTTATTTCAAAAAGCTTTATCACGATGATTTTAAAAAATACCCAAAAAAACACTGATAAAATTGGAAAACTGGCTTATCATATACTTTTGAGACTTAAGCTTGTTTAAAAAATTCTAGTTTACCAAGCAGTTCAGAAAAATCAGTCCATGTAAGTAAGCACAATTTTAGTTCTGCAGTAAATTATTAAAAATTTTGAATTCATAAAATTTCCACTGAAAATTCTGTTTGTATATGATTGTTCTCAGGGCAGAGACATTAAATTTATCCACAAGTGCAATCTAGCTTCATGGCTTTACTTAATATTACTGAACACTTTTTGGTGTGGGGCAGTTTAAACAGCCCTTTCATCCTCTTCAGGATAAAAGACTTTTTCCATCATGTGGCTGTGGGAGTTGGTTGGTTTTGGTTTAAACTGAATAATCTGTACGTTTTTTTAAAGAGAAGACAGTATAAATAGAAGTCTTCATAAAAGAACAAGAGAAAACAGAGCTGATTTTTACCTAGAATATCTGCATGTAATGTGTGGGATAGAGGGAGTCTTTATTTGGAAGTGCAAATCAGAATAGTCTGTGGATAAACCCCTGGCTTTAAATGAGAGGAGTGTACATCAGAGTAAAAAAGGTTTTGTCAAGAGAAACTTAAGTTTTAATTCTTTATCTTCAGTGCTCACCATGGCCAGATACTCCTACAACATTTGTGAACAACAGTCCGACTCCTGCTCCGACTTTCACCTCTGCTCAGCACAACACCTACAGTGTCCCAGACAGGTAGGTTTCTGTTCTGTGTCCCCATTAAAGGCAGCATTGTAATCAGGCTTATTCAGAACATTTTCTGGCTAAATTCAACTGTGTTCTGTTTCCACTGGGCAATGGGGAGATTGTTTTGACCTATATATTCATTTTAGAGTATGACATCTGTATCACATGGTTCAGTTATAAGGTAATTACTGCTGCCTCACCATCTTTCTTTCTCACTATACATTTTGTAAAACAATTTCTTCTCCTTTGTCACATAGCAAATACTTTACCTGTTCACTATTGTAATTTAGTCCTTGTCTATGGAAACGATTTTTAGCTTTTTTCAGTAAGAAGAGTCTTCATTTCCATCATACACAGTTAGTATAATTTGCAAGAAAAAGACCCAACAAATATCTTCAAAAACTTTTAAACAAAAAATGCATTGGTGAAAGCATTTTGTTTTGAAATGTTAATTAAACTACTGTAGCCAAACCTGCAGTTCATCCAAAAATTATTGCCAGTGGTGTGGTCTGATCCATATACTGTGGAATGGTCTTTCTCTTAAGTTTAACAAGTTGCAGTCTTTTTATTCTTTCAATTGTGATATTTATTCTTTTGGAAATTTCAAGTTAATTTTCAACAATGGTTAAATATTTTGGTTTATAGAATTCTAGTAATACTTGGTTTTATTTTTTAATCTGCAGCAATTCTTCCTCCCCAAATCATCAAGGAGATGGAACCTCTCAAGGGTCAGGAGATGTGAGTGTTTGCTTTCTGGTATTGTTCATATATTTGTATAGCTGTGTCAGAATATTTGATTTGCACTTGATGTTATAAGAAAGTGTTGAACTGAGGGAGATCTTTTTTAATTGCTTGGGTTTTGTTTGGTTTTTTTAGTATCCAAATTATCGTATCCAACCTTGTTTCTTACAGCAGCTTCATCCTTCAGCCACAATCCAGGAAACTCAGCAATGGTTGCTCAAGAATAGGTTCTCTGCCTATACAAGGCTTTTTTCAAATTTCTCAGGTATCTATAGTTTACTTTTTTCCTTTCATTGTGTTACTGAGCAGGTTCTGTGTGGGAAAAGTGTTCTCTAAGAACATTATGGTATCCATATTTATGCATCTTTATTTACTAATTTGCTGGTTAAAGAGCAGTGCAGTTCTCACTGTATGTCTGAACACAAGACATGGCACTAGGTGGACTGTGTGGGGCTGTTTGCTTTTTTAGTATTCCTTGGAATTGTGCAAAGGGTGGTATGACATGCTACTCACCATAAGTAAATTCCTTTTTCTTTGGTGACACTTGATGGGGACACTGTTGTGAACAATGCCAGCTCTCTGCCTCTTGGCTTAGCTCATGCTTCTGTCAGAATTCCTTTCTACCAGGCTTTTTCTCTGGGTAGGTTTATTCTGCTGCTGCTGGTTATTTTTTGACCTGTGCATCTTGTATGAGTATTGCTGAGCTTTCTCCATGAACTGTAGTACCAAATTTCTGACAAAGACTCTTGGAAATTTTTTCTTCTTTTTCATTATTATCTTTATAAAAGTCAAGTACTAGCTAGCTGGCTTTTTTTTTTTTTTTTTGAAGCAAGAGGTGTAGTATATATGAATTTTATTATGCTACCTCAGGTCTGGGTTATTTTTAACTATAGTATTTAAGGGCTTTGATCAGTTATTTTTGCTGGCTTTTATTTGTGCATTCCTGGATAGTCTGTGGAGTATTTTCATACATAAAGACTATTTTTTTCCTGTTTTCCCACTCATCTATTACAGTGACTGATATTTCAGAGTGTTGTTTTCTTCTCGGACACTCATGCTGCTTCTCAAATAATCTGTCCTCCTATTTTTGCTTCAGCAGCTCCGTCTGTACTCGAGTGCATTGTTGTAATTTAAGTGCACAGAGGCAGTGATGGATGGGTAGTTGAATGTCTGGGATAATTCACTGCGTGACAAACCATGGAATATTTTTGCTCTATATTTTGAATGTGTTCAAAATACACTACCTGGGGTGCCAGTAAAAATCACTGTTTCTCTAGAACAGTCATCTCTCTCCACAGAAACTGTGTGCCTTGCAGACTCGTGCTGTTCTAAAGCTGTAAACAGCATAAACTGTAATTCACCACCTTTGGAAAACAGGTTGATTTGTTTGGCACTTCCTTGAGCCTGGTCTGAAGTTAACTTATTCCTGTGTCCCAAATTCTGTTTTTGTCATGGTGAAGTTTGCTAGTCTTGGTTTAAATGAACATACCATTTATTTTAGAAACAATTTATGTGCTACAGTAATCTTCATTAAATCCTCATGTGTTTGTCCAGGTGCTGATTTATTAAAGCTGACAAGAGAAGATCTGGTACAAATCTGTGGTCCAGCCGATGGAATTCGGCTGTATAATGCACTGAAATCCAGGTGATGTGCTCACTGAGGCTGAGTGGCTTTAGATGGGGGATTCTAGAACTGGGAGATGTGGGAAGTTAGTGTCAGGATTGGCTTGGTGCCTGTGTGATCTGCTTCAGGAGCTAGCAGCAGTGTTTAAAACTCTCCTCCTGTGCACCCCTCCAGGGCACGCCCAGGTGAGGTGCAGGTGGGCTGTAAGGCTGCACCAGTGCAGCTGGGCCCTGGACAGTTTCTTGGACATGGATGGATGAATTTATTGCCAAGGCTCAAAACTGGTCATTTGGGGAGCTAAGAACACCCCCTGAGGCCTTTTGAGGTTACAGGTATTGAGTGCTAACATAACACAGGCAGCATCCCAGGGGATGTCTGATTCTGTCTGAAATGGGTGTTTGGTACTCCTGGCCCTCCTGGAAGAACTGCAGTTGTTACTTGTGATGGTGTTCACAGGGGCCTTAGGAAGAGGGAAGAGACGAGAATGTTGACTCCATGTTTCAGAAGGTTTGATTTATTATTTTATGATATATATTATATTAAAAGTATACTAAAAGAATGGAAGAAAGGATTTCATCAGAAGGCTAGCTAAGAATAGAAAAGGAATGGTAAGAAAGGCTTGTGACTGACCAGAGAGTCCGAGACAGCTGGACTGGGATTGGCCATTAATTAGAAACAACCAATCACAGATCCACCTGTTGCATTCCACAGCAGCAGATAATCATTGTTTACATTTTGTTCCTGAGGCCTCTCACCTTCTCAGGAGAAAAAATCCGAAGGAAAGGATTTTTCAGAAAATACCGTAAGCTACAGTTACTCAGTAGTCCTGTTACAGGAGTCCAACAAGCAGCATCCATAGGATGCTGAATCTGAATGGATTGAAGTTTTGTTTAAATTCAGCAGCATCTGAGACCACTTACTTAAATAAAGATTAATTTTTTTGGGCTCAGTGCTGAAAGCCGTATCAAGTGTACTGTTAGCATGACAAACCTACAGTTGTGGCATATCAGCCCCTGTATTTGCAGGGCACATGCCTTTAGTGTGACCCCTTGTGATTTCCTTGGCCTGCAGGTCCGTGAGGCCCCGTTTAACAATCTACGTGTGCCAGGAGCCCCTCCGGAGCATCCAGCTGGAGCGGCAGGACGCGGGCAGCACGGACAGCAACGGTGCAATATACGGTACCATGTACAGCTCAGGGAACACGGCTGGGCTCGGGCAGGACAGCTGCAGGGCTGGGGAAGGGGCTCAGCTGCTGCTCCTGGTGTACAAAGCAACCGTGGGAAGTTGTATCACAACACAATTGCTGCTTTAACAGCACAGAGCAAAAAGAACCTGAAGGCTCTCGAGGTTAAACCATTGAGTGTTTTCAGTCTGTTGATAAAACTGTAGTTACGTCTGTGGTGGTGTTCGCAGGGGTCCCAGGACAAAGGAAGAGATGAAAATCTTGACTCCATGTTTCAGAAGGCTGGTTTATTATTTTATAATAATATATTATATTAAAACTATACTAAAAGAATAGAAGAAATAATTTCTTCAGAAGGCTATCAAGCAATAGAAAGGAATGATAATAAAATATTGTGACTGACCAGAGAGTCTCGAGACAGCTAGACTGTGACTGGCCATTAAATAAAAACAACCACAAGACCAATCACAGATCCACCTGTTGCATTCCACAGCAGCAGATAATTATTGGTTACATTTTGTTTCCGAGGCCTCTCAGCTTCTCAGGAGAAAAGATCCTAACAAAAGGATTTTTCTTAAAATATGTCCGTGACATACATGGTCATGAATGGAGGAGTTCTGGAATCAGCTGTGCTTGTTGTTACAGACAAGGCATCAGCCATATCAGTGTAGGTGCATGTAAAAGCTTCATGCAAATAAAACAATTCTTTCCCATTTTCTATAAGATTTTACTGTCACTTTCTGTGCAACTGAACTAAAACTGTAGAGCCTGGAAGAGGAAAAACAGCCAAGTAGTAAATGTGCTCCTGCTTTTAGTATTATTTCCCTGACAACTGTTGATTCAACACAGATGGAAATGTAACTGTTTATTCGTAAATCCATGTCACTCTTACAATTAATAGAATGAAGCTATTTAAAATTATTCTTTACTTGCTCTTGGCTTTGAGAGACCTCTCTTCCCAGCTAAAATCTGCACAGGCTACTTCAATAGTGCTTGTGAATTTTCCATGCAAGAATTGAGGTGGAGGAGGGTTTGTAAATAAAATACTGCTGCTTGTCAAATACATGTTTTCTCTCAGGATATCTTCAGCCAGAAGAATGTGCAGACTTGGAGCTGCCAAGGGTTTGTTGCACTGTTAAATAAAGATACCGAACTGTAAATACAGCTTCAAATTAAACAGCTGCTTTGTCTTACTGTTCTCTTTACTGTGTTCCATTCAGCTCTGAGATCATCTGTAGAAAGTTAATTCAGACAGTTGCAAAAGGCTTTATTTACCAAAACCACAAAATCTACGTCTGTATTCAAAGCAGGAGCATAGGCACATTAAGTGGGATGTAGGTATTACCTGATTCTTTAGAGACTTCCCAAAATTGCTTTCAAAACCATCTTTAGGTGACTCTCTAAAGATCCATTTTTAAATCTGTTTGACATGATTGTACCTTTTTGTGCAGGATACAGGAAAAAATGTGGAAGTTGCCTTCAGTCTTGGAGCAAATAGAAGCCTCCCCCATTAGAGTTGTGTTTATGACTTTTCCCTTGAAAGAAAAGTTAGGGAAGTTCATGCTCTTAATGAGAACAGGGAGAGAGTAATCTTAAAGTTTTAGGTTTTAAAATTTTTGAAGGTATAAAGTAAATAAATAAACAAATTCAGGTATTTTCATATAGCCATTAGTAACATGCTTATGTAAACGATGTTCTTCTTGCAGTTTATCATGCAATCTACTTAGAGGAGATGGCAGCCTCCGAAGTCACACGCAAGCTTGCTTTGGCATTTAATATTCCTTTGCATCAGATCAACCAAGTTTACAGACAGGGTCCCACAGGCATCCACATTCTTGTTAGTGATCAGGTAATTGAGATTTTATTTTTTTGGCATTTTATTTATGACTGGGAGTGGTGGGTTTTCTTATGCTTGCTCATTTATTACTGGTTTTTCTGTTTGATAATGCAACCCTAGTGTTTGCTGACATTTAGAGTATTTTTTTCCTTTACAGGAACAGACAGATTCTTTAAATGTGACTTTTCCTGTGCCTGACTAAACTGAAACTATGAGAAGACAGAGGCAGCTGGTTTATATAGTTCTGAGAAGCTGCAGCAATTATTTAGTACATATTTATTTTGAGCACACCCAAAGGCAGAGAGCATTTGAACACTGTTGAACTCTGCTTGTTCAAGTGTCTGCTCCACAGAGTTCCAAAAACACAGCCAGCAGTAATAGGCTCCCAGCTGGTTGTCACAAGAGTAAAAAGCAGTATTTTAATTTGGTGTATGCCTGTCACTTGCTGAAGAAAACCAAAAATACATGATTGCTCACAAAAGGCTGTGTTTAATATCATGGTTGTTGAGGGTTGTTTTTGTTTGTGTTTTGGTCATACTCAGAAGGTTTTGAAATTTTTTTTTTCTTTTAGATGGTTCAAAACTTTCAAGATGAGAGTTGTTTCTTATTCACCACAATAAAAGGTATGTTGTCTTTTCTGACAGTCTAAAACTTAATCATTTATTCCAGCCAGAAGCATTCTTTAAAAATTACAGAAGTTTTGCATACACAGTAACAGAAGATATTCAGAGTTCTTCCTCACCTAGCCAGATTTCAGCCTTTGTGTAGCATCTCAGGCTCTTCTCTGAACTTTCAGTTCAGAACCAGTGCAGGATTTGGTAACAAACCTTATGTAAAATTCAGTCAGCCATCACTGGACAGGGATGCTGCTAATAATTGCTGAGAATGGTGAAGGTTCAAAATAGGTTTAAAAAAATATCAAAAATCCTGGCAGTAGTACCTCTGAAGTTCAGAAACTGAATGTTAACTGAGTCCTGAGAGTCAGCAGAACTGAGCATAACATTCTGTTGTTTCTCTGCTAGTCAATAGTCAGCTTCATTCAATAGGCTGCTGTTGAATCCCACCCTTCCACAGAACTCCATTTTATTTCTGGTACAGGGTGCCAGCAAATGGCTGTAATCAGTGGACAAGTTGGACTCTGTACAGAAACTGCACCTACCTACAGAAACCGTCCCTCTTTGAAGATCCAGTCACAAATCATTAATCATAACACTTTTGTTTAGCACAAGTAGGAAACCTTTAAGTTTTTGTTGTAGCTGAGTTTATTTTCAAAAGTCCATACTAGGGTGTTTTGGTGTATTTGCTTATATGTCCGTGATTCTATTCAGGAAGGACAAACAGACAATTCCTTTGTTTTTTTTCAGCTGAAAATGGAGAAGGCTTCCATATAATTCTGAAGTGACATCACACACTTGCTAGACTGATACTCCAATGCAGAATGAAGTCCTGCCTAAAGACTATGAAGATCATCCAAAACCTTAGGATCTAACTTCACTGTATAAGATGTTTCATATTGAAAACACAAAATGACCTTTCTAATGAGCTGTTTGATAGGTGAACTTTCTTATCACTGCCATAGCTAAGTGTCCTCATGAGAGGTATAATGCCATGACAGCTTCTGTACAGGCATGGAAGACAATGTAAGCAAAGGTGCTTGCCCTTCACTGAAATAAGGCAAACTATGGCCAGTAGATACAGTTTATAGAAGCAAAGCAGTGCTGCTTTTCTACTACCTGTATCCAGTTGGAGATGAATGTAAACTTATTTTGGGGCATTTACCTTTCTGTGCCAGTTTGTCTGTTACGTGCTTGTACCTTAGGCTGGTTTTATTTTTTGATGTTAGCAGAGCACATGCTAATCTGTGTGGAGATGAGTAGTTAAGGTGATAGTGATCAGGTTGTCAGGTCTTTGAGAGTCAAGCTGTCAAAACAGCTTCCCGTGTAAATTGTGTATAAGAGTGTATGTAAGAAGTGTAAATTCCAGAACAGGGCTTTTAAGAAGCCCTAGACAGATGCAATATATGCATGCAGCAAACTGCATTATCAATAGTACCTTATTGGAGGGATTAATATAAATCCTATGGGGTACCAAGTAATTGTGTTTTGCTTTAATGAATTTAATGGAAAAGAATTGCCTATGCATCCTTTATGTTTAGTTTCCTAGGTTCTCTGCAGAGCACTGCTGCAGTTTAACTCTTTGCTTGTAAAATTGTGGGTTTAAAAATACTGGCAGTGAGAAGTGGGGTTTTCAGTGGAATTATGCAGATGAGGGAAGATGACCCACTGGCACCACAGGGCTGTCATAGCTTTCAGCAGCATCAAATAAATTGCTTGAGAAACACTAAATACACACCCTGTAAGTTCCTTCCCAGCAGGTGACTGCCCTGCTGGAGCTCCTATTCTGGACAAATCTCTTCTTACATTTCAGTTGACCTTCCTGCACCCTCCATCCATCCATCCATCCATACTGTACACGTGTTACAGTGCCTCTTCCATATGACCAAATACTTATTTTCTCTGAAACAGGCAATGTGCTTTCTTGGTATTTGGATGTGTCTTGTAAAGTCATGGCACAGCATTTCCTAGGCTAACATTAAGTTTCAATTGGTCAGGTACTTAGAGGGGAGTATTTCCAGAGGTATTAAGCGATGGTTTCAGAGCTGTTATTCTGTGCCTTTGGAAAGTTCCAACTTGGATCTCTGGCTTAGAAGCTTGGGAATAGTTTGCTTTTTATGCTGCAGTGTTCCATGTAAACCAATACTACAGCATGTAAAAAAGCAACTTGACTTTTTCATTTCCCCTTCCATAACTGGCTCAAGTGCTTAGCAGAAAAGCTTCTGAAAGCTGTAGCATTTTGAAAATTTAAATTCATCAAACCTAGAGTTTTTTTCCTATTTTTGGTTGGGTTTTTTTTTTTTTTCTGCACTGAAAGGAAAATTTTATGTACTTAAACATTTCTGCCTATAAGTTGTTCATCTTTGGTATTGTTTGGTCCTAGTATTTTCCTGAACTGACACTTGTGTCTTTTTAGCTCACACCATATTCAAATCCAAATGTTTTATAAAAGTGGAAAAATCCTTGATTGGAAAGTATCCAAATATCTAATTTTAAAGAATATTGAAAGTTGTACAGTAGTTTGTCCAGCTCACTTGAAATTGGAATTAAATTATGGCACCAGCAAATGGCTTTTGTTTTTTAATAAGATGTACACATTTCAATTTAAGTATAATAAATGTTTTTCAATAATTTTGTAAATGTGCTTTTCTTTTTGTTTACTTCTTTTTTTCCCACACCCACATTAGAGACAGTCCATTGCTGAGATTTAGACTAATTACAAGACCTGCCCTAGCAAGAATAGTTGGTCAAGGTAAGGAAGGGAAATAAACCAGCCCTGCAGAATGTCCTGCACACCATGCATTCACATGGATCTTCTGCTTCTAGTAGAAATCTTCTTAGATTTGAAATAATTCCAACAAATTCAAGTTTGACATCAGCTGATTGTTTATTTAAGTGTCCTATATCAGAGTAGATTCCATTTGTTTTTGTACATCTTCAATGCAATAGACTTACAAGGTTCATTATGGTCTTAGAAAAAAAAAATGAGCCAACAAAAGGCAACACATATTGACATATTGGTACCAATGACTGCCCTGGTACAGTTGAGAATAAAACCTAGTTAAAACTCTCATGAGACCAGCAGTGACTGAATGGAACTCTTCAGTATGATTGTAACAGCACTCCACTCCTGTGCAAAGGAAGCCCAGATTGGCTTCCTTTGTACTGGTAAAGAAATTCATGTACTGTAGTCTAAGGTGTAATTTAGCCCCAAAGCTGAGCTCTTTAATTTACTGTCCCCCTCGTCTGTGAGTCCACACAACCCAGCCACTGCTGGCCACAGAAGTTCATGTTCACGCTCACTCCTTCTTAGAAGTTGTTTAAAATTTGCAGGGGGACAATGGCAGTACTGTCCAGTAGTAGCTTTTCCAACTGCTTTTTAATTTTCAGTAAACACAGGCCCTGAACTCTTAAAACACACACACAGTCAAACTTACACAAAAAAAGCTTTCTGAATTGTCAAGTAGTTTCTCTCAGTTAATTTAATTGCTTAACATAAAAAGTTTATCTAATTGTCTAGCACTGAAAAACTAAGGATGAAAGCATGGCCTTAAGAGTTAATACACAGATTTTTATCATCATTATTATCATTGAGAAGCTGACAGCTTCTTAACCAAATGTGAAGAGTTTGGCTTTCTACATTTGAAAACCACAGGTTTGGTATGGTTCAACTCCTGCCTACAGCTAAGCCCATATGCTTGTCCCTAAAACAGGTGGGCCAAACTGAATTCCTTGCTCCATCCTGCCTTCTGTAGCTGAACTTGTTTTCCATTCATCTGTAGAAAAGCATGTGTGCTACACCTCTCCTCCTGGAAGCGCTGCATCCTTTCCTTCCAGCCCGCGGGGATGGCGTCGGCACAAGCTCCATGGCCGGCTGTGGCAGCTCCATGGCTGGATGTGGCTGCACCAGGGCTGGCTGTGGCACACCAGGGCTGGCTCTGGCAGCTCCATGGCTGGATGTGGCTGCACCAGGGCTGGCTGTGGCACACCAGGGCTGGCTCTGGCAGCTCCATGGCTGGATGTGGCACACCAGGGCTGGCTATGGCAGCTCCAGGGCTGGCTGTGGCAGCAGGCACAGCAAAGTGCACAGGCTCCACCACAGTGCATTTCTTACCCCGTTCAAGGCCGATGGCATCGGGCACAACCTGCATTGGTGACGGCCAAGCTTTGTACCAGCAGAGTTCAACTGAACCAAGTCCAAAAACTTGGGAAGTACTTCTAGTTCTATGGTATCTGGAGGTACTACCTTACCTTTGACATTACCTATTATGTCCTGTTACATAATTAAATATGAAGCTGAATCATGAAAAAGAACAAGCTGCTGTTTTACTGTAGGAGCTTATGATTACTTTGCATTTTTTGGTCAACATCTGCTAAAGCTGATTTGTCTTTAAAACCTGATACTTGATCTGTGGTGTATATTACAGAACAGCAGGCTCAGTTCCTTGGCGTGGCAGCTCAAGCCCCACGTGACAGTGGCACTTCACACCGAGTAGTGCTGACAAATGCAAATGAACTTCCAAGTTTTGTGAACTTCCACCAAGTAGCTGCTCCACTGCAATGCCCACACGTTTGACACGGTACCACAGTTCTCATGCCAACAGAAAGAAGGAGTTACTAATACAAACCAAAGCATCACCAACTTAATCCACAGCTGCACATTACGTTAAGATTTTTACCTGGAAAAAAAAAAAGCTTTTCTTGTCACAAAACTGGATGACCAAACACCCAAACACCACCATTAGGACTTGTCAGGAAACCGACTCCTTCTGCTGACTTGCCGTCCCATTCTTCAACAACAACATTTCCTGTGTGGCTGCACTGGCTGTCAGAGGATGATACAGCATCTGCAGAGGCGCTGCCCGCTCCCTCCCACCGACGGAGGGGGAGTCACTGGAGCAAAGTAAGCATGAACTTTCACGTGAGGTAGATGAGCCTGTGGGTGAAAAGGCTGCATTATAATGGCAGAGAAAGAACAGAACTGAAAAGAGAAGCAGCACACCTCACCTGTTGTGCCAGCAAGTGCTATCTCATTAAGGTTAGTTAGCTATGAAGGAAGCCTCTATACAGTGGATACCAGCCAAGCTGTCTTCTCCTCACATGTCATTCCTCATGACCCATCCAGTAAGGCACACCACTGTCTGGGCACTCAACCTGCACACGGCTCCCTCTGGTTCCCCAACAAAGCACTGATGAGCCCAGACAGTGCAGTAGCAGGAGAGGCACAGGTTTTGCTATAGGGGCAAGAGGGATGGACCCTGGCTACTAAGGGACAACTTCTCTGAACCTTATCTCCCATATTTCTGCTGCTGTTCTCATTCTGGAAAGCAGCATGAAATAAAATTGTGTTTCTGCCTTCAATTTGAGTCACTATCAGGGATGATCTTTCTGGTTGCAAAAGTGTTTGGATGCAAATTTGGGATACGAAGCCACAGACAAGTTTAACTTCAAGGCTAAAACGCTGCCTCCACAATGCAGGTGGTCTCTGACCTAATGGGTGAGATACTTGGGGGAAAGGTTTGGGGCTGGGTTCCAGGGCCTGAGGCCCCACAGCCCATCAACTGAAATATCCATGCAGATGTTTTACTGTTGGCTCTGTGTATTAACGTATATTTAGGATTTAGCATGCCACTACACCATCCTAAAAACAGAGGACTCTACTTGAAAAAAATACAGAAGGCAGAAGATAAGAGCTCATCATTCCAAAGCAGAATGTCACAAGTTAGAACTGGCAATTACTGCTGTTCATAGAGGGAAGTTACACACATGGGGACCTAACAGGACAGTCAGACGGTTTATCCAGCCTTCCATGCCTGGGACACCTGTAGGACTCCTACAGTCTCAAGCAGCACCAAGAGCTCTGGCATTTGCACAGGAACAAGGCAGGAAACACCTACTCTGATCCGTTTGATGCCAGCTCGTGTGACCTGCTGGCAGTCGTACAGCTCGATTCTCTCCAGGTTGTGGCAGTTCTCCAGGTGCTCCAGAGTCACATCCGTGATGAGGAGACAGTTATCGAGCTCCAGCACCTGCAGCCGCTCGTGCCCACACGTGCTGTTGCTCAGATGAAGAATCCCATCATCAGTGATCAGTTCACAGTGAGATAAGCTCTGAAACAGAGAGACAAACAATTAACAACATCCCTCAGTTACTCAAGCCTTTGGACAGCAGAAGTCCTCTTCAACCTCCTTCACTCCGGTGGTAAACAGCTACAAATAATACACAGCTGAAACCCATAAGAGTAAAAAAAGAAACTGCTTTATTTAACAAAATGGCTGTACTTGATTTTAACTTTGCTTCAAAACAAGCTGAGTCCCAAAACACATCACTGGCAAAGCTCCTCAGCCCCTTTGCTCTTTATGAATGTGGGAATTCTTTTCCAATTGTCCCACACAGTGCAAACAGCTCTGTGCCAGGAACAACTTTAAAGGATGATTGAGAACTTAGGGGAATAGATGAGTATCTGCTCAGGGGTTGCTGTTTCACAGCTGCCATGGTCTCATATATACACCAAGCCCGTGCAAGTCCACACAGATGGAGAACAATCACAATAGACTGATTTGCCAAATAATGATTTCAAAGAAAAACAAGCCATGAACATTTGGCACCTCAGGCTGTACAGACAAGGAGCAATAAACATCTTGTACAGCTGCAGGAGCAGTCTTTTCTGCAACAGTCAGCATAATAAACCAAAAAAATCTGCTCCTCTTCAGCACATTTTTTTACTCCCTTGAATTTGAAGAACATGGAAAATGATGTTGCATCTCGGGCAGTGGCACCACATAAAGCACTCTCCTCATTTCTTCAGGGAATTCGTGACTTTTGGAGAAGCACGGATGATGACAACAACAGGAAACAGACATTGCTCAGAGGCAGCTGAAAAAACCCTTTGTCACCACTGAAATGAATGCTCTCAAGTCTTCCCCAGTGAAATCTGCAGCATCTGTGAACTCCTCTCTTGCCCTGGGCTCTGAGCTGGTGCCTTGCTTTATGCTCAGCCCTGTGTTCTGCCTGTACTTGCACCTAAGCCTAACAGTGCTGGGTAATGAAGTAGCATTTCCTTGCCCCAAGTAGTTCTTTTCAGACAGTAATTGATGAAGAAACACTTGCAGCAGCCCAAAAGCACTTTTTAACTCAGAGCAAGCAAACAGCAGGGCTCAAAAGGACCTCCTGCCAAACCCCCAACTCTAACATGCAACATTTCCCCTCTCTGGGTACAACACATCTTTTCATTCCAGCCTGAAAAGGCAACCTGGGGACTTCCAACCTTACTTCACCTCAGCTACAGTCAGAGCATTTCCTTCCTGCTACCAGACACATGAGGTCTGTCCTGCTCTTTGAAATAATTTGGCCTCAACTTTTTTTACCTTTGCTCTACAGAATGAGCAGGGAACCCAGGAAAGGCTGGGAGACAGGTCTGCATCTCCCTGGAGTCTGACAGGAGCCACCTTCAGATCCAGCTGGTCCAATTTTACACACCAAGTGTGAGCACCCAGCAGGGACTCCAAGCAGCACCACGAGGGCAAACTGTCTCCAAAAGACAGCAGAAATGAAGTGCTTGCCCCTACCAACAGTGTTTTAACTCCTGACGCCCATTCAGGCAGTCTCTCAAGTCTTCAAACACATCAGCTCTCTCCTGTATCTCCTTTCGCTGTGCGCTTGGTTTGGCTCAGAGCCTGGGGACAGTCAGCAGCTGCAGGGTTAACCAACATTCACAGCAGAGCTGCTGTTCCAAGGAAGGACAGGAGGCTGTGAGAAGCTGTTGGCTAATTAGGAGTGTTCCATCCCAGGAAGTAAGCAGCTTATAAAATCAGCTTTCCTGGGACATGGTGTTGGTACTGCAAGGACAATACAGGATGTACAGCTGAGTTTGTAGAACTTTGTAGAACAAATACGCCAAATTATACACACTTCATAGTAAACCACAGGATTTTTCTGACTTTCCAAGCCTACTAAAAAGCATTAATAATGTGGAATTTTACAAATACAATTGCTTGAAATCTTAAGAACAAAGAGATATGGTCAAATTCTTTTGTTGTTGTTGTTAATACATACTAAAAGCTGTGCATAAATCAAGTATGGCATGACATACCATGACAATTTCACATGCTGTGAAAAATTCAATTGTCTTC
This sequence comes from Ammospiza nelsoni, assembly GCF_027579445.1. Lineage (NCBI taxonomy): Eukaryota > Metazoa > Chordata > Aves > Passeriformes > Passerellidae > Ammospiza > Ammospiza nelsoni. Next base: position 50,090,355 of record NC_080633.1, read on the forward strand.
TCATCTTCAGGACTATTATGAGTATTTCACAGTTTCTCTACTAATTTAAATGTACAATTAAATACATTAACCAGAAATTACTTCTTAAGTGCATTAGGCAATAAAACACTCCAATACTGATGAAGATTTGCCCATTTCCACCATCTACTGAGTCTCCAAACAAGACAAAAGCAAATCCAGAGTCAATCTCTGCAACTCCAAAATGTTTGTTCTAACTGCAAATACCCTAAAGCACAGCTGCAAAGGAGTTTACAGGACATTGGGAGCACCAAGATTAGCTCATGCACTGTATTTGGCACCTGCCTGCCTTGTCTTGTCTTTTCCTGCAATTCTCAGTCACTGCTGTTCACACACAATCTCTGAGTATGTATCCTTCCTATCCACAGTTTATATATAAAGATCTATATACACCAAAGAAATCAAGGTTTCTGGTTCCCTTAGGAAAGCTGTGATGTCTTACCAATGCCACATTTCCCTGTCTTTAGGCAAACACACAAAGGCCAGCAAAGAGAAGCAGGCTCAGAAAAAAATGCTTGGGATTTATGAGGTTTTATGGTATCTCTGTTGAAGCACTGACAGAACTGATAAAAAAGATCTCTTTGTACCAGTTGAGCAAGAACTGGCTGCAACTGGGATTACAATATAAAAATGTGTCCCATATAAATGGCTCCACAGCTCCTGACAACTCATTTGGTTTTCCATCAAGAATGATGGTTCAGAAATGAAACTGGACAGTTGATAAGAAAAAATTAAAAAACCAACAACATTAAATAGTGAACAAGCTCCTTTTAAAAGCCATCTCTCCTCATGCTGCTACCTTAGTAACACTAATCATAACACAATTTAATTAAGGAAGCAGAACACCTTCCTTTAATCCCATCTAAGAACAGATTATAAAGATACTTGTTCTCTCACGTAGATCTAAGTAGTTATAACAAATCTACACTAAAAGCACAACTGGCCTGAAATACAGGAGCTCCTACTGTAAGAACAATCCAGCAATTTTCAAGTGCCTTTATTGAAGAACAAACAAATTTATGTTACCTCAAACTGGGTTTGATGGTCTGAAAGATCTAAGCTACCACTCCCTAGAAAACAGTTCTTTGAAATCCAGTAAGCAGAGTACCCCACTCTCAGTCCTCTCCAATTATGTTCAAAAGTCAAGTCCAAGGAAACCTTCCATAATTTATTATGCAAATGTAAAAAAGTGCTTGGAAAAAAGTGCTTGCATGCAAAACTGCTTACAGAGTGATTCCATTTATCTTCTCTGGGTGGTTTTGTTTATTCAATATTTGATGTGAAGTGTCATACTCCCTAAGAAAACCATTACCGAAAACTTGAGAATACCCATAAAGAATCTAAGTGCTTTAACTTAAATCAAATATGAAGGATGTTAACCATAAAATAAAAGCTTTCTGGTTTTTACTCACTGATTTGGTAACATTTTTTTAATCACACACAATGCATATAAATATTTTAGGAGTGCTGCTTTTAGAATACTTATGAAACTTGCACATATTTTGCACAGTGTCACTCTACATCAGGAATTATTTCTAGACACAGAGGGAACAGCCTGGGCTTGTACTGCAGGAGTTGTCCCTGTGTGTCCTTCCAGGGGGAGCACCACAGGCCACAGACCAGGAGTTACACTTACCAATGCTTGAAGCTTGGGACAGTGTATGGAAAGTTGTATCAATGTGCTGTCAGTTATCTGGGAATAAAAGAAACCAAACATCAGCCACCAGCAACAGACAGGAGGAGAGGCAACCCTCCAACGAGGTATCTCTTTCTGTACCAGATGAGGGTTCTGTTATTTGTGGAAAACAACTCCTCACCTGTTACTCTCCAAGTAATTCCCTGTAGAGATTTCCCAGTAATTATTTTTATTTCCTACCATAAACACAACACTATTTATAAAAACCAAAGAACATCTAGACGAAGTTGTTAATGTACTGCATTCTTACACTGGACATTCAATATTGCTTTTCATATTAAATCTCACCAAAACACACTCTTCCAAGTCCATCTTCTCCAGCTCATGGCAATTCTACAATAAACAAAAAATGAACAGATAAACAAAAAAATAAAATAAAACAACATATTGACATAAAATTATGCACAGGGCTTATAATATGGGGCAGCACAGCTTGCAAGAGGAAACTGTGATCTAAATCTCTTCAAATATTTGATCACCATCAAATGACCAAAAAGAAAAAAAACAAAAAAACCCAGATGAATTAACAAACAATACCCCACCTCCCTCTGAAACATCTACATTTCAGCCTTTCTCCTATGAAGGGAAATGTCTCCTCCTAGTCCTGTAAGGTTTGAACAGGACACAGCAGTGCTCAGCAGCCCTGCTTCCCTTCCGCCCTCTCTCCAAACCCATGGTATTTACAGCCCATGCACTAAAGCCAGCTCCTCTGCACACACAAGAACCCAACTTCTGCCTTTATCAGCTGCCCCTGGTTCACCTGGAATACACTAAAGCCTTGGCACATTTCTCTTTGTTGTCATACACTAGAAAGAAGCCTTAAACCCAAACTGCTTTGGCAATAAATGCTGAAAATACGAAAATGGGGTCTACTTTAAGGGCAGAAGGAAGCTGCGTGTCACACCTACCAATTTTCTCAGAGCAACATTCTGAGAGACCCCCAGCAAGCTTTCAGAAGTGCTGTCAATATCTGATCATGACTCATTTCAAGAAAAGATGTAACCTTGTGACCTTGCAGCAGACCACACAGTGCCAAAGCTCGGCTCAATTCCCAATCTGGTTTTTCCAGGAACATGGCAAAAAGTATTTAAGAGCAGGCTTGAGGTGACCACCAAGAGCCTGAGGATGCAGTGCTGAACAATCAGAAAACCACTCTGTTTAACCACTGTGGCTACCAAAACAATCACCCCTTTTCATTCACATTAAATGTCAGCAGCATAAATCCCATCTACAGAGTATAATTTTCGAGTTCAGATTTCCTAACCAGCAAACACCCAAGTCTAACATGAAGCATTTGACACCACCAATATGCTTTCTGTATGGATTTACAGCATGAACCAGGGCACAAGTGCTTATAGTTTATAACAGATAATGTAAGTGATCTGTAATTTAAAGTTATCTTCAGAACAATCAATTATATGCTGATTTTTTATGTAAATATCGCAAGGGTGTATGCCATCAATATAAGGGAAATTTGGCTAGAATACATAACATGACTCTAGAATTACGTTAAGTGTAATAAACACAATTGAAACAACTGAAAAAAGAGAGGGAAAAAGTGAAAAATTCAATGATAGATGGCAAATTAGATCAAGTTGCAGATCTAAGTATAATCCAGAAATTAAATAGCTTTTTAGTCCCCTCCTCCACTGGCTTCTTTCTACTTTAATTTTCCTCTTCTCATGTTGCTTCCCAGCAGGACTACACCAATGCACAGCTGCTCAGCAGCAATGAACCAGGGTGAGCTGTGACCTCCTGAAATGACCCTTACCCGTGCCAGAAGGGTAAAACCAGCATCTGTGAGATGTGAACATCTTGCAGCTTCCAGAATCCTGGAAAAGGTTTAAATGTTAAAGAAAACATTAACATAGAGAAAATCAAATGCATTTGAGATACAAATCTGTCTTCTGCAACTTAAAAGTTCTCAATAGTAAAAGTATGTGTATATATACAGAAACACACACTTACACACATCCTCCCCCTATTTTTCACCATGACTTGAAATGAAAAAGCAGACTTAATTCAGTTTATCAGAAGATTCTGACAGTCAGAGAACATTTAGTGGAAAAAATTATACACAATGAGGGTCATTTTAACCTCTTGTTTCACTAAAAGCATAGTGACCAAGTTTTCTCATGTGTTATCTGAGGAAAGCTTTGGGAAAATAAACCCTGAGTTAAGGAAAATGCAGATGAAGCCTACCTCTGTTATCTAAGCATAGGCTGCTGGGAAATGACAAAAGTGAGAAAGTGCTCACTAGAAATCCCCTCAGAGCCTCTGCATGAAGCACAGTGAAGCAAGTTACCAGAAAGCATGGAGCCAAAAACCTCCAAGCTGCAGTAAGAACAACAAACTATATTCACACAACCTTAAAGAAAACAACAGTGTTTTGGAAAGATAATCCTAACACTCTTCCAACAGGCACTGGGAAGTAGTACCAAGAAAAAATAATCCCAGAAGGTCAACTGCCCCAAACAGCACACCTAGTATGCACAACAGGCCTCCATCCCATTTGTTGTCTTTGTTTTCTTTGTCCTTTTTTAAGGAACACTTTCCTTTGCAGGTGGAGTGAGTGTCAAGATGAGTAAGGGTAAACCACAGTGCCATGGGCTGGGCAGTGCAAACTAAGTGCAACTTACCACAGCAACCACTGCTGGGGCTGGCGGGGAGGAGGCAGGGAAAAGGGGCAAAAGAACTTTTTGTGGCAATGCTGAGAAGCCTCCAGATCCTTCCACTGGTTTGGGAGGCCATTAGAACACTCTAGAGAAAGTGCAAAGGGAAAAGCCACACTGGGTATATGAACAAATTCCAGCCCCATCGAAGGGGGGAATGTGGGGATGTGGGGCTCTGACTATGACTTTGCTGGATCAGCCTCTTCCAAGGCAAAAGCAAGGGGCAAAAGCAAGAGGGCAGCAAATTTAGAGCTGAGCAGACCCACAGGCTTGAAAAGCCACTTTCAGAGTTCCAGTCTTCCAACAAGGTTCAGAAGTATGAGGGAAATTCAAGCTAAGTACAAGACAGGCATCTCTTCCCAAATTAATGGTTTTAATACCTCTGGGACTTACTTTACAAACTTATATTCAGGAATTGTGTGCCCTTCCATCACAGGCAGTTAGCAGCCCATCATAAAATAGGCTCAGCTACTCTGAAAGTTGCCTGTGATACCAAATAGGAAGGAAAAAAACAACACCACCACAGAAAAACTCCCACAGTTCAGGTCACATTTGTCACCCTTCTAACTCCTTTCATCAATTACTTGCTACAAACCCCATCTCATTACATGGCTGACTTTAAAGGGGGTGGATAGGCAATGACATCTGCAATGATACCCAAAATAGTGAGGATACTACTTCCTGCACACCCAGTTGAAAAGACAACTATAGAAACAGAGGAATAAGAAAACCAGAAGATAAGCAGCTCTAGCTGTACTGAAATTGGGTGTGTAGATAGGGCAGGAGAATGAGGAGTGAGCTGTAATCACACATGCTGCATTAATCAGGCCCCAGAATGAAAAAAAACAGGTGGGACAGCATTGGGTAGCATGGAAATAACGACCAAAGTTCTAATTTTTGCTTTTGTTTTAGTGATTGTGCTTAAATACAGAGGGTTCTTCCTTTTTCCTGTTACAGCTGACATGAATTTCCCACCCAGTGACTTGTGAAAAAGTATCTAACATAGGAGTTGATGAGACAAAGTGATATTCAAAGGGATTCTCTACTCTTATGAAGAAATGTTCTCTGAGTCAGACTGAGTTGCATTCATTGCCTACAGCTGCTTTTTGGGCACACCTGGAATGCCTCTGCACTCAGCACCTCCCTACTCCTGTGGAATCAGCAGCTGGTGGGGCTGAAAGGAATATGATCCTGACTTTCACAGTCCCACCCAGACACAGGCATTCATGGTTCACAGGTGCTTTTCTTGACAAGCCTTGCCAAAATACCTAAGTATTATAGCATTAAAAAGTGCTAACAAAGAAAAAAAAAAAAAAAAAAAGAGATGGTACCAAGGCACCAAGCACCTGAAAGAGCACATGTAAAGAGGGATGACAAGATATCTGTATGTAGATGTGAGATAAGAAATACAGCTGAAGGGTCTGCTGAAAGCTTGACCTAAGTTTCTGTCCAAGGAGATACTTGTGACTGGTCACAACTGAATCAGGGAAATGCAGCAGTATCATGGAAAGCAGCATAGTAGGATACTCAAGATCCTGAACTGAAGTGAGAGTAGTACAGCACAGAAAACACTCAAAATTTTCCTGACAGGGTCAGCAAGTCCAACAGAGGCAGCAGAGTTTTCTTTCACGCTTAACACTGAAATATTCAGAAGGTACAGAACAAGTGTGGAATTACATTTCCCTTTGATTTCCAACATAATTTTTATCAAGTACTTTCCATCCATGGTCCCAAAAGTCTAGCTGTAACCAGCTGCATCCTCTGTCCTCCCAACATGCAGTAATCCTCAGCAGCAATCACTGCAAAGAGTCATTTTCTCTCCCTGTGCTGCTCCTCGTTACAGGAGCAGAGCAGCCAACGCCTTCCCCCTCGTGGCTGACAGTTTTCCTACCAAAGCTGAAACAATTCCTGCTGCACTTGTACTGCCCTTGGAAAGAACTGCACAACTAGCAGCAGTTTAGCCCTCCTTTTATTTCCTATCTGAGATGCTAATTGAGAAAATGAGAGAAATGGTGGAAAAAGGCCAGCAGTAACAGCACAGCTTTCTAGGGAACTCCAGTCAGTTTGCCAAAAGGCTCCTAAGCTCCTAATAAGTATGAAAGGGACACAAAGGGGACTGTCAGCCTGGAATTGTCTTAAGGACAGGTCTTCTACAGTAACAAAAGCTCTTTTTCACCCATTCAGCTAAAGGAACACTGTGTGTCAGCATATGGTACACTGGAATTTGAATGCAGCATCCCATAATTTTTACAGACTACTCATTCCTCCACTGTCTGTGATTTAACTATAACAACTCTGACTCCTGCATGTTCCTGTCATAAATGGCCATTTGTCATTCAAAAATCTTTTTATTTAATCTACATTAAAATTAGAAGTATTATCTGTCCCTACAATATGTCTCCATAACCAGGGAGCTGCTGCATAACTGAGCTATGGTTTTAAAGCCCACCATAACATATATGTTTGCACAAATTACACCAATGGGGAAGCTTATATTATTTTTAACTGATAAGCCCCTATTGTTCAAAACATCTCTCATAAATATCAGTCCAAGCTTGCCAAAACATGAGCACACTTTATTTCAGAGTTTGAGTACAAGAGGCTGCACTGCAGAACATATTAAAAGAACTTTTATAATAAAATCTTTAAATATAATAATCAGATAAAATATAATAAATCAGATAAATAGAATAATCATATATAATTTAGCTATTTTTCAAGACAAATGACTACATAAAACCACATCACAGTACAAACATCAAAAGAAACAACACAACCACAGATCTTCTTAACTTTTAAAAAAGTAATGGGCTTTATATATTTTTTTTCTCGCTTGTAGTTAGTATCTGAAATATTTAGCTAGAAGCACAGAACTGAACTGCTGGGTCTAGCACATCTTATAGGCTATATATTAACTCTTGCTTTTCTGATATGCAGTGAACTCCATTAATACGAAGCTACAGAGGACCAGCCCTCAAGTTTATGTACCTAATGTTCTGGTTGTAAATGCAGCTCATCCTCAGAAGTGAATTTCTTAGATCAGGCCAGTAAGAACATGGCATACAACACAGTCATGACATACTCACTTCAGCCTTGGACAGTTCAGACCAAGAGCTGTGAGAGAAGCATCTGTCAGGTTGCTACAGCCTGAAACACAGAGTGACTGCAGCCTGTGGCATCCTCTACAGATTTTCACAATGCCTTCATCTGAAATTTGCTGCAACACAGAAGAAGGTTGAAGTTACTTCCTTATCAAGTAATCAGCCAAGAACAAAACTCAAGACATTGCCACTGAACTGCTACTGTCACACTGTATATAACCAAGGCAACCCGGATTTTCAACAAAAAACAGAGTCAGGAAACCACTTACAAAGATAACACTGAAGATAATCAACATTTACATTTCCTATTTAACTAGGTATTTTTCCACAGACTTTAAGTTCTACTATAAGGCAGTCTGAATCACAAAGTGAGAGTTGTTTGCTGTTGTCTTCCACTTTGCTTTTTGTTTTGTAATTTTTCACTTTTTTTTAAATTGTGCTCACTTCTTATATATCAGTGGGCTCCAGGTCTGTTCCAGTGAGTGTGTAAGTTTGGGAACAGTGCAAAAGAGATTTCAAAGCCTCACAGCAGGAGAACTAACTACCTGATTTTCCCTGGAGCATTAGAACCCAAGGGCAAAACCCTTCACTTTCTGATAATTTTTGAAGCAAGAGTTAGGGAAACAATTACACATAATCCATTTTTTACAGAAGGTAAGAGTAAAAGCCAGATCTGCCCTACCCTATACATACCCCTTTAGATGAAAGATTTAACTCAAAAGAAAACTTCCAATTTCTCAAAAGCATTTTGTAATAGATTTTCTGTAAGGAGTAACTCCAAATTTAGAATATGATTAGGTTTTTTCTCTGAAACAGGAACTATAAGAAATATCCCCATTGCAGCTGCACACAAAATAGCAACAGGAGCTGGATTACTGTGTGTGTGCAAATAAGATTTGGTTTACAAGTCTTCTATTCTGAAAAAAGCTCTCGGTCCTCCTCCTAACACTATGAATTTAATTTTTCTGCTGTGTGGAACAGATTGTTTTATTTCCTGGCTTAATAATACTCTTGCAAAAATAGCAAAGACCTTCCAGTATTTTTAATAGAAAGCCTTGTGTAAGCCCCTCATTTTAGTATGCTCATACAACTGTAGCATATTTCTGATACTATTACCACAAAAATAACCATTCTTGGATGAAAACAGGATGAAAGATCGCAGTAGCTCGGCACAAAGGGAGATTACCTTATGCTTCCCCCTCCCCAGCCCAGCACTTTTTAATATCAGAAGTTTAGATTTTGCAACTAATTCAGTCAAATTATTATCAGCAGAAAATTAAAAGTCTCTTTTTCTTTTTGGGGATCCAGAAGGATTTGTATAATCTACAGGTAAGAAGACACAATTTGGAGTTCTGTCCAAATCAGGTACCTCTGGATTTGACTCTCCAAAACCATGTTATTTTCTGGAACTGTTCTGTTTGCTTTGAGAAATACACATGATGCTGTTCCTGGAAAAAGGGATGGCTTTGAAGGCAAGGACTATGCAAATTTTATGCTGCTGTAACAAGCCCTCAAGTCATTTATGAAAATTTTCCACTCTGAAACTGCTTGTGATTTCAATGCCCATATCACTGTCAGGAAATAAAAGTGTTCAAAAAATGCCTGCATGTCCCTGCAAGTTTCTAAAATCTTTCTCTAAAGATGGTACCTTTCAGATGTGCAGTTTCCAAAGCTAATACAAGTTCACTCCACAGCTGCTGGAGCTGGCCTGGCATTTTACAGGGCCCATAAAACAGAGTCACTAGAATTACAGTGGGGATCATACAAAGCACAAGGAGACCTGCTGTGTAAAAATCCCTTTGATTATACGGAGCCTGGATGCTTCTGGAAGCATGCTCCCAAGCCATAGCAAGCAAGACACACCTCCAGTGAAATCCAGCTTTAAAGCACATGTCATTAGGTAGGACACACAGACTAGCAACTCAGAGAACTGAAAGGAAAAACTACTTTCCCTCGGGAGGATTTTTTGTTTGTACTAAATAACAACAGACATCCTGACCAAAGGAAAGCTCTGGTGCACTTCTGTGCCAATGCCACTGTGAAGTGGGAGAGGTAAGAACTGATTATCCGCTTGAGATCCTTCCATAAAGACAGTCAGAAAAGGTTGGCCTTGATATATCTCATTAGTCTTGGGCAAAACACAACAGAAAAAGAACTTGTGAGAAGGGCAGCAAAAAGAAGTGTAAAAGGGGAGGAAATTACATACTGACTTTATTTAAGTGTGGTTCTGACCAAAAGAAGGAACTTCACTGCCATTCTCTTTCAGTGTCCAGCTTCAGTGGGCACCTACATTCACACTGAAAAATTCTCTTTCACTAAACATCTGTATCATGGAAGCTCAAGCTTTGTATTCTTATTGTTCTTATTTTCTGCAACTTTAAAGTAACTTTAAATAATCCCTAACACTCAAAAATATTCAACACTTTACAGAAATCTATTAGGTTCAATCTTAACAAAAAATGTTCCCATGCCACATTCATTCTAGAACAATCTGTAAAACAGATTTGTAAGGTTTGCAGGTTTTTATGATACCATCTAGCAATAAAACTAGAAAACTTTTCAAAAACAAAAAACCCCATAATTTCATTATTCAACTCTGCATAACTGAAAAACTGAAATTCTAATTGATTTCAATATCTTTTTTTAGGCTTACTTGCAGGGAAAGAATGACTTAGCTATATTTAAAATCTAAAAGAAGGTCTTTCCCATTCCTGAAAAGTCACATCAGAAACAATGAAAAGCCAATATAAGCCAGAGCAAAGAAAATTTGTGTTCTTTAAGTAGAATTAAAAGTACATGAATGATTCCCAGTCATTTCATGACTAATGAATGTGTTCTCCATTAATATTGGAAAGGCATGCCCTTCTGCCACTTAGATGGCTCTGAATCATCTTCAGTTATGATGCCATTACTTTTTACTCTCTATTATGTAGCCCAGAACATGACTTCTGCTCAATTAGAAACCTTAGAATTATGAATAGACCAAAATGCTACACAGTTCATGAAAATTGAATTAATGCAGTTAATTCTTACTCCAGAGCTTACCACACTTAGAACATGTAATGAAGGGGAAAAAAATAACCCAACACTTCAAGTCCAAACTCAGCTGTAGAAACAGCCAGCTCATTTAAAGATATTATTTCACACAAAATCCTGTAAACTCCAGAAAATAACTATCTTACTTAAGTGTATAGCAGATCAATTTATTAGCATTCAAACTTATTTCTGATTTCTAGAGAATGTACCTTTGGAAGCTTCAAATACTTACTGTACACGATTGCAAATTCAGGATTACAAGCTCATGACAGTGATTTTGAATGTGTTTCAATGCTTCATCTTCTAACTGTATTTAGTAATTAAATTGGACATAGGAAAAGAAACAAGAAATTAAAAGCACAGCAAAGCAGCCCAAAAAATGTACACATCTTGCAATATTGAACAAAATACTATAACAAAAATGACATTTTTAATTCATGGAGATTTCAAAAACCCAAAATAAAATTTTATTCCTAAAGGATCACCCAAGCAATTATGTACCTGTGTGCAACCTCTAAGAAATAGAGCTTTTAGTCCACTACACCCTTTCACCAGTGCTTCAATACCATCCTTCGTAATCTGATCACACCAGGAAAGATTCAAATGTTCCAGATTTCTGCAACCCTCACTGGGAGAATTAAAAAAATACATAAAGTTAAATCCAGCCTTCAAATAGTCATAACAGTGGGAAACCCAAATTAAACACACTGTTAGAAATTAATGATAGCCAGTGGACTGTGCCAGGCCTCCACAGAAAAGTCATGAGAAAAGACCACACACAAGCACCACAGTCTACACCCCAGAAGCCTTAGATATAGAATACAGCCCGTGCTGATTCACAGTATAAAGGTTCAGCACCAATTTTTTAACTTTATTAAATGCTGAACAGCTCTTTAAACACTTTTCTTTAACACAGAACACTGAATCTTCTTACCTTAAGCCTTTTAAAGAACTGTTTGTGATGGCTACGCAGGATGTCAGATCCAGATGTTTCAGCTTGGAACAGAATCTGCTAAGACTGTAACACGTGCTGCAAAACAGCAGACACACTAAAAATACCTTCAGCTACTTCTTTTTCCAAATTTTCCCATCAATCAAAAAACCTCTTTGACTTACCTGTCAGTGATTTTTGTGCATCCGTTCAGATTTAAGTGTTCGATGTTCCTGCAGTTCTGTGCAAAGGTCCTAAGACACAACAAAGAGCTGAATCAATAAAATGTCCCGAGCGCAAGGCAGTCACTAGAGCGCGCTCCGTCCCACCTGCACCTCCTCCCACCTTGGCCAAAAAGCCTGATCTTCAAGGCACAGAGTAACTGCAAAGCACGCTTCAAACACATTTATCTCAGTGGTTGCTTCTTCCTTTTCCTACTGCAAGTTCCTGGCCTTAGGAAAGTGCCATTTCTCCCACTTGGGCAAGGTGCTTATTTCTGTCATGTATCAGCCAGAATGTGCTGCAAATACCGTAACAAAAACTCAAAGGGCACAAACAGAAAGCTTCAAGTGTTACATCAGTTAAACATTAAGTTTCTGGGAAGAGTTTTTGCACATCTCATTACTGAAGCCTTTGCAAGTCTTAATAAGGAGCTTGCTCCCACAGCAAATGGAAAGGGACACGCCTGGTACAATAGCAAGGGTGACCTAAGTCTATTGAACTACCAGTGGAATACCCTGTAGGCTGCAAATTGCTTCTTTATTATTTTAAAAATTAAAAAGCATCAGTGTGCACTACTGGGTATGAACTTTAAGGATGATTGGAGCTATTATACTGCTTGTATATATCATTATACTAATCAGTCTGAAGAAATACATACATTTTCTTTTCATCTGTGAAAAGTAATATTTACAGCTACATTGCATTTCAGAACACTGTTTTTATGCCCATGTTTCCTTCAGCTGCATGGATTTTATTGGCAGGAGGGAAGGAAACACACAAAAACAGTTTTGTCTGGAGGCTTGCCCTGGTTAACAGATCTGACTACACAGTCAACTGGTAACAACTTCTGGCTCTACAGCATGGGTTGCAAACAATGGAAAAAAACCCCAGCAAGCAGTTATACTGGTGAGAGTTTCCACTTGAATACTCAAAACAGCTATTCCAAAATTCATATACTGGAGGGAGATTTACAATCAAGACACTCTTCAAATCACTTGGAAAGATGTTACACTTTGGAGGAACAGCAAACTGCCTCTGAGATTCAAGCATGGGGCATGTCCTGACAGACCTGCCACAAGCATTCAGTGCTTACATGGCCAATACCTACATCAGTAATTGGCAATTTTACTCAAAAGTTGATGTAGAAGAAAGATAAATAGAGAAATTAGTATTGCCCACAAAACGAACAGATTTGGAAACAACTCAATGCAAAAAGCTTACAGGAAAAATCACTTTCAGAACAAGTATCTGAAAATTAATCCTGCATGAATTTCCTCTAGAGGCAAAAGTTAAAGAATTGACTTACTTATAAATTTTAGAAATAGCTAAAGGTCACAGGACAGTAGCTTAATGTCCACTGATAACAAAATCTTTGTGCTTATATTTTCCACCTGAGAATGGCCACAGTACTTGAGACTGAACACCATCCAGCCCAGGCTCCAGGGAGAGAGGAGGAAAGCATAACTGCAAAAAGCCAGACCCCAAGACTTCCTCAGAATGTTATTTGAGCCCTAAAGTGCTTGTGGTGCTCCACCTTCAGCTGGAGGTAGGATCTTAGGGTTTAAATACTCACAGAAATATACACAGGAACCTGGCTAAACAGTTTGCATTGGAAAAAGCTCATAGGGATTCAAACATTCTTCTAGGAACAAACTGCACAGTTCAGTTCATACCCTGTGTGAAAGGAGGGTCATTGTCCTCTCTAGAGCCTCCCACGATGTTCTTGTCACCTGCCTGTTCTTATTTTGACCCAGAAAAGAATTCCAGATCTTTCCTGATTTTGAAGGCACTCAATGTAGGTACCAGTTTTTATCCTTCCTCCTATTTCTAGGGTCACCTCTTGTCCAGACTAGATGATAAACAATAAAATGAGCACTAATCTTGATACTCTGACTATTGAAGGAAGCCAGAGTACAGTCTGAAAACATTTTAACCACTTGGAAATGGAGCAATAATCAACATAATCCTCATGAAAGAAAAAGCCATGCTTCTGAAAAGCACAAGCTTTCATTTCTTAGTTCATTGCTAGAAAATAATAGAAGCTATATTTTGATCTCAAACTGATGACTCATTTAGTCAATACTAAGGTATTTAGTACTTACCTAAGTATCCCACTTTGCTCATCAGTCAGGACTCAGAAATACAAACAGACATAACAGTAATCCAATTGCAGTTGGTTGCACACATTAGGAAACAAATGATGTCTCCATCAAGGATTTTACTTACTTTAAAGAGGAGTCTCCAACACCAAGACATCCTCTCAGACTAAGCTGTCTCAGGAACCCACCACACCTTTTTGATATATTTTCCACAACACGACCCTTAAACCAAATAAAAGGAAGATTTAGCTGAGTTTTATTCTGACACAATATTCTAACCAAGTTAAAAATCCCAGGAGTTAAGACCTAGACCAGCTACACCCCACTATACTGTAACTATACTATACTATTACTATAACTAAAACTCTTTGAATTTCTTTTTCTGCTTTAAGAAAGGACAGTTACCTGTTGGGAATCTCCACTCACACTCAGGTACTATTCAATTCAATCTTTAATTTTTCTTCCTTTTTTTCATTTGATCATACACAGCTCAACTTTTTGTCACAGCAGACCCTACCCATTAAGACTACTAAAATGATCTTCAAGTTTTGTCAGATGGGTAGGGAACTGCCCCAGAGGTGGAATGGGAGGCTTGGCCACTCCTCAAGTGCCCCAGCCACTCTTACAGCACCTAAGTTGAAGCTGCCCACAGAGATCTTGCTTAGGCCAGTACATCACAACAGCCTCCAGCAAGTCCCTGTTTTACAGCTCCTGCCTAGGGATGCTTGCAACTGAAAGGTGCCAAACACCTTGGTGGGAGCAGCAACAACAGGACTAATCCCTAACAGCACTGTGCATTTTTTCCTCTCCCTTCATTTTTTGAAAGAAGAAATATGCGTAGAATTACAGGCCAGTGGATTTTTTTTGTTGTCATGTTGTTACATTTTATTGTCCTTCTCTAATACTAACGTCCTGGCCATCACTATGGGAAAATATTTTCTTATCAGAGTTTGTTTCTTGGTCCATAAGTAACATTGCTTATCTTATCACTCCAAAGAATTTACACCAAAACAAAGAAACTGAAAATCTGGTTTATTTTTTTTAAGCTTTTCAATTAATCAGTATGATTTCTCAGCAAAGGACAAATACCTTTACTGTAAGAATAAATTCTTCAATGAATAATATATGATGCAAGTTCAATTTACATTGCAGAAAAAAGCCAAATCCTAAAGAATTATTCAAAGAAAGTTTTCCCAAGTTTTCCCAAACTCATTTATTTCTTTACTCATGTAAAACCTCCCAAAATCCAGCATGCTAAAGAGGACAACTTTTGTGCATTCAAATGCATTTAGCTGTTTGAATAATTTGTCACTCAAAAAAACTAGTTTTTCAACCTACCCCAGCTTATAATTAGTTCCACATACCAAGAAATCATAAGGTATATTTAAATTCAAGATCACACATTTTTGATATAAAACAAACACCGTTTCATAGGGTCCCCCCCCACTTTATTCTCTACCATGTGAAGTCTTAAATAAAGAAAAGTTTCACAAAACCTAATTTTTCATAATTTGATATTCTCAGATCAAGTACTGACTAAAAAATCACCAATCAGTACAACATCCAACTGAGCACAAAGTTGCCAATTATAGTTGGGAGCTTTTACCTGTCCTAAATTCACAGAAAAAAAAATATGATACTAAAACAGCTAAAAAGAGTTCTTAGACACCAAATGCGAAACTCTTTTGTTGAAGAACTGAGTTGTGAAATAATTTCTTGCTGAATACACTTTTATGAGTAAATTTAAGAGTTATGTATTACAAATGTACTTAATTACAATATACTGAAGTGACTGAATTGCTCCAAACCACAACAGCTTTTTATAGCAATAGGACATCATAACTTAGTTTCATTCCTTCTCCTGAATCCCAAGTTACAAATATCTCAGCATCTCAGAGGGCAACACCACTAGCTAAAATATAGGACAAAAATATTGAAAACTTGAAAATACAATTCTGTGTTTCTAAATGCCAAAATGACTGCAAACACAGAAAAGGTCTATCAACAGGAAGGACTGCAGACCTGTGGGGTTTTACTTTACTTCTTAGCAAATGAGGAACACAAGATTAAGGGCAACTGAAAACATGGCATTAAAGCTCCAAGTCTTCTTTGACACATTTAGATTAAGGCAGATGCCAAAAATCTTTCTCCTACCTCTGCAAGATCCTCTTGTTTAAGGTAAGTAGAGCACAGGAGTTGGCAATAAAGTTTTAAAAGAGTGGTGAAAAAAATTTATTTTCTATGTTACTGTAAAACTTCAGGAACAGTTTGTACCATGGTTAGCAAAATACAGCAAATGAAACACATCTGGATTTTATTCATCCAACTAAGAAGTTAAAACATAAAATACAGAAGCAAATCTATTATTGTAGTCTACATTTAATTTGTATCAACAAATAATAAAGCAGTTCAGACTGAATCAAGGAATTTTTGTTCCCCACTAATTTTTTTCTTCATTTTCAGATGTCATAATTTATTTTGTTATGCACATCTATGATAGCATTAATGCAGACATGTTTTTCTTACAGAAGACAAGCCTGCCCTTAAACCTTTCATTACACACTGGAAAGAACTTTACTTCACATGTTCCTGCATTCACACAAGGTTTAAACCTTATGAAACAAATGGTCATAAAATGGTCATCAGATAGACACAAATCAAACCTAGGCAAGCCTGCAGTAAGAAAAGTTGTCCAGCATTTCAATGCTTCAATCTCCAAATGCTGTAGCCAAGTGCCCAGTGAGCTTCCAGCACTAGATGGCCCCCTCATAGAAGGATTTGGGACTAGCAAAACTATCCTCTAGATTGTAAAAGCAATTCCAAGAATCTCACTCCATCCAGAGGCACCGTTTACACATTTCCTTTCTGGAAATGAGCAGGCTTGAATTTCTAGAGCCTTATATGTAGATGATATATGAAAATCATCTGATACACAGCTGGCAAACAAAACTGAAACACACATCCAGGGGAAAAAAAAGGGCAAATACAGAGTTCTTTTCCATTTGCTCCTTCACAGTGTTATTTTCGTGATCTTAGTCTTTAAAATGTGTGAAAACAAGCACAGTATGCAGGGCACTCAAAATGGGCTATGCTCTTCAACATCTCAATAGGAATAAAAAATACCCTAAAAATGAAAAAAGACACTAACCTCTATATCCGTTTGGAAGTTAAAGAGGTCTATTCTTTGCCAATTGCTTCCATCCAGAGCTAAAACATTCCATGCCTACAGAAAACAAATATAGTTTATTTATTACTGCCACTGCCTGCTCCCTTCATTTTCCTCTCAATAATGCAATTACAAACTTGAGAATTTCAGGTAGCATTTTTAAAAAATTGTAGATATTAGTACTCATACATAGTTAAAAACATAGAATTTGAAGAAATTAATCTCAAATCTCCTAAATGGATTATACTTCAAAGATTAACTTGTGGCTACAAAACATATGGCAAAGCAAGATATTAAATGCAAAGCACATACACAGAAAGATTTAACCCTCCACTCTTAAAAATCTTTTGTAAAGTTTTCTAATTAGTTACTTTTGCTACATCTAAATGGAAAAAAAGTAGCTGCAGATGAGATTCCTTTCAATAAAACCACAGTTCCTCAACCTCACTAGTTACTATTCTGAGAAAACAGAAACCTTTCAGAAAACTGCTGACTTTCCACTATTAGGACCATGCCTTTCCTTTCCATCTGCTAAGTTACATGTACATGTTTGAGAGCTTGTCCTTCACTGTCAAAGCAATAGTAGTTCAAAGTAAAGCAGAATTAAGAAGCCAGAGAAACACAGATATGTGCAGAAAATGAGAGAAAAAAGAATACCACATCCAACTGACAAGTTTTCAGAGAAAGATAGAATTTATGCAATCACTTTGGTTTTCTTATGCAGTTTTGTAGGTTTTAGATGAAACCTGATGTTACCTGACTCACAGGGCTTACTGAAGTTGCAGGACAGGGTGACATGGGTAAAGAATGAAACAATTACACAATTACATATTAAATCAACCAACCAATTAAATCCCAAACCAAACCCAACTGTAAGAGGAAGAAGGAAAATATGAAATTAAGTTCATTTATGTTGTATAACAATATTGTTCATTGTATGCAGTTGATGTAGAAATGGAATAGTATTCATTTTATTTCAAGAAGAAAAAATGAAGACAAGCTAAACATAAAAATTCAGCATGCCTTCACTAATATCTTGCATGTACCTTTTTCCTCCACTAATAGCCCATCTACTTAACATCCATCTACTTTTGTACTTGGCAAGAAAATGGTGGATCTACTTCTTAGACACATGGTGCACATTAACCAAACTACATGGAATTTTAAGCAGCAATTACACCTGAAAAATAGTGTTATACAGCCACATGCTTTATAAAAAGCAAATGCCATTATGCCAAACAGGGCTTAATCCCTTCTCCAGATACAGAGCAAACAGGACTGGATATCTTTTCCACAGCCTTTAGTCAGAACTCCTGGACACAGCATTCAAGCCCACATCTACATACAAAACTGGGACTGCTGCTTATTTGCTTTAATAAGCTAAGAGACTGAGAATTTTTCTTTTTAACAGGAAGCAGATGAATCCCATCATTTGGATGTAATTAAGAGAATGGCATAGGGAACAACAAAAAAAAAACGAAGAGAAATACATACCTTGGAAACTTGTGCACAGCGACATAAAGTAACTATGTCCAAGAAAGAAAATATTCTAGAAAGAAAGGGAAACAACTACAATTAAAATGTTTAATTATAAATTCCAACTACTGTATGTATTCATGTTTCTTTGGTTCTATGGAAAGACACCAGTTACACAAGAAACAGGTTAACTGCTATATGAGTGTTTTACCAAATTATTTTTGGTTATTGAGACTTACAGAATAATATCATAGCTATCATCTAAAGGCAGTCAACACCAACATATGAGAACCCAGCAGGTGCTGCTTCTGAAAATCTATTTTCTGTTCCTTCTCCCTACTATAACAGATAATTTTTTCTTCTTAATTCGGAGAAACTAGCTTATATTCCTTTAATTGTGTTACAATTAAAGAAATAACTTACACAAATACTGATGAAAATTTCAGAGGTTGGTGAAGAGTAAGAAACAGATAACACATCAATAAATCCAAGTTCAAGAATCTAAGTATTAATACAAGGGACAATGACCCAAATTTGTGAAAGGATTCACAGGGACTACCAAGTCTAACACAGTATCTTTTTTTAAAAATTTACTCTACAAGAGACAACTACAGCGGAAAATTCAGATTTACTATTCTGATCATGGAACCAATTTCTCAGGTTTGTCAACTCTTAATAGTTTACAGAAAGAAATTTTTCTCTGTCAAAATGAATTTTGCTAATACCGTTTCCAAGCACCAACGAAATTGGTTCAGAGAATGTTCTCAGTGAAAAAGAAATAATTAGCTTAAGCATAAAATACAGATCCTATTAAAAATAATTTCCTATTACTGAGAATGAAAGCTATGAAATACATGAAAGATGTTCCTGTAATTCACTGATAAAATGCTACCTGATTGCCAAGGAACTTTTTCAGTGATCTAAATCATGAACACTAATAAGAACAATTTCATATTATAGTTAGATGTTAACATTGAGGAGCAAACAATTGGTAAGAGATGTGGATTTAATTATGTAACATTCTGTTTAATGTTTTTCAAATGCAAATCTGAAGCTAGAGCTCAAAATGGATGCCTACACCTTAAGCACTGTTTTAGCTGCAGTAAGAGCAAAAAAATGTAATGAAAGTACTTCTTAAACATAACAACCTTCTGCACATTTATTATGATCACTTCAGATAGTAGTCTTCCAATATTTCATTTGACACCTGGAAAGATTTTCTTCTCTTCTTTACATTAGAGCAATATACCTTCTCAAAAAAACTAACAGTCAAGCAAACAGAAGAAAAGTTGTTTTCTGAAGCCATGAAACAGTTTATAAAATCCTGTCAATAACATTTATTTTGATAGCATCTATTTTGACATTTGAACATCCTTTCTGAGGCCTGTCCACTTCAGGAAACTTAGCAGCATTGAATGCACACAGTATATAATGTGCTCAGAAAATTGCTGGACTGTTCAGGTAAACACTGAAAAGTGCTCTCTCTCTTTTAAGAGCAGCATAAATATCAGCACCCTACCAGGAACGCTCTTCTGACATCACCCTTCTCCCTACCATGAGGGAAATGTCAGCAGATGAGATTGTCAAGATTACACAAGAGAGAGCTGCAAAAGCTTCCTGGCTTGCAGAAGCTTCCTCACAGAACCACTGTGAGAGTGGGACCTGAGGGTTATCTCAGATTTACAGAAGCACAAAAGACAGATTTCCATGCTATTTGTAAAATGAAAGAACTTGTGACACAATACTCTTGTTTAAATAAGAATGTGACATGCTTTAGAAGTGAGGTATCCAGTTCTACCAAAATAACAAACAACAGAAGAAACTGTAAAATGTTAAGGAAAGGGTTTTTTATATACCCCCTCCACTCTTGAGTTGTCTGACAGTCTATCTTCACGTTTCATTGTTTATTGCTGTTAAGAGATTAACGCTGATGCAGGATTTTTGCTAAAAAAAAAAGAAGTTAAACTAAAACCAAATGGAGAACAGATGTATTTATTTTTGCTTCATTCTGTATGAAGTGACTTTTCAAAAAGTTAAAAATTGGAAGTGGTTATCCTATATTAAGAGAAGAAATATTTTAGCAAGTGTAAATATTTGTGATGCTTTTAGGTTTTTTGGTTTTGTTCTAGAGAAGAACCTTTCCTGCAAGGCAGCCCAAGCTGTCCCCATCAAAACAGGTAACAACATTAAGATCCATTACCAGCAATCCAAAGCACAATTATTACCCTTCACTTATACAGTACAATAGGCAAGAGATGCCAGTAAGTACCTTTATAATCCCAAAGAGGCATCTTGCACATGTGCTTATAAACACTTTTTTCCATGCTTTTCTATTTATTTACCCTCTACAATACAGTCTTTCATGTGTACCACTAACACACACTCGCTTGTCTCCTTGAAACCCCACAGAATTACCAGCAAATCCCTGCCAGTCAGGAAAACTGGTCAAGAAGGCACAAGACTCTGAGGTCTAAAGTAATTTCAAGTCTTTAAAAGACTTCAGAATCTTTAAAGACTTTAAATGCAACCAACAAAAAGAGATGGGAACAGACAGTGACATTGTCTGCCATTTGGGTGAATCCATCAGCAGACACTCGCAATTTTAAAAAGTGGAAAAAACAGCAGGGCAGCTGCTGGTTGTATAGCACTTCTGTCCTCTATGACCACAGCTACGTAGGTGGAAGCAGCCAGCAGCAGGATTCATTTCCACTTCGGTCTTTGGCATGTATTAACACAAGGAAATGGAAATGAAGTTAATAAATTCACAGTAATATTTAGGATCATGCGGTCTGAGCTCTAGTGTCCCAGGCTATTCAATTCTCCATAGTTCGCCTGTATTGAGCTCAAGGAGGAAAATACACTTACCAACACTTGGAGCCCTTCAAGCCTTTTCATCCCCAGGCACACACCACTCTGGACACGTGCCTCATGAGTTTGGCCTTGGAGACCTTTCAATGTTAACAGTCCCTGCAGCACACATCAGCGTCATGCCAAAGGCACAAAGAGTTGCACAAGCTCAGTGTTCCTCAACTCCCTCACGGCAAATGAGCATTTGGCTAAAGCCTAACTTACAGAAAAGGATCTATTCTTTATTTGAAAGCCTTCAAGACACAGAAAATCATCACCTTCTCCGGTAGTTTGTTCCACTGGTTAATCACTCTGTCAAAATGTTTCCCTTATTTCCAAGGTGAATGTCTGACTTCCAGCTATATGCTGTTTTCTACTTTTCTTCACTAAATTAAAGAGTGCTTTAGCAGTTCATACTTTATCCTCACCAAGTTTAAAAGCCACTTATCATGTCATCTTCAATTCCTATTTTAACAGTTGTTTTACTTCAGTTCTTTAAATCTCCTTTTCTCAGCCCATTACTTTTTCAGTATGTTTCTTCAAATGTAGACATCAGAAGCATGTGCAGCATTAATTAGTATCAACAAGGCTGTACACAGACATGAAGTATGATTTCATTACCCCCATTTTCAAAGCCATTTTAGGCCATTGTAACAGCCTTTTTGACACAGCATCAGACAAGAATCATACAGAATCCCACCCATTTCTTGCCTGCTTAAAAGTGCTGCAGTTAGGATTCAAATGATTCTACTCTGGATTTTGCTTGATAATCAAGACTTACCAAAACTCAGCATAAGAGGGCCACAGATCTTTTTGAGCCACTTTCACTTCCATTTATATGGCTCTGCTGACAGGAAGTGGTTATCTACAGTCTCCAGCATCTTCCCATGTATTTCCACATGTGCTTTTTTATTCTCTTGTGCTATAAATAGGCTGCCCACCATCTTTCCAAACACAGAGACAGCTGACTCCTAACATTGTTTCCTTCCCTAAGGGGCAACAGAAAGAAACAAGCTATTTCTCAAAACCCCAACACTGTACAGTCTACCTCCTACAGAGGAAGAAATCAATTTGTGCAAGAGTCAAACTGCTTCTGTCTTGCTTTTGTAAGGCCCTTCCACATTTGATCACATGAAGAATAAGCTTTTGAAGTAATAACCCAGCAACTACTCATTGTAGATATTTTGATACAATGCTATAAGGATTGATAAAAATGGATAATGAGATGCATGCAGTGAGTATCACACATAGACACTTTAATTCCTAGAAATTCTGGCCTTAGACCCAGAATTTGGTATGACAGAAACACCAGGTAATTTCTAAAAAGTTTCACTAAAAACCTAAGATATGGGTTTGTTTACAACTGACTTGTGAATGGAATTCCACAACCAGAACTTTTGATTTTCATACTGTTTAAATTTATACTGGCTTTGCACACAAGGACAATAACAAACTTTATCAAAATGAAAACCAAAGTAATAAGGATGAGAAATGTCTCACTTAAGACAGCACATCAAGTAGATAACTTGCTTAGAACATCCTTTCAACTTTGCCACACTGTCCAGTCATTACAAAACATGCACACAACAAATCTGTTATGTCTTTCCCACTTTAGACTATGGATTTCCTACTGACTTGTACAATTCCTTGCATAGCAAATCTGTTCACACTAAAGTCCTTCACATGCAATACGGAAGAGTAAAACCTATGTGCATGGAAAAAGTATCAGGGAGACAAAGTACAGCTTCCACAGCTTTGATTTTCTTTTTTTAGTAGTTTTTCTCAGCATTTTCTCCATGCATGCCCAAGCAACAGTGGAAATGGGCATCAGATACTCTTAGTTCACTATTTGTGAACACTAATTGAGTCTGAACACACATAGTGGCAAAGTCTGATAACCATCACAGAAACTGTCTTTTATTTCTTCCAAAATGTCATACTTAGCAGATAGAAACCATATTTACAAGTCTTTATACATGGAAGGTTTCTCTTTGCCTTCTGTCCTCCATTTTTCTAAACATCCTACTGAGGTATGAGACATCTCATGGTTAAGTGTAGTCCAACAGTGTGTACAAACACTAGAATAAAAATAAGCTAGAAAACATACAGGTAAGAGAAATAACTCACAGCCTTAATTCAGAAAAGCAGAATCTTTAATGAATATTAAGTTCAACAAATAAACTTCTATTTATATGATTAAATTAGCAAAGTTAATGCTAGTGTACTTCTGAACTTCACCAACTTTGCAGCTAAATCCTGTAATACCTCATTCAATAAAACTACGAAATAACGCTTGTCCTGGAAAGATAAACAGCGAGGCACATTTAGATCTTAAGAAATTTGACTATTCTCTAGGAAAAAAAAAAGTATCTTATCTGCCAGGACTGTTTCAACAGCAAAAGGCTGAGGAACACCAATTGCTACACAAAGCTCACATGCATTGACTCATCTAACGCAGGTCAATTATTAAAACAAACCCATTTTCACTGTGGATGAGCTATTTTGTAAAGTAAAGCACTTCAACTAAGAACTCTGTTACATGCTCCAAAACTCTCCAGTAATTTAACTCTGCTGCTTCCACTTGTAAACAACTCAGATCTTTCTCAGATGATCTCCATAGAAAGTCTTTCAGTAAAAATGGAAAAACCACTTCTTTACAAGCCAAATCTCCTTTTCTTTCACCAAAGTACTTATTACTACAGAACACTGACATAAGTATTGGCAATTGCAAAATACTAGGCTAACTAAAGGATGTCTGACATCTATTTTCCATTGCAACAGAAATCAGCTTTGCTGGATTCATTTTAGAAAGGACAGCATCTAACCTTTTATGGTCTACATGTTACTTGCAAGACAAGTGGATCCTATTATTCATTCTTTGAAAATGAGTTTCATTTATTTGTAAAGTATGATCAAATATAAAAACACAACAGCAACCTTTTCAGATACACTCACTATCTGAAACAAAATGACCAATGATAAATTCAAAAAGGGCCAGTTCTGTTTAATTTTCCAGCCTCAGCTAGTCTATAATTTTTTAATATAGATTTTATTTTTATGAAGTGATTTTATGAAGTACAAATTTGGCAACTAGAACACATCTTACTAAATAAAAGCAGTCAGCCTAATGATTAGTTCATAGTGGTTTAAATTGCTGCCCACAGTCCTAATACAACCCACTGGCCATTCCAACTATCCTACAGTCTCTTTTTTCTCAGGAGTGAAGGGATTATAGTCTGGGCACCAAACAGCCAAAAATCCACCATACCCACCCTGCACATTAGTGCCAAGCTAGAGAAGTGGATAACTAACATGATGCACTGGCAACATGCAGCTTAGGGACACTCCATAAACCACAGGTGTTCTGTGCTTTGGTTACTTGCTGGAGTAGGATTCAGTAGATCTGATCCAAACTGTAGCTCTGATACTGGCCTGGAGGATGACCTTTAACAAAAGAACAAAAGACTTCTCTTCCTGATGTCTGTGTTTGCATCATGAAAACACAGATAATAATGTTCACCTCTTCTGTAAGTACTTCATGAATTACAGACAAAAAAGTCTCAGGTATTTTTATGTATGGTCTTCTATTTAAACTGTCTCTTATCAATATCTAAGAATATTTTTTTTCTTTTTAGAAAGCAAGAGTATCTTTTGACTGCCTTTTTGTTCTTTGATGGCACTTTTCACATGGAAATGAGGAAGAACATTTCCCCCTCTGCCCCCATCTAAAAAGCAGACTTCATTATATCACTAATACCTCTGAACATTTACTTCTGATAATGAACAAATTAAGAGACTGAGTTTAAATAAACTCCAGTTTCAAGTTAAATAAAGCCCTACACTGAATTAAGTCACCACTTAAATATGAGATTCCAAAGAGAGGTTTAGTAGCAAATAAAAGAAAAAATGAAACAAAATAAATAGTAAAGTACAATTCCAAAGGTTGTGAAAATTACTGCTATATTCCTTTCAGCTGTTACTCCTCCTTCAAATACTTATTTACTTTTGTTTTGTTTGTTCCAGTGTGACTAATCCTTTATCACAAGCATGTTCTTACTGAGAGATAATACTTGTAACTTGAATCAAGTAAAGCTAAAGCACTCCATTTATAAGGAAGCCTCAAGCAGAAACATTAAAGAAAATATTTGCTTTTCAAAATTCACAAATTTTACTTAGCACCATGACACAATAAAAGCCCACTTCCATTTCCATACCTCCTCTTCCTCATTAACACAATATACAGGAGGACTAGTGTGAAATTTTCTGCATCTGTTCTTCAAGCCTCTCACTCACATTTTTAAAGGAATTCCATCTGAAATATCGCTGCCCAAAACATTCCTTTTTGAGCTTACACTGGCACTTGTTTGTGAACAAAACCAAATCACTTAAAAATACTAAATAGAGGATGGCAGCTACCTACTCCAATTTCAAACTGAATTGTTCATATAATCATTTGCAAATGTTTAGCATCTCACACAAAGAAGGCAGAAAATGCATACAAAGTGCCGACTGGTGAGGCAAAGAATTGGAAAATATAAACTTGCATCTGGAAGTGATCTTGGTAAGAATTTCATAAGCAGACAAACAATGCATGTAGCAATGCAAAAAAAAGGTCAACGTGAGACCTTCTCCACATTCTGAAGGGGGTATACTGACCACCAAGCATTGATTCAGCCTTCAGTTTCTTCAGGCGGAGCCCAAATTCTGTCCTGAACATGAGATAAGTCACTGGGAATTTTTATAACACTATCCCTCTTCAGAATAAAAGGAAATTTTTCTTTAAAAAGCTGATTAATGAGAAAATTGCAACTTACTGCATTGTCTGTGTGTATTTGAAATTACATACACTACCTTGAAGTCTGAAGAAACAGAGAAACTAAATGACTATACATTGTAACATTACATAAATCATGTTATAACAAAAATAGCATTGATAATGTGATATTATTTTTTAAATTGCTGCCAAAGCACATAAGGATTCTGAAAGAACCATGTATATCTTATATAGTCCTAAAATAATTATAATTCTGTTGTTTTTCTAGCTAAAGATCAAAATATTTAACTAATTTCCAAAGACCTTGCCCATGACCTGTGTCTGTGGCTCATTCAGATCATTTACTCATTTTAACTTCTGATCACTTTTTGGGAGGTAAGGACCACTGGAAATGAATATATGACTCCACAGAAGTGAGTCAGGATTTGCTATTATGCTGTTATCTGTTGCATTGTTCCTGCTTGCTTCTTGTCAGTGTTAGTCTCCACATTTCTAGTTAGCAAATATTTAAAGGATACTCACACCACATTGAGTAGTGCGAATTAGTGCTGCTCTGCACTAATTCTTTGGACAGATGTACTTCAGGCATGTTAAATTAAAAGACTTAATGAAAATTACTTGTTATGAGGCAATATTAGGATTTGCTTTACAAAAACAATAGGTTTGTGAAATATACAGAAAAGAAGTCTTACTTTCATAAGAAACATAATCCCTTCAGTTTATAACCTGTAAATAGTTTACATACTTGTATCAATTTGGCTCTTTCTAATTCTAAACAGTTTAACTGTAATTGTTTGGCAGACTACTATAGAGGACTTTGAAGACTTGCAAAACACTCTAAAATCAAAATAGAAGATTGCATGTGCATTATAAATCTGGACTGTTTCCTGAGACTGTCAAACACTAAGCAACAATCTCAGCTATTCAGGGTGAAATATTTCCCTATTTAATTAAAATACAGATACTTGTGGAGGGGAAAATGAATCATGTCTGAGATGACAGATTGTTTTTTTCCTTTCCCCTTCAAAACACATATATTGCTTTTCTGCTTACAAAATTCTTACCAACCAAGAACTGCTCCAGACAAAAGGCTTATATTTTTCAGGTCTCTGACTCACTAGTCAGTACTCTGTATACTAAGATACAGCAGCCAAACTTTACAGCAATTGTGGGCCATCCATGTACCTCCAGGTCCTAGCTAAGAAATACCCATGGCATTATGACAATTTCTTATTGTAGCCTTTGCTGTATTTCTTTTCTATTTCCCTCACAGTTAAGCACACAGATGGTAAAGCATCACTTCAAATCTATCAAATACTATGTTTGACTTCACCAGTTTTAAGCTTACAGTAACTTTTTCTCTACAGCAATGAACACACTAAAAGCTCAGCAAAAAGCAGCATGCAGTAATAAAAACAAAAAATAGAAACATAAAAACTTTATTATAATGAAAAACTTCATCAAAAGTTTATCACATGAAAACTTCAACTCTCAAGCTGCATATTATTGCCTACAAGAAGTGCTGCTGCTGGAATGCCACTCCTGGGTTCCTCTCCTAATTTCAGTCCCAAAACTTTACTTTTCCTCTTCTAAATCTGATTGACCACTCATATTTTGAGACTGATAGCAAAGACCTATTTTTAAGTACATGCACTCAAAAAGTATGGTTTACAACAGAACTGACAATAGTTTCTATATTTGAGGTATAATTTATGAAGTTGGTACTTTGTAGGCAGGAAGGAACTGAAAATGGTTTAAGCAGCTGAAAGGGACAAACATCTCTGCTCCTTAAGCTTACTACTTTTGTAAAAAAACTTACAGTTTTCACAGAGCATTAGTAGGTAAAATAAAAATTAACAAATGTTTCTCATCTTTCTACATGCCAAAAGAACTGGATGTATCGGCCTTTTCAAAAGTGCTTGTTTACTTTTTATCAAGCCAAAAAAAAATCAGGACATTCTAACATTAATTACATAGACTTCATTTTTTTGGTCTCAATTTATTTTCAAATGCACACTGTAACTGTAATAATCCATTGTTTTAGGGTTTTTCCCCAGCAATTAAAAAAAACCCAAAACAATCAGGAGGTGATTTAAGGCAGTGAGATCTTACTAGGAAAGTTACCACTAAAATTGTACTAGCCTGACTTGATTTCTCATTGTTCTGATGACAGGTAAGTGTTTATGAATTTCAGACACCAATTCAATTCTACAATTAATGTCCTGTATATTCAATTGATGCTTTCTCATAAACATATAGGTTAACAACAACAACAAAAAAAAGCTACAATCATCCAAAACCTGTTTCAATTGCACAATTTATAATACCACCACACAATTCTTAAACATCATACAAATGAGCATTTATTCAGCCTTTTACTCTTGCAATATGTAACAGCAGAGGGGAATGAGCATTCCTTGACAGCTGGCAAACTAATAGCACTTCAACAGCTAACAGGGGTGATAATTTTTCCTTTAGCCTGAATACTCCAAAAAAGTTTTTTTAGAAGCAGACTATTTCTTTCACAGGTAAAAATATACTCCAATATTACAAATAAAAATGAATGTCCATAAACCAGGAAAAGTTACACATTAAATATCTCCCTTTCTCCACTCCAGCTATACCACCAACCTCAAAATATAACTGGCCCCTCCAAACAAGGGTCTTCTTCAAAAGCACCACTGTCCATATTAATCAGATATCCTCTTCCTCCTCTGCCCAGTTATCTGAGTCTGCTTGAGAAAGAACAAATAATCTCTCATTTCTTATCCTTCCAAACAAGTTTTGTGCTTGGGAAGTTCGGGGTCTCAACTATTTACTTAGAAGCATACTAGATACTCCACAGAAAATGTGCAACAGACATGACACTGGCTTGAAAACCTTCCAATATAATTCTGGTTGTTACATTAGTAATTGCAATCATAATTATTAAAAGTGGTGATGATGATGATGATGATGAACTGCAGTAAAAGACCAAGGGATAACTTTGTTCAACTTTAGAGTATGCAAGTATAGCAACACTATTCTATGAATAAATTTCAAAGTGGTTTTATTTTTTAAGTCTACCATCAGGAAAAAGTTTTTCAATTTTAGAGGAAAAAATTGGACTGACTGCTTGTTATAGTCAGATTACATAAATTTAAATACTTCATGCAAATGAGAACAAGATCAACTCTGGAAATAGAAGAAATTGTGTTTACATTTAATTTCCAGGTATTTGTAACAAGACATTAATCACATTTTTTCTACAAGTCCAATGGGGTTTTTTTAAAAGTGGGCTGTAATGCTAACAGCTTTCATACATATCTGATACAAGCAAGAAGCAAACTAAGTACATTTGATAACACTTTCAGTGGTATTTACTGTTCAGTTCCAGCTCTCTGAGCAAAATGTTTCCACTGCAACTGGTTTACTCTCCTTTTAATTAAAAGGTAGACTGCAGAGCTAATAAAGGAAAAACAATTAGAATATTAATTACACCCAGTGCAGCAATATTTAAGCTCTCCTGTCATTGTCTTGCCATAGGGCAAGGCAATTTTAAAGCATGTTGCAGCATGAACAGATAGTGTTTCAGGAGTCCAAAGGCATTCAGACTCAGGCTTACAACAGCCTTTGGGTGAAGGCTCATAAAACAAATTCCCCACTGATAAAGCTTTAGACAGGCAGGTCTGTGCCCTGAAACTTCCTTAGATATCCACATCCTGCAGGGATGAGAACCCAGATGCGTAGATGCATGTCCCTCTCTCTGACATGCTCTGCCATTGGCCTTGTGAGTTTGTCCCTGCAGCAGTACAATTTCAAAAGGAGATTTACAGAGCACCTCTCTCACACTTCTCCTTCCATTCCATTTCAAAACTCTGGTGATCAGCACAGTCTTGTGGGTATAATGAAACATGCACTTTATTTCTCTCTGGCAGAGCAGACCCATGAGATCATCATGTTCTTTATGGAGAAAGCTGACAGTCCCAGTTCAGTTTCTCAGATCATCAACTCTTCCAGCTACATCTGCAACACCACATTAGTAAATCACCATGCAATTGCAAAAAGGACGTTCGTGCACAAAAAATAGATGGTTGGCTGAATCAGTTCCGTGTATGCTTGGCCTGGGATATTTTATGTTCTTGTTCCAGCCCCACAAAGCCCTTCAACCATGCAAAAGGCTTCTTTAGACACTGCTGTAACAGCGTACTGGCAGGGATTAGCTGCACCACTTCCTCAAATCCAAGATAAGCCTCAAGTTGCTTTGTACAAAGCTAACTTGAATATAAGAACAAACAGCTAAGCCACTGGTAGAATCTAATTACTCGGACTTGTTTGTTTGGATTTTATTCCTGCTGAATTCTTTAAAATCAGAGAATCACAGAATGGGTCAGGTTAAAAAGGAACACAGAGGGTCATGCAGTTCAACCTCCCTGTTCAAGCAGGGTCATCCTGGAGCACATGGTACAGGACTGCATTCAGATGGTTCTTGAATATCCCCCTTGAGGAGACTCCACCACACTCTGGGCAATCTGTTCCAGTGCACGGCCACCCACACAGTAAAGAAGTTCTTCCTCACATTCAAGTGGAACTTCCTGTGTCCCAGTTTATACCTGTTGCCTCTTGTTCTATTGCTAGGCACCACTGAGAAGCACCTGGCTCCATCCTCTTGGCATCCTCCTTTCAGGTACAGATAAACATTGATGAGGGCTCCTCTCAGTCATCTCTTCTTCATGCTGAACAGGCCCAACTCCCTCAGCCTCTCTCTTAGGAAAGATGCTCCAAAAGAGATCTTCACTATCTTCAGTGCATGATACTTTTCACTACTTAAACCATATAAACAAATTATAGTCAATTACATAAATGACATACTTAGCATCCATAACAGTGAAAAGGACAGTAATTTCCATAAATATCGGGGAGTCCTAATGCTTGAAAAGAAGGGCTTGCAGATCATGATTTTTAGCTAAGGAGGCAGCATCCTACACTGACTTTTTTCTTGTGGCTCATGTGTGACATTGAGTTCAACAAAACAAGAGGTATGAGAATTCCTGTTCAGGGCATCCTTAAGTGACCGTCTCTTTTAATCACATTTTCTAAACAGTTCCAAGAGTCTACAGTCTGCCACCACATGGAATATATCTCAACAAAAACGAAAAGCCTTTTAAAATTCAATTCCTTTAACAACAGTCTGCTTTTAAATATCATTGCGAGAGCACTGTGATAGTCACAATGATTTTAGGAGCATTTTCTTTGAGTGCAAGATGCAAAATACCATTGAGACATTCTTCCACTTCAAATCAGACTAAAGCAGTGACATACACACAAGCTGACCCAAACATCTCTTCAGTATATTAAGAAAAAAAATCATCAGCTCAATTTTAATAACACCACTACTAAAAACTGTAAACTATCCTAACCAAATATTTTTTCTTTTTTTTCTTTCACCTTAAGGATTAGCCTGTAACAAATCCTCTCTGTAGGTACAGAAGACATTGCTGACCTGGTTCAGTTCCAGCTCTGCAGTGGCCACATCCAACCAAGCAATAGCTCCACATTTGGCAGTTGGTTTATTCTATGCATGAAATCAACTTTCAACCATATGAGAGCATGAAGACATCCACCAGTAGTAATGGGCTGAACTTACTGATCTTGGTCTTCTAGGCAACTTTTGCAAAGATGATCTACTCACACACCAGCAAGCTGATAAAATTTATGAGTAACCCAATGACTACAGTAAGAAAAATCTCTCTGTTGGTTTTACCTTATATAACACAGACTGGCAGTAATGGTAATAGAGCTTTTCACTTTATTATTTAGATAGAGCAGTGACTTTTTTGGAAGCTCTGACATTGAATTTTTATTTTATTTTGTTATAATAAAGTTCATGGCACAAAGAGTCTGAGCTACGCTAGAGAATTAGGCTCTTCAGACAGATAGAAAACACTGAGAGTGTGGAACAGCTGACTACTTGGTACACCAAAGTTTTATGGACATTTTATTTCACTTCTGCTTCTGACATGCAAGTCAAAAATCACAACTAAATTATATCTTCCATGGTACAGTATAACTTGAACACATTAAAACAAATCAAGGCAACAAGGTCAAGAATTCCAAGAACTAAATCAGGTGTGTTATTTATTTCAAGAGGATTTAAGAAAGAAAGAACAGCACTTGATAGCCTGTAAAACCCATAAGCAACATACAATCCTCAGGTTTTTACTCCTTACTATGTTATATACAATTACCTTAACAGAAGTTCTTTGGGTAGTTTTTTGTTAATAAGGGCTTCATCATTATTTGAGAAAACCTAGAAATAGAAAGAAAAAAACACTATTTTAAAAACCAACAAGAAAAACATCTTTTGAAGAGGCTATTCACCTTCTACTTAGGTGCTTAATTCTCTTCAATTACTGTTAATATCAAGTTTTCAACATTTTAGTTGTCAATACTATAAAATTATTTCAATGTACAGAACAAAGCCACACCCCCATATACACCTGCTCTTCCCTAGTGCTAATTTAACCACACAGAAATTGTGGAGCTACCTAATAATTAGGAAGCCAACACACTTACACTGCACAAAGAAGTATTTCAAACAGTAGAGAAACTTCAAGCAAGACATGTACAAACACACAGTGGCTGCACAGGCCTAAAACTGTCCCATTAAAAAAAAAAACCCTGGACACTTCCCAGTTATTCAGGTCCCTCCTTTCACCTTCTACAGTGTAAATACTTTGGCCCAGGCATGTGAATATGGATAAAATATAGCTATCTGTATATTTAAAGAATTTAGTGCCACAGATAGGACTGCAACTGCTATGTAAGCAAAGTAAGCAGATCAAAAAATGCTACAAGAAAAATTGAAAATACCTCTCACCCAAACTTTATATAATTAATACTTATCCTAAGAGGGGAAAAAAAGACTAAAAGAAAACATCCAAGGAAAAAAGCAGGCAATACTAAAGTTATATAGTCAACAGCTAAATAGAAAGACTAAAACAAATATGTTGATCAGATTTACAACTTAGTCTAAATATTTAAGTTTGAGAAATTTTACCACAGGAACACAAGCACTACACAAAACAGAAGGTGAAATGGAATTTAAGGAACCATAGCAAAGACTGGAAGATGGCAAAGTCACAAGCAATCATTTCCTGTGTAAAGAGAAGAGCTCTAGGGAGTTCATTTGCTGTCCATAATACCAGAAACAAGATCTAGGAAGAAGGATCCAAACCAGATGAGTTTTCTGAACACTAAAAGGTAAACATAAAAATCACACAAAACATTAAAACAACTGGAGGAAATCTTCTCCCTTTATTAAGCATATGCTGTTCTTGACATCAGGATATTGTTGTTCATCCTACTATCCACACACATTCAATACTTGGAAACTATTTGCTTTGCTTCTTGTTTAAAAAAATGAAAATAGGTCCATAAAAGCAAAGAAAGAAAAAAAATGCTGAATATAAGCTTAGTTCTGTCTTCATAAAGGAAGGGAGATAGCAAAACTTACACACCTGGGAATTTTGAAAATATCTCCCAAAAAAATATTGTAAGATTTGAAAACTTGAACCTTCTTCTGGCTGCTGCCAAGAACCTTTTTACTCTTCCAGTACATCCTAGACTGATTCTAAGTTTAACTGCATACTACTGTTTCAATTTTGACACAGATTTCTTCACCCACTACCTCTGTGCACGGCTATCCACAGCTCTAAAGACAATAAAGCTGTCAACTTTCAGTAGGACTGACAAGTTGAATCAAGCTTCCTTTTCCAGCAACTGGAGCAGCACTTTTATTCAGACTGGGTACTACAGATATTCAAAGCATAAAACCACCATGAACACATATTTCAATAGGACAATTCCAGCTCCTTCAGAGGAGAGGCATTGGCTTTAAGCAGTTCCACATGGCTGACCATAGGCTCAGCTTTGCTCTGGCTGTTTTATATCCAATACCCACTGCTGCTGATATTTTCAGCCTTTAGGCTGAAATATACCATGTACATCAATGACATTTTTAGAACTGGTTGAATGCTTCTGACTTTGACAACTCATAGGTTTATGAATTATTCACATGTGTGCCATTTTTACACTATACACTACTCAAAATTTGCAGTTTGAGGCCTGAAAACAATAGAATATATTGGGATTTTTGTTTTAAAGAAGAGACTGTATGCCTAATTGTGTTTACAGCAGAACTCATCCAGAAAAAAGGGGCATATATGCCATCCTCATAGAAGTTAGGATCACTAAACAGTCAAGTAAGGAAATATTCCTGTGCATTGTAGGTTAGGAACATAAATCACAGAAAAAGGATGTCACCTCCATGAGAGCATGCAAAGTCTGTGACAAAACAGACAAGTTAACTTACATCTCATTAATCTTGGTTGAGAATCTGAACACTCAGTATTACAAACCTAAAAATTCTCTTTTAACCTAAATTATTCCATAGCTGCAGACAATGCCTCAAAAGTTATATCATCTAGCAGATATATATATGAATAAGCATATATTTTAAATAAAGCTACTTTGCAGAGTGCTACTAGTTTACATGTGTGCTGTCACTTTGCCTGTATAAAAAAATCTAACTACCCTTTTTTTTGCACCACAGATTCTCAAGTACACAGTAACATGGAGATATATATAAAGATATATATATACACTTACATATATATATATATATGCTCATTGTGTGAGGATAGCACAGGATTTGTAAGGTATGAGGCAAGTTGCTCTAAAGACCTGAGCATGCATTATAGCTCTCTGTGTTAAATAGTATTTTCAACTACTCCTCAACAGAAGTGAATTGGCTACAAATCACAGCACAGTAGTAAGTACTGTCCCTCCAAGGCCAAGCTGAAAGGCTAAACCTACAACCAAACCAGCAACTATTAGGAAAAAAGCTTATCATTTTTATGTTTATGTAAGAATTTTCTAAAGTTAAAGTTGGATGGACAAACTATTTTGAATACATGACAGCTTATCTGATCAATATGGTTCATTTAGGAATCCCAGCTAAAACTGGAAAAAGCACAGCTTTTACTACATAGTACAAGATGTGTGTGACCTGCCCAGCCACACAAAGTACCACACCTGCTACACCAGCCACAGATGAGGCCACAAACACATTCAAAGGTGTTTTCCCTCAAACAGCAACTTTTGTGTGTTCTTCTATGTATTAGCAGCAGTTTTCATGTAATAATGTATTATTATTATTATTATGGAATAAGCACATCTAGAAAAATGGAAGTGTCTCTTTAAAGTACTCTGTGAAAGTTTATCAGCCTCCAGAGCCATATTGTGTTTGCATCTCAGAAAAAGAGAGAGGCTGCTTTAAAGGCCCCTCAATAAGTTTTCCCCTAGCAGAGAACAGACACAGGACAAATGGAGGAGTCATTTTCTAGATAAATATTTGTAACATGGTTTCAAATACATGCAAGCAAAGAAAGAAGATAGAAGGTGCAAATAACAATAAATTCATTGTTTGAATAGTTTTTGATGATTTAAAACTTCCATTACTGAAGCAAGAACCCTAGTACATTCATGTATTGTTATTTTTATTTTTTTACTTATTTTTTATTACATAACCTCTAGTTTTCTGTTTCTATTTATAAAAAAAAAAAAAACCTCACCAAAAGCATTCTGTTAAGGAAATGTCTGATCACTGTAACAATATTATATTATTCTTGCCAAATATCCTTTTTTTTTCTTTACTTACAGATCATGCTGACAATGACATGCCCTCAGAATACCTGTACGCAGTAATCCAAAATAACAATTAAGAATACCCTGAATGTAAAAAGAATATTTCTCCTCTCATTGCTTTAGTATTTGGTAGCAAGTTTGACTGTGTTAAAGATAAGGTATCTCAAACTCTACAAAAGTATGGTTTTGACTGTATAAAATCCCCAAATACACACAAATCTGTGCACAAGGAAAAAGGACGTGATTGAACATGTGTAATAAATGTTACTCCAAAATCAGTTTCAAATTTCCTGTAAACACAAGAAGAGTTACAGAAGATCTCTACATACTAAAAGAATTGCAGGAACAAATAACACAAAACAAAATCCGCAAGAGAAAACTGTAATTCCTTACTACTTGGCTCTTGAGCCATTTCTTACATTCCTTAACTGATCTCTCTTGGTAATATCTTCATTGTACTTTTGAAAGATTGGTTATGACCTAAAAAGGGAATATTTTCTTTAAAAATTACCTGAGAGCTTCTTACATTTAATTTCTTTAGCAACCACATTTTAAAAATTTCTTTATAACATAAACAAAACACCGGTTGTGTAAATCTGTGAAACCCAGAAAGGATAATTTCTCCATTTGAATTCCCTTTCCATATTATTAAACATACTAATTGCCACTAGTCCTAGAACATTACTTCTTAGCACACCATACTTAGCATGCCACCACTGAAAGCACCACATTAATCTCTTCTCAACTAGCAGCTAGTGATAAGGGTCTCCTGTTTTCATCAGAATTAATGGGATGAAGAAATCTTTTCTGATAGAGTTATTTCAAGATCAAAATAAGGTTATACTACTAATTTTGGTGACAGTCCTTATATATATATATTTTTTAAGCATGCAATTTCAGTTGTCATTCAGTCTTCTATTGAAGAGGACTATTTTCTTAACAGATGAAACAGTTTTGGTAGCAGCTCATCCATTATGGCTCAGTTCCACTGAGATATTTATGTATCTAATTTCCACTGAAATCAGAGTAGATAAGGACTTTCAACCTGTCAGCTTCTCAAATCAAAAGTTATTAAAAACCCAGACTCTCAAAAATAGCCTTGCTTAGTAGCATGCTAAAGGAATTATGGGCAAAAGTAGGTTTGGAGAAGATGAAGTGTGAAAGACTCTAAAGAGCATCAGCAAAATGCATAGATACTGAAAACAAGGCTGAA
The DNA here is from genome assembly GCF_027579445.1 of Ammospiza nelsoni. Classification (NCBI taxonomy): domain Eukaryota; kingdom Metazoa; phylum Chordata; class Aves; order Passeriformes; family Passerellidae; genus Ammospiza; species Ammospiza nelsoni. Next base: position 50,127,293 of record NC_080633.1, read on the forward strand.
GGATTTATCAATTCAGGAATAAAACCAATATTGGGTCATTTTCACCAAAGGGGAAAATAGGCTGGAATTAAATCCATGTATTTCCATCCCTTCGATGGTTGACAGAGCACACATGCTATTTAAATTGTAAATACAGCCATACGTATAAAGTATCAAGTCTTTCAGGTTTTCACAGGCAAGAACAATTTTTATTAAGTATTATCCATACAGTAATAGGCATGGTAAAACCAAATTTTAAAGGAAAATCCTGAGAAAATAAAATTCAGGTTTTATTCAGTGCCTTGATACGCAGATTTTTGTTGCCAAACAAAACCCAGCAGCTTGCTGCACACCCCTCCTCCTCTACTGAGACACCTAATTGTTGCCTGTGCAATTTTGTTTTGCTGTGGTATTGAAAGCACCTGGTGCTATAGTGGTAGGAAAGCCACCAAATCGGCTTTGCTACCCAGAGCAGCTCACAAGCAAACTAAAGTAATGAATGGCACCCTAAAAAGCTCTCTATTTAAATACACTACAAAAATGGAGGAGGAAGAAGAGGCAAAATAACCTTCCTTTACCATAAATTTCAGATTATCCTATGTTACACTCTAGCATAAGTGTATAAAATTCTCTAATGCTCAGGGAATTGCTGCTAGCTAGGGCTTCCTCCCGAAATGTACAATCAATGCATCAGACAGGCAGAACCATTTAACACCATGCAAGTGGCAAAACGTCTCCAGGCAACAAAAGGAGCGTTAGACAGGATATACATTGCCAACAGAACTGAAGAAAGTGATATTGAAGACACAACAGCTGATGACACAGGACTGCTGCTAAACTAGAACCTGTGGTAAAGCTTTCTGGATAATCAATAAAAATTATAAGACACCAAAATGAACCTTGAAATACAATCCCATCTTGAACCAAGCTTGTCTACAGCACAGACAGACTGGCAAAATCTTTTATTTCAACAAACAGATACTATCTGCCCTCCAGGCTCTTGTTCCTATGCTCCAGCTGTTCACCCTGCTCTGGCTCAGGCTATGCCTTTGTGCATGTTAAAATTCAGCCTTCCTGGCCTGCTGTGGTTGCTGACATTTTCTTCTCTTTGGACACACACTGCTAGAGCCTAGGGCACGGCCTTCAGTAGCCTTACAGCTTCCTCCTGGCTGCCAGATACCCTCTGGATCTTTTGTACTGGTCTTTCCTTGGGGTATTTTCTCTTCTAATGTTGTGATGACAAATTGACTGAACAAAAGCAACACCCCACATCAGATACTTCTGTTCTTATTATGCTGGTCATCTTAAAGAGTTAAGGCTGACATTCAGAGAAGATCAAATGCACCTGAGCATATCTCTCTGTTTTTCCTTAATGTTTCCCAATGACCTAAGGCTGCTTATAAGCACCATAATGCTTTTAAAATTTCCCCAGAATAAGTGCTGTTTAACATACTAAAACCTTCCAGGCAGAAGCAGCTGGCCACACTGCCCACTTTGCTGCTTGATTCTCTTCCAGAAAAGCCATCTTTCCTGTTTTGCCAGCACTGGTATTCATACCACATCATTCACATTTTACTGGAGGGCATCAGCCTGGCTCCCAAGGCCCTGTTCTTACTGGGTGACAGAACAAGGTCACTTGTGAAACTCAGAGCTGAAGTCCACAGCTGCACAACTCTACCTCGAGGCTTCTGGTTGCTCCAACTGGAGTGCCTCTCAGTGCAGAGCAGGAGGTGCTTGGAGCTTGCCTTTCCTGCTGCCTCCAGCACACCAGCCCATTGTTTGTTGCTCAAACAGCTCTCAACACCCTTTCCTGTGTGTTTCCCTCAAGGGCAGTCACCTATTGCCAGCAACATCTTTGGAAATCACTGCTCAAGCCTTTTAGAGAGTACAGCTTCATTCCTGCAAGCAGCCAGGGTATTAAGGTCTAACAGGTTAACCTGACCTGTTGAGATGCCCATACCCTAATGCAAGACTCACCCTCTCCTACTAAGTCACCCAGGAGCCAGCAATCCTCTGACTCCAGTGGGACAGCTCCTATTTTTGCTGGTTAGAAATGGGAAATCCAATGGTTTGCAGATTAGTGATTGACCTAATTACTTGTAGGCCTAAAATTCAGTTGAAAGATAACATTTTATCAATACTTGCTATCATGTAGCTGGTGTTTGGTAGCCAGCATGGCAGAAAACATTATGCTCAATCCAATACCTCACTAAAAGAAAGAGGCATTACACTTTATTGGCAAAAAAGGTTTGCAAGCTCTGCTTTCCCTAAGCTACTCTGAGATAGGAGCTACATGGAAGACCTAATCCTTCATTCAGATGCACCCAGCTCATATTTGCCTTTCAAGGCACTTAGTTCTAACCATTACCAGAGATGGCAGAACAAACCCAAACCACATAGAAAAATAAACCACTCCTTACCTAATCTTCCATGACTAGAGACTAGTTCAGATCAGGAAAGAAAAATAAATTAAAAAAAAATCCAACAACCACCACATAAACACTAAGAAATCTGGAAAAGCTGTTTATTGTATCCCTGTATATTCTTTAAACATATGCAGAGAGACAGCTGAAAAAACAGGTTTGACGAAGTTTTATCTTCATCATCTGTTAGTCATATACTGATTGGCAAATCTTTCTTTCAATTTGCTTTCTCTTAAAAAAAAATAATGACTGAACATTTCCTTTTTCAGGTAATTATCCATTACTTGTCTTTTAAGATTATATCGTTCCAAACAGTATATGATGATGCATTTAGACATCATTCCTAAAAAAACTAAATTAAAATAAAGCATTTAATTAGCAGTCCAATGTATAAAGTACTTTGAAGTGGAATATGGGGAAACCCATATCATCATCTTTATGGGCTTGGAAAGCAATAGACCCATTAATTAATGGGATAATGGCAGAAAATTAAAATCAGATGAACAAAGCAGTTGCTACCTGTAACCCATCACAAGGGTACAAAGTAGCCCCTCACAATGTTCATTACATATGATACAGATTCTCTATTTCTTGACCAGGTAAATGACAAATCCCTCTTTAAGCATCAAGCAGTCTCTCAAATGGAATTTGCAAAAGCCTAAGTTTGAAACACATGAGAAAGATTCTTTTCTTTGACCACTCAAGTAACTTTGAGACTCTAAGCAAAAATACTGGAGAAGATTCTAAGGTAGTTTCCATCACAACATCTACAAGGACTGTGTGCTCAAATGAATAATTGTGTAATCACAAAAATAATCCGGCTGGTGTCACGCCATTTTGTAGAATCATGCTATAAATACATGTTCTCAAAGGCATTCAGAACATGATATGTTCCTGAACAAAATCACTCCAAGAGAAAAGTGTCCATTCATTTCAATGTAGCAACATTTGCCTAGGGACAGCCATGTCGTTTCAGCCATCCAAATTTAATCCACATCACAGATTCAGAGCCCTTAGGAGAATACCTATCAAAACTTCTCTGAATCCCCACTTCTACACATAGCTGTTTTTATTGACATACATATGGCTAAGTTTTATTCCCAGTCTTCAATATCAGCACACAAGCTAACAGGCTGATGGCATGACAACAGAGACCTGAAATCCTCCTGGAGTGTTGACACGGAGATTCTTCTGCAAGTCCATTTCCCCAGGAGTTTGCACCATTCTAATCTGAACTGACAGAGTCCTCCCTGCAGTCACGCAATCCCATATCCAGAAAGGCAATTCTCCTTATTGCACTCAGCTCAAACTGTAAATGAAATCACAGCTTAAGTACTGACTGCATGGCTGAAGCAGTCAGAACCCTTGTTCTAAGCACCTGTGGAACAGAAATTTTGAGTACGAATCCTCCCCCTCCAAACTGCTCTTCAAAAACACATTTGAGACATAAAAGGTATGGCTTATTACAGAAATGGCTCTACAGTTTCTACAAAGCCATTTCAAAGCTCTGCCTGATCTGCCTCATAAACACTATGCCAGAACTGAGGTTCTTCCTAGTACTGAGCATGAAATCTTTACTATGAAGGGCAAATCTTCTCTGCAAGGCAAATCTCCCTAGAAAATGAACAAGAAAGAAACAAGAAAAAAATCTGCTTTGTGGCTACATATATATGCCATATATGTATAATTAATAAAAGCTACCATACATCAAATGCATTATTAATAATAGTTTTCAATTATAAAAGACAAATCTACGTACCTCTTCATGGTTACAAGCAGTACTTACACTTGACTTCAAAGGAAATAGCATCATAGTAGCATTTCCAAAACACCTTTTTCAAACTGTTTCAAGAAAGGTAACAGGTCGAGATTTAGAAGAGAAACTGGAGATTCAGCATTTGCCAAAATGTAAGTTTCTGCAGAAATAAAATTATCTTGATACTTTTGTTTCAGAAATAGTTCTGAAAATAGCCTATAATCTGCAAGCACACTTAGACATTTGCCCCTTAATATTTATATAACTACCATGTAACATCAAGCTATGATATGGAAATGCCTTTTCTCTGTGAAGCTCTGACCTCAATTTCAACCTCTGAAGACTGACAAACTTGACATACTGGTAGAGTTTCACATTTATGCAGATTTGATTATGTCCTTGTCTCCTTGATTTAAATTTAGAGAACATACTGGGTAACCAGCTGAACAGCAATCAAATCCAATGAAAACCAAATTTACTGTTTCCTTCTGCCTACCAAGGAGAACACAGGAAAACAATGGAATAGAAAGAGAAGAGTGTAACAAGAATTAAGGTAAATATTTTGAGTGCTGCAGCTCAATACCAAATATTGAGTACTTTCTTGTGGGCTACACAGCAGGAGTTCATAGCTCCAAACAGTCAAAAATAAGCAAGTCCAGAAAAGGGCAAATTTCCAGTACTCCTCTAGCAGTGGTTCCTCCAATGCAAAGATAAAAAGCCAGGGGGAATCCCTCAAGAAATTGGCTGTAGTTGATTTTGTCAGCTGAGGTGCCCTTGTGTCAACTATTGCATTTCCATTACCTCCCAGTACCAAACAGAAATTATTCTACTCCATTTAAACATTTAAATTCATGCTGTAGTTTTGTTTGGGATGGGTTTTGTTCTGTTTTGGTTCAGGTGGATGGGGGCAGATGCATAAGAGGGAGGTCATTTGAGACAGCAAAAATTAAGCATTTACAGATCCTGTGCTTACTCTTCCTTGACCAGGTACATAAAAAATCCCTCCTTAAGTATCAAACACTCAAATATAAGTTGCAAAAGCCTAAGTTCAAAACACCTGAGAAAGATACTTTCTATTGACCTGTAAGGAAACTTTGAGACTCTACAGAGACATACTGAAATAGAATCTAATGCAGCTTCCACCCCAAAATGATTCACAGGGACTACAGTTGCATTAGAATTAATTCTGTCACAAAAATAATCCATTTGGTTTCACACAGTGCTGTAGAATCGCACTATATATACAGATTTTCAGACATTCAGAGTACAGCACATTTTTTTGAAAAATTAGGCTGAGAAAAATGCTTCATCGTTACAAACCATTTGTTCTTCAGTCTCAAGAACAATTAGTTTAAGCTTTGAGATATATGCAAGTCATTTATTGATCCTGAAAAAAATGGAATTGACAGAGATACCAGTATATAGCGAATTTTAAGTTCATCATTATATACTTTTAATGCCTCATGTATAAGTTTTTCTGCATTTCTAAGAATGCAAATCTGCTTATCACCATATAGAATTTACTCTGTGTTTACAACCTTCATTCTCAGAACCTTTACAAAGAATGAGAATGTCCCACTCTGCATTCAAAGTTCAAGTGGGAAAGTTGTTTTGTAGAAGCTCAGGGGAACAGCTGGACTCAAGCTCCATCACATTCACATCAAGTATGATGAAAAATTTTAACAGTTCTTGCATTGTCTTAAAACACATGGAGAGGTTAAAACAAACCAAACTAATCCAAACAAACCCAAACCCACAAACAAACAAACAAACAAAAAAAAAAAAAAAAAAGGAAAAGCAGAACTCTATGGAGAATATGGATCACCTTCCTAAAAAGATTATTAGAAAGAATGAAAGTGGATGTTGTGGCTATTGTCTAACCAGCTTGAGGGAGAACTCCTTGGTGTCACAATTTCATCTGGTTTTGTCCTACTTAGCATATCCCACTTATGTGCATTTCTAATTCAGTAGAAAGACTACCAGAATTGCCAGTTGATAACAATTTACATTAAATTAATGCAGTTATTCTGACTTCTAAATGATGAAACAGCTGAAGTACTGTCAATGTGTAGCCTTCTGCTGGGATTCAGATCAATATTGTCCCAGTGCCAAGACTAGTACTACTTTTCTACACCTACCTAAAAATAGTTGCCATGCTTCACAGCAAACCTGACTTTTATTAGCAATTTTCCACATCTGCTAGCCCCATGTTATCCCTCATTTTAACTAGGATGACCAAATATTCCAGTCTGTTCTAAAATAAGCAAGCAGTAAGCTAATAATCCTTCTGATTTTTAGGAACATTGATATTCCCTGTACTAAAAGGTCTGGTGTTAATTGCTCAAAATTAATTCTATGAAGCCACAAAGAATTAAGAAGGAAAGAACAATTTGAATAGGACTAACCCTGTAAGACAGGAAAATTCGAATTACAAGCATGCATTGAATAAAATACTTGAAAAATATTAAAATAATACCAAAAATGGTGGCTACCAGCTTAACAGCTGTCAAGTGCAACTAAGAAGCTGCCCAATACAAGAATCTGAGAGCAGATGGTATAATTTCTGAGATCTCCCCTGTGCAATTACAGCACCAATGCTGCTTTGCAGTATGTCTGATGAGTTTACACTGCTAAAGGTATCTCATTGGGAATGTCAAAATGGACCACAAAGAAAATCTCCATGCCTGGAATTTGGTGAATGGAAAATATTTATTTATAGAATTATAGAATCATTAAGAATGAAAAATATCTCCAAGATTGAGTCCAGCCTCTGTCCGAATACCTCCACATGGTGAATGAAACCATAGCTCTAAGTGCCACAGTAGTTTCCTCAACACCTCCATGGATGTTAAGCATTCCAATGCTTAACAACTCTTCCAGCGAAGAAATTTTACAATATGTCCAACCTGAGCCTCCCCTGGTTCAGTTTACAAATATTTGATAAGTTGTTTTTCAGTCTGTAATTGATCTTAAATTTAGAAGATGAGAGAAATCCACTTTCTTGAACTGACTTAAGATACTACATCTTCTCTGATGGAATATTAATATGAAGAACATGTCACTGAGTCACATCACAATCACTCCACCATGCCACGCCATCCACAGCCTCATTCATGGAGGTTTACTCCTCCTTGTAGCAACAGATACATCCTAAGGCCTTTGCAAAGCAAATCCAAACTGATTCCACACAGAAGAATACTGCAATCACGCACAGTCGATCCATATTTTTATTCCACCTCACATTTTAGTTTTCAAGGTTGCCTTGTTTGGGTTCAGAACATGCAGGCTAAAATTGGGAAGGAGCAGAAGGCAATGTGCAGGGGAAGAAAGAGAGTGCATGAACAAGCCTTCATGTAAAGGACAAAAAGTTGCAACACCACGGGAATGCAGTTCTTCCCTTTGTGAGGCTGAGCACTGCCTCTGCCTCCCCAGAACCTGATGCAGAAAACCTACTAGCACTACACACACGGAAATATAGACATGAAGTGACTGCCTTAAAACACTGTGTACTTCCTCGCGTGGGAAAGGCCAGCAACTGTGCCTTCCTGCTGCATCTATTGTTGTAACTATCACTGCGAAGCACTAAGGCATCAGACAATTAAGTTGTAATTGAAAACAGGGCTCAAACCAATCATCTTCCCAAACATGCTGTGCCTGTCCCTACACACTCCCCCTTACGTGCCTTGTCATCTTCCTTTCACAAACATCTGATGCATCTGTGCCCTGCCACTCGTGGCACACACGAACTGTGTCACACCCCCACAGAGTACCACAGCCGCTCTTCCTCCCCACTGCAACCCTCCTCACACTTGTGCTCCGTGTCGTGCCATCCTCACATACAGGTGAAACAAACCTTGTGCCCGCCACACTCACCCCATGAATCTATTATAAATGCAATAAATGCACCCGTGCACACACATCACAACATCACAGCCACGCACGCTCACACACCCAAGCCACTGCTGCTCTGTACACACAAATACCATACCCTGTATCGGCTACGTATGCCCAGGACTACGGATAATCCTTGCCCCACCCATAGCATACGTGCCTTTAAAAATATCCACAGATTATGCCACACCCAATATTCACTATATATACACACAGGAACAAGCCCGTACCAGACCGCAGCGGGCAGACACGGCTACATACGTACGGTGCCATGTCATGGCCCCGCACACAATGCCACATCTCTGCTACAACACAAACACACCATACCCGGAGCCCAAATCACAGCAGATACACAGAGAGGCACAGCATTACGCTCATTGTGTATCTGCTATGTGCACACATCCCAGGCCACACCCTGACTCACGGCACATGCATACGGATACAGCACAGCGCCCAAACCCAGCATCCCGCGCATCCCCACGGTGACACCCCATCCCTGCCCTGCGCACCGACACACGCCCTGGCTTTTCCTCTCGACTTTATAAGGGGCACGACACACCTTCATCATTGCCCGGACGCCCTACACACCCATATAAACACACCATGTAAACACACCATCCCTCCTGTGTTATCCAGGCGGACAACACACCTGACTCGCGTCACACGCCAGGCAGAGCCCTGCCATGGCTGCTCCGGCGCTACACGGGAGGAGGAGGAGGCGGCAAGGCGCCCGTCACACCTCGCCCCAGACACGCAGGCATGTGCCACAGCGAGGGGCAGCGCGGCCCCACCTGCTCTGGGCAGGCACGCAGACAGACAGAGGGGCAGACGGACAGAGGGGCAGACAGACACTCTCCTTTCTTTTCGTCTACAGCGCGGGTAGGCGCAGCCCCGCGCCGGGCCGCACGCCCAGCCCCGCATCCGCGCCCCTCGCTTCCCCGCCCGCCACCCTCGCCTCGGGCTGAGCCGCCCGGCCCCGGGGCCGCTCCGCACGGCCCGGCCGGCACTCGCTGCCCGCCCCGGGCGGCCGGGCCAGCCCGCTGCGGCGGGGCGGCGGGGCCGTGCCGCGGGCTCCTCACCATGGCAGAGGCGCGGCGGCGGCGATCCCGGTTGTCCCGGCGACGAGGAGCCCCGAGGAGGGCGCCAGGTGCCCCCGCCGCCGCCGCTGCCGCCGGAGCCGGGGCGGGGCCGCCGCGCGCCCGCGTGACCGGCACCGCCCCTGCGCCGTGGGGCCGGCCCGCCCCGCGCCGCCTCCCGGGGGAAGGCGCTGGCGGCCCCGAGGGAGCGGCCCTGAGGGCGGCGGAGGGGCGGGGCGCTGCCCTCCCTCCCTCTCGGGGCTCTGCGGGGTGCTGCCGGCGCTGCCAGGTGTGGCTGCGCCCTCCGCCGCCCGTCTGCAGCCTGGATTTGTATTGGGCAGCGTGATCTCCTGGAGACACCGAATCGTGGAATCGTCAAGGCTGGAAGGGACCTTAAAGATCATCAGGTCCAACCATCAACCCAGCGCTACCACTGGAACCTCTAAACCGCTAAACCACATCACCCAGATCCAGACACCTCTTAGACACCTCCAGGGATGGGGACTCCAGCACCTCCCTGTGCAGCCTATTCCAATGCCCGACCACACTAAGAGTGAATTTTTTTATTTTCTAATGTCTAGTCTGAATCTCCCTGGTCTCAGCTTCAGGCCGTGACACCTGGTTGTCTCACTGCAAGGAGGTAGAAGAGGCCAGCTCCCACCTGGGTACGATCTCCCCTCAGGTAGTCATGGAGAGTGATGAAAAGTTCAGCCTGAGATGCCACCGTGGCAGCTGCAACTTGCAACCACGGCTGTAGATTACCGGGGGACGATAACATCCTAAATCGCTACGGAAAAATCCACAAAAGCCGGCCTGTCAGCCAGCCAAGAGTTTTCAGGCAATGCATGCTGTCAGTAAGAGCACGGCTTGCTTCTGCAAACACTCTCTGCGTAAAAGCTCTGTGAAAGCCAAACACAACATTGTTAGTAGCGTGCTTGTGGGTCACATCTGTTCAGCAGTCACAATACCCCATGCAAAAGTGAGGAGATGGGAAAAATCATGAGGAAAAAATTGCCCCAGCAGATATTGTTTTCTGTTGATTCAGTCCTTCAGGTTTCTAAGAATCATAAGTAGTTGTTGCAGATGAACAAGAGTTTGCTCTTTGGAACGAGCTGCCTTCATTCCTTTAAGGAATGAAACATTCTGGTTTGATTAACAGTAAAAAATAGTTTCTTATGAAAGTGTCCTTTCTCAGAACCCGCACGGAAATAGTTGGTACATGCACAGATCATTTGTTGGCACATCTTTGAATCTGCTGTCTTCTACTCTCCAGATTTTGGCGAATGACCTGGTTGGTACAGCTGATCTGGTTTGTATAGTAGGGAAGAAAGCCTCAGAAATGTGAAATATGTATAAACAATTTAGACATGTTCAGCTGAATTGCAGAAGGCCCAGACTAGCAGTTTCTAAATTCTATTCATTCACATTTAGAAAAAGGAAAAGATACATGATACATTTTTTAAAAAAATTATTTCATATGGCAATTATCTGGACTGTATTGTAAGGATAGTGACAAATTTCCCTATCACAACAGTAAAAATAAAGAAATCTAGGGAATTAGAATCAATTATAGTTGCAGCAACCTGAAGGAAAAAAATTATCTTATTTTGCAAGAAGAAGGGGCATTACAAAATATCCACCATCTTTGATGATGAGGAATCCAGTATAATTAGCTAAATTTGGATGTGTTTTTGCAAGAGATGCAAGACAGGAGGCAAATGTGTGAGCAGACTCTCCATTGCCTCAATCAGTTCTCATTTGATTGAAAACTGTCAGAAGGAGCGAATTGTTGCAAAATAGATTTGAATCAATATTTTATGTATTAAAAAAGACTATATGAAAAAAGATGTCTTGTTTCATCCCACAAGAAGGAGAAGACAGCCATACATTTGCCACCTATGGATATATTTAGGATGTGAGAGACAGAAATCCAGCCTTCTGGGTCTGGACCAACTAGTGGTGTTATAGCACCACACTACTGATATTTTGGACTCCTTTTGTCCATATTGTGGTATCACCTGAAAATTCAAAAAAATTTTAATCAAAAAACCCCTGCTAGCTGAAGAAGTCCATCAGCTGGGACAACCACAATCTCATAGCTAGAAAGGAGTTTATATAAGAGTTTTGAATTTAAGAGTAAATTTCTTTCCCATTATCTAGGAGATCCCCAATGCAGCAGCTGGGCAGAGGTACCCAGGCAGAGACACTGACACCATTAAACTCGATCCATGCTAGAGGATCACTTGGCTGCTGTTCACTCAGGCTCATCAAGAGTTATTCCCAGCTGCAACATCAATTTACAGTCCTCCTTGCCAGTTTTCTGCATTTAAGCCATTCCTCCCAGCTCTGACAAAGTGGCATGGTGCATCCTCAGCCACCTCAGCCCTGGATCATGAGAAGTCTGTCATTGCTGCCAGGCAGGGCAACCATTCAGAGGGGCCTTTGAAAGCTGCAAAAATGGTAACCTCAAATTCTGATGGGAATCTCAGGACACTGAGCAAAGGCAAATGCCAAATCCTGCATCTGTGATGAGGCATCCCTCTGCAAGAGCACAGGCTGGGGCAGCTCTGTCCATCTCTGGTGGACAGTGAGCAGAACATGAATCAGAAGTGAGCTATGCATTAAAAAACTGCTACTTAGGAAGGAAGTAGCTTGGAGGCTGAGAGAAGTGATTGCATCCATCTATTCAATACCCATGAGGCTGCATCTGAAGTGCTGTCAGCACCTCTGGATCCTCACCATCAGAGAGGTGTTGACAAAATGGGCAGAATCATGTGTAAGAACACTACAAGTTTTGGGGGCTGCAGACTGTGCCAAGCAAGAGGAGATCTGGTGTTCATTTAATCTAGACAAGAATCCATGAGGGATCTAATTGCAAGCTTCCACTACCTAAAATGGTAGTGGAATACCTAAAATGGGGGTTATAAAGAAGATGAAGCCGGACTGTCCTGTGAAAGACTGAGATAATGGTCACATGTGGCAGAAAGGGAAATTCCAACTGGATATAAGAGGGTTTGTGGCAGTAAGAGTGGCTGTGCTCTAAACCAGGGATCACACAGACACAGGTGTCAGATGTTGGAGATTTTCAGCACATGGCTGGACAAGGTCATGAGTAACCTGCACTTACTTACAGGACTTATAGGAAGCCTTCTGAATGTCAGCCAGGCAGTATTTTCAGGCACAGACAGATGATGTGGGAAAGCTTTGTGTTTGAGACATTCCCATAACAGCCATTTTTCCTAGATTTGATAGGTCAAGGTTGGTCCTTCTTTTGTGTTCTCATTGTTCTAGAAAAATTCAAAGTGATGTTTTTAGACTCAGTTTTGTGTTAGTGAATCTCTGCAGCAGAAAATTACTTTATGCAAAAAAAGAACAAAAATTCAGCCAAAGTCTTTGAACTTTGCCACAGTCGCTCAAATAATAATAATGAGCTGGCAAAGTTTGACAATTATCATCTGTGTGAGAGACTTGGATAAGCCATGGCATCAGTCCTGTAAGTGTCTGTGTGATTGGTTACCCTCACCTACTGATATAATTCAGTAAGCACGAAACCAGAGGGTTCCCCCATATCCAGCTCCAGACTTTTCTCACTAGGCACTCCTTCTAATATGGTATATTTAAATTGCATTTCAGAGCACACTTTCATTTGCCATGCAGAAGGATCTCTGCTTGGGTGTTTTTAATTTAATTTCCAGTTTAAGTAAGAGGTGTTGAAATTTCTATCACATTTGCCCTTAGAAAATATTTGTTTGGGAGAACTAGTCTGATAAAAGTTTGGAAAGGTAACTTGGGTTCCAGAGAAGGACACAGTACATATGTTTAGCTGCTGTTGCATATGTCTGTCAACAGCACAGAGGGTACAGACATTTGGTAGCACTTTGACCATGTATGGTTTCCCCAGTAGCCTAGCACAGTTGGCTGGGAGCTATGCTTAAAAAAAATGAAGCAAAATTAGAGGTATAAAAAGTCACTGTTGTAAGATTTGTGTGGTTGCAAATAAAAATAAAGCTTAGGTTCACAAGCAGAGTGGTATTTTATTGCATGTCCTAATGTTCTGTCTGTGTCATAATAAATGCCAATAAAACTTACTGTTTAATACTCCTTTGAATTAGTGCCCATTTGTTGCAGTCATGTGAATATATTGGGGTGGCAGAAGCAATGATGGAATAGGATACCCTTTGCAAAGTACAATAAAACCCTTTGTTTACACACTGTGCTGCAGTGCTTTTTGGTTTTTTAAATCTTTTTAATTTAAAGACATTTATAAGCCACTCACTAAAGAATACAAATGTGAATTCTTAAAGATGCTTTACAAAGCCTTTCTTTCTCAAGCTTTGCATTTTGGGGTAATGTATGTATATTTATTTGCATAAAAGTACCAGAAAAAAATTCTCAGCTTGTTACACTCAAATTATTCATAACATTTAGCAGACCTAACATTTGAATTTAGATTATGTGTGTCATAGCTTCCAACAATTCAGCTGTTTGAAAATTATGTTTGATAAACCCATTCTATGCTGTAAATCAAATATTGTAATTTTCCAATAATGTTAGTTTGCAACTGTGAAATAAAAGCCTTTTAATGTAGTTAGGTGTTGGTCACCTAAACTAAAAATCCTTGCATCTGTTTTGTCTTGGGAGGTAGAAAACTGAATGGAGTTTTATTGAATAAAAGCAAAGGAGGAGAAAAATCCTAGAATTTTAAATGAAGAAGGAAAATTATTGTGGTCAAATGTCTATGCAGAGTATCTATTTTCTCTAAACTTTGAAAACATTCTGTTGCTTTAACAGAAGAGATATTTTATGCTTCTGGCATTTCCAGTATCATATAGTTCTTATTTGAGATTCCTTAAATTTTAAGTATGTGCTTGGTTCTTTGAAAAGCAAACATTGTGAAACCCTAGACTCTTTGAATTGGACTTAAATGCAGAGAGGACCTTCTCATCTGGCTCACCAGCAAAAGGTTGGAGCACAGTAAGGAACACAGATGAAGAGATAGCAAAGACACCTAACTTATATAGTTATTGCTCCTTTTGGTAATGATGCTTTCCCAAATTGCCAGTTTGAACTTTATGCCTGAGGTTTTTCTTTTGTTGGCATTCAGTTGCTTCAATGCACAGTTTTGGACACAGCTAAGTTTTAAGCATCAAAATTAGCTGCTTAGGCTAGAAGAACATGTTGTCTTTACAAAGACCTGTGAGAAGTAAAGAATCCATGTGCTCCCTGTTGACTGTATAGGGAGCCTGGAATTACATGCCTCAAGATGCAAACACAAATATATGTACAAAGTGAAGCATAAATATTAATGCTGTCAGGATGTTTAGTGTTTAGGGTTATGGGCCCCTGGGTGGGACCACTGTATACAGAAACAGTGGGAGTCACAAATGGCATGCCCATTTAGATGTCTGTATAGAAACGATAGATAGGGTAAGATTTTTAATTTTTTTTTTCTCTTAATGGATTTTCAGAAGGGTACATTTCCACTGAAAATTTCAGTGTAATTCTGTCATTGGCACTGTTAGTTCTCAAATTATCCGATGGAGCATTTTGTTCCCAAATGCCCAGGAATCGTTTTTGTTTCTGTTCTAAATCAAGATAAACTGCAGCGTGGCCTGGTGTGACCCCTGTTCAATGTCACACAGCTGGGCAGAGGCAGGGTTAGAACTAGAAGGAAGGCATTACTGAACATGGTGTGTACACTTCTAGCGTGAAACATGGCCTGCCTGAATGTCTTCCCAAAATTAAATGAACATTTGCAACCTCAACTTCTGTCCTCCAGACTCCCATTACTCGGTAAATTACTTGTACTTTGATTTCTCAGGGACTATCAATGGCAGCAAGCACTGCTTTGGATAGCAAGATGGATCCCTAAATTGCCTTCTGTGGGATAAAAATGAGAACGAGGGTTTTGAAGGAGGTTTAAACAACTGCTAAACCTATTACTAACGGTTGATTGGAAATTTTGTAACATATCCAAAAAAGCGTGCAATAATATCGAAGAACATGCAAAATATAGGCCAAGACCATATTTCTAAAGAATTTCCATAATTTCTACATTTTTATGTAGGAGATATCTCTTAAATATTGGATACATAAGAGATAAAAATAGCTTCAGTTTGATTTGCATGAAATGGTGACAAAATCCTAATAGCAACACTGCAACTGTTGTAATAAGCACATTCATGAAGAGAATAATAAATTATGAAGGATGAATCACACTTACTTCATATTGAATATGTTATTTAGAAAATTTAGGGATCTATATACAGAATATATTTTTGTGTCCCTTCACTGCCAGAAAAATAAAGGCACACCAGAAAAATACAAAATGTAGCTGTTTCTTTCCTCAGCAGTCACAGAATTAAATTAATCTGCATTCTAATTCTACTGGCATTCATGAAGATAGTTCAGGAATTCATACTCTGAATTTCCCTTTTATTTTCTTTTGATTGTACTTTATTTGGAAAACAAAAATTTATGATGCTGTTTTAGTTTTCTGAAGGACAAGAGCTTTGCAGGAATAGAGATTTTCCAGAATTACATCAAATAACAGCCACAGTGTACCTCCTATAGAGAAAACATTTCAGACATACAGAATGGAACAAATAATCACTCTGGGGGAAAGATCCCAGTTTCAGGAAGTCCATTGGAGAAATGACAGACATCAGTAGGTCAAGGTTTGGCATGGTTTAGGGTTTCCTTGGAAGTCCATGAACATTTTATGTCGAGTGCTAAGTGGTAGAAAAGCATTTACCTCGTGTGTGGAGGGACCCTGATCCCTTCAATAATCACTGTTGGTCACATCTGACATAGGTGTGATGTCCCATGGCTCCATGGGAGGAAGCAAACAGATTTCCCTGAGTTGTTCCTTGTAGAGCCTGAACATCACCTGCCTCTGTGGAAATGTAAGTGACATCTGCAGACAACACAGAAGTTGGGTGCCAGGTCTCACATCCAACTGCAATGTCTCTTTTCTTATGCCAATTAATGTGTTATTTAAGGTCACTTGCTGGAACGTGCCTTACCTTCTGTGTTGTTCATCTATAGGATTATTACAAAGCCTGTGCATTTTGTTGCATCTGTTGCCTGTGTTTTCTGCAGCAGACTGATTGACCTTACATGCTTCCCCTTCCTGCCAGTCACACTCTGGCTAACAAGGAAGGCAGGAAGCAGACAGAAAATGAGCAGGCTTGGGATCTCTGAAACTGTGGGGAGAAGAGTCAGAATTTGGAGGAGAGTGAGGATGGATGAAAACCAGATGTTTTGCAGAGGAGTGGTGGCAGCAGGGTGAAGCAATTGCAGATTTCAGGCAGAAAGAGTTATCATTGTTAAAAGTGTGAGTTTGATGCTAAGCTATTAATACCAATAATGTATAGTGTGACTTTTTGTAGTGCCATCTTCTGTTCTGAGAAAAAGTATCAATCCTAAAGTGGCAGCGAACAAGGTCATCTTATGCAAGGAAGGTAGAAAAAAAGATTTTTACATACCAATTAAATGACTTGGCTTGGAAATACTTGTTTTATAACATTCTGCAGTGTTATTATTTCTTCCTGATGTTTTCCCTCTGATTTTATGTGGTTGCACTGGAATTATCCGTGGTCATCCTTCTGCTGTATTCCTGGCATTTGCAGACTACAGCAGCAGAACAGGGTTGAGGTGGGGATTTGGGAGATAGGGTGTTGGAAGAAAAAAAGTCAAATGGAAACACCAGAAATCTCTACATTTCCCAAGAGTCAGCTCTATAGAGGTTATTAATCAGGAAGAAGTGCATGGTTTTGGACTATCCTGAAAATTCTTCAGAGTGCAACCCAGCATTCTTCTGAGTGCACAATGTCAGACAGGGTAAAATCAACACATAGGAGGTAACTAAAGTGCCCTTTTCCAGCAGCTGTTTTTCTGAACAGCACACATAATGATTTAGTATTACAGAATCACAGAGTAATTCAGCTTGGAGGGGATCTCAGGCAGTCATCCTGTCTGACTTGCTGCTCAGAGTAGGATTGGCTCTAAGATCAGAGCAGGTTGCTTGGGACTAGCCAGTTTGGTCTTTAAAACCTCCAATGAGGGAGATGGCACAGTCCTTCTAGGTAACATGATCCACTCCCTGATTACCCTAAGAGAGAAAAAGGACTTCCTAATATTACCTAAAAGCAGGTAAAAGCCCACTTTTTATCTTGTAATTCTTGTCTCTTGTGCTTCCATCCTGTACCACTGTGTGAAGAGCCTGTGTCTATCTTCTCAACAGCCTCCCCGAGAGATATTTGCAGTCTTCTATTAGGTCCAAATTCTTCCATCCTCTAGACTTAACAAGCTGTGGTCCTTTGGCCTTTTCTCACAGGACAAACACTCCAACTCTCTCTAACCATTTTGGTGGCTTTTCGCTGAGCTTACTCCAATTTATCTTGTACTGGGGATTGAAAACTTTATGCAGTACTCCAGATCTGGTCTAATAAGTGCTGAGCAGAGGGAGATAATAACTTCTCTGAAGCTACTCAATGTGTTCCTGTTAACATAGCCCATGATGCTGTTGGCTTTCGTTGCTGGCTGATGCTTTGCCTTGCTGCCTCCCAGGAAAAGAGACCTGTGACCAGAGGAGGGGATGCTACTTTGTTTTGGCTTTCTACCTCTTTTGTTTTGTTGGCACGGTCCTGGAGCCTGAAGGTTCCAGCTGTCCTGCAGATGGATGAATCAAAAGGTGCTTCTTCTCAGAAAAGGTGAGGATGGTCTAGGGCTGCAGATACTGCCAGATGCGCTTCAACCTTTGTGTAATGGACATCATAGAAGTACATGACTTGCATGTGCTGGCTCTACAAACACAGTGTCTGTGTTCCCTTTGTAATGAATGGAGACAGACAGGTTCCTTGTTCAGTGAGGCAGGAGTGAGGCACTGACTCTCTTAATTTTTCTTAGCAAAAGAAAAATTTGCTCCTATTATTTGCTTTTATTTTTTTTATTTTCCTTTGCTCCTATTATTTGATTTTCCTCAGCTGATCAGAAGCCTGAGAATCTTAATTTCATACCCTTGTTGCAAATCTGAGATCACTAACAAAAAAACACCAGTTCCACTTGCCTTATCAATTTTTTTAATTTTGCAGACATATTTGTTTGTCTTCACTTGTCCTTTTACCCTTTCCAGATGAAAATAACACTTGGCAGCAAGAATGGCCAAGCTGCAGAAATGAACTAGGAATTGATACTGAGGGGTAAGGCATTTGTATAAGCATATTTGTAGAGAACTAGGCTTTGGGTGGGTGGAATGTGCCTATTGCAAAGGCTCTGTGGTAAAATGTACTGGAGCATTACACAGAGGATCTGAAAGACACGGGTAAGCCAAACCAACGTATGTGTTTTTGTTTGCACTGTTTAGAGTGACATTTACAACACAGGGGGGGTAAACCAACCTCATTGCAAAAGGAACCAATTCTCCAGGCACCATGTGGATCAGCAGGAAGTGAAGCCTGTGCTCAGAAGAAGGCCAGAAGAGAAACTAGTACATTTTGATGGACTACCCAGCACTGCACTGGGGTCATGACAAGAGTGAACAATGAAGAAAAGCTGGAAGTCAATGTACTTAAATATCAGAGAAAGAGGAGCAGTCCAATTGCCTTTAGATCCCATGGTAAAATTTTTCACCTACCAAAAATGTATTTCTCCTCAGTAATATTTAATGGAAAACAGTGAAGTATTGTGGTGACAATATCCTTTAATAAAGTTATTTCCTGCCAAAAACAAGGTGTTTTCTGACAATTTTATATTAACCAAAGAATAAGTCAGCTCTTACGTAGCACTTAGCCTAGTCAGATACCAGAACATACCATACTTCAGCTCAAAAGGTGTGGTCACAGGTAGATGTAGCTGTAATATGTTTTCCTTGAATTTCACCAATTAAAGAGCACATGATTTGGCATTCACAGTAGATGTTTAATTAAAATGTTACTGAAACTACTCTCATTTGCTATGCCACAACTTCACACCATGCATTCATATTCTCAGAGATGCTATTAAATTTATCTGCTATTATTTTCCCTGTAGTTAGAAGTAATACAGACAGTCCAAACATCTGCTACAAATTATACATCAAATTACCTAAACCTGTCATTCAAATAGCTCTTTCAACTTTTTCAAACCAAACAGTTGTATCTGATCTGTGTCCAGTCTGGGGACAGCTGTACTTGCCCATAAGATTGCACGTGCAGCAGCTGTGTGTGGACATTTAAGCTGAAGGTTTTAAAACAGGAAAAATTACAAAAGATATTGAGACCTCTGAAGTTTGGAAATCAGTAGTAGGTAACTGAGTAGGTGCTGACTTATGAGTCAATCTTCTGACTCCTCCTGCTCATTGTTAGAAAATGGTTTGTTGCTGGTGTTTCCATAGCCAAGATTTGTAGTCAGTTCCAAAGTGCAGAACCCACACACATACAAAGAGAGTTTATTTTACAATGATAAACAAAGTGAACAGCTACTTCAGACCGGTGATTATATTGCGCTGCAAGTCTAGGAAGATAAAAAGTTGACTTTCTAACACCTCTATTTTCTTTCAGAACCACCAATTTCTTTCTCCCTTTTACACTTTCTAATCTCCAAATTGTTTTTTAAAATGGCACAGCTTATGTGCATGTAATGCTTTTCATCCAGAATAATGCCAAAGTGCCATACAGACCCAGCATTGTATTAGGAAAAACTTCACAACAAATGCATGTTTCTGTATTGGCACTCTCTAGAAAAAGGACCCTGTGTACATGACAGAAAGTATGTCAAGAAGAGGAGATTGTGTATATTCATGTATGATATAAATTGTTATATAAAGAGTGAAGATTAATGTACAACCTTCAATGCTGTCTGTATTTACTCTCCTTCTAATAGTTCAAGCATGTTAAAGACACAGTTAGTTAAGGTTTCATGATTTGTAGGATAATCAGTAGATATTCCTAGCTTCTCTAAGTTAAGGGAGAAAATGAAGTACAAGCCATAAAATGTACTATTAAAAAAAAAGAGAAAATTGTCATTCTGAATTTAATCTCACTATATAAATGGAGTTTTTATTTGCCTTTCACTTCTTCTGGTTTTTTGACAATAGATGTCTACAACTCTTCTTTTTCTGTAAAGGGCAAAAAAGCACAGATTTTATGATGATTGTTTTATAAGCGAAATTAGAATTGAATACTTTTTGTTTTACTTTTAGTGTCCAAAACATTGTCATAAGGTGTATAGCAATTTTGAAAGTGTATGATATTACAAGCCATATATTATATATAGCTAAGGCTTGCATTTTTGGAGTGTTACCTATATTTCCCCATAATGAGTTATAAACCTTGCCCTTGGTAAGTCCTCTGGGATATAAACAAGCTGAACTTTGCAGCTATTTATTGTCTCTAGAGGAGATTTAATAAAAATCTTGCATAAAAGCCTCTCAATTTCAGGGAATTTCAGTTCTAACTTTGACCCTAGTGTTTCAGCAAGGTCTAAACCAGGCTGAATATCTCTCTCCATAATTACAGTACTACAAAGGCAGCTCTATGCCCTTGTAATGACGTGAGACTCTTTCTCCTTTGCTTGTATCTCAGATCACCAAACTTTTCATAGAAAATCTACTTTGGGAGGAACCACTGAACAGACCAACCTTGCCAAAACTGCGGAGACCAAAACATGTAGCACCTCTGCAACTTCCATTTCACCACACAACAAGAAATGGCACACACTGTATCTTGGTATACTCTCTGAAAGTACTTCTGAGTCCTGGGTCTGTTTGTACATCCCATCTAATTGTTCTTGCACACCTCTTGTGTCTCCCCTGTGCCACTGTGTGCCCATGAGAACTGGCCATGAGTAACACTCACTCCCTTACTGAGACACATCAAAAATTTAAATAGGATCTCAACAACAGGCCTATCATACTGGAATGAATTTTCCCAGCAATGCCAATTGCCAGGCAAAACTCTGAACTCCTTATCCGTAGCGATAGCCCTGCTGACACAAGTACAAGGCCAGGCATTCAGCATTGTTTCCTCATCCTCATAAGCAGAAATGCTCAGTGGTGTAAAATTAAATTCCCTGTCACAAGTGTAACAAAACTGGAGCTACTCTACCATTCTCTGCCTTGTGGTTTTGATTATTTGCTCAAAACTCTGGTGACCTTTGCAAGGGAAGGAAGTTGCTGTGCCATGACACAAAGGCAGCAATCACCACCAGCCTGCTTAGTGGTGTGCCTGGAAATTGCTTGCAGTTTAGGAAAGCTTTATTTTTAATTTTCTGCATATGTGAAATAAATTATACTATGGAATGGTGCTGTCAAATATTTATTTAGTATCTCAGTACCTTAACTCACTTGCCAATCAGATAAAATTAGTTTTGAATTCTTTTGTACTGACATCATTTTCCTAACTTACAAATTCCCTCTCAGACAGAGAAGTAACAAATGTTTGCATTGGCCTGTTGTGAATAGCAGCGATGTTTAGGAATTTTAATGTACAGTTCAGTGTTTTCATAATGTCACTGTGAATCAGTGCTTAATTTTAGCTGGAGACAACTTTGTCCTTAAACAACTTTCTTCGTGTATTTTTCTATTTTCTAATTCAGCCTGAGTGTTAATGTTGGCTCCTTTTAGATGATTTGCATGGAGTTTCAAAGGCATAGGATTTCCCAAGACATTACTAAGCAGCAACAGTGGCTGCAAAGCCAAGTGTGTATTGCTGGATCAACAAGATTGGCTTCTAACAATCAAATAAAAAACATAATTGAAAATAATGACTAGTATTTTGAGAATTGTTTTACTGTGTGTGTTACAGTGCCAGCATCTTTCCACGTAATCCTGCTGATTATCTCTCATATAAATAGAATATTAACTTGTGAAGTTCATGAAAATAAGGTCTGATCCAGAATGTGTTGAAGTCCATGCAACCAGTTTAGTTTTTCTTCTCTGATATTTTCTTCATACAGGATGATAAATTGTTGTCTTATACTTTAAGCCTTTAAAGTATAAGACAACAATTATACTTTGTTGTCTTATACTTTAAAGTACTATACAGTACTTTAAAGTACTGTATGGTATGACGTACTATACAGAAGTTGAATCTTATTTGGATTCACTTTGTATTGCTAAAGGTTGTTCAAAATCCAAAAACTAAACACAGACAAAAATTAATCCACATTGTTTTGCTGAATTTGCTTGCTAAAATGTAGAAAATCTTGAACACATAAGTGCTCTAATAACACTGCATTCCTACTGTGTATTTACCTTTTTTCTTTGTGCTTTGCATGACTGAGAATTTTGTCACTGTCAACCTTCAGTCAGAGAATAGGACCTATTTGAATAAGTTTTGCATGGCCTACATTAAAAAAAAAAAAAAGGAAACTGTGCATGATATGATGGGAAACAATTCATTATGAAACTCCAGCTTTTTGGATTTCTAGTTGGATTTTGTACCCTAAAGTTTTGTGTCTGTGGCTGCCTTACTTATGCCTACATCACTAGTGAGAGATCACCAGAGAGATGAGTTCTTGAGACTGCTGGTGGGAAGGTTCCCGAAATCATCAGTGGTGAACAGTAGAAACACAGGAAGGTAAAAGCATCTCTGCCCCTTGTCTGCCTGGAGAGAAAGTGAATCTCTCAGTATATATGCTGACTGACAAAGGTAAAACCTGAAAGATTAGGTTAATTGCGTGGCTAGTAAAAAAAGTTACTTTCTTAAGTGTGTCATTTTTTAGAAAGAGGCATCACATCAAGTCTGTAATTCTAGTAGTTGTTTTACTCTTCATTGATCAAAAGTCCTAGCTGTACTTTTATAAGGACTGCTTCTGTTTAACTGAGCCATATCAGCTGTGTACTAGAAGTTGTAATGGAAACAGAAATTAGATATAACTTGGCTATACGGCCTAACCTGGTAATAGAGCCCAGCTTTTGTGGGACCATTTACATCTGCAGTTGTATGGAACAGTCTGTTACAGGATTATCCAAGAACAGTGAGCTCAGGCTGAAGAAAGCCCAAATAGTACTTTTGTACTCAGAATTTCTCAGTCATAACCAAGCATGTAGCTTTTTATTTTTTCACAATATGTTCTGCACAACCAGACCATAGAAAATATTTCTTCCACCATTTACAGTGAAGTAGGCCAAGAAAAAAAGGGGCTGAGGAACTGAGGAGCTGAAATTGTGGTGTATGGATGGACTGCTGAGCTTTATTTTTGTGTGGTTCATTGAAAAAAACATTTAAGAACTTTAACATTGTAGGTTGAGCTACCAGCACTGGAAGGGAACTGGGTCTGCAAGTAGATATATTTCCTTACAAAGTGGTCTGCTGACTGAAAATCTGGAGCAAAATCAGAGTTCAACTAATTGAGCCAGACAGCTTGTTAGACTGTCTTATAAAAGCTGGATGTCTGGCTAGATAACTTCTGGCACTTTGAAGAATAGGGAGGCAGATTTATGAACTGGACAAATGAGTGTTACAGTCAGGAATTTTTCTAACAGCTTGGCTCTATCTCTGAGACCCTTTGACTCTCAAAAACGTGCTGCTTCAAAGGCCACTTTCTGCCAGCTTTTAAATGCACCATTCAGCCTTAGATATTTTTGCAGATTTTAAGCACCTTATCTTCCTGTGCAGCTCAGGAAAGGAACAGGGTAAGTTTAGAGCCAGTTTTATTCCCATTCACTCAGTAACATGGAAATATAGAAATGGCAAGAATGTTTAGGAAGGAGACAGGTGTGCCTGCACACAGAAGAGGAACAGGGTGACATTAACATGCAGAAACAGCTTGGTGCACTTCAGGAAAGGTGAACCTGAATCTGTGATAGCATTGCTATTACTAGCATTGCTTGGAGACATCTGCCTTCCTCACACCATGTATGCAGTCATGGCAGGCACACAGCCCTGCAGTGCACCCACAAACCCCCCCTGCTCGCTCCTGCTTGGACAGGAATTGCTGATCCCCTTCCATGGCTCGCTCTCAGCAGTGAGCCCTAGCTCGCCCATTAGCCTCCATATGCTCGACCCTAGCAGGCAGCCAGCCCAGCACTGCCAAGATTTCTGCATTTGCTTCTGCCCTGACGGTGCTGCACGTCATTCCAACCCAGATCCATCACACTGGCCACCGCAGAAACCGAAACACTGTGGGCAGAGGAATACACAAAACAAGAATTTCTTGGAAAAACCCCAGTCGCTATCATTTGTAAATAGCTGTTTTTCTTCTTTGCGTGCTATTTCCTTTATGGATTCCACAGTTTCTGATTTCTGAGCTTTAGATCAGCTCAGAGTGGAAGAGATAAATTCATGCCTGGAAGGGACTGAAAAATAAGATAGCAGCTGCACAGAGAGGCACATGTCATGGGGTATTTTCAGTATGACCAGGGTGCCAGACACCTTGTCTACACAAACAGAAGGAAAACGACTGAGAACTGGGAACATCATCACAGGCTTGTAATTTTTCTGCTCCCTCTCATAATAAAACAAAATAAAAAATGCAAAGTTTGATGAGAGTTAAACACCCATCACAAAGATCTTGTCAAGTTTGGAGAAGATTTTTACGTAAGCTAAGCTCTTACTGAGACATCTTTGAGGCTGTTAAAAACAAAGCTAAGCAATACCCCTCACACCCAAAGTGAAGATAGGTGATGCTGTGGCTTAGCATGTTCCCTTTTTGATCTAGAGCACAAATCATGCTCACCACTTGCCAGTGTTGTCACACTGGCTTTCTTTTTTGTCATTATTTGGTCTTTGTGATCACAAGATGACAGGTGGCCTGGGGAACCAGTCACAGAAATGAGGCAGAAGAGTATTTTGTTTTCAGAGCCAGACTCAGAGCCCATCCACACTTGGGAATTGAGAAAGGAGAAAGCACGACAGTCACAAAATTCCTCTATTCCTTATTTCAATCACCACTTCTTGTTTTCACAGATTTTCAGGGTACACGCTGCTGTTTTGAAAACAACAGATTTTAACAGTCAGTCCTAAAACATCCTGCACTAAGATTTAAGGTAAGAATAGAAGAGGAAGCAAATGTATGGAGAAAGCTCAGACCAATTTTTGGCAAATCCTCTGCTTGATCTGTGCTGCACTCTTGCCAGCTCTAAGTGTTCCAAAATCATACGTGATGAGGGTGGCTTAAAAATAATCAATTTGGAGTTACTTTTTATTTGCCTTCTGGCTTAAAAATAATCATTTTGAGGTCCCTTTTATTTGCCTTTGGTTTCTTAGCCTTCAGGGTATGCTCAGATAATGTTTTCTCAGAAACCATGTGTGCTAGAAAGCTGCTTTCTCTTTTCCAAATAAAAATTACTATTTGTCAAGTCCAGCCCTTGCCCTATGCTAAGGTTTCATGTACCAAATAGCATAAGATGTGCAATAAACTAACTGCAGGCAAAACCATTCATCTTGTTCACCTCATGTTTTGCTTTGCTTGCTGTAGTCTAGGGTAGGACAGAAGAAGAAGAAAGCAGACAAGTTAGTATGAATAAAAACATGAGAACAGAGAGCTAGGGAAGGAGAGGCAGCAACTTAAGGAAACAAAAAAGAGAAAGCAGGGCAAGGGTGGAAACCAAGCTGAAGCAGGAAGATGGAAATATTCACCATGGGAAAGATTTAGCAGGAGAAAGCAGAGCTGACAAAGAGCAAAGATAATTCTGCCTATACCTGTCCTTAAGTATAACAGCAGCTTTGGAGCTCTGGAATCTATTAGGGCTATAAATAGCTATATATCTGTAATTAATTATTTCAAGTTGTGCCAATATTTAACTAGGAATTAGTGCTGCCAAAGCAAAAGGGCAGCAGCAGGTGGACCTTTGGAGACCAGGTATTTTCAAACTTCTAAATGCTGCACGCTTGTGTAGGTCTGCATTTATGTGTCTTCTACAGGGCCAAGTTAACGTGAAATTCAGAGATCTTTAGAGAGTTGGGTTGGAGGGACAGTCTTAGAATTCTTAGGTCTGAAATTGAATCTGCAAAATTTGCTTTCTTTAGCAGGCAACTCTGGTGAGGGCTATCACAGTCTGATTTTTTGATAGCGTGAGTATATGTGATACATGACTTGCAGAAGATTTGAAGGAACAATTCAGCAAAACACAGAAGTCTGGATATTTCTTCAGATGAAAAGCTTTTTCTCTATTTTAGAATAAGCTCCCCCTTTTACTTTTCTGTATGTTTTTGCTACTGTGTCTCCTGTAGCATTCTTACCCCTTGCATGTGATGTTGAATTGTCTTACCGTTGCTCTAACACTTTTGTGTTTCTCTCTCTGGCCCAAAAATTGGAGATGTCCTACTTAATGTCCATTGAACTGCCTCCCATCTTCTTTTAAATATGTCAGTGAGCTTGCAAGATTTCTGTAACATGAGCCATAACATGTTCTCTTTGCAACCATCTACTCTTAGAACTTGTGAAATAGGTGTGTCACATTCAGTACCTGCTTAGCCACTCCATGTGTCCTGTATCCTTATGGAATGAAGAGTAATTAACATGGTATCTAGTTAGGGAGGTTGGATTTAGCTTTGTTGTAGTTGGTGAGCCATATTTAATCTTGGTAAATGTCAGAACTTTCCCCCCCCTCCCAGATTTCAAATGCAAAGGCAAAATTAGAATAAGGTTCCTTGTATACAATCTACCTGGAAGGAGGTGTTCTCACTGAGTGATGAATACATAACCAGAGAAGCACTGATTCTGTGACTTAGATGAGAAGCCAAGATGGCTATTGTGATACAACTCTGACCAGTAAAAGGTTGAAACAAAGAAAAAACTTGAGTTTTCATTAACTTCCCTCTATTCCACCCAAAGGCACAGAATATTTGCACTTGGCATTCACATGCAAAGCTCTCTCTCAAGTCTCCTCCCTTAAGACTGCTTGGCTTAGTACTAAGTACTGGTTGTGCTCTGCAAAGGCAACAATTAGACTGAAAGAGACTAAAAAAGGTGACGCAAATAAAAAGAAAAGATGTATTGATAAATATGCTCTGACTAAAGACCAAACAACATCGACACAGGACTTATTTCAGGCATTATGTGTTGGGCAATAATTTATTGCTGATTTAAAATTGACATTTAGTAAAGTAACTTGGTCAGCAATACCTCAGCTACTGAAATTAGATCCTATTTATTGTATAATTAAATACTGGTTTGTTTATCAAAATGAAGTTTGTTTAAAAATTTATTTATTAATTAGCTTGCTATTTAACCTTCTTATTCCATAGACATTTTTTCTTTTGCAAATATTGAGCTTTAAATCTAACTTAATTTGATCCTTTAGAGCATCTTTTTCATACATTTAACAAAACATATCACATGCTCATGAGGCACACAGGAAAAATAGAAAAGTTCTCCAAGTGGGAAGCCTTAGCCACATATGTAATTTAGGCATTATCAGCATTTGATGAAGTCTGCACCATTAGATCCATGCCTGGAAGTCACCTATTGCCAGGTGCTGAGCTGCACAAATAAAGAACCAAGGAAAATATTTCTCCTTTTTTCTCTCTCTCCCTCCCTCCCTCCCTCCCTCCTTCTCCTACACCCACAGGAGCACACCCACCCACACGTGTGGGTGTGCGTGCATGCATGCACGTACACACAAAAACCTTCTGTTTTGGTTCCCTTCTCCCAGCTTCTTTGTACAATTACAAACTGCAGATGTTCCAAACTTCAGGGCAGAGCTCAGTTTTGTTTGCCAATGAAATATATGATTAATATGTTAAAAAAAAATTGCTCATCTTCTCAAAAGGAATATTCAACCCTTGAACTGGCCTAGGAATACAGAGTTATTTCGAATTTCCTTCTACTTATGGAGTTTAAATGATCAATTATTTGAGGACACACAGTGTTGTTTTCTATTCCTTTTTTTTAACCAAATGAGGGATAATAGGTCTTTTTTTCTCTCTAAATAAATATTTTAACATCAAAAATATCCTGGCTACTTCCACTGCTAAAAGAGCATGTTTTGATGTCCATTTAAATTTAATGTAACAACATATTTATATTTTCATGGGTTTTTTTAGCTAATAATAATCCACTACTATTTTTGTAGTGGGTAATAAAAATCAATGGTTGCAATGTTAGTAGCCAGGCATTTGTGGGCACACCAATTACAGTTCCTTACATTATTCAACTAAAACCCATTTGCAAGAGCTGACTACTTCCAGGGGCTGACAGTAACTCATAGACTTTTAGGACCATATTTTGGTACACAAATTATGGTATTGCCCAAACCCACCACCATTAGGGGGTTGTGGGGTTTGCCTTAACAGTTGTTCAATTGTTAGTCAGCTCCTGATGACTGGACTTAGTGCAAGGATGGAAGTGTAGTGAACTTCAGGTGTTTTGGATGGTATGTGGTGGGTAGTGTGAATGTGGTTTGAATGTTGTGTATCCATTTTCCTGACACAAACTGAAGGGTGCTTTGAAAGGGAGGAGATGCAAGGTGATGCCCCCAAAGTGAACCCTAACTATTGTAAAGCTGATGGCAGATAGATCTGCTGATATAAGTTGCTTGGGTATTTGACATACCCCCATGCTGCACATCACACCAGAAGAGCTGAGTGTCACCATGAGACTCAGAAGCTGAAATGTTGGAGGAAAGATGCAAAAAAGATGCAGGAGAAAAGATTGAGAGGAACCTGATAAACAAATGTTCTGAAAAGATGGGGTTGGGGGAATTGAGAAAACAGAAATTAGGCTTCCCTAGCCTACAAGCAAAAGAGCTTGATAATTTGCCTTCTATGCTCTTCTCCATGCTTCAATTCTCCAAACTCCCACAGTGGCATGGAAACCTCTGCTTCTACATGAGCTTTTCTAATCTACTCTCTGTTATACTAATTCTTCCAATGATCTTTACATACCACTCAGAAGCCTTATGCTCCCAAATGCTCAGTTCTCTATTTCTCAAGTACCTGCACATTTTGGAAAGATCACAGAGAGGTGTGAAACAAGTCTGACCTGAAAGCATGCTGTGTGGAAAAGGGAAGATGGGGACTGTGGAAGGTTATTTTCTTCCCAAGTACAAATGAGCAGCTATGACAAGAAAGACTCAAAGCTTCTTCAGCATTTCCCATTTTCCCATTCTTTATTGTCTTACCAAAAATTATAGTGACCTTAATAATGACATGCGTGGCTTGTGCAAGGAGGGAAGGCATTTCAAATATTGATATCAACAGCCTTGCTTTCAACTCGCTGTTCTCAGTTCTGCAGAGTTAGGAAACATGACAGCTTTATCCTAACTGTTACGTCACATTTCATCAATGTCATTTTCCCCAAGTGGAATTAGGAAAACACAGCACTTTAGAGTCTGCATAAAACTCTGCTTAAAAATACTACTGGCTTAGTGCAAAGCACTGTCACAAGTTCTTGCATAAGGTTTGCAAACTGCAAAGCATCCAGGCCAAAACTCACTTATATTTCCTGACTGTACCATGGCTGGTGGCTGTGACAGTCTGCCATAAAAACCTTCTGCTTCAGCAGAGCCCTGTAGTCCCTTTGGTTCAGCTGTTCCTTTCACTGGGACCTATAATTCCAGGCACTGAGGTGAAGAACTTTCTCATTTGCGTTTGCTCAACAGAGCACTTGGTCACACCCCCAGCAGCCAAGAACCTGTGGGGTGGATCAGAGCCACAGGTTGGGCCACTTAAACATGCAATAAATAGATTTTAGTTTAACTGGTCGGTGTTGTAAAAGGCTGGGCTTTAGGCAGGCTGTGTTTAAGAGGTTTGCTGTTTAAATGATTAGAAATAGACTGGTGACCCACTCCCAGAAGGCACAAAAAATGTCAAGTCAATTTAGTCAGCTTGTAAGTTTTTGGTGGTTTAGTGTTTGACCAGTCAGCTCTGAACACCAGCCATGGCTCTGTGACACACCACCCTGCGGCAGGCACAGCACTAGAGGGCAGAGCTAACACCTGACGAGAGACTAGGGTGCCTTAAGGTCCAGGGAACATTCCTTAGACTGCAGATAAATGAACTCCTAGGAAATAGCTGGAGAAAGAAGCTGAGACACAAAAGTTGAAATATGAGGTGACTGGTAAAATAAATGACAAATTAATTGCTATGCTGGAAGCATGACAAACGCTATAACCATGGCCTTGTGTATTCCCTACAGCTGGTTGGGAGCATTTTCAGCTCTGAGGGACTCCTCCTTCTTCCATATTTGCAGGGATCTGTTTGCAAATGGAAGAACTGGACATGTCTCTTTGAAAACCAAAGCAGAGGTGCTGGAGCACAATTCTGCAAGGGGAAGGAAACTCCATGCTATGAGCTGTGTGCCAGGGAGGTGGCAGCTTTGCTGGGACCAAAGTCCTCCTGCCACTGGCTCTGAAGTATTCCTGGGTCTCCATGCAATGCTCACAGGTAGTTGGAGGCAGTTAAAGTGGGAGTGGATGGAGACAGTGTGAGGTTTTGTAATAAATACTGAAGGTCAGCTCTCATGTGTTGGTCTCTGTTGGCCCTGTGTGTGCAGGGGATGCAGCACAGCACCTGCTGAGGCAGGTACAGGGGCTAGTGAGGGCAGCCTGCTCTGGAAGAGACTCACAGCATCAGTGAGAGCTCAGGAAGGGACTGTCTCTTATCTGGTTGCTGCCCTGGGACAGAGAGAAGATGAGCCACATTCCATATTTGCTCATGCCATGCCATGCCATGCCATATATCCACAGTGTGGGGCATTCATCAGCTATAGACTGGGTAGATGGAAGCAGCCTTGAATTTAATTGCTCTCTCTCATCTAACTGCAGGTCATGGGTGGTGAAGTTTGGAGAGTGTGAGAAACTGGATGAAATAGTGAAATGGGAGTGTTTTCTCTGCAGGCTCAACATAGAAATCTAGGCAAAGTGATAGATTGTTATCCACCTGGACTTTTACTTATCCACCTAGATGTCCACAGAGAACAAAGATAAACCATTTGGGTAAACATTTTCTACACTGCTACATAACTTCCATCCTTTAAAATGATGCAAGGCCTCAA
Organism: Ammospiza nelsoni; assembly: GCF_027579445.1. Taxonomy (NCBI): domain Eukaryota; kingdom Metazoa; phylum Chordata; class Aves; order Passeriformes; family Passerellidae; genus Ammospiza; species Ammospiza nelsoni. The sequence continues at coordinate 50,158,339 of NC_080633.1, forward strand.
AAAAAGAAGAAAGTAAAAGTTACCACATTCCCCCAGCCAAATAACACCAACCAAGAGCAGCCAAAACTTTGGTTTACGTCTGTTTGTCAGAAAAAAGAATTGAATTAATTTTGTATATCACTAATATTGCAGCTGCTATTTTATGACCAGATATCTTCATTCTTTTATTGAGACTGCTCAGTCTTCAAGAAATGAAGTGTGATTTTTACAGTTTACATGGCAATGATTTATATGAGGGTCATGGCCTGTCACATGATAAGACCTGACCCCACACAGCATGATGTAAGTGTAAGAATCACACTCTTTCTTAGGGTCAGCAGCTCCATGACACAGATCCCTGTGTTCAACCCACCACCCACAAAGTGAGGGAAATATGTCTTTTCCTTTTTTAAAAAATTTTCTCCTTTTTTGTCAGCTCCCTGAATTACTTTCAGGTAGTTCTGCACATTTCTACTTTTTCATTTAATTAGGTGCAAACACTCTGTATAAACAAAATAAAAAGTTCTCTGCAGCTAGTAGACTGTTGCAGACTGCCAGACACCGAAAAATGTTTGTCTGTGTTGCCATTGCCTAATAATTCACATTTTATAAACAAAGAAATCTTTCTCTCTCACTTTTTTCTCTCACATTTCCAGTTAGCTTTTGGGGGTTAGAAGCTTGGATCCAGCTGCAGAATAAGAAGTTTGGATCCCAGTATACAGTAGGTGTACTATCCATGGAAACAATAGGTGTACAGTACTACCAAGGCTCCCTGCCTGCCTTTCAGTCACACAGACTCCATATCCTTTAGGAGATGTCATTGCAGTGCTTGTATGTAAATGCTACATAATCTGTTAGGTATTTCAGATCCCTTTACGTGGTCCTTGGGAAGACAAGTCATGATTCTTTATGTCCTTTTTCTAGCAGAAGGCACAAGACATAGACTTCCCCCATTACAATGATGTGATACTATGGAAGTATCTATAAAGAACTTGTGTTGATTCACTATAAGCATATCAGAACGGTGTGTAAAGTTGGTTATCTCCGTTTATATGTGAAGAGAGAGAGTCTGGAGAGGCTGTGCAGGCTTATGGGTTGATGTGCTACTAAACTGCAGAGCCCAAATCCTCTTGGTTTCCACAGTCCCCCAATATCTACAGAGAACCATTGTCAACATGTCTGGCCCATAGGAATAGGAAACCAGTTATTTGGTTGCATTTATACATGGATCAACTGGTATCAGAAAGCTGGGAAATGGGAACTCATACCTGGGGCATGGTATCACTGCAAATAGTTATAGAGTTATCCTCTAGTGCTATAATTCTGTGTAGATGCTGCAGCTGAGTGTAGGGCACTGAGAAAATTGTATGCCTCAGTCATTGGTGCATTTAGCTCCTCTCAACTTCAGCTCAAGACAGGACTTCAGAACTTCCAGAATGTATCATAAATTCTAGTAATCATGCTGGTTAGAGTAATTTACTCACCACCTTGCTCTCTTTCTGGATCTCTTTCTTAAAAAGAAAGCAGTGAAAATTTAGGATGCTTGGTAAATCTGAAGCCTATATCCCATTTAAATTCAGTTCTTCAAGCTAAATTGTGCAGACTGTCAACATCTATTGAAGCTATTGCATTATGCAGAGAATCAAGTTAAACAGAATGTCATACTTTAGTGATGGAAAAGAGAGGTATCTTTTTCTGAACAGAAACTTTATTTCTATTTATTCTGATATGAAAAGTGATCATTCCTATGACTTTGCCGCATTCTTTCTTCAAAGACTAGTTTCTTGGCCAGCTGCAGCGCTTCAACAAATCTCCAAGCATCTACCCAACTTGGCTTGAGATAGCAATTGTTTTGGAGTGTCTACTTGCTCAAGACTTTAGGACCCTAGTTCTTATCTTGAAGAGGCTCAAGATCATGTGTTAGAATCTGCAGAATTGGAGCAATGTTTACAGTGTATAAATTTTCACTGTCAGAAAGTAAATATTCCTAATAGTAGATATGAAGAGACCAAATACAATAATATGTAAGGTAAATAAAATTGTGTTGCTGTTTGCAAACGTGTCTTTATTAACTTTCATTTATTTTAGGTGCTTTATTTAGTCTTAACAATCCGCTCTAACTTGAATGACATATTCCAGATGTAAATGTGCACGGATGCTGTTCAGGCTGTAGATGTCCAAACCTTTATTGTGTGCTTCACAGCACACAAGTGTCTTGTGTGTGTGCATTCATACGTGCATGTACATGCTTTATAACCCAGTGCCTTCCTGTGTCTTACTCACTGCATAAAAGTTTGCACACAATGAAACTCTGTTTTATAAAATATCCCCTTTGGCACCTTCACTGCTCCCAAGGCAGGCATGATCTACCAGTGGTGTAAAGCTGCAGGCTCAATTAATCTTTTGTGATCTCTCATAATACATTGTATTTCATACACTGAATAGTCTGACTGATGTGTTGCTACAGTGCCATGAATGCCAGAGGTTCTGAGCAAAAAGTTATATCTGTTTCTAAGCATCTTAACTTCCAGATCTCATTTTGAGATTTTGGTTCCAAGAAGGATTTGCTTCTAACAGCAGAATTTTTTTTTTTTTCCTCTATTAATGTTGATTTCAATGCAAAACCATGCATATCTTCTAAGTATAAAACCTACTCTGCTGAGCTCTATAAAAATATTCCAAAATACACTAAGACCAGGAATTTTTGCTGGAATCTAAGACTGGAAGGACAACTCTTTGGCAGTGAAATACTTACCTTCCAGGAATTCATAACTGGTAAATATCCTTACCTTTCCACACTTACAGACTTCCTTTACAGTTGAGATGGGAAGGCAGGAAGAAGCCAGGTCATTCTACAAACTGTTCATGCCTTCAAAAAGGAACACATCTTGTGGTATTGTGGTAATTCTTTAAAATCAATAAGATGTTCTACTCAAGAATACAAGATGAGATTTTCCAAGACAGAAGCCAGAGTGGCAACATGCCTTTGCTTATATCAACACAGGAAATGAGCCAATTATAGCAAAACTAACCCAACAGACCTTAGGAATTTTAGATGGAAATCCAGAAGATACTGCCCTTTCCTCCACCTGCTTTGGCCAAACTCATGAGGACAACAAAGGGCCAACAAAGTCATCATCTCTCTGACAAGTGTCAGGGAAACCTGGAGCTATTGCTGTGGTCATGGTAGGTCTCTGTTAATGTCTGTGAGTCTTGCTGTAATTACTTACTCAGTTCCATGGAATCTCTTTGCTGTCTCAGTGAAAGTGTCCACCACTTTTTAAAATAGGGACAGAACAATTGGTGCATCAGAGGGTTAAAACTGCATTTTATGCCATTAGCTATGTTGCTAGTAAAAGAAACATAAATTCAATGCATGTTACAATTTTCTGTTTCCTTTTCTGTTATGTTGTATGTTCATTCCTGTTACACAGAGCATGGAGTTTCTGTTGACATAAAATGCACTTTTGTAGTTGTGTTATGCCAACCATCCTAGGTTAAGGTTGAAGTGAGAAAGAAACTTCCTATCCTTCTAATTTTGGGGGCAATCCTTACGAGTTAGGCTGGCAAGGCAACGCAAAACAACCAACCCTGCTGCCCTTCCTATTCTCTGGCTAAACAGAAAATTCAAAGCTACCTAAAACCTATCTGCAAGTTTTCAGCCTGTAGATTCATATGCCAGTTATGGGTATACAAGAGAGGAAGAAGGCTACAATTCTTTTGAAGTCAACAGGATCAGAGCATCATCTTCCCAAATTCATCAAATGAAGTTGTTTTAAATACTTCTACTGCTATGGTGTTACTTACTTCCTTGAATTACTTATACAGGAGTTCCTGAGCTTGAGTCATTTTTGTGAGACCAAAACCAACACTGCACAAGTTCATCATTCTCAGACCATGGCTGTAGCTGACTACACCTTGCCTTGGAGGACACCAGGACTTCTGGCAGTGAGAAGGGTCAGCTCCTTATTTCTGCTTCTGGTAGCTCATAGTTTCTTGCCAGACTGAACATTTCTGCCCAGCTTCAAATTTCTAAGGGAAAAAATTTTAAGAAGCTGAAATAAAAGCAAAATGGGATGGGAATATGAAAACAACATTTCTGAGCCCTGCTGAGTTCCAACAGCAACACAAAACTATTCCGTTTATATATTTAGCTAAATAAATCCTGGCATCACCACTAGTATGTTTCCTCTCATTGTGGGGGTTTCTTTTGACTTGTGTTGGGACAAATATAAGACGAATGCGAATGAGGGACAGATGTCAGTTCTGTAAGTGCTAGTGGGAACTGGAAACTCCCTTCAACAGCTGCTTTCAGAGTGCTCAAACCTGACCAAGCCCATTTATCTGGAGCAGGAGTGCTGACAGAGACCAGCTGATGGACCCCAGCTTCAACCTGCAGTTCGTCATGGCCGCCCCAAAGCTGGAATCTGGAACAGCAGGATTAATCCATCCCAGTGCTGCTCTTCAGGGAGGCTTGGTCACCAGGGTCCCGTGCCTTTGTCACTTGTCGTCAGCCCTCACCTGAGCACCATCACTCTCACTGCAGCAGCCCCTGACCTCAGCAAGGCACTGCTGGCTGATTTTGTGTTGAGGAGACGAAAATCCTCCCCTCGCCTGCACCCATCCCTGAGCCACAATCTCACCGGGAACCAGCACCAGCTATGGAGCTGCCCTTCTCCTCTCACTCAGGGATTGCTGCTGCTGTTGCTTGTCCTTTCCCCCCTTCTTTCTCCCTGCTGGCTTTTGCCTTTCCTCCACGGTGATCCATTAGGTATTTACGGGCAGGATAATGTGACTTTTCACACCGGCTCTCTGTGTGCGCTGCCCTGCAGACCGGGCTGGGTAAAGCCTCTCCCCAAGCCCAGCTGGCTGGACATCTCCCCCCACCTTCCCCTCCCCTTCACACCAGCCAAGCCAAGGATTCCTCTCTCCCTCCCTCCTTCTTTTTCCACCCCTCCCGCCTTCAGTGCAAACCCAAGACGCAGGATCCTGCCGAGGGAAAGCGCTCCTTGAAATCATCACGGCAGACCCGGCTACGAAAGTGCAGAGGAGGAGAGAGAAAAAGGCTCGGCAGCCAACCTCCTGCAGCTGGGGGCTCTGGAAGCAGGGCAATGGCTCCGGGCTCTCAGAGATTCCCTCTCACCTTTCTCCAGGGCGTGGGATCTGTCTTCTTCTTCTTCTTACTTCAGATCATCTCTGTTCAGGCTGATGGTGAGTCTCCCATTCAGTTTGGGCTGGGTTGCTATGGCTGGAATGAGGGCTGTATGTTGAAATGTGCTATTGCAAAAAGAAAAAAAAAAAAAAAAAAAAACCTCCAACCAACTTTACACCTTTTTTTTTTTTTTTTTTTTTTTTTTTTTAAATAAGAGGCTTAAATACACGCCCCAGTTTGTATTAGGAAACTTCTGATTCAGAGCTTTTTGAGACTTTACAAATATCCTGGGGTTAAGCAGAGAAAGGAAATAAGATCCCAGAAGGCTAAGATTATTTTATTACAACAGAATGACAGGATAGTGAACTTTTCCAGAGGAAATAAGAATAAAGAAACAAAGCCAGAACACAACTAAGAAGGCTCAGTATATTTTAGGAGACCTCTCCTTATAATTCAAAGTACCTTTTCTCCAAAGATCTTTCCCATCTCCCCACTTCAGATGTGTCATTTTATATGGGCAGGTACCTGAGAAGTGAAAGACTTTAATAACCTCTTCTGTTCAGTGCCACACACACTGAAAATGACTGCCCACCTTTCTGCACATGAGCTTCATCTGCACTTCCCTGCTGAGGGATGTGATCAGGACATGGATTTGGCTGAAGCACCAGCTACCAGTTACTCTGAAATGGGACTTTTTACTTGCTGATGGTGATCCTGAAAAGCTGCATCCCTTGCAAGTTTCCAGTAGCCTAACGCCCTTTTAATGATTCAGCTCGTGATAATGATGACCAGCTTGTCTGACTTGGTCATCATTACTTTTGAAACAACTGTATGTTTTCCTGGGACAGCAATGCTGAATTTTCCACTTTTTTCCACTTTCACAGCTGCAATAGATTTATGCCCAATCTCAGGATTTTTTAATTCCAATACCCTAATCCTTTACCATTGATGTTTGCTGAATTATTCCAGACAACAGAACTTAAACATTGTAGGGCAATAAAAATCTCTTCTTGTTTGTTCTCACAGTATTTTTCCTGTTTAACTTAAATTTCTTTCAGTTGGTGACAAAGTATGGCAAAGGAAAGGGAAAAAAATTAATCTTGCCTGTATATTTCTACAGCTTCAAGTAGAATGTATAAATGTATTCCATTTATACAACAGAACCCTTTCTTGTAAAGTTTAAGGAGAGTTACCTTTCATTCAGCATAAAGGAAAAGAAATGCATCAGACAATTGCACTATGTTGCAGTAGGCAAAACTGTGATTCTGTTTTTAGGATGTACTCCTTCCTCAGCAAAATGCCTTTGGAATGAGAAGAGAGGGGAAAAGTCTATCCATGAAAAAGGAATCTTCACAGAACTTGAGGGCACAGGGCAGGAATAACAATTTCCCCTCTTCACCTGAAGATCCTCTTGCTTTTTCAGGGGCACATTCCAATTTTTATTATTTCCATAAAACTAACAAAACTAACTTTTTGATTCCTAAAAAAGCATCTTCTAAAAGAGACAGGGAAAAAAGTTGAAGATCATTTTAAGGCAGAGGTCATGACAGATTTTAATTGTCATTCAACAGTTTGTCAAATTTACTTCACATGTGGTAAAACATTCATAGTATGAAAGGAAGAATATCTGAAATACTTTACAATTGTCAAGCATTATTACAATAATGTGGTTTGCAATTTTATTTAAATTCTAGGTAGCATTGTGAAAGGTGTGTAAGTCTGCTATTAACTTGATCCTCAGTGAATTCTCCTTATATTAATAATTGAGCACACAACTGTAACACTGTCCTATAAGCCATCTGGGTTAAAACAGAAGAAAACACTGTATGTCAGCTTTAAAATTCACCGCTATGTATTTAAGAAAATCTGAGAGCATGAATTAGGATTAATCCTTTCTTTTATAGCAGATTCTGGTCTGATCCAGTCAGAAACCACCTCCTCATTTTTAAGGTGTGCATGAAAATATAATGGTGCTAGTTTCTAATACATGTTAATGTCACTTAAGTGCCAATGGACCATTCTGAGTGAAACATACGTGTTTGTGTATTTGTCATTTTTAACTGAAGATATCTGACTGTGTTGCAAACTGCTAAAGGGATTTCGAATATGTCTTGTAAAAAACCTGTGAAATTCAGACTGGCCCCTGTTACAGTCAAACCTCTGCAACTGGTTGCAATGTATTTCCCTAAGGAAGACTTTCACTTTATTATCTCACACAAAAATCATGACAGGGAGTAGGCAGTAAAACTGATGGCTGTCGTGGTCTGGTGAAGGTGTAAAATTTCAGAGCTTAATTGATCTCTCTTGACCATTATTTACTGTGGCACATATTGCTGTAGCCCAAATAGGCTGCAGAAATAGCCAGGCAAATGCAGAAATAAAATATAGCTCCGTTTCGCTTTGCAGCTTTTTTCCCCAGTTGAAATGATCTTGCTCAAAGCTGTTCAGGTCCAGGCCAGATGGACAGAAGACTCCCCAAGGGCTTGTTCATACTCTGAGGTACCATGGTATGCCACTGCCAGTGCAGTTACTGGAGAATAATATGTGTTATTGTGGCAGTTCTTAATCGAATCACTGCAAATTCAGGGGGTTTAAATTGTTTTCCATTTGCACTGGAGAACGAGGATGTGACTTCCTGAATCCTGCACAGGAGTTGCCTCCACTTTTTTTGCCTCCCTCTTCTGTTTTTTCAAGGCTCCTAAAATATCCACATATATGAACCATATTTTTCTGCAGAGTACTTGCTCTGAGACAGAGCACGTCAGGAGAGGGTGATGGCAATTCATCCACTGCACCGAGACACTCCTGAAATGAAAAATGTGCTAATTTCAAAGTTTCACTAATTGTGCCAAATTGGAGCTGCTCTGTTGGCTGAACTTGGATCACATGGAGTCCTATTGGTCAAGCCAGTAGTCAGCAGTGCCCATGCATAGTGCCCGCAGAGGTTGCAGGTGAAAGGATCCAGAGTCTGTGGAGCTGCGCACAAATAGGATCTGAGACACATGCCTCTAACTAGAAAGTGATGACATCCAAAGTAGGAAAGCCCCTCTACTAAAGTATTTAATTTGGCTTGTTTTGCATCCTTTTTTTTTAAAGTAAAGTAAAAAATATATGGTTTTTTTCTTCTTCTCTCTCTTGATGCTCACATTTCTGTAGCAGGTGTCTACACATTTCATTCTCCTGCTTACAAAATAACACATATTCATGCATGAACAATTCCAACTATTTGGTCCTAAATTGTCCAGTAAAATCAAAATTTAGGCACAAGCTGGGTTTAGCTGATGGAAAACTCAAAGATGACATCTTGATTTTGCTATTTTTCTGATGATGCAATATTTTTTTTAATTGAATAAGACATCATTCACTGTGGTTTCTCACAGAAATAAACTACACATTTGTGAACACTAAGTAGAATTAGGAATTAGCCAAATCTCTGTCTGTAATTGTAGAGTTACTGGATCTTCCACCTTTACACTTACAATCAAGATACATTGTTTCACATATCCATAGAAATGAAAATTAAATTTCTCTTGAAGTACAGAAGTGACCTTTCCTTCCTCTGCTCTCCTTCATTTCAATTTGAAATTTTTAACATTCAATTAAAAATGTATTGGACTCCACTTTTGCACATCTTTCACCAAATTTGTTTTGTTGAAACTGATTAGGTTTTATTATTTGAAACAGGAAGTGTCATGTCATGAGGTCAGCACAGTGGACATACCTTTTAAAGTGCTTTCATTTTATATTATTTTTGAGGGATGTTCTTACTTTAAGGTATATTTGACTATGCAGTTTTCTGTTCCTTCTTCAAGCATGATGCAAATCCTGCTGAAGACATGAGGAAATTTGAACTCATTTCGGTGGGCTTTGAGCTGTGCCTGTGCACCTCAGAAGAACTTCTTGTTCTCTAAAATAACTTCTTGTTTCTGTAAAAGAATAAATCAGCCAAACTCTTTTCTTGATAGCCAATAGAATTCTGTTAAACCCACTGATCTTCTGTAAAATATAAAGAAACAGCTTTTGGACTGGTTTTATTTTTGAAGAATTCCTTTTTTGCTCTTCCACATATCTGATGGTAGATGTCTCTTAAGTCTTGAAAGCATTATGAGGATCAGTTGTTAAAAGCTGAGTTTGGCAAAATTTGGAGCTGGAAATAAGGTGGAGTAAGAGTAATGAACCATGGGAACAGTTTACTATAAAGTGTGTTGTAAATTCTCCCTTACTTGGAGGCATTGAATCATGACTGGATGCATGTCAGAAAGACAAGCTCTAGTTCAGCCATGAATTTTTGGACTTGATGGTGGAATTGCAAGGGGAAATCTACAGTCTAGTAAGGCAAGAATTGAACAAGGTGATAAAAATGATTCCTAGAAGCCCTGAGATCTATGTCTCTGTGGGTATGTTTTCAATCAGAATACAGTGGGATACTCTTAAGTAAAAACTATATTAAAAGTAACTAAAACTTTATCAATAAATCAAAATATAATCAATATTCTGTTATAATAGTGATCAGATAATGGCAGAAGATAGCAATCTAGTATAGGCTAGTTATTAAAGAGGAAATCTCTTTTGTTTCAAGCATGAATTTTTCATGAGAACTGTGAATCCTGCTGACAAATAGAGGTTGGAAGAATGATGTCTTATTATTTATGCCTCATCATTGAAGTGAAAAGCTTTATCACTTGTTTCAAATGGGAATCTAAAAGAATCTCACTGTGACAAGAATCTTTTTCATTCTGAACCTGCTAAACTCAACATGCTCAGTACACATCCTGAGAAATACTACTTTGCATGGATTTTTAGCTTGATCTTGAAATCAAAGGGAGTTGCCTTGTTTAGAAAAGCTTCAGAAAAGTGTGTCATTTTGGTAACAAATTTCCACCCCCCTGTGGAGGTGAAAGTGTTATGGGAAACGAATGTTACAGGGCAGAAATGAAGTGACAGAGTTGAGAGGGAGCTGAGACATGGTGGCTGCTCAAAGGTGCCACAACCAAAGGCATACTACATTCTTCATGTACACATGATCCTCCAGCCTGTGTCTTATGGAAATACAAAAGCAGTCTCACATTTAAAACAGAATGACAACACATATCTTGATACTCTCTCAGAGATAAGACTGATTTCAACCACCCCAATATAAAAAAAAAAAATTACGGCTATGTCATCAAGTATAAGAGACAATACTTTTTTAGGAAACATTTCATTACTAGTAGGACCGATAAAAATGTCACAAATAATTACCCAGGACCCTTAGATTCCCTTAGACTGAAAATGATACCACTTTTGAGATTAAAAGTGAGAAAAATTTAATACATCCATATCTAGAGTATGTTAGCCATGGCACTGTAAGGTGCAGAATTCAGTGTTGCAGTCTTTTTTGTTTAAGGGGATTTCCTGTTTTCATGTGGTTTTGTGGTTTTCCTATTACCATGCTAGCCTGTTTCCTGTATTTTTTCTCTGTCAATGCCCCTCAGTAATGGGACACATCTCAAGATGTTGAGGACTCAGCTATTCCATTGGTCAACCATTTGATAAGTGAATTTTTCTTGCTATTATATTTTCTAAGTAAGAAATTAGACAAAACAAAGGGCACATCTTGAAAACTGGGCAGATAGCCAGAGAGCTTCTAAAAGTTTGAAGAAAAATCACAGGTTGGTCTGGTAAACAGATTGGCCTTCTTTACCCACTTGTAACCAAATTCTGTCTAACCAGAATTTCCTATAAAGTAATTCACTGTAACTTCCTAACCAGTAAGTCTTTCCTAGCTCACCTTATAATTCACTTGTTTGTATAATTTGATCATCCCAGATACCTTTTCAAAGGACAACACTCTGTGTTGGCAGCATCTCCACAGTTTCTAGTAAAAAAGTTAGTGTATCTTAAGTACTGGGAAACAGCATAACAGCAGTCAAGGGAAGCTGTCTCAGCCCCTGTCTTGGATAGGCTAAACTCCTTTAAAAATGTAACTTTTGCTCACTGGTAAAACAACTAAATCATTAACTAATTGTATCTAGATGGAACTCAAAGCTTGATGATTTTCCTTTCTTTAAGGCTTTTAAGTGAAATACTAATAGCTAGAAAATAAGGGTTATGCCATGTCAAAATAACATTCACGATTTAATTTAGATGTTATGCAAATTTGCCCTATATGTCTTTGACAGTGCACCTCAATCCTGATAGTCTAAATGTAGAATGTGGACACATTTTTAGCTGGGACAGAACCTGTAAATCATTACACTTAATCCCTGTTTTCCTTTAGGAGCAAAAGTTGTTTTGCCACTTAAGAATGGCTGTTCAAAGCCATCACCGCTCTGTTTATATTGTCTCTCTCCCTAGGCCATGCACATTTCACTGTGTCTGTCGAGGCTTTGGAAAAAGGAACCACATTAGTGTCATGTGCATTATTTGGGACTTATTGTAAAGAATCCTGATGTTTGTGTACTCAGGGATGTAGAGGCTTGCTGCTTTCACTACTTTGTGTAAAACGCCCCCGTTCTAATTACACTTAATGGTTCTGATTACAGTGGAGAATCCAAAGACAATGTAACCTAGTGGTTATCACACTGACCAGTGTTTCTGGCTGTATTCCTTGGTCAGCTACTGTTAACTGCCTCAGCAAAATCGCTCTGGGTACTCTGAATTTCTGCTCCTTCTCATAGCTGCTTGTCCTGCTTATTTGAATTGCCGTTTTCCCAAGTCAGGATGACTTCCTGCTGGGCACATGTAGAATTCCCACTGAGGTAGGAGTCCTCATTAGGACATGTCTACCCTTGTTAGCTAATGTAAATACAAATTACATGCTTGCTTGAGGGAAACTACATTTTTTGATGTAAGGACTGTGATTCTTCTAGTGGGTGTAGTTGTGCACAGGTGAGAACAGAAAGCTGTTGGGGGCAGATCTACCTTGTATAAATTCCCTGTATTTAGGATTAGAATCAGTTTTACCAATTTGTTGAAAGAGTATGCGGTGAGAGTGGCACCTGGTACAGAACCAGGCTGAATCAGTCTGAAGAATTCCCAATACTGGTCAATATCTCCTGTGAGTGTGAAGCTGGCTACATAGCAAACACTGGGTATGTGCTGGAAGTTATGCATTCCTGTAACCACTACCACGAATCCCCTTTGGAAATAAGACATAAATAAGAGTTTCCAGGCATTTACTGAATGAGTGGTGCTTAAAAAATTTCTTCCTGCAACTGCAAGCAATCTCAGTCTGTACCTTTGAAATCTAGGAGGAATTCTGGGGGATGTTATCACATCCCTCAGATGTGACAGAAAAAAAGATAGTTATGTCAAATTAAATGTCAGCTGCAAAATGTCTCATTGTTTATTTCTTTTACTGGAGCACCCAGCTAATATGTTCATTCCATAACCCAGTAACTTCTCAAACTTCATTGCCAAAACCCCAACTGACCTGTTCCCAGTTGCCAAAACCTCTAACTTGCACCCTTTCAGCTTTCCTGGTATTAGATAAATTAAAGTAAAATAAACTGAACTGAAAATAAAAATAACACAAAAAAATGTTATGCTAAATATGTTCTCATGCTCATTCAACAAAAATAAAAAGCCTTCCATTAATAAAAACTCTATCTCTCTTTCCAAAAAGACATGATAATGAAGCAGTCTGCATTTAGACACCAGATGTCATGGAATGACATAATTTTGATTTTAGACAGTAAGTGTAAATCTATTTCTGATGTGAAAGGCAGGGCTGCAAAACTGGCTTTCAGGCATGTGCTTACTTTATGGATGTAGCTGTTCAGTAACTGTAAAATGTTTAGTAATGGATTCCAGCATTAGTAGCCTACAGGAGCTGTTCTTTGTGATTTTAACTTTATATGTGCATATGAGAGAGTATCATGCTTTATCTCTCCAGATCTGAAGCACAGACCTACAGAGGCAAGGCAAGCTTCCCCTCTGAGTCAGGAATGACTAGTGCCATTCTTGCTTTTACTGCGGTGGACAAAATTAAAAGAAAAGCTAACACAAGGAGGATATTTACAGTCCTCATTAAATTAGGCTTTCCAAAAAAAAAAAAAAAAAAAGGTGGGCCATTAAAAGAACCTTAGTAAAAGCAGGAAGGCTTTATTTGGTGATAATTTGCAATATTTCTGTTGAATATGTATTGAGTACAATTCCATGATGGATGACATGTCCTTTCTTGGTGTTGCAGGGAAAGTGTTTGCACTTGAGTCCAAGAACAACTCTCAGGGTCTGGATTTAGCTGAAGCTGAGAAAGCCTGTGTTGACCTGAGTGCTCGCCTAGCAACTGCAGAAGAGCTGAAAAGGGCTGTTCTGGACTGTTCTTTTGCTGGCTGCACCACAGGATGGCTTGCCAGCGGCTCTGCTGGGTAAGGACAACAGCATAACACCTTCGGGGAGCTATGAATGATGCTTGTCAAGCAAGTTTTCCACCTTGACTAAGATTTGCGGAAAAACACTGGCCACAATTCAATCACCATGACATGCAGCTAAATTGGCCACTCTCCCCCAAGAATTAGTTTTTTACAGCTAATATTGCAGGTGCGCAAGTATTCATCAGTCTCACATTACTATTTCACAGATTTGATGCAATTTCCTTCTCTTCTTTCCTGCTGTATTACATCACTGTGGCTCCTGTCCCCCTGGCCTGTAGTGGGGTGCTGAGCCCTAAAGAGCCTTGCAGGACACATGTCCTTGCTGAGGACACAGTGCTGGAGTTGGTGTCAGTGCTCCCACTGACTCTGCTATTCTCCAGTCCTTCAGAAGCTCAGCAAACAAAACTTCTCATGGGAACCACGTGTCTGTCTAAGATATTGAGGCATGGCTGAGCAGACAATAGGCATGTCCAAAAGGGCACAGAGGCACTTAGAGATGATTACCCACATGTGCTACAGAGTTTGTTGAGAAAGCCCACCAGGGAACTGACATTGTCCCTCAATGTGCTTGAGGTAGCTCAGGCGACTCAACGTGGCACTAGGCTGAGCTTTTCCTTGCATGAAGCACTGTTGCCTCTGTAGATCCTAATTTAAAGCAGGAATGTAAATGGAGGGAATGTCTTCCCTAGTGCTGAGGGAATGTCTGATGTCACTGAAGCTGGGGCCATACAGGAATTGCCCAAAAACTGTATATCAAGTCTATTTTTAATGTTCAATGAGGATTAAGCTTTGTTTTATGGAAAAAAAGTTTCCAAACTTTAGCATATTATTAGATTTTGTGACAGTATTATTAGATTTTGTGACAGTTGTCAGTTTTTAAAGCAAGCATTGGTGTTTCTGTATTTTTAGCAATAAAATTTCCAAAGGACAGAAAATTACTACTATTAATGAAATATTACATTTAAGCTATCTCAAGGAAAAGCAACCATTTTCACTGATTATATTTTTTTCCAGGTGAAAAAATTGTTTGAAAATTTATTTTTATGTACAAAGAAAATCCAGAAATGTCACAGGATAAAAGACAGGGATCTAAACCCCAAAAATCTTTTTTCCCAAGACAGTTGCTGGGATGTCTTGCAGGCTGACAAGCCAGGAAAACCATATAACTGTAAGAAGTCCATGGCAAAGTTGTTGTACAGGGTCTTTTATACAACCTCTGTATTCTGGAAGTAAGGATGGGTGGGAGAAGAAATCATGGCTTTTTTATCTAAGCAATACCATTAGTTAGTCCAGTGAGATCCTCATTTAATTGTTACAGGCACTGGAGCTGTGACTATTAATAGATCAGCTGTGGACTGAATATTTTCAATATCAAAATTGTGATAAAAACACAGTGATAAAAACACATCGTAAACATGGGAAGGAAATGAAGACTTTTCATCCATTCTAACTTGCTGTACTCCATTCCCCCAATAAACCTGTCCTTAGCATGAAAGTTTCTAAACTATTTATCAGAAAGAACCTTGTGGGGGAACATCAGCACACCATTGTTGTGCAGTCACCAGGTCTGACCTTCACTGGAAAGCTTCACCAGAGAGAAAAGCTCTTCAGAGCTGGAATTTTATACTCTGGGGCTATTTTACCCATGGCTGGGCAAGCACCAGAATGTATGTTACTTGGTTCGTTGAACTGGGTATTTTTGGCTCTGGGGAAAAATAGGAATTGTGTACTGCCTGAAAAGGCGAATCTGTTTTAACTGTAAGTTAATGCAGCTCTGGAGAAGGAACTGAGCTATTGAGCTCAAAGAGTGCAAATGGTACAAAGCTGTTTAAGTTGAACAAGTTCAGCTCCAATACAGATATTTACAGAGAAATTTAGATGAAAGGGTGAAATGATGCCGAAAGGAGTTCAATGATAATACATGCAGGAGGAACATCCAATCTACTTGAAAATATCTTTACAGGGTCTGATTTACCTCTGCCAGGTCAGGAATGATATGAGGGCATTGCTATGGAGAGCACAAAGAAAACCTCTGTCTGACTGCAGCTGTAGTAAAAAACAGACAAACAAACAAACAAATGTTCAGCAAACAAAGAAATTGCTAGAGTGTTCATGGAATGGCATGAAAAATATGAAAAAGATATATTCACGTAGGTCAGTGTAATAGCCTCCTTTGGAGTATTATATGTATTGTTACAGTGTCTTGGGAAAGCTGCTAAAACTGTCTCAAAAAAGAGCTCAAGAATGACTAAAGTAATAGAAAATCCATTAACAAGGGACTCCAATTATTTTACTAAATTAGTTATTTATTTTTTAAAATGTACCGATTCAATATTTTGGGCATTTACTTGATAACTGGAAACATGACAGCATAGATAAAGGATAGCTGGTACACAGAAAAAACTCTACACATCAGTTGATATAGAGAGAGGGAGAAGCAGGCTTCACAGCATGCCCACAAGTTAGAAAAGTATGGAAAATTATTTCCAAAAGAAAGGACTCTTTGCTGGGCACACCTTGTGTATTTATCTTGATGAAGCTCCACATCTTTGAATAATAGGTGACCTCCCCACATATGGCAGGTCCAGAAATTTTCAGGAATTTATGAGCTGGATCTAAAACCCTGGAATCCTCCCAGCAGCTGACAGGCATCCAATGCAGATCACAGAGCTTCAGCTGAAAACTCTCCTGTATTCTCTTGGACTGTGTACATCAGAAAGGAGACAAATAGGAGGGAACATGATAAAAGTTCCTGATTTCAAGAAGAATGAGGTTTGGTTTATTTATTTGGTGCCTGGAAGGTATCCCAATCTTTGCCCTGAGGAAAAATGGATTAGACATTGGCAGTAGAAGTAAACACAAACAAATGATGTGATTGAAGCCATTACAGTGTTGCAGATTTTCTGACATGCTTCAGCCTTCCTTTCACCACTTAGATTTAAAACTGAACAGGAGCTCTAGCAGACATGTAAGGACTTTTTCACTGCTAGATCCATTCTCCAGGTTTTGCACAAGTCTGTGATTTGTTCACTTCTGATGGCTATTTATGGTTTTAGTGAGTAATTACAATCCCACTCCTGGTAAATATATCCATCACTGTTGATTATTTTGTCCTTATTATTATTTTTACAGCCAAATCATAGCCTGGAAACCAGTGGGAGTTTCTCCTGTTATGGCAGAGGCACATAACTGAGTCAGTGTGAGCATTTTATACTGCTTGCTCCCTGGGCTATAGCTCTCCTGTGGGCAAAGAGGAGCATTTGGGCTTAAGAGCCAGTCCAGTTTGGGTGACTGTCAAATTTCTGATGACTCTCATGTAAATGCAGATCATCCATATTTAAACATGCCCACTTCAGTCCCTGCAAACTAGGCTAGCCCAAGCAGCAGGTCCTGATGAATATGAATCATTTCAAGTGATGCAGAATGGAAATTGCTTAAACAAATAGATCTCTGCCAGTAAATCCAAAGACACAATAAACTGGGTGGTTTTGTGGTTTGAGCAGCCTGAAACAGAACTTCTTTCACAGGAATAAGGGCATGTTCTTGTCTTTCCCTTGCAGTTGTTCAGGCCAACCCAATTGAGGGTTCAGAGCTCTTCACACAGACATGTCCCTGGCAATCCAGGGGCTTGGGAACTTTTTGAGAAGAGCCACTGACAAGTAGGCAGGATAACTTCTCCCAGCAAGCCAGAAGTAAGCCCTTTACAAGTCAGTCCTGACATGTGTAACTTATAAAACATTACACATTGTTGCATTTCAGGAAATGAAACGTCGTTAGGCAAGTCTCATTTGTCAGATGAGCCCTAATAGCTATTTATACTAAAAATGACACTCTTATGACTTACTTGCATGTCAGACAAGTGAGTCAGTAAAACCATCAAGTGATCTGCCAGAATATAAATGAAAAAAAGGTGGCACAGTTCTCTGAAAGGCTCTCACTGCTATCTTTTGAATTCAGATGTCATGCTGGAAAACTTTGTGCTGAGTCTTCCAACACTGGGCAGCATGTCCTGTAGGGTCTTGACTTCTTTTCTGGGATTTTTGAAATTTAGGAAGTGAACATAACACAATTGGTATTAATATCTACCCTGTGCAAACAGCCATTTATTTTAGAAATTGTTAAACGTCCTCAACACCTTGTATTAATATTCCCACAGCAAATTTACTCATTTCCAGTGCTTTTGTAGGATGGAAAAGCTGAAGCTGTCCTATTCCCTATCCTGTTCCGTATTTGCCTGCAAAGAGATGGAGCCATGTTTCTCTTCTATAACAGCTTTGAAGCTCTACACAGAATTTTTCTTCCATGACAGACTTCCCGCAGGGCTGTCAACCTGCTCCTTTGTGTGAAATCCCTGGGCTGGTTCCTACCCAGTCCCTGGAGCATTTATTCCAGAGGGTATAAGTCTGGAGTGAGCAAGCAGAGTAAGCTAGAATAAGCTCTGCTGTGAGAGTCAGAAGACAGGGTTTCTTTTCTTGACTGCCCACAGACCAGGTGTTTGTTACCAGGAAAATTACTTGGTCTCTATTTTTCCTTCCTTTTGTTAGCTCTTTGGGTTTTGCGCTGCCTGCTTTTGAATGCTTCTACAGTGTCAAACTCAACAGGGCCCTCACTGCAGATGACACCAGTGGGAAATGTAAATAAGAGTCAAATATGGCATTTCACAAGACTACCTACTTCTTTTTCTGCCTACTGTGTGGGACTTGCCCAGTACCTGACAGTATGGTAATAAAAGCACATTTCCTGGGAAAGAAAAAAAGCACTATCCAAGGAATTAAATAAAGGGTCAGTTGCTAACCCTTGCCAGTTCTCTCATCTGTATTTGTAAAGCCCTGGGCTTGTGGGTCCCTTGAAATTCATCCAGGTATGCACACTAAAACAGGCCCTCTAGCTCTTTGCAGAGAAGCAGTTCTGGTGATGCATCACCTTGGCAAGCTCTTGGTTTTATTTCAAGGCTGTGCTCTGCTGACTGGTGATAATGCACATGAATTTGCTCCCACGCATGTCTTTGAGGCAGGTCAAGTAATTCCCTTCAGGAGAAAAATCCAGACATAACTGACAGGGCATGGTCCAAATCAAAATGCTGAAGTTGATCATGAAATTGTCTGAGGAGGTCTTGGGCTACAGAATGTCTTCATGTCACAAACTCCAGTCCCACAGCTCACAGCTCATGTCATTACTTTGTCTTCTTGTCAAGCTGCTTCTTGTCAATCTTCTCATGCAAGGTAAAAACAAAGTAATTGTGTTTCAGGAATAGGGATTTCTACATAAAGCTCAGTCAGGAAACTTGAATTTAGGAAAAGGGCATGGCCAGCTTAGTCCAAGGGATGATATCACTGAGCAATGTAACCATGAGCCACTTTCCATTAGATTTGGGAGGAGAGAAGCAAATCTTTTCTTAGCACAACTTGGGACAGCAGCATGGACAAAGTATGACAGCTATGTTTCTTGTGAAAGAGACAGCCTAATCACTGAATAACTTTTTAGAAAATGTACTTTTTTGAGGAAAAGCACTGCACAAAAGAAAATATATATGTTTTTTGTATTTTCTAGGACAAGCACCCAAACCACCATCTGCTGGACTGTAGCATCACAGTCCTAGAGTTGCCTTTTGCTAAGTGAGATATGACTCGCACTTTTAGATTGTATTTTTACTGGAAGGTGTTTTGTAACGAACTCAAGGGATTTAGCAAAACTTTAGCAAGCTTTGGCACATAAGGCATGGGTTTGCTAGTGAAATTAATTGATGCCAGAAGGTTAGAAATCTTTCATAAGACCAAGGAAAAGCAGAATATTGAACAGGAAGACAAGCCTGACTTTAGAGATGGAGTAATAGAAATGAGGTGCAATGCAACAGTATTTTATGAAGGCTAATAGGAATTTCTGCCTTAAACCAGCTGGAAAGGCACAGCAGGAGAAAGTGCTGGGTGCAGTCACAGAACACAGGACAGCAGCGGGCTTGTCAAAAAGTGAAATAACTCACGTAAAATTTGTGAGAAAAATGAATGTGATCATCCTAAAAGACATCCAGCAGCAATTCCAGAGGAGGGCAGTACTGAAGAGCTTGAATGAGGCAGCAGTGAGACACCACCTGCCATAGTGTAATGCAATTCTTTGCATCCAAACTCAGGAGGTTTGGGCTCAGACTAGGATTAGACAAAAGAGGCACTTCTTTTATCAAAAGGGGTTTAAAGGTGATAATTTGTTTAACTGAACAAATGAAGACAGAAGTGGGATATACTTATTCTTTCCAGATGCACAAGAGGCTCTAATACCAGGATTGTAACTTGTCAAACAGTTCTAATGAGGTTGATTTTCTACTTTTCAAAAGAAGTTAATGTACTTTGCCTTTTGTTTTTCTAGAATCACTGTAATGCTTTGTTTTATCTGAAAGCCTTTCCTCTGAGAATGGAGCTGCTTTGTAAATTAACAGCATTCAAAAAATATTTTGTAATTTTTTAAACCCTTTGGTAACTAATCAGTAACCTCTGTTATAAAAGCCATGGATTAAACTGGAGCCTGTAAAGCGAAATTGGGTAAAACCACCTTTCTAGTGATGCTTGACATGTCATTGAGCACACAACTGGTCCAGGCCAGGAAGCAACATGTACTCCTTTGCACACACTCAGAATGCTCAAATTATATGTGCCTAGTGATGTTAGAGTAAAATGGCCATATAAAATCTTTCATACTAGGCTACAGTATGAAAGCCTGCATGAATGGGCCATATTTATTTAATGAACAGAGGCCTTACTATTTCAGTAGTCATACGTACAATTTTAAGCACAAAAGGCTGCATTTTGGTGTATATTTTTAAGAATCTAAAGGATATTGGTTCTGCCTTGGTAAGACCTCCTTTTGACATTTCCAGTGGCAGTATTGCTGTTGGAATGTCTTCATGTCACACTTAGCAGCTGCTTTCTTTGGGACACATCCAGCCAAAATTAGCCTCTATAGTTCCCAGGCAATGGACTTTCCAAAGCCCACCTGCACTCCCCTTCATGACTTTTCAGGGAAATTTTCTTCCCTTTGGTAATCATGAACATGTCATTTATATTTTATTTCTCATCAGAGCCAGCTTTGTAATTTGCAGTTTCCCAAAATACAGAGGGGAAAGACTAAGAATAAAAACCCCCTAGTTTGGCTCCCAGACTACTGTTGGTTTTTTTTCTCTTACCTAGTTACTGAAACACAAACAGTAAAACTGATCCATTAAAAAAAAAAAAAAAAAAAAAAAAAAAAAAAAGCACAGCATGTTAGAGATTTATCTTTACCAAGAAAAGTAATGAAATTTTAAACTTTCTCATTAGGGGAAGGTTTCTTACAGTGTGTTATCAACCAGACTTTCAGAGTGCCTCAACAAACACATTGTTCCTGATGTTCTTCTGAGCTAATATATTGCAAGCTCATACTACTATGAATCAATGTCATAAGACCATTCTGACTCAGTTCAGTGAATTTCAGTTCAGTGAATGTATTGACTAAGACTACAAAACCTAAAATCAACTGGTGGATAAAGTAGCAACTACAAAAATTGTCACACCTACTGTTTTCTGATGGATCACACTTTATCATATAAACTCAGCTGTCAAATCCATATGTTTTAACTTGGACTCACCGAAACATTTTTGAGTATTACAAAATTGCCTTGTGATTTTCTTAGAAAGCAAAATTATCAGTGGATACTACTATATAAAAAGGGTTATCGTTTATATAAAAATACTATGTCTTTATTAAAAAATCCTTTCTTATATGTACATACATACATACATACATACAATGTATGACATTAACTATAATTACAGCAGTTCAGGCCTATAATTATCATATGTTTATTAATATGTATTATATTATGGCATATTGTAAAATAAGTACTATTCATGTCAGCTTTTCTGCTATTTCCATCTTTGAGAGTGGAGCAAAATATAGCAGTTACTCATTCATTACATAATACATTAGAAAAAAATTTAAGCAGCACAAGAGTAAGCAGAAGGATTCTAAGAAGTCTGGTTCATACTTTACTGTGCCACATATTAGAATTTCTCTCTGTGTGCACATGATATCTGCAATATCTGAGTCATGGCACAGGAAAACAATGATCAGCTTGGCCAAGCTCTGATCATTTTCCAAGGTGGGCACAGAAGAAGGAGCGTTAATTGTTCTTAGGTGGATGAATTGTATTGAACAACAGGAGTTAAGCTGAGGTTCAACAGAGTGCAGAATTCCTGATCTCCTGCTTTCTCTCTTGGAGGAGAAGAGGCATCGTGAAGCAGTTTGTCCTTCCAAGCTGGGTAGAAGTAGACTAAGAAGATTCCCAGTATTTTGTCTAAGAAACAATGGAGACACCTTTAGGCACCTTCCAATTTTTCATCAGAGAGCAGGGGCTGCAGTCAACCCCACCAACCACATCTTTATCTTGCTGGATAACATGTGGTACTTTCATGGTCTATGGTCAGAGTGTTTCTGATTGGTTTTTATGCTGAGCTTGTGAGTTCATGGCCATGTAAGAGTAATTTTCAGGGATGCACAGATGTTCCAGGCAGATGTGGATCACAGACAATTGCTATGGGTGATATGCTGTCCAAACTCAGTATGTTTCTTCTGAGCATGCCTGCCTTCATCAGAAATCTCCACAGAAGGAAAATGAAATCAAATCTGTTTCTTAACTAAAAGGCACAAAATCAAGCACTACACTGCTCTGAGCATCAGATGACATTATATACTGAGAAATGAGCTTAAGTTCAATTAATGCATGAAATTATCCATAAATAGAATTGAATGTACATGACTGCATTCTTCTGAATGACTGTGTAGGTGGATGTATCCCTTAAAAAGTACAAAGTTTGTGACATTCTCTCAGCCATGATGCATGCCCCAGGGCAATAATTCAAAACAGTCAAGAAACAAACCAGGCAGCAACACCTCTCAGCAGGGTGCTGGAAAGAGTAGAACAGCTGCACAATTTTTTTTGTCTCTTATTTCAGCACAGCTGTGCTGCTGCTGAAGAAATTTCAAGATACGATGAATTCTGAATTGGTAGCCATTTTTCAGTCATGAAAATTGTAACATTTAAAAGCATCACACTCTACCTTTTAGAACTGTGACAAAAGTGCACCTGTGTATTTAAGCTCTAATTATAGATTAAAAGCTAGCATTTTAGGATTTAGGGCAACCCTCAAGAACTCAGAAAAGAGACTGTTAATGTGTATTTTTAGTCATACCTGAAATCCCACTGACTGCAAAGAGACTATTTTTATGGCATGGGCATTGCAGGTCTGATCAACTCGCTACTGAGAAATGCTGAGCACTCTTGAAGCTGTAGCCATCAGCAGCAGTAACACCTTACTGAGGGTGTTTAGAGCTTGCAGGACTGAGCTTCAGGTGGGAAACCACTGTCAGAGAAGAAGGAATGAAAGAGATTAAATAGATCTTTTCTTCCTTCAGTTTTATAGAATCACAGAATCATTAAGGTATGAAAAGACATCTGAGATAATCAAGTCCAATCATTGACCCAGCAGTGTGTCTGGTAAGATTTCTTTCATTTCAGAAGAATTGCTTTAGGATGTTTACAGCTTTAATCACATAAATTTCAATATTACAGAAATCCAAATTAAAGTCCGAAATAGCAGATCCATGTAAATACACATAAAAGATCTTAATTTAAAGCCTGTCTTTTAGTATAATGTTGAAACTACATGCGAGGTACACCTTTGTAAGTTTGGTCACACTGGATAACACCTGAGATAGGTTCTTAAAATGAATTAGCTAATTGCTAAAATCTATCAGCTACAAACTTGCAATTTATTGTACAATATTTCAAAACAAAAGGTGAGAAAACTAACACTTTAAATATGTGATATTACTCATGAAGGTATCCTGTTTTTGGCAATGATCTCATTGTACCAAGGATGTGTCACCCACAGATAACTTTGTAGCCTGATGAAGAACTGATAAAGAAATTACAATGTTTTGGGCAGAAGCAAAATAGATAAACATAGAAATTGGAATTGGAAATCAGAAAATTCAAGGCGAGACTTTAAAAAATGTCTTCCAATTCTCAGGAATTTTAGTCTTTGATAGAACGTAGAAATGAGTCTGGACTGATTTTCAGAGACCAGAATTGTGTGTTGGTAACAGTCTTCAAAACAAATTTGTTAATTTGTTTTCTTTTGTTGGTTTCTTTTCTTTTTTTTTTTTTTTTTTGAGATAAAGAGAAAGCTTGAAGCCTAAAGTACAAAATTACAGATAAAAAGCACATTGTTTTTGCAGTCATATAATTATTTGTTTAGTTAGTGTTGGAAGACATAACTGATCCAGATATCTAAGCAACTGAGTAATTATTGGAAAGATCAAGGTTGATGAATTAATTTTTGAAGGGAAGCATAAGTGTCTCATTCTCTTAGACCTTGTAAGACCCAGTGGAACAATATGTGAATATTATATACATATAGAAAATTTCTAATTCATGTCCTGATCCTCCCACTCATCTGAACTTATTTTAGCAGGTCAAGTTGCTTTTGTCTAAGTGCTTAATTACTGACTTAGAGGTCTCAGACTTTAAATCCATTAAATTATGAGAGAACTGGATTTAAAACTTGTGGGGACAATCTTGTCCTTAAAAAGGGACTTTTTTGAAGGGATTATTTTTTCCCCCTCAAAAAATCAAGTGTAACTTTCTATACAAAGGAAACAAATTTGGTTTTAAATCAAGTAAAGGGGCTTTCAGCAGGGAATGACATCATGTTGTTTTCCAGAGGAGAAGTGTGGCAGGAACCATTCTGGTGCATATGCGTGACCACCATCATACGGCTCGTTTCATGTTGACTTTGTTTGTTTGTATTAAAAGAACAGTAAAGTTACATATTTAACTACTCAAAAGCTAACACATGCCCAAATGAAAATAGTCTGTACAACCATAATTCAGCCTATTTCTGTAAATCTCTAGATAACATTTAAGGGCATGATCAAATACTGGGTTTCCACTGGATCTTTTTCACTCTCAATTAATGGGCATTTTATTTTCTTTATTTTGGAGTCTTTTGTATTATTGGATTTTATTTTATCTTATTTTATTCCTCAGATTTATTGGAGGACTGATAGCCCATTAGTTCAACCATTGCAAAATACAAAATTATAAATTTCCTCCACTGGAAGGATTCGTTCTGTGGAAAGTGTTTTTATCTTCCTTTCACTAGAATAGCTGACTGTGCAACACTTCTACAAGCTTGCTGTCCACAAAAATATAAACCCACACCATTAATATCCAGCTGCAAAAATTTGCCCAGAAATTACTTTCCCAGCCTTTGTAACCTTCAATCTAACAGTAAAACCAATGTTTTCTACAACAAACTCTCTTCCATTTGCTAGTTTTAAGCAGGCAGCACAGCTGAGAGAAGAGATAATTAGCAAACTCTTCATCATCAGCATCTACAGGGTTGTAAAACCCAATACAGATCTAATACCTTTCTTCAAGGCTATCGGGGGCAACAGATTAGGTACAGCTGAGTACCAAACCAGAAGAATTGGAGTTTACTCAAAAGTGTGAAATTGTTATTAAAAAAAAAAAAAAGAAAAGCTGTTTTTCTTCCATGGACCCAAGCTGAATTTTCTAAGTTTGACTGTGTTAGCTTTTGAGCAGTTAAATATACAACCTTAATGGTTCTTTAATGTAAATGCTAATAATTTATAAAATTTCAGATCAAATCTTGAGTTTCCCATTAATTTCTATCCAGGTGCCATTGCTGGGAATATATATTGCTGAACTGTGAGAGCAAAATATTGACTCAATTACTCTGGGTATAGGTCTGATATTTAGAAGTATTACAGAACATAATAAGATAAACATCCTTTATTGCTCCCTATGCCTTGAACTGATCTACAGCAAACATTTTTCTAATTACTTCTATTTCTCCCTTGGCTTTTTTTCATAGATCTTCCCACACTACTGCTTTACGTGCCAATGCTGAAACAGCTAAGGCTAAAGCCTGACTACTCTGATAAAAAAATCTCCAAATTTCACCTGCATGTACAACTCCAGAAGATTTCTGATTATTGTTTTCTTCTTCTTCTTTATTTTAGGACAATTATATGCAGAAAGACGGGCAGCAAACAGCAGAGCGTGAAAGCCATTGATGTTAGAATTGAAACCGATCCCTTTGTGAATGACCAATATGATGCTTTTTGTGTAAAGGATGAAGGTCAGCACTGCTATACTTCTGAAATAACACAGAGTCATCACTGTCTTGCAACATTTAAAGTTTTGCCTTCAATTTTTCTGCTGCTGAGAGAGAAAGGGGGAATGTTAAGGGATTAATCTTTGTAGTAATCGCTCACTACAAGAGCCAACTGCTGCAAAGACATTGGTTGCAGCTAATAAATTGTATTGTCTTTTGTCTTTGCTGCAGTTTAGTGAGTTCAAACAGCACTACTGATCTGGCAGAACCCATTTTGGTGCTCACAGAACATACTTTATGGAAAGGAATATATCTGGCACCAATCTAATGGAGATGGCTGAAGCATGTCGCTTACTCAGCACTGTAGCTGACTGTAACACAGGTTTCCAGCTGCAACACACCACCCTGTTGTATATCTATCAGTATACAACATTTGTATTCAAATAACTTCATTTAAACCTCATTTTACTTTAAATTTGGTTTGGTTTTGGTGTTTTTTTAACAAGTGTAGACAAGGCTGCTAGGCACGCTGATATATCCCAGATGATTCTGAAAACCAAAAACATTCCAATTTATGTTGATGCTTAAATTTTTAAATATTTAAGTTCCAGAACCTACAAACGAAGATGAATTCTGGAGGCCAAAAGTAAATTGTTACTAATAGGTACATAAAGAAATTTGGGATTACATAAAGATTACATAAAGAAATTTGGGAACCCCCGAAAGAGATTGTTGATGCCCACAGTGAGTTTTTGCATCTGATTTCCAAGAAAAGCAAGGGTAAGCTGATGGCATTTACTGAGAAACAGTAAGTTCCCAGCACAGGGGGTCATTCTGATAAACTGTCAGTGGCAGGAGTGGGGATGAAATACGGTTGAAGTGAAATGTGGCAGAGGTGATGCATATTTGATGTACACCAAATTGTTCTTTTTAGAAGGAATGACTTTAGCAGAGTTTGACCATCCTCTCAAGTAACCCAGGCTCCGTGCTGCTGTGAGCGATGCCAACCCTGTCACCCAGTTGCTAATGTGGTCACACAAGCACCTTTGTGCTTTCTCCATGGTGCTCCTCACACATAGGACCAGCTCCCTGTAAACATCTGCAAAACTCTCTCATTGTCTTCCTTCAAGCCTCTTTTGTCATCATCCCCCCCCCTTGAGAAAAACCTTGTAGTGGGTTGGGACAGCTGTGGGATGCTGAAATCATTGCTCTGGCCACTATTGTTCCATTGTGCCCTTGTGCTCCCCTGTGTGCCTCCACCTGCTCAACTTGGAATGTTGGATCTTGGAAAAGGAGCTGTGTTTACCTTTTGGGTTTGGCTACTGCTCACGGTAAAGGGGCAGACAAGAACATAACCAGACAAGGCTATGCTGGAAAAGAGCACTACATGGGACTCAGAAACTGCATGCTTTAAACTTTGGGGGAATTCAGATCATTTGCAAAGAGTGTACAAGTTGTGAAGAATTTGTTTTGTAGAAGACAGGGAATTTTCTGATGACAGAAAGGGATGATCATCCCACTGCACTCAAGCAGCCTTTACACACAGAAACATTTCTGGATGACTCTAAGGTTGCATCTTCCTTAAATATATAAAAAAATTGGGATGCAAAGCCCATGTTTGAACAGAAAGACTTAAGTGAAGTTGTGTGGCAGAGCCTGGTTTGTAGCTGATATGAAAAGAGCAAAGTCTGGAATGGAAACAGCCTTAGCATTACAAGAGTGACACACAAGGCAGGACAGAGCTGTTGGCTGATGAAAGAACATCCTCAAGGATGCCACTTCCAGTTTTAGCAAATATCCAGTAAGAAGCAGCAAGAGTAAACTTTGCACCACAACCTCACACACAGCATATCTGTTCTGATCTTGTGTACATGTGGCTAATAACTACACATCTAAGTTTGGATTAATACGTTGTTTCTTACTTGAAACCTCATGAATATTTTTTTTTTTTTGGTCTTAGAAAAGTGGACATCCCTTTTTATCTATACATTTGCAATTATAATATAGTAGTACATTATAGTTAAGTGCAAAAGGCAAGTTGTTTTGCCCTGCTGGAAGTTATAAATCCCATGTTTCTTACACTGAGATCTATATTAATTTCTTCAAGCCCTTTCATTTCTTTTACATCCACCCATCTAATAATGAGCAGACAGCTCATTATTATTATTTCCTTCTTTGTCAGACTTGCCTGAGAAGAACCAAAGGCTCAGACAGACTGATAGGTTGAAAACAGAGGGAACAGTCACATCAACCTCTACTTCAGAAACTGAACTGACATTGATAACTCCCTGCAACTCCACCTTCAGTTCTTAAGACTGTGCAGAATGCATCTCAAAACACCATGAAAGTTCTAGTACAAACCAAATTGACTTCTTATCCCTTGATTTATAACTGATCTTCACTCAATTAACCTTTCCCATGCAAACGAGTGGAGTCAAATTCCTTAAGCACACATCTCAGCATGCCACTACACCAGGGCAGCAGTCAGATGCTGCAAGAGCTCTGGGTGTGCTTACAGCATCAGGCTTCTACAAATAGAAGTCCTGAAGAGAGAGACAGTTTTTTGGTTTGTTTCTGAAATGGATTTTGATCTGTACACACAGAGGAATCACAGCAATTGTTGAGACTAAGAGTCATCTTTTACGGGGAATTGATTCTAAGGGCTCTGTTTGACAAGGAAAGATGTAGCTGTAAGTTTTTTGAATGCTCTGAGTATAGCAGCAGTTTGCACAGTACAGAGAAATGTGTCTTCTCAGCTTCTCATAAACACATGTTTTATGCAGCCATTAGAGTCAGCAAGACAACTCTGTACCAGCTCAGGATCTGCTGAGAACGTTTCCCTTTTAGGCCCTGAGTGCCAAAAAATATCTAAAAATATATTAGGTTTAGCCAATTTTGAAAATGCAGTATCACACCTAAGTTAAATCTGGCACCCAGAGTGTGTATCTCTATTAGAGTTCATAAGAAAATACCTTAAAGTATAAAGTAGATAAAGCAAGAAAATCAGAAAACTGGGGTTTTTCCTGCCTTTTTTTTTTTGTAATAACACATACCATTCAATTCCATATGAATATATATAATCCTTTTGGTTTTCTTTCTTATTTTTTTCCTGCAGCAAAGGAAAGATCTCTTTGTTAATAAACCCCAGGTTTTAGTGGTTCTTTCTTCCAGTGACCCACTGTTACTTCCAGGCAACAAATAAGATCTGTTCCATAAGGCTTTGATTTGCTGCCACCACAAGAAAACTAAACAGGCAGCAACTTGTAGTAGAGTACAGCATAAATGCAAATCAAAGTTTTTAAAGTATGACTGCTGGCTCCAAATATCCATCAAAGCTTGATGGCTTGTGTACATATTTTAGTTAGCCTTTTTCAGCAGTAAGAAAAAAAGAAATCAGTGTATTCTTTACAGCAAACTGTACTTTACAAGAGCAATCAAACTGAAGTTTGCTTTGTGTAATATTTGAATGACTTATTTGTATTTGTCATGCTTTGTTGTAGATATAATTTTTTTAGTGCTACACCTTTATTTTTCATGGCTTTGCATATAGCTGACAGTTAATTCCCACTTCTCTGGTGATGTGACTTAAACTAATAATGTCCCACAAGTCCTGTCTGATCTAAGAGGCATTGGCATCCTAGCATTGGTAGCTTACAAGCAACATTTACATTGGCTATAATTGGGTTTTGACTCTTCATACTCAGTACTTCTATCCAAACAGAAAAATTCCATATGCTTTAGGGTCTCTGCAATCAAGAAGCAAAATAAACACCCTCACCCATCTCATTCACAGGTCTGACTGTTAGGAGTTGCATTTTCTAATTTCTTAATGACAAGATGCCATCCTAAAAATTCCAGTGGCCTCTCTGGAAAAGCTCCACTGAATTGGATGGTTGTAATGGGAGATGTTTTACGTCAAAGTGGATGTCTCATGTCAGTTTTCAGAGTGTGGTGCACAGTTAAAGCAGCAATTCTAGATAATCAGATTTCAGTAAATTCCTGGTTCTGCCAGGTGGTGTGGAAGCTGCAGTCTGCATCTTCTTCATGTTCATTTTTTTGCATTGATCTTAGGCTATCCTTTCTGTAGACAGTATTTTATCAAGACATCTCAAAAAAAAAATCTTTGCAGACTAGTGGGATGCTTATAGTTCAGATAAAGGAGATGCTTCTGGTGTAATCTGGACTGGGGAGGAGAATTGCTGTGTTCTTAAAATGACACGTGCCAACTCTTTGCCAGAAATCACCTGTCACAAAATCCTTTCCACAGGTGTTCTGGGTTTAAAGTTACTATTCTGAGGAGATATTTTTCCTAAAAGCCAATCATTACTGCATGTGCTAACTCAATTAACAAGAGATCTCTTTAGTCTCATGTAAAAAATAGTTACTGAGTCTCTAAGGGGTCTGTAACCACAGCTGTCACTAGCCCTAACATATCTGTGCTCAACACCCATATATATCTTTGCTGTGCCACTTATTCCCATCCATTTACCAGATGTTGACTCTGTTCTGATTTCTGCACGTGTATATTGAGCTCTCTCTTGACTGTAACGGTGACTTTCACTCCAGGACAAAATCTGTGCTAAATTACTGCTGATGTGAGGATGTCCTGTGAACTTTAACTAATTCCCTTATATCTGTGCTGTGCTGTCTTGCTCTGAAGCTCAATCCACCCTCTCTTACTGGAGGTCAGTTATCAACATATGGAGGAATGTTATGTGTTTGACCTCAGTGTCAACATGTAGAAAATTCTGGAAGGCTCACAATGTTGAGAAACCAATTCCAAGTGTTCAGGTTTAAGGTATGATGGACATAAACAGGCAGAGCATGGGACCTTCTTGATGTTCTGCTGGATGGCCCTTGAGTATCAAGCAGATCCAGCTTTTTTTACTGGGAACCATGAGTTGGGCTAATCTTTCAGCCAGTAGCAAGAAAATATGCAGGTTTGTGGGAGGATAGATGAGGGAAAAATCGGTGCTCCAGATGGATGGAGGAGCCAGCCCTCATCTACCCAACAGCAGCTCTGCAGGCAGCCCCCGTGGTCACCTTAACAAAGAGCACTACTGTTCCTCTGCATGACAGGCTGCTGCCAACACGCCCTCTGTCACGCTCCGTGGCCCAGATCTGCCTCCTCTCCTCCAGCAAGAAAATGGCCTCAGTGCCAGCACTGAGCATACACTGTTGTTCCAAATAAGTCCCATGCTCTTCCAGCCCCTGGTACAAAGGCTGCACACAAAAACGTGAAGCCTGTCCCCAGAAGTGGCTCGGTGTGATGAATTGCTGTGCCAGTGTCACTTCTGTACGTGTGCCAGAAAGAACAGGTTTGGCAAAAGGCTGAGCAGGAATTGTCATAGCAACTGAGACTGCAGCAGGACGAGGAGCCATAAGATGCTGTAACCTGGAAAATTCCTGCACATTTTATGCAGGAGAGGACAGCAGCAAAATGGATGTAGGAACTTGAGTTTGTCTTTGTATCAGCTTTCATATATGCTTGTCCATGCTGTCACTCAGTATGTTCTGCAGCAAAGGCATGACCTTAGAACGTCTCATGTGAGAGAGTCAAGAGTTCCCCACACAGTGTCAGTTCATGAACATCTTTAAAATCTCTGTTTTTCTTTCTGTTCATGCATCAGCCAGATCTCTCTTTCAGGGGTTCATAATTCTGTTACTGAGTCTGTTGTCAAATTTTACTGTAAAGATCCCTTTGGCTTTCCTCTTTCCTGGAAGGTTATAATGTGCTTTTTGAATGTGTTTGCCATAGTTAACTAATGTGTTGCTTTTCTGCTTCCTCTGGCAACAGGATTAAGAAGCAATGCTTTGTAGATAAGAATACTCTCTGATGTATAATTGTTCCATATAGCCTTGGGATCAATACTTCCCTCAGAACAGATATACAGCTCCCATTTGTAGGGATGGAAGTAGCTACATAAATAAAGTACACGAAATGCAAGGCTCTGTAGCCTTCCTATGAGGCAATAAAATAATTTTTTATACCTTTCATCCACATCAATCTCCGTTCACCCGGCCAGTTCACAGGAAAAGCATTAGCTGCTAACTGCTCCTCACTTCCTCGGATGTCAAACTTCCATAAGATTCTATATAAACTGAGCTTTGTGTAGACTCAAAAGCTTGTTTTTTCTGTCAGTGTGTGTGTGCATAACTCCCACTAACTTCTGAAGGTGTTAGACAGTGTATATATATATATATATATGCCTCTGTGTGTGTACAGTACAGAGAACAAGCTTCAAAGTTTGACTTCAGTAGCATGTCCCTTATATTAGTGGCAGATATTTTTCAGCATACCCAGTTGAGAAGTGGTTAGTCAGGTCTCACAGACAATTTCCAAAAGCCTGATCCAAAGGAACTTTCACAGAGTGTGGATGTTTTTCATAGGATTTTCATTTCACTACAAGGTAAATGACTGGCAAAAATAAATACATCATATTTCTAAATAAGCATGTATTTACCTATGCCTGAGTCAGAAGTGGGTAGGTGATGGGAAAAGCTGCAGCCTGAGACTCACAAGTGTTTTGCAAAATGTCCCTGGGCAAAAGCAGGAAAGCCTGAGATTTGCAGAGGGGAGATTGAAAAGGCTTTTCTGTCAAGCCTATTGCCCATTGAAAAACTTGTGTCAATCAATGAAACACTTGTCTTGCTTGCAAGATCTTGTGGGGATGATGCCCTAAAAGTAGACTCTAGCAAAATAGCAAGGGTGCTCTTTGAAGATGTTTCTTCTTCTGCATGTCTAGGAACATAGTCTTGGAGTCTTTTCAGCTTCCAAACAAAAGTCTTTTCAAGGAACATCATCTTTGCTTTACCAGGTAAACAATCAAGTTTTTGTACCAAAGCAAACCATTTCAACAGGAGAGATCAATACTAAAACATAGACCTAGCCCCATGTTTCCCTTATCCGATATAATTACCAGAACTCACAGCCTTTTCATTTTGGTTGTTCTGTATCTGGATAAAAGAAGGTTTTGGATCTTCTAGACAAAGTAAAGAGAAACAGCTGCTTTTTTCTAACACAGTCAATAGGATTCTAGAGCCACTGGAAAAAATTCCCAGATTTGAGAAAGAACATAGAAGTGATAATTTGTACCAACACTGCTGTCTTTGCCCTTGGGTTTCTTGGTAAAATCCACGTTCTTGCATTATATTTTTGTTTGTTTGTTTTGTTTTTCCGTAACCAAGAGGCACCTGTTCCAAAAAGGGCTGTAAAAATCATGGAGGAAAAAGGGACACTGCAAACCCCTTGTGAAGAACTCTTGACAGGGAAGAAGGTCTTTGAGGAAAGAGAATCCACAATGCTCAAAATTTCTCTAGAAAATCTTGATCTACCTTGTTAACAATGGCCAACATCATTCAAACCTAAAAAAGAGAATTAAAATTCCATTTACACTGGTGGTGGCAGCTGTCAGCTGTCAGCCTGCCTCCTCTCCACACTTCTTTAATGCAACAAAAACCAGTTTTGATCTCGCTCATAGTAATTTTTCTTCCTGGTTTTTAATGCTGTCAGCAAAAATACTATCAAACATCTTTTTGAGTTTTATACCCTGCTATAAATTTAGCTCTTCAGATTCTCATAGACAGCAGAGTTATGTTACCCCTGGGTGTTCTTAATCTGATGAGCCCAAGTCACTATTTATTTTAGGGTGTCTCTACCCTGAAAAGATAGATTTGAATATCTGGGAAGACCCCTGATTTGAGAAAGATTGGACGATTAGAGATAGTCTGAAAACTGAATGGTGTTCAGCTGGACCTCTTCTTTCTGTGAGTGTGGACTGAGCCTTTGCTCAGCCTCTGCTGGTTTCCTACAGCGTAGAAGAGATCAAGGTGCCAGTCTTAAACAATCCCACCAGCATTTCTGTGGTTAAGAAAAATGACTGTGTCCAAATTGTTGCATTCCAGTTCCAACCTGCCCAAGCTCTTGTTAGCTTTTGTAGAATCAGGCATGGAAGACAGCTGTGATCTGGCATCCTGCCTTGTTTGAAACAAGGCCCTTCTAAATGCGTGACCGTCAGACGGTAGTGGCACGGTAGTAGACCATCACAGCAGTGGCATCACAATTATAGCCCAATCAATTACAGCTGGAAATAATTGTGAAAGAACACAAGAGCATGAAACAGATGAGATGTACAACTTCTGTGGACTTGTATAAGTTCATCCTCAGGAAAACTCTTAGCACTGCTCTTAGCACGGCACTGAAGGACTACTGTGAAGTCTTTACAATGTCATCTCTTTTTTCCTTCCAGACAAGCCCTGTGGGGACCCACCATCCTTCCCCCACACCATCCTGCACGGCCACACTGGCTTTGACATGGGGGATGAGCTGCTGTACGTCTGTGCCCAGGGCTATGCCATGGGCAACAAGGAGTCGGCGTTCACGCTGCTCTGCGACAGCTGCGGAGAGTGGTACGGCCAGGTCCAGGCCTGCGTCAAAGGTCAGCCCAGCCAAAAAACTGCATGATGGCTTCTTTAATCTGCCCCAATAAACAGGAAAACGCTTTCTATCTTGCACCATGCCTCCAGGATTTTTGTCTGCAAACGCAAGAGTAGTTGCCCAAATATTTACTCCATTAAAAAGAGTGAAAGTGGGTTTTCTTACCAAATGATTTGACTCAAGAAAAGATTTTTCAAAAAAAAAAGACCAAACCACAAAACCCCCAAGCAAATTGTAAAATGGCATTTCCTTAATTTAAACCCTCAATAAAAGCAACCTTTATGTGTTAGTTAAATTCTACAGCAGTCTTTTAACTTTCCCCTTGTTCAAACATAGGGTAAACAGTACCATGAGTTCAGACATACATGTAATCTGAATTCTGCTTTCTCATGTTACCTTGTTCAATGCATAAACCCACCATTTTTCCCAGTATTTAAGAATGGTCATCACAAAATTTTAGTACTTTTTTGAGAAGGCTATCACATCTATTAAGTAAGGTTTCTGGCAAAACAGATAAATTTTAAGCAAAGGAATGAGCAGCTGTTGGGTAGCTGAGCTATCTATATGGGCTGGAGTTAGTATATCCATTCCAGAACCTATATATTCCTTAATGTCTGGAGGCTTGCAATGAGTTATTTTTACTCATGAATATACCACCAGGCAGTGGATAATCATGAGAAAAGGTCAAACTTGTTCTTTATAGAAATAGGTCATGTCTGTGCACTAGGGAACTAGATTCTCAAACCCATCCAACCAGTATAGATACACAAAAAAACAAAGAATGAAAGCCCCAGCATTTTTCTCAACTGTTTCAGCTTCCAAAACTGTTTTACAAACAGCAGTTCAGATGATTGTGCAAAACAATGCAGGACATAGAGGAAGAACGTGGAGGGAAAAAGAAAATAAATAAATATTTGTATCTGATCATAAACAGTTTGGGTTGGAAAGAACCTTCAAAGTCATCTGATCCAACCCCCCTACAATAAGCAGGAACATCTTCAACTTACCCAGTGTGTCTGAATCCCCTATAATCTGCACCAAATTGATAATTCTTTTTCCTTTACTGAGGTTAGTGGAAATGCTATCTTCATCACACACAGACAAAAAGCTGTATTACAGCAAAATAAGGAAGGGAAAGAATCAGGCCATTTAAGTTGTCTGTGTTTCACTGTTTTCTCTGGATAAATAATCTATTTCTCCTGTTTTTCCCGAGCCTTTCACACAGCTGATGGGGAGAGGAAAATATTTTTTTAAAAAATAGGAAAGCATGGCTGTAAAATCACAAACATCAACACTGAAACTTGGGAGCAGATGTGATATTGTAGATTACGATTTTTAAAATTATTTAAATGTAGACTTCATGCTGGGGGGCTTCCTCTGATTAATGTTTTTGAAATGCTTTAAGGACATGGGACAGAAAATACAATAATTGTTCAAGTAATAATTATGTATTTAATCTTCCTGATCATAATTCTTTAAGAAAGAAGACTTTACAGGATGATTAAAATGTGTGATACTAGGTTTCATTATTTTTTAAAAAGTAAGAATCCAGTGAAAAAGAACAACAACAAAAAAAGATAATTTAATTTAAAGGAACCTGATTTAGAGTTGACTGATAGTTTTGGGTCATAGGAGAGAGAACAATTATTAAGTACTCCAGAAGTCAGCTCACAGATGGATTTTTAAGTGCTTTGAGGCAATAGAGCACCTTCCCTACCGTGAGGGTTAATGATGGGACTTAATGGAGAATTTATATTCCTGTTGGCAGACTGGACCACTTCTGTCCTGGCTGGCTGACATCAATGGAAAGATGTTCATGCAGCCATTCCAGTGAATGTTTAAGTGCTATGTTTAGAGCCTGGTAAGATGATACAGTGCCCTTGCTCTGCATCTGTGCTGGGTGAGCAACTGGGAAGCGTAAAATGGTCCCGATGCTCTTACTCCAACAATAGGAGGCCACAGGAAAAAGCTCTGGTCAGAGCACTGAGAGATAGAAGGCCAGTTCCTAAATCTTGCAGTGTCTCTGAGGCTAGGGACAAGTCACTGTACTGCCCTATGCTGCTTATTCCACCTCATCTGTGGAAGAATGACAACATATATCCAATTTCCTAAAGCTTGCTGGGATTTGTGGATGTTACACCTTGAGTAACATCATTCTACTTGGTAACTGCCCCATTATAATACCCAGCTGTCCAGGCAGAATATCAGAATAAACAGCAATAATTGCATGCTTTTCTTGCTTGTGGAAAAGCATCAGACTGGCTTTA
Source organism: Ammospiza nelsoni (assembly GCF_027579445.1). Taxonomy (NCBI): domain Eukaryota; kingdom Metazoa; phylum Chordata; class Aves; order Passeriformes; family Passerellidae; genus Ammospiza; species Ammospiza nelsoni. Next base: position 50,194,701 of record NC_080633.1, read on the forward strand.
CATTCCCAGTTGCTCATGCAGAGCAAATATGGAGTCACAGAACTATCATCATAGCAGTGGCTAAATATAGCAGTTAAATGTTCTTTGAAGTCTCTTTGTGATCATCTTTCCTCTCTGTTTTGATCCTGCAAGAAGAGATACAGTCCATTCTGGCACCTGGGATATAAGTGCACCTAGGATATAAATGTACAGCCATACAGTCAGCAGATATGCAAATTAAAATTTAAAAAATATGCAGATAATCAAATAGGCACATACTGCAAAATACATGGCAAACCCTGGCTATGGGCATAATTGAACAAAATAATTTTGGACTTATATTAAGTGGATTTCAGATGCAGTAAAGCATGATGGAAATTTAAGTGAATTCTAGATACAGTGAAGTATGATGGAAATTAGGAAAGCAGTATATTACAAATGGCTGTAAAGTACATTGTGCACACCAGGTAATAGACAGCATTTTTTAATTAAGATGCTTTTTAAGACAAAAAGTGACTCTGTTTCCCATAATTCCTTGTGATGAAAAGGCACTGTGTTCTTGCTGAAAGCTCAGGGATATTTAGCCCAACGAAGCAACCTTAAGGAAAGAACAGGGAAACACATGGATTTTGCCATTTATTATTTTTTTAATTTCTGTAGAGAGAATGCATTTGCTTCACAAAATATATTCTGAAGAACGCTGTAGTAAGGTCTGAAAGCAGATGCACATGTGCCATGCTGTGGCTGTTCTGCAAGCACAGAGATTAAACTGACAATTGCTAAATGACATTTGTTTTTTCTTTTTTTTTTTTTTCCCAAAATAAACCATGAGCTCAATATCAGAAGCATTGATACCAACACTTGAGTGGCAGGGGTCAGGGCTGGACTGCATTAGGCTGCATTCTCTAGGGTTTGCTCCCTCAAAGGGAGGGCAGATGAGATGGCTGGGAAATCATGCTCCATCTCTGCCCTGAAACTGGCTCAGAAGAATGTCATGTATCTGTCCTTTTCCCTGGATTATTTGGGTTTTCCCAGCTATATGCTTGTGGCAGGAGAGTCCATATCTTCTACACATCTAAGGAATCTCTCCAGTGACATCCCTTGGATACACAGCTAGTGTGTTCCAAGGTAGTCCAACTTTTCCAGGCTGAGGACTATCCTTCAGATTCAGTGTAAGGAGGACTTGGCTGACTTTGACCACTTAATCTGCAGCTTCCAGGCTTGTTGCCTGGCTCAACAACTCTCATTACTTCCAGAGTTTTCAAGAATTATATTGGCTCACATTCATGTGGTCTGTAAGCACGACTAGCTAGCGCCATTTACTTTTGGTTTTTTATTTTTAATGTGGGGAATCAAACAAAATGTCTCTGGCTTTTGATCTTATTTGAGAATGGGGTTTTTTTTGTTCATTCTATGAGTGCAGAGGAAGAGTTGTGACAGACAAATATAATCAGCAACAAATATGTCTGTGGCCTGTCAAAACAATTGTTATGACAAACTTTGGTTCCCTTTTCAGGCCTGTCACTGAGGGGTTGTATTAGATTAATGTAAAGTATTGATCTGGCATGAATGGATTCTGCCAAATGGAATAAGTTGAAAAAAATTGATGGGTTATTTATTTATATTAGCAGGCTTTCTGCTGGAATAAAAGTTATCCTCTTTCTTATAGCTATTGCAAAAGACAAAAGGCACAATCTCTGTCTAGCATACTGTGGTCAACTACAGAGAAATTTGTGTGCCTGATCCAAAATAAATGGATAATTCTTTGAGATGTTGTAGCTCACAAATATGACTTATCTTAGGCAAATCAGTCTACATGCTCCTTTCCTTCCCATCCTTAAAGACAGATGCTGTCTTGTTAATGTTTGCTGTAGCTACTTTGAGATTCTTAGACTAAAGATGTTTTATAGAGTACAAATATTTATAATGATGGTCTATATAGAATCAGGTTTCAATTTCCTGTACTCCAAAAATACACCCATAAAATACGCAGTGCGTTTTATGGTTGCCCAAAATAGCAACACTCAAAATAGAGCTTGGATACCAATATACTATCTAGAAGAAAAAAAATCAGCTGATCCCAGAGTGTGGAAGACCAGGCTCTTTGTTTTTGCCTGTCTCTGTATTTGGTTACTGTTTTCACATTAGGATCAAAAACTGAAGGAGATGAGAGCTCTACAGAACTGGATGCTTCTCAAGCAGGATCAATTAATAATTAAAAGGATTTTACCTTTTAACTGAGCTTCACGTCTTTGGTGGTATGTCATTTCAGCATCTCTTGCTGTAAAGTTCTCATTTCAGACTCAGTAATCTCTCAGACAGTGAATTAAAACTCACTGATCCTTGAGTCTGCCAGAAGATGATACGGTCAAGGTGCAACAACGACCAAATATAGAAAGATTTTGATCTTGAACAAATTAATTTCAAGGCTGGCTCTTCATAAAACCAGACCTGCCTAGGTGGAAAGAAAGATGCAATCACTTTAAAATCAATTGCTAGCAGTTTAAAAAATATATAAAAATAACAGTTACTTCTTGGATAAGAGGTGGGGCTGGATCTTTTTTAGTTGTTGCCCTTCAGTACCAACACTAAAATTTAGAGAACTGGAAAGTCTGGGAAAGTGCTGAGGAGGTGAACAAAAAGAAGTGCAGAAGCTGTGCAATCTATTCCCAGAAAATCAAGCTCATGGTGGACTTAAAATATTGTCATGGTAACACAGAGTCACTAAATATTGAGTCCAAGTCCCATTTGAAGGTCTGAGGCCCAGAAAGAATAGAGTATTATTACTGTGTAAGTCAATCCAGGATCATATAAATCAAACTCCAGAGTAAGGGCGTCTGTGTTTCCTTTGATGGTCAGAGAGCTCAATAGCTGCTTTCATTTTGGCATCCCATAAGCTAACATTAGTTATGTTGATAGTCTCTGCTATAAACTCTACAAATAGGGGAGATTGAATATGAAAATATGTTAGAGCAGCTTTACAACTTGGGCCACAATCTGATTGTGAGAGGGAACAAGACTCCCTTATGTGGTGACGAGCAGTGCATAATGAGCTCCAATCTCGGGATCTCTTTAGATTACAATGGGCTTTTTCTTCCCCCAGCTCTGCATTAAGAAAACACCAATTCATTCCTCTACAGGCAGGATCATGCCCAAAGGCAGCATGTTTGATGGAGACTCCATTGATGGCTCAACAAACCTTTAATATGCTCTGATAGACTGAGTATTTGCACTTTCTTAGAAGCACATGCTTTTTCCTGATGTGCCTCCATAGGAGCTTCTCCTAGAGGGCTGAAACCACAAGGCAGGAGAAACACTGAAGGAAAACAGCTTCAAAATCTCTAAAAAGCCTGTTACAACAGTTGTTAGGCATTCATCAATGATCCACTCACACATACTGGTCAATGAGATGAATAATAGCTGCCCCTTCACACTGCTAACTAAAAAATAGGTCTGGAGGAAACAACACAAGCATGTGGATGCAATTTGTGTGTGCAGATGTGTGTGCCTGCTCACCACAACATAAAAATTACTGTTTGAACCTCAGCTGGATTACTGTAGTGTGGAAAGTTAATGAGTGGCAAAAAGAGAGGTTACAAGAGACACAGAGGTGAGGACAGACTGTTGTGATGATTCAATTACAAAAATAAAACAGCGACCATAATGGTTGGTAAACGGTGACTTCTCACATTGTGATGTTCCAGTTCATGGACATGCCACAAACACCTATAGGCTCTCCTCAAACACACTGAACTTTAGTGAAGCAGGCATCCCAGATATCAGCTTCTAGTGGGAGTCTGGATTATTAGAGGATGTAATAGTTTGAGGCACCATTTTCATGCAAAGAGAGTGCCAGCCAGGTAGAAAAACTCTAAAGTGAAAGTAAGAGAAGGGACAAAGTGAGACTAATGTTTGGCAGTCAGTAGATATGCTGCATTGTGATGGATAGGGCCATGCAGAGCTTCATGAATATGTTGCTAAAGTGCCCTGGTATTCAGAGTTATCCTCCATACATTTGCAAGTCTGAAATACTATTGGAAAAGATTTCAGGATTAATTAGAAAAGTGAGAGCCCTACCAGGAAGATTTCCACTCTAAGAGTTTTATTCCCCTGTCTGTTAAATCATCCTTGAACGAGACAGAAGTTTTTTCCTGCTTTGGAGAGGATGGGGATGATCTGGAGGATTACACAGGCAGATGAGAACACTAGGACCAGGAGGGAGAGGGGTCTGTTGTTGGCACTTGCTGTGAGATGAGAGGACCTGCTAAGAACATCCAGCCCTCCAGCATGATAGCTTTCACAGAGGCATTAACTCTCTGCAGGCTTTTTGGGACACACATTTGGGTTTCCTTAGCATAACTGCCTTGGTTTCTGGTAGACCCAGATGCTATTCCAAAGAAAATACCTTTTGCTAATGCTCATTCTGTTTTGGCACCTGGCTTAAGCTGTTCTGGCAAAAAAGCGAGCTGGTGTGAGCTGTATCACTGCTAAGTGGTTTTGGTCAGACTGGTTTGACATCATTTCTAATCTTTCTGAAGAGCAGACCAAATATGGCTCTGCCAGAAGTCTGGGAAGCAGTCTCCAAGGAGAATGTGACTCAGGCAGAAATTGAGGTGGGCCCCAGATGAAAATGTAATTCAAAATCCGTTGACTGTAAAAGGCAAAAGAAGATAAGGGTTTACAAAGGCAGTGATCTGTAAAACAGGTTCTCCCATTAATGTCTTGTTTCCCATGCCATGCCAGGTCTATTGCTTCTCTGTCTTCATAAAAGACTAAACACCCTCTTAAAAAGAAAAATTCTCACCATGATTCAGTTTATTTTCCATATCCCAAAGCACTATTTTTTATGACTTTTAATGCCAGCATAAATCTCAGAAATTACATCAACTTTCAATGGAGTAAAATTTGTGTGAACTGAAAATCAACCACCCTGTCTCGTTTGGAAAATTTTGCATTGAGCTAAGGCTTTAGAATAGTGGAAGAAATATTAAGTACAATGCACTATTCCATTCAAATTCAAACATTTAGCTTTGTGCTTTGAGTCAAGTCTATCTTGCTATCAGTGGTAGGTTTGCTGAGTATTTCTAAATCAAACTCAAGCTTTATAGTGAATCTACTCCTCTGCTGCACTCATTTTTTTTATCAGTTTTGTTCTGTGTTCATTTTTTTTCTCTTTTCTCAGTGGCAACATTTAATTCCCTAAAATTGGAAGCCTGAGAGTTGATTACTGACAGACAGGATTATCATGTTAACTAGGTGTTAGGTTTTAAGTGTTTGAGACAGAGATTTCCAGCCTTGCAGGGTGCATCTTGCTTTCTTCAGATGAAAACAAGCAGAACTCAGTGTCAGCCTTGGTGGTGGAGTCTGCCTCAGTCAGCTCTGAAGAGCTCTTAAGAAATAAAAAATCCTGTTCTGGCTCCAGGCATTGCACCACCGTAACACCAAGGTGCTTGAAGAAATGCAGGATACTGATAAGAACATGCCTTGATATCTTGAGCATAAGGTACTGAACATAATTCTTTAAAATCATCTAGCTTAAAAGGGATGAAGTTGCTGTGAAACTTCTAGTTTTGTCTGGGGTGTTTTTTTTTATTACCAGTTAATAATTGGTATGTCTTTCTCTCCACACACATTTCTTGCTTGAATAAGATGAATTTTTTTCTCAAATTTTGCAAAGAATCATACTAGGGAAAGAAAAAGTTTGAGAAAACAACAAGCAAAGGAAGTCCTCTAACTGCAGACAATGAGTTATTTACATTAATTTTTAAATCTGGAAAGTTAGCATTGACATCTATTGTGATTTTTTTAAACAAAACCCTTGAAATTGAGTATCAGCTCAAGGACCATGCTCTTTTCAAATAAACAATTACACAGAACGAAAAACTGCCTAGAAGACACTTTGCATTGCACCTCTCTTCTTGGATTCCTGTAATAAATGAGCTCAGTGCTTTGACAGAGAATGAAATGTTGGTTTATGAGTTTTTGTTTTTAATTTTTCTAGATGAAACCGAGGCACACATTGACTATGAAGATAACTTTCCCGATGACAGATCAATACCTGTTGCTGAGAATGACCATGGCAATGGCAAAGAGGAAATTGAGCAGGAGCAAATACAGCTTTCCTTCAGTGAGGAAGGAAGAACTGGGAGTACCAATTGGGTTACTCAGCACACAGACATTGCTGAAAAGGGAAGCAGGGCACCAACTGAGTCCCCTGTGTCACTCCTCAGCCAAAAAAACTTGTTTTGGTTTCCATCAGAAACTTTCAGTGAGCCCGAACCAGAGAAAGAGACAGATGATTCCACTAAAGCACAGTTTTCTGAAGGTGATAACCACATTGGTGTGAAGACAGTCTATGATGAACCTGGTGCCAAAATGTTTTATGACAGTGAGGATTTCCCCATTGGACCCATTCTCACAATCAATGATACAAAGACAGCAATGGGTGCGGTTGCCATCACTGACGAGTCGTGGTTGGATGGATACCCAGTAACACAAGAGGTGGTGGAGGATGATGAAGAGGGTGATAAAGTCGATGGTTCCATGGGAACAGAAGATGACATCATCCTCACGACGGACCAGCCAAATCACGTGGAAGTAAGAAAATCAGGAAATGGCAGCCCAGGTCCAGAGGAAGGTCTAACAGAGATTGTGGCAGCAACAACAGCGGCAGGTGATGAAGGGGCTGAAGAGACAGCAGTGCCACCTACATCAGTGAGTGGTCTGGAGAGCTTCAGTGTCAGCAGGGGTTATGATAATGCTGTGTGGGAACATCTGGCAACATCTCTGGAAACTGTGACTCAGGAGCCCACTACAACGATGCTGTTTGACATCAGCAGCTTAACAACATCCATGTCAGAGACCTCTGTGACCGTCAGCCTCTCTGATCACACCCCATACACAGAACCAAGAGACACGACCACCTACCCAGAACAAGTAGCAACCACTGCACCAGCTCCAGACATCATTACTGACACAGCGACCCAGGACTTAGCTGAGCAAGAAAATCTCACCCAGGGCCTTGGAGAAAAGCCTGGCCCCACTTCTGAGCCATGTGAGGGAGAGGGTTGTCCCAAGTCCACTAAAGGTGCTATCATAGCAGTAATAGTGATTCTTCTCTGCTTGTTACTGGTTGCAGCTGTTCTGGCAGTGTGGTTTTTCAAAAAAAGGCAGCAGAAAAATTCTGTTTATAAACTAAATGGAAGGTGTCAGCCCAGACATCACTGTTACCACCACTACCACCACCAGCACATTGAAATGCAGAAGGTCTAACCAGGGGCCTTTTGGCAGAGATCAGAAGGAAAAACATACTGAGGCTAGAAGAATCACTTGACTCATGGATGCTAAAATCCAGCAGTGCAGAAAGCAGAAGAAAAAAGAATGCTAGAAGAACATAGGAGACAGAAAAGATTTCATCCTTTTGAAATTGCAGTCTAGCATGTTCGACTTTTCAGAGCTAAAGAATCTGTACATTTTTATCACAAGGGTCTTTTGGGGACACCAGCAGGACACAGTGTGCTCAGTAGCACACCTTCAATTTGTTCCGCTTTTACATTTTGCTCCTATTAATAATAAATTAATTGATTAATTTCTGTGTTACCTGGGTATAATGTAATGGTAGGGCTGGTCAGGCCTCTGGTCTGTTCTCAGTGGAAGAGGAAAAGAAGGAAAGAAGAATGGAAAAAGGATTTTTTGGAGCAACCACACACTTGGTGTTTGTTCCTTTTTTAGAACCTGCCCAAGCTGGTCAGGATAAACCACCATAACAAATTATTACCTGATGTGTCTTAAAAAGAAAAACTATTTGCTGCCAGACTTTAATGGATAGTATTGCAATGATTACTAAGGTCATTTTCTTCAATGTTGTAAATTTAACAAGCCACAAATGTTGCATCATTATGCTACTTTTCTGGAAGGTGTTCTTTTAGCCTTAGTGAAGAAATGCCATTCTTATAACTAATCTTCCTGTAGAAATGATGATGTTTCCGTGGAATTCAGAGAATACTGTAAGTGCCATTCTTCCTTGAGCATGAGCAGGAGAGGAGTCAGAGCACCTTGGAATGCAGGTGTTATGATGAGTAGCCTCTCATCACAGAGCCAAACACTGATAAAGCACTTTCCAGGGGAACCCTCTATAAAATCGGCTGCTTTCTGAACACAATGTTGACTGACCAAGATACTGAACTTTAATTCACAGCCAGTAGTACCTCTGGCAACTGAAGCCATGTGTAATACTTGTGGAAGGACTGATTTTTCACCATTCTGCTCTTGCATTGGCTGGAGGCGTGGACATTGGCTCTGGGAGATGGGCACCCCCTTTGCCATACTTCTTATTGTGGTTTGAAAAATAAAGCAGACTTGGGAAAAAAATAAATTGCATCTGGTTGATAAAATGCATTCAGCTTTTAGACTGGGTGTTGGTACAAAAGCACTGAGGCTTTTCCAACAGCACATTCCATCTCAAACAGTTCTGAAAATGAACAGGAAGAGAGGGGAACACGTTTTGTAGAATCCCTCAGCTTAGTTCGTGTGAGTTTAGTATGAGGTCTTCCTTACATTCTGAATGAACAAGAGGAAATCCGGCAACTGTGAATAATCTGCAGGTCATAAATAAATTCATCTGCCATTCAGCCTTAGCCTAAGAGTAAGAAAATGTGCCTGGGTGGAGTTCATTCCATGCTCTGGCTTGAGTTGCAGTGGTAATCACCTCTAACTCCATGGAAGGTAGGCTTTATGAAATGGAGTGCAGAATTGGGCCCATCTTACATGCAGCCATCAATCTCAGGGCTGGTAAGCAAAACAAAGCATTTTTGGACAATGGCTATGGGTTATCTTGGAGAGTCTGACCTCAGAGGGGTAAGAGTTGAATCTTGTTGCCTGGCAAGAGCCACAGTAAATAAAAATGACAGAAACTGTACAGATTTGTAAATATGTCTCTGACATATGCATGACTTTATGCTTTTAATGCATTCTACACCATGAAATGACTCAAAATTTCTGTTGTAAACTATTTTTTTAAAGCAGTTATAAAAGAAAAAAGTCAACAATGGATTTCACACGAAGCAACTTTATGGAGACTGTTAACTCAACTAAAACATATAACCTGTAATCCCATGGAAATATGCTGAAAAACAAACACAGGAACATCCATTAAAAATATTGCTTAACTGAAAGGTACAAGTACGTGTTACAGTTCCATGTAGCATCATTCTAAATGAAAAGTCAATTCTGTTTGTCCCAGGAACTGAATGTGTAAAAAATGAGACTCAAAATATCATTGCAAACACAAATTGTACAAGGATCTTATTGGAGATTTAGAAACACTTGTTATTCATGAACCAGAAGAAAGTGTACATTAACATAATGCTTTGGAGGTATTTAAATAAAACTCAAGTTACAAAAACACCAGGAAAGGAAGTGTGTGCGTGTGTTTTTGTTCAAGTCATCCAGTTTGCCCACAAATTTATGGAAAAAAGATAGTCCTGTTACTTTCACAATTCTTGTAGAAGATACTTTGATATTAAAAATATTAGCTAAAATGTGTTTAGCTTAGACTGCCAGCCCAGTTCTGCTTTAGAACATCTACCCTCCTTTGCAGCATCATCTGTTGGTATTCACAGTATTCACTATACCAGGGAGTTTGGGAAAACTAATAAAGAGATGGGGATAAACAGCTCTTCAATTACACATTCGACTTGGACTTCCTTCTGTTTGTGAAACTTGGCTAATCACAGATAATGGGAATGGCAAACAATATACATTATACAATGAATATAAAATCTTAACATAATAAGGTAAGAGTAGGAGATTAATTAATTAGAAATCAAAGCTGAAACTGACAGCTGCATGTTGAAATCATGAGAGGAAAAAAATGGGGGGAATACCAGAAGTGCTTTAGCAATATGTGGTCATTGTGCTGTACTGCTTATTGCTTACTGTACATCAAAAGCTGTTATGCTGGAGATCTGTTGCCATGGGCATTGGACCCAGCATAGATTCATTATTTTGTTCAATGATTTACCTTTTTTAAATACCCAATAATTTATAATACAAAGACAAAACATAGTACATATCTGTGAAAGATCACAATATGTAGCTTTGAATGACCATTTAAAAATTAGCCTTAATAAGAAATTATTACACTATCATAGGACTTGTCAAACTACAGGGTTTCCACCAGCTCAGGATAATACTTGAGTGTTTAATCCTTTTTCAGATAAGTGATAGTGAGAATGGGGCAAAGGTAGAAAGCCCCTTTTTTATTTTCCTTTAAAGTTAACAGTCATATAAAATTACTTCTCTGACTCCCATATTTCCACTTGAAAGTAAGCAAGTTCCATTACTTTGCAAAAGAATTAATCAGGAAAAAAAAGCACATTTGTTGCTTCAGGGTGCTGAAAAGACCTACCTATGAGATATATCAATGGGAAGAAAAAGTTAATCAAAGAAAACTTGGAAAGTTTTTCTACAGGAAAGGTTAGCATTTATAAACTTCAAAATTCAAACTCTCTACAGAATTTCATTTCCATATAACATCAGTACTTTAAGTAGAGAGAAGAGGAGAAGGAGGAGAGATGGATATCTAAACCACTGAATATTTCCTTGCCAAAAATAAATAAATAAAAATGTATCTATTTATTTTAATATTTTTTCCTAGGCACTGAAGAGGACTTAAGATACAAACCCCTGATTTGCTGGGGTGTGCAACCCCAACTTACCTTGGCTATTTCTTACTTAACTCCTTTTTTGTATAGAGCTTAAACCCTCCACACTAGGTCATTCAAGTCTTGAGTCACCAGGAAAAAGAAGTCGCTGTTTAAAGCATGGCAGACGACCAAAAGTTCAGACAGCTGCAATGAAGGATTAGTTGTGGGTTTTTCTCACTGCCTTGCTACAAACTGCATCACAGCTCTATGTTCAAACATTATTAAATGGGAATGTTTTCTCTGGCACTGACTACTCCTCCCCACAGTTTAAGTATTGAATTTTTTTAACTGAAGTAGCTTTGGTTTACAGCTCACATTAGAACTTAAAAACATATTTCCATAGTAGCTGGCATATGCAGGCAACTGTTTATTCTCAGTACCAGCCATAATAAACACTTGTACTTTTATAATCCAACAAATCTTTGTCTAATCACAACTCTGTTTTCAGGGCTGTAAAATTTGCATGCTATTTAAACCATTTTTCATGAAGACTCTCTTGAAATGGAAAGATTTTCTAAGTGTGCCTCCATTATCAATACAGACCAATAATTCACTGTAAGGGATGTGAAGATAAATGGTGGGTATTGATGCTAACTGAGAAAGAACTTTGTAAAGCAGGGCATGCTATCAGATTTTCAGGGGGAGAGTTTGTCTGGAAAGCATGGAGAAATGACACCTCGTTGGTTGGATGGGTGAATTAAGAACAGCAACTGACTGACTTTTGGGTTTATATTCTAGCATTCCAAAGCAGTAAAGCTCTGGAAAATGGAGCAATTTGAATTTGCTTTTGGCTCTTGCCTTGTCAACAGAAGTAATGAAGGTCTGCTTGCAGGATTGCTATGGCAAATGAAAGGGCCCAGCAGGACATTTGTATTCCCTTTGAATTTGCCAGAACTGATCATTCTAAAAGTACTTGTTTTTCATAGTTGATTTTGTTGGCAATAGGAATCATCGAGGCACAGAAATATTGAGCCTGAAATGCTCTTTTATTGGAGCAAAATTAAGTTTTGAGGAGAAAAATCACTACCATCCTTCTTCCTTTTTTTAATGGATGCTGCCATTTGTGAGGATGAATTCGCAAGGAGCCAGCAATAAAAAGAATTGCTTTCAGCAAGAGTAGGCATTAATTTGAAAAGGATTATATTCTAGGCAGAGTCTGTGAAATGCACTGATTTTCATCCTGTGCATGTCTTCCCTTACCCAAGCTTTAGTGCTTACTGTCCAGAAAGCCAGTGGTTGTGTTTTTCACCTAAACAAATATCCACCTCAGTGCAACACCATTTCTGACTCAGTTTAATCTTCAGCTTCCAAGCAGTTCCGGATCATGCAACAAGAACACAATTTCCATTCAACAAGAACACAAGCTCAGGAGTCCCATGCATGCAGACCCCTGTGCCAGGAATCTGCCAGGAGATGGGCTTCACACACCATTCACCTCCAAGTGGTGATGGAACATGCAAATGGAGTTATTGCAGACCTGATTGTGAGCACTGACAGAGCATCAGAGGCCAACAGCAGCTACCAGGATAGCCAGCTTTGTTACTATAAATGACAGTGATTATTAAAAAGTGCAGCTCTGCAAGAGGCAATACTACCACCAAGGTGGACAGAGACAGTACCAGGGCTGCACTCAAACCTGTCACATGAACACAGTGTGTTCAGCAAGATGATGTTCCCATGAACATCAGCATCACACTGTAAGCCTTGCCAAAAGTGGAGACAAATCTAAATATCCCATCTGGTTAGGCAGAAGTTGCTAGCATCTGAGGCAGACAACTCACAACTGCAGGAATTTGGGGTGGCAGAAGGGAGGCAGGAATATTCCCACTGCCTCCCAAGAAGAGTTGGCAGGATCAGAGAAGTGGAAGAATAGACACTAAGTTATTACAGTCACATGTAAATGTTGGCATTGAACAATAGCAGCAGGAAAAGAAAAATCAGTTAAAAGAACCTGAGAATGCTGAAAAAAGCCACAATAAATACTGAAGAACTGGAAGAGGAGCTATTTCTCATTAGAAAAGAACAAGGGTTTGAGAACTACTTGTACTTATTAAGATGGAACTGGCTTGGGACTATACAAAGTGGAAATTAAGAAAGCCAGAAAAAAAATCCACAGACACTTGAACAAAATGGAAAAGGGATCATGGTGCCGTCTCACAAGGCTGCAAGAGTATCAGTTGCCTCCTCAATTTAAATCAAATTGTAAAGGACAACAGAGTTATTTTAGGCAGGCTTAAGAAAAAGAAATCATTGGCTAATGGAGATCTTAGTAAATCATGAAATCCCCACCTGAGAAGCCACAATGGGAAGGGAGTTTAGCTACAAGATCAAGAGGTGAGGAAATGAGTGAACCTGAGAAAGGATTAGCTAAGGAAGCCTTGAAGACCAAATCACAAGCTTGCCAGAAAATTGATAATACCTGAGAGACTTGCAATAACCATTGAAAAACTGTTCAGTGAAGAGGAAAAATCAGGGTTCATAGGAACAAAATGTATTCTCACGGTAATCTGTTGAAGTCAAATGAATCACAAAACAGGTAACTCTGGTGCTTAGTTTTTACTGGTGGAGTGAAAAAATGGCAGTATTTTACCACATCCTTTGCTCTTTAAAAAACATAACGGGAATCTCAGACAATTAGTGCTAGAAAGGGGAATGGAGCTCTTTAACTGGAGAGAAATAATTCTGGGTGCAAAACAATGAGGTCCTGGAACTTATTTTCTCTCATCTTGCACCTACTGCTACTTGCTCCACCAACAGGCAACACCTGATTAGGAGCTTTATACACGAGCAATTTCCACACAGGATGTACAGCCATGGGAGACCTTGGGCTCAGGAGCCTGAATTAAAACCATAACTCTTGGAGCCTTTGAGGTGTTGCACTGCAGTGCCTACAGACACGGCACACAGGAGCTGGGACACCACAGGGCACCACAGAAACAAACAGCCAGGCAACAGCCAGAGCCTGGCAGAGCTCTGGAGTCGGTTTGGTAAGTGGTGATAGCAAAAAAGTGAACTAAAAATGCTGTAAGACAAATGTAGATGGATACATCCATCTCCAACCAGCTCCTCATCCTTTAATGGTGGGATTTCTGGATTTGAATGCAAGAGTATCAAAGATGAAGATATTAGCTGTCACAGAATCACAGGATCAATATTATAAGCTGCAAGGGACTCACAAGGATCATGGGGTTCAACTCCTGGCCCTGCACAGGATACCCCAAGAGTCACACCATGGGCCTGAGAGCATTGTCCAAACTCTTCTTGAGCTCTGTCAGGCTGGTGCTGTGACTGCTTCCCTGGGCAGCCTGTTCCAGTGCCCAAACACCCTCTGGGTGAAGAATCTTTTTCTAATATCCAACCTTAATCTTCTCTGACACATCTTCAGGCCATTGCCTCGTGTCCTGTCACTGGTCACCACAGAAACCAGGGCCTGTCCCCTCCTCTTCCCCTCACAGGGAAGTTGGAGACTGCAATGAGGACTCCCCTCATCACTGGCTGAGCTCCTGAGAACGAAATCTGGAGTTGTCCATCAGTCTGGAAGGCAGAAGGACAGAAGGGGACTCCAGAGTAGGAACCTCTCCTTTGAGCATACATACACCTCTAACAAGAGAAAACTAAGAATAAATTGTAGAAGCTACCCCAGTAGGATAAGACATGTATTTCATGGGGTAAAGTGATGGTTTACAATCAACTGCTTGTAAAGAACTTTTAAAAGCAAATTTCAATTCTTAGATAAAGTTGCAATGAGCGGAGTGCTAATATTGTGTAGAACAAAACCATGAGGAAATGAGATACATCCAACCCTCTGTCAGTTCAAGGCACACAGCAAGCCAGATTCTGGTCTCCTCACCACAAGCTGAGCTGGGCAAATCTCCTCAAGTTAAAAGGCTCTGGATGGATTTTCATTTTGAGATTAAAACAGTCTGCCCATCAACTTCAGTGGATGAGTTGTGATTTATATTAAAGCAGTTTAAAAAGTCAGTCTGATCTTCCAAACACCTTTCACACTCAAATTCAAATGTTTCATTGCTGTCATATGCTGAAGGACAATGAAACATCATCCTAGGGATTCTCCTTCTTATTCCCTATAGACACTCAATGGTGTAGACTATTACAGCTTATATAAACTACAGGAGCAACTATTTGTAAAGCTAATGTAGATCATGTTTTGCCTTTTTAAAAACTCAAAGCAGTTTAAGGGTTTGTAATTCACTTCCATTCAGCTGAATCACAGTTCCACCATAGGAGGTGAATGAATGCTCATCTCCCCTTGATGCAAGCAGGATGAAACCACTTGGAGGGCTTGATCCTTGAAAACAAAAGAGGAAAGCACAGGATGAAATCCTGTATCCTTCTCTCAGTTCAAAGGGATTTTTGGTCCTCAGTAGACTTAGGCACTAATTCATTACCCTTCTCCATCACACCTTTTTTGGTCTGTACCAATATTTCTGTATTGGATTCTGCTGTACAGTTAACAAAAAGGACAGGAATTCACCTGTAAATATTCTTCATTATTCTACTGAAAATCACCTCAGTTTCCACCTGTACTTACCTTTGGATGAAAACTATGCAGATAGTCCCACCAGGCTGAAAAAACCACACAGCTATTTTTTTACAGAAGACAATACTAAATTAATCAATCATCAGTATTTCATACAAGACTGGCCACACCTCAACAGGGACTGTTTTGACAGAAAGAGTAAAAAACTGGTAGGAAGAAAAAAATATTTTTATTCTCAGTTTCACATAGTGGAATTTAATTTAGCTTTCAAGAAAGATCAACACTGCTCTCAGAATTCTTTAAGCAATGTTTACAAGATCATTAGTTGTGCTTTGTTAAACACCTCATTTCAGCTATTCAAATGCACCTTAATGTTGTTCAGGTGCACTGGGACTCATTATCACTTTATTCACCATCACATAAAAAGACATATATAAATAATACAATTCATAGCTCATAAAGAGGAACTGTTATGTCTTCCATAGTTCATAATCTGACAGAAGTTCTTGAGAATTTAGCTGTACGAACAGCACTGAAATGATGAACCTTAGTGTTATCCCAGAAAACAGAAATGTTTTCTGTTTGTGCAAGGGAAAGAAAGCTCAAGGGGAAACTCATGTGCACCAGTTCTGCAGGGTGAAAAGGCATGCTCACAGAAGAGTCAGTGCAGCACGAAGTGACCTTTCAGGAGTGGATCTTGGGACAAAAGGTGCAGCTCAAAGAAGCACCTTTGAGGTATATCTAACTGGAACTACAGGCGATCGAAAACAATGGTAAGGAGCAATGGTGAGTCTTCACTTCTGTAAAATACTTCCTGGTGGTTTCACTCATCAGGATTCCTTCTTTTCCTCCACTTCTAACAGCTCATCAAGGAATTCCACAACTTCACCCTAGAAATTATTAAATTTAACAGAAAGAAATTAACCCCAAAACCTGGTGGGAAATTTCTGCTATTTTAATAAAAAAATAAACTGCAATAACAGTTGTGCAAATATTTTTAACACCCTCCATGCAGACACTAGTACAACAAACCCATAAAATACAGGTAAATGGTCCATACCAGTGTAGCCCAAGACTTGCAGTGACACAGACCTTAAAAGGAGAACAAGTTATATACACTTCACAGTAAATCCTCTCATACTTTTACAGGTACTTAAATAGACAATGAAATCTTCACACTTAGAGAGGAATAAATGTTTAAAGCACCTGTTAAATTAGGAAGTTGTTAGAATCCCATAAAACATTAAAACATTTTAGAAAGCTTCAAAATTCGAAGCCAAAGCATTTTGTAGAACCATAACTTTGACTTTGTATGCCTGCTCTAACCTTTTACATTCCCTGTCACACCCTTCAACACACACCTTCTCCATTTTCAACCACGGATCTTCACAAGCCATGCTTCAATGCAGCAAAAATGTGAAGAACCAGAGATACTAGAATGTTTTCCATACTGGAAACAAATAGACTGGATTTAGATTCAGACCAGAAAATTTACAAGCTGAAGCTAACAGCTTACACAGGGTACCAACACAATATAGCAATCTAACTTTATTTAAACTACTCCTAATGTAGTTCTAGATCCTATACCTTAGTTAAAAGTCTTCCTGCATTCCTGTGGCGTTTGTGAGGTCCCCAGGACAAGTGAGAGATGAGGAATCAGACTCCATGTTCTCAGAAGGCTGATTTATTATTTTATGCTATTATATTATATTAAAGAATGCTATACTAAAACTATACTAAAGAAAAAGAAGGATACAGACAGAAGGATTAACAAGAATGAATAATAAGAACTCGTGACTCCTCAGAGTCTGAGAAGCTGGACCATGGTTGGTCATTAATTAAAAACAATTCACATGAAACCAATCAAACATGCACCTGTTGGTAAACAATGTCCAGACCACGTTCCAAAGCAGCCAAACACAGGAGAAGCGAATCAGATAATTATTATTTGCATTTTTCTCCAAGGCTTCTCAACTTCCCAGCAGAAGAAATCCTGGCAAAGGGGTTTTTCAGAAAATATCAAGGCGACACATTCCAGCCTGAGTACTCTGGGATGATACAGCTCCACTGGCTGGAACTTACTGTCCTGTCAACAAACTACAGCAGCTGAGCTAAAACCTTCTGTGATCGCTTTCAGCACAAGGTAACACCCTCAGTGGTGGAATGCAGGTGGTCAACAGCAACTGTGCAGCAGCATATCTGGGTCAGGATTGAAGGCACTTGAGACAGTAATTCATGTTTGGATCAGGTGTTTATTATTTCTTATCAGTAAAACAGTCTCACTACTCTGAGTTCAGCAGCTTTTCATTAGAAGGCACAAAATGGCCAACAATCTCTTGTTACAAACTCTTTTAAGACTAAACTATCTAATTAAGAACTGACACCTAGATTATTTTCCCTTTTAACCCAATATCTGATCCCAAAGAGCTACAATGAGGACTTCTCTGCCCAATTAGAAAATGCCACCCAAATCCATGAAGAAGAAGGAAGAAGAAGCATGAAGCAGAAACCCAGGACGACACCCTGTGCCCTCCATCTTGCTTCCATCCACAACACACTAAAAATCCCAAAACCTAAATTCTCACCAAGTGATACACCCACACTACTCTCTATAATCTATTTCACACTTTGTGGATTCTAGTCTATCTTGAAATCTAGGAAACTTTCTCCATGAATGAGGGTCAAAGTCAGTGCTCCCTGGGGTCAGGGCTCCCCAGAGCAGACAGAGAAATATTCCTGGTGCTCTGGGTTTCCACAGCAGCATCTCAAACTCCTCAAAACTGCCTGTAGCAGCCCATCTGCTGGCACCCTCAGAAACATAAGTATTTTCTGGTCTGCCTTCCACACACAGTTCAGAAACACTGCCTGAGAGGAGAGACCCCGTGGGAATACCTGGGCCCATCCTCACTTTTTGATATGACTTAAAGTAGAGAGATGCAGATGCTCAATGCTACATTTCCAACATTTTAGTCTAGTAATTACAATGTTCTGATAAACTTTGATTTCTTTAAACCTTTCTGTCCTTTCTTTCTTGACAGAAATCGATGGTCTAAAAAAGTCTTAAGATGTCATTTAAGTTTTTTCCAAAACAAATAGTCATTTTCTGCTAGAAAACTGGATCAGCTCATACTCACTCTCATATTTAAATTAATGAGAACATCTACCAGTTATGTTAAAAGCAAGTCATCCTTGTTTGGATGCTCACTTTCCTTCTTTACTTCACCACCCATTCCACGTCTGTGAACTGTACTGGGCATCTGAGTCTGCTCAATTGATGTTTACAATCCCAATTACATTTTTAGCACATTTTTGTCTAAACAGGCATTCCTTAGAAAGACAGCATCTTCTAGACACATTCTGAGACTCAAAATTTTACTGTTTTCTATTCTGGTGAAAAAAGGGCATTAAAACTCTGTCAATGAAAAACAATAAGAGGAAATAGAGAAATTATGTCTATTTTGAATACAATAATGGTATTATGAATATTGTGATTAAAAAGTATTAACATCACAGGTTTAGGAAGTATGACTAGTCAGGAGAGAAATAATGAAACTAAGCAAACAACGATAAAAGCAGGAGGAAAGCTGGCTGAAATAATTGCTGTTCTTGTTCCCTGCTTCACAGTTCTAGCTCAAAAGACCACTGAGGTTTTGAAACTATGAAGTGATTTTAGCAAATCCTGAAGGATGGCAATTTGTTCAAAAGATTTAAGTATCCAACACATTATTGTCACACTCATCACTAAGACAGAATTTTTCAGAAGACACACAACATACAGACAAAATTCAAGTTTTTGATTTCTGGTATGTTTTCAAATCCAGAAACATGTAAGAGATGAAAAAGGATATTTAAATGCAACAATATTAGGAAAAAAAAAGCCCTAAACAAACCTGAAGTCTGAAATCTCTAGTGTCCGAAACTGAGCTCTAAAGGAAAACATTGCAGAAGCTATTGTGGTCTAATTAGATGTACTGAGGAATAAGAGAGGTTGAAATATGGCAAAAATATAAAAACAGTTGCTGAAACAATATACATAAAATATGCTGCAATACAATTGAGTAATTGCCTGGGTGTTGGTTATTTTGGAAAAGGCAAAACCTCCAGATTAAAGACAAACAAAACCCCAGTTAAAACATTTTTGCCTGTGCCGTCACAATCAAAATGTGAAACATTTGCAAGTTGTCACTGGAGAGGTTGGCAGCCCAATGAAGAGGTGGTAACTCTGCCCCAGAGGAGGAGATCACATTGTCACTGGCAGCTGTGCCCGGGCCAGCACTGTCCTTGTCCCATTAGCACTCACTTCACACTGCACAGACACCTCTAGCTGAGCTCAGCACATATTCCACAGATGCTCATTCCAGGGAAAGCAGCCTTCTGCCTGCTGATATCCAGTAACTTCCTGCTGATCTGTGCCTGCAGACCTGGGGTCTGAAATGAGTCTTTGACACGATTTACTCCCTCAGTGAGGCCAAGTCCCTCCTGTCACCTGCTGTGCTCTTTGGTTCCTCCCTACCTTTACAGGAAGAACATCCCATTTCCCATGCTAAATCGGGTGCAAACCCATAATTCTTTCCACTGCCAGCCACCCGAGGGCACAAGGGCCAGCAGCTCCAAGGCAGGAAGACAAACACACGGCTCCAGCCCAGGGCTGATGTCAGTGGTGGTGAGCAACCCACCGCCCAAAGCGAAACAGAGATTTTTGGAGTTCACTTGAATTAACAATATGAATTAAGCATTTAAAGTTTAGCCTGTAGAACTATATGTTGAATTTTAACCTTTTTACTTAAGAAACTTCTGCTATGGTGCAAAGGGCATAGGAAAATGCAAATTTCTGAAGCTTCTTGCATAAAGAACAATACCAGAGAAGACCAAGGGATGCAAAGAGCCCAGATTAAGGGACTCCTCTGTCTCCAGGATAATCAATGTAGTATATGGTAGAGATAATTCATGCTATATATGTGTATAAAAATATTGTAGAATCTAAGGTATGTCTGTGATCACCCAGGCTGGGAGCAGAGTCTCATGTTTACTGAATTAATTCCCGGACAACGTTAAGATAATATCAAGATATCAATATCAATATCTATTTGTTAACGTAGGAAAGAAACCTTCCTGGCCATGATTGATAGTTTCTGTGGAATGTCTAAATCACTCACAGGACCTGCACCTGGGAAGATTACATCTACTGTACTCAAAAACCAGCATCACTCTGCTACATACCAATACAGGCTCTGCCGAGGTGCTCAGACATCCGTCTGGACCCCTGGACCTACCTTTGTCTATTTCTGCACGTGTATGGATCCAGTTCTACATGTGAAGAGACACAAAGGAACATTCGGTCATCCCTGCCTCAGGCAGAATAAACTGTATATAAGCTAACTGCTTGAAGCATTCGGGGTGAACCACTGGGGAAACCCTGCCACTTTGTCAGTCGGATCTCAGTTCACCCAGCGCCTGCACCCGGGGCTGACGCTGTCTTGGCTGTGGTGGTCTTTCGAAATTCTATTTTTTTGTTATCGATCTAATAAATCTTTGTTAAATTTTTTTATAAATTTGGCTACCAATTTGATCATTTATAACAATCAAGGCTGATAGACTACTCAGATAAGCACCAAGGCACCAAAAGCGCATGCACAAAGGAGAAAAGTTCAAAAGTTCAGTCATGAGGAAGCCCATAACCTCCAGCCTCAGAGACCACCAGAGACCCCTGCGCGACCACCACAGCAAACAATGCATGCCCACAAGGGCGTGGATGAGGACAGGCGGGGCCAGGGGTTGGTTATGCATGGAAAGTTGTGCAATGTATTGCATATGGAACACCTTTGTGAATAAAGATGTGAGGCTCGGGGCACAAGTTTTCAGAGAGCTATCTCGCTTGTGCCGGGCACTGACATACATACCCACTTCATAACTATATCTGCTTGTGGAGTGTGAAAAGTGTATATTATATGGCTCTATGCAGATATTTACCATATGTATTTTGATGTATTGATTAGTAGTGCTGTATTAACATTTTAATAATAGATGTAGTCTTGTAATTAGAAGGTAACTTTTGTAGTTAAAATAAGAACTATGTTAGTGGGATTTTTTTTTTTAAAGAAAGGAATGAGGCACTCGCACCAGATAGCAGTCTCAGGACACCTAAATCTTTCAGGGAAAATAATTTATTGTCTTCTTATCAGAAGAAATGAACTTCTTCCCGCCCTGAAGGCGCTGTTAGAATTAGAAGGAAGAAGTTGACAATGACCAGACAGAATCCTGTATTTGAATGGAATTTATGCATTGTGTATGAAGTGCATGAATATGTAACGGGCTATTGTTCTTAAGGGTTAATCCTTTGTTAACAGAGATCCTTTTTTGGGCTCATGCTGCCCAGAAAGAGGTACCCGGAGATCCGTAACTCTTTGTCTCTATTGTCTCATATTGTCCTAATTCAATTTGTCCAAACTGTTATTACTCTAATTGTGTTACTATTTTTTTTTACCATTTTATTACTACTAAACTTTTAAAAAAATTTAAAAACAAGTGATTGGCGTTTTTCACATGGGGTTTATTTATTCCGCGTATCGCTTCAAAAGGGCAATGCAGATCTCTGGCTGCTAGGTAGGACATCAGGAGGTGAAGTCTGGCTGGCTTGGGACAAGAAGGGTTTGCTGCCATGCCACTAGAGGGGTGACAGTCAGGCAGCCCACAAGTGGGAAGCACACCAGTACACAAGTGGGAAGCACACACACCTGGGCTGCTTGGCCAGCTGCAGGGAAGCATTTCCTCCCTGCCCAGCCCTCAGTGCACAATTGTGTCTTCCAGGTTGGCCAGGTACGGGCTGAGCAGCTCTGTGGCACCCCACAACCTCCCTCCCTGTGCTTCCAACCTCTTCCCTCTCCCAGTTAGTGGAAAGTGGGACTGATAGACCAAGGTTGTATGGGAAAAGATGGAACAGGTACAGCCTGAAATATGAGAGGTGTGAGATCGGGCAGAAAGAGGGGAATGTTCCCAGACTGGTGTGAGTGGCAGGAGGAATCAGAGAAGCTGATCTGTCCAACTGGAACCTCTAATTATCTGTTAGATAGGTAAAGTGAGCACCCTTGGCATAGATTAACAATGGAACAGAGGCACAGACAGAAAGAACAAGTTGTGTGCCACAGTAATTGATTCAAGGTTTTACTGAGGATATGTAAGTGTATTTTAATAAAAAAATAATTCATAACAGAGTTTTTGGTCAATTCTGAATAAGCTAAGCCAGGCTAGTGAGATTGGGGCACCATCTTACAAGAAGCTAGAGCACTGGAAAAAAAAAAAAAAGACCTAAAAAGGAGAAGAATGCAAAACTCCTCACTTAGTACCTCAGTGTACTGAGTGTCCAAGACCATGATATACATTGGGCCAGGCCCTTCCTTATGCAACATTAAATGTCACATTCACACTCACAAAACACAGCTTTTTTGGAGAAACAGCTGTGATTTGGAGACTCCTAGCCAACTACCAAAATAAAACAGCAAAGAGGAAGAGCTACGAGTACCTGGCTCTGCTATGGCACACTGGCTGATGGTCCAGCACCAACTTTTCTTTCAACAGCATCATTTAAAAACAGCAGCAAGCAGCAGTTGCACTGCCCACTGACAGACCCAGACCCTTTGCCACTGCTTGCAATGACTGCCTGCTGCAAATGCCAACATTAATCCTTCATGGGTCCTTGCCTCCACCTATAATCTGTTCTGCCATTTCTCAGTATGGACAGGAAGAGTTATGGGACATAATTAACTTTCTTGTAATAACCCACATTTTCCAACACAGATCTGCTGATGGCCTCTCCTCTAGGGATTCCATATGTACTGCAGTGGGATATCCCATTCTTCAGGGAAGCAACAGAGAAGACAACAAAAGACAGTGCTCTAGAATGAATTAAGATCCACAGAAAATTATTACTCTGCTTTTATGTGTGATTACCAGTGAATGAATAGGAAACAGCTTTTATTCTACCTCATCCAACAAACAGCCTTAAGAGAAAACACACAGAGCATGAAGAATTGGCTGGATCTTTGTTCCCTTATAATCTATGACCTAAATAGAAAATATTTATCTCACAAAATGTCCCTCGTTGTCGTTCAGAGCAAAAATCAAATTGTGCTAGAGTTCAAAGACCTCAATGATTGGAAACTTGTTCAACAGTGAGAAGAACAGATTTGATTCATCCATGTACTGGGTGTAGGTGATCAGGTTATGATAGTGAGAAGGGTGGCCTCTAGGTGAGCATCTAGCAGCCCTGTAATTAATTATTGTCCTGTAACTGCCCTGGTAAGCAATGGGAGTAGTCACAATGATTAGGTTCTGAAAACCAGCAGATTTTGTTCAAGAACAAATAAACACCTTGCAAGACTGAAGACAAAGGGTTGGTATGGATGACTGTGGAGGACATTTGCTCCATGGACCTCACAGAGCTTGCACATACAGACCACAAAGGCCACTGGCCAGCAATGTTTTGGAGAGGGAAAACATTATTTCAGGGTAACAGTAAGGCATGTGTCAATGAGTGGCTCAGCCTGAAAGGTTTATTCAGCCTTCAACCAAGAGTGAGTTCCTTGATCTAACCTTCAGTTAAAATCTGAGAGTTAACTGTAAGCACCTCAAAGCCCTGCCAGAACTTCCATGAGCTGCACAGTCCAGGCTGGACATTCCTCACACTCTAGCTGGGGAAAAAAATAAGAAAATCCCTCAATTCTTTGTGCAGAAAAATTATTTGACCCTTAACTTATTTCTTTTTCAGATACTTAGTCCACAGTGTGACCAACTGCCACATGCTTATAGGGCTTTTTGGTTTTTTCAATATTAAGAGAGCTTAGTTGTTTTTTACATGAATATTAACAACTTTCTCAAATATTTTTCCATTTCACTTCAACTATATATTCTGAACCTTTAACTGTTTTTTCCCATATATTATGGGAGACTACAGTACTCTGCAGTTATTGCAGTAGTATTTTACAGTAAACCAGTAAATGTGATTTCCTTTTAAGTTACTTATAAAGCCTATAAAACATGAGTCAACCCAATTTCAGAGGGACTTCAACATTGCTCCAATTGCACTGAAAGCA
The DNA here is from genome assembly GCF_027579445.1 of Ammospiza nelsoni. Classification (NCBI taxonomy): domain Eukaryota; kingdom Metazoa; phylum Chordata; class Aves; order Passeriformes; family Passerellidae; genus Ammospiza; species Ammospiza nelsoni. Next base: position 50,218,976 of record NC_080633.1, read on the forward strand.
GAAGCCTTCCAGAGGTCCTGTTTCTGAGCTCTGCTTATGCTCTCCTGCCTGCTTTATGTTGCATGCAGAAGTGTAAGAGAATCTGGGCAGCAGAAGTTCCTCCTAATGCCAGTACGTGCAGCTTGGGGCCATCCATTTGAGCCCAACCATGCTGGCAGCTCCCCATGCAAAGTGGCTTAAATGGCAGGAGGAACGCCTTTGACCAAGAAACACATCCAGCAGTGCAGAAGCAAGAGGAGAAAGTAGGAAGACCCAGCCATATGGGGAGAATCTCCACTAGACAATGATGATGGCAAAAAAAGAAACAACCTCATCTTCTTTCTTCTTTAAAAAAAGTGTGTGTTGAACAGGGATCATAACACTGCCCATTAGCAGGCATCTCTCTCAGAAACAGCTGCCCCCAGCTCCTCTCAGGGCAGCAGTGCTGCTGGAGCTGTGCTGGGCTGAGGTACCAGGCAAGGCAGGGTTTACAGCACTTAAAACTTGCTGGTACAAGCACACTCATGTAAATCATTTGAACATAAGCAAGGAGTGAGTTAATAAAGCTCAAATTATGTTGTTAGCAATTCCCAAACAGAAAAATAGGCTGAATTCAGATTACTATTTGCTATCAGTACTCCACTGAGGCCCTTGTGTTTTGATGCTATTCCTTATGTCCTCTTTCCACCAGTCACATTGGTTCAGTATTTCCTCTTCTTTGCATTACATGGATGAAACACAGAGAGTTTTAATTTCAGCCACTACACAAATGGAACACACACTATACACAAATAAAAAGAAAGATGTCCAAAAAAGTGGGTAAAAACTGCCAACAGCTTTTCACCTACTGATTAAGTGCTGAAAGAAAAATCACATTGTCAGCTCATCCCCACCAAATATTTGTGGTTCTTATGTAATTTAGAACAGCTAAGTAGCTATGCCCCCCCCAAAAAATTCCATAAGAACATTGATTTTATGGGCCAAAAACATGTCTCATACAATTAGTGTGGCGCTGGAGTTACATCTACACTAGCTGAGTGTCTGGCTCTTAACAGCATCTCAGTTTGCCACTTCAATATGTGCAGTACCAGGAGCTGTATCCATGATAGCCTTGATGCATTACACATCTGAACAGAAATTAAGAAGCTTGTCAATCCATGGCCAACCAAGATGACAACACTGTAATGTTCTTTTAACTTCCCTGTGAAAAACTGCAAGGATATTTAAGAATAATTACTTTTTCTTAAAAGTAATTTGCAGCTAGCTGGCGCTAATATTCTGTCACCTCCACTGTGTTAAATGTTTGAATTAAGAGTTTTTCATTTCCTTGTGGAAAAAAATTAATAGAGTAACACAAGCAGGACAGTATTTCTTGAAGTAACATATGCAAAAATCATTACTGCTTGTTCCATCCTCTGCAATTACTGCTATGTATTCCTGAAGAAGCCAAATGTTTTCCCTCTCTTTGCTAAGGGGTATTTAGAAAGACACATGCATGATCTGGGCTACAGGAGCACTGAGAAGTCTGGATAAAATGAGATTCTCCACTTGAAAATAATGGCACTCACACAGGAAGTGATCCTCTTGCCACATCAATCCTTTTGCTTCCATCAAGGGAAAAAGAATTATTTTTTCCCTGCAGATTATCTTGCAGGCTATCTTACCAGCCCACAAGAAACTTCACAAACAGCAAACATGGACCACAGAAACTCACAGAAAATATGGCCTATGGCCCAAGGAGCACATGGTTTAAATAAACAGAGTGTACTTAGAAGAGAGCTTGCCTCCATCCTTAACAATTTTAAATAAAGTTTTTACTGTAATGCCTTATCTGGGGTTTTCATCAGTTTTCAACATTCCTATGGAACAAACTTTTCTATCCGTGCCAGGAGAAATATTAAACAAAATAAAAAATTCCACTTATACTACCAGGTCCTGCCCATAGAGCAGAAACTGCAAGGTAGTGGTTTCACCTTTGTGTTATTCCTGCTCTGTCTGCACTCCCTGGAAGTCTCCTGCAGCCAAAGACAAGTTCTGGTAGCCAGGGATTTATGAGTTCACTACCAGAAGCCAGAGCCAAGCCAGAGGCATGGACAGCCTCCATCCCCCCAGGTTTTTGGGCCCTAGCAAGGGAGGGCACAAAAGCCCTTCAGCTTTTCCCCTGAGGAGAAGAAGAGTGGTAACTTTCCTAAACAAAGAGAGTGTGAGGTAGGGGTATCTGCAGCATAAGCAGGCCCAGTAATTTGGTTGTTTAACCCAAACACATAATCCAGTGCAATGTGACTTCCTTGTCAGCCCAAAAGTTTAACTGAGGTTTACACTGCACCACCCTCCTGCATATTGCAAGGTCATTTGTAATTGCCCTGGTGAAAGGGGCTGCAGGAACGAATGCTGGCAGCTGAATGCTTGTTTATTCTACACACAGTGCTGGAGACTGACGATTGTTCCATAACCCCTTCTCCTAACAACATATGGGGGAAACCCTCAAAAAGGGCTTCTTCACCCCCCCACTTAATTACTCATCCCTGTGTTTTGAAGTAGCAGATAGGAAAGAAGGAAAAAAGTACAAATTAAGTTGATGCCTAACATAAGAAAACATCATGGACAAAGCACAAACCAACAAGGATATATAAAAAGCGCTCAAGTATTTCACACCTTGATGAAAATCCATACACACTAGTCCTCTTTAAGCTTAACCTTAAAGCAAGCTTATTAAACTTTCAGGGGGTTTTATCCCAATGGAAAGTCTTCCTGAAGTCTGGTAACCTTGCAAAGGAATTTTACATAGAGTTGTTTTCAGATCACAAGAATACTGAAGGCAGCACAGACATTACTTCTCTGCTGTAAAAGATTCTCACTCCCTATGTGTTGGATAACAAAAATTGAAAAGGTGTTTTCATTTTTTAACATAAACCATCTTCTAATCATCTTTCTAACTAGAAAAGACCTCGGCAGTGCTCATTACAGATACCCTTGCCTCATGTCACAGCTGAGCACAGCTCTGTCTTTGTCAATGCCAGCAACATTCCATCATTTGAAGATTTTTCTAAACCTCTAAGTGAAAGGACCCAAAAACAAAGCAAAAGGCAATCCAAAACCTCCCATGAATTATACTTTAATTTCAGTTGCGGAAGGAAATGCCCTTTCAACAATTAAACTATTTTTCTTGCACCACAGTAAAAAAAATCCCTTCTTACATATTTTCCAGTGTAAATAGTAGTCATTATATGTTATTTGACCATGAATTCCAACCATCTAAAAAGCATTACTGGGTGACCAAAATGCCACTGAGTAGAAAAAAATAACAGATAACAAGACTTCCTTTGGACAAAAACTACAATTTAGGTGGTTATTCTGGACAAAATTGTAAGGACCTTTAAATCTAATTTAAATAACATTTCAGAAAAAAAAAAAATCCACACCCCCTCCCAGCCCCCCTAAAAGACCAAACCCAGAAAAACATTTGGTTTAAAGATATATGCACCATTTCTCTGCCCCCTGGTGTTACAATTCGAAAACTGGGTTTCCTTTCTTTTCTGTGGGCTCAGTGCATTATACATTTACCTTTGTGCTAATTCTGTCCATGTTTATTTTAATGGTACATGATGTTCTTTGGGTTTGTTCTTATATTCCACTTACCAAACAAAAATTCATTATAAATTGGTCGTGGTTACAAGAAGATTTTTCCATATTAGTGAAACCCTGGAATTACAGCTATGTATCATCTTCACTTTAAACGTGATTGCTGCTTTTTTCACCCTGATTTCATTTCTGGCAAACTCACCTCATCATCATCCATCAGATGTTCCTTCGCGAATTCATACAATTCCAGCTGGAGCGTGGTAATGTTGTGGTACCGAACTGCCTCCTATCAAAAAACCCCAAATTTCTGTTACTTTAGGGTAACAAGACAGGCCAGTGCCATCCCATGCCTCCTGAAACCATCCCAGGGAGGTCACACCCACACCTAGCAAAGGCAGATCCAGGCAGTGATGAGAAAGGAAACAGCAGAACAGCAAACAGCCCATTCCAAACTCTTCTGTGGATCTTCCTAAGCACAGGCTTCCTCACTGCAAGAACAAAGCACTCTCCTCCTTCTCATGTTTCAAAGCACTGGCAGGACTGAGAATAAGGCATGAGGCTGCCAGGGCTGAGCAGCAGCCTGTGCCTGCATTCCAGTGGGCTTTGGACAGGAGAAAGGCTCTGTCTCCCTGTGCTGGCTGTGGCAGCAGGCAGTTCTGGGAAAGAGACACACAGAGCTGTTTTGCATGATAATGAATCACCAGCCTGAGCCCGGGCTAGGGAAACTCTGCAAGGTCACTCACCTGTCCCTCCTCACTTCCCCACTGCACAGGGTAGCTCAGTCTCACAGTCTCACATTTGTGAGTACCAGCTGCCATCTACTTCGATTATTCCATTTAACTCCTCTTGGGGAAGAAAACAGGAGACTGCCTCTTTCACAAGAACATCTAAAGGTCAGTGCCAGAGCCAAATGTTGCTGTCACCCCATTACCACTTTTAGAAAATGTACCAGAGGCATTATGGTTTTCGAGGCAAGTGATTAGGACAGCAAGCAACTTCTGTTTACAGCTACACAGATCAAAGTACAAGAAAATACAGCTGTGTGCATTTAATATTTTGTATTTTAAAATCAAATTATCTGTAGTGCCCAGCTCCAGAAGTCATCAATGAAACATTCAGAGTGCATGTGTAGGGCCCTTGTTCTGCCCTCTCTGCACTCCTATACCAAACGTGTCTGCGGTTTGCAGTTTCATACTGTTGCTACCCCTCACTCCCACCACCACCAAACATTGTCTCCAATATGGTTACAAAGCACCATTCTGTTCCCAAAAGCAGTGACAAAGGAGCAGTCCCCTTCCCCCGTGAGCTCAGACTTGCTGCTGCTGCTGCCTGAAAGGACCAAATGTATTTTTGTTGCCTTTTGTCTCAGTTGGCCCCACAGGGCAGGCCTGGGTTCCCACTGTGCCAATAAAGTGTGTGCTCTAAGAGGCATGACTAGAAGGCACTAATTTTAATTTGTGGAACATGTATTGCTAATGACTAACTAGTTGTACAGCCCATATGACTGATGCCTAAGCAGTCAGTGAGTGCCACAATTTAGCTGCATGACTTAAACCCTGGTAACAAGAAACATTAGAAAGTCCAATTTGATGTCACAGTCCAAGCTGTAAAATTTCCTTGGACATGGAAATTTAAGAACAGCATAGAAACCCATTTTTTAAATAGTCTTCCAAAGTCAGATGACAACTATTGCTGGACAGACTGGTGTCTTCTTTGCAGCAAGCATTTTAATTTAGATAATTAGATAAAATGCAGTCCTGAGCCTCTTTCCATCCTCATCCACCCAACTGTGTTCTAAATGGAGTAAGTGGAAAGCCAGTTTAGCCGGAGTTACCATATTCAGACACATTCCAGTGCCCACAGAACCTGAAATAACAAGCGAGTGGGCAACCATGTGTTGGCAAATAATGATTCACAAAAGCCTGAATGTCACTCAGAGATTTCATCATCAGAGACTTCAGGGGCCAGCTGCTTTATTTGTAGAGGTACACAAAGACATAAATATGCCTAAGTGTCAGAGAAGTACCAGCATGGGTTTACTTCTCATCACATATTATATGCTATCATAGCATGTTTCAACAGAAAGGGAAGAGTTGCAATGGCATTCACTGTTTACATGACACACTGCACCTCTGTGTACAACTTTCTATATGATTTTAATAAAACAGGACATGTTAAACTCCAGAACCAGAAGATATCTCACGTTTTCCCGCTGAATTTCAGAGAAATATTTGAATGTGTCTAGAAGGCATTTTAGGTAATCCACCTACCGATCTGGGCTGAAAATCCTCCTCTTTAAGTCCCCACTTGTCTTTGTGGTACTGGTAATAGACCATGTTCTGTTTCATTACTTCATCTTTTTCATCAAACAGAAGATAACTGGCAGCACAAGAAGCTGCATTCTTCATGTCATTCACTAATTGAGAAACACACACCAAAAAAATCCAGGTAAGGTAAATGAACAAATTCCTGTTATTATCTAAGCTCTGAAAAACTCAAATGGAAACACAGCCCATACTCTACCTCCTCACCAGCTACATAGAGGGAAAAAAAATTGCTCCCCAGAAACTATGTGCTATTTTTGCTCTAAAACACATAAGGCCATGATTCAAAAATCAACTCATCACCAACCTCTGATGGTTTTCTATGAAAATCCTAACCAAATGTTCCTCCCAGGTATTCCAGTATCAACCCACAGCTTGGCAAAACACACTGGGGCATTTATTTAAGAAACAAAAAATACATATATTAAACCCCTCCCTACTTCTCTGTACTAGGATTGATAAAGAGGGAAGGGTGAGGGTGTTAAGTGTGTAGTCAAACAACACAAGCAAGAGTCATTAATGGCTTGATGCTACATGGCTGATGTGCCTTCCCTTTGATATTGGAGCCTGCAGAAACAGCTGTAAGGGCTACATGTGTTCTTTACAGTGCAAGCAGCTCCTCAAGAAACCACAACTTTCACTGGTTAATTTACCTATCAAACATGTCATCACTGAGCAATGAACACTACAATTTCTTTTAAGTGGTCCCCTCTTTCTTCAAAATCCATTTAGCATCATTCTAAGAGGATGATAAGAATCCACTAGGGAAAAGCAAATGGTATGAAATACTCTGTAGGTTTGTCTGTGGAAGAAATTCTGTCCCATGTCTGTTAACTACAGCGATAACAGGGAGCAAAAGACACCAGGAAACTTGGATTTTCTGTCCCAGAACATTTTAAAATGCAGATTCTGGAGGGTACTACTTACATTCTGAAGCATAAAATTAGAGGGAAAATATTACAAATGGAATCTGTCCCCCATCATCCAACATCAGTGTTGTTTAAGCACAAAAAATTACTACTTACATTTGTAATATGCAAACTGCAAGTAATGGTACATGGTGGCCACAAATTTTTCAACGACAAAGCCTCCTATAATGGGTGTCAGATTGCTCTCACACTGCACTTTGCATGCAAGGACTTCAATATAATGGTCTGGAAGGAAGAAAACAGCAACAGAGGATATGGATAGCACACAGCAAATTGTTATAATCACTCCCATTAGTCACCCATTAAAATATCTGGCCTTTTAATGCTCTCCTGGGTCCTGTGCATCTGGCTCTTGCTGGATGGAATCACCAACTCCATCTGAAGTGTGAATCAAGTGGTGGTACTAGGCCCTTCTGTAAAAATCTGTGTGCCTGACTTTTAAGGCATCATCAGAGCTGGAATTCCAGAGAGCTGAGCACTGAGGTTTCACTGACACCTACAGGCAGCATGTGGTTGGTGGGATTTACAGAGTATTACACAGTACTGCATTATGTCCTAGCTGTAAACTTCACAGTGCTTTCTCTCCTTTTCTAAATTTTGCAAACCTTGGCAATTTCATTACATTATTGCACAAATAAGGTCCCCGTGGTGCTGAGTACAACTGTGTCACAGAGAGATACAGCAGGTGATTGCAAAATAAACTTCCAGAGATGGCTGCTCTACAGGCCCAGAGTTTGGATGTTTTAAGACAGAAGAAAGAGGAGAATATGCTGCTCACCAAAGAAAAACTTTAAGCCAGGAACATGTAAGTTCACAAGCTTACCCTGTCTAAAAATTGCTATACATAATGCAGGACTGTTGCTATATATAATATAGGACTATAGGTGATTTTATCTTCAAGAAAATACATTTCAAGAAAACTTTCCAGCAAAAAATTTCAAGCATTTTCCAAATATATCACATTCATCAAAAGCACCGAAAATAAATATTTTAAAGACTTAGTTTCCCTCTAAGCCACATTTGGCAGGTGAAAGCAAGTTAGCTAAGCTTGTGCAGCAAATTTCTGACCAAGACAAAAGAATGCTTTTCATCCCTGACAATTACAAACATGAAGAACACCGAGGTTAACTAAATATAACTGCTGAAACTAACTAAAAATAACTGGCCAAATGAAATTCCCAGACCCATCTTTTACAAGAGCAGTGGAATCTCCAGACACAGCAGTGCTCAATTCCAGCCAGCAGTTAAAACCAGAGGTGTGAGTCCCTCAGTGATCCCATGCAATGAGGACAGCTGGCTTCCTAACACAACTCTCTGCTCAGTGATAAATACATGCCTAGGGCAAGACCCAAACACTTCTGTTGGACACTTACTGCTACATCTGCTTCCTGCAGACCCTTGGAGGCAGAATATCTCTCCCTGGAACACGAGCACGATTCAGCCCAGGCTGTGCAAATAAATTTGGGTGTTCCTATCTCAAGAGCGAAATACTTGAAATGCAAGAACATTGCCATGGTGACATCATGCAGTAATTCCTGCCTTTCCTTCCCATCACTGCTGCTGGGAATTGTCCTTCCCTTCCAAGGAGGAAGAGGGAGGGTGATAGTAAGTGTCAATCACAGGTAAGCAAACACACTGCTCTTCACAGTGGCTTGAGGACTGTCCTGATGTCAGAGCTCTGACCCACTGGGGAACAAAACCTGTGTTTCCTACTTTACCTCCTGCAATTTGTGCTTCACTCTGTATTTGTTATCCTAGACCTCTGCATGTTTTGCCCAAGAGCAAGTCAAGGCTTGAGAAACAGCCTGCAATAGCTATTCCATGTCAGCTGCTCTGGTGGATACCAGCTGCACACCATGATAAACTGAAGCTGCTCATGTATAAACATACTTCACAAAACCTTCCCCTCACCAAGACATATTACGGCTTTAGGAAAAAAAGTTGGAATCATTTTCCTTAGGGCAACTTGAAACACAAAAAGTGCAAGAGAATTTCTAAGTTTATTGAGAAAACATGCAGGCGTTCTCCACAAAAGTATTTCCAACAACACTGAGATGTCAGAGCACTGGAGAAATTACTTGTTTCTTTCTCTGCCAAAGAGCACAGGAGATGTGCATGTGCTATTATGACAACAATCAAAAAAGTTGATGTCCCTTTTCAAAGCAATGGATTTTTATTTTTTTTGCGCTATACACACAAAATACAGATGTTACCTACTAGTAAAACTCTAATGCAGGAAAAATTACAAATAGCCAACAAAACCTTATCATACTTAGGAGAAAGGAGATGCAGATCACCAGACCTACACAAAACACAAAGCTGATTGCAAAGGCAGGCTAACTAACCACTGAGCCTCAAAGTGATACTGAAATGATGGTCAAGAGACCTGGCTGGATGACCACTGCTACCCAGATGGAGCAGCTGTTATTTACACTTCTATGTTACTCTGGCACAGAACATCCATGCTAATGTAAGATCTCTGTTCCAATTTCCTGATAGACTTCATTTATGTTACTGATGAGAGCATAAAGTAAACCAGAATTCAAACAGTTTTCAATGAATCTTACAAACTCCTATTGGCCTAAACTGAGGAACAGGACTTGGGTAACCAATCCTGTGAATAAATTGAAATGCACTTTGGGGACACCTTTCCTTCATGTTTCAAGGTAAGCACTGACCTGCAATGGAAAGATAGAAGTCTTTAAAGTCTGTGATCTCTCGGGAGCCTTCGCAGGCTGCTATGCAGTCGTCGTAGGCTTTGAAGAACTCGGGAAGAGCCAGTTCCATGTCCGAGATGGACGTGCGCCAGTTGTCACCGTTGTACGCTCTCACCGCCCGGACAAAGAGATTCTGCAAAATTGGCAGCCATGAATCGGCAGTAAGTGACCCGTGACAAGTGTTGTGTAAACTCAAACACAGCAAATGATGTCTCCACATTTCTGGATGAGCTGCTCTCCAGATGATGTGAGAACAAACACAGGAGACTAATGGATTTTAACAGGTATTTCCCAGAGAGCAGAGTATGTCACTCCATTTCCAATCAAAAGAAAAGCCCGCTGGAGAGAAGCAACAGTGTGAGGCTGTGACAGAGATTTTCAATGGAATCTTAAAGCCAAATGTCTGAGCTATTTTCAGCTGTGCCACTATAGCACTCATGAATTTGGATAACCAGGCAACTGCTTGGCCCCAGCAGCAATCTGCATGTAGCAGCTTTCAGGTGCGCCACTCTCTGATTTGCTGTGACTCATTTATGGAACAATGAAGTGCAGCAGAGGTGAGAATTACTGAATGCACCAGGGAGGCAGAACAAAGACGACTGAGATGACAAAAACAGACTAAAAACTGCGAACACATAAGCAAATGAGACCCCTGAATTTCACCCAATAAGAGGAGTAACAGAACAGTTCCAAAAGAGCAGACTCTACTGAATAAAAAGCATACCTCATAAGGCTTTATCTCCAAGTCTTTAATATGCTCCTCAGCATCAGGTATGCTCTTATAGTAGGCCATATTTCTTTGCATCATTTCATCATCTGGATGCTTCAGAAGAAATGTGTGAGCTGCTGCAATAGCTTTTGGAAGATTATTAGCCTAAACAGGGATAGGGAAAGAAGGTGTTAAAAAAAAAAAAAAGATTACTTGGAGAAAACAAAACAAAACAAAACAAAACAGTTCAACAGTTCACAGTTTTCTCAATGATTTTTCTGGCATTCTCTACACTCATAAATTTACTTCTACTGAGAGCACAGTCTCAGCATATACAATTGTACAGTAAAACTGACATAACTCCTCTCAGTTTTACTCCTAGCAGAGTGTAAACAATTTAACTTAGAAGTCTATCATTTTTGCAGAAAGCATAGATGATTGTTGTAAATCAAAAAGATTAGGTTTTTGCCCCTCCCCTGTTCATAGAGCTGACAAGGCAAAATACCAGGGCTCCTGGGGGTGTTTAATCTCACAGCAAGTACTGATGCTAACCTACGGATAGTAGTCAGGAATCTTCACTGTTTGTATGTGTTTATGTCATTTATTTGCCTAGCAGCACAGAAGACATTATTAAAATAATATATCTTCCTGGTGGCATTACAAAGTGCAGAGACTTGGTCAAGAACTGAGTCCTAAAGCAACTTTCTGAGCCCATTTTTAAATTAACTTTAATCCCTGTTAGATATACTTTGTGACGTGCATTTCTCATTTACAACTGCATGTACCAAAGATGTATGTACTTCTGTGTGCATGCCATTTATTATTCCTAAAATTTTATATATATATATATATACACACATGCATATTTTCATAAATTATGTAGTATATATGCACATATTTAGGAAGAGTGAGAAAGCAAAAGTTTGGGGTATTTGTGAACTGTTAAAACCCCTTTTCTAGGCTGTTCAGTGTATTGATGTACAGGCAATACAGAGCTCTACCTCACATGTGAAACAGCTTCTGGCAGCACACGTGTGAAACCATGAGCAAGAGTCACAGTGTGGCACATGCACTCTTCTGCTCACACCCATGAAAGGTGCCCTTTCATTTTGGAAAGGAACCTGAGTTCCTGAGTTGCACAGGAGCAAAATTTGAACCCAGCCACTGCTGCTGTGCTGCTAGGAATGTCCCAGCACTGGAGCTCTGCCAGCTGCCCTTCCTGGCTGTCCCAAAACTGCGTGTTTCCAGTCCGCCCCGACCGTGCTAAATGCAAAGGGAAATCTCAGCTGCACTTTCGTCAAATGCCTGGTTTCTTCTGTGCTCTAGCTGTAACCCTGCTTTTTTGGTAGGCTGACATGTCTCATTTTTATTTAGGTCCATGATTCACTCTTGGTTTTAATTTTCACCTCTTAGGAAAAAAAAAATAAAAAAAGGTTTTGTAGAAACACACACTAAGAGAACTCAGTGGCTCTGAGAAAGCTCCCTCCAGAGGAGCAAGCAGCAGTGCAGGAGCAGCTACTCCCAGAATCTTACAACGTGGCAGATTTCTCTGTGAGCCCACCTGAATACACACATGGTTACTCTAAAAAATTACATAAAGCATTTCCCTCCCACTTCTTCCTCTACTTTAAATGCTGTTGGGGGGGGTGGAGGGGTGGCAGAAAGGACATCCCTTTCATAGAAACCACCAGCCAGGAAAAAAGCCCTTTGGATGGAGCAGTTTGTAGCTCTAGAAGGCACATTTAGAACTCCCCGAGAAAGATAAGGGCTCAGAGCCGAACTACAAATCCAGTATGAAACACAATATAAACAACAGACACTAAAGGCAAAACCACCAAACTACTACTGAAACTTAATGCAGATGTGATTGAAAAAGAGTTAAAAGGGAGGGGGAGGGATTCCTCCAATTTCCCTCTCATACTCCTACCTGGCAGTTACTTGACTGTATTCAAAATGATAAGAGATTATAGTTGGTGTTATGTGTACAGTGCAAACTTTGTACGTGCCACAAGGGGGGAATTAATAGTTAAATTAAGATAAGAAGAGGAAACATTTGCGGTGATGTCATTTTGGTATCCATATATGGCTTTGAGAATTCGAGGAATTCCTGCCCTCTCCAGAGGCTAAAATGTATCAAGTTCTTTGGTACGGTCTTAGGGAAGGCATTAGATCTCAGTGAGATGCTGTGCGTGTGGGTGCTGTTCTGGTTTCATGAGAACACATTTCCCTGCGAGTGTTTGGAAAAACGGCTGAGGAAACAGCACTCCTAAAAACGGGGCACAGCAGCAGTTTAGAAGATGTGTGTTTTCAAGAGGCAACCTCAAAATAATTCACAAGCATACAAGCCTATGTAATGTATACTGGGATATGTTGTGAGTGAATCCCTAAAAGGGAAAACAATCTAACCAAAGAGCTCAGCTTGTTTCCTCCCCACAGAGAGGCCCTGTTAATCTCAAATGCAAATAACTGCAGTATCTGAGGGGATGGCAGGAGGGATGGACCTTGATACCAAGAACAGAAGGTGAAGATGAGAAGGGAGAAAATAATCAATAAGATCCTGGACAGAAGAAAGATAAGAAACTAGAACAACAGGATGAAATCTGTTAAGTGAGAAGTGTGTCCCCAGTCTTGGCTGACCCAAGAGCAAAAGGTAAATACCATTTCAAGGTATTATAGTGTCCCACTTCAGCAGCCAATTTTTGCTTCGTTCCTTCTTGCAGCTGTAATGAAACTGGAGTTTTCCAGGCGTGAGGCTACGGGCAAGTCACAGGCTGGGCCAGGCTGCTGCACTTGAAAGAACTGGACCAGAAACGAGCAAGTGAAGAAGGTGGGCACGCTGAAGGAGAAGAAGCAGTGAAGATCGCTTGCAATAGCAGAGCTGTGACATGAAGAGTCTGAAAAAGGTTCCAGAGAAGGTTAGAAAGTAAGGCAGATGGAAAGATGGAAAGAGAGGGGCAGGAATGACACGGCTACTGGACACAGAGGCAGCATCCGGTGGCCAGACCTCTAGGAAGAAGTGGAAGGGCTGTTTCTAGGGGATGTGCTGGATGAGTGGTAAAAAACGAGTGAAGAGGGAGCTGGATGGTATGTGGGTAAGCAGGGGGAAAGACAAGGCACAGGCTAATCCCACTGTGGGTTACAAGAGTGGGAAGAAACAACTGAAAGTTTTGCCAAGGAGAGAATTACAAAGTGTAGGGTTGGCAGCCTAGGGGGGCAAGGAAGAAATGGAGGCGAGGCAGATGAGAGCTGGTGTGGAGGAGGAGGTGATGGGGAATGAGGCTGTGGCCCAGAGTAACCTGCTCCGAGGGCCAGCTGAGAGGTGGGCATGACAGGAGGCTTTTCTAGCATCGGGTGCACGAGGCATTTGGGCACATCACGACACCACGACACTGACAGGCGCTTGGCGTGCCTGGAGGGTGACACCGCACACGGCCAGACTTGGAGAGCCTCCGACAGAGGCGGGGGGAGCGGAGGCAGGACAGCAGAGCGATGGGAGGAGAAAGGAGGAGGGATCAAGGAGAGGCAGCGGGAGGGGGGCTCACCTTGAAGTAGGCGAACTGCAGGTACTTGTAAGGCTCGCGGCGCTGGAACTCCTCGAGCAGTTCGCGGCCGGGCTGCGCCTGTCGGAAGGCGGGCAGGCCCTGCTTGCAGCGCCGCAGGCACTGCGCCCGCCGCAGCACCCCGGAGAGGAGGCGCAGCTCCTGCAGGGCGGCGCTGCGGGGCGCGGGGGGCGCGGGCGGCGGCGCGGCCGCGCTGCAGTTGCGGTGGCAGAAGGCCTCGCTGTCGCGGAGCAGGCGGTACAGCCGCATGCTGACCTCCAGGTAGCTGACGCTCTCGGGCCAGTTCTCGGTGCTGTACTGGTCCAGCCCGTAGCGGTAGGCCGACTCCAGCGGCATCAGCTCGTCCCGCGGGAAGCTGCGGAAGCTGTAGCGCTCGTACTGCGCGCCCGCCGCCGCCAGCAGCGCCGCCAGCAGCGCCGACACCCACATGGCTGCGCCTCCGACACCGCCGCCGACGCCGCCACAGCACCACACAGCACAGCACCACGTCGCCGCCGCCGCCGGGAGAGGCGGCCCGGGGCCGGGAGGAGGGAAGGGAAAGCGGGCGGGGCAATGCGAGGGCCGGGCAGAGGCGGAACCGGGGCCGGGGCGGAGGCGGAGGCGGCCCCGGGGCGGGAGCGCGGCCGCGGCGGGGAGGAGCGAGCGCAGCGCCGGCTGCTCCGGCCGCCCTCGGTGCCGCTGCCCGGCTGGAGCCGGAGCCGCTTCCAGCCTCAGTCGTGTCTGCAAGGAAACTTTTCCTCAATGTGTTTTCCCCAGTGTCTGTGAGACCTAGGTTTTTTTTGCCGGCCAAAGTTTACGGGTTTTGTTTGGAAAATATATGTTCTAAATCAATCACTTGTACCCTCCAGTTTTATTTTGGTGAGTGGTTATCTACAAAACCTGTGACATAGGTTCACGCACTCATATTGTGATGAACGCGTGGAAAAAAAACCAAAACAGACAAACAAACAAAAAACCAAACAAACAAACAAAAAAGCCCTGGGCATTATTTCCCTTGAAACTGCGGTTTTAGATATGGTGTTTGTGGAAAACGCCAATCACTTGTTTTTAAAATTTGAAAAGTTTAATAGTAATAAAATGGCTAAAGAAATAGCAATATAGTTAGAGTAATAAAAATTTTGGACAATCTGGATTAGGACGATATGAGACAATAGAAACAAAGAGTTACAGACGTCCGGGTACCTTTTTCTGGGCAGCACGAGCCTGAAATAGGACACGCGTTAACAGAGGATTAACCCTTAAAAACAATAGCCTGTTGCATATTCATACATCTCATACATGATGCATAAATTCCATTCGAATACAGGATTCTGTATGGTAAATGTCAACTTCTTCCTCTGAATCCTAATGGCATCTTCAGGGCAGAGCAAGACAGGAAGAAGGTTGTTTCTTCTGATAAGAGGGCAATAAATTCTCTTTCTCTGAAAGATTTAGATGTCCTGCTATCTTGCTGCGAGTCCTTTCTTTAAAAAAATATCCTACATAGTATAGTTTCTATTTTAACATTTTTTATAACCTAAAACTATATTTAACACACTATTCAAGAAAATTAATACAGCCTAACTTTCTAACATAACACATATAATATTCATTTTAATATTTGCCAAAAGCCAATCATAAAATACACATTTTTCCCATGTTCTAAATCAATCTCTTGTACCCTTCAATTTTTTTGGTGTGTGTTTCTCTGCAAAACCTGTTACATGGGTTCATACATTCATATTGTGATGACAAGCAATAAGTGCACTGTTGGAATACTCCTACAATTCTGGACATTATTTCCCTTGAAACTGGAGTTTTAGATATGGTGTTAGAAGGTGTTGCAGAATTGTAAGCACCAATTCTGCCTCTTGTTTCTGTTCGATGTTTGAGGAAAAATAATGTGGAAGATCTATAAGGGAAGTGGTTTTGCATTTTTTTTGGATACTTGCCTGAAAAGTATACTTCAAATGTTAGCTATAGAGCTATAGAATGCCAACAGTGTATCCTCTACTGGTTCTGTGCAGTGCTTTGGGACATTTTCTGATGTCCAGCTACATTCATACATTATTAATCATTAGTAAGTGGGAAAAGCGGTGGCTGTAGATCCAAAGAATTTGAAAGTTCCTAATCTAATCAAGCAATTCTTTAGAATTGTTCTTTCAGTCTGACACATAGAGATTATTTGCATTATGACAATAAGCAACCTCCCAGATTTCACAATCAGAGTTGGACCGGCTGCTCTCTCTCTGCTGC
Organism: Ammospiza nelsoni; assembly: GCF_027579445.1. Classification (NCBI taxonomy): domain Eukaryota; kingdom Metazoa; phylum Chordata; class Aves; order Passeriformes; family Passerellidae; genus Ammospiza; species Ammospiza nelsoni. The sequence continues at coordinate 50,235,011 of NC_080633.1, forward strand.
TCTTGGTGGACTCATGCAGTGACCAGTGGTGATCTTGGGGCTGGAGAACCCTCCAGCTTGGAAAACACTCGTGTAGAGCCATTTAAAATGCTAGCATGCCTTCCAAACTACACAAATGGTGAAGGCCAGATCTTTGACTGTTCTTTCTTATTTTTTAATTGAGAAGTCACAGGTAATTAAAAATAAAACAAAACTCCACACCCCATAAAATAACCAAAAAAACCCAAAAACTCAAGGCCCTGAGAGTTCCAGTATTTACCTTTCCTTTAGATGACATTTGAGCCTGTGCTTTCTGGATCTAGTAAGAACCGTTCTCTATCCCTTTGCTTTCTTAGGCTGAGTATCAGTGCTTTTGTAGGTGTGTGACCTAATGATCAACCATGAAGAAAACTATTTGTCTACATTTCTCAGCAGAGGCAGCCACAGGATGGAGGCTGGGGAACTTCTCCAGAATTCTTCATTGCAGTGGCTCCCCCTATAGCAGGGGCTGTCAAGAATTACTGAGCTGAGCCTGCCCTTCTGAGCCCAAAATCTGAGCCCTGCAGGTGCAAGTGCTGGAAATGTTGTATCTAAGTAATGTGTTGTAATGTAATGTAATGTAATGTAATGTATCTAAGTAGTTGTTGTTATTTCATACTTCAGGCTTGAATGACTGAGAAATCTGGAACCCCAGATCCTCTTTCCTGTAGGAAGACAAACACCAAAAGCCAAAACCAATCCAAAATAAAACATCAAAGGTCACTGGTGTTTGAATCCTTTCCACAGGAGGGCTGAGCACCAACGTGTCCCCAGCCAGGCTGTGAACCTTGGTTTGTTGCCAGCCTTTGGTGTCAGCTCTGCCAGCCTGGACTCTGCATTTTGTCTTTGCAGGGAATAGGGATGATTCTCCTGTTTTTCCTGGCACATGGCTCTGAGTCCCATTTTAAACCTTCCTGGGTAACAAAGATGCAGCTGGGAGCTTACACAGCACGGGAGGAGCCCCAGGAGGAGGAAGAGCCCTTAGTCTGGTTTGTGTGTGTGTGTGGATGTTGCTCACTTTGCCACCATTCCCACTGAGTGCCTGCAGTCCTGTTCCCACAGTCACTTCTGAAACTCACTGACACCTTCTGGAGTTTTGCTGCCAGCTGATTCCCACAGACTTGCCAGTATATTGCCAAAAGCATCAGCATAAATGAAACTCTCTGGCACTGTTTTTGTACTCTTAGGGAGTAGGCATTAATTTATTCCAGGCTGGGGTGCTCCACCGAGATGCACATGACTTGCAAAACTTTTCACTTATTTATACATCTTTAGCAAAGAAGTTAATATTCATTGGTTCTAAATTTCACAAATTTTTGCATCAATTATTATTTTATCTTCTATTGGTTATTGATTTCTCACTTTTCATGCTAATTAATCTACATATTTTAGTTTTCTTATTATCTTTTTCCCTGACAGGTGGTCTCCAGAACATGTTGAATCACCTTTGTTAGTCTCTTCTTTATCTTCTGGTTACTTCTACGTGTCCTTGGCAGGCTATAAATTCTGGATTCCAGATGTCCAGCCTTTAACTCCCAAGGGCTTTTTTCATTGAAGCTTATCAGTGTTAGTTCATCATAGCTTAAAATTTTTGGGGATCGAATAATCACACTCTAACAATAGCAGTCAGTAGGAAAAAAACTTAGGTACATGCTGGCTAAAACGGAGAATTACACTGCTAAAGACTAATACACTACTTATAGTTTTTAAAACAATCAATCAATAAGTTAATTAAAACCAATAATTAGGAAAGTTATCTCATTTCCAACAAGTACAGGCAGGAGACCACGGATGATACAGTGGGATCTGGGGCTGACTCGTTCTGATTTACTGGAGTAAAACCTGCTGCTTGCCTTTGGAGCCTGAAACCTGAGTGCCCTGTGCTGCTAGTCAGACTCCCAGGAGCGAGGGGAGCCACAGAAGCAGGGGCTGCAGCACACAGGGAGTACAGGGAGCAGCACAGGCTGGTAAAATAAACAAGGCAACACCCGGGCATCCACCCCCAGGGAACCCCACGGCAAAAGGATTTGAAATAGCAAAATGAAGGAAATGTTTACATTTGGACTGGAAAGCAAAGGAGCTTCCATACAACAGCAAGTTAAATCTGGCTCAGTCCCCAGGCTTGAAGGGTTTGCAGTTTCAAGCTTATGTTTCAAGGGTTTGCAGTTTCAAGTCTTAGGAATAAATGACAAAATCCCACAGGCTGGAGGAAGAAAGATCCATCTTCATACTCCCTACCCGCTGAGCAAGAGGCTGGGTTCATTCCAAAGGGAAGAAAATGAGTGCCTGGGTTTTTTCCAAATCAATGCTGCATTTGGAACATGAAGGAAGCAAACAAATTTGGGTTTAACTAACAAAAACCACATTATGAAACTTAATAAATAAAAACCATAGTAAAGCATATAATAAAACATATAATAAAACATATTATAAAACATAACCAACCCAAACCCTCTTACATCCATTATTCAAAACACACTTACATAAATTAAGTAGAAAAAAGAAAATAAATGTTAAAAAACAGGGCAGGTGACATCTGGAATGTGGCACGAGGCTATAAGTTTATGACAAAAACAGATAGTAAAGCTCATTCATTTTTCTGTTCCATCTTTAAGTTCTGTTAGCCCCAAAATTCTTCTTTAAGTCTTGGCAAAAGACATTTCCTTGTCCTGCAGGTGCTGGCTTCTCACAGAAATGTTCCTTCCTCTCATTGTGGCAGTCATCCTGGAAGTGAGAAAACAACCCAGGCATTTTAATTCCTTTATTTCTAATCCAATTGTTCAGTTCTACTTTTCTGAATTTCTGTCTGCTTTGAATGTGACATTTTTAAATTTCATTATTTAATAGAGGTAAAAAGACCAAACATAGCAACCCCTAAACTCTTCTATTTACTAATCAATAACGCTTGCTAATAAACTAAGTAGAGAAGCAATCTCATGAGTATCCCTATCAAACTCTTTCTACCCCCAGTAAACCCCCAAATTAAGCTTTAATCCCTGGGAGAGACCCTTCCTCTGACAGGCCATGGCTTCTCATGTACATGTTCCTGCCTCTTGTTTGTCAAACACCCTGGAAGTTAGAAAAAAAAACCCTCCATTCTTAATTCTCTTAACTCCATAAATGCTGTTAAACCCAGAAGTGTAATTTTGACCTTTATGAAATGTTGCCCACTGTGACTTTGCCAGAGTTTCCTTCTGAAGGTTGAGGTTTCAATAAGACTTTTAGGCTGTGAGGGGTGATCTTCCTACTGCCCTCAGCATCACTCAGGTGGAAGTTTAAATCTGTTTCAAGTCAAAAGCAGCGAGTTTCTAGCAGAAAGAGGAACAACTTTCATATGTCTCAAACATCCTGCAAAGAAAAGAGGGGTATTCTTTCACCTCTTAACTCTCTCTCCCTGTTTTCCTTCCCTGGAAGATGGCAGCTCCTCTTCAGGCTACAAGAATAATGGAATTTCCAATTCTGGAAATCAAAGAGTCTTTAATTATTGTCCCTTCTGTTCAGAAAGGGGATGAACTAAAGGAAGAAAATAAGCTTGAAAACTCCCAACAGCTCAGGAAATTACAACATCCAGCACAAACATGGATCAGCCCATGCCAACTTTCCAAACGCTGAACAGTTGAGAAAGAGTTTGGATTTGGCCACAAGGATGGGCTGTGAGCACTGAGCTTGGAAGAAAAGCCCTCTAATTTATACTGCTCTAGGTGGTCAGATAAAAAAATAAATGTATAGATATACACCTGTATATAGTGTATAATTACTCATCTCCTCCCAGAGTGCAGCTCTGGCACTAGGGGGAGGAGTTCCCGGGCTCAGCTTCATCAGTCCTGGGGGGTGCAGAGCTTGGAGAGGCTCTGGCTTTCTCCCCAGCTGCTGCTCCCTGGTCGAGCTGGCAGAGCTTCAGAGTGCACACACTTCTGCGTGATCTGATGTGCCACAGCCTGTTTTCCTGCCCTGGATGCTGGAGCTCCCCAGGAGCTTCTTATGGGGTTGGGGGATGGACATTTGGCCCCCCTTGCTCCTGAAACACCCGAGTCCTGTCAGCCACTGTTGTGCCAGCTGCAGGCTCCTGGCAGCTCTCTCAGCTTCCCCTGGGGATCCCCTGCTCAGGACACCAGAGTGGCTCACCTCAGCAGCCATCTGACAAATCAGGCCCGTTGTGCTTTCCAGGCAATCCAGGACAGTTAATTAATATTTAGCTGCAAATATTAATTGAGAGCAGCCTCCTCAGCTGTGACACCACCAGTCCCCTCTCTTTGGCTCTTCTCTACACCTGCACAGACCCAAGATGTCCAATCCCACCGGGCTGCACAGTCCATGGCATGGCTATGATTCCCCTTGGGAGCAGCCCATGGCCAGTTTGGTTCTGATACAGGATAACTGATCTGGTCCCAGGAAGAGGCAAGCATTCAGAGCTGCTCTGCTGCTGCTTGCTGCTACAAACTCCTTCTTCCAGGCTGCCAGTGCTGAGGCTGCTCTGTGCTCTGCTGGGGCTCAGAGCTGGCCGTGGCTGCGCCCACTCCCACCTCACATTTCTGTTGACAGCTTTCTCATGTTTCCATTGACAGCTTTGCATCAGATGGGGGCCCTTTCAGAGTGCACTGATGGATCTTGCTGCTTTTTCACCTGAGTAAGACTCTTATCCAGGCAAAGACATTAATATTAGTTGTACAAACCCAATAGCTGAGAGCTGAAACCCTCCAGAGCTGCAGCTAAAAGCCTGCATCTCCACATGACATTTTGTCTGCCACACTCTTCATCTGTGTCTGGTTGGAAATGCAAATGTGCTGTCTTCTTTATCTAGGAGGACCACGACTGGAAAAAAACCCATCCAGTTGGCTGTATTCCATAAGCAGTGCAGTCTTGAAAAGAGACCCTTCTCCAATCTGAAGCCATACCAACCCCTCCCACCCCTCAAATGGGACTTTACATCTTTAAGAAACAAGTGACAATTAAAAAGTGAATGTACAACTTTATCACAGGATGAGAAGGAAGGGTATCTTCCAATGAAATGAGGTTTTAAACAGTTTTCATTCTGAGAGCCACCCATTGCTGGCACTGGACAAAGCAGTTCCATCACTGTCACATCTCCTGTCCTCCCTTATCTGCCTGGCCACAGTTATCAGAGGGATGAGAAAGTGGAGAGAGGCTTGGCTGAGAGTAAAAATGGATGCTGCCCAAAGGAAAAGAAAACAAATTAACCACAACTTTCCAAACTCATTTTCTCATGGGCTCAAGAACTATTCCTCGAGATACCAGAAAGATGCAGAAAAAGATCTGAAGGAGCACTCTGCACCTCCATCTTCAAGCACCTTGCTAACACATGTCCAGTACCTGGAATACTTGGCCCATAATTCTATTAATCCATTTATCAAGCTGTCTCTATCTTGATGCAATATTTGCCCTGCCAAGACTCTGGGAATGCTGCTTGCAGTCCAGGAATTTTCCATTTTCGGGAAACACAAAATATTGATGTAGGGATCCTCTTTCTTGTAGGCATGGGCTATTTTAGTTGTCAAAAGAGGTGAGGAGCACAAGCTGTCCTTCAAGAAACTAGAGGACAGCTAAGAAATATTTATCCCAGTAGGATCTGGGCCCATGTGCTCATCTGAAGACCACATAGGTTTTCAGCACCACGAGCAGGGAGATAAGTGTTGAAGCACTGATAGACTCAGCTCTGACTTGCAGGGAGAGCAGCATCCACCTTTGCATCCCCTGGCACTTCCTATGCTGGCTGGCACCACAGCCAAGTGGCACATTCTGCAGCTCCCAATCTGTCACAAAACCTGGCAGCAACCCTGCAGCAGTTCTCATCTACTCATCAACTGTGCCAGGCAGCAAAAAGGGCTGTGACAAGCCCCGCTCAGTTGTCCCTGTTTTGGTGTCAGAAACCTCTGAGAGTGGGATAGGAGGGACAAGCTGAGACCTAATGCTCAAAGGGAGCCCCCCAACAACCCCTTCCTTCCCACAGCCAAGTCTTGGACTGCTTGGCTGGGATGGCTTCATTGGGTTCCTTCACCACCAGCACCATTTCAGGCCTCCACAGCTGGGATCATCCCACTGCAGTTCTTTTGCTTCCAGGGAATACTGAACATGCAACCAAAACACAGAACAGGGGCCACAGAAATGATCAAAGGATGGAACACTTCTCTTGTGAGGAAAGGCTCCAATACTTAGGGATGTTCAGCCTGGAGAAGGCCCTGGGGAGGTCTTACTGGCTTCAAGGGGGTTCTAAGAAAGATGAGGCCTATGAAAAAGGGGAAATGCTTTCAAATCAAAAGAGGGTCCATTCATATTAAGTGTGAGGAAGAAACTACTTAAGAGGAGTATGGGGAAACACTGAAAGAGGTTATCCAGAGAGGTCCCAGGTGCTCCATCCCTGGAAACATTCAAGGTCAGGTCAGACAACCTAATCTACTTCCAGATATCCCCACTCATAGTGGGGAAGTTGGACTACATGATATTTAAAGGTCTCTTCCAACCAAAACCATTCTATGATCCTACTCAGTTTTCTCTTGAAAACCACCCAGACTGGGCATTAATATGAGGAGAAGTTCATCTGATGCCTTTGATTTTATCTGATGGGAAAACCAATGTTTCCCTTGGTACATTGGGCAGCTGCCTCGTGTTGTACCTGCAGGAGCTGCTCAGCAGACCATGGAGTGTCCTCATCAGTCTGCAAGCAGCAGGTCAGAAAGTCCTGGAACACAGCAGACAGCTGCTCAGTATTCTCCAGCCTTGGTATCCCTTTCAGCTCTGAGATCCAGAGCCTAGAGAAAAAAGAAACACCAAGATTCCATCTCTTTCCTTCATATCCCTAACTGCTCACACAGACCCCATTTTTCAAGCTCTGGCCTCCAGTGGCAGTTTCTTCCCCATAAGAGGGTTAGACATTATTTTTCTGCACCAATAAAAAGACCCACAAAATAGCAGCCACAGCTATTCCAACATGCAAATGATCTTGCCTGGACAGCTGATTTCATGGGCTGACCAAGTTAGTAGGAGCTATCAGCCAAAAGCACATTTTGCTGCCCTGAGGATTGACTTTGTGGGCTTTGCAGGCTATTTTAAAGAGTTAATTTGGTCTAACCACATTATTTCCAAGCATTGTTACTTACAATTCATCTCTGCAGTGCTCACTGGTCTTTAAAGCATAACTTCCATTAAAAAAAAAGTCAAACTTTTTGCTCTCTTCCCGATAAAAATGGTAACCAGATGTCAAAAAGGAAATCCATCAACTTATTCCTTGCTTAAAGGAACAGAAACATTTGGAACCTCTGTTCAACACAGACACATTCAGTTATATCCACAAATATTTTATGATGGAAATGGCTGCTCAGGCAGACAGGAGATACCTGCAGCTCTGTCTTTCATCCGGCTTCAAATTCTCAATCTGTTTCACTTCTGTGGTGAAAGAAAAACTTTTAATGGTCTAATCAAAAAAGAAATATAGCAACTCTCTAGGTAATATCCCTGTGGTAACTCTCTGCTAATTTTGATACTCAAGTGAATGCATTAATGAAGCTAATCTCTTGGCTAAAACATGCTTTTAGAAAAGGATTTGGTAATGAATAATTGAGGCATTCCTAGAACCAGAGGCACTTCCTGAAAGGCTCAGGTAAGTAATTGGCACTGGTGCAAGACTGAAAAGAGTTCTGTGCCTGCAGACACAATTGAAATGCTTTTCATTCAAACTCCCCAGTTTGAGAAACTTGCCACCGAATATTTCTTCTCATTCTGAGACACAGCTCAAGAAGAATTCAAAGAGTGCATGAGAAATTTGAAGAATCACTGAAGGCCAAAATGGGACATTTTTCAGTGGGAGCATGTCACTCCTCTTATGAGGTTTGGCTGCATTGATGTAGCCAAAGCTACACCACATGCTGATGTGCTCCAAGGACAGCTTTTTGTGGATGGGCCTTGGTTGAACTAGTCCAAGCTGATGTGAATGGGATTTTGTCTCTTGGGAGACAGAGCACGGGACAGATTAGAGAGACAGTGGCATCTGCTAGTATTTGCACCCAACCTTGAGAGGAATTTCCTTAGAGTAAGGTGGTTCTCCTTGTAGCTTTTCTATCACCACAACACCAAGGAACCAAATATCTGCTTTGGTCCCATATGTGTCCTTATGCACATACTCTGGTGCCATGCAGTGAGCTTTCCCTAACACTAAACTCCACTTGCTCTGCTCAGAAGGCATCTGAGCACAGAGGCCAAAATCAACTAAGGAGGAAACCCAGTGTTGATAAAGCCAGCTTGAATTAAAAACCAAGTTAAAGAATTTCCCACTCTGGGTCTGAGAATGTGGAGTTGAATCTAGCTGGAAAAGTGGCCACACTCTGATTCCTCAAGGCTGTCACTGAGGCCATTTGGAATCACTTATAGAAACTTCCATGTTTCACTCAGTGGCTTTTATTCGCTTGAAGTTTAAGACTGTAAGTGTCACCCTCTGGAAGGGTCACACCCAAACCAAAGCCGTTCCTGGCACGTTGTTTCTCTCAAGCCCTCTCTGCACAGGGCAGCAGCACTCTGGGCTTGCAGCAGTGGTCCATGCACTCCCATAGGCACTGCCCTTGGAGAACTGATGGTCAGTCTTAAGCAGCCCCACATCCCACAGCCCAGGAAATGCTGTGCCTGACCAAGAATACCTACCCTGTTTGACAGATCCATCCATTCCAAGAACAATGTTTCACTTTTTACATCTCTATGAATCACGAGGTTGTAGTAAAGGGAACTTAGTGCTTGCAGGCACTGGCAGATAAAAAACAAACAGGAGGATAAAGATTAATTAAAGTAGAGCAGTATCTTTCTAGGTGAAGACATATTGCCTCTTGAAAGAGAAATGGCAATTGTTGTTACAGACTGTCCCCTGCAAACACAGACAGAATGACTGCTGCTGTGGGGCATGGGCTCTCTTTGTCCAGGTGACAAAAAAGAGTTTGATGTTAGTTTAAAATTCTGACACCAGCATATTTGCTTTTACAGGCAAGGAATGTAATACAGACAGGCTCCAGGCAAATGCTCAAAAAGGCAAAGTTGAGAAAATTAATTATTTATTTTAAAAAGAGAGTACCACAAGAGTTGTGCTGGCAGGTCTTCCACCTAAGATACTCCTGCTTCTCCATATCATCAAAGCTACACAGTAACAAAGCTTTGAATATGAAATCACCCCTGTTCTTAACATCTGTGGAGAAGTACCAGCCTGCCCAAACAATCAGAAGTACCAGTGGCATCCTTTACCTCTCAGCAGATGGTTGCCATCTCTCCTTCAGCCATATGGACTTCTTTAATGACACTGCTTAAAGGTCCTCCATCCATGTATTCCATAATTATCCAGAGTTGGCTGGAAAGTAGCTGAAAGAAGGAAACAATGGTTTGGAGATGAATGTGCATAGCTAAATTACCTTATGAAAAACACAACAGTTAAGAAAACTACTACAGTTTATTCCTATTTCCAGGGCACTTGTAAATGAATACAGAATAAAAGGAAGAGGTATTTCTCCTAAGTTATACACTACTTGGAATCTGTGCAGTCTAATAAGAAAGGCCCATCCATGAAAACTGAGATGTCTTAGAGGGCAAGAAAGTGAAAAATACAGGGAAATAATTTCTATGATGAGTTATCAGCACTTTTCATAAAAAATACATTCATACCTTTCTTTTCATAGAAAATACCTTCAACTTAAAAAAAGAAAAACCCAAACCAACCCCAAACCAACAAAACCACATGGAGGCAGTGAACTTAAGGACTATTGTTTTAGTCAGATAGGTTTTTTAAAAGAGGCTTCCAACGATGCATAACAGAAAAGATTAGTGCAAACAAAATTCACTCTCCTCCCACATATTGTATACAAATAGATAGATAAAAGTAAAAAGCTCAATTCTCCAGCAGTATCTGAGGAAGTTTTTTTAACCTTTTTCTTGCAGAACATAAGTGAACATTCACGAATAATACCAGAGCTACTTACCTGTCTAAATAGGTAACAATATTAGGGTGCTTATTGTCCCTTGCAATTAGGAGTTCATTGACAATTAGTTCCTTTAGGGGCTATTTTTGGAGACTCACTTGCTTCACAGCCACCTAAAATGACATTGAAAACCATTAACCTGAGAAGTCTGTCAGAATGATCCTGGAGTGAGCGTTTCTGGAGTAACAGAGCCCAGCTATGCCCAGCTGCTGTGTGATTACACATCAGAGCTTAGTCACTGGCATGACAACAGCCCATGCCTCTGCCAGCTCAGGTGCTGGTTAGGACACACGGCCATAGACATTTTGCCTTGTCAGATTGGTAAAAATGGTCTCTTAGGCTATCAGCCCTAGAGCTCTAACAACACCCTGTGCCTAAATTCTTTTCCAATGGCCTTGGTTAATCACCACTATTACCATTCACACATGTTTTGCAAGCACAAAGCAGTTGTTTTGTTCCTGTGAAAATATCACAAAATATCTGGGAATCCTTTAGGAATTCTATGGAGTTAGCTCATTTTTTCAAATGCAACTGTTGCTCTTCTTTATGGCAAAACAAAGCAAACACAGACAGACATTATGGATAAAATGCCATCCTAAAAGGATCATTAAGGTTATCCCCCAAAAACCAGAATCCTACCACTTCATAACTTGTTGAATTTTGATTTTGCAACTCTAAAGAACATTCTTGAACAGTTTAGATTTGCAGCTGTTTCCTGGCTTTAAAAAGAAATGATCCACTCCATGGCATTTTATGGATATGCCCTGAGCCCCTTGTAGACTTCTATCTAAGCACAGTTACAAAGCATGGTACTCCAAGGGAATTAGAAGCTACCAGGAAGAATCAGATGTATTTGTTGTCAGACAGATAAGAGCTTTCAGAAATCTTAAGCTGCAGCCCCAAAGAGCTGTTCAAAATGGATTGGGCGAGATGATGCTAGTCTCTGATTTGTAGGAATAGCCTTTATGAGAAAGATTTTTCTCCTGGAAACCCAAAGCTCCAGCCACAGCTCACACCAGAGGGAAAGGCACTCAAGAGCTGCAAAGTCTGGGATTATTGACATTTACCCCTCCTCCTGTGGCAGTAGCAGTCGCTGTATAGACCATTCTGAAACCCCAGAAACAAAACAGCAGCAAGGAAAGGAGAGGCCACTGAGTTCCTACAAATGAAAGCCAGCCCAAACAGGAGGTCTCTGCTGCCTGGAGTGTTTATAAAACACCTGGCATCACCTACCCTTCAGCCAAGAGCACATCAGCCCACCAGCCCTCTGCCATGCAACGAGTCCAAAAGAAAATTTAGGGGCAACATGAATGTCTAGTACAAATCTCAGATGCACACACTGGATTTATTTTAGTTCCAAACCTATGTGGGGCCTGGGGTAGGGCATGGAGTACATCTACAAAAACTGGAAAGTAATATCTTTCATTCTTTTTCAATGTTGCCTTGCTGAGTCCTCAGGAACTCTTATTGCTCTGTTCTCAGATCTCTTATTTGAATCTATCTAGGGCCCTATTATTTTGAGAAAAAAAAAAAAAAAAAGATTTCTCTGAAGAAAGTAGGTAAAGAGGTGCCAGGAACTAGAAGGACAGGAGATCTTCCAGGTCCTGCTCCTTGCTGAAGGCAATGAAGTTCTTTGATGACACCTTCTGATCAGAGTTATAAATTCTGGTCAGTACTGAGAGACAGAAGGATCTAAACCCCCTTCTGAACATGTTTGGATCTTGTCTGACTTCACACCTGATCTTACATCAGCAAAACACCTGGCCTGTGGTTCTGGAAAAGGAATGTGGCTGCACTTACCCTTTGGCAACTTTTTCCAGCAACATATTTTGTCACAGTGTCTCCCACACTCACAATGCTCCCTGAAAGGAACAAAATAAAAGATTACTTCAAAATGGGGATACCACCATCCAACAGGTCAGAAATTAATCTCTGGGGCTGTGAGCTGTAGTTATTTGGGCAACAACAACAACACAACAACAACAAGACAGGCAACTCCATAGCACAGATGGCCTGCACAATGGCTGGTTTTCTACAGTCGTTTGAAGAGTTACCTTGACAGGAAACCAGGAAAAGGGGGAAACATTCAGAGAAGACAGATAGAAGGAAAGAACAGGTACCAAGGCAAGTGTTTGCTGTCTATGGACATTAGCATGGCTCTCTCAGACCAGAACAGCAGAAGACCTACTTAGTGTCCCTAGACTCTCCTCCTCTATCCCCTTTTGCTCCTGGCAGGTGTTCCTGTACAAACTGCTGGTGCTGGAGTTCTCAGGTGTGGGAATGCCTGTTTCAGAGATACTGGTAAAGTGTCAGCTACTATTCCAGAGGATGCATGGATCTGTGGTAAGAAATCAGTTTGTGTCAGAAAGGTGGCTGGCAGAGATCCTTCTCATCAGTATTTCAGGCTTTAGGAAGTGCTCATTAGAGGAACTGTGTTCCAGCCCTTCAGAGGCCAACCTTCTCTTGACATGGCAGGACTACACAGGAGTCTCCTCATCAAATTTTGGTCATGTAAAATATACAGGTGCAGTCTAAGCTGTTCATTTAGCTACTTAGGTGGTCCATGGAGAGGGGCAGGAACCTCCACAGGACAGTTTCTGTGAGCTGTGCCTTTGGACAGCTGGCTCTGCTGATAACAGGGAGCCCGCACAGATACAAAGTAGCTGGCTTCTACACCAGTAGCATTCAAAGACACAACCTTGCCTCTTATCCAATGCTAAGATAAACTCATGGTTCCTATCAGAAGCCAGGAAAATGATGACTAAACTTGAACGTTCAGAGCTGATTTTCCAGGTGTCAGTGGCTGGGAGTGGGGAAAGCACTTTGTGGACTCCAGCCCTCAGAATTTTCAGCCATGAATGACCAGTGCTGCCCGATCAGAAACAGACAGCTCTGAACTACACCAAACACAATGCTGGCCAAAGCTGGCCCCTACTGATGCAGGACTCAGGTTCTGGTTCAAAAACAGGTGGAGCTTGGTTATCTTCTTCCTTACCATCATCTTCTTTAGAAACAGAGGGAGCCCAAGCAGCTTCTGATTCTGGTGTTGTTCCCCATGGATAGACAGCAGTGTGAGTGACAGGGTGTTACAAATTATTTACAATCTTATTAATATGTACCAATATATCCAGCTATACTAAGGAGAAATCATGAACTTGGATAGAAATGGGATTCTGAGTTGCTAAAACTAAATTAGAGGGAGCTAATTAGACAGCACTGCATATTGTTGTCAGCCATATATTCCACCATGGCTAAAAACAAACAACAAGCAACCTCCTGTCTGCAAAACTAGACTTTCATCTACTCAATAGCTCTTCAAAAGAAAATTGCAAAACAGCCAGGGACCCCTTTTTTGCTGATGCAAATACACTAAAACTTTATTTCAGGCTACAAGGCTGGCTCCTGTTGCAGTAGGCAAAGTCCGTGGCTTGCTCCATGATTCTGAAATGCTTGGAACATCAGAGGTTGCTTTGCCACTCACTGAAGCATGGGCTTTTCTGTGTCCATGTGCAATTTCACCTGTAATGGGCAAGGGAACATAAAACAGATGTTGTTAGAAAACTGCCTTTTGTGGGGAATCCCACAGAAGGAGTCAACCCAAATAAAGAGCATTTTTCTTCCAGGATGTCCCTCCAGTAGCAACGGTTCTTTTACATAGCAAGCAAGAAAACAGCACAATATACTAGGCTGTTCTGTTTCTCCAGCCATTGTAAAGTCAGACCATAAAATCTTTTAAACACAGAATTTAGAAAATAAGTTGCTTTCCTTCAGTTCTGGAATAACTGCAGAGTCTTTAGACAGACTTCTCAGAAGCTCTGCCAGTCTGAAGAAGTTTGGAAGATGTCTTTGTTGAACCAGCAGCTGAGGAAATGACAGATCCTACTGCCACAGGCCAACCCAATGCAGGGAAAAGAACCCCTGCAGTTTCAATTACAAAAGCTGCCCACATCCCATGAGAGACAGACACCCCCTTTTTGGCTGAAGCTGTTGACACAAGCTTTACTGAAGACCTAGTATCTTAATGGCCTTTTCATTTCAAAATCAACTCAGTTACTAAGGGATAGCATGAACAACACACTGATACAAAAGCCTGATCAGATGCACCTAGGAAAAAAAACTCTACTTACTTGCTAGGTGAGTCACCAGCCAGATTTTGTCTGGGCAAAAATAGAAAGAATAGGCCAGTGGAAAAAAATTACTAACTGCAGCAAAGATTTGCTTGAACATTTTTAGTGATGCTGGGCAGCAGTTTTGCAGACTGTGCACTGAAAAGAGAAAATATAGGACCCCCAGGCCAAGGGACAGCCTATAAGCTGGGAATCTCCTCCAAGAGGATCAGGAGAACCCTCTTGCATCCAAAGGGTGCTCTGGGCACTCAGGCTTTCCATGCACCACAGCAACATTCTGTTGGCAGCAGCATGGCGCCAGCAGCAGCAGCAACTTTCTGCTGACATCACAGTAGCAGCCATTCTTAGTTTGCAATCTTCTGGAGAGCTAATGAAATAAACCCATTTCTGAAAGGACCCAAGAGTACAACACTCCAGACAAGCATGCCCTGTTTGCCAATCTGAACACTGAGAAGAAACAAGGACATGAAGGAACAAAAGTACACATAACCTTTGGTCACTAATGCTTCCAACTGAGAATAGGAATGCTTCGCCCATCTCCGTTAGTTCTGAAAACAAGCAACAAAGAAAAGTCACCATTTCAGTGACATTTAGGGGCCAGAAGGAGAAACAGAATTCATTTCAGGAGTATTCCACAAGATGGAATGGTTTCAGGTTACTTCTTGCCCACTTTGATGTTGAACTTTGCTCTGACTGACAGTGGAGCCTGAGCTCCCTTTTTTGCAGCAAGATGAACTCCCTGACTAAAAGCTCCTACATTTCTGATTGCTAACTCATTCTTTGGAATCTTAACATTTGAGAGCATCTAAGACTGCTGGATTCTGCTCCACGTTTGTTCTGTTGGAGCTCTGTAGCAGCCTGGCCCACTGCCCCTGGAATGCCCTGCAGATGTCAAGCCCAAAGAAGGAGGGTTTAGAATAGTAAAAAGCTGCAGCCTCACAGATCATTACCAAGATCCCATGCTACTTTGTAAGATGACTTGCAGACGTTTTGGCCATCTGCTTCATGCCCAGACTGGCTGGAGGGTCATGGGTGTTTCCATGGCAAGCAATGGCCCTGCAGGAAGCAGGAGCAGCTTCCCTGAAGAGAAATGGAATCCTCCCTTTGGTGATTGCTACTTTACAGGCATTGAAGACCAAAGAGGGAGGATTCTTTCAAACCTACCTGTGGTATACAGGGATAAAAACTGTGGAGTCACTTGCCCTTTATCCTGAAAATTCAGCGGACTAAAAGAGCAGGGTCCAGAATCCCAGTGCTGTTGAAGCTCTTTGAGTGGATGTTCCACAGTGGATGTTCTTGATGAATTGTACCATTATGAATTATTGTGCTCTTTGGAATAACTGTACTATTTTGAAGGTGGCTGTGATTTCAAGTCATGTGTCTTTCTCTACAGCTGTGAAGTGTGAATGGAAAATGTCTATTTGAATAGGAAGTGAGCTCAGTTTTGTAAAAACAAGGATCAGGAAATAGTGCACTAAGGACTCCTGCTCTGGGCTCTCCCTGAATTCGGGAAAGAAAGTTGGCATAGTAGTTCTTATTATAATAATTATTTTATGTAGTGAAGAACCATTTCCAGACTGCCTTAAGAATCACTTGCAAAGGACTTTGAGCACCTCAGACAGCACATGCTTAGTGATATCTCTCATCCCCTACTTTATGCAATGGTAAATGCTCTCTAATTGCTTAATATTTTTTAATATTGTGGTGCCTAAAACTGCCCCCAGGACTCGAGGTGAGGCTGCCTCAGAGCAGAGCAGAGTGGGACAATCCCCTCCCTTGCCCAGCTGTTGATGCTGTGCCCTCACATTCAACTTGCCATCAACCAGGAGCCCCAGGTCCCTTTTCACAGCACTTCTTTCCAGCCTCTCATTCCCCAATTTGTTCATACACCCAGGGTTGTGCCATGCCAGATACAGAATCTGGCACTTGTCTTTGTTAAACTTCATACATTTTGTTTTTAAATGTCATTGATTTGCAATTTTTTTTGTTTGTTTGTGGGCTTTTTGGTTTTGATTTTTTTTGAGGGAGGAGGCTTTTGTTGTCTTCTTTATTTGTTTGTTTTTCACAGGAAAGAGGACCTGGTCTTCCAGGTTTCTTAGCTTTTCAAGACTGACATGTGAAATAATAACAACTTTTAGCTACAGCATTTCAAACACTTGGGTCTTGATTATATGTCAGTTCTGTCATTTACATTCTGCTTTCCCAAACAATCCCTACAGATTCACTCAGAACTGCCAGAGAGCACAAAAAAAAAAAGATTATTGGACAGTTCCTGTGACTGCAGTTCAGTGCCATGTAGAGCAAACCCTGTGTGCCATCTGTAAACAACCTGGGGATCCTTTGATCCCCAGTAAAGTCCCTTTACTTTTCAGTGCATAGAAGACTTTGCATATTTTCAGAAGCCTGTTTTTTATCAAAGACTGCATCAAATGACACCAAATACCAACCCAATCTGCCAATCTCCAACATACATGGAAGTTGTGAAAAGACAAGCACCTGTAACAAGCAGATGTGCTCTTGTTGTTTCAGTTCCTAACAAAATTAAATTTTACAGGAGCAGCAATGAATTTAGACTTCAGGCACCTGTATGCTTCTGTAAAACCTGTCAATGAACAAAACTAGGCTCTTGAATTCTTATATTTTCAAAACAGCCTCAGGTGCTCTAAATCAGCTGACAACCTGACTTGGAATACTAAAAACAAAAATACGGCCCTACCATGTCAGACCAAATGTTCACTGAACTCTGTGTTGTGTATCAAGCTCTGTATTATACCTCCATCACTGCCCCCAAACCAGATGCTAATGAAATTCTAAAGAGGCTAAAAATGTTCCAGAAAGTAGGCTGTGATGATATTAAAGGTCCAGTTAGCTGGGGTATTAAATAGACTGGTGTTTGCATATTCTGTGATACCTGACTTTGGTTTGAGAGCTGCCATTAAGACTCCAAATCCTGCTGCAGCCCACTAGCCAGAGATGTAAGTGGAGACTCAGCTTGATGCTAGACCTAATTATCAACAAAGCAATGGCATCAATAATCAAAAGAGATTAAGCCCTCAAAGAGTGGAACTGGAGCTCATAGCCATTTCTTTTAAGGTTTAGTTGAATCTGACCTGAGGCTTGGCTGGGCCCTTGGATTGAGTCAGAAAAATTTCCTGCCAATGGAGCAAACTAAAGCAAGATAAGCAAATGAAAAAGCCCCAACAAAACCCAAAGAAAGAAGCTGTGGAGTCAGAAACAGTCATGTATATATTCCTGACTAATGACAATCAAAAAATAACCAAATTCCTCTGAGAAATGCAGTGCGTCAGAAGATGGACACCTGGTGAGATCAAGGACTGACCCACTCTGAGCGAAGGTGGGCAGTACCTCACACCTTCACTGGGCTGGTGAGCACATCAATGCTCAGCCCAGCAGCAGGGGGGCTGGGGTTACTCCCAGCATCCACCCTGTGCCTTGGCCAGCAGGAAGGATCAGTATCTTAAACATGGCCATGAACTGTGTATGCTCCTGCTTTCCAGTGACTACACGTGGTTAAGGATACACATTAAAAGTAGCCTGAAGAGCTGAGGTTTTTAAACACAAAGCATTCCTGCTCTCACACCTTTTCCACCTTGCAAAACACACACACAGCTCATTCCTGTTTATCTTACAAAACCCAGCTAACAGCCTCATTAGGTTCCTTGTGGATTCCAAGTAATGTTTCTGCTGCAATGACTCCAGGTAACACCATGCAACAGATTGGAAACGGGGCACAAAGAGCTTGACTCTTTTTGTTAAATAAACACTATTCTCAAACAAGCAAAGGCTACTTCTTTTTTTCTCTTTTTTTTGGGAGGGGAGGGGGGCGAGGAGGGTAGGTGGGGGCGTGTGTGGTAGGGTGAGTGAGCAAGGAATGGGACCATTTCATTGCTGCAGGAAATAAAAAGTTGCAATATGGGAGACCCCCAACAGAGCCATTACTGGGACTTGCTTCCAGGACACAGGTTGCAGCCTTGGATACACTTCAGTCCAAACTCTTTACATTGTCAAAGCCGGACTGTGGTGGTATTCGCAGGGGTCCCAGGATGAGGGAAGAGACGAGAATCTTGACTCCCTGTTTCAGAAGGCTGATTTATTATTTTATGATATATATTATATTAAAAGAAAATGATCTATTAGACTATACTAAAGAAAGAGAAAGGAGACATCAGAAGGCTAACAAAGAAAGGAACAGAATGATAATAAAATCTTGTGACTGACCAGAGTCCCAGCACAGCAGGACCTGTGATTGGTCATCAAGTAGAAACAATCCACATGAGATTGCACCTGCACATTCCACAGCAGCAGATAATTATTGTTTACATTTTGTTTCTGAGGCCTCTAAGCTTCTCAGGAGAAAAAATCCTGGCAAAAGGATTTTTTAGAAAATATGTCTGTGACGCCAGCCTTATGCCCTGGGCTCCTTGTCCAGGCTTCTCTGCATTGAACCGATACCCCAGCTACAGGCAACCAACGAGGCACTCCGACTACCAAAGCTTTGCCAGCAGCCCGCACAGACCCACCGCGGCCACCACCTCAGCATCAGCCAGCGTGCGGAATTCCTCACCACTCGCCAGCACGAAGAAGACAAAACACCTCTCCATGCGCCGGATGCTCCCCGTCCACCTCCCCCTCCCGCAGCTCCAGCACCGCGGACAGCGCGGGGGTCCCGGCGCCCGCCCCTGGTGCGCCCCGGCCGGAGCGGGGTCCAGCTGGAGCCTTTAGCGAACCGCAGCCGGATATCCCACTGCTCCTTCGTGTCTGGAAAGAATCCCCTCCTTTCCCAAGCAGTGCTGTTCCTCAGCGCTCTCTGCTTCGCTCTCCTTTTGTGCCTTTACAGTGAAAACCAGAAGTGTTGCGAAGAGGACTTCAAACACTTTGAATGGGGATTTACCCCTGTAATAGTTCAATTCTTTGTTGTTGTCTCTACTCATATTTTTTTCTTGATTTTTCATGCAGGGAATTCAGTTTCAGCACGAAGTAGCAAGTTAGATTAAGAATGCCTCACTCTCCAGTTATGTTGTTTGATCAGGAAGGACCTTCCATAAGCGTGAGCTGGGGGGACTGGAAATAAAAAATATTAGCCTTTCTTATAGAACAACCCTATCTCCCCATTTTCATCCGTTTCCGTGTGTGGAAAGTTCTACTTAAATATTAATTTGCAAAAAAGAGGATGCCTAAAATTGAAGAAGTAAAAGTATTAGTGAAGCACAGCATTGGAGGATTGAACAGGCACAAAATTTTAAGAAATGCAAGGCAATTTGATGCCTCAACAAAGCCAAATTAGACACAGGCACCGTATTTGCATCTTTATCTGTATGATCCTATGTGTGGTTTTTATTTCCTCATGGCACCACCAGCAGGCTCAAAATCTGGGATTTCCACACTGTCCCCTCCTGCACAGGCCCTGCTCAAACAGCCAAAGAATAACATAAAATTTGTTCCCAAGCTGGACCATCTCAGACTTTAAGCAGGCACATGAGAAATACTCAGTTTTGATGAATTACCAGTTAAAAGCTGCCTTACAATCATGAGGCCAGTGTAACAGCAGGTAATACAATGCCAATACTATCACAGATGTTTGACTCTGCCTCCATTCCTGGCTCATCCACCAGAACAATGGGCTCCTCCCATAGATGCCAGCTGAGGTGAGGCTGGGGCTCCCTAACAGGAGGCAGGCAGGATTTTGAAGAAAGAACTGTTTTCAATAACATTCAGGGAGCTGGAAGACCAAAAGAAAGGAGAAGGTGTACTGCAAGACACTTTCTTTTTGAAGTGTAAATGCCTGACACTTCCCAGCCTACATGTGACTGATTTTAGACACACTCACCCACAATCCACCTGAGAATACTGATCACAAATTGGTAGCAGCTGCCACTCACAGAACGAGGTGAGAGAGCAATATGCTTTCTTATGGAAATAAGCATAAAAATGGCTTTGCCACCTGTATTCACACACAGCCAAAGTGTGGCTGAAGTCTGTTGAATTACAGAGGGTCTCTGTTACTGTGCTGCTCTGGTAAGAGGCTCTGAAAAGGGACAAGTGGAAACCACTGAGAAACAGTCACATCAATGTAGTGCACAGTCCTGCAGGCTTGCAGGGGAAGATTCAGACCTTCTTGTACCTCCAGCAGCTTTAAGCTGCATGGTGTTGAATCTGGATCAGGACAAATTGTAGAAGCCTGGGCAAGGCTTTCACACTGGCAGTTTCTCAACAGCTTTGACACTTGGTACCCAAAGCAGTGAGCTTGGCTATGCCCATATGGGCTGGAACAGCAGCTCTGGATAGCAGGGAGGGAATTTTCAAGGAAAAAATGTGACTCTTATTTTGGCAAACTGTACGTATATGAGGAAAATGGATGTAAGCTAGCCAGTGTAATTATTTAAGAATTTAAGATTTCAGGATAGCTTATGCTGTGATTTGTTTTGAAGGCAGAAGTCCAAGAAGTAGCATCTCTTGGTGCTTTTACTCCTAAAAAAGCTAGAGGCAACAGAGGAATGACATGGCTTTAAACATAATGCACAACAAACTGCAAATGCAAGCCTGTGCTTGGGAACAGAAATAGGAGAAAAATACACTAGGTTGAGCCTTTAGAGCATAAAAATGCAAGAGCATCTTGGAAAAAATGCAATGCTAATTAGAAAACAAATATATCTCACAGTTCAAAAAGAGTCTAGTTCTGATTTGCTATAAACAGAAGGAATTTTTGATCTATAGTAGTGCATGTTTTGTTACACAGCTTTAGTCAGTGGTGGAAGAGAGAGAACTGGGACTTCTACTCTTCCTTCATAACCCATTTGAAAGGTTTTTCATGAAGGAAGTACTGAGCATCTAACTGAATCTCAAGGAGACCACATCCTAACTACAGTTGTGGAAAATGATGTTTCAGTAGAAACCATGAGTTTTCCTGACATGTTTTTCTTTTTGGAAAACAGCTGCTTCCTGAAGCTCTTGGAAATCTCAGTGAGGATGGGCCAAAATAATGGTTTTAATGAAAGCCTTATAAGAGTGGTCTTCCCATGACCCCACAAGCTCTCCTGCTCTTGACTCCCATGCAGCAGTCTGAGGTGCAAAAGCTGTGCCATGCTGTGCCAGCTAGACACAGCAGTTTCTGTTAGGGAGTTTTTCCACTGATGCAATCTGGAACAGACCATAGCAAGCCAGATCAGTCTTAAATCCCTTGTATCATGATCCTGGATTAAAAAATGGGCTCTTTACAGAGAGCCCATCTTACACTCTTCCAGGTGACAGCCTGGAAGGCCTGTGCTTTCACATGTCAGCTGAAAGCTGTATGCAAGATACCTACCTTTGACTAGTGGAGTACTCTACCACAGAACACAGATGTGCAAAGGGAAACAGCCTCCTCCTCCAGCCAGAATCTGTTCCGCTCCTAATCCTATCTGCTTCCTGCTCTCACCTTGCCACAGAAAGTTCTCAGCTTTCTGCTGGGTCTTATGCACCAACCAAACCAAAACCACCCTGCAAAGAGCTGGAACGATTTCTCACCTGCACTACGGCCTTGAGCCCCAACAATACAGCAACAGTTTCCAGTGCCAAGGGCCAGCACAGCAAATGTTTCCTGCAGTATTCCCAGAATGGGGAGCTGGGAGATCTCAGCTTCCCTGGCCCTTCACTCCAGCTTGCTCTTTGACACTGACATCTTGTGACCAACTGTGCATATGACAGCTTGTAGGAATTCGCAGGCAACCCCGAGAAGGGAAGAGATAAGAATCTTGACTCCATGTTTCAGAAGGCTGATTTATTATTTTATTATATATATTATATTAAAAGAAAATTATATACTAAAAGTATACTAAAAGAATAGAAGAAAATATTTTATCAGAAGGCTAGCAAGGAATAGAAAGAATGATAACAAAATCTTGTGACTGACCAGAGTCTGAGACAGCTGGACTGTGATTGGCTACTAATTAAAAACAACCACATGAGACCAATCAAAGATCCATCTGTAGCGTTCCACAGCAGCAGATAATTATTGTTTACATTTTGTTCCTGAGGCCTCTCAGCTTCTCAGGAGAAAAGATCCTAACAAAAGGATTTTTCATAAAATATGTCTGTGACAACAACGCACTTAGATGGAGATGGGACCCTCATTTAAAGGGGATTGCTCATTCCATGTTGTACCCTTTTTTTTTTTCCTGTAGGGTGAGTGGATCTCTTCACAGGCCAAAGGATCAGAGTAAAGATAAATTAAGACCAGAGAAAAATCCACTCAGGCATTGAAGTGTAAGCTGACAATGCTGAGAAATCTGTACTTCCATCGGTTTCCACTAACCCCCCAAAAAAACCCCAAAATGAAACCAGTGCTTCCAGTGACTGGTGCACAGCACCATTAGCACAACTGCTCCTCCACACGTCCCTCACCAGCACCTTGCTGAGAAAAACACAGTTTCTCTTCTTCTCTGCCACTTGTTTAAGATGCATCCTTCAATACTTGCCTCAGAGACAGCCACTGGAGTCAGCAATGAACTGAACATGTTTAATTGTCCCCTACAGGAGGCAGGACATTCTGTCACCTACACAAAAAGTGAAAAATGAGTTTTGAAAAAGTAAGGTAGTCCAGCAGTCACTGTCAAGGTTTTGTTACATCCACCCTGTTCCATGAAAGCTATCAGCACCCTGGAGGGCTGACACTGGTAAAACTGGGTTTGCACACAGAAAACACTAGAATGTGACTTTGCTGAAAGTTCTGAAGTTTATTCCATGTATATTTACCAATAAATTCCATGGAAGTGTTCTGGAGGTATATATTCAATCTGAAGAAAAAGTAGATATAAACTACAGTTTAGAAATTACTACTCTTACAGAGCTATATTGGATAGGTGGTCATTCAAATTTAGGATGTAACTTTAGAGACAACTGAAGTAATCTCATTATCCATTGGTTCTCACAATGTAGAACTCTAAGAAAAATATAGTAAGGGCCAGCATTTAGGCCACTTACCTCAGTGGTACTGAGGTAAGTGTTCCTACATGTTCTCTGCTATTCTTGGCACCAACTTACACATCACTGAAGTGCCACACCTACACCAGTAAATAGGGCATGTCTGGGATATTCCCAGGCACCCAAGCCGACCAATGTGGAGGTGCCTGCAGCTGTGCTAATAAATTCTCTCATTCTCCAAGCAGCCTGGCTGCACACAAACCACTTCCAAGAATGTGCCAGCTCCAGAAGAATGTTCAGAAGTCCTTGGAAGTGCTCTGCTTGGCACAGGCCAGCATTGTGCCAGCCAGCATCTCAGTTTACTGACAATAAATAATCACATTCCTTTGCCTGGGCCCTGGTTACCTTACTACCACAGTGCTGCCCAAATCCTCCCTGCATGGAATGTCCAACTATGCCTGATATGCCAGAAGGACAGGATGTTATCCAGAGGGATTCCCTTACTTTGCTGTGGTGGTTTCACCTGAAACACTGTGTCCAGCTCTGGAATCCTGCTCCTTTCTTGGGGCACAAGAAAGACAAGGACCATGCAGCAACTCTAGAGGAGGGCAGCAGGAATGATGACAGGACTAAAACACCTCTCTTTTGAAGAAAGGCTGAGAGAGTGGGAATTTCTCAGCCTGGAGAAATCTGCAGGGTCACTTATTGCAGCCCTTTAACAGATGAAGGGGTCTTGTAAAAAAGATGGAGAGAGAATTTTTACCAAGGCTGGTAGTGACACAACAAGGAGTAACAGAACCAAGAAGCAGGTCCCTGGGAAAAAAAGAGAAAAGGCAAAAGAAAAGAGAAGTCATCCAGAAAGACAATCAAAATCATTGCAGCAAATCAATCCATTTTCCTGGGCAATACAGGAATTTATATTACTGTCACTTACCATATTTCATTAACTTACAAGAATTTAGTAGTATTGAAGTGGAACATTTTTCACATCAATTTTTTTATAATCTTTCTACAATGATGACTGAAAATTATTGAAAGATATTTTAAAATAAGCATCATAATAGATGAATCAACCACTGAGCAAAAAATCATGAATTCTACAAGTGTTTCTCTTGCTCTAAATTATTTTTAGGTGAAATGCAAATCACTGAGGTGAAATGCAATCAGGATGGATATTTTAAGCATTGTTTTGAGGTTCACTGAAGTGATTTACATGAAGATTATGTGCAAGGCAACTCAGTATCATGTGAAAGTTCAGCTATTATGCAAACAAGATAATGAAGGTCGACAAGAAAACTACCAGAAAAATAATTCAAAACACTTGTGTGACACTGAGCCATTTAAAATCTTACATTTTTAGCTCAAATTTACTCTTCATGTTCTTGCTGTGAGTTTGTGGTTGTCCCAGCTGCCTGTCTGTGTTGACTCACAGCCTGTGAAAGGCCAAGTAGGGTCCACGTTTACTTTTGAGATTGTAATATGTTTTAACAGCAGAAGTTAGACCTATATAACTTAGTCTGATGTGTCTTTCTATTTTCATGATTTTTGTGGAAGAACATTGGCTTTTTCTTTTTTGATATTTCCTGCTGAATATGCCTCTTCTAAAAGGCATATTCTAAAAGCTGTGCCCCACAGAATGTGCAATATGAGGTACAGGATTACTAGTGTCTAGGCTACCTTTTAAAGGAGAAAAGTACAGTGTGATACAAGGAGAGATTTCCCAGCCCACCACTTAATGATGTTGGAGAACACAGGTGCAACCTGTGAAGACTTTAAGGTAGCCACTGGCAACTTAAACCAACAGGAAAGACACTTACTGAATGTTCTTGTGGAGAAGCATATTTAAGAACTGCAATTGTCTGTTTGTCCCTGGGGATGCAGGTCTGCCAGCAGTGATGCTAACACCTTATCAGGATATGAAACACAGTATGCACAAAATGCAATCCACTTTCAAACAACCAGAGTGCACTAATACCTGCATTTTTGTGCAGCACAGCAGATGTCACCAGGTAGAATTTATTTTTTTTATCCAGAAACTACACCATAGCTGCTCTGTCAGGCCTCATGCTTTCTGGACCCTCCAGTGTGTCCCATGACCAGGGATTTGTATGGCAAATTTCTCACAATCAGACAACAAACCTGTGCCATTCACTTTTCTACGCTTCTATCCCTGAGATTACCCTATACTGGGCAGATGTTCCACCTTTCTTCTGCCTAGAGACCCTCCTGGCAAAGAGGAGAGTGTTCCTGTCATTAACTTACATAAGGAATGAGCACTCAGCAAAAGGCAGCAGCACTCCTACCAGTAGTGCTGAGCCCAGAGGATTTCCAGCTGCATAAGGTAACCAGCCCTTTAGAGAGCAGGAAGGAATCCCCTGGAAGAGCTGCACAGCTGGCACACTCTTGCAAGTGCCCAAAGTGCATGGACCTGGCACCTCAGCTGGTCTGGGATGAATCCCAGCTGGTCTGGAATGAATCACACGTCTGAATCACATGTCTGGTGCGCCGTTTACAGCTCTGTATTGGCTGTGCCATCCTGTGCAACCCTAATCTAGGAAGACAAGCACAGCCCCACTGGCTTGAAGACAGACCAGACCACAGTCCTTTGCCAAGGCCCTGTTTGTCTAGTGGGATGTTCCCAAGATCCTCCCAGTGTTGTAACCACCCACACAGTGAACTGACAATTCAGCAAATTTCTCAGTCAGGCTGTCCTTGGCTGAACAGGGATCACAGGAGTTCTGCATTCCAGGCTTTCCTCCCACAGCTCGAATAAGTAATAACAAACCCACCTCCCCTGTATTTGTACTATTTGCACTTCCTTTTCATTGTTGGTATTTGGCACCTTTGACTGCCTAGCAAATTTACTGATCCCATTTTTCAGTTAGTTAACCTGGAGCAACAGAAATCATAATAACCATAAAATTCATCATAAAGAAAAAGCATTTAATTCAGTAGTCCGCAGTCCAGCAGACAAGAGCAATAATAACATCACTTCCCCATTTTACAGGCTCACTTTTTCTGCAAGCATCTTTAACCATTTTTGCAATGGTCTGTCATGAAGCATTGGGCTTGACAGTACTCCTCTACCTTGAAAGGTCACTGTCAGTTGGAAAACCTCCAACTTAAATCAGAAAAAATGGATTACTATAGCCACTATCTCTCTCATAAACTCAGAGGACAAAGACAGTAAATATTTCACACACCAAGATGATATTCAAATCAAGGGTTGTGTTAAACAGGGAACAAAACTCTAAATAAAAATCTTCCATACTCTTAATTCTTTCCACTGAGAACATGGAGTGTACAATCTGATTATGTGCTACCTTCAAATTACTGAATACAAATGTTAATCAAACTAATATTTATATCAACACCAAAACCAGGCAGGATCAGGATCCTAGTTTTGGCAGGATCCAGACAGCTTTAAATTGGCTCAGATCAGGTCCCATTCCATTCTAGTGATGTGCTAAGTAAGTTTAAAAACTGTTTCTGTATCAGCTGCTGTATTTTCATGATAACTTGTGTGGCACTGACTTCTATAACTTATGCTATAAGTTATAGCATAACTTATACAACTTGTAACTTCTATAACTTAGGCTATAACTTATGAATGTAGAACACAGCAGTCCTTTTAATGTGGTTTTTCTTTTTTCAACCTACAGACCACTTACAAATGCCAAATGGCAACTGATGCAACAGCAGCCTTTCTTAGCAATACAGTGTCTTAACCCTCTAAAATTCTGAAGTTTATATTTAAAGCTTGCACTTGAAAACCTTGAAGATACTCATTTATCATAAGCTACTGCTACTCGTTTACACTGTGACCGCTGCACACTGAACTTAGCAGCTCTTTATAACCTACCAATTCAAGAGGCAAAAGTTTCGCAAAAATGAAAATAATTGTCCCATGAGCCTATGTAATTAGCCCAAACATGGGGACGGACTGGCAATTTTGGCACCAAAGCCCAGGTTTTAGCGCCGTCTTGTTGCATCTTAGGCGTTCACCATATACACCATCCGGACAACCCCGGGCAGACATTGTGCGGCGACCCCTTCCCGTGCAATCACGGCGCTACCGGTGGGATCACTGCCCCACATCGCCCCTGGGGAAGCACCGAAAGGCGGTGCCTCCATCCCACCCTTCCCGTCGGCGGCAGCACCGCACCGAGCTCCCGTCTTCCGCTGAGGGAATTTAGGAGGCCCCAGCGCTGCCCTCAGGCCGCCCTCAGGCCGCCCCGCCCCGCCGCACGCGGCGCGCCCTCACAGGCTACCGCTGGCCGCTGGCCCCGCCCCCCGGCGCCGGCCCGCCAATCCCGAAGGGCGATGTGGCTGCACGCGCTCGGGGCGTTCCCGCCCCGTCCCTCCCGCCTCCCGCCCCCGGAGCGGCCGCGCGCTCCACGCGTGGCGGGCTGCGGTTGGCGGCTCGGCGGCGGCCAATGGCGGGCCGGCACCTCAGAGCGGCCGGGCGCTTCCGCGCGTGGTGCCGCCGCCGCTTCCCCGCCACCGCTCCGGCCGGTGGCGCCTGTGTCCCGCCGCGGCGCCGCGGCCGCTGCCGCCGGGGGTCCCCGGGGGCGCCGCGGAACACGCGAAACCCGCGCACCCCGCGCCGGCGGACCTCGTGACGATTGTTGATTGGCGACCGCGCCAAGCACGTGTTGAGGCGGCAGCCAATGAGCGGGCGCGGCGTGCCGCGGGGCGGGGCGAGCGGCGGGAGCGCAGCGCCGGGAGCGGACGGGCCCGGAGCGGCGGTGGCGGCGGGATGAGGATGCGCGGGCTGTGGGTGCTGGTGCTGCTGCTGGGGCTGGCTCAGATCGCCCTCCTGGCGCGGGGCGCGGCCGCACAGGAGGAGTTTGGCGACGGAGGTGAGCGCGGGCAGGGGCCGGGCCGGCAGCGCATGCCGGGTTCCCCCGCGGGAGGCGGCGGCGCGGCCCCGGCGCTGGGCGCTGCGGGGAGCCCGGGCTGGCGGGGCGCCGCTGGGACCGGGGCGCTCTCGCAGGCCGCTGTGCGGGGCCCTGAGGTCCGTGCGAGCCGCTCGTCCCGGCGCTGCTGGTGTGTCGTGCGCCGTGGGGCGGCTCTGCCTCGCCGCTCCCAGCACGGAGGTAACAGCCAGCTAACAATTAGCCATGTTGGCGATCCCCGGCTTCTGAACCTCCTGGGAATTGGCGATTGCTTTATTCCGACTCCTGTCGGACAGATTTCATTATGCGGGGAGGGATTCTTCATCAGGAGCTGTGGTGATAAAACAAGGAGTAGTAATAATAAGTAGTAGCGGTAATAAGACAATGGGTGCAGATTGAAAGAGGGGAAATTCAGGCTCGATGTGAGGAAGAAATGCTTTACTCTGAGGGTGCTGAGACATTGGAACAGGTTGCCAGAGAGGCTGTGGATACCCCAGTGCCGGCTGTGTTCAAGACCACCAAGCAGTGCCCTAGAGGGAGGTGTCCCTTCCCTGGCCGGGGAGTTGGGACTATGAGATTTTTAAGGTCCCGTCCAACCCTTAGCATTCTATGGCTGGATGGGACCTTAAAGTCCAAAAACAGAATTTAAAAATTCTATGGTTCTGTGATGGAGCACTCTTTTCCTTACTCCTTTGTTCAGGGACTCTGTGCATTCTTCGTGTTTCAAACTGATTTTTTTTTTCCCCCTCACAGAAGGAAGGCCCATTGTTACCATCTTCTTGGTGTTTCTTCCTACCGTCTTTGGATTTCACTGACGTGTGTCTCCTTTCCAAAATTAGCTGAAACAAAGCTGCTGAGGCTTAATGAGTATAGTAGGAGGCAGACATTTGAAGGTGTTTCTTTTTTCGGTTTTAAGTTTCTTTCATGTGGATTTTGGTAAATTATGCATCGGTCATGTTTCCTGCATGAACACTGCTATATTTTAAGTATTAGAGAGATCGGATTATGGGTGACCTTCTGAACTCATGTCTTGCAACTTCTTGCTGGCCTAACAGGCACTAAAACTTGCAGAAGTGCATTTAGATCAGTTACCCTATTTGTGTAACTGTATGGTCTATAGGATGAGGGTAAAGAGATTTGTTTGAAATTGAGATTTGTTTTAAATATGGCATCTGCAGTAAGGATACAGAGATACAGAATCTTCCTGTGGAGCTCTTTTCTTTTTTTCTGTTGTAAACTGGAATACAACTTTTATGCCTCTTTCTCTGCTTTTAGCTAGAACGTGGTTGTGGTTTCTTTGTAACATGTGACAAAGCCTCAGACTGCTTTATTTCAAAGGGTGAAGTGGCACCTGTGATGTTACAGTGTTACCTGTGGCTGGCAGCAGCGGCTCAGCTTCTTGTGGGCCTGGCTCTCATCAGCATTTCCCGTGCTTGCTGCTCCTCTCATTATAGGAGTTCTGGGCATCAAAGGTACACAGGGATGGAAGTGTCTCTCGCTGTGTGGAGCTGAACACTAATCCACTGCCTAGCTTTGAATCACTTCCCAGGTTCTATTGTGTTCCTTGAATTTGTATATAGATCCTGAACTAGCCCTGACAAAGCCTTTGCCTTAAAAACGCACATAGTTGGCAATTTCAATTTTTGCCCTTGGAATGCAGGTTTGGGTGAAGTGGAATAAATTTACTTTGCAACAAGGAAGTAATCTTATGCACTTGGTGGTTGGGGAGATGAAAAGTTCTGAGCAAACCCAGCTTGTTGCACTGCATGATTGGGGAAGTGAGGTTTGAGCAGGACAGGGGTGTAAATATGCTGGAAGTGAGGTTAGGCTGGATCCTGACCCCTACACCCTTGGCATCCTGATGATGGGAAAGGAGAGATCATGTAGAGGATCCGCCAGAAAAGATTGAATGGGGCTGATATTAAATTAAATTGAAAATCTTTCAAAAGTCCTAGCAACACATGATGAGTTCTGAGTTTCTGAAAACTGAGCTCATCCTATTAGGGAACAGTGTGCTCCCCAAAAGGAAACTTTCAGGCTGCATCCCAGCAAAGTCATTGGTGTCTGGATGCAGCTTTTCTGTACAGGATCTGCTTTGTTTAAGAAAATGTTACTAGGCTATATTTCTGATAAATGCTGGGTGTTCAGTGAAGTTACTGTAAGAAATAATTTCAGAGTAGCTGTCATCCTGAAGAAGGCCTGCAGCCAGCACTGTGTACTTCAAGTCTTAAAAAAAGTACCTTCCTGATCATGTTTTTTGACTTGTGTAGTAATGTGTTGAAATTTGTGGATTGATTTTGTGGGGGTTTTGGGGAGTTTTTTGTTTTGTTTTGGGTGGGGTTTTTTTAATGTTTTGTGTGTTTGGGGTTTTTTTTAGTATAAGGGGGTTATCCATATTTTACCAGAGGACAGGTTTTAGCCACAGCTGTCACAGCTGTTGGTTTGTCCACTGGCTTTGCAAGTCTCTTTAAGAAACAAAGATGCTTCAGTTTGGGGGCAGCTGTTTTATTTTCATGAGCTGACTTATGCAAGTATTTATTATCTTCTTCTGCCACTTCAGGTGTCACAAACTCATTCTGCTCTCTTAAAATTGTAAATCTTTAATGCAGAGGAAAGTTTCTTGCTCTTTATGGGAGGAAAAAAAAAAAGTCGTGGTTGGGTCCCTGAAACAGGTCTTTCAGTCCCAACTTTAAAGGGATGGCAGAGGTGGTTGTGATAGCCCTGGGTGCTGGTGAAGCTGGAAGCTACAGAAAGTAACTCTTCGCTCTTTAGGACCGATATCTGAGTGTGGTTAGCTTACTTTTAATACCCTCCTTCCTTAAGCCGCTTGGGAAAAGGTGGAGTCCTGCTGTTCCAGGGCTATTGTCCTGCCTCCATCTCTAGGGAGGAGGAGGAAGGGGGTGTGTGCAATGCCCGTGACAACGTGTCACTGTCAGGGAAGTTTCACCTTGGCAGGCGGTACAGCCTATAGGGAAAGATAGAAAATTATGTCAGTGAGGGATGGTGGATCTGATGGTTACATGTTCCACCGGTGCTGGATGTTTTTGCAGGGAATACCTTGCTCTTTCTAAAAACCAGGTGCCACTGTAGCTGCTGAGGTCTTTGTCTCTCTTGAGGGTGGGGAGTGGGCGGGAACAGGGGTCACAACCTGGTGGGTGGTTCGGGGTGCAGGAGCAGAACTGGCCGGCTGGTTCTGCTCGCATTCCTTTGTGTCAGGAAAAATCATATCTGAAGCAATTTGCCAGGAATGCAATGGCTGGGAATTCAGGCACAGGCCAGCCAGGAGCAGCCTGTGGTGAAACTGAGCCCTCAGAACTCCTGGGCACCCCTGTAAGGCACAGGTTTTGCATGCAGAAGCCCCCTGAAATCCAGCTGTTCCACCAGGGCAGTCCTGCAGGGATGTGAGGTGTGCATTCACTCAAGGGTGAGCAAGAGCTGCAACACAGGAGGCATTGTCTGCTTGCAAATAGTGCTTTTAGCTGCCTCGGAGATCAGGTGAAACACTAGCACTTGTTAAAGAAACCTGATCCAGCTGACTAGGGTTGTGTGATAAATGATCTCCTGTGATCTCTCCCTTCATCAGAAGCTTTAATAATTTTGTGCTACGCAAAATTTCTCCTCTAAATGAAATCAATATATTTTCTCTATGAGCCCGTACTGTTTCCTGAGAGCATATAGGCTTGTTTTTTGCATATTTTCTTTTAAAATAAAACTAGCTATCGCAACTTAATGGCATGATTTTATCCATGGTGAGGTTGTTCCTAATGTCTGCTGTTGGTCTGACAAAAGTGGGTTTTGTTTTGTTAGCTTTTCCATATCTGGATAGTACGTATTTATCATTCTTAACTTTCTACTCCCTGATGAAATCAGAATATTTTCAGAATACTGCTGCAGTAGCTCCTCTCACCTTAGTCAAAAGCCATTTAAATAGAAAATAATTTTAAACAAGAAACTCTAATTCCCCCCCTTTTTTTTTTATCCAACTCCTGGGACTCCCACTGGTTGAAAGGGACTTAACTTCATTGTTTTACAGTTTTCATTTGGGACAAGATATTTTCATTAGTTGTTCTGTAACTGAAATTCTTTTAAAGTCCTTCAGGAAGGTCTGGTTTCCTTGAAAGATAGCAGTTTTGTGTTTTTAAAAAAAGTTTAAAGGAACATGTGAAAGGTCAGATATTGAAAAAACCATCTCAAATTCCAAGACAACAAAGAAGGAACCAGTAGAAATGTGCTGGCTTCAGCTTTCACATGCTAATTTTGCTTTGCTAATTTAACAAATTGCTTTCTTCTTTAAAGGACTGTTCTGGACCAGTGGTTTTGGTCTTAATTCAAAGGCCTCCCCAAAAGTTCTTTGAAAGAAGAAGCTTTCACTCCATTTTGTTGGGGTTTTTTTTTAGAGGAGTACCTGGCATGTGCCAGGTGCATAGGAATGAGTTTCTGTGGGACTTCTGCAGTTAGTTCCTTGATTTTACACTCACTGCAGCCTGGTGCTGATCCAGAGCAGAGTGATTGGTGCTCCTGTGAGTGGAAGGGCTCCTCAATGAATAGCAGACCTGGAACATCTCTGTAACTGAAAACAAGAGTGGCAGACATGGATGGAGCAGTCAGGAAAAAAGCACAATTTAGAAATGCTGCATCCAAACCACCTTGATAGTAGTGAAATGGTAAATTTTGGTTTTATAGCAAGTGTGTCTGTTTATTAGCCCTTCAGACAGGCAGCACATAGCTATTGTGGTGTTACAGTCTCCTGAGCAGGGGTACAAGGGGAGCATTGGGAACAGATAACACCTGCTTTTTTGGTGTAAGACACTAAGTTTTCCAACTTAAAGTTGGCTACACTGAAAGGACAACTGCTCTGTTGCATGATGAAGGGGTTCTGTTTGAAGTTCAGGTGTCATCTGTGTGCCCTTCTTGCCCAGCAAAGCATGTCCCACTGCCCACATTTCAACAAGATGTTTATCAAACCTTGGTGGCAGCTGTTGCATAGATTTGTGTGCTTTAATTCTTCTTGTGTCCATTTTGTTAATTCTCCCTGAGGTGTGAAATACCTGTTGATACTTTACTGAACTATGAATATTGTTAGCTGGTGTCGTGTGGACAAAATTGAAATGGTCAAACATATGAGCCCAGGCTCTTTGCAAACTGAGGTAGCTGTCACTGTGTGTGCAGCAGAAACAAATTCATGTGGGTACTTTTCTTAACCACAGGAGATACCAAATCCATCTTCACTTTAATGTTAAACTTGACACAATCTAATCTGTATGTCATATTCTTACCTTGCCAGAATCTGTTACAAAAGAAGCTGATGATGAAGGTGATGATGATGACGATGAAGAAGATGATGAAGATGACGATGATTCTGTAGTTAAAGAGGAGAATGGTGTGTTAGTCCTGAATGATGCCAACTTTGACACCTTCACTGCAGACAAGGACACCGTGCTGCTGGAGTTCTACGCACCATGGTGGGTTCACAGCAACACCTCCACGGGTGCAGCATCACAGGGCTGCTCTGCCAGGGCAAGCTCCTAAAAAGTGACCTTGGCTTGCCATTTTAAAGGTGACAAAGGAGTAACTTGCCTGCAGGAGATGCCCAGGGCTCTGCTGTACTCCAGAATAAGAGATGGTTCTGGTGGTGGGGAAGAACCTTTTTTCCTGCCCCTGTACCATGCAATAACCAGCAGCCTGCTCCTGTTCCACAGATGTGGGTCATACTGAGAGATCCCAGGCCAAGGGGAGCACAAGCCTGATTCTATCCCTGGTTTATGCCTGTCAGGGAACAGAAATGGTTCCAGTGAGGCACAGAAAAGTCATGCAGTGTGGTCCTGCAGCCTGCTATCATCCTGTGCCAGTGCGGGACCACTGAGAACGTGTGTACTTGCTCACCTAGATGGAGTAATGAAGGCTTCCCTAGCAGGGGAATTCCCTGAGGGTTTTCCTTTCCAAATTCACATTTCTGTCCTTGCCAGAAGGGTGTGGAGTGGTTAGGGACACAGCTTGTTTGTATTATCAGTTTAAGCAGTGCCCCATGCATCTGCCTAATGATGGCAGTTCTGCTGGCATCCCGGGGTGTGCAGCACCACTGGTCTGCTCCAGGGAGCTACAATGGACTTACCTGCATGTAACCAAGACAAAGGATTTAGGCCAGGATGTGTCTTCTCTTGCATTCTTGTGTTCAAAAACACAAGTTACTGGGGGAAAACAAGATAGAAGATACTTTCAGTAGAGTTGCTGAGTTAGTGTTGCAGTCAGAAGCTTTCGTTGTGGCTCAGTGATACAAAAATGACTTACTCATTGGTCCTTCTCCAGCCTTTGAATAGAGGGGAAATATGATCTTGCTTGAGGTGGAGTTGCATTTTAACTTGTGCCATTCTTTTCACAGAGAATCCCATTCTTCTTGGCTGTAGGCACTAATTCTGCAGCTGTAGTTTGCCTACATGAAAACTAAACATGAAGTTCAGTTTATCTGAGCAGAAGGATATATGACTAAACATCTCTCCTATTTTTCTACTCCCCTTCCCTCCAGCTGAGATGCTAAGGAGCACAGGCTATCTGCCACACACTTCTTTCTGTTTTCCTACATTTTCCTGGTTTCACCTTTAGCTTGTCAGGCTGTATTTAGCATTATTTATGCTGGTATCCTTGGTCATCCCTGCTTTTGCAGCAGGAGCCTCTGTTCTCCCCAGAGAGTTCTGGTGTGGCCAGAGAGGGGACAGATGCTGTGTTACCATGGTGGGTGGGAGATTTCATTTGGCCAACCTGACTGCTGGTTCATTTTCTCTTTACTTCAATTTAGGGTGCGAGGGAGAGAAGATGAACCTTGGTTAGGGAGAGGCTGAAGCTGAGGAAGAAGGAAAGAAGGAAGGAGTGAGCATAATACAACTTTGTTGTAAAGGAAGTTGTTGAATATTTTAACAGTGGTTTTATAGAGCATATGGCGATACATTCCACGTTGAATGAAAATTAAGAAAAATAAAGGTTTTGAGGTGAACATACAGTACATTAGCTACAGTTGCTCTCCTCTCTCCATGATCTGAACATGTAGCAAGACAAACATTTCTGTGCTGATGATGTGGACTTCTGTCAGAAGGCATCCTGGAATTGCAGAGCAGCAGAGTACTTCTGCATGTCTGTCCTGCACTTACATACCTGCTTGTGTCTTCCTCTGACAGGTGTGGGCACTGCAAGCAGTTTGCTCCTGAGTATGAGAAGATAGCCAAAACTCTGAAGGAACATGACCCTCCTATTCCTGTAGCCAAAATAGATGCTACTGCAGCCACTTCACTGTCAAGTCGTTTTGATGTGAGTGGCTACCCAACCATCAAAATCCTGAAAAAAGGCCAAGCTGTTGACTATGATGGGTCTCGGACAGAAGATGGTAAGCACCAGTCCCTTGCAGTTCCCTGTAAGAAAACAAAGTAGCCTATGATCTTGTTTCTTAATATGTGGCGGTTTTGAAGGACCCTGATCTCAAGTTATTTATCTTAAAACAAGTAATATTATGAATGCTGAAATTTTCCTGTTTTCTCAACAGGCTGCATGATAGAGGACAATTTTGCAGGTAGTAGGTAGTGCTGTTACTGACAGAAGGTTTCTAGAAATATGACTTGACTAGAAGAGGAGACAGTCTCATGTTTGCTGAAGGATCAGCCAATAAACATTTGATATGTATATATTGGCTGTATTTTGCTTAATTAATATGCCCAGCTCTAGTCAGAGGGGGAAAAACTTCCTTTTCTGTCTGTTTTGAGATGGAATTCAGTGCTGCAAAGTGCAGATCTGTGCTCTGCATAAGACACTCTATGGGGTGAAGAGAAGACCTTCTCGGTAATGCTAACAAGGAAATAAGGCATAAAGGAACTTGATTAAGAAAGTGTTCTCATGTAAGCTTGATGTGTAAGCATTGATCCAGCATCATGCTTGCTCTCTGATTTCAAATTCTTGCATTTGGCATGCTATTGGTATGGTAAAATGCTTGCTAATTGTGTTATTGAACTGTATTTCAGCTATTGTGGCCAAAGTCAAGGAGGTTTCTGACCCCAACTGGACCCCTCCACCCGAAGCCACTCTGGTATTGACCCAGGATAATTTTGACGAAGTTGTGAATGATGCTGACATAATCCTAGTGGAGTTCTATGCTCCATGGTAAGCAAGAAGGCAGTTGCCTGTATTTGTCTAGCACAGATGGCCTGAACACACTTGGTGTACCTCAGTTCTAACCTGCACCTGGGATCACATTGCTAGTCACTGGCGGACTAGACTGGATCAGCAAGGGGTGGTGTCCCAATCTTCACTGGACAATATTTACTGATTTGGGAACACACTGAGATACTGAAAACCAAAAGGAATTGGTCCTTAGCTTAAAAATGAAGCTACCTATAGTAGTGTGAGGCCAGGCACAGAGGCCAGCCTCAGGTTGCAGAGACACGGCTGAAGTGTCCTCTGTAGATTCAATGATCCCATTTCTGCATTCTGGAAGACTTAACTCTTCCACTCCAGGGGTAGGAGGTACCTGGCAGGCTTAGTGGCTGGTAAGAGGTGCCCTCTGCTCTGCCTCCCTAGGTGTGGCCACTGCAAGAGGCTTGCTCCAGAGTACGAGAAGGCTGCCCAGGAGCTCAGCAAGCGCACGCCTCCCATCCCCCTGGCTAAAGTCGACGCCACGGCTGAAACGGAGCTCGCAAAGAAGTTTGATGTCACTGGCTACCCAACCCTCAAAATCTTCCGCAAGGGCAAGCCTTACGACTACAGTGGTCCTCGGGAAAAATACGGTACTGCAACTTTACTTACAAGAAAAACTGCATTTTCTTGTGCTCTGAAAAATATTTTGATGTATCTGTCAGACTTGCAGACTTGCTAATGTCATAGCAGCTGTAGCTGGGGAAAACTGAAAAATTCTGCTCTCATGCCTACACAGGATATTTAAATTTGTCTTTAGCCTTCCTAACATCTTTTGGTGATAGTAAGTTAAGTAAGTTAAATACACTTGGTGGTTGTATCAGCTCCTTTCAATATCAATTAAGTTAAATACATTTGGTGAAGCAGTGGCAGTATGGGTAAATGGGCAGGTTTTAATTATACTGGAATGCGCCTTGAGGGCTGGCAAAAATACCCAATATTAAGTTTTAATTAAGACTTAAGACTATTCAAGTAGCACTTTGGCTCATAACAGGTTCAAGAGAGTGAAAGGTCTGGAATTTCAGAAAGGAGCATTGCTTGCAACATCAACTGATATTCATGGATTGTGTGCTTGGTCACCTTTTCTGAAACCAGCCTGAAAGGGAATATTCAGAACTGCAGCTTTAAAAACGTGGACTGAAGTGTTGCTGATTTGGCCTTTAGGTTATTGTGGGAGGGCTGCACAGGAGGAAAGGTGTTCATGGGAAGTGTGAAATTAGATGTTTTAGATTGAATGCCCAGATCTTTCAGTTCAGTAAATGTTCTAAGCAACTTTTTGGGGGCGGGTTTCTCTCACAGGTATTGTCGACTACATGATTGAACAGGCTGGTCCTCCATCCAAACAGATTCAGGCTACCAAGCAGGTGCAAGAATTTCTGAAGGATGGGGATGATGTCATCATCATTGGTGTCTTTAGTGGAGAGAATGACAAAACCTATCAGCTCTATCAGGAAGCAGGTAAAGAATGTTTTAAAATATTAATGGGAATATATGTTTTGTTGGGATTCTGCCTAGGGCTTTGGGCATGAAGAGATCATTTATTTCTGCTCCTAGTATAGTAGGGAGGGTTGGAGAGGAGAAGTAGTAGGAGGAAGGGTGATCCACTTGTACTCAAAAAATAAGCTCACACCAGATTTTGTAACTAAGGTGTCAGCAGGTCACATAATATACCTCTGCTTGGTAATTGTGTCACTAAAAACATGTAGACTAGAGAGGAGGGAAAATTCTTTCCTGAGGAACAAACCACAGTTTCTTGGCTTAAAGCCTGGGTATGTTTGCTGTCTGTTACTCTAGTTTCATATCTGG
Source organism: Ammospiza nelsoni (assembly GCF_027579445.1). Lineage (NCBI taxonomy): Eukaryota > Metazoa > Chordata > Aves > Passeriformes > Passerellidae > Ammospiza > Ammospiza nelsoni. The sequence continues at coordinate 50,272,916 of NC_080633.1, forward strand.
CAGCCCAGAGTCAGTTGTCACCAAACTCATTTTGGATGAGAGGCCTGAGGAAAGGATCCTCATCCACTTCTGAGTCAGTTTAGTTAGACCATTCCTGGCAACCTGTCTATGTCTGATTCTGGGGCTGCTGTCATAGTTGGATTAGGAGCTCATTTGTTTGCCTCAGCATGGCAAGACAGAGAACTGTTTCCCAGGCTGCCCCAAAGCAAATAGTTTGGCTAGCTGACCTATTTGGGGAGAGGCCAAGAGGTAAGAGATTGACAAAAGAAAAACTGCTTTGCTGCATATGTTTTGGAAGCTGTTCAAGGTGTTTGAGTGTGTACAATAACTCACCAAGTGGATGGGTTGTTCAACAGCATTCAAATAGTGCTGCTGGAATTGTGTGTATATTCACATGCTTCTCATCCCTGATGAGAGGTGTTGTCTAAGACTGAGTTGTTCTGTGTCACTTGGAGAACAGGAAGAGCTTTTCCTTGCAGTTAACTCAGTTACAGTCTAAGTTCACTTTCTAATAACTTTTCCTTCACCCTAACCTTAATTTTTCAGCTAATGGCTTGAGAGAAGATTATAAGTTCCATCACACCTTCAGCAATGAGATTGCAAAACTATTGAAAGTTTCTCCAGGAAAACTGGTTGTCATGCAGCCAGAAAAATTTCAGTCAAAGCACGAGTCCAAGATGCATGTTCTGAATCTTAAAGTGAGTAGATGGTCCAGAGCTAAAATGTTTGTGTGTGGGATTGAAGGTTCTCTTTCTCTGTAATTACAATCTGTTGGCATCTTCCTGTTGGAAATACTCCTACTAGATATTTGAGTCACCCTGTTTGTCCACTGAGGCTGTATTTCTTTTTCAAGAGGACTTTATGAAATTAGTCCAGATGTTATGATTTCAAATAATAATTTGTCCATACAAATAGTGCTCAAAGGTTTGAAGAAAGTGTGGTGGCAGCCTTGATTTTATAACACGTCCTTCCCTCTTTAGCATTCATGTGTGTACCAATATTGATTTTTTAGTAGTGTATAGCAGAAGTGCTGTTTAAATCTGTTTGCTTGAACTTTTGTCACTCTTTCTTTACAGGACTCTACAGATGGATCTGAGATTAAAGAGCATGTGCTAAAACATGCTATGCCTCTGGTTGGTCATCGCAAGCCTTCCAACGATGCCAAGAGATACTCCAAGCGTCCTCTGGTGGTTGTCTACTACTCTGTGGACTTCAGTTTCGACTACCGTGTTGGTGGGTTTGCTACAATTACCCTTCCTTCACTTTGAGAGGAAGCAGGCACTGAATAACTAGAAATTACCAATTCTGTCCTATTCTGGTTTTTCAGCTACTCAGTACTGGAGAAGCAAAGTCCTGGAAGTGGCTAAAGACTTCCCTGAATATGTGTTTGCTGTTTCTGATGAGGAAGATTATTCTTCTGAAATCAAGGATTTGGGCCTGCTTGAGAGTGGAGAGGATGTCAACGCTGCCATTCTGGATGAAGGTGGCAAGAAGTATGCCATGGAGCCAGAAGAGTTTGACTCTGATGTACTCAGGCAGTTTGTGGTAGCATTCAAAAAAGGTACAGTTTCTAAAATAGGGCTCTCTAAGCTATTTTGTTTACATTTCCAAGAGTTGTTTCCTGAGGCATTGGCTCCAGTAAACAGAGTCTGTTTTACAAGCCTGAAATGTTCCTGTGGCTTTAAAGTATGAGCTGATCATTCATATTTGGGATTACTATATTAAATCATGAGTTATTACTTTGTAGATGGACAGCCATAAAAAGAGAAGGGTTGTAGGAGGAATTGCAAAAAAACCTGTTGCCTGTATTTCATGAGGTTATTGGACCAAAAGGTCACTAGTTAACTAGTCTGTGTTTCATGCTGAGGCAAGTTCATTTGCCAGTGCAGTGATCTTTACCTGGCGGGAGGATGAGGATGTACCTCTGCCCTTTCTTAGGGGAGATTGTAAGGGCTGCTCTTACCACATTCTAATGGTGTTGTGTGTGTTTTGCTTCCTTCTAGGAAAACTGAAGCCAATTGTGAAGTCCCAGCCAGTGCCAAAAAATAACAAAGGGCCTGTGAAAGTGGTAGTGGGTAAAACTTTTGATACCATAGTGATGGATCCAAAGAATGATGTTCTCATAGAGTTCTATGCCCCATGGTGTGGACACTGCAAGAAACTAGAACCAGTGTATAATGAGTTAGGCAAAAAATACAAGAATGAGAAAAATCTGATTATAGCCAAGATGGATGCTACTGCCAACGACGTGACGAATGACCACTACAAAGTGGAGGGATTCCCCACCATCTACTTCGCTCCAAAGGACAAAAAGAACAACCCAATTAAATTTGAAGGCGGGGACAGAGATTTAGAGCATTTGAGCAAATTTATAGAGGAGCATGCAACAAAACTCTCCAGAACAAAAGAAGAGCTTTAGATAAGATGAGGGTGGAGAAGAAAAGTTGTTTGTACAATGTAGTAAAAATCAAGTTACTGACAAAACTTGGTGAGAGAAGAATTAAGCAGTTTTGAGCAAAGAGATTCTTGAGCAGTAAAGCAATTTAAGTATCTTTTTTTTTTTTATATGGCAGATGAGTTTTTTTCTGGACGCTGAACTTAATACTCTAATATGAATGTCTTATGTTAGTTACGGTTTTGATCTTTGGAGAAAAATACATCGTTTATTTTTTGTGACTATCTCAAGCTTTGTTCTTTGACTCCAATGCAGCTGTTTTTAAGTTAAAGGATACTACCAAAAAGAGAGAAGCAGATCCCTCAGACAAACAGATTTGTCTTATTTGTTGTTATGGTTACTGGGGGAGCTGTCTTTTCAGCTAGTGTTTTCTATTATGTTTCTTTGTACCTATTGATGTGACCCTATCACTGTATTCATAGCTGAGGATAAGAATGGAGGTTTTCTAAAGTGTGGATGAATTATTTGGTCCTACTGAGATAAGACACAGGGACTTGCTAACTAAATATGCTCTAGACCTGTTTTAGCTTTGTGCCTCTCTGTAGAGAGGGTGATGCTAAAATAGCAAGTTTTTCTAAGTACCTTTCTTTACTAGTCCTTATTGATCCATTCACATCTCAGTCTTCCTGAATATGTTTTGGACTAATTGGAGTATGGCAGAAAAAGAGCATCTAGTGGGTGGAAATGCTGGGATTCTGGTGTCAGATCTATGTGTTACTGTCTCCTTTCCTTTTGCAGAGAGGAAATTTTGATAGTGATTCTTCTTTGGGCAAGGAGACTGAGACCTTCTAACAGCCTTTATTCCTCTAGCAGGTATTGCAGGTACAAAGAATAATCACATCCTCTCTGTGCTGCCCTTGGGAGTATATGCATTTAAAAGTGGATTTTTATCTTGAATGGCCCAGTTTAGATATGTCCATAAATTTATGGGCCATGTTGAGGTTGCAGACCTGTGCTCTCTAGAAGCACTGTCTGACCCTTCTCAGAGCTGGAATGCTACAGTGTGTGCAACTTGAGTGTCCCTGAGGCAGTTTTGATTCACATTTTGTTTTACAGGTAGTTCTTCTCCTAGCAGCACTGTTTTTTCTCTTGCAAAATATGACCAGTCTTCCTTCAGTAATTGCTTTGTTGCACCCGTTTTTAGATTTCTGGAGGGTGTGTAAATCTAAAACCCCTACCCAATCTTTTTTTTTTTTTCTTCTGGGGAGATGCATTCTTCTGTGTATCAAGGATAAACCCATGTCCAGGACGTGGCTGTTCAGGTAGAGTCTGGGGACCCAAAGGGACTGCAAGGGGGTACGTAGTCCTTACACTATTCTACTGCACTTGGCATCCCTATATCCCTATTGAAGGGGTGTCCTTCCCTTCTGCCTTAAGGGGGGATTGTCCCCCACTGTTAACAACCCACAGAGCAAAGCAAAACTATCAAATAATTCTTGCAGAGGTGTATGGGACTGCAGGAAGGCTTTCCCTTAATTAATGGCTTAGCCAAAGATAGTGAATAAAGCTCACCAGCATATTATGGGTGAGAGGGACAGTATCAAATCTCCTGGGAGTGCTGGGGTGTGCCTGAATGCTATTCAGCTCCTACTCTTTATCAGCAAAAGCTGGGAAATGCTAAATGTAAGTAAATGTTAAAGCAGTGTCATCATTTACCTCAGGCCCTGGCATTGTCCATCTCCTCTTTTTGCATTAGAGGGCTTTTTCTTTCTACTGTCCTTAAGTGGACAGATGGCTGTTAAGCTTAGACTCTTACCAGATAAAGTGCATTATCTTCCCATCTACTGTCATTTCTCTTTGCAGCTCTTCTGCAGAGCTTTCAAAAGCTATAATCTATTCTAAGTGTGTTGTGCAGGCAACAGGAGTGAGATGAGACTTAGCTGAACACCAGAGGTGATTTTTTTTTCAGCTTTAGAAAATATACATACAAGTCAAGTAACAAGTTCAGTCCTATCTGCCAGTGTTATTAATTCAGTTCTTCAAAGAACTAGGCACAGGCTTTTAAAATCAGTTCTTAAAACATAGCTTAGGTTCTATGCCTAAGCAAATACCTCACACACTGCTGTGGGGAGCTAAATTGCTCCTTGTTAGTTGTTTGCAGACTTAAAGGGTTTTGTTTCAAAACAGCTGCTGTCTAACAGGGGAATATGGATAAATATGGAACTTGTAGAAAGGAGGGTGAAGAGTTCCTTATTGGTGGTGAAGGACTTCAGTCAGGGCTGAGGCACCATTCTCCTTGGGACAGTAAGGGTTAAAGTTGAGCAAGAGCACTTCTCACCTCTCTTCTGACAGGTGAAAAATTATTAACATTTTCATTGCCGATGCTATAGTGTTCCTTTAAACTGCTTCCTCCCACAGGAGCCAACCCCTCTCTGGGGTGAAACCTCTGCAGCCTCCAGGGAGCCCCTCTGGCAATAGAGGACACAAGGCCCAGGGGAGTGTCCCAGATGTGCTGGCTCAGTGTTCCTGCCACCTCTCTCTTTCCTTGGTACACAAACAGTTCCTTCAGTATGGTGCTGAAACCCTGACTCTTGTTCAGGAGCAGTAGTGCTTGAGTCAGAGCTGAATAGGAATACAGTAATTAGTACTGCTTACAGTTTCTTGACAACAGTAAGCTGCAAGAGCAGGCAGTGTTACCCCAAGCAGGTTATGGATTTAGGTTATGAGCAGTAGAGGGAATGAGGATTTGTTCCATCCTTACACTGGTGTCACCTGGCCACATTTCCTGTGAGTCCTCAGCTGTGCCACTCACCTTGGCATTTGCATGTCATAATAAATGCATTTATAACTCCCCAGCAAGATGAGGATACTGCTACCTCTAAGATTTGGGCAGAGTCACAGTGGAAAGTAAATTGCTTTCCTTAGTTCAAGTATCCTATCCTCTGCTGTGTGCACTGTCAACATCACATGAACCCTCTGTGAAACTCACTGGGATGGATACACTGTGAGATTTGTAATCTCTGTACAGAAAGTGATATTAATGTGATTGATGCATTCTAAGGAGAACCAGTCATGCCATCTTTTGGAATTTGTTAAAGGCATTATGTAAGCCTGCTTTTTCCTTCCTGAGGCATTAGGATGCTTTCCTAAACATTATAAATTATTTTATTAAAGTTACCTAAGTTCTGCTGATTAACCTTGGTGTTCCCTTCTTATCCTGCAGTTTATGCTTCAGCACAGGATTGATTTGTAAAATATTAAAAGTCCATGGAGCCTGGCCTGGTGTATCTCCCACACATGCATCCTCTTGGAAACAAACTTATTTCTGTAAACTGTAGTACATCTTAAAGTAGTCAGAGTTGGCACTTCCTCAGGGTCAGCTCCTTTCCCTGAAGGGTTAAGAACTAAGGTAGGCAGCAACTGTAGCACAGTTGGTGCTCCTTGAGGAATGAGTTTTTCTGTACTGTGTCTGTGACAGTAAATACTGGCCTGGCATCTTGATACTGCATTAAGTGATAGTTTTTTTCGTACTGGAAGAGATTTGTTAACAGCAGAGGGTTTACAATCAAGGCTGTTACCTGGTTTCTACTCTCAGCAATTTTGTATGTCCAAACTGCTAATTATGGTAGTGCCTGGGTATGGCCCAGGATCTGGCTGGTGGCAAGCAAGAAAGGCACTGCAGAGCTGGTGCCACAAAGTTTTCTCTGCCCTCTTGTGTGTGAGGCTGTGTGCTGAGGAAACAGCCTTCTGGAAAGTAGAACATGAATAAATGATACAGGCTAAAGGCTTCTCAGAAAGTAGCATTTACTGTAGTGGTCAGACTGCTGTCCTTTCTTTTTTGGTAGGCAAGAGAAGCCTGTGCAAACTGTGTTCCAAAAGGCCTTTTGCTGACAGCCTGCATTGGTAATGGACACTGTCAGAGGGCTGGGTGTTGCAGTCTGTGTGCTCAGCCCTTGATGTGGGTAGTGAGTAAGTCAAGCCCTGTGCAAACTGCAAACTGTGTAATCTGCTTAGTCAAACTGGTATAAACCCTTGTGTTTGTTGTGCAATTTGGCTTTGGTTTGCTGTTGCTTGAGTTGCAGAACTCCCTTTGTCAATGCAGACTGGGGATCTATGAGCAACCCTAGCAAAATCCAGTGCAGTAGCATCTTGGATTAGTGGCCAGGCATTTCTAAGACTTCAGCACAGCTTGAGGAGTCACAGGAATCACTGCATGCCACTGCAGTGCATGTGCCAGGGGAGAGCTCTCAGTTGCTGACTACAGAGGGCTTCCCTTCTTTTCCTGCCTGCACCCATGTAGGTTGTGTGAAGCCATGTGGCCATGGGCAGAAGAAATGTTCTCTTACCATGCACAACCTGTCTTCATATCTGCCCAGAATCACACTCACAAATCAATTGTTTTCTTTCAACACCCTTGGAGGTTGCTCTGCACTTGAAGCCAGTTCCTTTAGACAGAGCTCTGCCTGCTCTCAGGCACCAGACTGATGTCATGTTAATGTTGGTGCTGGATTTTCTGTGTCAGGAGCAACTGGTTTTATGTGAAGCCATTGTGCTGTAATCTGTCTGAACAAGCTCTGTATGTACCATGAAAAATAAATGATCATGTCTTTGTAGAGGCTAGATGAGGCTGCTTGGGTCTGGAGGGACATGACCACTCTCCAGTTTCATTTTTGCATTCAGAGAGAAAGGGATCTGGTCTGTGAACTCCAAATCCTTACATTAGAAAGGTGGGAGTTTCAGTTTCAGAAATGCTGTTCACATCTCAAGCTGTGTGACTTGGTTAACAGAAACATGAGGGAGATAAGCTATATTAATCCAGCCATGCAAATAAAACCCTTATCACAATCAGTAACCCAATCCCCTGAAGGATTTCCACAGGCTGGGGTTTTGAACAGCCAGTTGTTTCTTCATAGTGAAAGCTGACACTTGACAGCCTGGCCTGCATTAATGCCCTTCTACTTACCTTTGTCTGAGTTATAGTGGCCTTCCTGAAATCTGCTATCTTTTGCCTTACATTAGGAGAGAATTGTTCTGCAATACAGCCTGGTAAAATGCTGCTCAGAATGATAAAAAAGTAAAAATAAACACAGCAGAAGGTGATCTCAGGGGAGAAGAAAAAGGTAATTTATAAATTTTCCCTGAAGTTAGAGAAATTGATGCTAGACAGGGCCATTTACTCAGCTAATCTTGTTGGTTTACGCATCAGACCACAAGTTCTCTGCTGTTTGCTTTCCATATTCAGCCTAATAACTTGCATTTAACCTATGGGCTTGTTCCAAACAAATATGCAACACAAACTAGGCTCCACAGCTCTGCTGAGTGCTCCTGTTGCACTAACACTCATTTCTGAACCACAGAATGCCTTCAGGAAATGGGATGTGCCACTAGAAATTGGTACTGCTGCTTCGAGTAAGGAAGTTTGTATTCAGTTTTGCATTCAGTTTGCCATGTGAAATAATTCATATGTAACTTTTGCTGATGCCTTTGGACAGTGGACTTTAGTGATGTATTTTCATGTGGGAGTTGGCACTTCTTCTGTGATTTTGAGTTGGTTTTGGTCTTTTTCACTCTCAAGATAACTTACTAACATATAGCCAGTAAAACCCCACTAGTTTAACTGAGCTGTAGCTTTTCCCAGCCAGCAGATTGTCACAGAGGGCCTAGTGACAAGAGGGTTGAGCTTTGTTTAAGCTCCTTTCCCTGAGCCTGAAGGAGAGCACCTGACTTCAGCAGATGCAAATTGAGAGCTGTTTACTGGTGTATTAATGAGTCCATGGAAATGTCAGTGGCCTTACTATAATCTGCCTGCCTCTTTGTTTTTCTCAGAGATCACCCTTAATGTTCAATTTGGACAAACCAGCCATTCTTTCAATAGAAAAATCACATTTTAAATAAAAAAAAAGGTCACAGTGGGTCTGGTTTTTTTCATTCTTTCACTTCCAAAGTGCACCATAATTGTTAATGATCTCCTTTAAGCATGCTGTTTGCCATAGCTACACAGCAGTGGGTGTAAGGGTAGTGCTTGCTCATGCAGGAAAATGTCTAAAAGAACTGGTAAGGATCAAAAAGTCCTCCTTTGATGATAGTGCTGTGGTAACAGTTTCAGTGTTAAGATAAAATCAGTGTTTGTTTGAAGTTCTTTTCCTAACAATGCAGCTTGTTTTGCTGAAAATAATAGGAATGGTCAAACTTCAGTGTCACAAGACATCCAGTACTTGAACACTTCAGCCTGAAGAGGAACTGTGGATAAATAAGGAGCAAGTCATCCTCTTGTGCATGGAGCACTGCACTTTGAAAGACCAGACCTAAGTCACTGATGGAAAACATTCTGCTTGCAAAGGAAAGAGGAAATTAGGATAATGTGTGAAGATTACTACACATATGTAAATGAATCACAGGCAGTACCAGGCAATACAGCCAATTACATGTATTTGCCACTAGGTACTACAGATCAATAACTGTATGAGAGCTAAAAAGCAAGAGAAAACATTTAGCCTGAGACATGCATCAACTCAGATACAAAGTAAGTAGAAATGTACAAAAAAGTTCTAGTGAGAATTGTCAATCTTGGGATACTGTTTGGAGGGGAAAAAATAACATTGCCACAAAGCTCTTTTGGTTTGAAGCATTCCTTGCTTTCATATGGTGACTGGCTGAAATCAATAACTAATTTAGACCATGCACTTTAATAGTGATTAAATAATGAACATTTTCAGACTCAGCAGAGTCTAACAGCAAACTTTGATTTCAGAGAATCTATCAAATGCATTCATAAGTATCCTGCTGTACTCATTTGTTTGCCACAAGAAGGGAGTGGTTATTATGTGGTTCTCTGCTGTCTATGACATTTCCTTTTTCCTAGGTCAATTTTTCTTCCTTCAACTGAAATTAATCCAGTGTTAATCTTTCAGAATAAGCAAGATCTATCCAACATTATGGATGCAACAAAGTTTTCCTCATCACAAGCCATGATTTATTAATTCCAGTAAAAGATTCAGTATCAGAAAATTAGGTGACTCGCACCTGCACTGGAATGTAAAGCTGAAGTTTGGTATCTGGAATGCACCTACAGGGTAAAAATCTCTCTGGAGGGAGAGAATCAGACAAAATCCCAAAGAAACAGGGCGGTGAGTAAAGCCCAATGAAGCTCCAGCCAGCAGAAAAGGTCCTGAAGGCTGCCCCTCTTTCAGACCTAAACACATTTCTTGAGGTCACAGAACTGTGCTTGCAGTCTGTGGTGATTGTCAGCATAGAACTCCCTTTTGGAAAGCAGGTGCCTTGACATGCTCCATCAAAGAATTTGTCTTTAAGCAGCAGGTGTGACCCTCCATGCTTTTACAACAGTGAATAGACCTTCTGTCCAAGGCCAAGGAGACACCTCTCTCTTCCTGAAAATGCTCAATGTGCATCTTTTCAGACAATACTTTAGCTCTCTACCCAGCAGAGACAACTAGGCTGTCCCTTCTGCCACCTCTGTTCTGTTGCACCTGTTTGACCAGGTGTAGTTCCAAAAATGAGGTTCCTATACCACTTCTCAAAAATGCTTGGCAACACTTTTAACTGTGCTCAGTGGTATGAATTTATAAATGCTTGTAGCCAGTCCTATCTCTATGGGACAGCTCTGCTCAGAGCACCCTGCTCTGCTCCTGGCATGTCACCAGGTGAATCTAAACTAGCCAGGTTATGTTCAGTGCTTCGGAGGCTGCAGGCAATTGCCTGGCAGGCAGAACCACCGAGAATTTGGCTGGAAATGTGGATATTGCGACAGCAGGCACTGTTATAAATACTTTATAACAGGGGGAGTTTTTGGCTATGGTGGGGGCTGTGCTTTTCCTTACGCTAGAGCTGAGAGGCTGGGGGCACTGATGCTCAAATGCTGCGGGAGGGTCTGCTCGGGGTGCAAAAGACTAGTCAAGTGCAGTAGTGGGAAGGGGGGAAAGAGAGAACGAGGAGATCAATCTGTAACTGACTGTGAACAATCAATTGAGATACCCCACTACCTTCGGACCAGCCGAAGCAGTTTTTCTACCGCAGGGATATTTATACCTCCCTTGAAATTACAGGTCCTAAGTTATGGCTACTCCCGGCACGGCGTCCCTCGATTTCCACTTCCCAGGCATTCGGGTCTGTATTCCCGACAGCACAGTGAAAGCCAGGTTGCAAAGACACGCCTTTAGGGACAGGAAAAAATCCTTTCCTGCCCGCCGGGAGACCCCGCCGCATTCTGGGAGCGCTCTATGGAAATCACGGGTCCCGCCCCTGCTCCTGGCGCCGCCTCCCACCGCCCTTCCCTGGGAACGGCGCGGATCCGCAGAGATTCTCCCCGAGCCTCCTAAGAGCTGGCTTTTCTTCCTTGCATCTCTCTACTGTGTTTTCCAGAGATAACTGAGCTTCCTCTGGGGAGCTGCTTTGCATCTCCCTCCTTCAGATTAAGCGGTGGAATGGCAAAACTAATCCATGTCCGACAGTTAAGGGAAAAGGGGAGGGAAAGGGAAAGGGAGAGGAAAGGGAAAGGGCAAAGCTCCTAGGCACTCTGATGGAGAGGAGCTCTGCAGTTTCCAACCAAGTTGTTTCAAAGAATGGCCTGTGGAGAAGCTTCAGTGGTTCAATGTGTTTGTGCTTTGGGTCAATGCTGAAAATTTGTATCAGCTCGCTGAGAAGCTTGATGAGCACTGGAGGCAGCCCAAGGGGAGCAGTGGCAGCACATGTTTAGGATAAGTTAGGAAATGAGAGCATCCCCACCTGCCAGAAGCAAGCTCAGCTGTGGAGAGGAACTTCGTGTCTGAGAGTTTCCCTTCAGCCTATTTTTCAGCTTCTGCATGTAGTGAATGCAGATATCAATAAGCACTGATTCATCTGATGTATTTTCCTTTTTGTGCTTCTCTCTCCTTCCTCAAGAGAGCTGCTTTTATTATGGCATTCTTAGTCTCTTCTGCCTAGCTGAACCCTGACCCAGGCACAGTGGCATTCTCTCCTTAGGTAGTAAGCAGAAGGAGCTGGTAGTTAATCTCTCTGATTGCTACATTTTTCCTTCCCCAAAGTCTTGTCATTACTGAATGAAGCTAGTTTTTCCTGTCCTTGGAGGAATTCCTGGGTTTTCTCTCAAGGCCTGTGAGCATTTGTCTCCATGGCTGTTGGTCTAATTCTTCAATGGAACTGTTTCCATAACTGACTTCAAGGAATTTTTTGCAGTTCAGTCTCTCTTCAAACTCTTGAAAGTTTCCTTGGTGCCAACATACATGCTGGGGAAAATCTGTTCTGGTCAAATAATTAGCAGGAGAGCACAGAGTTTTATCCCCATAGTCCTGCTCTGGTGAGTGTATAGTGAAATGTAACATGCCCAAAGCTGTGTGGGATTTTAATGCTCACCAAGAAAAGACAGGAGTATTTGGTTCTTGAGTTTCCAATACACGTGCAGGAGGAGATATCTGTCTCTCACCCACTGCTGTTTCCATCTTGTCTCCTCCTTAACCCTTCCCAGAGGCATGGAAACATGTGCTTTTTTCCTTCTGTGCCTTTCCTTCCTTTTTTTTGCAAACTGCCACTGAAATTGCTACAGTGTGACCCATGGGGAGGAGCCCAGTGAGAGTGGTGAAATAGGTTGTGAAAAAAACTGGTGGCTCCCTTGGATCTATAATGACGTGATTATGAAACCTGAGATAGGTAAAACTGGCTGTAACAAGAAGGAAATTCATTGCTCTGTCACACAGACATCTTGCAGAATGGGTCTGTGTCACATAAAGAATTATCAGCTATATGAACTATCTCAGTAGCACTAAAACCTGAAATACAGAATATATAAAAGCAGAGAGAAATCCACCAAGGGCTGGATTTTGCACGGAATCATATGATGTTCCCTGCATTTTCTCCTGAATTTTCATTTTTTAAATGCTGAAGATACCCATCTGTAAAGAGAAGAGGTAGTGATAGGGTGGGGATTAACAAAGGATAGGTGTTTAAATGTTTGGGTGGATTGAGGGTGGGGATTAACAAAGGATAGGTGTTTAAATGTTTGGGTGGATTGCTGGTAGCAAGGTTTTGAACTTTTTTTTTTTTGGACACACTAACAGCAGCATTATTAGTCTTCCAAAACTTAAAACTCTTATCTGACTGATCTTTGCCTTGTATTTTCAGAGCATGGATGGCAATTACATATGGTCACAGATAATCACTGAGATGTTAGGTTCCTGCATGTTGATATCAATTTATTTTTTTCTTCTTTTTATTCTTTATTCTTTCTACTTTTCCATTAGAAGATCATGGGCTCAGATTTTTACCTGACCAGCTTTCTGTTTTGGAATCAATTAAAGACACACAAATACAATCAGACTTGTGGCCTAGTCCTCCTGCTTAGGGTGAGAATTCTAGAACAGCAGGAAGTATTGAAATTTATTTGGCGGCCACGGTGCCATTCATTGTGGCTATAGAAATTTCCATGAAAAAATAATTGTTTGCAAAATTATCTATTTTTTCCATAGTCTGGCTTCTCTGAAACTTGGGGATTTTTTTTCAAGGGGATGTTCTAATGTACTGTAGCTGTTCTATCTTAGCTAACACGTATGATGAGTTTCCATTTAGTTTTATTTTTATCCTTACTGATAATCAGGTCCATGCCTTTAGTAAGTGTAAGAGAGTATTGCTTTATTAACATCAATTACTGTTAGCTCCTATTGGCATGGAAAGAGCACCCACATGCCTCAGCAAAACCAGCTCCCCCTCTGACAGATGACAGTACCAACAGCAGGCAAGAGACATTTCCCTGCAAGCTCCTTAAGGCACAGAATTAATGCATTCTGATTTACAGCAGCTCCAGTCCTTGGAGTATTCCCAGGGCTAGGATAGTGACAGGGAATGATGCACACTTACTGCAGCACATTCTGAAAGCACAGCTCTTTTAGGTGTGTAACCTGACATTATTTTAAATTGGTGAGGAACAACTTCTTAAATTATAGATCTGTGTTTTTCAAGACAACAGAGAAAATTGTTTCATGTGACACTGTTAGCAGCACTTCCTTCTGAGGCCAAGTGAGACATGGTTTCCCCTTCTCAGGGTATCAGTCCTAAGAAAGATAACCTGTATCACTGGGAAACATTTTGTGTTTTCTGGGGTGGAAGGAAACCTGTGAAGTGTCTGAAATTACACACCATGTCTCTTTTTTTTCTTGCAGAGCTTCCATACAATTTAGAGATTGGAAAGACTCTCTCCCCCTTGGGAATTAATTAAAATGACTTTATTTAATCTCTGCAGACTATAGGTATTTGTATATTCAGCCTTCTAACATCTCTCCCTCGGGAACGCTTGCTAAAGAAACAGCTCAGCTTTTTCAGCAGAGGTAACAATGTTGCATATTTGCAATTATTGTTTCTTACACTAAGCATCTAAGTTAACACTTCCAGAATTCAGTTTAAACGACAAAATAAACTTCTAGTGAAAGTATAACTCTGCCTAGAGAGAAGAGATACTTTCTCTAACTGTACTTTGAACTGTGTTCTCTTCAAAATGTTTGTTTTGCTTTAATGAGAGAATGTTGAAATCTGCTAGCCTTTTATAAAACTCCACTAAAAGAAATTGAGCAAATTTCACAAGAAACTTGGTCGTGTTGCTAGAAAGATTATTTTTATGTAATTTCATTTATCACTTTCGCCTCTTGCAGGTTTATGGCATAGATGTGGCCAAAATGGTGTTTGGTGCCTAAAGACTGATGTGGGAGCTGGGAAGGCAAGAGTTTTCCTTTTGCAGCTTGTCTTGGGGACAATCCTCTTCCCTCCTGCATGGGTGTAAACTAAACTTTTGGCAGAAACATAGCACTGTTTCTGTCACAGAAAGGTAGAGGTCCTGTGCCAGGTGCAGCAGGTGTCACACCTGTGTGGGGGGACAGGGATGCATGGAAAGCATCATCTGTAGGTCTGAGGAGCCCATCACCCCACACAAGGGCTTCCCCCAGTGAGTGACTGTCCCATCGGGCAGGGGCTCTGCTGCAGTGTGGTGAGACTCTCTGGTGCTGCAGGAGGCAGGATATATCCTCTCCTCCAGAGGGAAGGGGCTCTCTAACTTGCACCACTGGGACTGATTGCTGTTAACTGGATTTTGTCTTCCCAGTGGAAATTTCATTGGTCTTAATTAAGTTACCTTAACCTTTCTTTCTTTCTTGGTCTGCTGAACTCAGTGAGCCTGAGATGTAGAAAAACAATGGCTCCATAAATAACCTGCTCTGATCATAAAAAGAACCATGAGTCTGTGGTTAAAAATCCTTAATGAAAACTCTTCTTGGGTGATCAAACTAAGAGCAGATGATTGCTATCACTGTCACTGACCTTTCGATCACATTCTTTTATGTGAGACTTGGCTGCTGCAGTTTATATCACAGTAATAAAAAGCTCACTAGAATTGGCTTTACAATGTTCTGGTAGCTAGTATTCTATTAATTGATACCCTGGATGATTAATGAAACCAGCCTATAAAATTTTATTTGAAACCTAGCACCCAGACACAAACTTTGTAGGTTCAAGGTGATACGAAGGCAAGGAATTTTCTAGAAAAAAAAGTCATTACATATATACAAAAGCACTTGGTGTCATTTTTACTTCCTCATGTTAGGTACAATGTTCTAAAATGTCTTGAGATGGAGTTGTATTTAGTAGGAATTTATCTACTGACCTAATGACTGCAAAGCCAACCAGGAGACGTAATGAGCAGGGCTGGCTGACACATTCTTATTGGGCTCCCAAATACTTCAAGTTAGAAAGTCTGCTGAGTCTTGTTTGTTTAAAAGATTTCTTTAAAAATTACTGTGCTTGCCTGAAGAATGCAGCAAGTGGCAGGAAGAAGTGTTTAAAAAAGAGAATCAGGATTGGGTTTCCAAAGTAGGAAAACTGAAAGAAAACTCATGAAAGCAGAGCACATAGGATCATATAATGTAAAATAATAGAAAAATAGAAATGTGTGTGGATGCAGTGGTGAGCAATAGAGGTGCCTTTCCTGCATGTGAAAAATGCATGTGTTTTATGATTGGCTTTTTGCAAATATTAAAATGAATATTATATGTGTTGTGTTAGAAAGTATTAATTCTCTTAAGTAGTGTCTTAAATATAGTTTTAGGTTATAAAAAATGTTAAAATAGAAACTATGCTATGTAGGATACCTTTTTTAAAGAAAGGACTCACAGTGAAATAACAGCCACAGGACACCTAAATCTTTCAGAGAAAAAGAATTTGTTGCCCTCTTATCAGAAGAAACAAACATCTTCCTACCTCGAAGGCGCTGTTAGGATTCAAAGGAAGAAGTTGATGATGACCAGACAGAATCCTGTATTTGAATGGAATTTATACATCGTATATGAAGTGTGTGAATATGCAACGGGCTATTCTTTTTAAGGGTTAATCCTTTGTTAACGTGTGTCCTTTTTCGGGCTTGTGATGCCCAGAAAAAGGTACCCGGACGTCCATAAGTCTTTGTCTCTATTGTCTCATATTGTCCTAATTCAAATTGTCCAAATTATTATTGCTCTAACTGTATTACTATTTTTATAATAATTTTATTACTATTAAACTTTTCAAATTTTAAAAACAAGTGATTAGCGTTTCTCACACTGCAGGACCATGGGGAGGCAGGCAGCACCTCAGCCTGGGACAGGCTCCAGCCAGTGCCAAATATGTGGCTAAAAGCTGGGATGAGGCAAGGAGGAGGAAATGGCATCGGGGCCTGGCTGCCCGAGAGCAACGGGGGTGCCAGCAGGACAGGTGGGCTGCTGACACAAGCAGGGAGGAGGCATGATGGCAAAAAAACAGTGCCAGAAAAGAGATGGAGGCTTCCTGCACCTCACAGAGAAGCCCTCAGCTCGCGGCTGCCCTCACCTCACACATGGCCACTGGGCCATGGCCGCCTCCAGTGCCTGCTAAAGGAGCTGGGCCTGGCCTGAGGGCAAAAAGGGCCTTTCCACGGCATTTGCAGCCATTCCTCCCCAAAAATGTGCTGTGTTGAGTTCAGAAATTGAGCAAATTTCACAATTTGGCACAACACCTTCCAGGACACCTGCTAGGCAAAGGAAGGTGTCCCAATGCTGAGGGAACAGGCAGGCTCTCTGCTGGGATCCCAGCAGGAACTCGTGATGAATGGCTTGGTGGGGGGATGCCTCCCATACTAATTCCCATCATTTCACCCAGCTCTCAGCATTATCCCTGGTGGGCATGTCCCTTGAGATTTGGGAGGGCTGTGTCCCTGTGGTAGGGATGGGAGGGCTAATTGAGTGATTCAACCATTGTGTGTTTGCAGCCATCACAACCATTGAAAGGTGAGAGAGCACAATTAGGAAAGGGAAAATACTTATTGCCACAGTGATTAACAGTCTTAAGTTAAATATTAATACATGACAAAGGAATGCTATTGTAAGGTTATCTTTAGCCCTCATCAGGATAAAGCTCCTACACCCTTGGAGAAGGGTTGTAGTAGCACGCCTGGAACAGCGAAACTTGGAATTGGTGAAGAAAATCCTGAAGGTGGGAAATGGGAAAAAAAAATTAAAAAAGGATTTAAATCTATGACAGCATGCAGGTTTCTAGTATATTCAGGCACATTCATGTCATTTGGGTTCATGGGGAGGTAGATGGCTCTCCATTTCCAGAGCTGTGCGTGCAGATCGTGCGGCGCAGTCGCAGTGTGTGAGCACAAGAGAGCTGTCAGTGCCTTGGCGTGTTCAGCCTGTGGTTGGAGGCAGGTTGTGGAGCTGGTGAAAGGAGCACATGGTACAACTTTGCAGCTCGGTCCACAAAAGGAGCTTTTTGTTTGCGGGCTATGCATTTGTGGGGCTGTAAGGCATTTATGAGGTAGCTGTAGCTGAAAGGAAGGCAGTGAAAAAGCCTGAAAGAGGAATGGAAGAGAAAGGTCATCAGGAACAATAGCATTTTAGCCAGAAGGATTTAATAATTAAACAATAAATACAGATTTCAAATTGATGATAAATTCTGATTAAAGAACCTACAGGAAAATGAATCTGTGGTGGCTGAGGATGTATTCCTCTCAGCAATTAATATCTTGCAGCTGACTTTAAAAAATCCCTTGCACATTTCCCCTAGTCTAGAAAGTGGGGCCTAAGATGGCTCAAGGAAATAAGGTTTCAGCCATCACCTGTGGGAGTGATCATTAAGGAAATATTTCAGGCTCACAACATCCAAAAATTGAGCAGCTTTCTGCACAAAACAAGGACCTCTGCCTTGTTCAGTTGCTGTATTCTCTGGAAGTCAAATGGCATGTTGGTCTGAAGCACCTAGAGCAGAAATTCCTGTGTTTTACACATGAAAGGTTTAGGCAGTCATCATGTATTTCTGCTATTTATCCCTTTGACTATTTCATTAATCAGTGAAAAGCATGCCGTGTATTAGAAATGAAAACCACATAATTAAAGCAGAATCTCAGGTAAGTGACTCCTCTTTCCCCCTCTGTCCCCAATAGTGACACTTTCAGCTGCTATTGCACAAATGCCTTTGAAGCACAGTGCCTGTGTTGTGAACAATGGCAAAAAACAAGGAGCAGGTAATGGCTGTTCCATGAGGAATTAAGATTAAAATACATATGCTTGACTTGATCCTCATTTATTCCAGAAAATCAGAGGTTAAAAAAAAGACTGTCAAAAGAGACTGTCAGCTTGCAAATTAAAGCGAATTTCCAAACACTGGGGACATTCCGCAAGAAAAGACTAGTCAAGTGCAGCAGTGGGTGTGGAGAAAGAACAAAGAAATCTGTAACTGACTGTGATCAATTATAAATACCACTGCCATCGGACCAGCCGAAAGTCACTGTGGCAAGATAGGTATTTATAGCTCTAAGAAAAGCATACTGTCCTTGTTATGACGGTAGTGTTAATATTCTGACCTGGCAAAACCGAATGGTTATGGGTTTCCCTTTCGGAAATAACATGCTGTATCTCCCGTGAAGTCCCATAGGTGTTAAATTTCGCGTGGGAACTCTCCTGGAGGCATCCCCGGCACCGCTGCCTGCTGGGTAGGCGCTATGCAGATGAGCCATGGAAATGCATTTCCATGGAGGCTGCGGGGGGAGGCGGCTGCGCTGCGGCTCCTCCTCCCGGCATCCCGGCCGTCTCCGAGAGCAGCGACGAGGCTGGCGCGGATCATCTCTAACCAGCGGAGCGTGCAGAGTTTGCCGTGCGAGTTTACTGCGTGGGCAGACGCAAACAAGCAGTGTGGCAGATATACCTGAATTATTGTATTGTTTCAGCAGTGTTGTCTGCAGCCCGTAACAAACAGCCCGCACCTTTCTCTGTTCGGGAGGGGATGCCCGAGCCTCGGCTCCCCGCTCCGCACCACGTCGGTGCCGCAAAGGAGGAGATGGAGAGGCCGGGAGCGAAATGGCATGGGCGGGAGCTAGGAAACTGTTGTTGCAAAATAGCACTTTTACATCAGGGGTAAAGTAAACACTGTAAAATAAACATTTAAAAAGGGAAAGGGAGGGAGGGAGGGAGGAAGGAAGGAAGTGGCGGAAGGAAGGAAGGAAGTGGCGGAAGGAAGTGGCGGAAGGAAGGAAGTGGCGGAAGGAAGGAAGGAAGGAAGGAAGTGGCGGAAGGAAGTGGTGGAAGGAAGTGGCGGAAGGAAGTGGCGGAAGGAAGTGGCGGAAGGAAGGAAGTGGCGGAAGGAAGTGGCGGAAGGAAGTGGCGGAAGGAAGGACGTGTCGGAAGGAAGGACGTGTCGGAAGGAAGGAAGTGTCGGAAGGAAGTGTCGGAAGGAAGTGTTGGAAGGAAGGAAGTGTCGGAAGGAAGGAAGGAAGGAAGTGTCGGAAGGAAGTGTCGGAAGGAAGTGTCGGAAGGAAGTGTCGGAAGGAAGTGTCGGAAGGAAGTGTCGGAAGGAAGTGTCGGAAGGAAGTGTCGGAAGGAAGGAAGGAAGGAAGGAAGGAAGGAAGGAAGGAAGGAAGGAAGGAAGGAAGGAAGGAAGGAAGGAAGGAAGGAAGGAAGGAAGGAAGGAAGGAAGGAAGGAAGGAAGGAGTTTTTTTTTGGTTGGCTATGTTTGATTTGTTAGTTTGTTTTTTTCTTTTGTGGCAATATTAGAGCCAAAGGGGACCAGTGAGAAAGCAAACCCAAATGGTAGAGTTTCAGTGAAACGCTCTCCTTGCAAACCAATTCACCTAAAGAAGACTCTTCCTCCTGCCCCAGGCACTCCCACATCCACCTGCCCCTCAGTGACTAGTTCTGCAGCAAACCCTCACGCCCTGGGAGAAAGCAGTCTCAGTCTGCAAAGCAAAAACCCCATGTAATATGTGCAGGGTGCTGGTTAGTGCAGACCAGCTCAGCCACACAGTTTAAAGTCCAAAAGAGCACAAACTGTGAGGGCAGTGCACCCCAGCACTGGCTGTAAAGGTTTGGACAGGGATAGGGTTGATTTTCTTCCTAGGGTTTAATGTGAGTATAACACTGATAGCACGCTGATGTTTCAGTTGTGGCTGTCCAGTGCTCACCCTAACTCAAGGACTTTCCAGCTTCCCGTGCTCCACCAGGGAGCAGGTGCACAAGATGCTGGGAGGGAGCAGGGACAGGACAACTGACCTGGGCTGGGCAAAGGGACATTCCACAGGAGAGAATGCCATGCCCAGCACATAAACTGGGGGCAGTTGGCTGGGGGGCACTGACCACTGCAGGGGAGCGGGCTGGACAATCAGTGGACTTCTTCCTCTTGGTCTTTTTTCTTCTGTCTTTCTTCTTTTCCTTGTCATTAACTTTATTTCAATTATTAAGTGGTTCTTACCTCACCTTATGTGTTTTTTTCCCCATTCTCCCCATCCCAGGGGAGAGGTGGAAGGGTAGGGAGTGAGCAAGTGGCTGTGTGGTACTTAGTTGCCATCTGAGATTAAACCACAGCACTGGGACAGAAGTTCTTCCACCTTCCAAAATTCAGCATTTCACTCACTGCTGTTTCATTGTGCTGCAGTTCTTTCCACTGTCCCCCTTCTGCTCACCTCAGAAAGGTGAAAGCTGCTTTTGAGCAGCTCTGCAGCCTCTTCTGCTGACCTGCCTCTCAGGTCCTGCCTCTGAGGTCACACATTTGGATCCCAGTTTCCCACCTGCAGTCCCACCCTCTCCCTTGTATTGGCCCAGCTAATCTTGGAAAGCGATACAGTGGCAAAGAGCAGTTCAAATGTTACCTTTTCAGCACAAGAGTGCGCCCAGCAGGGTGAGGAACGAAGGAATTGCCCCAGAAAATCTTCAGGAGCCTGATTTTAGGTTGTCTTCAAATTGCTGTCTGTGCAGTAGCTCACTGTCTCATCTCAGGAGTAGGTTCAATAATCCTAAAGAGAGTAAACATCACTCCTAGTGATTTCAAGAGAGACTGGCTTTAAGTATTCCAGCTTGATGTCTGTCATCTATCAGGCTTCTTTGGGCTATAAAAAGTGAAAATGCAGTCATTCATTGCTCCAAAAGGAGAATAGAAAAATTGAGTTATTTTCAAAAATTTGGAATTATGTCTGAATTTCAAAATTTGGGCTATTCTGCCTCTGTATTTATAGCATTAATTTGGAACCAGAAGAAAAAGTTTTAGGCTGGTTGTGGGTTTTTTTGTAGAATACTGGTATCCTGATGGCATCATGATTTATGGATGAATTTCTTCAGAACAGAGCTGTGGTTTCCTTCCAATACCCATTGAATGCCAGAATTTTTATATTCTGAAGCCAGATAAACAAGGAAGTGAAGAATCAAAGCTTCATCCAATTTGTTCTTTTTGAAGGAATAACATTCTGTTGTGCTTGAGACCCAGAAGGTTCAACCTGGGTCTGAGAAAGCTTAAAATAAAACAAGTTAGGGGCACCAAAGCAGTGTCTCTTTCATGGGAATGTGGTTTCCAGCCAGCAACAACAACCAAATCTCTTGTCTTTGGTCTTCCTTCTTAAACTGAAGATATTACTCCCTTCCCTGATTTCTAAGAAAATCAAAAGTGGTTTGGTTTTGGCTTGGGTTTTTTTGTCTTTTTTTTTTTTTTTTCCTGTTTGTTTAATTTTTTTTTTGTTTTTAGTTTGTTTGTTTGTTTGTTTTTTGAGGGTTTTTTTTATTAGTTTGTTTGTTGGGTTTGGTTTGGTTTTGGTTGGTATTTTTTGGGGGGAGTAGTTTTTTGTTTCTTTTTTTTTAATCTTTTTTTTTTTTAAGTCCTACAGAGCTCTTTCTGGCTGCATAGAGCTACTGAGCATGAAGGGAGGCAGGAAAAAAAAGAGATCATGTCACTGTAGAATATTAGTTCAAATGCAATGCAAGGGATGCACACAAAATTTGGAATGACTCTTGAGATTATTTGCTACCTCTCGTTTTTTTCAAATACTTTGGTAATGCTGCAAATATGTTTGGTTAAGGATTTGTTTACTCAACTCAGTCTGTTTGCACATGTTTTACATCAGTAATATTGTATCCAGGCTTCTTCAAACAAGTTCGTAATTTGACAACAAGTTTTTGGACTTTATCACGGTTGGAATCTACTTCACTTGCTGCTACTTCAAAATCTGTGTAGGTTTTCTGTGGAATTAATTTTCTTCAAAAAGTTGCAAAATTGGGCCACTCTCAGCTGCCTTTCAATGCTTTTTTTTTGCCATTGTTACAGTGGGTCCAGCCAACGAATATAATTGGAAGTTATCTTTTTCTCCCCTTAAGAGTAATTGTGTATTTTCCCTGAGTTTTCATACCCATTTTTTTGTGTGTATTGTTTTACAACAAGGCCCTACTTATCTTCACATCTTTTACCTATTGCAGAGATTCACAAGGGATGAAATTCTTGACTCTAATAATCATGGAAAAACCCCAAAATATTTGTAAACTCTGGCAGAAAATGGGAACTTAAATCAGCCAACAGGGTTGTTCTGAGTGTTTCATCTTTGTCCTCCTTCCAGCCACATTCCCCAGGCCTCAAATTTGGTATTATTTTATCACACTAATTAGATACCCAACAACATGAGCTGGGCTTCAGGGATAAATTTTGGGGTATGTGTCATCTTCTATACCACCTTTTTGAATGTACATTTGAAAATATGGGCTGGAGCCTTGCTATGTGTTCCAGAAGAGGCAATCTAGAGTGGAGTGTAATAAGACAGCTTTTTTTTAATAAGAGCTCAAGAGGATTTCTCTATGTGGCTTGTGTTAATTTGCTTGCTGTGAACAACTGCTCTTCTGACTGGCCCTGTTGAATGCTGACTTCTCCCTTGTGACCCACTCTCTCTGTGTTTAGCTGTGTCTTTGGAGGCTTAACACACTGCCAAAATATTTGACATGTTAAGTCAGAGGGTTAATGTTGCTACAGGAACCTTTGGGAGTACTTCTGTAAGGTTACTCTTAATTAATTTCTACAAACTGAGAGGAAGGTGAAAAAGATTCTACAATGTGCTTCAAATGCAGTGTGCTACACAGCATCTAAAAATCGAATGTTAGGGGTACAGGCGTTCACCAAAATAATCTCATTTAACTCTTCAACACACACTGCAAGCAACATTCCTAGGAGTGTTTGAGGAATACAAGACACATGATTCCATGAGCATTTTCACATCATCCTTACACCTGCCAATATAAAGAATAAGAGCTGTCTCCTACTGTGTTGGAAGGGAGAAGTAACTTACATTAGCCAAAGCATTTTCCTCGATGAAAGTAGATGCTTGAGAAGAAATGTCTGATGAATATTGCTGATTTTAGCACACAATAGTATAGCTCAGAAAGGAATTTTGTTAATCAGAATATTCATTCAAAGTACTGAGAAGTAAAACTTCCTTGATTTCCATACAGCTCTAATCTATCTTAAGAAAAGCAAGGAGTCAAATGACCCCACTGAGGGATTTATTCTGGATTTTTCCAAGTGAACTAATCTGGCAACAGGGTTGCAAAGGGTGCAGATAAGGTCCCAAAACCATTATTGCCATTATTATTATTACCTTATAATTCCTAAGAGAAACATAGTTTGGTCTGTGGGTGGGGGTTTTTTGGTTGGTTGGTTGGTTTTTGTTTGTTTGTTTTTTCCTGGATGTCCCTGGATTCAAAGCATCACAAGTGTAGCCAAGAAGCAGTAGTAAAATAAGTGTTTGGTGATACAAACTTCCCACTGATGGCTGAGCTTCCTGATCAAAATCAACTAAATATTACAGCATGGCACTAATTTTCTTTAAAATAACTTTGTTTTGTTCTCTGTAACATAAGCTCTCTAATTCACTGCAGACTTGCACGTGTCCACTGAAGACAAAGAGATTTACTGAGTAACTTAATTTTTGCTAGTGTGTGCTGCTTCCCCCTCCTTCCCAGGAGATTTAGTAAGACCATGGCACTACAGAATCATCAAAAGCCATTTGTAGCAGCAGAACAACTGCTATGCCCTTCTGCTTTTGCTTTGTGTCTATAAATGCAGTAGTAAATGGCAGGGTATTTCAGAGATTGAAGGGACATGATGAGTCATGGGGGCTGGGAGTCTTTGCTATTTCACCCAAGGGAAAAACCTATTAATTGGCAATTGTATAATTAGAAATTTGAATACTACCTTTCAAGCTTTTTTAGACACGGGGAAAAATTATTTCCTTGTTTCTCTCTTTCTATTTTAAAGGTACAGCATAATTTAGCAAGGTGAGTAAACCAAATGTTGCAATTTATTAAGAGAATTAAATGAAGCAACAAGTTTTTCCACCTCTACTGGCAAGAGATCACAAGCAAAATATTTAAAGGCTTGTGATGTTCATGATTAATAGCTACTTGAAAATTATCTTCTCAAAGATTAAACCTAATTTTATTTGCTTCTGTCCAGACAATTTTAGGAAATGTCACCTGAAAATTGATTTCTATCAATTTCAAATAGGAAAATGATTTTGCTCTTTATTTTTTCCTGACAGCCCTGGCCAAGTCCACTCAGAAATTTTTATTGCAGTTTAAACTGCCTACCAAGAAGTCTCTTGATAGTCTCTGTACTTCGTCTTTCTAATCCAACTTGTTCTTCCAAAGCTAAATTGATATTGCAATTTCCTAATTTATTATGTCATGTCATCTTATTCAGGAACCTACAGCTGCTGAAATCTTAATGCAGTGGTAATGTTATGCCCTGTATAAACTGGTACATCAATTACATTTGCCATTTGGAACATCTCAGCTGAATTGCTTTGAGTGGGCCTAATCAGGGAATAAGACTGTTGTGGTGAGAAAAGGAATTCAAATACAAAAATATAGATGACTGTCAGGGATGCTGATAAAATCATGTTTCAAAATATCTCTGCTCCAGACAATAAAGATTTTGGGCTGTCCTTGAGAAGCGCTTAGTATATAATGGTTTTAACTTAATGTTTCAAATAATTTTCACTATTAGTACTTGGCACTCAGCTGACTTTCAAGTAAAAAAAATTTGCCTCTTTGCATTATTTATTTATTTATTTATTTATTTATTTGCTGTTTTATTTACAGTGCCACCTTTTACTGTGCAGGCAGTTCATGACCATATGCAAACCACTGAATGGTTTATGGCAAAGCATTGCTTCATCAAATCTCATTTAGCAACAGTGTCAACTGAAGCCAGCAAAAGATTTAAATACTGGCAGTACTGTGAGCATGCAGCTTCCCTTTCAGTTTTGAAAATATTGTGCATGAGCCTAATCCTGAATCAAGGTCTCATAATGTTTCCTCTGTGCTGGTTACAGATATTTTCCTGCGAAGGCTTTGGCAT
The DNA here is from genome assembly GCF_027579445.1 of Ammospiza nelsoni. Classification (NCBI taxonomy): domain Eukaryota; kingdom Metazoa; phylum Chordata; class Aves; order Passeriformes; family Passerellidae; genus Ammospiza; species Ammospiza nelsoni. The sequence goes on from NC_080633.1 coordinate 50,297,976, forward strand.
GTTGCATATTTGTGCCACACCTGGGAACCAGCCCTCCTCTTGCTGTTTTCACAGCATCTCTCCCCAGAACCATAGTGTTAGAAAAAGCTGAGGCTTAGAGACACAAGAAAATTAGGATAATCCAGTCCTTAGGAGGCAGATATGGAGTCCCTCCTAAATTTTGTGTGCTAAATGTCGCTGCAAAATTATTGGGTCCCAATGATTTCCCAAGTGTCTGTAAAGTAAACAAAACAAAAATAACTATTATTTCTCCTTTCCTCTTATCTCACCCTTTCCTCTTATCTAAACCCTTAAGTTTAATGTTGACAAACAAAAGAATACATCCTCTATTTTGGAAACCTAAATAACAGCTACTTTCTACACTTCAAGAATCTATTATGGAATATGAAAGCATTTTGTTTTGACAGAATGCACTAGCAAGAAAGGATTAAAATTTTTGAAAGATACTAATGTGTTTTTGTATTAGGGGAAAAATATCAACCAGTATGTTACCCTCAAAACAACAGCTTCATTTAAAAAGTTTTTATTCTAAGGAATCAGTCAAGGCTAATGAGAAAAATTAACATTTGTTGAAGGTCCCTGAGAAAGTTTTGTGATCCTCGAGAATGTACTTTAGTAAAGCCTGGAATGGCATTGGGCAAGCACAAACACACACATTACTGCATATATTCAAGCACAAGTAGTGTTTGTGATGCTACAACACTCAGGAATGACCTAAGGAGGCCTCACTTGGGTTCAGTTTACTTTTGCAGTGATGTAGACTGTTGTACAAGGTTGAGTCAGAGATTCTTATTCTGCTTTTCCTTCCAGACTTTCTTTCCTTGTATTGTAAATATTTTTTTTTCCAGATAAGTTACATTAAATGGAATGAGAAATTGAAGTTCCTTGTGAGTTTCAGGGTTGTGATTTCTGCTGCCTTGCAAAAAAACCAACCAACCAACCAACCAACCAACCAACCAACCAACCAACCAAACAAAAAAAAGCCCCCAAAACTTTGAGATACTGGATATGTTTTAGACTTCTGAACACAAATAATTTTCCTTTATGTGTTTTCATTTCATTTCCCCCCTACCTAGCAAATGCTACCTGACACTCAACTGCTGTGAGGACAACCAGGTTAATTAAATAAATATATTCACCTCATTCTAGGGACAGTTGGACGTTTTCATTAATAGCGGTCCCTGAATCTTCTCAACTTCTGTAGAACAATGTCAGGAATTCTTACACTCTTACAGTTTGAGGAATTTTCCAGCTAAAAATTACTGGAAAAAATCAAAATGTGTCTAAGAAAACAAGGATATTGAGAAACAAGCAAAGTTTTTCCAAGAGATCCATAGAGAACATTTATCTGGTATGGTAACTCATACCAAGCAAACAATCTGGAGACCAGTTCCTACAGAAGCAGGCAAGAATCTCTAATCAATAAAAAGATTTTTTTTCCAAGCCTCAGCTTTTTGTTGTGTTAAAAAAAAATAGTTATCTTTTGTGCAAGATAATTACCCACATAAATGCCAGATCTGTGTCATACCTGTGATTCTTCTTTGATCACAAAGCCAGATTTATCATCTCTATTTTTAGGTAGTCTCCTTTATTGACTATTATGGGCCAAGTACTTAGCATGATGGAGTATTTACTTCTTCCAAGAAAACCCCATAAACAGCTGGAAATTCAATGCTCCTTACACCATACTAGAACTATTATTAATTTTTTGTTGCAGACGCGAATATGGTACCACATACTGATCTTTTGGGTTTTGCAGGTATCACAGTAGGTAGAGAATATTGACATTGGCAGCACAGAATTTGCCTGTAAGGATTAACTATAAGAAGCTACAATCTCAGAATAACTAGAGATTGCTAAACATGAGCAGCAGCTGCCGATCTTCTCATTAAAAATGACCAGTCAAGGTTAGCAGCGGGGTGGAACATAGAGAGGTTAGTTTCACTAACAGTAATAATTTCGGTGTACCCACTACCATCGGACCGACCAGCACGAAGGCTGTACAGAGGTTTATATAAGTCTCTCAAATCCCTGCCCTTCTGCGGTTAGGATGATTCCCACAAATTCCTACAGGCAAAGAGGATGATTCATGGAGAGCACATACTTTGTGTCCTGGGCACCGCTAAGCCGTGTCCCTGTCCCCTCCCCGCATTTCTTTGGCAGTTCAGAGAGCAGAAATAGTTCTTGGCTCGCAACAAATTTGCATGATGGGAAATATAAGCAAATGACCGAGTTGTAAACTCTCCAGTCTGTGCTGCGGGAGCATCGCAGGGCTGGGCGAGTACCGAGACAGAGGTTTGGCTATCGAACTAAAAAGAACCCATGCTGCTTTGAAACTGCTGCCCAGAGACGGATTTTGTGGGGCTCCTTCTGCTTTGGGAGCTCTTCCGCGTGTGGGTTAGGGGAAAAGGCACCCCACGAGCCTGCCGGTGAAATGCAGCAGATGGCAGCAATGCACAAAGGAACCGTGGCCCTCGGCTTATCTCAGCATTACTCTGAGCACACACAGATGTCACCCTCCTCACACCGACAGCCCGGCCCTAGAGCTGCCAAAGGTCTCCATTGCCTGCTCTGGGCTTCAGCTCGCTCCAGGCTATTTGTCAGCAAGTGCTCGAAATCAAGAATCAGACAGGAAGACTCAAAGCTGAATGCCTTTACAAGTTCGAAAGAACATCACTGAGAAGTTGTCATTGGAAATAAATAACCTGTAAAAAAAAGAGCTGCTGATATTAAGACACACCTACACTGGAAAAGAATGTCATCTCAACTTTATTTTAGTAATATTTTTAAAGCACCTGGGCCAGCAATTAAAAGGGTGAAGCAGACAAATTTAATTTTATGGGTTTTAAAAAGCAGAACTTCATGGATTCATGCCTATTTGAAAAAGTACAACTCCTTTCAATGTTGTTAGTTTCAGAATTTCATCACATATTTCCTGCATATAAAATTATAATAATTTTCAGCAAAATAGGGCAAGTCTTACAGAGAACCAGTAAGTATTAATGACATATTTTTTAGCCATATCTGACTAAAAATGAAGGGAGAAAAAGAAATCCTCCTCTTGATGCCACTCAGAACACCTTCAGCAGGGAGGTGTCCAAATGCATTCCCACTTGCAATTTCCATGCTGTCCCTGCCCATTCTGTATTCTGTCAGATTAAGAGCTCTGGGCTCCACCTCACAGCTTGCACTGGAGCAGTTCAAGACTCAGCTTTATGTTACAGACAGGTTTAGAAGAACTAGCTGAATGGTGCTGCATCTGCTTTTCTGCCACTGCTGAAATAATTATCGACCCTGAGATCAGTGATGCTCTGTGTTTAAATGTTGGGCTGAGACAAGGGGGCTGTGGCAACCCTGGTGGTTTGGCTGTGGAGGGGAGAGAGCCAGCATTGCCAGAGGTTGATGAGCTGCAAGGTGGCTTGGACATGAGTTGTCAGGAATCGTGAATTATGGGCCCACGTGTTCTCAGATTTCAGCCACTCTGTGGCTGCCTTTCCAACTGGCTGTGATTTACACTCTGGCAAATCTCACAGCACCACTATGACCTCATTGCACAGGGAGGCATTTGCCTTCAGCACAGTAGTGCCCAACATTCCCCACAGAGGGGTCCCTGTGGACAGCCCCAGAAATCACCCCATCACCTATCTGTCTCCAAAAAAAGCACAAGCATGGCTTTGAAATCAGGATTCAGGAAGGAAAGGGGTTAACTGTACATACTGCAGTTTTCTGACCTCCTGGGCTGCATGATTTTATCTGTGTTAAGGATGGAAACAAACTGTTGTGAGTTGGCAAAGCCCAGGCAGCACCTAATGCAGAGTACTGAAGCTCCCTTGCTTCTCCCCAATGCATCTGACCTTGATTTTAACCAAGAGGTCAAGAAATGAGCTTTAAAAAAAATAGGCAGATGAAATTCACTGTTAATCACAGCTCTCATTAAAAAGCACCCATGAGGAGTTAATTTTCTCACTCTGCCTCTCTTCAGTGTTCCTGTGGCCCAACTGCACGGTTTGCTTTGACTTTCCTCTCTTGGGAATGCCATCAGCTACCACACTTTGAGTAAAGTGCCCTAATACCTAGAACTGAAACCAATTTTGATCACTGTCTTTCTTGAGAAGATTTTTTTTTTTTTTAAGGAACACTGATTCATCTTTCTCTTTTATCAGTGGTCAGGAAAGTTAAGGAATAGAAAACAAATGAACAGTAAATAAATACTTAATTTCTTTTACTTTTTAAAATGACATCCAGAATTTTTGGCTCAGGCAGGCAAATCCACTTCAAAATAGATCAACTAATTAAAATCACTAGATGATAACACTCATCTCCTGCAACCCAGTGGTGACTAAGATAAGCTAATAGGAACTATTCTGCAGGTAAAACTTATGTGTATAGAGCCCATTTTTGTTGGGTCTATCAAAGCTAGAAAGTGCAATACTCACAATTAAGTTTAAGCAAAAATACTTTGATGAAGAGAAGCTGATCTGGAATAGTACTGCAGAATTCAACGCCTTTCAGAAGGGAACCAAGCAGAGCCCATTCCCAGAAACTCCAACACAGAAAAGCATGTGTCATTTCTGTCTGTCTGTCTGGCATCAGCTCAACTCACTGACAGTTCAGCTCATTGGGGAGAGTGGACATTTTCCTTTTCACAATAAAATCAAAGAGTGTTCTTAAAATGAGTCTTACTTCTCATGTATCTACATATTGGTTGCAACTCATCAGAAAAGCAATTTCTGGAACAAACTAGTCAATGAAAATGAAAGTAATTATTTTGTGACTCTAACAATAACCTGGAGACCAGCCTGTTGGCATCCCATCTAATTACTTCATACAGCATCTTTTATTCTTAGGAGGTTATTTGCTTAAAAATTTCACTGTAATGTTATTCACACTTAGAGAGAAGCAAAACTCTAATTTCTGCCACTATTGTGATGGGTGTAAAGTAATACTACTGGCTGTGAAATAAATGAATTGAAATTATGTACAACTCTGTCTTGTTTGGAGCTGTATTCAGAATGAATATCTAAGCATTTATGTAAAATCATCTACAGGCTTCACAGTAACTAAAACAGCAGCTCTTTAGCCTTTACAAGAAAGATGTTACCATATCATGTGTATCAAACAAACACAGAGAAGATATGAAGATTACTCATATAACCTCAGCTATCTTGGATATGTCCTTAACATAAAATTTAATCTTCCCATTTTTCCTAGCCAGCGAGGCACAGAGAGTGTGATCTGCTGCTGCTGGGCAGAATGCTGAGGTACATCTGTGTTAAGAGAAAATGCTCTGCCCATATCTTTGGGATTTTAATTTCTAGTTATGCATGTCACTTAACTTTAGTGTCCTTTTATGGCCTATTTTTTATTTTTATGAGGGGCATTACACTATGTTTTCTCAAAACCCCAAAACAATTCTCTTCAAAGAGGTATCTGAGGCAAATTCATAGTCTAAAGGATCTTAATTTTTTTAAATTAAAAAATTCTTATTTAAGCTTTCTTTCAAATATGGTAGAGCAGAAATGATCTGCCAGTGATAAGCCATACTGCAGAGTAGCTTCTCTGGGTCATTCAGTGTGTAAAAAATAAGGCAGTGCTCAATTTCCTCTGCAGATGAATGCAGAGATATTAGAAAGGATAATTACAAGACATGGTGACTCAAAGAGGGAGAATATATTCTCTTAAATACAGCAAAATGCCAAAAGGACAATAAAAACTCCAAAACCATGAAACAACAAATGTCAAATAAAAAAAAAAAATAGGATCCTAGAGTATATATTCTTCTTGTATTTAAAATTATTTATTCCTACTCTGCAGGAAGCAGGGAAAGATAATAAAAAACAGGAAACGCATCGGCTTACAAGAGTTTGTTCTGTGGATGTAAAAAGCAAGCATCATATGACATTCTACCTGCTTATTTTATTACCATTTTAACTATTTTACTTCAAATCATGGCATGTATTATTTATACAGGCTTAAACAGAATATTAATTAGAAGTGACGGTTAAGCCTGAATATAAATCAAGATGTTAAGTGAGCGCTCTCAGTGGACATTTATAATTAGCATTTGAATGTATAAGTAGATATTCATTGCGAGCGAAAATGTAGAAAAATCCATAGTTCTGACTAGGAAGGGCGTTGGGTATTACACGACCATGCAACACCCTGGGATAAACATGGATCCTCTCGGCTCTCACTTTCCCCGAGCCCTCAGCAAGCAGATTTGATTCAACACAACCACGGGGGCTTTCTCTCTGTCAAACAAGGATCTGGCTGGGATTCCCTGGACGCGGGGCGCTGGATGTCCTTTCCACAGGCGCAGCAGTGCCCGCGCCCAGCGGCGTTGGAGCGGCCCGTTCCCATAGCGGCCCGTTCCCATAGCCGCCCGTTCCCATAGCGGCCCGTTCCCATAGCCGCCCGTTCCCATAGCCGCCCGTTCCCATAGCGGCCCGTTCCGATAGCCGCCCGTTCCGATAGCCGCCCGTTCCGATAGCGGCCCGTTCCCATAGCGGCCCGTTCCCATAGCGGCCCGTACCTATAGCGGCCCGTACCTATAGCCGCCCTTTCCTATAGCGGCCCGTTCCCATAGCCGCCCTTTCCCATAGCGGCCCGTTCCCATAGCGGCCCGTTCCCATAGCCGCCCGTTCCCATAGCCGCCCGTTCCCATAGCGGCCCGTTCCCATAGCGGCCCGTTCCCATAGCCGCCCGTTCCCATAGCCGCCCGTTCCCATAGCGGCCCGTTCCGATAGCCGCCCGTTCCCATAGCGGCCCGTTCCCATAGCCGCCCGTTCCCATAGCCGCCCGTTCCCATAGCCGCCCTTTCCCATAGCGGCCCGTTCCCATAGCGCCCCGTTCCCATAGCCGCCCGTTCCCATAGCGGCCCGTTCCCATAGCGGCCCGTTCCCATAGCCGCCCGTTCCCATAGCGGCCCGTTCCCATAGCGGCCCGTTCCCATAGCCGCCCGTTCCCATAGCCGCCCGTTCCCATAGCGGCCCGTTCCCATAGCCGCCCGTTCCAATAGCCGCCCGTTCCTATAGCCGCCCTTTCCCATAGCGGCCCGTTCCCATAGCGGCCCGTTCCCATAGCGGCCCGTTCCGATAGCCGCCCGTTCCCATAGCGGCCCGTTCCCATAGCCGCCCGTTCCCATAGCCGCCCGTTCCCATAGCCGCCCTTTCCCATAGCGGCCCGTTCCCATAGCGGCCCGTTCCCATAGCCGCCCGTTCCCATAGCGGCCCGTTCCCATAGCGGCCCGTTCCCATAGCCGCCCGTTCCCATAGCCGCCCGTTCCCATAGCCGCCCGTTCCCATAGCCGCCCGTTCCCATAGCGGCCCGTTCCCATAGCCGCCCGTTCCAATAGCCGCCCGTTCCTATAGCCGCCCTTTCCCATAGCGGCCCGTTCCCATAGCCGCCCTTTCCCATAGCCGCCCGTTCCCATAGCCGCCCGTTCCCATAGCGGCCCGTTCCCATAGCCGCCCGTTCCCATAGCCGCCCGTTCCCATAGCGGCCCGTTCCCATAGCCGCCCGTTCCCATAGCGGCCCGTTCCCATAGCCGCCCGTTCCCATAGCCGCCCGTTCCCATAGCGGCCCGTTCCCATAGCGGCCCGTTCCCATAGCCGCCCGTTCCCATAGCGGCCCGTTCCCATAGCCGTCCGTTCCCATAGCCGCCCGTTCCCATAGCGGCCCGTTCCCATAGCCGCCCGTTCCCATAGCCGCCCGTTCCCATAGCGGCCCGTTCCCATAGCGGCCCGTTCCCATAGCCGCCCGTTCCCATAGCCGCCCGTTCCCATAGCGGCCCGTTCCTATAGCCGCCCTTTCCCATAGCCGCCCGTTCCCATAGCGGCCCGTTCCCATAGCCGCCCGTTCCCATAGCGGCCCGTTCCCATAGCCGCCCGTTCCCATAGCCGCCCGTTCCCATAGCCGCCCGTTCCCATAGCGGCCCGTTCCTATAGCCGCCCTTTCCCATAGCCGCCCGTTCCCATAGCGGCCCGTTCCCATAGCCGCCCGTTCCCATAGCGGCCCGTTCCCATAGCGGCCCGTTCCCATAGCCGCCCGTTCCCATAGCGGCCCGTTCCCATAGCGGCCCGTTCCAATAGCCGCCCGTTCCCATAGCCACCCTTTCCCATAGCGGCCCGTTCCCATAGCGGCCCGTTCCCATAGCGGCCCGTTCCCATAGCCGCCCGTTCCCATAGCCGCCCGTTCCGATAGCGGCCCGTTCCCATAGCCGCCCGTTCCCATAGCCGCCCGTTCCCATAGCGGCCCGTTCCCATAGCCGCCCTTTCCCATAGCCGCCCGTTCCCATAGCCGCCCGTTCCCATAGCCGCCCGTTCCCATAGCGGCCCGTTCCCATAGCGGCCCGTTCCCATAGCGGCCCGTTCCCATAGCGGCCCTTTCCCATAGCCGCCCGTTCCCATAGCCGCCCGTTCCCATAGCGGCCCGTTCCCATAGCCGCCCGTTCCCATAGCCGCCCGTTCCCATAGCGGCCCGTTCCCATAGCCGCCCGTTCCCATAGCCGCCCGTTCCCATAGCCGCCCGTTCCCATAGCGGCCCGTTCCTATAGCCGCCCTTTCCCATAGCCGCCCGTTCCCATAGCGGCCCGTTCCCATAGCCGCCCGTTCCCATAGCGGCCCGTTCCCATAGCGGCCCGTTCCCATAGCGGCCCGTTCCCATAGCCGCCCGTTCCCATAGCGGCCCGTTCCCATAGCGGCCCGTTCCAATAGCCGCCCGTTCCCATAGCCGCCCTTTCCCATAGCGGCCCGTTCCCATAGCGGCCCGTTCCCATAGCGGCCCGTTCCCATAGCCGCCCGTTCCGATAGCCGCCCGTTCCGATAGCGGCCCGTTCCCATAGCCGCCCGTTCCCATAGCCGCCCGTTCCCATAGCGGCCCGTTCCCATAGCCGCCCTTTCCCATAGCCGCCCGTTCCCATAGCCGCCCGTTCCCATAGCCGCCCGTTCCCATAGCCGCCCGTTCCCATAGCGGCCCGTTCCCATAGCGGCCCGTTCCCATAGCGGCCCTTTCCCATAGCCGCCCGTTCCCATAGCCGCCCGTTCCCATAGCGGCCCGTTCCCATAGCCGCCCGTTCCCATAGCCGCCCGTTCCCATAGCCGCCCGTTCCCATAGCCGCCCGTTCCCATAGCCGCCCGTTCCCATAGCGGCCCGTTCCTATAGCCGCCCTTTCCCATAGCCGCCCGTTCCCATAGCGGCCCGTTCCCATAGCCGCCCGTTCCCATAGCGGCCCGTTCCCATAGCGGCCCGTTCCCATAGCCGCCCGTTCCCATAGCGGCCCGTTCCCATAGCGGCCCGTTCCCATAGCGGCCCGTTCCAATAGCCGCCCGTTCCCATAGCCGCCCTTTCCCATAGCGGCCCGTTCCCATAGCGGCCCGTTCCCATAGCGGCCCGTTCCCATAGCCGCCCGTTCCGATAGCCGCCCGTTCCGATAGCGGCCCGTTCCCATAGCCGCCCGTTCCCATAGCCGCCCGTTCCCATAGCGGCCCGTTCCCATAGCCGCCCTTTCCCATAGCGGCCCGTTCCCATAGCGGCCCGTTCCCATAGCCGCCCGTTCCCATAGCCGCCCGTTCCCATAGCGGCCCGTTCCCATAGCGGCCCGTTCCCATAGCGGCCCGTTCCAATAGCCGCCCGTTCCCATAGCCGCCCTTTCCCATAGCGGCCCGTTCCCATAGCGGCCCGTTCCCATAGCGGCCCGTTCCCATAGCCGCCCGTTCCGATAGCCGCCCGTTCCGATAGCGGCCCGTTCCCATAGCCGCCCGTTCCCATAGCCGCCCGTTCCCATAGCGGCCCGTTCCCATAGCCGCCCTTTCCCATAGCGGCCCGTTCCCATAGCGGCCCGTTCCCATAGCCGCCCGTTCCCATAGCGGCCCGTTCCCATAGCGGCCCGTTCCCATAGCCGCCCGTTCCCATAGCGGCCCGTTCCCATAGCGGCCCGTTCCCATAGCCGCCCGTTCCCATAGCCGCCCGTTCCCATAGCGGCCCGTTCCCATAGCCGCCCGTTCCAATAGCCGCCCGTTCCTATAGCCGCCCTTTCCCATAGCGGCCCGTTCCCATAGCCGCCCTTTCCCTTAGCCGCCCGTTCCCATAGCCGCCCGTTCCCATAGCGGCCCGTTCCCATAGCCGCCCGTTCCCATAGCCGCCCGTTCCCATAGCCGCCCGTTCCCATAGCCGCCCGTTCCCATAGCGGCCCGTTCCCATAGCCGCCCGTTCCCATAGCCGCCCGTTCCCATAGCCGCCCGTTCCCATAGCGGCCCGTTCCCATAGCCGCCCGTTCCCATAGCGGCCCGTTCCCATAGCGGCCCGTTCCGATAGCCGCCCGTTCCCATAGCGGCCCGTTCCCATAGCCGCCCGTTCCCATAGCCGCCCGTTCCCATAGCCGCCCTTTCCCATAGCGGCCCGTTCCCATAGCGGCCCGTTCCCATAGCCGCCCGTTCCCATAGCGGCCCGTTCCCATAGCGGCCCGTTCCCATAGCCGCCCGTTCCCATAGCGGCCCGTTCCCATAGCGGCCCGTTCCCATAGCCGCCCGTTCCCATAGCCGCCCGTTCCCATAGCGGCCCGTTCCCATAGCCGCCCGTTCCAATAGCCGCCCGTTCCTATAGCCGCCCTTTCCCATAGCGGCCCGTTCCCATAGCCGCCCTTTCCCATAGCCGCCCGTTCCCATAGCCGCCCGTTCCCATAGCGGCCCTTTCCCATAGCCGCCCGTTCCCATAGCCGCCCGTTCCCATAGCGGCCCGTTCCCATAGCCGCCCGTTCCCATAGCGGCCCGTTCCCATAGCCGCCCGTTCCCATAGCCGCCCGTTCCCATAGCGGCCCGTTCCCATAGCGGCCCGTTCCCATAGCCGCCCGTTCCCATAGCCGCCCGTTCCCATAGCCGTCCGTTCCCATAGCCGCCCGTTCCCATAGCGGCCCGTTCCCATAGCCGCCCGTTCCCATAGCCGCCCGTTCCCATAGCGGCCCGTTCCCATAGCCGCCCGTTCCCATAGCCGCCCGTTCCCATAGCGGCCCGTTCCTATAGCCGCCCTTTCCCATAGCCGCCCGTTCCCATAGCGGCCCGTTCCCATAGCCGCCCGTTCCCATAGCCGCCCGTTCCCATAGCCGCCCGTTCCCATAGCCGCCCGTTCCCATAGCGGCCCGTTCCTATAGCCGCCCTTTCCCATAGCCGCCCGTTCCCATAGCGGCCCGTTCCCATAGCCGCCCGTTCCCATAGCGGCCCGTTCCCATAGCGGCCCGTTCCCATAGCCGCCCGTTCCCATAGCGGCCCGTTCCCATAGCGGCCCGTTCCAATAGCCGCCCGTTCCCATAGCCGCCCTTTCCCATAGCGGCCCGTTCCCATAGCGGCCCGTTCCCATAGCGGCCCGTTCCCATAGCCGCCCGTTCCGATAGCCGCCCGTTCCGATAGCGGCCCGTTCCCATAGCCGCCCGTTCCCATAGCCGCCCGTTCCCATAGCGGCCCGTTCCCATAGCCGCCCTTTCCCATAGCCGCCCGTTCCCATAGCCGCCCGTTCCCATAGCCGCCCGTTCCCATAGCGGCCCGTTCCCATAGCGGCCCGTTCCCATAGCGGCCCGTTCCCATAGCGGCCCTTTCCCATAGCCGCCCGTTCCCATAGCCGCCCGTTCCCATAGCGGCCCGTTCCCATAGCCGCCCGTTCCCATAGCGGCCCGTTCCCATAGCCGCCCGTTCCCATAGCCGCCCGTTCCCATAGCCGCCCGTTCCCATAGCGGCCCGTTCCTATAGCCGCCCTTTCCCATAGCCGCCCGTTCCCATAGCGGCCCGTTCCCATAGCGGCCCGTTCCCATAGCGGCCCGTTCCCATAGCCGCCCGTTCCCATAGCGGCCCGTTCCCATAGCGGCCCGTTCCAATAGCCGCCCGTTCCCATAGCCGCCCTTTCCCATAGCGGCCCGTTCCCATAGCGGCCCGTTCCCATAGCGGCCCGTTCCCATAGCCGCCCGTTCCCATAGCGGCCCGTTCCCATAGCGGCCCGTTCCCATAGCCGCCCGTTCCCATAGCGGCCCGTTCCCATAGCGGCCCGTTCCAATAGCCGCCCGTTCCCATAGCCGCCCTTTCCCATAGCGGCCCGTTCCCATAGCGGCCCGTTCCCATAGCGGCCCGTTCCCATAGCCGCCCGTTCCGATAGCCGCCCGTTCCGATAGCGGCCCGTTCCCATAGCCGCCCCTTCCCATAGCCGCCCGTTCCCATAGCGGCCCGTTCCCATAGCCGCCCTTTCCCATAGCCGCCCGTTCCCATAGCCGCCCGTTCCCATAGCCGCCCGTTCCCATAGCCGCCCTTTCCCATAGCGGCCCGTTCCCATAGCGGCCCGTTCCCATAGCGGCCCTTTCCCATAGCCGCCCGTTCCCATAGCCGCCCGTTCCCATAGCGGCCCGTTCCCATAGCCGCCCGTTCCCATAGCGGCCCGTTCCCATAGCCGCCCGTTCCCATAGCCGCCCGTTCCCATAGCCGCCCGTTCCCATAGCGGCCCGTTCCTATAGCCGCCCTTTCCCATAGCGGCCCGTTCCCATAGCGGCCCGTTCCCATAGCCGCCCGTTCCCATAGCGGCCCGTTCCCATAGCGGCCCGTTCCCATAGCGGCCCGTTCCCATAGCCGCCCGTTCCCATAGCGGCCCGTTCCCATAGCGGCCCGTTCCAATAGCCGCCCGTTCCCATAGCCGCCCTTTCCCATAGCGGCCCGTTCCCATAGCGGCCCGTTCCCATAGCGGCCCGTTCCCATAGCCGCCCGTTCCGATAGCCGCCCGTTCCGATAGCGGCCCGTTCCCATAGCCGCCCGTTCCCATAGCCGCCCGTTCCCATAGCGGCCCGTTCCCATAGCCGCCCTTTCCCATAGCCGCCCGTTCCCATAGCCGCCCGTTCCCATAGCCGCCCGTTCCCATAGCGGCCCGTTCCCATAGCGGCCCGTTCCCATAGCGGCCCGTTCCCATAGCGGCCCTTTCCCATAGCCGCCCGTTCCCATAGCCGCCCGTTCCCATAGCGGCCCGTTCCCATAGCCGCCCGTTCCCATAGCGGCCCGTTCCCATAGCCGCCCGTTCCCATAGCCGCCCGTTCCCATAGCCGCCCGTTCCCATAGCGGCCCGTTCCTATAGCCGCCCTTTCCCATAGCCGCCCGTTCCCATAGCGGCCCGTTCCCATAGCGGCCCGTTCCCATAGCGGCCCGTTCCCATAGCCGCCCGTTCCCATAGCGGCCCGTTCCCATAGCGGCCCGTTCCAATAGCCGCCCGTTCCCATAGCCGCCCTTTCCCATAGCGGCCCGTTCCCATAGCGGCCCGTTCCCATAGCGGCCCGTTCCCATAGCCGCCCGTTCCCATAGCGGCCCGTTCCCATAGCGGCCCGTTCCCATAGCCGCCCGTTCCCATAGCGGCCCGTTCCCATAGCGGCCCGTTCCAATAGCCGCCCGTTCCCATAGCCGCCCTTTCCCATAGCGGCCCGTTCCCATAGCGGCCCGTTCCCATAGCGGCCCGTTCCCATAGCCGCCCGTTCCGATAGCCGCCCGTTCCGATAGCGGCCCGTTCCCATAGCCGCCCCTTCCCATAGCCGCCCGTTCCCATAGCGGCCCGTTCCCTTAGCCGCCCTTTCCCATAGCCGCCCGTTCCCATAGCCGCCCGTTCCCATAGCCGCCCGTTCCCATAGCCGCCCTTTCCCATAGCGGCCCGTTCCCATAGCGGCCCGTTCCCATAGCGGCCCTTTCCCATAGCCGCCCGTTCCCATAGCCGCCCGTTCCCATAGCGGCCCGTTCCCATAGCCGCCCGTTCCCATAGCGGCCCGTTCCCATAGCCGCCCGTTCCCATAGCCGCCCGTTCCCATAGCCGCCCGTTCCCATAGCGGCCCGTTCCTATAGCCGCCCTTTCCCATAGCGGCCCGTTCCCATAGCGGCCCGTTCCCATAGCCGCCCGTTCCCATAGCGGCCCGTTCCCATAGCGGCCCGTTCCCATAGCGGCCCGTTCCCATAGCCGCCCGTTCCCATAGCGGCCCGTTCCCATAGCGGCCCGTTCCAATAGCCGCCCGTTCCCATAGCCGCCCTTTCCCATAGCGGCCCGTTCCCATAGCGGCCCGTTCCCATAGCGGCCCGTTCCCATAGCCGCCCGTTCCGATAGCCGCCCGTTCCGATAGCGGCCCGTTCCCATAGCCGCCCGTTCCCATAGCCGCCCGTTCCCATAGCGGCCCGTTCCCATAGCCGCCCTTTCCCATAGCCGCCCGTTCCCATAGCCGCCCGTTCCCATAGCCGCCCGTTCCCATAGCCGCCCGTTCCCATAGCGGCCCGTTCCCATAGCGGCCCGTTCCCATAGCGGCCCTTTCCCATAGCCGCCCGTTCCCATAGCCGCCCGTTCCCATAGCGGCCCGTTCCCATAGCGGCCCGTTCCCATAGCGGCCCGTTCCCGTGGCGCCCAGCTGGCAGCGCCCCGCGGGACGTGCGCGGATCAGCAGCCTGGGCGGAGAGGCCCTGGCCCCGCATGGCCCAGCTGTGATCCCGGCACTTCCTCCGCTTCCCCAAGGCAGGAATGGCAATTTAAATGGTCATTTTAATCGTAGGTGTCAGTAAAGCCCAGCTGGCTCTCCATCAGCTCTGCAGCTCTCTAAGTGCTGACAACTAGTTAAGGGTGTAGCTATGTCAGCAGTACAAGCATGCAAAATTCAGGGAGAGATGAGATACTTCATGTAGTAAAATAACATTTTTTTCCCCCAAATTGTTGAAAACTAATACTTAAAATCTTTTATACTGTCTAAATATCTGAATTATAAATACTATATTCTAAAATGAACATTTTAATTACAAATACAAATGTTTTAACTGCATTTTTTTGAAAGTATTATTTTTTTTAAGTAGAAACCTGCTTCCCAATCAATGTTTTAACACTGTATTTTTGCCTGCACTAACAGAACTCAATCCAGAAAAAAACACTATTATTAATTTATTCCCCTGTCATTATAACCACTGCATAACTTGCAGTAATTCACTGTATATGTTAAAAATTCTGCTCAGTATAGAAGGAATAGATTATACTATTCTGCTTAATTTTCCTGCATAAACAAGTAACCAAAATTTATATGAAGCCAGTTCAAGCATTTGCATTCTGACATATATCTAAATTTTACTTTCATTTTAAAAAGTTAAAAATAGCAGTAGGAAAAAAATTAAGTACAATGAGCTGTGAATTTTCACCATCATCATTGCTATTATTACTATTACTACTACTACTACTACTATTTTTGCAGAGAATATTTGGCATTTAAAAATCATGTTGGAAAATGAAAATAATTTTTTAGCTCATAGTTCAGCCAATTTTTAAGCTAATTATGTCTGATGTTCTGCCAGCGAAAGCTTACGAGGTGTTTTATAAAAGTCTGCATTTCATCAGTTCTCTTGTAAAAAATTAAAGAGGTGCTAAAACTGTGAATTGATCCAAAACCCAAATATGTCTAGGAAAGTGAAGAAGAAACCCAAAGCCTGTTGACTTGGATCCATCTCCTCTGTTGAGTAGCAATGAAACCATCACCACTGAGAGACAAAAAGGATGTGTAGGCTTTACATTTCTATGAGTGAATTTGAACAGGAGGTAGTAGAAAACTTATTTTGCTGGAACTGATTTTCTTTATGCTTGGTAGATAAGCTGGTGGTTTTCCTAAAGCCCATCAGCACAGATGAATTAGCAGCTAGAGAAAACGAGACCAAAAGCAAAGAGAAAAAAATCCAGCAGTGCTGTACCACACAAAGTAATCCCCAAGATGCTGTATTTAGGACAGAAGTCTTCAAGGTATTTTCTAGCTCATCAGGTCTAACAGTAGCTACCACAAGTACAACATCCTGCAATTGATATTTAAACCCCAGCTGACTCCATAATTCTTTCTCCTTTTGCCTATTTACAGGCCACATGACATCTCAATGCCTTCCCCTCCCTGCTTTATGCATAACCCCCTGTTCTCAGGTTTTCACTGATTTACACTCAGATATTTATATTTCCTTCTTCTTTTCCACACTGACTTCCTGACAGTGGTGCAGAGAAAACCCTCCCTTCCTCCTGCTGCTTACTTCTCTCTTTTGTCCTTACCCCTTTTTGGTTGCACCAGGGCAGCTCCATTTCTGGGAAAGCTTTGCATAACATTTAACACTTCGATGTGTTTGAGGAATACCAAAGTCACTTAAAAATGCTGACACATTGAAACTGAAACCCTGGAAATGCCCAGCTACATAATTAATTCTTGAATGTGTATTTGTACTAGACAAAACTTACCTCAGGTGGCTTTCCTTGCACATCTTGCAGCTGAAGTGACATCTCAGCTATCCATGGGCTCACCAAAGTAGGGGTTACTTCATATTTACTTCAGAATAGTCTTATGATTTATTAAATGAATTAATTTACTGCTAAGTAGAGTTTTATTCCATCAGTTAAAGACAGAATTTCTTTAGAATTTATTTGCATTCATACTAAATTAGAAACTAGACTTCTAGTTTACCTACAAACTATAAAAATAGGGCCTATAATAAATGTCCTTTTCTGTTGTATCTTCACTGATATATAGAGGTACACAAAAGCATGGCTTCTGCTAAAAATAACTTCTCTCTAACATTAAGACCCAAGTTTTGTCATTGCTCTCTGATTCCCTTCAAGTATGCAACTTTCCTGTCCTCTCCTGATCAGTTTGGGACTAGCAGAGATCTGGGCAGCTCTCAGCATTGGAGCCCAAAGTCTGGGCATGTGAGTAAGGAACTGGCTGGCTCTTCCAAAAAAAAGGGGTGGAGGCAAACAACCTTGATTCTGTACCTTAGAAAGCAAATCAATTGCTAAATACCTCTTTTATTTTCCAACAAAATCTGACAGTCTACAACTGTTTTAAGTCTGCTGCACAGCAAATGTGTGCTTTGTACTGCAAATAATCTTTACAGTTTATGCACTTTGTATAATGTCAAAGTTGACCAACTGTACTACAAACATCTTCAACCTTTTCTGGTTTATTTTAGGTTTCATTGCATATTTGGAATGTGTATGCAATATATGGTAACAAGTAATAGCAGTTGATCCCTTGTTTCAGACCATGGTGTAATCACATCATTGTGGTCCGGAAGGTCTTGCTAAGCCTGACCTGCAGGGCTCAAGAGCTGATTGTGATAATACTCAGGCAAGAGAGAATGGATTCAGCTAAGCTCAGGTAAGCTTAAGTAAAACACATCAGAAAACAAAATTGGGAAGAAGAAACCAGAAGCCAATTATTAGAAAGGACAATACTTCAATAAAAAAAAAAAAAATCAGTGAAAAGCATCAGTAATTCTAAAACTGTGTCTATCGTCTTCTTTTAGCTGTAGGATTAAATGCTTCATGAGAGCATCACACAAAGTCACAGCTTTTGTTTCTGACCAGACTAGTTTTTTAAATTTCACTTTTAATGGGAGATGCTGTTCCTCTTGACTCTTCCTCCAGTACAAAACAGTGTGTGTGTGTGATTTTCACAGGTGTGATAAGCCTGCCAGGAAAAGGGTCTAACAGTGGAAAAGCTCTTGAAGAGAATAATACATAAAACAAAATTGTCAAATTGTAAATCCTATTTAAAATGTTTTTATTAATAACTTGGAAGATA
Source organism: Ammospiza nelsoni (assembly GCF_027579445.1). Lineage (NCBI taxonomy): Eukaryota > Metazoa > Chordata > Aves > Passeriformes > Passerellidae > Ammospiza > Ammospiza nelsoni. The sequence continues at coordinate 50,315,560 of NC_080633.1, forward strand.
CTACTGGTTGCTATCAAAAAGTTTAAAATTAGTTAATACTTATAAAACAGGTGTAGGTATTAGCACAAACCTCTTATCCAATAAACCCACAAAGCACTTGGATGAAGTGAAATATCATATTCTTACACTATAAAAATTCCTGTGAAATATCAAGGAAGACAAATATTTATATTGGACACATATTGTCTGTCATTTTGCAAAATGTGACATTTCAGCTGGTTGATCTCCTTCAAAAACTGAGGCATTTGGAAACAATCCAGAAAATTATTAGGACTGTTCAATTTACACAACACTATGGCTTAATTGAAGTAAGGCAGATACCAATAATTAAATTAAATTTTGAAAGATGCTGAACTAAACCGCTGTATCTATAACTGTCCCAGTAATAAGGAGGTGCACAGTCCTTTTCAGAGTTTATTTTGGTATCTTTGACTAACAAATATATTGCTTTCCTTTTCTTTAAAAACAGGTTTTGTAATTAGAAACAAGCTGCCCCTTTTATTACAAGATATGCATGCTTCCAAAAAATGTTATTGACCCTAAGGATAGAAAACATGCATTATTTTTGGTTATTTCCAGTGTTAACATTTTGGTCTAATCCATTTTGGATCTCTGGCAGACATTATTTCCTAAATTAGGGCACTAACAGCTTATGAGGTAGGATCACATCTCAGCGCCACATGTGATGCTAAATGAATTTAAAATCAGACTGATTTCATGACAGCATAAACTTGAATTTAACACTTAGACCAGCTCTGCATGAAAACCACAATGGCCATTGCAATTTGAAACACCAACCCAATAAAAACTCTCTCAAGGTTTCAAGTGTGTTGATGGCCTTGGATGAAGAACTTTGCAGTGGAAGGCTCCAGCGCCAGAGCAGAGCATTAAACTTCACAGAACAGTGAACTGATGACTGAGTGAAGGCTGGGGAACTGCTGCTTCACCAAAAATATACTCAGTTCAGCTGTTGCTTTTCTGCAAATAAGATTACAATCTTCAGTGTTTGCAAGCCTTTCTGCAGCCTCTGTCAAAAGATTGCGGCACTAGGAAAAAGAAATCTGTTTATGCGTTTTTTACATATAGAGAGGAAAAAAAATAATAAGGCTAACAAAACAGAATTTTTCTTGAGGTAAATTTTGCAGGGCAGATGTTCTCTGTCCTCCTTGGATTTCCTCATGACAAACAGCTTTTTAATATCACTGAAAACTGGAAAAATATCCTGTAAAACTGCAGACTACTTTCTGCAGGCCTACACTATCTCTATATTGCATATATTACATATGTCTAATATGGCAGATGGTTCATAAAGAAGCCACAACAGGGCCCTCTATAATTTTTCAATTACACACAACCATCTACTTTTACACTCATATTTGATATTGCATGTATATTATTGATTTTGTATGGTACTGGGACTAAATCTGAGCATTTTTCACCCACCAAAGCAGTCTCTGCTGATGATACAATCTAAATTTCACCTACTTAATAACTGGGACTAAATCCTCTTCTGATCCCTCCGTCTGCTGCTCTGTGGATAGCAAGAGTATAGGCTTTAGTTTTCTTTCAATAAATGTGAATTCTAGATGTGAATTCTAGAAGATTAAAAAGATCCTATTTCTGAAATTAAACAGAAAAAAAATTATTGTTGTTGGTAAATTGGTGTATTCCATAGCTTACATGCATTATAAACAGGAATTGACTCCTGTACACACACATTATGTTTTGAAACACACAGGTAATTATAACTTTAGAAACTACAGTGTGATGCATAAATGGAAGATAAAGTGCTCTTGTACAAATTCTGCCATTACTAATCCCATGGGAAATGATAGGGGTTCATAAACATTTTTACTGCCGTTGGTTATGGGCAATGAATACTGAATGGCCAAATAACAGCTACTCAAGGTCTCTCTTGCTTCTGCAAGCTGCATTTTTCTTTACTCAGCACTCACAGCAGACTTACACAAGAAGCTTGGGACTAGATGTTAATTTGAAACATTCACATTCTCAGGGTAGGCTTACTTGCAAATCCAGCTTGAACGTATGACTTTTTCTTCTAAACAGATCAAAAATCTGTGATTCTTGGCAGATTTGATTTCAACTAGGAGACAGAATTGTAAGTAGGTTTTGGGATCAGCAGAGCAATGTTTATCCTAATAAAATTGGGGATTTTTTGTACATGCTATTTCTATTGGTCCTTTCAGTCAAATGGAATATTAATTATCAAATTCAAAATAATAGTAAATAGTAAATGTTCAAATGTTTCCTCCCTTAAAAAAATGAAACCAAACCTGGGACCACACTCCCCCCAGGGGGCACCTTCCCCCCAGTAACTTCTTATAAATTCACAATATACACTGGACTAAACCAGTTGAAATTGTTTGCATATTTACCATTGTAAAATATTGGTGATCAATCATAATATAAATATGCTTCAGAAAGATTGTTAACCAGTTAATTCAGATCTCAAACATTTATTTATACATTATTGTGTATGAAAAGTTGTTCAGATAATAAATTGCCAAATACTGTACATTTTTAAATGAAGAACATGCTAATTAATAAAGATATTTCAACAGTCCTTAGAAGGATATATATTTTGAAGCTACTTCAGCAGAGGTGCTGGAATTCCTCTCTTTGTTAGTAACTTCCTGGATGTTGGTCACTTTGGACTAATGAGTAGAAGATAACTAAAAAACTCAAATCTGACAGCACAGAATTGTTTTCCAATTCATTAACATAGGATGTTAGCAACCACAGAATGAGAATATGAAGCTTCTACAATAATATTAATTTGGTCACAAGGTACATCTGCTATATACTACAGCATACATTAAACAGCAGTAGTATAGCAATTAATGTATTCAGTTAACTTTATTAGAGTTTCATTTTTTTATTAAGCAAAGGCTTAATCACATTTTTATGAACAAGTGAGAGCAATCTACTTGGTTTGATCCAGATGTTACTGTCTTTTTCTCAAAAATTGTGAAGTTTCTGCAGTTTGAGAGGAGCCACAATCTCGAAAAAATATAACAAGGAAAACAAGAGGAGAAAACTGTCTCCATTCAGTGCAGCATTGCTGACATAAGAATATTAACTTTTGCATTTCCTGACTTCCTACATTTTAACTAGGTAACTGTATGTGTGTATGAATGTAGGGCTTTATTTAATTTTGCATGCAATTTCCTAAGTTTGATGTTTTTTTAAATAAGAAGGAAAGCAAATAAAAACACAAAGCCTTCTGTTTGTGCAGTCTAATGAAGCTGATTTGGTGCTTTTGATGTGGTATTCTCTGTGTGCTGGGTAAGGCATAGAGGGATAAGTGTTTCTCAGCTGTGCAGTTTAGAAAAGTCCTCTGAACTGCCAGTGTCCTTTGGATACAGCTTGAATCCAGGATTAATAAAGTTTCTCTTTACCTGCCTTCATTCAGTTCCTCAGGAAAACTGTATATACTATAAATAATTGAGCTGCAGCTCTGAGAACATGCAAAAAAAGCATGAATCTGAAGCTGTTCACACTGGACATTCCCACAGCATTGTACACACGGCTTTTAATGATGCAGCTTCTGTAGCAGTTTCCTTGTCCCTTGAGTCTATACACAGAGAATGGCAGCAAAAGCTGGTGAAATAAATTTGGATACTCATAATATGTGTCAATGAGCAGCTGTCAAATGACAGCAGTTCTTTATTATTGATCCTCTCTGTCTTCACAGTGATGTGAACTTCTTGACCTGTGAGAGGCACTTTGTGAAAGAGGGACTGTGAGAGAGTATGTGATGTGCAAAGCCTACGCATTCAACTTCCACGCTCTGAGGGAGCACGAGGAGAATTCTGAATAGGCTACATGAAGTATGGGCTAGGGAGGTGGAAAAGTGCAGCACTTCCAGATGGTAGTCCATAATCTTTAGTGACCTCATGCACAGAAGTATTCATAAGGTTCTCCTTTTGTGCAGGCAATACTATAAGGCCAAATATAAAATACAGAATTAATCATTCATATTTTGATTTATTTTTGTCTATTAGTCTAGTTTAGGAAACAGAGTGCAATCTGATAGCTTATCACCAGAGGAGGAGGAGGTAACGTGCTGAAGAGGCCCCACTGCATAATACATTACCAGAAAGAGAGAAGCAAAATGCCATGTTTACTGATGTGTCCTGTCATATAGCAGGAAAGCATCAGAGACAGAAAGCAGTTGTAAGGAGTTCCCTATGACAAGTCACAGAAACTGCTGAAGGAGAAGGTTTGAAGATGTAAAAGCTATCCAGCTGGCTTTAGACATTGCTGAATGAGAGAAATGGCCAGCATTTTATCTCTATGCTGACTCATGGATATTGGCAAATGCTTTGTGGGAGTGACTGCAGTGATGGAAGCAGAATAACTGGCAGCACTGCCATGGTGGCATTGACACTGCTGTGGCAAGCTACTGATGCCTGGGTGGAGACCCTGGGTTTGAAAATACATCATCTAGATGGCTCCAGTATCCAAGAGTTGCGTCACTGAAGAAAATCAGAATAATCAGCAGATGGAACAGGCTGCTAAGATCAAAGCACCTCAGGTACATCTGGTTTGGCAACATAAGTGTGAATTATTTTTAGCTCAGTGGGCCCATGACACCTTGGGCCATAGAGAAGGGATGTCACCCACAGATGGCTCATGACCGAGGGGTGGTCACAACTTATCCATGGACACTCTCACAAAGGTTATCCATGAATGTGAAACATGAGCTGCAATCAAGCAGGACAAGCTGTTTGGAGGACGGTGTGTGCAGCGTAACCGTGGCAGATTGGTGTAACACACTCCCACCAACCCTCCAGGGCCAGGGCTGTGTGCTTACAGTGGTGGAAGCAGCCACTGGATGGCCAGACACAGATCCTGTGTCCCAAGTCGGTGTCCAGGACACTGCCCTGGGCCTTGAAAAGCAAGGCTTATGGTGGCATGATACTCCAGAAAAAAGAGAGACAATGGGACTCATTTCTGAAAGAACTTCATGGGCATCAGGGCTAAAGAGCATGGCATGGAGTGGATGTAACGCATTGTCTATAATGCACCAGCCTCCAAGGAAATCTACTGACACACTGGAATGTTAAAGATGAAACATGGCAATGGATGGTGGGGCCTTTAAACATAGGGAGCCACTGATCACTGCTGGGAGATGTGCTGGACATCAACCAAGAGGGGCTGAGCAACTATGCTGAGCATCATTTGTTTCTCTTGGGTTTTATTCCCTACTGTCTCTCTCTCTCTATCCTTTTCATTACTATATTATTATTACATCATCATCATCATAATCACCATTATTATCAGCTTTATTTAAATTCTTTAATTGCTATTGACCCATGGGGTTAATATTTTCTTTCCAATTCTCCTCCCTACCCCACCAGAGAGGCAGGAGAGAGTGAGTGAGTGAGTGAGTGAGTGAGTGAGTGAGTGGCTGGGTGGTATTTAGCTGCTGGCTGAGGTTAAACCATGACATAACTTCATGTAGCAAATGCTCTTCAGTTAACCTCCATGATCCATGGTAGATGTCAAGCCATGGCCCCAATGCAACCTTTTGGAGATCTGCAAGAATTACATGCAGACAAAGCATTTGCTTGCTCAGTGGTGTAACATTGCCCTTTCTTATCTGAAAAGTTGATCCAGCTGTGGGCAAGGTTTCTGACTCCACATGTTTGGCCATCCAAAATAAATATGGCATGAATTAACTCCTACTTATCTTCCAATACTGTATTTCAATATTGCATTCAGATCATCCAATATGGAATGTGCTTTGAAAATAATTTAAATGTTTCACAAGTAAGTTTCCACTCTAACAATCATATCCGGAGATCTAAAGCCTCCTTTTCTCTTGGCATGAAAAGCACTTTATTAACATTCATTAATCCCATCCTTATTTTGAAAATGTGAGAATTAGCACATGCAAATGTATTTGCAAAAAACCACAAAGTAAACTAAAGGAAGAGTAAATCACATCTGTTCCCTGGACCATCTACTCCTCACACCTCAAGTTCCCAGCAGTTAATCATAAACTGAGGAACTAGACTGAAATAACCTATAAACCCTGTTCTTTGAAACACAGTGCATTTCATAGAAATGTTGTTCAGCCTTCTCTATTCAGTAGCACTGTTTGGAATTGTTAGAGGGAGACTCAGAATCAATTTTCAGTTCTTAATAAAGTGGCTGCTAACAGTGGCCTTAGATAGGAGTACATGTTTTGATTGAAGAAGAATTTTAAAACATTTTAACCATCAGTTTAAAGTATAGACTGATATTTCACTGTTTTCTATAAAACAGTATTGCCATTTAAAACTTTTTCAATAATTTAAACCTTTGTTTGTTCCTGAGTTTGATCACTTTTATCATGAGACCTGAATGAAATTCTACCCTAGTTTTACCACTGCCTGGATAACTAGGACATACTTATGTGACTTCCATCAGAGCATAAGTCACAAAGTTTTACCTTTGGCACTGGGCTTGAACACACATCAGTGACAATTTTGCTTGTAAAATCAGATAGCTTTTCAGCTAGGAAAACCCAGAAGAATCCTAAAACTATTACTCTCTGTAAAGCTAGCCATGTAGTCTAAGGCATTCATTTCAAAACCAAATACACTTGGAAAAGATGGCAGCATATGCAGAACATCAGCATTTTGCTAAATCACTTTGTTTGCCAAATCATGTCCTTCTCTGGAGGACTGCCATCCAAACCTGGAGGATGCAAAAAGCAAAGGATTCATGCTTTTTAAAGAATGGCAAAATGTTGTCAGATCATAAGATATATGAAAAAATACTACCAGCTGCTCAGTTCACTGAAACATTCTGAGAGAGTGTAGTGCAGATGAGAGGGCAGAAATTGGCTTAAGATCAGGAAATATCTTGTACTGGAACAACCAGCCAACATGCAAGAAAGAGCCTACAAAAACTGTAGGATTAATTATGTAATATACATATGTTTCCTATAAACTTGACTTTCAAATTCAGAATAATTTACAATAATTAAAAGCATTCTCCAACTCAGGTCAAGACATCAGAGTTGTTGAAATATTGGTAACAACTGGTGCCTGGTATATTTTCTTTGACCTTTTCTGCTACTGGAATTTACATTTTTTCTTTTTTTAATTTTTTTTTTTTTTTTTACAAAAATGGAAGGATAGGCAAGTCTTCAGGAAGAACAAAAAAAAGTTAGGGGAAAAACCACTAAGTTTTTCAAAATTCTACACCATTTCTTTATATCTCCACATCACACCTATAATTTGATTGAATTTTAGCATAGTGTTGACTCCTATTCTCTTAATTGCATGCAGCTATTGAATGAAAAGTGACAACAGAACATGATTTATATATGACATAAGAGAACAAGGTTTTATTCTGCTTCTGTTTCTGCTATTTGAAGGAATAAGCTTTTAGGGTGCCAAAATTATTGCTAGCCTTGTTAACTACTTTGGAAGCAAAATAGTTGACATAAGGATAGCCAAATCTGTTCTTTTATGAAAGTGTAATAAGACAGAAAATCATTTCATTGTCAGATAATGCTTCAGTTTATACGACACAATTAGATTTGCAATAAACTACAAACAGATTTGATAATGTCACTTCCAACAATAATCCTGGAAGAAGCAATAGTGTAGCATTCAGCTCCCTGACACCAACGAGCTGGAAGCAACCTGCCAGGGAGCAGCTGATTACCCCATCCGGAGTTACATGTATGAAACTGAAAACAGACTTTGACAGGCTATGGATCATATTTTTTTTAATTTGTCTCCCAAGTACATAACAAGTTTAGCTCTTGTCTACATGCATTAATATTCCAAACACTCGGCTCATTAGTCTAATCAAGGGATGGGAAGACCACACAAATGTATGGATTGTTCAGCAAGCCTGACCCGCTCATTCACACACATGTAATAGCCCTGCCATTCACTCATGCATAGAAAGGATCACAAAGCAAACAATGCCGTGCTCACTCATTCACTTAATTAGTTAGTCACTGTTTCACTCACTTGGTTGACTCAGTCCTTCTTAGTTACAGCCTTAGAATCTCATCTCACTTTCCCAGTGAGTAATGCCAATTAAAATTCACTTAAGGCCCACATAGATTGAGAAAATCAGAATTACACCCTCAGTCTGACAGATACTAAACTTCATGAAGCAATCCTTCAGTGTGACTTGGAGTATTTTAAGATCTTCAGCAGAAATTTAGTGCAGCACAGGCCTTGCTTAGTCTTCTCCTTTTCTCATCTTTAACTCTCTTGCTTTGAAAGCAAAAGATGGGTTTCTGCCCTCAGTATTATTTAAGCACTATTGAGAGCAAAATCTGACTTTTAAAATGTAAATTATAGACAAGGTTTCAACACTTATGTAGTTGTCAGCCATCTATCCTTCAAAAAACATTTCCCAACATCAGTCTGCATAGACACTCAGCTATTTCAGAATTTTCTTGGCTAAGGTCCAGTTCCTTTAATTTCTCTTAATTGTATGTTTCATACTCATCATGAAGGCTTCAGAGAGGAAAGTGATATGTAACATTTCTAAATTGTTAAACCAATGACCTTTTTTGTTCTATGATACAAGATGGATACAAATTCAAATTGGTCATTCTTTTCATTAGATATCTACCCAGCATTTTCAGCTGACACATAAAATGTAATGTTGTCTGTCAGTCTCCTGACCAAGTATTGCATCACTGCATGACAGAGTTTAATGTACAGGTCTGTCTGTATTTGTACATGCATATAAATCACTGCAGTGCTGATCCTTTCATAAAGCATGGTCATAAAGCATGAAAAGCTTATTGTCCTCTGATTCTAGAAATAGATTATTTTGCTAGTAACAGCTTTCTCAGACCAGCAGCACAGTATACTTTTTTTACCTTTTTGATCTTCAGAGATGTCTATATTATAAAGAACTGCATATTTGGCAAAAAATTATTTAGAAATAATTAGAAATCCTTATACCTAGGAAGTAAACTCACTGACACAATGTTACAATAGTGAATGGGTCTGGGTAATCCCTTTTCTAAATTTGCATTGATTTGTGGAGGTTTTTATCAAGGGCTAGGACTGGAAAAGAAAAAGCCTGGGGTACAAATGTGATAGATATTATGTACTTTGTACATCTCCATAAACTATTGTGAACATTTTATTTTTATGAATTGCATTATTTTACTTAATGGGTGAAGGAGTATCATTTTCTTTTTACTTTCACTGTAAAGTCTTTACAGTGAAAGTAAAAAGATACATCTTCTTATACTGATTTTTGATGATATAACTTACCATTCCTGGCTAGATTTAACAGTTTATCAAATCCACTTTCAGACTGTAGGCATTCCTAGTTTTCTACCATAAAGACATTCAGTTTTTCATTCAGTTTAATCAAGTCTATGTTGATAAACATTATTTTCATGTTTACATTTATGAATTTACCAATCTTGAATATGTCAGATCTTACACGTATATACATAATATAATATACATGATTTCAAAACAGGCATGTAGGTTTGCATGAGTGCAAACGCCTGCTACTATTTTAGATGTCAGGATAGTGCAATTCTAGGACAGAACAGAACGGGACAGTACCTTTACAAAGAAGGAGCTGAAAGCAGATGTGACATAAATATCAAAGAGAAAACGAGGAGGGGTAAATGATTTCACAACTGCATTTGCTTTTGCAAACAGTCTGACTTATCTCTACATGTATGTTGCACGTGGCTGTCAGAAGAAGTACATTCTGCAGCCAAACATGAAGATTTGATTCTAGCCAGTGAACTCAGTCCATCTGCTAGGGTAATTCAGACACTGCCTCTGGAGAACTTGGACATATCAGAAACACAATATTCAAATAGAGCTCAGGCTTTTAATCTCGGATTTGGCCTGATGGGAGACCATCGTCCATCAACACTTATTGAATACCCACTTGAACCTTTAAATTTGCAGCAAAATTCTCCCTTGTGAATGGCACACTCAGCAGTATCATACAGCTACACTGCCAAAACCACCTGGAAATGGGGCCAGGGCTTTGCAATTTAAGTTCTCAGGCATATGTCTTTGTGGCAATTTTGTGATATTATACCATTTAGGCCTTTAAGTGGTTTGAATATAAGAGTAAATGCAGGTCAGGTAAGGAATAAAAAAGAAAAGGAAAATGCAAGCAGAAAAGAAAATAAAAGGAAGAGAAAGTATTTTCCTCACACAACTTAATCAGCTCCTCTGACCACAAAATAATCAGAAGTAGATTATTTGAGGTGAAAGAATTTCCTACAGATAGTCTTAAAACATTTCCAGTTGAAGGCAGGGGAAGTCAATTAATCCCTTTCACAAACTGAAATGGATGATCACATGCAATAAACTTCATCTCTGCGTGTTAGAAAAGTTAACGGGAAATCACTTATGCTGCTCAAGTTGTTGCATAAAAACAACAATGGAGCTTTCCTTTCAGCAAAATTTCTCTTTAGCCAAAAGGATACTGTCTTGCATTTAATATAGAACCATAGTTTGTGTCAGCTGTTTGTATCACTCTTACTCCCACTTTTGTCTTCCGTCCCCTGTAAAACCTTGAACACAGTATGACAGAGCTGAGGTGGCGAAGCATAGTGAAAACACTTATACCCAGTAAAAAATGTATTACATACCTTTACCATGACACACAAGGCAAACACTCAGTGAAAGGACAGGTAGCTTTCTGTTACTTGGGGATGTGTGGGAGGGGTGTGTGTGTGCTACTGGTGCATTTGCAGAGCTAGGAACCAGCTGCATGCACTACCATTCACAGCATCAGATGCAGGCAGCCCGTAAATGGCACAGAAATCTGTGCATTTTCCTCTAATAGTGCTGCATCAAATCCTGGCTCTGTTTAGCAAGGTACTCCCTGTTACACCATTTTTAAATGCATGCAGACTGTTTAATTGTCATTGTTAGACAATATGGCCACACTTGCCACAAACATGTTTGGCACTGAGAACCTCTCCTTTGGTTGGGTGAGTTTCCAGGTACTGGCTCTTGTGAAAAGTGCATCAATTGGATTGGCAGTCACTCCTTTAGTTGCACAGCAGGCAAAGAGTCCACAGCATGAGTAACCTCTGCTAGCAGGGACCCTTAGAGCATGGTGTGGTGCTTCTTTCGGGGGCCTGCCTTTGGCAGTGGGTCTGTGCTGCTGTCCTTTCCAGGCCCCAGGCCCTGTGCCTTCGGGCCACAGCACCCTACTTTTCCAGGAAGGACTTTTCCACAGCACCATTGCTGAGACATGGCAGCCCTGACAGACACTGTTGTATATGTCATATCTTGCAATGACTCGTCTCCTCCTCATTTAGCCTAATGAGCACCATACCCACAGTTATGTTGGCCTATTTTCTGATTATTAAATTCAATTCTGCAGAGAAGCATATGGCAAATGGGTAAAAAAAAGAGGTCAGAAAGGATGTGCAAAACCGTTCATAAGGCTGCATTTCTTTCAGGGAAATTGGTCGATAAGTACCAGTAAGATATTAATGTAAAACATTTAAAAACATAGCTGATCTTAAAGTGGCTAGTTACAAAACACAGTCCTTAATTGCTTGCTAAAAGTTAATATAAACTCCCTGCTTTTTTATAATAATGTTAGAAGAGGTCGATACTTTAAAAAGGTCTCTGATATGCCATTTTATGATATGCCACTTTATATGCTCATTTCTGTATAATCATTGCTGTGCACAAGAGATAAATGCTATTACAGATTTAGACTCTACTTACTTTAGATTTTAGATTGTACTTACATTTCCATGTATGTAAATATTTTGTTAAACCTCATTAAATTCACATGGGCCAAAATGCAGAATTTCAGGCACACAACAAGCTGGGGTCTCTAGAAAAGTACAAGGTTAGGAAAACACAAAGAAACAAAGATCACGCTCCTAAACGTTCTACGGGATGAAACACTACTTGCAGCGCTACCGGCTTTGATTGTAGGGGTAGGTGTAACCAGGACAGGGTGTGCATCCTCCTTCCCTCCCCTCCAGCGAGCAAGGGAGCTCAGACACGAGCAGGCTGAAGCTCTGGGGTCTGTGTGACCGATCCGTGGAGCCGCCAGCCCGCGGCACGGAGAGGCAGCCCGAAGCTGCTCGCAGCTTTGTTACGCTGCCATTCGGGAGCACAAAGGAAAGCGACGCTGCCATCATCAAGTCACCAGCTTATCTACAAGAATTACACATGCGGCTACCGGCGTGTCTGCTCCGAGCTGCCGGTGCTGGGGGCAGCCTCGCTGTGCCTCTCCTGAAAAAGAAATTGGTGGGCAAGGGGAAAACTGGCCCACATCTCTGGTTATTCCAGGCCAAGGTAGTTCCCAGAGAGGTCTTGCTTGGTTCCTCCAGCCTGATGGAAAAAACCCCATATGATTCCGACTACAAGGAAATCTTAGGATAATAGTGCATGAAGAATAATCTATGCTTCGGAAATACCACCTTACTTGAGATATTAAAAATATCTAAAATAAACCGCTTAACTGTTAATTTTGCTTTGTAGCCAAATTTTGTTTGTAGCTTTTTTTTCCTGGTCTCAAATGTCACTCCTTAAAGGGGGAAAAGAGGCACATAAGTATTCCCCCCAGAAGCAGTCATAGTTAGGAGCATCCTCTGATGCTGTCAAACAGGTTTTTTTTATGTCTAATTGATGCTGGTGATTTAGCACTGACAAATCCTTATTCTACTATTTTAGTCATACATACAATATGAACGAACATGTTACATTCATGTGTTAGAACATAGAAAAAGCTCTTCTACAGTGTGTTAGCTATAAAAAAAGTGCAAATGCTTTCAACAGTTCCAGAAGGGTCTAAAACTAATACTTTTTTCTTGATCCTGGTTTTATTTCCTTGTCTTGTAACACATGAATATTTCTTCAATGTTAGCTACTTTTCTCAAAAGCACTGTTCCATGCTGCCACCAGAATTCACTCCTTTGAGAAGGACCCCTCAAAATACCAGGTTTTGTAATTCTTTCAAAAACTGTTGCACTATTTTTGCCTAAAGATCCAATCTGAATGTCTCTGTGTAACAAAGATCCTTGTTCAAATAGTTGCTCTTTAATCCCAGAAATACAGCAGAAACAGAAAACTACTTGGCTGGTTTACTCTGTGAAAACAGAAAGTCTGTGAGGAGCTCGTTGCAACGTTATCCTGTGTAGAGAATCAAACTCTTACTAAAATTCTCCAGGATGTTTGAGGCAGCCTGAACTATGGATCAGGAAATCAGCACCTCATGGAATTTCTTGACAGGAGTTCATCGCTTCAAGAGCCTCGAATGGAGCCTTGGTGGAGAGGTTGTTTTGTACAGTGCAAAGGAGAAAGAGTAACTCAGTTCAAAACATGTACGGTTTTCTAGTGAGCATCAGTTTCAGGTGTGAATAATCTCCTGTGCAAGAGAGGAAAAGGATGTGATCAGTGCTGAGGTTTAGTTCACAGGGTAGGTTCTGTGATGCAGATCTTTCTACCTTGTGGCTGAGTGTACCTGTTACATTAAGTTACCTCACCCTTATCTAGCAATTGTTATTTTTCTGGTTGTCCAAAACCAGATCTTATGAAATGCAACTTGAAGGGTCAAAATAAATTACAAAACCTAAATTGTGAAGGGACTGGGTAGCCATTTTGGTGGTGGCAGCCATCTTGGGGCAGAATAGATTCAAACTAGCTGAATTTCCAGAAATGACTAATATTTTTCAAATTAATATTTTTGTCAATTGTCAGCCACTCCATTAGAATTACAGGAAGGTTATAGCTATCTACCACGATATGACTTGTAACTGTAGCAGGAAATAATTTCTGCTGTATGTTTTTTGCTTGTAACTCATGAAACCCCAGAGATTAAAAAAAAAGAAAAAAAAAAGAAGAGCTACTATTAGAAACTCCTTTTCAAGGCCATGAGGTAAATCAAGAACATACCATGTAAGAATGCCCACACTTGAGACCTCACTCCAAGTTTAATACACACTGAAGTCTGGAAATTTTAAGCACTTTCACATAGAAAGAGACTATTTCCCTGCAAGAGATTTTTATAACTTAGGACCTCAATACAGTGGCCACTGCTCATTTTTTGGACTTCGACCCTGAAGAAGCACTAAGGTAACGCTAGGAAGCACAAGGAAGAGGGAAGCTGATATTTGGTGAGGAAGGATGACGGAGACAAGGATGTGTGGATTGCTCCAGCGCACATCGGAATTGGCACTCGATGTGGGACGCATGGGAAAGGGATCTGGTCTCAAGGGAGCTGGAGAGTATAATTAGAAGTTATCCTAGCAATTTTATTTTTCCCTGCTGAAGCCGAGTAAAAGCTGGAGCGACCAGAGAGCAGGACAACAGCAGAGTAAAGATGCACGAACCCTCAAGGTTTAAATACAACCTCGGCAACAAGAGTGATGAGCACGGCTCGTGGATTAGAAACGAGGGAAAACGACAGCAACTTTAGAGGCTGGACACAGCACGCAGCGAGCAACAGGCTGCGAGCCCGATGCGGAGGGAGCACTTTGCTGCTGGGATTGATGACATCCCCCACGCCAGGGGGAAACCGCGCTGGATGCGGAGCGGCGAGGCAGAGGAAGCCGCCGGAGGATGCCCTGAAGGAGGGCTGGCGGCGGTGAAGTTTGGGCGAGCAAAGGTCACACAGGCGAGGCAGCAGCGCTGCGAAGTGACTCAGCCGGCAGAGACATCCGCCGGGAGCGGCGGGGCTGCCCCGCGGGCGTGGGCTGTGCCCAGCCTCCGGGGCTGATACATCCTCGTCCTCCCGACGTGTCACATCTGTGAGCCACGCAAGCCCACGTCGTGATTTGGCAGCGTGGGCGCGTTTGTGATTTATTTCCTCCGCGAGAGACTTGTCTTAGTCAGAACCCCCTTACAGTGGCCGCCGCTCGTTTCTGCCCCTGAAGATGCGCTGAGGCAGCCACTAGGAAGAGGGGAGGTGATATCTGGTAAGGAAGGATGGATGACGGCACTTGTGGAAGTGAGGGTACGGCTCCAGCGTATCTCGGAAGTGGCACGGGATGCGGTCACAAGGGAAGGGCTAAGTACCCGCCACGAAAACTTATCTTGGCAATTGCATTTTTCCCCGCGGAGGGTGGGGAAAGGCTGGAGTGACCTCCGGCGGCTGAGCTCCCGCGCCGGGGCAGCAACAGGCGGAGCGGCGGCGGGCACGGAGGGCCCGCTCCGGACATTCCCGCCCCCCGGGACCGTTAGGGCCGTTACGCCTCTCCCGCTCTCGGACCGATTCAAACTCGGCAGCGGCGCCGAGCGGGAACGGGAGCGCGGCCCCTCCCGGTGCCCGCCAATCCTCTCGCCTGCCTCCCCGCGCTGTCCCCTCCCTCTGCCCCTCTCCACGTGAGGGGACCGGAGGGTTTCGGAGCCTCCCCGGCGCGGCGCGGCCCCGGGCCCGGCCCCGCCGCGCGGCGCGAGGGGGGCGGGCGCGGGGGGAGCGCGAGCCCCCCGTCCCCCCGCGCGGGCAGCGCGAGAACAAAGAGTTCTCCCCACCCCTCCCTGGCCCCCCCCGCACGTGGGGAGCGAGGCCGCGCCCCCGCCCCGCCCCCCGCCGCGCCCGATTGGCCCGGCGGAGCCCCGGCCGCGTCCGTCCGGCCAATGGGGGCGGCGCTCGGCGCTCGCCAATGAGCGCGATGGCGATTGGGCCGGCGTGTTTGGCGCTCGGTCCGGGAGGGTGAATCCGGCAGCCGGAGGCGGAGGGAGGCAGAGCGGGAGCGCCGAGCGGAGCTGGCGGCGGCACCGGCGGGAGCGGCGGCGGCGCGGAGCCGGGGAGGCGGGGGGGCGGGTGAGTGAGCGGGCGAGCGAGCGACACCTCGCGGGCTTGAGGCGGCGGCGGCGCCGGGAGCGGCTATTTATACCCGGGTCCTTTGTCATGGGGGAGGGGAGGAGGGGAGGGGGCGGCAGGGAGGAAGGGAGGGGAGGATGGGGGCGGCGGCGGCGGCTCCCGGGGAGCAGCCGCGTCCCCTTCCCGCGGGGCGCCGGCGGGCAGACACGCGGGCTCCCGGCCGGTGACAGCTGGAGGGGGGAGACATGGAGTCTGGAGTGCCCTTTGTCTAAGTTGGCTCCGTCCAGCCCGGCCGGCGGCTCCGATCCCCGCCCGGCGGGGCGCACACCGGGGCTGGGGGCGAGCTCGCCGTCGCTTCTCCGAAGGGCGGGGGGTGGCGGGCGGGAGGCAGAACGGGGGGCAGACCCGGCGGCGATTCCCTTCCCCTCGTCTCCGCTCCAGCCGGCGGCACGCGGCGGCGGCGGCTCCGGCGCGGGCAGAGGGAGGTGTGCGTGTGTGTGTGTGTGAAATGAGGGGAGATCCGTGTGCCCGCCGTGGGCAGCGCGGCACGCAGCTCGTCCCTCTCCTCCCGGGAGGAGGGAGGCTGGGACAGGTCCGCCCGGGCTCCCGGAAGCCGGGCCGGCCGGGCGGGGAGGCTGAGCGCGCCCCGGGCGGGCCGGCGGCGCTGGGCTGGGCTGGGGGCTCCCGCCTCGGCTGTGGGGCGCCCCGGGCTCGGCAGGGGCCGGGGGGAAGCTCAGTCTGGCGGCGGCTCCGGCCAACTTGGCGGTCGTGCAGAACGCCGTGCGATCCCGGTCTTCCCGAGCGCCGCGAGAAAGTTCATCAATAGCTGGAAATTGTGGGGCTTTGGGTCCCGTAGCGCCAAGCACGGCGATACGGAGCGCTGTTTAAAGCTAGGGTGTCTGGGGAGGCGCGAAGGACAGTACCGGGCTGAGCCGTCCGTGAGCAGCGAATGTGTGGTTGGATAAAAAAATCGGTGTGTTGTGGCATCATGCACGTGTATTTAACATTACCAGGTCTTCGTGGTGATTCCAAAATTGTTATTCATGCACCAAAGAAAGGCAGCGTGTGCACAAATGTGCGGCAGGAATGGGACAACAGACTTGTACATTGCTCGAGATACTTATTTCTAACTTACAAAGCACCATACTGATTTTATTGGAGCAAGAGAAAAGTTTTTCATTTTTAAAGCTGGAAGTTCAGATTCTTGTTCTCTCTGATGAGAAGCATTTAACAGTTTGGAGAAGCTACTTTAGTTGTAGCAGGATGGGTTTGTCTTTGCTTAAGTCTAGCAACTCCAGTTTCAGCTATTGTGAGTTTGGTTCTTACTAATACAGATTTCAGTGAAGAGTTTTTACCAGCACGTTTAGTGTAATTTTCACATCTAAGTGGGGATTTTTCTCAAAGATAGGTTAGTATTTTTTTAGGGCTGGCACATTCAGATTCTTTATCCAATTAATAAAAATGTGAAGGTCATTCTTTGTCCCCAATGTCTATATCAAATTGAGAGTCTGGGGAATGTTTTTTTTGTGGCAACAATAAAGCATCTGCAGAAGGGTGAGTATTACTTGTAAATAGTATAGTAGAACTAGTCTCACTAGTGATTATTAAAATGTGAATATTTGAAAGCTACTAAGTCTTTCAGAAAACACACTGCCAGTATTTTAGGAGATGTGGCTCAAAAGTTTTCTGTGATGCGTTGAATGTTTTTAAGAGCTAGTACTTTACAAAGTACTGGATAAAAAAAGTCACATTTCTTGTTCAGGAGTTTCCTTTACAAGAAAAAAAAAAAAGGAAAAATATTTTTTTCCTTCCTCCACCTCCATGAGAAATGAAAGTAACAATTAAAGTTAAACAACCTGTGCAAAAATCTGTGACAGTCGAATGTTCCGTGAGATGCCAACTGCTGTTTTTGTCTGGAACTTTGGAAGGATTTAAGACTTTAAGTTAGAAGAAAAATTGGGAAAAACTTTCAGGTTCTTTCAGAGATTTTTTTAATATGTAATTCACCTTGAAAAGTGGCAGACACTGGAAATCTGCACCTTCAAATAGTCAGAGAATGTCACCTCTCAGTTTAAAATGAGCTGAAGTGGTATGTGTAAGCTTAGGCCAGAGACTTGAAATTCAAGCTCAACTTTTTTCCCCCCTGCTGTGTTTTTTTCCTTTCTTCCTAAAACTGCCTACAAGCTGAAATATGGTGATTTCTTTGAAGACATGCTTTCAAATTGGTTTGTGTTTGTTCTGTAACACTGCAACCTTCATGGGTGAGATGTAAATGTTCCTGTGCTCCTTTTTACCTGCAAGGAGACTTTGGCTTAGGGAGAAGGGAATTTTTGTAGTGTATTAATTGTGTGCATGGGCTGTATTAGATATGGAGAGAGTGCAAACCCCCTTCTGTAAAGAGGCTTATGTCAGAATAAACTACATCTAGAATCCAGTGCAGGCCACCAGCTCCCAGGAAAGCTGGTGCCCTCTAAAATTCCTCTTGCAATTAGTCAAAAGAAGTGTTCTGTCTCATTCGTGAGACAGTTCAGCTTCTGTAGCTGTAGAGATCATGGATGCCTTTTAGTAAGTTCACAGCTGTACTGGTAAAACTGAATAGCAATTTTAGATGATGGTTCTATATTCATGTGATTGAACAGTGAGAGTTGTTTTTAAAAATGGCTGCAATCCTGACAGAAGGCACATTTAATAAATATCTGCTTTTCGTTTTGTTTGAGGATAAGTGCTGTGGAAAAACTGTAGTGTTGTCTGTAATCTGGAAGTTCTGTAATTTTTCTGTTAATACTTACAGATGCATCTTAGGTGACTTGAGGAAAAGTATCTGTGAAGCTTTAGGGGGAATAACGTTTTCCCCAGCAGGGATGCTGAAAAATCTCAGGAACAGAACCAGAACCTGGCCTTTGCTAAGCAAGGAAGTTCACTGAGTCGATAAAGTAATTTTGGCAGTATTACTTATCCAAGCAAAATTCACTTTACCCGAACCTGATATTTTAAAGAGTGAAGGAAATGCATATGGTAAATACAATTCTTAATGATTTGATGGAGGCGTTTGCATAACACTTACATTAACAAATGAGACCACTGTTATCAGGAGCTGTAGGACAGTAACAGGAGGTTTATTTTAAAGTTGAAGCTGCTTCCAGCCTTCTGTTCCTTCCGTCAGCAAGGTCCATGGAGAGCTGTGCTGGGCCTGTTGAGGTGGTGTCTGATTGAAGACAGCATCTGTAAATGTATCTCTCTATAAATGTATCTACACATTTAACACCTAAGTGTATGACTTGTACAACTGTTCTGGAGTGGCTAAGTCAGTCTTTAAATGCATGAATTACTCCTGCACTGACATAGTTTAAGGAATCATTTTAGTTAAAGTAGCTCTATGTCTGCGAGGAGAACAGTGAGGCAAACTAAAATCTTGTATAAAATGTACCCAAACCAGCAAAACCTTGTATGAATTGTATGCAGAAAAGAGAGGGGTGCTTCACAGGGGAATGGTGACAACACTTGTTACAAGTTAGTCAAAAGCTCAGGTTTATTTTTTAGCTGAGTATATGCCCAAGGGTTTTGTTGAGCTAAAGATTAAAAGGAAAACAATGTACAGAATTACTAAGCAGGTATTCTATCTGTTCTCACAGAGATCAGTTAAAGACTTTGGGATGATAGTGTGTAGGTCTATTTATGGATGAGGTAAAACTAAAAATAAAATTTATTGAGAGACGGTTCTATTGTGCTCCAAGCAAGAAACAGGGAAGTTTTAGAAAACATGCTGCTTTCTGTAACTGATAGTAATAGGCAGTTTGGTTATACACGTAGATTTCCACTAAGATTGAGTCAGGCTGTGGACTTGGTTCTGAATTAAAAGGTAAAGTAACACTACTAAACTTGAGGCAACTATTAAGAAGAAGAGTGAAAGGTGTAATTTGCATATAAAATTGACAAATTAAGCTTTCTTAAAAATACTAAAAAATAAAGGAATTAAAAAATATATAATTATTTAGCCGCAGGTTTGTAAATTGATTGCAATTTTAAAATATTGGGAGAGAAGAGGATGTCTATTAATGTCCTTGCTGTGTCCACAAAAAAAAACCCAATAACCAAACAACACTCACCGTCAAATTAGTGTGGGTCATGCTCTTATTTAAGAAAGCTTTTGACTACCTGGCTGAAGCTTGGACATAAGATTTTTCGTTTATTGTGCCTCTGCTCTGTTTGTAAAAACTGCTGTTGACTTGGCATGATTTATAATGCATTCTCTGCTTCCTATCTAGTGGTAAAATCAGTAGTACTCTTAAAGTAAGAAGGCCATTTGGACATTTAGATACATACTGTGCGTGATCTGAATGCTGTGGATAAAAATAACAGTGTAACGATGTGAGGGGATCAGCACAGTGTTGTCATTTGCTTGAAAATGTGATGTAGTACTTCCAAAGCTTCTAATTGGGGTATATATATGTGATTTCATTAGCAAATGAGGTAAAACTGGTGTCTTACTGTGTGCAAATAAAGACTTCCTTGATACACAATTACAGAATACTCCAGAATTTGCTATTAGTTTTCTTTTTTTGTATATACATATGGTACCTGCTTGAATAACATTGTGTGTGTAATTATGCCAGCAAAGTAGTACAAATTGCAGTTCACATCCTAGGCCTTTTTGGATATGAACTGAAAATAAATCTTTACAGGAGGGTATGATTTCATTATATTTTTAAATTGTTTTTTGATCTAGAACCAGGCCTATTTCCCTTGTCAGTTATTTGTTGTATCTGGCTCCTTTCCATTCTGCCTTTTACATGGTTAGTTCAGTTTTTCCTGCCATGCATTCTCTATTCACAGCCTGCATGTTCGGTTTAAATCCCAAAGCTATCAGATGTAATTTAAAGAAACAAAGTATTTGAAAGGAAGGAAACTCAAATCTTATAACTCATATATAATTTTAATTTTTTTAAAATGTGTGCTGGTTTCCTTTCTGTGTTTCTTAGCATGAGTGGATCTGGCAAACTTTATATTTTTGGTGTGTAGTCTGATTTCGTTTTTACTAATAAGCAAAAATTCTAGAGCTGGAATTAATTTTGCTGCTTCTGTAAGAAGTCGTATGGATGTGTGTTACAGAGACTTGATTTACCTGTGGAACTGTACCATGGCAAATTAAAGGATTGAAGTCGGTATTGTTGTCTCTTTTTTAGTGTTACAGTATATAACCAGGACAGTGTAAATTGTGTCCTTTGTGATAACTTCTTCCTGTTGTATGGCCACTAGTTTGTGCCACGTTTCTAGTGAGTATTTATTACCAGTCTGTTTAGTGCAAAGCTAAATCCAGTAAGTACTGGAGGAAGAGGTCGACAGACATTGTTTTATTCTTAACCTAGTTTAACTATTCATGGTGGTTAAACTAGGTTAAGAATAAAACAATGTATGTACATGGTTGCTTTGAAGTGGGGAGATATAAGGTCCCAAGACCTTAGTTAGTATTTGCAGTTCTCTTCCACAGCCTAAGGGAGATGTTTTCTTTTTCACTGAAGGGTGGTGGAGGTTTTGGGGGTTGCATGTTGGGTTTTCTTCCTTTTACCTTTTTTCTGTGTTTTTTTCCAAGATAAACTGTTTCTAATTCATTTTCTGTTTTAAGTCAAGCTTCTGGAAAAGTAGTATCTGTGGGTTTTTTTCCTTTTTAAGCAACATCTAATATAATGTGCAGGTGGATTTATTGCTGTATACCTTACAGAATAAGAATGCCATACATTAAACCCAGTTATTTTGGGAAATTTTAAATTATTGTTTTTAAAATAACTCTTACGGTTACTTTCATCATTTGAAGCTCGTTTTGGAATTATATAGGCAAATAGCAAATACTAGTTCAGCTTCAATTTGCCAGACTGCTCTACAGTAAATTCTGTGTACGTGGAAGTTTAATGTCTTTCAAAGTTAAGCTTTTAGGCTATTTGCCTAAACAGGGAAGGAGTATGGAATAACTATTGAACCCGAATTGTTGTGCATCAGGGTTTTTCCTGTGGTGTGTGCGTGTTGCTTTTGCAAGTATGGGTTGAACAGAAGAACCTGTGGGTATTTTAGTTTATAGAGTACAAAAGGTGTGTCCACAAAACAAGTTCAGGTGGAATAGACTATGCTCTTCAAATTCTCATCATAAATTATTTTGCCTGTGGAGACATGTCTTAAGTGTTCCTAGCAAGTGTTACTTTTTCTGCCAGATTTATCCAGGATATCAAAAAGCTAAATTTTTAAGAGTTGGAGGTGTTAGGCAACAGAGGTTAATTGGAATGTGTGTGGGAGTCATCTAACTCCTCTGGGTGTCTGTGAATGAGTGTGAAAAGAGAAATTCTGGAGGTATGCATTTGAGCAACTCAAAGGTGAAGCTCAAGTTTTATACATAAAAACTCTTTCTCCTGACAAATAGCCAGGCTTGGTTTGCTGTGAGGAACGTGGGGTGGTTTTAATTGTGACTTGTAAAAAATATGATCAAATTTGGGCTTGAAACTTTTTGTTGCTGCGGTGCTGCTTGGAGTTGTAAAATGTTTTATTTGTTTTTTGGGCCAAATAATCTTACTCATCCATGCAAATGTTAGAAATATTTATAGATGCAGATATCCAAGTGAAAAGCAAGTAGTTGCATTACCTGGTGCATGGTGTAAGGCTCACGTTGCCCAAAGTGAAGTGAGATATCTTACTGCCAATTTGGTTCAGTCTTTAATATAAAATATTTGGTTATGGTCTCCCTGTTTTCTCTTTCCCCTCCCCCCACCCGAGTGGACAAGTACTTGAACTTCTTGTTTTTATTTCCAAACCGGTATTTTTCTAAAAGTATCAAATGTTGAAATACGCTGGAAGAAAGTGGTAATGGAGGGAATTCAGAAGTTTTTTTCTTTTAAATGGGTTATTCTTACTCTTTAAGTGGTATTCAGTAATGATTTAATGTCTGTTTTTACTTCTCTAAATCCTGAAGTGGGGACACAGAAAGATTTTTTTGAAGGGAAGAATAGCTTTGAAAGTTGCAGGCTTGCTTATACAGATAGAACACTCCAGTACGGATTTATGCTTTTCTTTTAAGGACTATCTGAAAACAAATTATGTTCTGTTACTTTTTGTATTCTGCTGTTGGATTTATTTAGGGAAATGTATTGAAAAACTAATTATTTGTATTGAAATCTTGTTTTCTTATAAACAGACATAACATTTTTGTTTTTCTTTACTGAAGAGAATGAAACTGGGAAGAATCCATACCAGCATTTCTTAAAGAGTAAATGTTCTAAATGAAGAACTCCCACAAAATGAGATAATGTCAAAATAAATCTGAAGGCAGTGTGCTATTTGGAAAAAGAAGTCATCAAATTGATGCTCTTCTTCCTTGTCTCAGAGAAAATCTGAAATAAGCTTGATTTCTAGACCAGTGCTGTTGTGGGATCTTGCTCAGGCACTTCATGTTTAGTCAACCTATAATTAGTTACAAAAACTTTCAAAATTGTTGGGGGTTTTGTCACGATCAGATGAGTTCTTGTGGGTTTTCTTAATGATTGTTATTTGAATTTCTGAAGCAGATTGTTTAAGATTATTTTGTATGTTAAGGAACATGAATTTGATTATTTTCTGAAATGCTTCTGGAAGATCAAGAGTTACTTGTAAACTCTGAGCTGCAAAGTTTTTAACATGCTGGCAGATAGAGTAAGGGGTGTTGAATACTGGCAGTTGCTTTGCTTTATTAGTTTTCTAATGCAGAAAAATAGAAGATTCTCAGTTAAAAAGAGCAAGAAGATAAATTAAGATTTTTCATGTTTTTCCAGGAAGCAATAGGGAGTGAAGGACCATTTCTTTCTATTTAATATCCAAGAGCTTATTGACGCTTCATTCTTTCCTTTCTTTCTTCCTTGTCTGAAGGAGTTTTTAGTATCTGCCTGGTCAGTATATAGTAATGACAGAAACTCCTGAGAGGATTTTAATGCAACATAGTGTTAAACTGTGTTAGGGGAGAAAGCAGGAAACAAAATGCTGTAGCAGGCAAACTAACATTTATAATTAAAAAAAAATCAGATGGGGAGCATCACTGAGGAAAATGTGAATTCTGTGAGCCCTCGAGCTGACATGTTTCCCTCCTGTCTTGTGTGTCAGTAAAACTGAACTACTCTGATTTAATAGGTGAGGAGAGCACTTACAAAAATAAGTGGTATGAACTGAGCACATCCAGAAACTGATCTGCAGACGTAGGCATTTAGTACTGTCACAAGGAGCTGAAAATTGGAAGGCCTAAGGCCATGGCTCAGTGTCCTTAGGTGGGGCCAGAATGGCTGGATGCTCACTTTCTGCAGTCAAAAGCAGCAAGATATTTTCAGCCAGAGAACTTTCTTGCCTCTGTCAATGGCTGCAAAAACGCTCCTGCTGTCAGGAGGGAAATGATAGCACAGGTGCAAGTAAAAGGGCTTCTTTTTGTAGCAATGCCAGCATAAAGTAGGGGTGATGCTTGAAAGTCAAAGCTGGCAGGTTTTGTCTGATATGTTTGGGCAGTAATGAGGAGCTGTGTTTGGAGAGATTACTTCAACTGTTAAAAACAGACTGGAAAGAGTAATTGGTGAAGGAAAGTATGTGTTATGATCTAGGCAAGCCTAAGTCAGGAGTTAAATACGTGGAGGGCAAACAGGTGCTCCTACCAAATCTGAGCTAATATCTAAGAGAGGAGCATTCTCTAGCAACATCTAGGTGTACAGTGCAGGATTGTAGCTGCTGTAAACTGCTGTATGTAATTGTGTTGCATGCTGGAGCAGAGAGCAGTGACAGCGAGTCTTTGGAATGGTGGTTGGCTGCAGTGGCATTGCTTGGTAGGGGCTGCTCTCTGTTGGCACATCAGTGTCTGCAGCCCTAAGCGGTGTTTCTCCCTAGTAATTTGCTTTTTAATGACTTTCCCAATCTCTTTAAGGTTTTTATTTTTCATAGAATATATGTCCATGCTGAAGTTTTTCATTATGCCAGAGCACTTGTAGTCCTTCATGAAACTGTTGCAGAACATATATGTAACTTAGTGGACAGTAAACCATGTCACATTTGATTCATGTTTACCATTTGCATCAGAAGTTCTTGTAGAGTATGTATGCAGAAGGGTTCATCAGCCTTGTTATCACAAGAAGGCTAAAAATCAACCATTTAGAGGAAATTCTGACATGCTGCTTAGCTCAGATTCAAGGTATTACCTACGTTATAATATTTTAATAACCCCTCCAGTGGTAACTAGTTTTGGTTTGGGAAATAATCCTGCAAGTAAAAATATAGTCATTAACATAGTTAATAAGTTAGTTTCATGGCAGTACTACTGCAAATAAGTAGTTTAATTGGATTAAATATGCCATGAAACTGTACTCTTAGTTCACTGAGATAGCCACTTGTACATAGCTGTAAGAGAAAAGGCTGTGCATAGTAATTTTGTGTATCATAGATGAAGGTAGCGTGTCATGACCAGGTGTGAAATTGCCACAAAATGGGGATTTTTTTTTCTATAAGCCTGTTTTAAAATTAGCTGAAATTCTTACTCAAAAGGTACAGGAAATCATCTCATTAGTATCCTGAAATATGAATTGGTGGCTATTAACTTAAAGAGATAGTGGGGTAGTAACAAGGCCCCAGAAAACACTGTGTTTGGGAAGAAATAATTGAGGTGGCACACATTTCAACATATTTTGGGGAAGCAAATCATAGAATAGTTGCTTATTGTGAATGTGTCTACCACTTGACTTACTTAGTGATTTCTTCTAGAATATGTTTAAGGAGAAAAAAATGTGGAAAAAAGCCAAAACAAACCCTGAACCAGAAGACAACCAACCATTTACTATACCAGGGTAGAGATCAGCCTTCTGATCTTAAGTATGTCAAGTGAAAACTAAGGCTGTAGTCACTTAAATGGCAGAAAGTAAAAGGTCTAAAAAAAAGTGACACTTCAAAGGCACAAAGATTGGTCTGTAAGAGAAGCAGAACCCCATTAGGATATGAACACAACTAATTTGAAAATTACAGCCCTTATATGTGGTCTTTTATTTATTTTAAACATAATGTTCAGTTTAAGCATTCTAGTTAGACTGCTTTCTTAATTAGTGAAGCGTTTTCCAATCTTTTTAAATTACAGTTTCAGAGAGAGAGCTGAAAGTTCTAACTGTACTGTTAACCAGATAAGGCATCTTTGAAATGAACCAACACATGGAATAGTAGTGGGAAGGAGTGTGTGAACTAGCTAATTGATGGAGTTTTTACAGGAGACTAATGTTTCTACTGATTATAAGAATCAGTGATTGTACACCAAACCCAAGAGTTTAGTCTAATTAAGCTCTTAAGCATTTTAATTCACAAATTATTGTTCCTTTAATGGTAGTGTTTTTCACATTGTGTCTGTAACAGATTGAAATACTGAGAGTGTTAGTGCTCATTGTTTTCATCTTTTGAATATTAACTGAAATTTAAGAGGCAAACAAACTCCCTGGCATGAGCTTTAGAAATAGTGTGGTCCTGGTTTTGAGATGGTGGGCCCAGCTGAGAGGTATATTGACTTGTCTTAGATGGTCTAAGATCTAAGATCTTAGATGGTCTAAGAATGGTCTTAGATCTAGAAGTCCTCTGAAATAATATTTTCCAGACCACTTTTAAAATGTTTTCAAGAGTGGAGATTCTGACACCTCTGTTTAATACATTTCTATGCTGGACCACACTCACCGGGAAGAATTTTCTTGCTATATTAAAATGAAATCCCTTGCTGAGTCCTGTCTGTTGTCTCTTGTATTTTCATTTTAGCATAGATTAGCATGTTTCAGTAGAAGAGTTAGAACGGTGCTCAAATTCTGTGATTGTCTGGGTTTAGCTCTGATTTGTGTAGGAAAGCAAGTTATCCAGGGAGTTAATTCCATTATGTAGTGGTTGAAATTCTTGGAGTGACTTGTTCAATTTTGATAAGGCCCAGAAACAGACAGAAGCATGACACATTCTTAAGAGTGTGCTCAGGAGTTTGGGGAGCTTACATGTGATATTCTGAAAGAATATTTGTAGGAATAAATAGAATGTGCCTTGAAGCCTTTGCCTTGTGCTAATACTCGTTGAGTGGCTGTAGTGGGATGTGGAATGTATGTGGCAGAACACAATTGAAGGAACCTACACTAGCTTTTCATCTGTCTTGCACTGGCAAGTGATGTAGACAAGCTAGCTGCTATTGTTTGCCACTGACTACATCTTTTCAGAGCAATCTTTCGTTGATCGAGATAGCAGGAAGCAGCTTCTTGAAAGCTACTCCTGCAGAAGTAGTTAACACATTAACTGCGTTGATTGTGCAAAGTGCTGTAAAGAACAAAAAACTACCCAGTGTGAATGATATATTTTACATGGTGTGGAAGATAAATGTTCTAGTCTAAGACAAGTGGATGATATGTTGGAATGGTTTGCTTGCTTTGAAGAGGAGAGGTTTTTTTCTGCTTTCCCTTGACTCTGGTTTCATGGTTCCACTTCTTCCTTGCCAGTTTGGATATTTATGATGCCAGCATGAACAGCTTTGGTCCAGTTAGAAAACTGTGCTTTTGATAGCAGAAAATAGGTAATTTTAAGTAACTGATCAGCACAATCAAATTACCATATTTGCTATGTAAAATCTGTCTGAGATGCTGAGGTAGTGTAGACAGACAATGAAGAGAGGAAATAAATGCCATTTTAAGATCCCACTTCCTTTTCTGCTTCTAGTTGAGCAGTACACTAGGATGTATTTGTTACCAGCTTCCAAAAGCAAACAGGTAAGTGTATGTATAAGTGTATGTGCTGTTTAGTTTTGCTTGGAAACTAAACTTAGTTGTTCTTCAAAGTGAAATTCTGTTAGGTAATTACTAATAAGCTAGTAACCATTGTTTATACAGGAAGGAAAAAGTACACTGGCCTTGGATTTAACAGCAATTTCAGTGGAGGCAAAAAATTCAGGTTGGTGGTACATAACCCCACAATATTGTAGTGACAGGGTATTGTAAAAGGGATTCTACTAACTGAAGTGTATTTTAGTGTTGCAAATAGTAATTACAAATAAATAGCTGTCACAATAATAGGAGCTTACTTGTAATGAGACTGCTTATAATAAAAGCAGGACTATTTATAGCAGCAGACCACCTGCTTTTGGAGCTGCCATATTACCTGGAAAGCCTATAGCCAGCATCAGTCTGTGTTGGTGTGAGGGCTGACACTAAAATGTCTTGGATGTGGTTGTTACCCATGCTGCAGAACAGGTTTTTAATTCTGCTTGCAAGCCGGGGGTTTTCTGCTAATTTGAGGAGGAAAAAGGAAATATTCTGAATTTTCACACAGTCATTGTTCCTCAGTTTGGGGTTGGCATTGGTACATCTGAGGCTGTTGATGTTCTCCTCCTTCCATCAGATTAGTTAGTTAATAGTTTTGTCTTTGATAATAGCCTGTAGAAGTTTCCATCTCCTGAGTGATCAAGAACATTCTTGCAGAACGTGTGATCTTGTCAGAACCGATCATGAGTGCTTTGTTAACCTACACCATCCACAACCACTGATGTCTGTCAGAGTGAGGAAAATGAGATGAAATGTTTGGAGTTACCTGCTTAGGTCAGTTAACTGATCCTTTTCTTTTAGATACTCCCAAAGAGAACCTGTACTGGTTAAGCCTTTGTAGGCAGGTACAAGCTGCTGGCCTTTATCTGCCCAAAGAGTGGCACAGCTGGCATGGATGGCTTAATAAATGCTTCCTGTTTCTGTTTTTTAAGAGTAATTTTTCTGTCCCAGTAAAACTGAGTATCAGAGGGATGGCATGGTTTCACAAACGCTTGTGTTGAAGCCTGAGCTGTTGCCCTCTCCTGTTTTAGTTCCTTGCATCTTGTTTCTGCCCCTATGTTGCCCCTCTGTCCCTCGTGTGGATTCAAAGATTCATGGCTTGAACACATTGAACAAATCCGTGGCTGCTGAACAAACCAGCATGTGGAGCTGGTTTTGTTGGAAAAATGTATTTAAAAACCAAGTATGCTCATTTTCTGGACTGTTCAGACAGATTTTTTTTTCCCCTGCCTGACCTAGTTTGATTACAGAATCATAAGCACTTAAGCACTCACAGCAGAGAAGGCTGTGTAGAAGTTGCAATGAGTGACCATTGATACAGTGGACAGATGATGTCTTTTCCAGGTCAAACTGACACCAAATAGCATTTGAGGAAGTTGAACTGATGGTGGTAGCATTTGATGTAAGTTATTTCTTGAAATTTAAACTGCCTTTAATGACATAGTACTTCAGCATATGGAATAGCAACATGATATAAATTTAATACATAAGCATATTTAAGTATTTCCTATTTAAAAATAGGTTGAACTGTACTACAGACTTAAAATACCACATTTCTGTGATATAAAATAGTGAAAACACACTACAGTTTACTCCCATCTATTTCTCTGATTATTTCTGTAAAAGATTAAATGTGCTGTAGTTATTTTTATAAAATATTTATTAATAAACTGTATTAATCCTTCCTATGTTGTATTTCAGAGATTTTTCTTAGTTGGTCTAGTTTGGGCTCTGAAATACCCAAGTTGACAGTGGCCTTGGGAATATTTTTCTTCCCATGGAAATGAGAATGTGGTATTTTACATAGATAAGTTTGAAAGAAAACCATGTTTTGTTTTGCTTTAGAAAATCCAGAAAGTAGAGTGGCAACTATAAAACTTCTGGTCATATCTTTTTTTGTGTTTGCTGTAATAGCACGGGTAAAAAGCCCTTTGAGTTTCTGTGAGTGTCATTTCCCCCTCACCCACCTACAGCTTGCATAACTTAATGTGGAAAGACTTAGCAGCTCTGAAATCACAACTGAACAGTTTTTCTTATTTAATCCAAAAAAAGAATATTGGGATTTGAACGTATTTTTTTTCTATGAATCTCGCTGTGCTATTAAAAAAGTTTGATATAAATGTAGAAGACAGATCTGGTAGATTAAAGCATTAATTTATAATTTATTTTCAAGTTAGTTTTTGTTTTTTTTTTTTTTTTTTTTTTAAGTCTGGCTATATGCATGTGGTTTATTGGTTTTTTTTTTTTTTTTTTTTTTTTTCAGGTGCTTGGTAGATGTAGTTAGAGTGTTGGAAACTGTTTACTCTGGAAAGATTTAGGATAGCTTCATGGACTGTATTATCTTGTTTTGGCATTTAGGGTACTTGAAACAGAATACTAAAAGGAAATTTGTAAGTTTCTAAGCAGTAAAATTTAGTTTAACATATCTGAAAAATAGTTAGCTGCATTTGAACAATCATTTTATTGTGTTGTGCTGTGTAAAATCCTGTAACAAAAGATTATATTAGTACTTTATGAGGTGGTTTGGTAAAGTTAAAAACTTCAAGTCTTAAGCTTTAACTCATTGAATTTTGATACTTGAAATGCATTCTTAATGGGGGTATTTGGATTTTTTCCTTTTTTCTAGCAAGTACTGAATTTTTCTGCAGGCTTGTGGAAAAATGTTGTTAATCCCTTCTGTTGCTAAAATTCTGCGTTTTTGGGTTGAATGTGAAAAATCAACCCAAATGTCCTAAATTCTGCTGCCCAAGTAAAAATTTTTTCTGGTTTGTGAATAAGCGTAGAAGGGTGTGATGGGGTGTGGTTGGTTTTCTTTGGTTTGTTTTTTTTCCCTTTACGTTCTTTAGTTGCTTGAAAGAGTTATGTATTGGCTTCAGGTAGGGTTTATTATATAATAATTTGTCCATTAGTAAGATTGCATAAGCTCAGGCTGAAAGACTTGTATGCTGTCTGGATCTGATAACAGCTTACAGCTAAAGAGCATGCCTGCCACTCCAGAGCACGCTGATGTATGAAACCAGTGCCCGTTTGTGGTTTCACTGCCTGCTCTATTTTTTCTCTACTGTTGGCCTGATTTTCTCTAAAATTCTTCCTGCTTTACAGTTGTGCAGAGGATGCCACAGCTGTGCATGGGATCGTGAAACTCATCTGTGTTTCTGAAAACAAGTGCAATCGTGAGTTTTTGTTTATCCTTAGTCAGTTGTCTCGAGTTAATGAGCTGTACTGGGGTGAAAAATAAAGAGTTAGGAAGGGTGGGATGATGGTGAGGTGCCAGTGCTGCTGAGGAAGTTACTTTGTGAGGACCTTCATGATATAGTGTTGACTCTAAGTGAGTAAGGGTGTAGCATTTGAAATGCCAGCTCCTGGAGCCAGTGCAGGCTTTTCCAGCCAGTGGCAGTAGGTCACTGTACACAGGGCTCCAGTGGGCAGTGCCAAAGGAGAGCTGGAAGGGAGATGAAGCAGCACTGTGGTGTCATCCATTGGGCTGGGTCCTGCACTTAAATACATTCCTTTGGACCTCAGCTTCTGAGTGTGGATGCTTTTGGCTTTGTGGGAGATAGAAACAGTACTTCTCCCCTGCCTGCCCATGCCCCATCTGAATTATTTTATACCTTCATTACTCCAGGCATCAAACAACCCCATAATTACTTAATTCATTATTCTATTTGCATCAGATTTCAAATACAGTTTCTCCACTGGGTTTTATGTTCTCCTCCAACCTCAGTGTCCCCTCACCTCCTGCACTGAAACTGGTGCTTAAGAGTGCTCTGAAGTACTGTATTATATTACCATATATTTAAAGTATGTAAATAACCTTATGAGTGTAGATTAATTCACAAAAAAGAACTTGTAAATTATACTGTACTGTGCAAAATATGTTTTGATTCATAAATATCTCCAAATAGGGATCCTGAGTAGTGGGAAGATAATGTAATATTCCTACAGTTTAAAATACTGTGTAATATTAAGCACAATTACAAACTAATAGTGTTCTTTTAAAAGGGCAGGCCCCCTCATTTGTTCTCCCATGCTTCTTAGTTGAAATTTTTCATTAATTTATCTTTTTTCCTGAAATTTGGCATGGTAGCCAGAGGAGCTTAAATATAGTTTTTGACAGCTGTATGACTGTTTGAATAGACTGCCTAATTTAGAGAATTATCTGTGTGCTTGTCTGTCACTGATGGATATTGCCAAAATGATCAAAGAAAAATAGGACGTTGTTTTTAAATAAGGCTATTTCTATGTTCTGTAGGCAAAACAGGAGCAATTTGAGCTGAAATTGTTCTACACTTCTTTGTCTCATTGTGAATCCTAGATGTATTGTACACAATTTGTCTGCTGAAAGTAAAGGTTGCCTGATTTAAGCTTATAGGCATGAATTTTCTTAAAAACTTACTGTAAAGATGTGGGTCTTGTACAGAATTATGAAATGCTCAGCAGGGTTTCTTTAAAAAACAAATGTATATGCTTTAGGATGCTGCCGTTTTTTTGCTTTTCATTTCCAGCTATGCAAGTATGAGTAGAAACTGAAAAGAACACCTATGTCTTTGTTTCTATTTTCTTGTAGGTTTTTCTTTTAAATTTGTGTTTAGCTGGCTTTAATAAGTCTCATTCCTAGTACCCCCTTATTGTTCTCCTTAAGAGAACAATTGTTATATTTTGTACATTGTGGGGGTCTGGAATAGCATTGGTCCTCTTGTTAGTATAATTCTCTCCTTTTTTGTCATGGCATTGGGGTGATTTTCCAGTTGGAATGAGACAGCCCACAGCATTCTCTCTTCTGCAGAGAGGGTCCAGGGAGTTATGGCAGTGTTTCCCTCCTTACTGTGAGCGATGCCAGGTGAGATCTGTCCGGGTTAGCTGAGGTTGTGCATGGAAGTCATGGAGCACTTTGGGAGAAGAGCTTTCTCTAGAAACAGTATCACTGCTGTGGAGTTGTGCTTGCTTTCTTTGTATCTCTTCTGCAGAGGCAATACTCTGCCCATAAAACTTACTTGGCTGCTACATAGTTTTTTTCTTTTCTTTTTTTTGGATAGAACTTCTCAGGACTTGGCTCTTTGGTGGTTAGATGGTTTCTCTGGACCATTTTAATCAAAAGGATTTAAAAAAATTGGGAAAGAATAAGATTTTAAAACAATACAAACAACTGATGGGATTCAGAAGGGGAAATGGGAACGGAGAAGAGGGACAAGGCCTAAGGGCTCTCAGAGTCAGACCATTGCACTAAGATAATCAGTATCATGTTTTATTTATTAAATGGAAACTGTTTCAAACTGTGCTGTCTTTAGACAGACTTAACTATTCTCAGACAGATGGGATTTAGCTTGTGCCACTTCGGCTCCCGTAGGGAGTATTCTGAAACTTTATGTGGAAAGTTGGCTAGTTCTGACAAATTGATCTTAACATTCACTAGCTTCTCTGCTCTGCAGTCCTAGCTGGGACTCCCACACAGTGTAGTTTAAGGAAAATGTGAAAGGCTTTTGTCTTACCTAGCAAAGTGGGAATGGTGTAGTCTGTTCCAGTTCAGAGTAGTTTCACCAGTTCCAATGGTGTTTATGTGCACAAGAAAGTGATTTGGGAGAGGTTCGTCTTGCACGCAGGCTCTAGGCAAGCAGACCACTAGTGGGCTTGAGACAGCATCTACAACCCTGAACTTGCCCCAGAGATTGTTGGTGTTTCCCTGAAGTCTTTTAATTCTCCAAATTACTTTTGCTTTTGGGGATGGGAAGTAGGTATAGCACCCTGCTTTCATATTTCTTGGTTTTTGTTCCCCAACACTGGCTATCCTTGCCTGTGAAACTTCTTATCCCTGTTTCTCAGGTCTAGCTTCTTAAATTTAAAGTTTTGGGGACAACCTTTGAACTGATGTGAGAAATCATTGATGGCATTTGTCTGTAGTCCTAATGTGAAGATTATCAATAGCAGCATGAGAATTAACTCTGTGAATATGCTCTTCCTGCCCTGCCCCCTGCCTTGGTTTATTTTTATTCTGTATTTTCTTCTGAGATTTGGGACACAAAACCAATTGTCTCCTACCACAGTACATGTGTTAGCAACACAGTAATTCTACTTTGGTTATGTTAGACTGCCAAAAACATACAAACACGGTTCACTTGGTTCTCTGCTGCTCAGAGACCGGTAATATATTAATATTGACAATCCCTGAATCCCTGAATCCAATTTTTTACAAACATGCATCCAAGACACTTTTTTCCCCCCTAGATATCATTTTTCTATACTCTCTGTGCATATGCTTCCTTTCCACCAAGTGCTTTTTCTCTTAATATGTACTTACCATTTAAGATGTAATTTCCAATTTGTTTATACACATTGGACTTTAATGTATAATGTATATCCCACTGACTGTTGCACATTAACATTTTGGCTTTATGTAGGAGAACTTTTCCTTCCTGTAGCTTGATGTCAGCAACAGTGCAGATTTTTTCATTTTCTATCACATGTTATTTGGTGCCTTGACCATTAGGTTTTCTGTGCTCTACCCCAGATACCAACTTGAAACTAGTGCAAGAGGAGAGTATTCTTAAAAGTTATGTTTGTTTTCAGATGAATAACCTGAGTGTAAGTTAGGCTGTTTTGAAAGGAAGTACAAATCTTAATAAGTATTATTTGGTTACCATTTTAATACAACAGGTAGCAATGATGTTCATTACTGGGAAAGTGAATAGATTGGTTTTGTTTTTTTAAATGGGGTTGTATTTCTCTCAGGTCTTCTTGGGACTGTACTTAAGTTGTGTGAAAGAAAGATGGAAATTCTGTTGGGTTTGTCTGTTTGTTATTATCCAGGAAACTAGAATAAGAAGAGCTGTGGTTGGGGCAGTATTAGAGTAAGTAAATGTAATTTGTATTTCAGTTTTATGGCCTGTATTATTTCAGTATCATCAGCTGAGCTTTCATTTATCTTTTGAGTTCATTGATGTTTTTTCCATGTCTTTTGGCTAAATCTTAACTCAAGCAATTTTGATGTTCTGTACTGTTACAAATTGAGGTTGTCTGTTATTTAATGGTACTTATTCGATGTCTAATTTATTTCCAGTTAACGGGTTGTTTTTCAGTATCTTTGCCTAGTTTAGTATATGATTCAGTGTTTTTTCTATACTTCATAATGCTTTTATGCTGCTCTTTAATCAGTATCATAGTGCACTTTGAATCACTGATTATCTTGTCTGTGTTCAAACATGAATGGCCTAGGATTATTTTTTTAAGTATAATTTTATTTTTTTATCTTTTGTAACCGCTAGGTTTGTGGTGAATGAGGTACAGGTGATTTTTACTTGCTGTCTTGTGCATGGAAGCAGGATAACTCTGTTTGATGCTTTGTTCTAGATTTATCTCCCCGTGGTGAGATAAATGTCCTCACCCTCTGTCTAGTCAGGTGCATCACGTAATTATTTGTATCCTGCGTCTTCTTTCCTCAAAGGATGTTTTCCATTATTTGGGTTGGAATTCTGCTATCTGTTTGTCAATTATTTTTTCATCCTAAATCTAAAACCCCAGCATTTTTTCTTGCAAAATATTAGTTTAAATCTTATTCAGTCTTTCATGAAAATGGGTTCAGGCTTTTATAGACTTACTACCTTTTTGTTCACTGTAAATGAATGCATAGTCTTGAGAATAAACAGGTTCTGTATTCTCCCTCTCATCATCATCATGAAGTCTGGTAGAACTCAACTCTGACCTCTACAGAACTGCTGAAGATAGAGCAGTGAGCTTCCAGTAACTTGGACAAAGCAGTGCTTATGACTGTTAGGGGAGCTCTAGTGTGTGCCATGAAGGTAGCACTGGGCATTGCATTTGAGGCCAAAGATGACACCTCTGTTCATGTTGACATGCCTTGATAACTAGAAGGGCTGGAATTGTTTCTGCCCAAACTGATCATGCTTGTTTGAGAATGTTTTAGCCCTGGGCAACCGGATGGTTCAGCCTTTCAGTCCATGTGAATGATATTTTGAGCTATTCAGTGAAATATTGTAGGTTTTACAATGCAGCTCTTGAGAAGAAGCCAGTCTTTGATGTAGTGGTTTGGTTTCAGGATGCTGTCAAAATAGTCATTGCCAGCATAGCTGTAGCATACGGTCCTTGATTTTGAAAAATACGGAGCAGATTGGCATATTCTAGCAAGGCATTTGGATTATAACATAAAAATACAACTTCATTGCCAACAGTCCTGTAATGTAAAAATGAACCACTTGGCACTAGGAGGGTGATCAGTAAAGTGGAATCAGTGGGCAGCTTGTGGTCTTGTAGAATACTTGAGAAAAGAGCAAAGTCTCTTATTCTGGCTGTTTCAGAACTCGTTGCCTGAATTTCTACAATTTTTTCATGCTTGAGTGGCTGACTGGGGGGGACTGAGTACTCCTTGGTACCTCTGTACTTGAGGTCAACTCCAGAAGTCTGTTGTAGGAGTTGGTGTCTCAGTAAAGACGACCCTTCCTGCGAGGAGGACAAGGTTTGTCTGCTGTGAACATGGTTCTCCAGAAGTTAATTTACAAGGCTGCTTGGAATCTGGATTTGTTCCCCTTCACCCTTTTAAATCCATCAGATACCTTTTTGTATAGAGGCATTAGAAGTGCAAATGTGAAGGGTCTACTGATTTGCAATGAAAATTACTGTTTTCTGGTGCCTATCACTTAGATATGTTTTCCTTTTTTTCTCTTGGATTGGGATGGTATTGCAAGTGTGTGATTGAAAGGAATTAGATAGGAAAGATATGAAAGGAATGTTGCTTTCCTATCTAATTTCTGTAAGCAGTGGTGTCAGATTTGGTCATACAAACATGCTGGTGTTTCTTGTAGGATAATCATGGGTCAAACCGGAAAAAAATCTGAGAAGGGACCAATTTGTTGGAGAAAACGTGTAAAATCAGAATATATGAGACTGAGGCAGCTCAAGAGGTTCCGACGTGCCGATGAAGTAAAGGTACTTTATCTTTTGCTTCTATTGCTTATTAAGTTTTACAAGTATTGATTATTTTCTGTAGTATGTGTCCTACAGTTAACACTTGCTATAACAATTTCATTGACTAATTGTCAACCTACTGAGAGCTTGTCTTCACTCTGTGGTCTTATAAACATGTATGATACATTTATATGTGATTGGGTCAGGAATGTTAAGTATCAGAAGAGGTTGTGGAGAGCTAATATGGCAACTTCTTTAGCTGCATACTCTTTCAAATTTAGAATTTAGTTCTATGCTAAATGTGTTACTCTCTAGTTGTGAGAACATGGTACGAATTGAAGAAAGAGATAATGAACTGTATTGAACTTCACTGATTTTAAACTAAATTTGTATGTTTTGAGCACTTTTGTTTGTCTTAATGTGTCTGGTTAAATGTCAGAATGCCTTAAGATGCTAGCAGATGAATTTAGAGTCTTTGATTTATTTATAATGTTGTGGTTAATTTTTAGAGTATGTTTAATTCTAATCGTCAGAAGATACTGGAAAGAACTGAAATCTTAAATCAAGAATGGAAACAACGTAGGATACAGCCTGTCCACATCATGACTTCTGTGAGCTCATTGCGCGGGACCAGGGAGGTTGGTTAACATGTGTTGTGGTAATTCCACTTACAAGGTTGTTAGCACGTTTTCATTTTATTACTGCAAAGTTGGCTGTTCTTTATATTTTTTTTTTCAGCATGATATGACTTGGCAGCTCAATGTGTTTCGTATGAGTGTCTTAAAGGATTTATTTGTTGTGTACTTTGATCATATGACTTCCACAAAGGAATAAATATGTAGCAGGCTACCTGGCTTTGAATGACACAAAAAAGTGAAACTTCTTTACTTCTGATAATGATTGGACCATACCTCAGCATCCTTTAATAAAACTGTTCTGTCTCTGTGGTACTGGGAGTTTACTCTTGCTCCTGTTGGAGTTAGATTAATGAATTTTTGTGTTGCACAAGCAGACTGGGTGCTAAATTTGGGAAAAGCATTTCCATAGTTGTGGCATAATTTGAGCTAAATGCCTAAACCTAAAATGGTTTCCACAGAATTGGTGAGGTTGAAAGGGACCACTGGATGTCATCCAGTGCAGCTTTCCTGGTCAAGCAGAGTCGTCCTAGAGCTTGTTACTCAGGATTGTGTTCTGTGTTGTGGTAGCTTCAGCAGTGATTAAAGGCATTCCAGCTCTCTATATTCATGCTAGCTTAATTTACCTTATTTTTAAGTTGCTCTTTAGGCACTTCTTCACACTTAAAAAGTTTAAAGATGTTTGTAATAATCTAAAAAACGAATTCTTTTCAGTAGGATGAGAATGAAAAGACTTTTCTGTGAATAGGTTAAAAAAAGCAAACCAAAGAACTTCATCTGCAAATAAATTTGCAGTTTCTTTTCCTTAAAATTTCAGTGGAGAACTGGGGAGTGGGAGTGTGTCACAGAGGTGCATTTGTGTGCATGCATGTTCAAATGCAAGGAGAGGACCTTGGTGTGTTATCTTTTAAATGTGCTTGAATATGCAATTGCTCATGTACAGCTCTGTAGCTATTGTGTGGAATCAGAACTGATAATAATTGACACAGGTACACATCCAATTTTCACTTTTTTTTTGTTAGTAGAAGGTTGTTCCTTTTTCTTTTTTCTTTTCTTTCAAGCGTGGTGTTCACTATTCTTTATGTTAATTTCCTGCCTGTATTGATAGAGCACACTAATTACTACATTCAATCCAGTCTCTGTCTCATGAATCAGAACTCTAATGCTTCATTTAAGGTTGCCATAATTTATAGTGAGAGAAGTGAGATGAAAAAATGCTGAGGACTTTAAAATATTACTTTAAAATCTTCTTTTCTTAATATACTGAATTTCTTCAGAGTTGTGTAAGACACTGGCTAGAAATAGAAAGGTTGTGTGAGAGCCTTCCTGTGTTTGGTGAAGAGTGCAGGGCATTGCTGGTGACAGTGACAGTCAGCATCAAGTGGAGACCACCACATGCCCTGTGCAGGCCCACCAGACATCAACCTGAGTTCCATACCAGGACAACAGAGCAGTGTAACTGAGGCTTAGTATGAAACTGAGGCACTTTGATGTAGCCCATTGTCAGCCTGAGACTTCTAGTTCCAAAGATAAAAGTAATTAATTCTCTACTTTTGTATTTTGCTTTAAAAATACATGAAAAATATGCTAGGTGGCTGCTAGCTAGAAAATTAAACATTAACCTGAAATGGGAACGAAGCAGTAGCATAGGATGGTGTCTAGAATATTAATATACACAGCAGAAATCTAATTTCATTTGCTGCAGATTAAAAAGAAAAGAAATAAATCTGGCTTGTGTCATTCTGCCGGGGTACTGTCTCTGTATATTGTTTGTTACATTACTTTGTGTATTTCTTTAGAAATGTGAAGCTCTGTTCATCTTTCCTTTCTGGAAAGGAGAAAGATCTTTTGTCTCCACTTCCTTTTTTCCTTTCAGGTAGCTATGATAGCTGTTCTAAACTTTGTTTTACCTACCTCCAAATCTTCTCTGTTGTACTTCCCCAAGCTTTTTCTCTTCCTGTCTGCTTTTACTTGTAACTTTTTTCCCAGAGCTCTTCATACTGCAGTCCAAGTATTTGAGAAAAGTTGATCTATATTTGTTAGCCGTTGATTATTAGATGCAAGAATAACCTAATTGTTGTCTGTATTTCTATGGATTGTTTATCCTTTGAAGGCTACATAAATCTCTGAATATCCAAAACAGAAGTCCTGTAGCTGAAAAATTCATTGATGTATCCAGAGTTACATACAAAGAATTAATTTTCATTTTTCCTTTACAAGCAGTGAGCATAATGAAAGACTTGAGGATAGGATAAACAGACAATAATTGGGAAACAAGGCAGGAATTAAAAAGACATATGGAGTTTTTATTTATATAAGGTGTCTTGCTAGCATTAAAGTAAAATCTTATTTATTTTTATAACATAAATAATACATGATTTCTGCAGTGTATTGACCTGAAGCCAGGGGAATTCACTTGCCCCTCAGATGGTCTGAATGAATACACTAACATCAGTGTAGCAGCAGCAACAGGTACTAAATCTGTTTTGAGATACCAAACCTAATTTGTATTGTAGGTCGAATAGTCTGAGTAAAATACTATCACAACCACTTAATAATAAGTGGAAGAATGCCATCATGATCTATTAATGAATGTATTGACGTAGAAATAATTATTGAGGTTCTTTTCTCTTGCTAAAACCATTTTTCCTATTATGTCTTGAAAAATGGATGTATTTTTCAAAGGTTGATATGGCTCATTTTGAGAAACTCTTTGAATTTTGTACATTGTAGAGTGTTCTATGATTTATATTTGTTTGGTTTTTTCCTGACGTTGCTATGTAAGTGTAACTTCAACTTCTTATTTCAGTGCTCTGTTACCAGTGACATTGATTTTCCAAAACAAGTCATCCCACTGAAGACTCTCAATGCTGTTGCTTCTGTGCCTATAATGTACTCTTGGTCTCCCCTTCAACAGAACTTTATGGTAAGTTTAAACAAGTGTAGGGATAAGAAAGGTATGGAGAAAAGGGAGGTGTTAATTTTAGAAGTATGCCAGCTAAATCTATTGCTAATTACCCTCCCTACTTGAGGTATTGCTAATAGGGCAGTAATCATCAGAAATAAGCTCCTCTAAATAAAATAAATAGAAAGGTAACTTTGCCAATTGAATCTCTGTCCTCAATGTACCTAAGTATCTCCAAAATCTTGCTTTAAAGTTTATTTATCTTTGCTGTAAAAAAGTTTATTTAATTCAGGTGACCTATTGTCTTTTGTGGCCATTAACAAATGTAGTTTTATTTGAACGTATCAAATTAGTGTAGTGAGAAGTGTTTTCTGATGGATATGAATGCTTTACTGTAAGGCAATCAGCCAACATATTTGTAACAGAATAGTAATTATTATGGAATAAAGGGAACTAAGTTCTGAAATAGTCCCCCCAATCTTGGTCATTCTCATATCTGAGTATGCCTTTTTTTTTTTTTCAGATTAATTTCACTGTGTGCAGAAGCCATAGCATTAGATTTCTGATATAGGTATTTGACTTTTTGAAAAGCTTAGCTTATTGCAAGTCTTTGTCACACTATTTTGTATGTGACCACCTTTGCTGACTAGTTATTTTGGTAATAATTATTATGAAGTGGTTTAAACAACAGTTTTTTTGTCAGTGTACATACAGTTTTTTTTCACACCTTTTTCTCCTTGCTTTCAATTCAGTAGTGTTTGGATATTTTGGATGGGTACAGAGTCATGATCAGCAGGAAAATTAATTTTTTTAACAATAGAAGGTTCTTTTGTAGTATTGGAAGATGCAGCTGAGTATCAAAGTTCATAAATTCTATTGATAAAACATGGGAGTGTTAATGCATTTAGTCTATATGCTGTCAAGAAAAGGGACAGTGGAGTTCAGATTAAATTTTCAGGCATGTTTCTCTGTTTGCTCTTTAGGCAACTTTAATTTAGAGTCTTTTTGTACCATATTTTCTTTTCTCTGGCTAAAGAATGAAAGGGTGGTTCCCATTGTGCCTTACTACATTACTGTAATTTAGAACTGAGAGAGGAGAAATGAATTTACCAAATGCAAGCTTCTCAAAGCCAGATAACTTAATGAGTTTCCATATTAGAAACTTCTTGGAAACGCTCTGCTAACCTTAAGATTAGGAGCTAGTGTTAATATTTTGAGCCAGCCACCAAGAATGCAAAAAATTGTTGAAAGTCATTGAAAGTTTTGTTTTGTTTTTCTAGTTAATGGTAAATGTGCTAAAGCAGTGAAGCTATTTTACTGTTGTAGGCAGATTCCTCTAGATAGTGAAAAACAACGCAGAAATGGTCACTTGACAACACAATTTAAAGTGGTTTGATTATCACTATTGTTCCTAGGTAGAGGATGAAACTGTTTTACATAACATTCCATATATGGGAGATGAAGTGCTTGACCAGGATGGTACTTTTATTGAAGAACTGATCAAGAATTATGATGGGAAAGTGCATGGAGACAGAGGTGAGCCCAAACACTCAGGTATACTAATCATTTCTTCCTATATAAATTATTGCTATAGTGTTGCTTAAGGCCTGATGTGTGATTGTTGCAGAAGTTGTAGAGATACTACTGTATTGTGTAAACATTGAGTATAACAGGCTTCCTTATTTAAATGTTTTGTTCTGCATTTTCATTAGGCTGAAAAGTTTTAAGCAGTAGTGTGGAGAAATTAAGCACATTAACTTTTTCCTTATGCCATACAGTGATTGTTGGTATTCAGTTTTGTGCTCAGAGCATTGGAATATGATATTGTGATGTATGTATGTATCCTGCTTAGCAGAAAGTGGCAGGATGATTATGCAAAACTCTGATAATGACAACATTTGCAAATGTGATTCAACAGAGTAACCTCTTGTAGGTTTGTGGGGTTTTATTTCCTTCTTTTCTTTAAGGAACTTGCTAGCTATTTAAAAACCCCCTCTCTGTAAATCAGCTTATAGAGCAAAATTGTATCCTTCTGTTGGTACAGAAGTATTACATGTATTTATTCTGAGGTGTAGTTTATCTGTTCTCCTGTGTGGGAGCTGGGCTACCTGCAGTGTAATATCTGTCCCTCACTTTGCTAAAGTCTCAGTGAGGTGGTGACTTTTCACTTGCTCTGGGCTCCCTCAGAACTGGCTTATACAAGCCTCAACTTCCCTTGTAGAGCCTTCTTTTGACTACTGTGATTCCCCCTTCTCAGAGATATTACCCACACACTCTACCCTTCTCTCAAACAGAGAATAACTTCTTAAAATGAATCATATTCCTGTTAATGCTGATGCATTTGAGAAAAAGAACCACACTTTTTGAGTTGATTGTGTACCATTCATGAAGTTAAACCTGTGATTCAATAATAAATGCTACTCAGCCCTACTAGACTTGTTAATGTCCTCAGTATAGCTAGTGCCTTTGTATTTCATAAAAAACATGGAATGTTTCATGGGTTTTGGCCTTTGGATTTTTTTAAACATTTCCTGATTGCTGATTTCCCTGTCAGAGCACTGGTTATGTCAAAATGATGACATTACTACTAAATGTCTTCTATTATTGATTTAATTTATTATTAAAGGAGTTTAGCTTTAAAATTAATCCTGTTTGAGCATCCTGAGATGCAAGTTTATGATGGCAATTACTGTTATTATGGGTTCTCCAAAATATGTAAAATATGTTAGAGGTAAAGAGACTAAAAGAAGTCTCCCAATAACTACTATTGTGCGACTGTAATTAAATGTAAATACTGTGGGAATCTGTAATCCAGAGACATTCCCATGTAAGAGTCAGAATTCTAAACTAGCTCTGTAATTGCACTTTTGGGAGACAATTTATACTAAGCTGTGTCTGTATATTAAGAGTCTGTTTAAAACATCTGCATGGTATTTTCATTGTCTTCATAGTAATAAAAGTCTTATTTTCTGTCAAGTTATTTTGACATGCAAACCCAGTCCAGGTTCAAAAGGACGGTAATAAGCACTACAGTTCCCACACAGTTCATGTTTGTTGCCTTTTTTTTTTTTTTGTAAAAATAGTCTCTTGTCAGCACTAACTATGATTTTTCCTTTGTACAGAAATGCTTTATTGTTTAATCTGTTTTGCAATCTGAATGTCAAAACAGAATATAATCTAATAAATAGATAT
The DNA here is from genome assembly GCF_027579445.1 of Ammospiza nelsoni. Lineage (NCBI taxonomy): Eukaryota > Metazoa > Chordata > Aves > Passeriformes > Passerellidae > Ammospiza > Ammospiza nelsoni. Next base: position 50,358,789 of record NC_080633.1, read on the forward strand.
ATGCAGAATATAATCTAATAAATAGATATATAAAATTCAGTTTTCTCTTGAAGTTTTTGTATATAAATGTATTCTTTTTTTATCACCCAGTCAGGGGGGGTCTATTGTGGGAAGTAGATGCTAAGGAACAATCAACCAAAAATCTCTCTGGAGATTCCTTAGCTGACTAAGGATTAGTTTATAGACTGTTAGCATGCATTTCCAGACTGGCTTAACCCTAACCATGTTGGAACTGGGATTCTGGCATAACATCTCTTAAATAATGTAGCTGGTAGTATTTTTTTATCTTACAAGGAAGAGAGCTTTATATATGTACGGAGCACATGGAGTTGGGAAAAAAAAAGTGATAATTTTTCTTCTTTCATTCCCTCTTGTTAGTCTAAGGAATGAATAATGAGCTTTTTTTAACTGGTCTTGGTTTATACACTGCTATTTAAGAGGGGAAAACTATGAAATTGCTTTTCATAAATGACAGCCTTTGCCTTAGTTTAATTAAAATGTAGGGAGTATTAAAAATACCTGATATACACTTTGTGTTTTTTGTTTATTCCCACTTTTGCTGGATTTCAGAATGTGGATTTATCAATGATGAAATATTTGTTGAGTTGGTCAATGCCCTTGGTCAATATAGTGATGATGAAGATGATGATGATGGAGATGACAATCCTGATGAAAGAGATGACAAGCAAAAAGATCGGGAAGGTAACAGGATGGGTATGTCTATCTGCAGACTTTAGAAATGAAACCCAAAACATTTTGTTTAACCACTCAATAAATTTGTTCAAACCCATCTTCCTATGTGATAAGGTTTAAGGTGTAAAGTAGCATAATTTTCATAATTTCCTTTGTCATTTAGTTCAAAATTTCTATTGAGAACACCATGAGAGGCACTTTTGCCAATTTTTGTTCATTGGCATACTGAGACAGTCAAATGCACCCAAAATCAGTCAGGTATCTGTCTAATAAATGCTTTGGTACTCCTCAGAAAATGATGTATCATTATTCTAAAGCAGGCAGAGTTCTGAATTTCCATCTCCATCTGCTGGTGAAATAATGGTTTCTCCGAATTTTACTAGTAGATTTTTCTCATCAGGAAAGATCACTTAACACAGTTAAAATTGTAAGTGATTTGTAAATAAAAATCTTTATTTCCTTTTTACATTAGAATGTTGGTGAACACCTTCTTGAGGTAGCAAAGAAGCAGAAATATATTTTTTTTGTTTTCCAAATTTTTTGCTTCCTTGACAGAGAAAGAAACCCACCCACCTCGGAGATTTCCTTCTGACAAGATATTTGAAGCCATTTCCTCAATGTTTCCAGACAAGGGTACAGCAGAAGAATTGAAAGAGAAGTAAGAATGTATTTCTTACAGTATATTGCTGTGTTGCTTTATGATTCAAAGATTCCTTATAAAATAAATCCTTCAGTAAATATTGGTTGATTAGGAATGGTTCCCCTTGCAGCTCGTTCTGTGGCATTTATGTAACTTCTGCAGGTGACACTGAAAGGGATTTGGCTCTTTCCCCCAGGTCAAACAATACAGAAGTTTTGTTTATTAGCCTTCCCTTTAAAATATTGAACAGTGGGTGCTTATATGTCTCTAATAATCTGTTATTTTTTGAGGTGGTAAAATAGAAGCTACTGCTAAAAAAAACAATCTTATCTCCATTGTGGATGATACTATGATGATGATACTGTGATGATGATACTACTCCTTTTTAATGATACTATGTACAGGGTCGTGTTGGTCTTGAAAACAAATGCATTATTTCCTAGTCAATTTGTATTAATGAGTATGGAATTAATAATTTGTTATGTCACTAACAGATTGGCCTTTTTAGCTGACACATATTTCTTAGGGGTTTTTGAAGTTGTCATTGAAAATGCAGAGTGGTACTGGAATAAAAACCACTTTTGTTTAAAAAAAATTATGTTCAATAAATAACTTCTGTTATTTTGCTTTAAAGATACAAAGAACTCACTGAGCAGCAGCTTCCTGGAGCTCTTCCTCCTGAGTGCACACCGAACATAGATGGACCAAATGCTAAATCTGTTCAGAGGGAGCAAAGCCTGCACTCCTTTCACACACTCTTCTGTAGGCGTTGTTTTAAATACGATTGCTTCTTGCATCGTAAGTACCATTCAAGTGTGCTCCTAAATGTCTGTCTTTCTTTTTTGTAAGTCAGGAGACTTAAAAGTACCATAAGATCCCATGCAGAAGGAAGGAAAGAGAAGAAAAAATAAAAGCAGGAATATCCCTAAAGTTTATGAAAACAGCTTGTCCAGGTTGACATTATTTTGCAGTGGAAATTATACCTCAGAAAACTGAATGGACCTGTGTGGGTAGTTTGTTATCCCTTCTGCATTTAGGACTTTGTATAGAATTCCTGACTTGGACTAAATCTGTAACATCACTTCTCTTTTTATATAGTCTGCAAGAAAATGTCTTTGTTTTCTACTATTGTTTGTGTTACGCTTTCTCAGTTTGTGCATGGAGAAAGGGATGTATTTTTCTATTAAAAAAATCCTGGTTATTTATCAGACTTGCTTCATTTTCCACTAGGGAGAGTGAGCACTCATGAACGGTTTTCTCTGTTATTCTGCCATGTTACTTTTTAGCCACATTAGTTGTACTTGGTCATTTGAAGAATTGTTTCAGAGTTGAGTTTTAGAAATTGTGATGTCTTTTTCCCAGAACTGCTTTCATGTTGCCCCATTGTTTTGGGCCAACAAGCTGACAAGAGCTTAACAGTGATGTTGGCTTTCACTTGCAAAGTGTGAAGAGATTCTGAAGTGCTACTTGAGACAATTTTTCTGGACAGAGCTAAATGTAAAGGGGAAACTAACAGCCAATATGAAGTGGTTTCAACTTGTAACAGTAAACTGTGATGCCCTCTATACCAAATTAATTTTTGCTTTTGACTTAGCTGTTCATTTGCATGTTCCACTGTGAGTGCTCATGCATGTTCATTTGGGAATCCTTGTGCTTTGTCAGCAGCTCCTCATCCAGCACACATGCAATCTGCCTGTGTTTGTACTCCACACTGAAGACTTTGCACAGTGCTGCTGCTTTTTCATATCCCTTGGTTGCCTTTCAGTTTGAGGAGGAATTGGAGTTGTTCTCAGATGGTGAGGAGGGGAGAAGCTTTTCACTTTCCTGGTTCCTTTAGTACTTGAGCATTTTGGAGTTAGGTCTGTTAGTTTCACTTTCTCCTTATATTCTGTTGACAGGCCTTGCTAGAAAATACAAAATAAAAAATAAAAGGAAGCTGTTACTTCTGCATAATGTTCAAGAACAGTAAGTTTTTGGAGTAAGCTGCTGCCTTGACCCAGCCAGCTTCAACACAGTGTGTTCTGCAAAGCTGTAGGTCTTGTGATGTCTTAGTTGCCTGGACACTGATTCCAAGAAGTGCTGTGTGTAGTCTGTAGGACAGGGAAGTGAAGCTGTGTGCTGATTGTTGGCAATCACTTTGTCTGGCAGGGGTTTTAGGAGTTCTTGACACTCTCAATAGTCTAGCAGGGAGATTGGGTGCCAATTTTGATTAAGTCAACAAAAAGCATTGTCTGGACATAGTGAGGACAGGCTTACTCGAGCAGCACCTCTGAAGACTTCAGATGTTTCTGCTGTGGTGATTTTAGACATTATTCTCAATGATTTTATAAATTTTTAGTTTTTCATTGGGGATGGTTGCTCCTCTAAAGCACACACACATTTCACTACTCTATTTCATTAATCTATGTAGATTTGCCTCTCATGGTCATTTTTGCAGACTGTTAGAAATACAGCTGAAAGGTTTTGCTGACTACCTGTTGGGTACCTGCTATTTTACCAGACCACAGTTTTGAGGCACCAGTTCTGAGAGACTTTTTTTAATACAAGTGCTGTGAAGAATGGGTTCACAGTCTTGGACTTTTTGTCAAGTTCTTGGGTGAGAATGTCCACAGCTGTGTCACTGCTTGAAGGACCTCAGCTCTCATACCAGCAGCATCCTTTAAGCCAGAAGCCCTGTGCCTTCTTTCTCTGTGTTCATAATCTTGAGATAGAAGACAAAGTGTCTATACTAAAATATTGCCTAAGTTCTTGTTGCTGGTGACTTTTGATATGTCCCTTAAGCAAGTTGCAGTTCTTTCCAAAGTGGTGTATGTCCAAGGCTTTATTTAAACTGTTCCTCCTACTTTAAAGAGCCCAAACTTTAAATCATCCCTTCAGGATTTCAGGGCCATGACAGAAAGAGGGATGCATAGCACTTTCACTGTGGAAGCATTTAGGACTTACCTTTGTGTCAGGTGGAGGGTACAATGAGTGGCTATGACAGTGCTCTTTGTGACAGCCTGTGCAGCTCATTAGTTGTCCCTGATGATGATGTAGCAGTTGTCCCTGATGATGATGTAGCAGTTGTCCCTGATGATGATGTGTTTGATGCATAACCACTGCAAAGAGATCTCTGACCTTCACTGTGTGGGCTCAACGCTGGACCCTGAATGTCATAAACTGATGCTTCAGTTGCCACTCCCTGAAAACATACCCAAATTCCACTGCAACAATGACTGCTCACTGCTTTGGATGCATTGCTTCCTTTTCCTTTTGTTTGCAGTTACACCAAGGAAAGAGGATTGTTTGCTGTCTGCGTGTCTGTCTGTCTGCGTGTCTGTCTAGAGCACAGAATTTTTTTGTTAAAAACCGAGAGAGTCAGTTGTTTGGCCTCTTTGTTTTCTGTGAAATTTTAAGACTGTTGGTCAAAATTCACCCAGCTCATAGCTTGGAATAAGTAACTCATCAAAAAAAAAAAAAAAATTAAAAAGAATGGTTTGGTTATTGGAAGGCTGCACTACCAATTTTCAGTGTCTCTGCAACAATTTAACTTTTATCACATTTCTACAGTTGCCTCTATGTTCTGTTTCATGCACTTGCCAAGTGCTGTGGGATGATGTCCTGGCTTCTGCAGATGACATTTTTGATGAATTACTTTGGTAATGTGATGGGCTACAGTGATCACATTGGTACTTTGAAAGGTGTAAATCTCTGGAGAAGGAATAGAGAACTAAAAGATAATACAGGAATTCTATTAGGTCTGCTTTTGCTTTTTGTATTTCCCCCTCTTAGGTTCCATTTTTGTTAAGATTAGCTAACAATTAGTTATTTTATGGAGTTTCCAATCTTTGTTCTAGAGCATTTGAGTTAAATATAGGAAAAGTTATCATTAGATTTTTAACGTGTCAAGTCCCCTTGACGACCTGGCAATCCCTTTATGTGCAGGTGATGACATAACTGAAAAAACTTGTGTACTTGTGGACTTCATTTGCTGACAGCAAGGAATTATGCCTAAATGTCTGGACTAACAAAGAATTTAGAAGAAGGAAAAATATCAGGTAGGGAGAATTTCCCAAATAGCTTGACTATGAAGCAAATGTACATTTCAGGCTAAACTGTTGCCTGTGTACTTTCACATTATTGAAAATGAGAGTTGAGCCTATTGGGGATGAGACAGATAATAAATCTCAAAGACAGAAAACATGCTCAGAGACACCATTTTAGAATGATTTCTCTTAAGGAAATCATTAAAGAAATGCAGACTTTAGGTGTTAGGAAATTCTACAAAATTTTCTGTGATTTTTCTTTTGAAAAAGATTACTACTGATATTTTTAAATATCATAATGCAGTGATACAAATAGTTTTATTCTTGTTCTGGGTCCTTTCTTTATAACAACCCTCCCAAAAAAAAACCTCACAATAGAGGTGGTAGATTTTGACTGTAGTTGTCCTTACTGTACCATGTTGGGTGTTTTTTAAATAGTTGAACAAAGATATGATTCTAATTTTAAGTATCATATGTATATCTATTTTTGAGGTCTCATGAGTTAAAAAATAAAAATAAAGGTTGGTTTGTTTCATTCTATTACAAGTTAAGCATTTCTTTATTTTCTGAAGGAAAACAGTTTTTAAAAAACCACTCATTTTAGGACCTTGCACAAATTAATTTGTGAGAGAAATTATTGCATCTGCAAGTGACATGTAAAAAGAATAGATTTGATTTCTGTACATTGCAGCAGTCTGGTATAGATCATGGCTAGCAAATGTCTAAGTGTTCTTTTGCATTGCTGAAAAATTATTTTCCTTGTGGTATGAAGAGAAGGTAAAACATTTAAGTGGAAAAAAATCTTGAATGAAAATACTGTGCAAATTTAAAGATGCAGTGTTGAAAAACATGAGTTTTCCCCTTCACTTTCAGGTAAATGACTCCCATCATCTCATTGTTTCTAAAAGATGGAAAAGAGTGAAATAACTTGGCATTAAATTGCATGGTTTCTTGTTACTGTAACAAAGTGTAACATATTTTACCTGCAGAATACATGAACACTTGAAGGATATGTGAAACATGAGAAGTGACATGGCAATGAAAGCTTTTAACTAATCTGGGGGAAGAAAGAGCACTAATGGCAACAATATACATAAATTACATTCCTATACTTGTTGTAAATAATTTTCCCATATCAATATGCCCATATATAGCAAATTAAAGCTTTTTTGTGTTCCCAGATTTATAAAATATAACATATTTGTCTGGAGAATGGGATGCAGTATTTACTTATTGTTACTTTTATTTTATTTGTACCATTTTAAGAAAGCCTTGCAAGAGTACACTGCTTTCCTGGGGGGTTCCCACCTGCTGCTATCATTAATACAGGCACAGCATTATAGAAATTATTATTTGATTTTTCAACTCACCCCCCTTTATGGGAGGGAAACATGAAGTGTTTCCAAAGTTCCAAGATGGAACTGGTCACCCTTCCCACTGCTGCCAAAGCAGGTGTTTGCAGAGCTATGCTGCACACCAGGCCACTGAAATGAAGTTTGCTTTTGATAGCCTTGTCTGGGAAGACATGAGCTCTGCCCACATGCTTTAACAGGGATGGAAGTGCATTTAAAAAGTGGAGTCTTTAAAGCTTAGCGGACATAGAGAGAGAAGCCTCCAGCGTGATCGGGAAATAAAATTAAGAGCAAATGGCTTAATGAAGGAGATGTGTGCAGTGGTGGTGTAGAACAGCCCTTTTAGATTAATATGGGGAGGAGGGGAGGGATTTCTTCTTTAATTTTGAACATATTTGCACTTTTTGTTCACTGAATTTTTATAACCTTCACTGTAAGTTACAGTTACCCAACTGCAGAGGCTGTAAAACTGCAGCATAAGTGCTTCTGCATAGTTTGGAAATTGCACATTTTAAGTTGAGCATCTTTTCTGGGCCTTTGTGGAGCATTAGCAAACAGCTAGCACTAAGTATTCTCTTCTTTTTAAAATTTCAGTCCATTCTTCATTTCTGTTCCTTGCAGTTCTGTATGCCACTGTTTACACATTTAGAAGGAAAAAGTATTGATATCTATCTCTCTCTCTCCCTCTCTCTCTGAAAATCAAAGTATTTTTTCCTTGAGCACAGACAAGTTGTTTTTAAAAAGACAATTGCAGAAAACTAATGATAGTATCTCAAAAAGCTCCTAATACAATGTGGGAACATGAATGTATGAGTTTTGATGAGAGTCTAGTGGCAGGTTTTCCAGGCTTCAGAAGAGCTCTGTATGGGGTACAGAGAAGCTCCCAAGACTTCCAGAAAACTGTGAGAAGTCAGTCTCCCTGAAAACACCCTGCTGGGAGACAGGGGTTGCCAGTGAGGAGAGCTGGCTCTGGCAAAGAGAGTGGGTAGGAAACTGCCCTCCTGTTACCAAGGTGCTCGTGTTGCATGTGTAACATACCCAGCTCTGCTCCCCTCTGAGTCACTGTTCTGCAGCTTTTTCGGAGCTGTGCAGAGTCCCTCAGATACAGGAGCAGACGCTTCTCTGCAAGGTGCAGACTTGGCTCACTTATCCAGTGACTGTGCAATGCTAACTTGTTTTTACCCTGCAGCTGGGTTACAGGAACTGAATTCTTATATCCTGCCAGCTTAGCTGGAGTGCTGATAAACTAATAGAGCAAAAATGCTTATGTGTCCTTCTCACTGATGAAAATGTAAAGTGGGTCCTATTACCTTTCCAAAGGGTGCATTTTTTTTCAAGATAGAAATATAACAACTGAATTTTACACATTGAAGTGATGATCATTAATAGGAGAAGCCCTGAATAATTCTGTTTAACATAACAACAAAGTAAAGTCTGTTCTTTTGTTGGAAAGGGTGATACACCAAATCTTCCTTGATACACGAAACAAATGTGATGACTGTCTTTGTTGATGAAAAGGGCAGAATGGCTTTCAAGTGGAAGAGGATAGATTTACATTTGATGTAAGGAAGATATTCTTCACCATGAGAGAAGTGAGACAGTGGAACTGGTTGCCCAGAGAAGCTGTGGCTGCCTCATCCCTGACAGTGTTCAAGGCCAGGCTAGATGGGGTTTAATCAGCCTGGTCTGGTGGAAAGAGTCCCTGCCCATGGCAGAGAGGAGTTGATTTTTGAGGTACCTTCCAACCCAAACTATTCCATGATATGTGAAACTTACCTGTGTGCTGTCTCTGTGTATTTAAGTGGTAAGTCATATGTCACTACATGGGATTTCTTTTATTATTTATTTATTTGTTTATTCTCTTTATTAGTATTTTATTCTGGTTTTAGTAAAGTCTTGGTAACCTTGTGTTTTGGGTAGAGTTTGAGGTTACATATTTAATATATTTTATATGAAAACTAAAAAATGTGATGTTTTGATTCAACAGCATTCCATGCAACTCCCAATACTTATAAGCGAAAGAATACAGAAACAGCATTAGATAATAAGCCTTGTGGACCTCACTGTTACCAGCATCTGGTAAGATAATTTTATATGTCACAATTCACTGAGTGCTAGTGCTGGCTGCACTATAGGGGGATGCTTAAACTAAGGGCATGCTGGATCTAGGATAGTGCATCTGCTTGTGGGCCATTTGCAGTCAAGTATGTTACCTTCAGCTGCTGCAAGAGAAAGAGTTTAACTTTCAATCATCTTAAGTAGGAATACTTGTAGGTGTAGCCTGAGATATTTGTAGGGAAGAAATATTACTATCCCCTAATAATGGTGTTGCTGCTATTCTGTCCAGTCTAGTCAAGGAACTGCAGACTTCACTCTTGTAAATTGTATCACAACTCAAAATTATAAAGGTTTTTTTTAGTTTGCCAAAGGCTAATTTCCTTTTGGGACTTGTGTTCTTAGGAAGCACTAGGATGGAAATTAATAAAGTGAAATCTTTAGTAATATAATTTCAAATCTCTCTCATAATTCCCCTGAATGTTTTAGTATGAGAAACTATGCAATTGTCCCATCTGAAAACTTGCTACACTTTATCGTTCCCCTTTTCACCAGAAAGCAAGTTACAAATGCTTGCATTTTAAAAATTGCAGAGCACAAATTGTCGAAGTGCCATGTGCAAGAAGAGTTCTTGTGTTTTTATGGTGTTTTCTGTGGGAAATTCAAATTTATTTCTGTCATCTGGGCAAATAGAAATTTACTACTGAATTATTTTTCTCTTGGCAGCCAAAGTAAAAGGCGAACCAAAATACTGACATGAGTACTTTGTAAGTGTAGATGTTTTTCATGGTAGCATCAAAAGTACTCGTGTTCACGGCTGGCGTGCCTTTAACTGGAACTTTGGTGCACGTAGAACAGTGGGAAGTTCCTCAGGATGCAAGCAGGAGGTGTTCTCTCACAAGTGGAACCACTTCTGGGTTTCTGTGCTGTAAACTGTGCTGTTTTGTGTCCAGGAGGGCGCGAAGGAGTTTGCGGCCGCGCTGACGGCGGAGCGCATCAAGACGCCGCCCAAGCGCCCCGGCGGGCGGCGGCGGGGCCGGCTGCCCAACAACACCAGCAGGCCCAGCACGCCCACCATCAACGTGCTGGAGTCCAAGGACACCGACAGCGACCGCGAGGCCGGCACCGAAACCGGCGGGGAGAACAACGACAAGGAGGAGGAAGAAAAAAAAGATGAAACTTCCAGTTCCTCTGGTAAGGCTGGTCAGTGCTGCTTCCTTCCATGAGCCGCCGTGCTTGAGAGGGTGAACAGAACCAAAACTACAAAAAAACCAATGCTACAAAAATAAAAAAGCCAAAACAAGTCAAGCCGTGCAATCCTAGAAAATGTGTGTTTGGAATGTATGGAACTGAGTGAGAAGACAGAATAATATGAGTGTCTTGGCTTGGAAAGACAGGTGCCTGCTAAGGAAGGCAGGAGCCTCCCCTGAAATGGAGAAAATGAACTCTCCCTCCTCTAAATTGCTATAAATTTTAAATTAAGAGGCTCTCAGGCAACAAAAATTATGGGAGCAGGAAATAACAGTTCTTTAATAGGGAAGAAAAGGATAAAATAAACAATGCAGTAAAACCAAAACAACACTGATACAGTCAGAAACACAACCTGACACCCTGTTGGTCAGGGTGCTGGTAGCAGTCCAGTTGGAATTGTGGCTGCAGTCCTCCTGCAGTGTCAGGTGTGGTTCTGTTGGAGCAGGGATCCTGTAGAAAGGGTGTAGTTTTCCTCTGAAGATCCAGTGGAAGAGGCAGCTGTTCCTCTGGGAAATCTAGTGGAGAATCTGTGCTGGTGTTCCAGAATCTCCAGATTATATTCAGGTAACAATGCTTGGCTCCTCCCTCTGGGCAGAGCATCTCACAAGGGGGATGCTGTAGTTCTTATCAGTCATGCAGTGACATTCAATAGCCTGTTATCAGCAGCTGTCCCCTCCCCAGGGAGGAGTGATTGTGGTCACTCAGAGAGAGATAAGGAAAGCTGCCCACCTGACAAAAGACAATTGCCATACAGATGGTAATAGAATACATCTTGCCTTGCAGTCTGGAACAATGAGTTTAATCAAACTGTAAGAGAAAGTCTGCATTGTCTCAATTTACATGTAGGCCATTAATTTGAGTAGCTGCTGTTAGCTTCTGTAAAAGGCATGTGAAAATGTTTGTTTTTTCTGGCACTTGGGAAGCAACAAAAAACCTGGGATATTTTTTAACTGCAGTTAATCATAATGTGAAAGGGAAAGTAAATTTTGATACATAGCCTTACTCTCAATTATTTGTTACAGAAGCAAATTCTAGGTGTCAAACACCAATAAAGATGAAGCCAAATATTGAGCCTCCAGAGAACGTGGAATGGAGTGGTGCAGAAGCTTCAATGTTTAGAGTTCTTATTGGCACCTACTATGACAACTTCTGTGCAATTGCCAGACTGATTGGGACCAAAACGTGCAGACAGGTAAGCAGGGAAGATACTTGCTAAGGGTCAAAGTGATTTACTTTTAAAGTTAATGTATACAAATACTAGTATTGATTACTAAAAGGGAAAATAATTAATTTTCTTGGTTTTCCCAAGCGTGCTATGGTCCAGAATTCATACCACAAATACATAGAAGTTAGTTTTAAAAACTGTTTTAAAATTAAATTTACAAGAGGTTTAAATTAGAGTATCAGTTCTTAAATGACAAAAATAATCAACTTTAAATGTATTGAAAAGAGACTATGACTGGATATAATCTGTAAGTTGTTGGTTGGAGGAAATCATACTAACTTAGAATATGAGCAACTTTGTACTAGTGAGAGATTTATCGTGGATGTGTTATGGTATCTCTTGTTAGGTGTATGAGTTTAGAGTAAAGGAATCTAGTATTATTGCACCAGTCCCTGCTGAAGATGTTGATACTCCTCCCAGAAAGAAGAAAAGGAAACACAGGTAAATCTGTTACTAAATACCCTTAGCATAACAATAAATTGGAGATACAGGGGTTCAGAACGGAAAGTATTTTGAAAGAAAATTGTGCAACTCTTCTTTTGCTTCGAAAACCCAAAGTTGCAGCAATAAAACAAAATGGTGTTTTAGTTTTAGACAAAATCTTACTGCACTGCCAGCTATAACCTTCCTCTTGTCTTTCCCTTTCCTTTCTAAGTTCTTTAACAGCTAGGTTCTTGTAGGTGTATTGATGCAAGTTTTCAAAACTCTGTTTAGATTAGAAATCACCTATGCAGTTGTTGCAACATTCAACATAATGTAGAATAATTATTTTTTACAACAATAAACATTAAATTCAGGAGTGTTTCAATAGGATTGAGTAATGATTATATGATATTTTAAAAATAAAACTGATGTTTTTTTAATGATGAAATGTATTCTAGCAAGCTTCAGATAACAAGCTAGTAGGATTGCCTTCTTTTTCTTTAGGAGGGACTATTTCTTTGTTGCACCACAGTTTCATTAGCACCTAGAACACCAACTAAAGAGCTAGGTTAACAAGTTATTATTTGAGGTGAAGCTGCAATGAAGAGCAAATTATTATCTGACACAATTTCTGTTGAAATTGCAAAATTTTGTGGCTATTGTCTGTCAATGAAATGCATTTTTCTTTTAGAATTCTGAATTGGAGAATGCAGCTCTGCATTGATTATTTTTATTTTGAGAGATAAGAACATAAGAGATTAAAAGCTGACTGAAAATTAGCAAAAATATTTCTTTAGCAAGCAATAAGCACACATTTTCCCATATAATTTCCTATTTCTCCCTTTAACTTCCCTTATTCTCCCTCAAGTTTGTCCTTCCAGTTCTTGTCCCATCAATTCTTGTTGTTTCTGTCTTAGCTTGTCTACTTATTATTTCCAGGCCTAGTGAAATTCCTGAACTGGTTCAAAGATCCTGTTGACGTGGAGTAGAATATTTCTGCTTTGTAGGGTAGAGGCAGGCAATGTGAGCTGGGAAAAGACTGAGTGAGCATCTGGAAAAGATTTTGTTCTCAGCAAAAGCTATTGATTTTTATGCTCTTGGCACAGTTTTCAAGTGTTTGGGCATTTGGTGGGCTTGGCTGCTTAAATTTAGGTTATTAGCCATGGTGCAAGTTTGGAATATATAGCTGAAAACTGGCTTGCTGTCAGATTGACACAAATTGCTATAAGAATGGTGCCACCACATCTACTTAAAAGAACAGCTAAAAGGTTCAAATGTATTTTTGCAGCTGAAATGGATTGTATGATTACCAGGCTGACATTGTTTTGGAAGAATTCTCAGAGTTTTTTTTAGTTTAGGAGTTTTATTTCCCAAGTAAATGAAAGCACACTCCATTGCATGGGGTTTCTTGACTTTATTTGCTTTTTTATTAGTTGCCAATATAAAAACTTTATTGGTAGCAATTTAGTTTTGAAATGTCCTCTAAGTCTTTAAACTCTCATTGAAGGAAGGAGATAATTTTACAAATATAATGTCCCAGAATATGTGGCCATCAAGCTGTCTCCATCCTTCTATGGCAGTAGCCTTTTTAAAAAGGAAAGCAGTTTAGCCTGCCTACATCCTGCTGTTGAAGTTCTCCTGCAATCAGCAATTGGGACAACCATCTGGAAATCTTCCTCTGTTTCTTACCTTCCCTTTTCCCTTTTGCCTTTTCCCTTGCAGGGCTCTTACCTGTCTGCAGGTTGTCCATGTGTGCATGTGGCTTTGAGCTAAAGCAGCATCACCAGAGAGAAAAGCAGCAGCAAAAAGCTGCTTTTGCTGGCCTCTTGTAACCAATCTGAGAGCAGATAAAGTCTTTTCTTGCACAATTTTGCCTATTTCCCATATCATCTTGGTGCTCTATGAGCATACTGAGCAATTAGCTGGCAAGACTGCACCCCTCTTGGATAATGAAATGTCATGTCTCCCTCCTTGCTGTGACATTTTTGTTGAGATAGCTGTAATAAGGCTGATCAGGGGGAGAAGACAACTTCTAATATAGCTATTTTTTGGAGAACCAGTAAGTGTCAGAGCCTGGCCTGTGTATAAGATTAAGCTGTTATTTTGAGAAAACTCTTTGAGGAGAAGTGAGTGCTTTGCATAGAAGCCAGTAAAAAACCTGAATGAAGAAAGAATTCCGAAAAGCATGGGTGTATGCTGGAGGAGAGTGTACTTCAGTGCTGTTCATTCTTTCATGTGTATATTTTTCTTCCATTGCTGGGAGCTGAGTTGAGTTTGCTTTAACTAATCAGCACTCCTTCCTCTATTTTGGTACTGATTTTAAAGCTGCTTCTTTATTATTTTGGTTTTCCTTTTTGCCTTCATCCCCTATTCAGAGGCCACTTAGTAATTTTATGTGAAAATATTTTATTTTTCCCCCCCCACTTTCTCATTTTCCTTCTCCTTCTGCTGGACTGCTGTTCACTGCATGTGTTTGAATAGCTTATGTAGTTCTGCCAAGAGTTCAGGGTGCCTTTTTGTAGGGATTTAAAGTCTCAGTGTTATCAGGCAAAAGGTGCACTGAGGCATTGGCACAGGTATTCTGATGTGCTGCCTGGTTGGAAGGCTGAGTCTTGGAGTGCTGGGGAGGCTGTGGATAAGGTGATCTGGGAGACTGAAGTCTTTGAGTGATGCCAGAAAATCAAACACTGCAAAGACTCAACTACATATTTGACATAATTGGCATGTATTTTGAATTTTTAATGCTCTTTCTGATAGCAGAATATCCCTGTGGAAAGCAAGAGATGCTGGAGCACCTTCTTCCAAAGGGTGTTTTTAGTGCTGGCTTGGCTGACACTGCTGCTGCCCAGAGCCACTGGCAAAGTTTAGAGGTCTAGTAGGTTGTTAGGAGAGAGGAACAATATCTTTGACAGCTGCTGTCATGATGCTCCTGGGAACACTTGTTTTCTAAGCTGGCTCTCCTGCAGATGTCAGCAACCAAATGCACAAATCCACTGGCTTGCTTGGGAACTTGCTATGGAGTTTCCAGTTGGCTTTTTGTAATGAAGCTTCAAGTTGTGAGTGCTATCTCAACTTTGTCCTTTCCTTGCCTTTGCTTCCTGCTGCATGGGACCAGGCCTTGCCTTTTGCTCCTGTTTGAGATGCAGATTTATATAGAGCAGATACAAAAATGACTCTGCCTTTAGTGTAGTGCTTGCTCAGGCTCCAGCTTTGTGTGCTAACCGGGGGAACTCGAGCACTTTGTGGCAGTTTTTTGGAAGTTGCAAGGCAGTGAATACTCTTGGATAGTGCTAGTCCAAACTCCTGTTGGTCAGTGCTGGCAGCCTGTTGTCTTGTGTCACTGCCCACAGGTTCTGCTGCCACTGTGTCTCCAGCCCCCCTCTTCCTCCTGTGACAGAAGTCTCTCCAGAAGAGGGACAGAGCTCATGGATGCCTTTCCCCTTGTGACTGCCCCTGGAGTTTTCCTTCTGCTTTGACTTGTTGCTATTAATGCTTTCTTGATGTGTATGCACATTTGTGTGCTTTTAAAGTATTAGGAGAGTGCTTACCTTAGGAGAAAAAGTGAAGCTGCTAATTGCTAATGAAAGAGTATTTTAACAAGTCTGGCCACAGAATGCTTTTAAGAGTTTGCTGTGCTGGTAAGTTCTTATTATCTTGGAGTGACAGACAAGTTTCTGTGAAAGACTTGTTCAAAAATATGGTATGTTACATTTTCCAAATACCAGGTAGACAAGAAAGTGAGTAGTTTGGTGTGCATAAGAGTAATTTAAGTCAAAATTGCACTCCTTTCAGGCATATGGGAAGTGTCCTCTTGCAGGGTCAATGTCTCATAATTCATAAATATATGTTGGTAGCCTTTTCTAGAGTGAATCACTCTTAATAGGAATGTCATCTATTTATTACAGTACTCTGTAATTCTGGGTTTCTTCTTTCCTCTCAGCCTTAGTTACTTGGACAAGTCTGCCTTTGTGGATTTCTAACTTCTATGGGCTCCTTCAGTGCTTGTAAGAAAATTGGTTATTGAGTTAAATCTCATAGTAATGCTTTAGAAGGGCAATTTTATAGAGAATCTTATTTATATGAAGCTGTTGGAGGGCACTGCACACCATTTAGTTGAAGTAAAAGCTGCTATGCTTTTATGAAAGAAGTAGCAGCTAAAAAGTCCTATTTAAGTAGTTACAGTGGGAGATATTTTTTCAGAGTGCAAACTTCTGAGGAGTTGCATTCACTGAAAGGCAGAATAGCTTTTGTAGGGTTCTGTGCTGGGGATCTTTTAGTACCTGTGCTCATGAGTGTTTTGGGCCGCTCAGTAAATCTGCAGAGAAAGTGAGGTTGCTTGATGCAGCTGGCAATGTATTATTTGGCCAGGGAATGAGGCTTCTCCCATATTATCTTCATGTTGTTACATGATATACTAAGGAAGTCCAAGAAGTATAAACTTTAAAAATCCTTAATCTAATTTTTTTGTTATGTATGTTCACTAAAATAAAAGTCGTAACTAAAATGCATAGAATTGAGTTAAAAATAAAACAATGGATTTCTCCTTTAATTTTAAGGCTACTGAAATGAAAAGTCTGGTTTTCCTTTTGGTACTAAAGGTCCAGACAGGTGCTTTTGCTTGATTGTTTCTGACAGACCATTTATGGAATAGCTGACATTCCCTGGCCAAAGAGCTTGCGATCTGAAATGGATACAAAATAAAGGGGCAAATGTAACTTGGAAGAACTTTCAAGTACAGTGAATGCTAACCAAAAAGCAAGTTACTCTTAAAAAAACACAGCAAAGCAACAAACACAAACAATAAAATCCACCACACAACAAGAACACCACTTCTGGCAAAGGTGTGCTTGGCTGAGCTGCCTGAGAAAGGGGACACTGAAGGAAAACTAAGGACATGAGAGAAAGGAGTGTGGGCTGTGAGGCAGAAGGGGAAAGGCTCAGTGCAGCACCACCAGCCAGGACAGCTGGAGAAAAATGTCCAGCCAGAAGGAATACTGAGGTGTCCCATCAGTGTGGCTGTGCCAGGCAGGCACTCTGTCCTGTCAGGTACTTGGAGCTCCTCAGGTGAAGGGTGGGACCTGGCTGTGATCTGCAGGGGACACCCAGA
Source organism: Ammospiza nelsoni (assembly GCF_027579445.1). Classification (NCBI taxonomy): domain Eukaryota; kingdom Metazoa; phylum Chordata; class Aves; order Passeriformes; family Passerellidae; genus Ammospiza; species Ammospiza nelsoni. The sequence continues at coordinate 50,375,560 of NC_080633.1, forward strand.
GTGGTGCTGGGGCCAAGCCCTGTGCAGCTGCCCCATTTCTGTGCCCCTGTTCAGGCATGACCCTCCACATCTGCAGCTTCATACCCTTCCCTTGCTGCTGCTCCTGCCTGCCAGAAGCAGCTCCAGCACCTGCTCTTGGCAGGGCTTCCTTCAGGGGCAGCTGAGTTCCAGCATCTCTGGCTGGGCTGGGTGGGGACAGCTCCTCTGAGCAATGCTGGGACTGCAGGAAGGGTGGGGAGAGGGGGAGCAGCTGCAGAGCTCTGATCTTGGCCAGCCCTAGACTGGGACAGGTTCTGCTGCAGCCCCTCTGACTCGTGTGCACTTAGCAGCTGTTCATGTCTCCAGAAACTTTCCCATCTTAAGCAAGATGCAGCTGCCTTTCCCAGCCCACTGCAGGAGGAGTTCCTGTCAACCTTCTTGTTTGTTTTGTGTTTTTGCAGGTTGTGGGCTGCTCATTGCAGAAAGATACAGCTGAAAAAGGGTTAGCATCTTTCCATTCAATTTATGTCCTGAACTTTTAAGATTCTACTATTGCTTTTTTCTGTTTCGGTTGTTTCTGGGGGGGGCTGGTTATTTGTTTTGTTTTTTTTTTAATGTTAGGCAATTATGTATATTCCATGGGGAGCCAGAAATTTTAGAATGAAAATTAAAAACGTAAACTCTCACTTACATGTATTGTAGGGACAAAAGGTACTCTTTGGGTTAAATAGCTGGAAGAGCTCTGTATAATTCCATAAAAAGGAAAGGAAGCTGAGTTTACTGTCTTTTCAGTATGGCTTCATTGAAGCACAGGTAAAAATGGTATTAAGGATAAGAGCTGCAGTAAAAAGTGCCTTTTTTTTGTAAGCCAGTTTAATTTAGAAATAGTTCTCTGAAAAGTTGTTGAGAATAGTTGGGACTTCTGGCAACATAAATAATTGATCTGTTTGTCTCTCTCATTTTTTGTTGCTGATTGCTAGCTTGAGCATTTTTATAAATTTACAAATTCATGCAAACTCAAAACAAGCTCAAGAGTATTAATAGCAAAAATAATTTAAATAGAACCAAATTCTCCTAGCTACTGTATAGGTAAAGCTCTAGACTTGTCCCTGGTAGTTCCTTTCTTGCTTAGAAGACTTCAGCATTATCTGTACTGGAAAATTGACTTGGGAAAACACAGTGGTATAGTAATAATAATAATAATAATAATGATAATAATGGAATTACATTGCCAGTGGTACCTGTTTGAAAGTTGACTGTTGTTCCACATTAAAAATTGCTTTCAGTATTTAAGCAAATTTACTTTGCTGAATAATATCAGTGCTATTCCAAAACATGTTCAGACAGGAAATGATACCATTGTGGTTTTGTTTCTCAGTTTTCCACATAAACAGCTTTCAGCTCTGAGTACTCAAAGCAGCTGAGCAGTGGCAGAATGAGGTGCACTAGGAAGGCAGCTAATGGTGTAAAACACCTCACTAATGTTACAGTTCTGGTTTTGTGTTTTTTGGGTTTTCAACTTCACTTGTTGTGGTTTGGGTTTTTTGTTCATGTTTGGGCTTTCTTAGTTAAATGACTAAAAGGGAATTTCTGCCTTAGAGTGAGGGGAACTGTATGTTGTTTGTCTGCAGCTTTCAACTTTACAAAATGTTGCTATTTTTATTCAGATGGGTCATCGAATCACGTTTACAACTATCAGCCATGTGATCACCCACGTCAGCCTTGTGATAGCTCATGCCCATGTGTAATTGCTCAAAACTTCTGTGAGAAGTTTTGTCAGTGCAGCTCAGAATGTAAGTAAAACATTTAAAAGTTATCCATAAACTTTTCTCACTGTCCACCACGAGCTCTGTACTACCAGTCTGTAGTAGTACTACTACTGCTGCAGGCAGTTACAGGAGCAGCAAATTGTGTCCAACAGTGTGAGCATGTTCACTTTAATTTGGCCCTTGTAATTGGCCCTTGCATGAAGTCAGAAACAGCCTTCAGAGCTGAAATTGAGGAGGAGTTATTAAAATCAGGGAAGGAAAGAATTTGCAGTACTCCTGAAAGCAGATATCAGTGGCTGTGTTACCAATATTCTGATACACTCTAATCTGCACAATCTTAGTTTTACACTGTATATTTTCATATTTGCTGTTTTTCTTTTCCACCCATTCCTTTGTAGGCCAAAATCGTTTTCCTGGGTGTCGTTGTAAAGCACAGTGCAACACCAAGCAGTGCCCCTGTTACCTGGCTGTCCGTGAGTGTGACCCTGACCTCTGCCTCACCTGTGGAGCAGCTGACCACTGGGACAGCAAAAATGTTTCTTGCAAGAACTGCAGCATTCAGAGAGGATCCAAAAAAGTACGTCCAGAGTTACACAGCTGCAGGCCTGTTGGCTGGGGTTAGAGGTGTTCTTATATTTTCAACCCAGAGAATGGAATTTCTTTGCCTTCATACTTTCAAACTGGAAAAGAAAAAAAATGCCAAACCCAACAGCAAGGAAAGGAGTGTTCACTTGTTAGCTTGCTCTTGTGCTGCTGTTAAGTCTATTTACATTTTGTCATGTACCAATTAGTGTGTTCTGTGCAGCAGAGCAGCAGAATATCTCCTTTTCCCTGTTCAGGCTTTGCTTCTTAATTGCAAATAGGCTGCTGTTTTAAGGAGCTCAACAGTCTTTCCCCAGATCAGCATAAAGAAGTTTATCCCAGAGTTTCTTTCTTCAGTTGTTGATTCTGAGGTATAAACTTGTATACAGTCTACTAAAGTCTTGAAAGCCCATTCAGTTCTGGCAAATAAATCAATAAGCTAAAGTTTATTTCTACTCTCGAATGTCTTCTCACAAAACAGTTGATTACTGAGCTAATGAGTGGTGGGCTCCTGGCTGCAGACCTTTTGAGGTTGAAGTCTTTAGTAAATGAATTTTTATGTAACCCTCTCATTTCAAGGTGTCTTGGGGTGGTTAAACTAAAATTTTTAGTAGTTTTGAAATACTTGGTCATTTTTCCTTTACATACATCTGATTCACAAGCTGTAATTTTAGTGTGTGTTTGATCATTAGAAGACTCTGGATTTGTCTGCATTCCTGGAGTTCCAACATATGCATTTCACTAAGTGATACAAAACAAAATGGAAAGAAAAACTGAACTCAAATCTAAGTCAGGCATATCAAAACTTCTTGGTATTTCTATTCCACAGCACTTACTATTGGCACCTTCAGATGTGGCAGGCTGGGGAATTTTTATAAAAGATCCTGTACAGAAGAATGAATTCATCTCTGAATACTGTGGTGAGGTAAGGATGGAGAACACTGGATATGAGCTTAGTTGGTGAAGTTCTGCACTGACAGGGACCAACCATGGGTGCCATTGTCTGTGACCTGGTACAGGCTGTGACTGCTGTCACTCCTCAGATCCCAGGAGCTACACAATTGAAATGTCACAAAACTTTTGAAACAGGTTCTTGTGAGAAGGAGAGGCTGGAATGTCCTTTTTATCTTAGATGGAATTTCAGTTCAGACATGCTTAGAATTTGGTGGCAAATTATTTAGTATTGTACTGAAAGTCAGTAGGAGCTTTTGCTAAGCTGTATTCTGCAGCAATAAAACCCTGAGTCCGGTATGCAGCCCTGATTTTGAGAGGAGAAGCAATTCTTGCTTTTCTTCTGCTCTGAAAGAGTTTATGTGTGCTAAAAGCAAAGCATGGATGTTTGCTAAGTGCAGAATGCTTGCTGAAAACAACACTTTGGGAATACTTTAAATCCCAGAGAATAGAAAAACTCCCACCTGTCTTTCAAAAGGCTGGGGAGGGGCTGACATTAAGCTGCTGTGGTTACACAGTGGAGGAGTGCTTCTCTCTTTTACAAGTGGTGTTTCTTTCAGATTATCTCTCAGGATGAGGCAGACAGAAGAGGAAAAGTGTACGACAAATACATGTGCAGCTTTCTGTTTAACTTGAATAATGGTATGTATGCATTAGTTGCAACCCTTGGCAGCATAAGTAAAGTGTGTATGCTTAGCATTTTGTTCAGCCCTGTTCTTCTGCAGCCAGCGTGTAACAATGAGAACTTATTTCCACACATCTTTCTCTATCGGTGTATGGATTCATCCTGCTGATAGCTAGTCTTTGGGATTTTTTCTCTAAATGCTGGTCAGCTAGATGTAGTGATGAGCCTGTTGTACAAGAGGAGTAGAACTTCATGGAGTAAAATTATGTGCAGACATTAAGTAGACTAAAGAATGTAAAAAGTGTTGTCTGAAGTAATTTTACTGAATTAAATAATCAGTAATTTATGATGGTAATTGTGTTGGGGGAAAAAAGCCACATGTGGTATGTAACTTACAGACTGCACTGTGTCAAGCATAAAATACTGGAAAATAGTTGAAATGAGGAAAAAAACCCTGCTGCTTTATGTTAGTGTTGACTTAGCATATTTATGGAGATTGTCCTTGTGGAATAAAGGTAGAGAAGCTTTAGTGAGAAGCCAAGGTGGTGCCACTGTGGCAGGAGGTAAAGGAAAAGCACCATGTGGAACAGCAGAGTTCAGCTGTTGTAGGGTGGTGGGCCAGCTCTTCCATGGGGAAGATGTGCAGTCTTCTCCAGCTGCTAAGATCCAAGCACACTAGGTGTTAAAATAAAAAAATGTGTTTGTAGGTGACCCATCCAACATTTGTGGGGTTTGTTGTTTTTTTCTGCCCCCCCTAGATTTTGTGGTTGATGCAACACGCAAGGGCAACAAAATTAGATTTGCAAACCATTCAGTAAATCCCAACTGCTATGCAAAAGGTAAGTTTCACATTTACTTGCTTTTCATCAATGTATGAAATACTGTGAGATATTTCTTTAACATGCATTTTATCAGTATTTGTACTAACATAGCTAATTTCTTTTAAAACAGTTATGATGGTTAATGGTGATCACAGAATAGGAATATTTGCTAAAAGAGCCATTCAGACTGGTGAAGAACTGTTCTTTGACTACAGGTGGGTAGATGGATTTCAGGTGGGATTAGCTTTCAGTATCTGCACAGCTCAGAGTTAGTTCCTGTGCCTGCCTGGGCCCTGCAGCCTCAGGTCTCAGCAGCTGAGAAGCAGCACTCCCCACACTGCTTTTGTCAAGCCAGATGCCATAGCAAGACTGATTTGAGCAATGCAGCTGGTTAAGAGCCTGCAAACTTGGAAAAGCAGCTTGTGTAGAGAAAAGTGTAGTGACAAATGGGGACAGACTTTCTCTGGTTGGGTTACCTTGGTAGCAGCACAAGTTAACTCCCCCATCATTCAGAAATAGGCAAGAATTTCAGAGAATGAAATTTCAGAATTCCTACAGACAAATGCTTGCTAAGAATGTGTCCTTACTGTCCCCTACAATCATCTTACTGGGCAAAAACTAAGCTGTCCACTGGCAATACTGTGTAGGTCAGTCTGGAGAAATGCAGTTGCTTTCCAGTACTGAAAATGAACATCAGGACTGTGAGAGTCAAGGTGAAAAAGAATGGAATTTTAGTGATTTGTCTCCTTTGATCAAACACATCTGAAAGTAGTTTCTTGTGGGTCAACAGTGTTATGCACCTGCAAATTCACACAAGGAGGAAACACCCCAGCTGGTGAGGAAATGATGGGAAATATGAGTATTCCAGGCTGTGGTGCCATTCTGTCAGAACAATGAAGCTGAAATGTTCCATTATACTGGCTTTTTGTGATTTTGTTTTTTTTTTTTAATTTCAGATATAGCCAAGCTGATGCCCTTAAGTATGTGGGCATTGAAAGAGAAATGGAAATCCCTTGACACCAGCTACCTCTTCTTTTAAACAAACAGCTGCCTTATCTTCAGGAATTTCTAGTACTGTGGGCAATTTTAGAAAAATACAAATGATGCAATTTGAAATTCTGTATTTGCAAAGTACTGTAACAGTAATTTATAGTAACGAATTTTAAAAAAACCAACTTTTTATTGCCTTCTCACCAGCTGCAAAGTGTTTTGTACCTAGGAACTTTTGCAATAATGTGGTGTGGTACATTTTTCAACCTTGAATAAAGGATACTTGAACTTCTTCATTTTTACTGGAATTGAGTTGGAATTTTGTGTCAGCCCCTTGAGAAAGCAATGTGAATTTAACCTGTAACTTCTGTGCAAAGGCAGCTCCATACTTGTCTCCTTCTGTTACTCTGGGTTTAAGATCAGTGTGAAGATGGAAACAGTGTGGATGGAAGTCAGGTGATTGGTGCTGCAGTGCCTGAGGGAGACAGGGGTGGTCTTGCAGTTTCTCAGCTCGCTTGGATGCAGCCACATCCAAGTTCTCTGGAGGGATGGCTGCAGCCCAGAAACTCCTGCAATTGCCAGAGTAGCTGTGATTTCTGTGACAAACACTGCTTTCAAGACAAAGCTGTGGTACAAGGTGCCCTCACTGTGGCTTCTCTGAAGCACCAAAGTGAATGATAAATACAACAGTAACTACACCTGTGTTAAAGAGTTAAGAGATGCAGAAGAGAAATGCAGTTTTCATCCAGAAACATTTACACTGCAGTTAGATTGTACAGGGCTACCACATTTATTTCTTACTTGCTAGTGGATGGAACTCTAGCTTGTGATGTAGAATACAATGCTCAGGTCAAACCAGCTGGAGTGGGAGGGCAGGCACAGGGTGGCATTATTGCCACAGAGTCCATGAATTCCTGTCCATGGTGACCAGTTACCTGCTGCACTGAGGGGGCTCCAAGCCTGGGGCTGAGTTCAGCTCCTCCTGTTTCCACACTCCATGTATAGCAGGCAGCTGCCACATGCCCTCTACCTTGGTGGTAGCCCAAGTAAGAACTAAGAGCTGATGAGGAAAAGACCAGTCCAAAAGTAAAATCCTGATTTTCTCCCTCAGGTAGAGCACAGCTCCTGCTCTGAAGCATGCACAGTACACAAAGCACTGCTTTAACCACCCAAGGGCTTTGAAAGGCAGCTCAGAGCAGGTGATTTCAGGCCTTCCAACTAAGAAAGGAGTTCAGGCTGCTTCTTTGTCATCATAGCACACACATCCTGCTAAAGAAATCTATTAGCCCTGAACTTTCTGCAAGAAGGGTTTACAAAAACAAAACAGCATCTTAGGGGAAAAAAAAAAAGAGGCATCACTAGTTCCATTCTTCTAAATTTCCAAAAGCAACTTTGAGCAGCAAGATGCTTCTATTGCCCCAATGGCAGTCTTTAGCTTTTTCAGAACAGACATAGCAAGCATACAAAATCTGAAGTGCAGATGACACCCCTCTCCTAGTACTGCTCAGTTTTTTTTTTAACCCAGAGTTCAACTGTAACCATTTCCCTCAAGAGAGAAACATTAGCAACACAAAACCTGGCTCCTTTCCTGTGAGAAGAAACAGTGAACAAAATCACAGTTTGCATCAAGGGTAAAATGGCTACAGAAGTTCTTTTCACGACGAAGATTAGAAAATATAGATTACCAATAGTGAGAGCTGGGAGGATGGCAGCATTGTGCTTGTAGCATATGGAATGCCAATACTCATTTCATAAAATGTTGTGAGAAGAATGGAATGAGGCCTGGTCAATCAAGGTATGTCTAGTAACACTTTAAAGTATTTTAATTCCCATCACAGGTTAGATTTAATGGGAATTGTTCTTCAGGAACACACTCAATTTTCTGCTCCACTCCAGTCAAAGAAATGGGCAGCCTAAACTTCCTTTGTTCTCGGCAGCATTCATGCAAGGGTGATGCACTTTATAGCACAAAGAGCAATATTAAAACCAGCTCCAAGTTCAGATGACCAAGCATTGCCACAAATATTTTGAGCATTTTCTGTTCTGCATATCTTGTGAAATCATCACAAATTTCTTTTATTTTCAAAGCACAGACATTTCCTCTTCAAAAAGAAGTAACATGCACAGATAATGATAGATGACAGTACCTTCAAGAACAAAATGTTCTTAAAGCACCAGAAAATGGGGAGGAAAAGCAAAACGAATTTCTAATAGCTTTCATAACCATTATACCTTTTATTTACATTTAGAAAGATAAGTCATGAAACTTAAAACAATAAAACCAAATGCAACTTGTACAGAAATCTTTTAAATTTTTTTTTTATTATTTATCACACATTAAAAAATGAAACACACTATACAAATGGTTTTTCATAGCAGATTACACATGGGTCCATTCAGACTCGCTCTCCAAGTGCTGCCAACATGTATAAGTGCTGCCTGTGATGGCAGCTGTTTATCATATAGCCAATGTATTGATTTAAATGCAGTAGCATGCAACCCTTAAACGAGAAGGGTCTGATTCCTTTCTGTTCTTAAATTAGGTTAAATGGCATTGGTGTCCATATTTACATACTTGAAATGTATCAATCCTGAGCAGTTCTGATGTAAATCTGAGACTGGCTGATGGAGTCCTGGTCTCAGTCATTAAAAAGGGAGGTCCAAATGGCAGCAGGGTGGCTGCTATGAAGTTCTGTCGCTTTCATTCTTTCCATCACATACCTACTTGCCGAGTGTCACACAGTCAGGTCATTGCTAATAAAAATGCTAAGCCAAGTAACTGTAGGTGTCCTTCTCACCATCTACACGTTCCAAGTATTCCTTCTCAATGAGGATGTCGATGCATTTCTGTGGGAGGAACAGAACAGAGGTAAGCTGTGGGACACGGGCATAAAAGCCCCTCTGGGGTTGTTCCAAACTTTGATTTTGACCCCCCAAGGGAGTTCCCTGGCAAACAGGATGGGAATAGGCAAAGGACACAAACCACAGCAGTTCACTCTCCTCTTTGTGACCACATCCAAGCAGAAGGCTTTGCTAATCCACTAAACTGAACTGCACTTACTGGATGTCATTCCAGGGGTGTGATTGGGAAATCATCAGCATGCTGAACAACTTCATAGTAAGACAGCAAATAAAGAATTACACCAAGGTGCAGAGAGCTTATGTAAGGTCATGAAAGAGCAGCAGCAGCAGTGAGGGACTCTCTGTGTAACTGCCCTGGTGCCAGTTTATGCAACTGCTCTCACTGCCTGTCCTTTGCCTCACCTACCCCTTGGTTGTGGATATAAAAACTGCTGGTGAGCTCACTTAAACTGATGAAGAAATTAATATACATAAATGAATAATTAATATAATCAATATAATTATGAGTAAATAATTAAATACAATGCCCCCTTCCCCAACATTTTTACTGTAAAGGAAAGCAGGAAACAGGAACAAAAGGTAAGCCTGGATCAAGGGCAATGGTAAGCTGACACTGATGTAAAAAGACACAATCCAGCGACTATTTTACCACCACTGCCAACAACGTGAAACACAGATAGTACCCTAAGAGAAATGCAATATGTCTTCTTAAAGTATTTCCTACTTGCAACTCAAAAAAATCTGTCCTTGCCCATCCCATCTCCATAGCTTTCCTTTTTAATTCAGAAGCAAGTGTTTTGTCTGTGTAGATATCCTCCTCACCTCCCGGAATCCAGGTTCAGAGATGTGGGTCTCACATACCTTAATTACAGGAACTCGTGGCTTGAACCTTGAGGACAGCTGTGTTAGCACTTCTCCAAGCAGTTGCTGGTGTTTTAGAACCTTCCTCATTTTCATGATTCTCACAATAGCAGCCTGCACAGCAAAGTTGGGAAGGTGTGTTTAGGAGCACAGTACCTGTCCCTCTGTGCAAAGCCATTTCACTCCCCTAGGTGATGTCTGCCCCTGCAGAAGCACCACCACCACCTCGAGCACCAGACAGGAGAAGCTTTGCCCAGTGTCAGCTACTCACACAGACTTCAAGGACTCAGAGTCTCCACAGCACACAGGCATCAAAAGTGGTTTTGACACATGAATTTTTAGAACTGTGCTTACAGTCAGTCAGTCATAATAATAATAGCACCAACTGGTAACAAGAGCCACACAGAACTGCTTGTGTAGCAAAAAGCCTTCTTTATATATTTACCCTTACTGTGACACTGTCTTAGTGGTACTTCTGTATTTCCTTCCCCTGCCTCTCAAGTGGATTCCAAATGAACTGATATAAAACCAATGCTGATTTCATACTACCTGGGTATTACTATCGTTTTACTATTCAGTTTTCACCAAGGACAAGGTCTGGTGAATGTGTATTCAAGGAAGCCAAACACTCATCAACATCAGGTACGAACAGTGCCTTCCTCCAGTTTCTACTACAGACTCAAATCACCTTTAAGAATATTTTAAATACATTTTTTGAACTCTAATGTAGTTAGAGCATGTTGTCTTCCAGTAAAAATTAGGAAAACCCTACAGTAAGCTTCATAAATTATTACACACATGTGATTGAGTTCATGACAGCATTCTGCAATAAAACTCACCTGAATCAGTAGTTTCCTGTCTTCCTCTATATTTTTGTGTGTAGTTTCTTGCTCCTGCTTCTGTTCAGTCTTCATTGGCACATTGATGTTTACCCTTAATTTTTTGCTGTAAAGAAAAGCAGAAATTAATGAACAATAATTAGACTGTTTAAAAACCTAAGAAACAGAAAAAACATCAAACAAAAACCAACTCCAAAATAAAAGCCACAGCACCATGATTACTTTACAACAATACAGGACTTTGGCTCTTCTGAAAACCTGAGATGCTCTTATTCAAGTTAAAAAAGATTAAAATAAAAATAAAGAATGCCCACAACCAACCAATGAAACAAACTAACTTTCTGGTATCTCGCAGTTTACTGAACCCATCCTAGTGATCTGTGTAACTAGCACTGTACAGTTACACTGTATTCAAAATATTTCTGTGTGTGGTAAGAAGTTTGGAGTCAGTGAAGGGGACAAAGGAAGGCAATGGAAACAATCTGATTTACAGAATTTCTGATTTACAGACAGGATTCTGACTATAATGTGGAGAAATCTGTTTGTTCTGTGGAACTGAGCTCTGCCTTTCTTTCACAGGCTCCCTGGCACTGACAGCTGTGCTGAGGTGAGCCCACTGCCACACGTGGCCACTCAAGACAAGGTCCTGTGTCACAAGTGGGGAGCAAACCTCAGCACCAGAGCACCAGGGAGCACAGGGCTCTGCTCAGCCTGTTTGTTAGCTGCACTGTTATTTATTTAGCACAGTGCTCTCCATCATAAATTGGGAAGCAGCTGCTGCACAATGCAGCAACCCTGAGCTGTTTCCATCACTGCATTAATGCAACAGACCATGAATTCTCAAACCTTTAATTTGGTAAAGGGGGATAGAGAGCAGATAAAGGGTGAAGTACAAGGAAAGGTTTTAAAATGTTCTTTCACCTGAGACCTTATCTTCACAAAGCACTGAACTCCTCAGTGAATTTATGTGTGTTTATATCTATGCTCTGGTAAGCATGATAAGAAGTACCACAGTGCTGTAAACAGCTTAAAATACACAACTGCTTAAAGTAAGTAATAAAACCTACTGAAAATTGTGTTTATTAAGTCTTCAAATCACTGTATACACCGTGGTTATAAAACAAGCCTGATCTTCTCATGTTAGCAGTAGTGGATGAACATTTATGCTTTGACCTTTGTGGGTCACTGGACACTACTGTAACCTTATAAAATATCATGGATTTGCTGAGTCCTTGTGAGTAACACCTTGGCAAAATGGCAGCACTTGAATGAACTATTCAAGAACTGGACAAAAATTGAGGAACAAAAAGGACATATGAAAATACATCAGGCCTTGACTTTTTTTATGACTTTATGACAAAGTCAAAGCCTAAGAGCTGAAATCACACCCATCTCCCACCACTCATGAGCCCTCTCCCTTCATGCTGGTACATATTGGATCTACATTTGAATTGGCACTTGAACCCCAAAACTTTCATCCCAAGTATATTAGGTTTCACCCAGATTTTGAAAGCAGAGGAGGATGCTACTCATTACATCTAAGTGATTCATGCTGCTTACTTTTTGTAACCAAGATACAGTTTTATTAAAGTATCTGGTTTTAACTCCACTTCATCAACATTTGCATTTTCATCTTCCAAAACCTGCAATAAATAAACAAACAAACAAGTAATAAATAGTCTAACATATTTCACTGTATGTTAAGCAGGTCATGAGAAAGCAAGAGTACTTACAAGCAATTTTGATTTCAACAGTATCTGTAGAACTTGTGCCAAGATATCCTACAAAATTATAGAAAACATTATCAGTGCAGATAGACAGCACCTTTGTCTAACTTAAAAACTTGAACAAGAATGAACATACTTAGACTAAGAACTAATGAGTGCAGAACACTGCAAAATGAGGGGGCAAGAAAAAGCAGTAAAAACTAAGTTCACAGAAATAACACCCAAAAAGGACATTGTTTTATGGCGTATTCCCCCTTGTGGTTGGTCAAATACAATAAAATTCTTGAGAAATACTAATTCCAAACAAGAGATCTTTCCAGTTGCTGCTTTAGGAACTATTTTGAAAGCAGACTTATATGCCTAAGAAATAATTTTTCCCAAACCATGCAAATATATATACCATGGCAAGCTTAAACTTCAGAAAGCAAGCACTCTCTGCTTTCTGATTAACATATTTTTGTTTTAACAGGGATCAGTTCTGGTTGCTGTTGCTGGTTGCTCACTCAGAAGGCTACTGGCAATATTTTGTGCAGGCCTGCAAAGCTGCTCTTTTACTACAGTCTGTAATAAATGGCAACCCCCTAAGACTTCTGGGTTGCTGTAATCCATCAGCAACAATAATTTCTAGGTATGCATTTCTAGAAGTAAAGATCCTAGTGAAGAGGAATACCTAACTTTCCAGAAGTCAGAGCAGACTTGATTCAAACCTACTGCTAAAGGTCAAATAAATGTCAAATTGTGGGCCATAAAGCCTGCTTGGGAAGAAAAGGAGGGAACCTTTTCCACAGGAGAGAGCTGGCCAATGAACTGCAGATTTACTATGTTCATGTAAAAAAGCCTTGAGATATAAAAGAATGACAGATGCATAGATCAATCATTTAAGGAAAATGCTGGTTTTGCTAAAATGTTGTCTTTTAACATTAAAATGTATGCATTGAAACACTGAAAACTTCTACCCAGAGCTCAGCAGGAAGCTAGACAATTCACTCCAGTCATGAGCAGGAATGTACATGCACTAAGACTCATCAGAAGACCAGGCAGTTATGACTACAGGAAAGTAAACCAGGAAAGTGAATTGACCAAGAATAGAGCACATCTGTCTCCTTTGGGACAGAAGCTGGTTCTGGCTCCAAGCATGTGTAATCCAAATTTCTTATGATAGCAGGAAGAGCCCTGAAGACCAAAACAATTGCTCACAAGAGTGTGGTAAAACATGGAAAGTCACTACCATTTTTATTTGAGTACTGTCTGTCAGCTGCTGCACAGTGTAGGCATCTTCTGTGTTGTACTGCAGTAAAATTGCCATCTGGAATGTGGATGCCTGACAAATCCAAAAACAAAGAACACAGGGGAGAGGGGGGAAATCAAAAAATGAGAACTTACAAACACTTTCTGAATTTGAACAGCCTGAAACACACCAGTTAAACACACACACTGGAATATTTGGACAACAGAGAATACCCAAGTTGTGCTAATTACAAAAAAAGAATCAAATGTTGCTTTTACAACCAGAACTCCCCCTTCCAGCATTATCTAAACAAAAACCCCAGGATTAGAATCATTTAGCTTGCTTCAGACATTCCATCAAATTGTCTATTATGGCATCAAAGCATTATCCTTGTATTTGCCAATATCGTTTTAAGTTGTTTTCCTCTGTCACTCCAACTCTTGCCCATTTAATCTGCACTATACCCAATACAGACTGCTGAATTCATCCTCACAACCCTCCCAACTCCAGCAGAATAATGAAACCAAATTTATACACCACGCAGCTCTCAGTAGCTGATCCATCTCTATCATCACAGGGTTAATCTATGATGACAAGGTCAAAGTCTGACACTATCTTGTTTCTTCTCCCATCTACTTTTTGAGAGAAAGCAGACAGGAAAGTATAAGCAGCATGAGATCCTAGGCAAAGAGGTTGCATTTATCTCAAAAAATGCATTTCAGTACCTGTTTAAACCACAGGTGATGTGTTCCATTTCCTAAGTCAATTTTAAACACAGATCTTTAGCATCAGTATAGTAAATAAAATAAATATATATAAAGGTTCTACTGGCTGCATGCAGTCCTCTGAAAACAGCCATCATCAAGTGTTTCTATTGGTATGACTTGTCCTTACCTGTAATGTGTATCTGTTTTTGAAACAGTTGGTAACCAATTCCCCTTTGGACAGCTGATACAACCATGTTAATTTTCTTCCACTGTGACGACTGGCATAAAATGCAGTAAATCTCTGATAGCTCCGTTCTAACTGTATAAAAACATGAGTAACAAACAAACAAACAAACAAATAAATAAATAAATAAAGTATTATCTACCTTCCTTTACCATTACTAGAACATGTTATGGAATCAGATCTGATCACCCTCAACCACCATGTTGTCTAAATAGCCTGAATGGAAACTCAAAGTATTCAAATTTGGCAGACTGGATGAAAAATTTCTCTCTGTTATAAATTTCTCCTTTAAAATATCATTAACAGTACAAATGTAAACAGCATTTAAGGTTCATTCTTCCTTTTATGAAACATTAAGCATGGCTAGAAAAGCAATTTGTTTTAACCACCTTCATCCTCCAGGAAACAGCATTAAATTTATTTCTCATGTTAAATATTCATGTCTTTTTTCTGGATAAGCACTCAGCAGAAAACTGATTATAATATCTAAAGATTTTACTGGGCAAGGCTGAAGCAATGGTATGAAAAGGTTTCTTAAATTACGCAAACCCAGAAAAATGTACTAACAAAGATTTGCTTTAGTTGCTGTTGAGTATTTTGAAGAAAGATTCATTAACCAGGGAGTTTTCATGGGAAAGATACGAAAACACAGCTTTCACACAGCTCCCTCCTACTACCTTATCCAATTATCTTGTGCCAAATATCCTCAGGCCAAATAGGCAAATATCAGAGACATTTATAGCCCTCTCTGATACACAGCAGAATGGAAGGAGACAGCCTTGTAAAAAAATTTCTCTCAGGATCATTCCATGCTCAGATGAACCAAGAGCAAGTGCCTCACCTCAGATGGCAGAGCAAATGTGCAGGACTGCTGGAACGGCCACGATCCAGAGCTCAGCACCTGGATGCTGAAATCCACTGAAAGACAGGAGAAGAGGATCAGCTGCATTATCCCACTTTCTCCTAACTCCCTCTTCACACACAGTCCCAGTTCTTACACAGACATGTTTCTGATTCATGGTCAAACTAACATGGTAAAAAATCATTAAGCACTATTTTATTTTTGTCAGAGCATAACCAAAGCTGTTCATGAGAGATGTCCTTGCAGCTGGAGAGCTTTAGATTTACTGTTACAGGCACTCAATCTTCTCTTATTTGGAGAAGTTATTATTCTGTTTCTATCCCTACAATGTGTTACAATTTTCCCACTTCGGTGTTAAAAGAGAAAGTGTTCATCATCACTCCACAATACACAACTGCAAGAACAGACCTTCACACCTATACTTGTAAGGTATTTTGGTCAAGTCAAGTACAAACAATATAAAAACTAAGTAAAATTTAAACCTGATGATACCCAACTCTAATTGTAATCCAAGAAATATTTATCAACTCTTGACAGAATTTGGTTCAACGTGCTTCAGTTGAAAAGGAAAGCATAAAAAGGTGACAGGGGCATCTAACAACCTGGAAAACAATATCCTTAATACTTTCACATAAGTCTAAGTATTAAACAGTTAAAAATCAAAACTGTTTAAAGAAAAACATCTCTCCAATCAAGCATAAGAAAAGGGAAAAAAAAGACGAGACAGTATTCAACTTAATTTAGTTATGTACCTAAATGTGAGCTCTAAAATCAGGAGGAGGCTACTCAGAAAACACATAAAGAGCTACTGGAAGACAAAGAACAGACCTAGAATTTAAACATCCCAGCTATCATGGTCAGCACTCTAATTTGTGGCAATATGAGTAAGTCACATATTTCCCTCACACGCTTAGTTCTGCAGCAATAAGAGGAAGCTATAGTATGCAATAGTAACTTAGGTAAAGGTGCTACTTACAATCTAATGGTTCTGAATTGGTCAGGTGCTTTTTAAACTGCTCATTCAAATCCTTGCTTACACCAATGTCTTGGAACATCCGCTGCAGCTTGGAGGTATACTCAAAACCACAAGCTTGCTGCATTTAAAAGCACAGATACATCAGCAAGACACATATTGGACATTGGCTAATGAAAAGAACAAAGTGTTGGAACTTATTTCCTTAACAGAAGATGAACAAAGTTCCATATTTCCCTTCCTTAAAGTGCCCATCCCCCCTGGAATATGAGCTTTACCTGCCATTGAAAACTGACAAAAATTTTGTTTAAAGATTAAGCAAAACACAATGAAAGACTACTCAAAGGGTAGTCAACTGTATTTTGCTTAACTCTGCCTAAATATGGCTAATGAGTTATGGTTAATGAGTACTTTTCAGTACTCATTCCTTTGAATAATTAAATCCATGTCATTAATTTGGCTAAGAATAATTAAGCTTAGCTCCATCAGGCATGCACTAGAAGTTCCTATGATTTAAAAAAACAAACAAAAAAACCATAGGTTGTGTATTTTTCTGTGTATAAAAATAAACAAATGAAAGGATGCATGTCAATGCTTTCCAAAACAGCGTGAAGATCTGCAAGGCAATAAATCATGGGACAGTCATGGAATACTCACTTTTAGTTTGGAGATCATGCTTGCCTCAGCATCATCACTAGCACTGTTTTGATGCACAAGTCTCTTTGCCAGCATTTTAGCATAGAATTTTTGAAACACATCTTTATCCTCAATGTACTTGAAGACAACCATCTGGAAAAGCCAAGATAATTTGTAAGGGAAAAATATTTAAACATTTGTCTTGAAAAAGATGTAGCAGGAACTACTTGATTTGCACCTAAATTTTAAAGATTGGGAGGGTTTTTTTTGGCTTTTTTGAGAGAGGGTGGAGGGACTGGTGGTGTTTGCTTTAAATATGAATACTATTTTAAAACAAGAACTGTATGTTCCACATGTAGAGCATATTACATATATGTGGATATATGATGATATAAAAAGATGTCATGGAAATGATACATTTTATATGCATATATGGATTAAGCAAAAGCCTAACTTCAATATAGCCACTTTAAATCTGCCATAAAGAGTTTTTTAATAAAGCAAATAAAATAACTTTTAATATTTTGTATGTATTTATAGACATCTTACCACTTGATTGAGTGTATCTTCCAATTCTGCTTCTTCTGGATTCTTTGAGCTGTAATTAAAGAAGTGCCATTTTTAATGAGTCCCAAACCAGTAGAATTAAACCAACATATGGATGCATATGGAAGCTTCAGAAATCAAAGAATGCAAATTTGAGTAGTTCTGGGATCAAAGGCTCTTTAAAGAGAAAACAATGTAATGAAGTGAACAGTTCACTGCTCCACCTGTCAGCAATTCTGAGGTTCCCAAATGTCACAGGCTGAAGTCTTGGACCATGACTTGCTTGGGACTTGCTGGTAGCCTGGTATTTTTCAGGATTTATGAGCTTAAACATGGACCTCTCTCTTCCTGCTGCTAGATGCTATCTTTATTTCTTATCTTAGGTAGTACAGTGAGAAGAAAACAGCTCACAGAGCTAGGACTTGACTGGGTAAAAGCTCAGGTGGCACCACATTGCCACATTGTCTTCCTCCATCTCATGTTTGCCCACCAGGCAGACCCCAAATCTACCCTGCACACAGTCAGTATTTGTAAAGGAGAAAATAAACCCTTTGCTGAATGAAGGAGGAGATGGGAAAGAGAAAAGTGAGCAAGTTCTCCCATTTTTGGGTTGTTTGGTGGTGGCTTTTTTCCCTCCGCCAAAACGACTAGAAATGGGACAAAACTGACACCAATCCAGTATGAACTGAACTGATACCAACTCAGGGTATGAGCTGCTGAATCATTTAAAGCCAAATACCTTTAATTAAAATATGAACTATGAAAGGTTAGAAAGCAGTTTTTCTCCTCAATTTCTGCCCAGATAGAAGAAGGTATAGAAAAAACAAAAGGAGGGAAGCAACAGTTTTAATGGAAAAAGGGAATGTGCATCTCTTTCACTTTACAAGATACAACGCAATTTAAGTTTTTCAGTGTAAAAAACCCTACCTCCTTCAGTTTTACTGAAAAACAAAAATTTAAGATTGCTGTAAGGCAAGAAAGGTTTGCTTATTTCCTCCAACAACACAACCTTTAGGAATGGTCCCACTGAAATTTTTGTATCCAGAATTTGATAAAATTAATTTCTTGCAAAGTCAAACTGTGCTTCTGAAGACAGTATAAAACTTCATAGGCTACAACCTTTTAAAATAAAAGCCAGCATGAAATAATCATTTGTCTTTGAGGACATACCTTTTCTTTAGTAAAGAGTCACAGTATCGTGCCAGTAGCTCTGGGGATTTACTGGATGATTGAGCCATTTTTGTTACTGCATTATTATTTATAAATCGACCACAAGCCTATAAATCACAAAAGACAGTGAAATTTTGGGAGACAATTTTTTTTATTTTGCATGGAAAAAAAACCAAACAAGTCCAGCATCTGCCACTACATGCACTTACTTTGTCTAGTGCAGCCACGAAGCCAGCATCATTGTTGAATGCAGACATGACTAAAGCGTTGTACTTCTTATGGACATCCAACACTGTCTGTACATACATTTTTGGATCCTGCAATAAGGAGAGACTGGATTTTGCAACCTGCTGACTTTCTGCTTTCTACTTCCTCCAAAATGGAGCTATTCACTGATCCAAGAGAATTTGTGTAGAGAAAGTCTATGATGTATTAGAAACATTTTGAAGGTAAACCAGTACCCAGACTAGTTCAGGTCTTATGTCCAGGACTGACTCATGTTACTGCAAGCTTTCATTTACAGCAACCTAAGTGCAGAGTGTACCACATCACACAAAAGACAACAAAGTATTTACTCAACCCTGAAAACATTTTCAAAGACTTAAACTTATTTCAAGTCACTCTTGAGAGAGATGGACAATTATAAAGTGGCAGCTGCTACAGAGGAAAATCTCTGTAGTAAGAATGTGACTGGTGTATATCCAGTAGGTACAACTTAGTACAGACACCTCAGTCATTGGCAGTTCTTAAAAACTATGTGCTCAGCACCCAGTGGCAGCCAGATGCCAATAAACATCAAGCTTACTGTACTCAGACTGAGCTCTTTGTGCAGTTACTGATCTTTGCTTCTTAATAAAGACAGACTGGAGTCAAGGAGTAGGGACAATGATGGGCAAGTAAATCATCAGGCACACAGGACAGCTACTACACAACAGGCTGGAAGACTAAAAAAGGCTGGAAGTCTTCAATTTGGAGATCAGAAGATCTTGTTGGCTAGAAGTGGAGGAACATGGCAGGGTTTTATCAGGATCCTGAAAAACATTTCCTGTTGTCACTGAAGACAGACACAGGCTACCATGGACCACCACTCTCATGCCATGCTTGAGACGAAGAACTGAGATTATTGAGAGCTTCTGAGATAAGGAATGCAAGTGGATTTGAAGGACATTCAGAAAAGTACTGATTACAAGGACTAAAAAAAACAACAAACAAAAGGCACAAAAAGCAGCCAATTTTCTGACTGAAAAGCAGTCTTGTTAATACAGTTAACAGAGACTAGAGCACAACTCCTTCTGCATTGAAGTCTAAAACAGGTGAAATGAGACAGGCTGGTATGACTATTTCTCTGCACTGACTACAGAGAAAGTGAGAAGCATTTGTTCACTTGATTATCTGTTTAGATGCAGTACAGGTAAATGAGGTTGGGAAGAATCAATCCTAAGTGTGACAGAGGACTAACAATGCAGTGATGAACAGCAATACAGTGGTGTGTGGGATATTGCAAGAAAAGGCAAGATGGTTCCCAAGGGTAACAGCCAGAGATACTGCTGTGAAAATGAAGAACAAATGTGTGGAATAAGGAATGAAAGAGAAAGAAGTGGAAACAAGAAAAAGTGTCAGAGGCTGGAAGAGTTTTGTAAATGGTTGGAGTCAACTAATACATGCAAATCTTGGACCTCCTCTCTCTGAAAGATGAAATAATTCCTGGAGAAAGAGCTTTCATTTTTTCTGGTGGCCTAATTCTTCAAGGCCTAAGCAGGAAAAAACCTCAAGAGTGATGACCACTAGGGGATGTGCAAAGCATGGAGCAGATCTGATCTCAAAATTCACAGAGACGCCTATAAATGAAACTGAAGATTCCTGAACTTGCTTCAAGATTACTTTATGATTCATAAAAGATCAACACTGCTAAAAAGTTGTGCACTTCAAACGACAGAAATGAACAACAGACACTACACCCTTCGATACAGATTACTGCTTTAGTATGAAGCTATTTTAAGAACTTCTCAGGAAAGCAGTAAGTTAAAATAAACTTTGTCAAAAATCAAAGGTAATCATGGAATCATAGCGCTTAGGGACCCACAAGGATCACCAAAGTCCAACCCCTGGCTCTGCACAGGATCACCCTGAGAATCACAGTAATGATGGTATTATCAGTGACAATGCCTGAGAGCATTTGCAAAGTGCTTCTTGAATTCCACTTTAAATAAATTTGGCAGAATCTATAGTCTATCCTGATCTTGCTTTGTGCAGTGTTTCACTCTTTCTTTCCCCCTGGAAAACACCATATTGTGCATAAAGAAGAAGGCTGGCAAAGGGTTTAAAAAACTTCATGTTGCCAAGATGCAACCCTAATCAATACAGAATCAAGTTTGAAATTACAGTTATGGGATAAAAATTGAAAAAGCAGCCTTTCCAAAGATCTGATCTCCTCCTTATAATGTGACCTTTCCAACCATTTCAGTTCCTTCTTCTTCTTCTATTTCTCATGCTTTTCCAAACAGAATAAAGACATTATCAAAAAACTCAAACCAACAGAAACTTTCTCTAGATAGTCCCATCCAAGTCAGAATTCCTTAAGATGATGAAATAAATGACAGTTGACTGGAGATAATGCTTCTTGAAACAGGGGACTTTCAGGTGTACTTGCATTGTAAGTGTTGGGTGTTGTATTTGCACAGCCAGCTTTCCAAGCAGCATGACATCCTGACAGAGAGCAAAATCTCAGAAGGAAACTCACCTTCCCTCTCAAAACCAAACCAAAACCGAACCAAAAATCCCCACAACCCACCCAAACCAAATGAAAACAAAAAACACACCCCAAAGACCCCCAAAATTTAAACAGTCGAAACAGAGTGATGCAAATTTTGTTTTAAACCTTCTACCAACATTTGAGAATTGCCAAGTCCTTACAAATTCAATTAGTGAGAGGGAAAACAAACAAACTGGAAGTTTTATCAGGAAACATTCACTATCCCCTAATGTAAAAGTGGCAGCATACAGAGACTTGTTTTGATGGGATACTTGCATTTAGTGCAGCTTCTCCACATTTCTCAATTGCAGCTAGACCCTGATTATGAATGTGAGTTTCCAAAAGTTTTTTTAGCTCTCCAAGGCCATCCTGGATTCGAGATACAAGGTTATACATGCGACCCAAGTCTGTAAAAGACAAAAAAAAAGGAAAGCTAACATCTCCCATCTGTACTGCCTATTACCTCAATTTCTCATTTACAAGCTGTCAATAGGAGCTAAACATCCATTGTCAACAAAAACACATATGCAACTGCTCCTGTTAAAAGCCAGAAAAAACAACAGTAAACAATTATACAGCAAACCTTTGCACTTACCTGGAAAGCTAACACTAGTTAAAGAGAAAACAACCTGTTAGACTAGGATCTACTTTTTACCTTCACAATGCAACAAATCTCAAGAATAAAAACCTAGCATTTGAATGGTAGAAAAATTACTTCTGATTTTTAGTTTTTGCAGTTTTAAAGCAATGATTTAAATATGGTGTTAAACCTCTCTTATTTAAGTAACATTTTGAGGTGCTGCCATGAATTTGAGACTCTTATTAATGTTACTGCTGGCTGTGCTACGAGTATAACACTTTCCAGCTGACCACTGTTCTTTAAATCTTATTCTGAACAGGTCAGTTCTCAGATATCTAACATTACTTGTAGCCCTTTGCATATCAACACTTTTACTTTGGGCAGCATCAGTGGTAACAGTTGGAAATTTAAGGCAAAATGTTGATATGATCTTAGCAGGTAAACTGAAACATTATAAATCAAATTTCCTTCAATAAAGCAGTCAGTAAAAGACATCTCTTCAAAAAAGGAACAACTTTAAATGACTGATTACCAGTAGTAATAATTGTATCTAAAAGAAAAAGAGGTTTTGAAAAGCATTACAATAGAACCAATGAAGGTAAAACTGCATGCCATTTCATGTATGTTAAGGCTTCATATTAAAATCTCACCAGTTTTCAGCCAAGACTTTCCAAATCAATTAGCAATTTTGGAAAGTCTCATACTGAAGAGGGTTTTGGTTTTTATGATTTAGTTTCAAAGGACAGATACTTTGTATTTTCTGAGAGTAGAATTCTTAAAAAAAAAAGCAAACATTGAATTGGCCATAAACCAGGTCCACAAACCTGCCAGTCACCTCTTGCAATCTTGCCCTCACTGAACAGGCACTCCAGTCAAACAGTAAACAATCAGATTATTTACTGTAAACTAAGGAGCATATTTCACCTTGTGGAACACATGGAAAGGTTGACAGCTCTTCCCAGGTGCAAGGACTTCTCTGAAGGGCTTGTGAGCAGTTTATTACACCAGAGGATTATCAGATTAAACAAAACAGAGCAATCAATGAGCTGGTGCTCTACCTAACTCTGAAACACAACAGAGTTTGACACCTTCTAATACTGAAGGGATGACAGTTCAGTTAGGTTTCTGTATAACACTTTCCTTTCCTTAAAACTTTGTCAAACTTAAACTTGCAGATTTGAAAATGAAACCTTTTTTTTCTCTGTGAAAAACCATGATTGCAACCTGATGTTAACTTTTATAAGAACATATGAATAACTCACAGAATTTTAGAAAAAAGGTAGGAAACTAATGCCATGCATAGATACAACAAGCTGCTGCTGTATTTACCCACAAACAAGTGTTCACAGGTTGGTTTACAAGAATGTCTGTGTTAGGGGAAATAAGGCAGAGATGCTACAAAGTCTCATGGAAGATTTGCATGGTAACTCCACCTACATCATTACAGCCTTCTCCCAATAAACCCAATTATTTCCTACAGGTATTATACTGATGTGAGTATGTAACACATAAGAAATGTGTCCCACAACCTTTTTAACCAGTTTATGCATTAGTTGCGCAATGGATTAAAAAGTTACAGAACACCAACAAGAGTGGCCTGTAATATGATAATCTCAAACACAGTTTGCATGGAAGGACCTCAAAACCAGTGCATTTTCCTTTCAAGAGCAAAACAATAAATATTTTAATAAAGAGCAACCTTTTATTGTAAGTTTAGGATAGCCAAATATAATATGGTTATGCTAGTATATCACAAATTGGAGAATGAACTGATTGCTGTGATTAAAGAGTGAATTATCAGACTGTCACTGAAAATACATTTTCTAATCTTGAAACCTCATGAATCTTAAAAAGGGCAAGGGAACTGCTACAATTTCCATAAGTGAAGCTTGATAACAGAAGAAAAAATATTTTGAAAAAGAAGAGAAAAATTAAGCATTTTAGAGAAAGTCTAGTTAATCTTAGAAATAATCCACATGAAACTAAACCCAAAGATACAGAACTAGACAGTGCCCAAGACACAAGATACTTCTTTTCCTTTTTACTCTGACAAACTTATGGAATTGCATCACTATGGTAAGTGATTGTACTAAGGGCTCACATAAGCCATGAGCTTGATAAAGTAGGAGGAAAGAATAAAAGTCTGTGAAGGTGTCCTATGTTCAGAAAAAAATTTTGTTCTATTGCTATTTCATTTGTCAAAAGTAATTTATTAAGTCATTTCACAAACCAACACCCATTAAAATCTCTTCTAACTATGGAGTAAATATTTATAAACACAAACAACATCTGACTCAAATACTAGTACAGATTATTTACATTTGAATCAGCTAACTTCTGACCTACTAATCATGCTCAATTGCCCTTTTTGATTTCAAAGCATCTTTTCATTATCAACATGACTATTATAGATAGTAATAATTTGTAGTTGCTATTTTAAGGACAATATACAATGAGACAGAGTCATAGTTACAATTTAAAACTCTCAAATGAACAATTTTATCGTTAGTAACCTAACCACAGCATCTCTTTCATTCTGCCCCTTTCAGAAGAGCTATACTGCCATACTCAGACTTGAAATACAGATTTAATTAGTTCCCCAACTGGGAAATCAGAATCATGATTCATCCTTATCGTCTGCATGATCCACAGGAATTAGTTCTGGCTGTTATTTTGTGCTCTCTATAAACTCCTGAAGAAACTAATACAAACCAACACAACTGACAATTCCTTAGAGATACCTAAACTCTGATAATCTTCACTTATTTCAGAGGAAGTGTTGAAGAAGTCTTTATTCTATGTGTTCTCTATGACAATATATAAGAATCATTTTCACAGCCAAAATTAACTCATCAATTAATAATTTCCACTCTTTCCTTGTGCTCTATATGCAATATTATGTATTTTATATATATTCTATTTTAAAAGCTACTTATTTGCATCTCTTCCTCTTTTAACATTTCTGATACATACTTCTGAACATTCTGGATTTTAAAATGCTCAGTGCTGACTCAGGAAGATCCAGAGATTAAACTGAAAGAGCTGGAAAGAGCACTGGTCTGTTTTTCACCTCCCACCTCTCCCACACAAGATTCAGTTCCTGCTGGAAAAATGGCTCAAGTGCTCTTGAAACTCTTCCAGCTATGTTAAGAGAAATCAAACTGTTTGATTGTGCTGTTCTGCTTTAATATCTGGGATTGGGGTAGGGTCCTTGAAGCAGTATCATCAGCCATCCTGATTTCATTAAAACCTGCTTGTCCATCAGTTTAGTGACTATCTTCCCTCTTAATCTAATTCCTGAACACAAGACATTTAGCTATCACCAGATTTTACATTAGTCACAATTCATCAGGGAGGAGAGCTCTAAGCCTAAAGCCAGCGTTTGAAACTCCTTACCTTCATTTTTGTCAGCGTCCAACAAATTCTGAAACTCTGTATGAAATATCTCCAGATGTTTTTCGATGAGTACTTGCTCACACTTTCGTGCTAACTCATCTTGTGTGCTCTCATGGAGATATACCTGAACTCTACGCTGCTCCTCAAGAAGGCGAGCTTCAGCCTACGGAAACACAGAGATAAACATGAAACCTACAGGGAAGGCAGAACATGAATCCAACAGCAGAAAGCAGGTGACTGTTCAGTCAATTCTTCTAGAAAACAACAACAAGAAGCAAACTTCTCTCTAGACTGGTGTTGTGAACCATCTACTTTAGCAGTTATTTTTCCAGGAATCATAATATACATTTGGAATACATGTTTATGTTGATGAAAATACAATGTGCTGTTTAAATGGTGGGGGAGAATCACAGCAAAACTGTTTTCTTCTTGCTCGTGAATAAGGAGTTTACAGATGGAAATCTGCTGTCAGAAAAAGAGAAAGCCTCTGACATGAGATGCTGGCAGTTTCAGGATCAGCAAGCTCTCCAGCTACAGAGGTAGTTTTGTTTAAGACAAACATGAATGTATTTCACGGCTCCACAAAACTAAAAGGCAGGAAACTACAATTTAACACTATGCCCATGACAAATTTATTTGAATAGCCTCATCTACATTCTTACACAGAAAAGCTTCCCAATAAACTACAGTCATTTAAATTATACTTGCATTTAATTTGGCATATGAAATGCTACATATGCGTATCTTCCTGGCAAACTAAAATTCTAAATGTCACTCAAGGAACAGAACTTATGCTGAAATGTAAAATTGAAATAGTTTACATAACAGTTACTTCTATTTAATTTGCAAAAGTGTTAAGGATTCACATTACAAACCATTTGTAACTGCAGCACATTATTAGGGATAAAGGGTGTATGCCTTCTTATCAGCCTGAGTTATTTAAATTAACAACATCATCAAGAAAATGGAATTAAGTTAATTCATTGTCTTAATATGCCAGAGTAACAAGTAAGCATGAAAGATCATATTCTGGACAATAAAAAAGGAACAGCTACACTGCAAGTGCACTGCACCATGCATAGACAGCTTTAAATCACCTAAGTCACTGTTAGCTTCACTTGTTCTGCAATGATTTTACACTTAGGTCTTGTGAAATGGTCCTGGATTACTGTTTCCTAGAACTAAACCAGTACTGATCAAAAAATAGGAAATGAAATCAGTAACTTGAGAAGGGATACAAGCTCCAGCTCCAGAGTACTTGCCAGTTTCTTACCAGTAAGGAATAACAACTTCCTTACTTAGAGGAAATAGCAGCAAATCTTTCTTATGAACACTGGAACTACTTAGCCTGTATTTAACCAATTCTGTATTTCTGTAGTTCAGGAAATTCCACCACTTCTGATGCTGCTTCTTAAAATATCCTTACACTTTCGCTTTTAATGTTAACAGTCAACTCTCATTGTGAGGTCTTCTATGAAAAGAAATATTTACTCTAACTTCATGTTTTCTTATACACTCTGTTTTATTTGGTGTTCATATACCTCCATTTTCCTTTTAAAATCACATTTCAGAAACAAGGGAAAAATAATTAGTTCACACAACAGTATCTTTACTTGTTTCAACTTTAAAGATTAAAAGTTCAGTGGAACACTATATTTCAAGGAACAGTCTTAAAAAATACTGACCTTTTTCCCTACATCACATCAGGCTATGCCAACTTTACTCATGAGTTCTGGCCTGAGAAGAAAAATTCACAATCCTTCTAAACTCAGTAAGTCTGCCTATACAACCACATATGCAAATCCCAGCTCTAGTTAAGATTTCTTTCATTATTCTACAAGACACTACCACAATTCTCCTGTAACAGGGTAACAGTCATGCTATGCTGGTATGCCCTAGGATACTCCAAGGTTTCTTTTTATTTTGCAATGCTATTTATCACCAGACAGAACTCAAAGTACAGTGCTCCAGTGAGAATGTCAAGTAAGTGTACTAACAGCAGATTACTCTGTTCACAGTTCATGCTTCCAGCAGATTACTTGTAAGATCTTACAGCCACTAGTGTGTAAGGAGATGCCAAGAGTGCCCAAATGGCTTCTATACATCTCCAATATATTAATTTGAGCAGATACATAAGGCTACATGCTTTCCTGCTGAACAGCTTTCCCCTGCTGTCTGCTAACTTTGTATGTGCTTTCAGTTTCAAGCAAAGTAAATTGCTGTTTTTTGGATTTCTGAAGCCTTGAGGATTGTTTGGGGTACTAATCAGTTATTTCTACTTGCCTGTGATCTCTAGTTCTTGAAATAGCAATGACCTTCAGACAGCTTCCTACTGCCCTGTACCAAGGAAGTCTGGATGAGCCAGTCATTCAGGTTCTGAATGACTGAAATTCCTCTTTATACATACATTAGGATGAAAGTTAAAACAAGAACTTGAAAGGGAAGTAGCAAAAAATAATTAATTCCACAACAGAAAAGTAAACATAGGTTGGTCTGGTAATTATTGGGAAACTAATGGCACAATTCCTTTTACTGTGTTATTTCTAGGACCTCCCCTCCAATCTTTTTTTTTTTTTTTCTTTCTTTTTGGGTAACTAATTGACTTTAATGCCAAGAGTTAAGAAAGGATGTGTTCTGTGGTAAAAAGCATTACGCAAAGAATATTGCAGGGAGGGATGTGTACCTGCACATTACATACTTGAAAAGTTCTCTTATTTTTTAACTAAACTGAAAGGGAATAAAAAAGCAGCAATTCAGAAAGTGAAGAAAAGTACTGGGAATAAAATACATGAAGCAGCACTTGTCCAAGGTGGAAGATGACCTATCTACTACTGGGTCAGTAGGACTGACCTAATAACCTGGCCAGAAATAGCCAATGTTTATCCTGCTTGCACTTAGTTGTCCTGTCTGGGATCCCCAAAGCTAGAGACAAGTTAAGAATTTAAATCTGGCCTCTGTTGATGAGAAGTACTTTGTAGGGGTTCATGACACTAAAATATTCTGAGAGAATTAAACTTAATTAATGATGTATTTCCTTAGCCAGCTTACTCAGGAAGGTACTTCAATACAAGTGTCAACACCCTGTTCCTTGTACAGGAATGGTAAACTTGTGGTATTAAAGCAGAATTATTGTTTTGGTGTCTTGACGTCTAAAAAAATCTGAAATTATTTTAACTTAATCTTCTGTTTTGACTGTTCAGAAAGTTCCACTGAAAGGTGGTAAGGAGACAAACTTCAGACCAGATAAACAGAGAAGCAACCCACTACAGGGAAAATTAGCTGTTTCTGTAAAATAACCATCATTTTAAGAAACTGACAATAAAAGCCTAGAATTTATATTCCTTTGCCTCTAAAAAAATCTGTATCCAGAAAAATAAAAATCACAAAGCAGATTAAGTAATTTACCTTCTTCATGTACTCTGTGACTGGGTTCTGTTGCAAGAATTCAGTACTTTCTCGTGTATAAAATCTCTCTGTGTCAGCAAGAAACTGAGATTCAAAGGATTCTTTATAGACAGTTAGTGTAGGTCCTTTTGCAAATGCATCATCTTCATTCAGCCCCAGTTCCACTAAATGAAAAAAACACAATCAAACAAAAAAGACCAAGAAATAAAAAAAATTGGTTGTTATGAAGTGGTCTCCTGCAAATAAACAAGGACACTCCTAACTGAGATAAAAGCAATCAATTGGGACTGCATCAGCCACCAAAAAAGTACATTGATTTTGCATTTTAAAACTATCAGCACAAGACATTATTAATGTCAACTACACTTTTAGATACATTTCTTAAATGTAGGATTATAGGGTTTGGAAAACTTCACTATCTCAAATGCTAGTTCAAATTCTCCTTTTGTTTTTCCCTCTTACGAGTTCCAGATTATATGCTTTTGCTTTTATTAATGAAACGAGTCAGTAATTTGGATGGCAATGCTCTCAGTATTATACAAAAGGGAAAAAGCAACCCCACTCTGCTATGCAAGCTACCATCCTTACCCACTTCCAGATTTAGCTCCTTAATAACTGATTTGTACATGATGAACACTCTTGTCTATCAGTTGCACTCTCAAGTTTCACAAATACAGTATAATCATCTGTTATGGTATAAAGTATCAGTCAAATGTGAAGTTAAACAATACAGAACTGCATTTACATTACTGTAAAAAAAGCTTTACTGGACATATGAAGAGGTGGGATATTCTGGGCTCTGATAAGGTACACAAATTTATTTATTTTTAAGAAAGTAACAGAATCTTAAAGAAATCACATTTACCATAGGATTGTACAACTCCACTGATCAGCCTTGTATTGATAGTTTCACCATTTCTTTCCTTTTCAATCAATTTCAACACTGCATTTGTTACCTTAGAAAACAGGGATTAAAAGTTAAGTCAAGCACAGAGAAAGCAGCTGGTAGATCAAGCACCATACTTAATTAGGAGTCTATTTCCATATTCAAGAAAAGTCAGGTACCTTGAGAACAACAT
Organism: Ammospiza nelsoni; assembly: GCF_027579445.1. NCBI lineage: Eukaryota > Metazoa > Chordata > Aves > Passeriformes > Passerellidae > Ammospiza > Ammospiza nelsoni. The sequence continues at coordinate 50,405,144 of NC_080633.1, forward strand.
TTAAGTGAACACAAAGTTCCTACAGAGAATGATACTCCTTTAAGTTATACAACATAATTACAGTCTGATTAGCGGTAAGGTGTAGATGTATATTAAAGTTGCGTAGTATTCTTTTTCTTTAATTTCAAAAGAACACCTTCAAAGCCAAACTTCTCTTTTTGTTTATATGTGAAATACAAAACACTGTAGCAAGACCTGAGCTAACCACCTGTTCTTTGGACAAATAATCTGCTGCAACCACTTCATCATGAACTACTGATAAGAAGTGAAATCAACCTACACATGTACCTAAGAATTGTGATGGAACGCCTTGTTTTGTATTGTGCTGATTCACTAATTTTAAACACTTAGCTGACCTGAGTCTCCCAGGCATCAGTGTAAATTTAACAATTCACAGTCTGTCCCTATTTGCTCCCATCCAATCTTGACTCCCAAACCTTAAGACATGACTGTCATCAGCCTGTACTCCTGCCTAGGTTAGTACCACTGAAATGGCTACTTCAAGTCCCCTTAGCTTTAAAAAAAAAAAGCCAAGGGTCCTCTCAGCAGAGAGATAACAGAACAGTCTTGGTATCAAGGTTCAATCACACACACAAAGGCTTATTCCTTCAAATATCTATCTTTTTTTAGTATCACAAAGGAGAAGCAAAAGGCTCCATTTTATTTTCCAGGTCTGTGCACGCCCCCATTCCCCCAGGCTCCCTGAAGCAGTTACTTACAATATATGAAATTAACCCTATAAAATAACACTATAGTTGTAATATATTAATATACACATACCTGCTTATTTAATGGCCTGAATAAACAGTCTCTCCAGGTCACCAAGGCAAGCTAGAAGTAAAAGAAGGGAGAAGGAAGATGGAATGAAGAAAATATTTACATATACACATATACATGTAGGGTAATTCCCTTTAAGGAAAGCTGGTGTAGTATGCAAACTAATGAGAATTCTAAAACTCTATTTTGGCACACACATTTCTCAAGCAATGAGACTGTTTCACATTAAAATTACAACTGGGTTTACCACTACCTTTACTATGTTGTTCCTTTTTCTAGCAGAGGATCCACTGCCAGCTCTGGAAACTAACAAAACCCACTTTGAGTGACTTTGAAAACACACAGCTTTTTTTGTTGGCAGTTTCCAAGCTGACATAGTCCCTTAGCATTAGGCTACTAAAGTCAAGAGGAAAGGAAGTAAGGATATCAACTGTTTTTCTACCATATGCAGAATTACGAAGTGAAGCAGGAAAATAGAACAGCACTTTCCTATTGCTTTACCAGTAAGGACAATAATTATCCTATATTTAAAAAAAAATCTTTTAGTTATCTGGGATACAGAAGTACTGTTAAGTTCTTATTTATATTACTTCACACTGCAAAAAAATTATCAAGATCACATATCAATCTTTCAGAACTGCACCAAAATAACTTACACTACAAACCAAATGTTGTCTGAATCTTAGCAGCTTGGATGAAAAAAAATTTGTAGAAATGTCTTGAATACAGAAAAAAAATATTATTTACTGCTTCATTTGGTGTTTGAAAAGCTTAGCTGAATTTTAAGTGGGATGACAAGGCCATGCTGAGGCACACAGATAACACCAAGCAGCAAATTCAGACATTTCAAGCATTCAGACAACCCTCAACAGTCTATTGCTGAAGTTCCAATACATACAGGCAGATTAAACATAAAAATAATACAAGGCAGATCAAACATCTCACAGACGCAGACATTGGAATTTTTACAAATATACTGAGGTAGGAGTAGGGAAAGAAGGGAGAATGCCACTTTGTCCACTTCTACAGAATGTCTATGAACCTCCTACAAGATTCAAGGAGTGATCTATAGAATGATAATGCAAACATGGCAGATGGAATGGACAAATCACTCAGTTCAAAAAGCTACTTACTGAATAAATTTCATATATTCCTTTACGACCTTCATCACACTCACGACGAACCCAATGTCGATTGAGGTAGGCACATATCCCATTCAATACTTTGCTTGAAAACCTATAATCTTCCCACTGTTGAGTGTAGAATTTCAGCACACTCTCATCCATCAAATCTTCACCATCCTGAAATGACAAGTTTGTCAGTACTGTTGTGTCATTTTAAGCTACCACCAAGACATATCAGGGTATACAAACTGACTCTGTAATAAACCCACACCATGCAATGTATTTACAGGAAACACACTGCTAATACATTTAGTTCTACATTAGTAAAGCACAAAGCCAGTATGAGATTTTGAAATTAAAAGGCTGGGAAAAAAATGCATAGCACAGATGAAGCTCCAGAAGACACCCGTGTCCCTCTGGATGCAAGACAACATCCAGCTCTATTAGTAGTTTATTTATTAAACTAAAATAAAGGCTACCATCACGCATTTTCAACATGACACGCACCCATTTTTTCAGCATTCCTAATATGCTGGTTAATTGCTTGGAAAGCCTAGCTATTCTTGTTCAAGTGCAGGACAGCTTCAGATGTCATGTAACATTACTTCCATAAAACACAGGAATGTTGTTTTGGCTTGAAGAGGAAAAGCAGCTCACAGGTGCAAGCTTAGGGACTGATCTATGTCTGAGGTAAGGCCAACAAAACATCCTAATGGCTACGGAGACAAAAGCACCTTTTAAGATAATTCAGTTTACTTCCAGTGGCTGCATACACCTCTAGTCTTATTGATATAGCTTTTCTTCTCACCCCAGTTAATGTTACTACAAGTGCAGATCGATCTCATACCCCATCTTACCTTAAGGAGATTAGTCAAGTAGTTCTTCAGAAATTCTTTTAGCCGTTTGTACAATTCCAAGCCAACAAACTGAGCACCTCCAGGTGTCTGGCCCTTTTTTGATTTAGAAGGAGGTACTCCAGCTCCCCGTGCTTGATTAGATTGGTGTACACTGGTACAGTAGTTATAAACATGACTGACAGGAAAGTTAAGGAATACATTTGCCACCATAAGATTAAAAATAAAATTAAAAAACAATGCTAATTTTAATAAGCTATTATTTATAAAACTGTGAATTACTTAAACATAATGCATTACAAGATGCACTAGCCTACATCAAATCAAATCACAGCTAAGAAAATTAAGTAATTTTCAGCAGAATTATCTGCAGAAAAATTCTGTCAGACTGAGAGCACTGCAAGTACTGATCCCAACATTAAATTAATTTAGCGCTTACTTAACAAGACCATCAAGAAAACAAAGCAGTGGAATTTGCTGATAAGATTATTTAAATGGAATTTATTTGATCTACTATATTGGTCTTCTATAAATACATAAGCTTTCATTTGAACTGAAAGCAATTTCAATACTAGCCTCAAGCAACACTCAGTAGTTGAAAACACAAGAGAATACTTTTGCATTCTTTCAAATACTAGTCTCTATAAAAGATTTGGCCACTTAAGATTGGCATACAGGACGAACCTGGAAAACAGTAATGGTGAGACACACACATTTAAATGCACACCATAAGATGAGAGTAACTAAAATCCAATTATAGGCTACAAGCTAATCCCAAAATTTTAGTGTAAAACCAGTTATAGAATTGTTTAGATCAGAAAAGACTTCTGAGTCCAACCATTAATATAGCACCACCAAGTCCACCACTAAGCCTTTTCCCTAATCACCCTAAGGGTCTTTATATACCTCCAGAGACACTGATTCCACCACCTATCTGGGCACATCATTCCAATGCAGGACAACACTTACAGTAAAGAAAGTTTTCCTAATATCCAATCTACATCTCCTCTGATGCAACTTAGGGCCATTTCCTCTTGTTCTGTTGCTTATTACATGTGTGAAGGGCATGACCCTCACCTTGCTACAGCCTCCTTGCAGGTAGTTGTAGAGAGCAACGAGGTCCCTCCGAGCCTCCTTTTCTCCAGGCTAAACAACCCCAGCTCCCTCAGCCACTCCTCATCAGCCTTGAGTTCCAGACCCTCCCCCAGCTCTGTTGCCCTTCTCCGAAGGCACTCCAGCCCCTCAATGTCCTTCCAGTTGGGAGAAGCCCAGAACTGGACACTGGATTCGAGGTGCTAAGTATAGCAGGACCATCACTGCCCTGGTGCTGCTGGCCACACTATTGCTGATACAGGCCAGGATGCCATTGGCCTTTTTGGCCACCTGGGTGCATGCTGGCTCATGTTCACAGCTGGTAGAGCAGCACCCCCAGGTCCTTTTCCATGGGGCAGCTTTGCAGCCACTCTTCCCCCAAGCTGCAGCACTGCCTGGGTTGTGGCTGAAGTGCAGGACCCAGCACTTGGCTTTGCTGAACCTCGTACCTCGGGCCTCAGCTCACTGGTCCTGCCTCTTTGGGCACCCTTGCAGAGCAGATGCCCCACACGCTCCAGCAGATCAGCACCCTCAGCCAAGTCTGTGTGCCTTGCCAAACCACTGAGGGTGCACTTGATCCCCTTGTCTCAGGCACTGCTGAACAGAACTGGCCCCAGCCCTTGGAAAGAAGGCTTGTGACTGGCTGCCTGCTTGCTGCCTTGCTGCATGCATTCATACAAATGCACTTGGTTGGGCTGTTGATCCCACCATCTTTTTTTTTGGCTAGAAGCCCTAATTCCTATGTGACCAGGTGATTCTGTGGTTTCTAACACAGGGTACCTTTTTTCCTTGCCGCCACGCAGATCTCCATTGCTTACCTCCACTGAGATATCAGACTGAAGGACCTCACTAGCATACCATCCCTCAAACACTGGCGTGCTGCCTCCCTGTTTTATCCCTTTTCCTTTTCAAACCTCTCTATAGAAGACCTGGTAACTCTGGTACCTGCAAAGATACGTTTCCCTTTTTGAGACAGGTGTACAATGTCTGTCACCAGCAGGTCTGATGTCATATAAACCCAGCACTAGGTTGTTTAAAAAAAAAATAAAATTGCCACTGACACCAGGCTCAGAGCCAAGTATTGATCTGCCAGCTCTTCCTGTTTATTCCTTCATCATTTCTTGGAACTAGAAAGAGAAAGATGTGAAAACTACTTCAGCTTCTGATCTCTTAACCAGTCATCCCAAGTCCCTGAAGTCTCTTCATTACCTTTAGAGTTCTTGTTGCAACTTCACTGCTGTCTATCTGAAAAGTCTGAGAATTGTCCCAGGGTAGGAAGTCTGCTCTTTACATCTTTAAGCCAGGTATCAGAGATGCAGAAGATGACCCTAGCAAGTGGCAGCAATATTTTTTCCTCTTATACTACTACAGTCTGGCAGACTTCTTGTAACTGTTAATGTAAAATTTCAAGAACACATTCTGTTCTCTGATCTAAAAAACTCAAATATTCAGGATTCTTCCAAAGTAGTAAGTGGAAGTCATATTGTCCCAAACACTTCAAATAAGAAGGCATCCTTAAAGAAGCTGCATTCTACAAGCAAGCAAAATAAACCAGCTAAGTACCACCTGAACTCAATGAGAACTCAGATCTGACAATAAAAATCACCCTAGTGACTCACACAAACAACAATCAGCCAAAAGGAATGACGCTACTGAGCACTCACTCTTCTACTGCCAGTCCAAGGACAGGCTTTTGAGTCACATCCTTGTTAGAAAACACTGTATTAACCAATCCAGAATGTTTAATTTGGCTTTGTGTTTTCACTAGGTTGGAAAAGATCCAGTCCTACCCATGTCCTAACACCTCAACTAAACCATGGCAACCCAATACCACATCCAGGAATGGTGACCCCACCACCACCCAGCTTTAACCACTAGACAGGTTTTCTCCATAGCACACCATGAACTAGGAAATTCATATGTTGCAGAGACTTGACTTTTATCTTTCCCTTCACAAAGCCCAGCACAATAAAATGGCAAGACATCAGCATAAATAAATATCAAGAAAATGATAAACCACAAATATATGATGCATTATAGTCATTATAAACAGATTTGCTTCTAAGTGGTAAAGCTCAAGAATTGTCTCCAAATATCCAGTTAACTTCCTTGCAATAATTTCATAAAACATTTCATAGACAAAACACACCCTTAAACTGGGTTTAATGATCAGAGTATCCTGCATGCCACCAGGAACAAAGCTCAGGGTCTTCACATCAAACTGTATGGAAAGCATGCTCACAGTCTATATTTACATGCTTGTTTAGAAAGTCATTGCATTCTGTGCAAAGAAGTAATGCTCTTTGCCTAAGATTAACCCTTTTTGAAAATATACAGTGTATGTTTATTTCTTACCTGTTACCTCATCCAGATGCCAACTAAGTAAATTTCTCACTATGTCAACCAACAACATAAAGACTTCATTTGTATTGAATTGAAGCAATTGAACTTTTAATCAGCCTCTTATCTCTATCAGCCACTAATTTCCTGGACATTAATGATTTCTTCCACCTTCTAATCATTTGTTTGGTCAAATTCCCTGGCACTGCTGCTACTTTTACTATCTACACTTTGATTTTAGAATTCTCTGTTCAAGTGAACAACAAGACACAGCACAACCATTTTCGTCTAGATATGCAACTTACTTTCTTGCCACAAACAAGAAAAGCAGGTTTACCCGACAGGTTAATTTTAAAATAGCTAATACATAAATTTCTCTAAATTGTTTATGGAAAACCTCTCCTGATACTAGGAAATTAGGGCTGATTCATAAATACCCCCTTGACAGTCCTGTCGTCTCCTTCCCCTCTCTTATCCCAAATGGCTTTCAGCAAGCCTGAAAATAGGAAGACTGTCCAGATGAAGGGTAATTCTTGTAGTTTTGAGAGTACTGCCTGACAAAAACATTTTATTCATCTCTACAAACAATCAAAACAGCCTTCAAAAAAATAAAAGGCCAAGATTAGAAGACATAAGCCTTTTTCTTACCCTATATATTTTACTATTAAACCCAGGATTCATTGTAAAGTAAACACAGAGACTGAGACCTTTTGTCCATGTCTGACAGTAACCACCTCAGAGCTGCAACAAAAGTAATTCCAGTAATGCTCATCTTTACCTTTTATTCTGGCTTGAGATTTGCTAGCCAAAGGGTCCAAGACAGCACTGTTGAAGTGCTCTAGTTTCATTGTTCCACACAAGTCAAACTGAAGTTAGTTTGCAAGTGTAACTCTTTGACATATTCTACATAAAGCATGCTCTCTCACACTTTGTTTACAATCTGTCCCCCCATCTGCTAGAGCCAGCAACTGACAGAAAGACTGACATATTCAAAACAAAATCACATTTGTGCTGCTTACAGCAAAGTGTATGACAGTCCATCTGAGAATCACAAGGGGAATGCTATGAAAAGAATTCCTAGCTGCAGAAAGCAAAATAAATCCCTCAATGCATGGTGGGCTGGAAGGTACATACATACGCAAACAGCTACCAGGAAACATTTTTGGGGGTGTTTGCACTATTCTGTATGGCAATTTGCATACCATAACAAGCAGAGAACTTAATTCATCAACAGAAAATTTTGAACCAGAGTGAAGCTGTGCTGATCCTCAAGCTTCAGGCTGCTAAACTTCAGATTTGGCCCAGCAGACAAACCACCTACAGGAGGAAGAGATCAACATCAATTTCCTCTAACCTCCTCATCTTCCATACAGTGAAGGAGAAATTTAATTTAGTTGTCTAAAATAAATTTGAGGTAGAAAACTGCAAGAAAGTTTATAAAATAATTCAGCATTGTGTTGTTGCAAGATGAAAAATCTTTTTCAGAACTTTATTCTCCTCCAAAAGGCTTCAAAACAAAATATAGCCAAAGACAAATTAATTTTACCACCTCTGTCACCAATATAATTTACACTACTTTTGACAGCCTTGGCTCGGTTTCTAAAGATAGGCAACAGGAAAAAAAAATCCCGTGCTGCCACACCCTAATGGATTTAAGGCCTTGTACCAGATCACTTCCACTGGAGGAAAGGGTCCTGACACACAACCCAGCTGCAGGGCTTCCTTGCCACCTGGTTTCCAGCAGCATGGGGGCTCATGCAGGCAGGCAGTCATGAGGACTGGGGAAGGAACCAACACCACAGCCAGTGGTGGTCCCTCGCCCCAGACCCTTTGGTGAGCAGATCTGAACTTCTGTGCCCACACTGGGGAAGTGAAACAGGCTCTTTCAGCAGCACTGCATACATTTTTTGAGCAAGTATACCAACAAAACACAAGCTAGAGCATGCCATGGTCAATTCTAATCTACCCTCTCCTCTCAAAAAGTACCAAAATAATCCATACAGGTTTTATACTCTGAAAGCAACTGCAAACCAAAATTATATAAGAAAAATTATCAGTTGTGTGATTCAACACACAACAAGAAAGCACTCAGACACTACAATGATGAGTATACATCATTCAGTTTTGCATAAATCTTGTAGTTTTTAAAAGAAAATAATTCTGCTGAGGTACTAACTGGTTCATCTTTCACCAGCACAGCCAGACCCTCAGAGTTCTTTAATTTTGCTATGAAAAATTAACATAACTGGAAGAAGTGTGAGGGACAGGTATGTAAAATTAAAGGAACTGAAAGGGAAGCAGAATTAACAGAACACAGCAGAAAACTACAGCACAGAGATGCCCACAATAACACAAGCCAAACAACTGTCCAATCACAATTTCTCTCATTACTTCTAGTCTCTTTATTACAAAGATCAGTTTTAGGCATAAATTTGCTATTTCCCAGACCTTAAGCAGAAATTAATTTCAGGCTCAGTAGCTGGCCTGAAGGACTAAATAGAGATTAATTCCACTTTTGTAAAAAATCTGTATTTTCCTAGATTACACCAAAGGCATGTAAGAACATCAGATAGAGAACTACTGCAAACACTGACAGGAAAATTGCTAGGGATGGCTACAGAAGCTTTGTATTATTGTAGAACCACTTCCAATACAAACAACACAGCTTATTATATTTACTAAAGAACAGCTTTACATATTTTCTTCAAAATTAAAGCCATTCAAGTCCTGTTGAAATACAGAAGTTTAGGCTGGATTACCCCAGACATAAGAGGAGAGAAGCTAAGAGAAGTAGACATGCCTACATGAATATAATGTTTTGTGAGTCAAACTGATGAAGGAAATTTACATGAGTTTTTGAAATTATAAGGTTGTAAAAAACCAATCACTTTTCAGAACAAGTGCTTTGAACACTCACTTTAGCTTTGTGAGGAGCAGCAGTACAAACAAGCACCCCAGAAATCTTCATTCTTTTCAGGGAGGTATCAGAAAGAGATTTTATCTATATTCAGCTCATCATCCAGTAAATAAGGGTTACCCTCACAGCACAATTCAGAGAAAGCTAACAAAATTAAGAGCTTGTACCCAACCCCACACATTTACCACTTGTGATTAAGTTTCAATTGATATATTTTGATACATTGATACATTTAAGTCTTTAGATTTGATACAACTCTCAGCTAAATCACTCCATTTTAGACAACCCATTTTACTCAGGGAAGGACTGAGGCAAGACATTGAGAAGCTATTACAGCATCAGCCATGCAGCTGCTATGAAAATCCAGGCATAACTCAGCTCAAACAGGTTTCTACAAGTCTGAGATCAGAGACACTTTCAGCGAAAGCCATCTGAAGACTAATAGATAACTTCTTGTTTCTCTCTCCACAGCATAAACTCAAGTGCATCAGAGAAGCGCTGAGTTACAAGGAAAACACAAAATTTCAAAGCCAAATGCAAAAACAAAGTGTACAGTTTTTATGCCAGGGAGTGTATGAACCTCCATAACTGAGGCTGCTTTTAAATTTCTTTCTTTGCATTGACAGAGGGTGGTTCTGAACAGAATATTATTGGTTACTATAAAAAGCAAGTAGAACAGCAAGCAGTCATTGTGGAAGAGTGCATAAAGAAAGGGAACGGTTGCACAAATATAAACATATTCTGCCCTTCTTTCAAACTGAAGATGCAATCTTTGTAAATACACACAAATGCATACAATTATATGTACCTTTCCACACAAGAAAAGGTCTATTATGTACCCTTTGAACATGCCAACAAATACATTTACTTCTGCCTTCGTGTTTCACACAAGCACTAACTGGAACATGAGAAGTCCTATGAAACGGGATATTGAATATATGCAGGACTAATACTAGCAGACAGAAGAGGCTGCCTCAATGTATCCAAAGTGACCTTAGACAATTTGACCTTGAAGTGAAAGGATGGCTTAGAGTGACTGAATCTTAAGAGAAACCGGAACAGTATCTGAGATGTAAATGAGAAGTGCATGCCCTAACACCTCAGTATCTGTTCTGCATAGAAAGAGCATAATAATCTGTGCAGAAAGAAAAAACAAGAACATACCGTGCTGCCTGGTAACAACAGATTCATGTGATTAGAAAATGAAATATTTTCACAGTTTTAATATGCATCTGCTGATCTAAAATCCTACTAAAATACAAGAATTCAACAAGGAAAAAAGATTGCAATAGAAGCAACTACAAAAGCTCTTGGCAAAGGATGCCAGGAAAAGGGCTTAATGGTTTTGCTTTTTTCTTGGTCAACATATATTACTGGTGCTGAATCTACTCACAGGGAGAAAAAAAAGTTAAATATATTTACACTTTCTATTTTATGAACAGACAGATTATCCTGAGTCATCTGGTATTTTTGAAGTGCAAGCACACTACACTTTATTTAATGTTCAACAGTATTTTACTATATCAGTTGCTAATATGTGAGGAAAAAAAATCCCATTTTATAAAATTATTACAGTAACCTTTTCTGATATACAATTACTTACATTTGGTCCAATAGTTATTCAGTACCCACTGCTTTGTTAAAATAAGTGAACAAAATTGAATCAAAATAAGCAACGATTTTTCATAAAATAATGAAATGTGACAGAACAGCATAGCCTTTACCTATCCTTGACAAACTTCAACTCATTATTTTGAAAATATTTACAAATGAGGGCTAATAATATAAGAAACACATTTTTAAGATCCAATTTATTGGTGTAAGACTTGAGCAAATTTTAAGTCATAATAAATTCAGTCATTTTCTTCAAATTTCCACATAAGACCTATAAGATAATGATGCCAATAAACTACTCAAAGGTAATCTAGGAACCTGTTTAAATCAGTAGTGTAATTTTATGTCTGTAACATTGAAAGACCTTGAAAGCCAATCTGAACCCTGCAATCTGGACATTGCAACTTATATTTTAGTTGAACAACCACATCATACCTTCCACAGTATTATGAACTCTTCTCATCAATGACAACATTTTAAGATATCCTCATGCAGATATAAATCTCATCTGTTGTAAATTAATAACAACTGGACTCTTTAAACTCATCTTATTTTTCTCAAATTTTCTTTAAATATTAAATTTGGACAAAAAGATTAATCTGTTCTGTATGGGCATAAATTAAGTAGATTGTTTAAAAGAATCCCTAAAAACGCTTCTCAGGTTATGTTTTGTAAATCAGGGCAGTGAAAGCGTGAGTTTATGTTAAATGTTTGGCATTTCAAAGAGTCCACACGTACTAGAGAGAAGCACACCACTAACCTTTCCATTCACCAATGCTATCTGAAAATTGTTGATGTGTGCTTCTGAACAAAAGTAAGTATTATAGCAAAGTTACTCAGCTCTTTGTCTAAGTCACTGTGAAAAATTATACTACTTTGATACAGTGCAGCAAGGTTTTCTGTCATTTTAGTACCTGGCCTGAGAATCTTCTTAAGATACATAAAACAAGAAAAGGAACAAACCCCTTTCATTCTCTCCATTGAGTTTCAATGCAAATGTCCAGCAAACTCCCATTCATTCTCTCATACCATGAGGTTTGAGGAAAATAAATTGCAGGCTCACTATACAATTAGTTTGAAAAATGGACTTCACTTGCTGCCAAAAGAGAAGAAAATAGCACAAGATGTATGAATATTTTATCACTGCCAAATGGAGTTAAGAAGAGGTGGCTATAAAGACAAGTGACCTACAGCACTATAAATAAGTTGAGTAAGAATAATTCTAGTAAACCAAGTAATAGGTTTTCAACCAACAATTCAAAACAGAAACTCAAAACTTGCTATACAGAAATACAGTTCTCTCTCTACAGTCTCTTACAGACTAACTGAAGTTTCCTCCAAACAGACTAAATGCCACCAGGAGATGTTCTGTATACACATACCCCCAAAAACTGACTTTTACAAGCAAGTCCTGTGGATCACAGCCTCCAAACTAATAATCACTAAATGGAAAACAGGGTGAATAGGCCCTTCCCTCACAATATTTAGGTCTATTGTTTCTAGAAATTGAGTTAATTTTATTGGCTATTTCTCTTTTTGGCATAAAGTCAATGTTTGACATGTAATTCTGAGCTAGCTTGTAATACTGTTGTCAGATGATGTTAATTACTGTTATAGGAACAACTAGGCTCTTCAGTACTAGAAATTACATAATATCTAGGTAAGGAACAGAAAAACATTTATATTTCATTTTCAAGAATCTCACACATGGGGGGAAAAAAATGAAACACCAAAGCAACAAACTGCACAAGAAGGAAATACATGATCATCTGATCTCACAAAAAAAAAGGTACCTTGCAGTTAAAAGCACAAATAAATCTAAATGACAAGAAGTATGGATGAGGAATTTGGTAACCACCATTCAGAAAAATAAAATTTCATCACCTCTTCAATATTCAGATCTAAAAATAATCTTGGAATAATCATCATGTTTCTGCTCCCACTGAAATGAAGGGGAAAAAACCCACCTTAAGCACAGGCTCCAGCCTGTACTCAAGAGATGAATTTACTGTTTCACAAAGAGACCCTCTGAACAAAGAAAACAAGTGCAGGTGTGACAGAGGTCTGAAATGCTAGAATTGCATAACTATTCTAATTATTTTCCAGAGGGACTTGACCAAGGCACAACAAAATCTTCTACATCTCCAATCAATTTTGATTGAAAATTGATAGCAGATATAGGACTGAATAGGATATAGGACAGATATAGGACTTGCTTATATGCACAGTTCCCCTCTTATAAATTAAAGGGATGAAATGAAATCCACTTCAGGAGGAATATCCTGACAAGAAAAAAAAAAGGGGGGTGGATGGGGAAAGAGAAAGAGGACAAAAGAGGATGAGGAAAGACTAAACTGTCAATTATCAAGACATTCTTGTAGGTACAGCTGATCTTCAGACCAATTACAGCTGCAACTGAAACTCAACTGCAGCTGTTCTGCTTTCCAAACTAAGCTGGTTGATAAGCAAAGCTTCCTGAAATAAACATCTACCCGACTACAAGACTTGCTGTACACAAAGACTGGGCAAATATGTCACAGTTACTGCTTTGAACGGGGGGTAATCTTTTAAGCACAACTTTTGAACACATGTACTTGGTATAGAATGCGAAATGCATTGCTATCTTCACAGGAGATTAAATACACAGCCTAACCAGTATCAAATATTGTGAGTTATCTAACTATTATGTGCAAAAACTTGTACAAAAATCCAAGCTGACCACCAAAATTACCCCCTAAATTAATTCACTGAAGAAATTAACATAAACAGTCCTTATTTTCGTACCAACAACTCCTCAAAGCAGAAGCAAGGAAGAAATGAGTAACTAATAGAGAGCATATCCTTCTTACAGCTTCATTCTGAGCATCTTTGAGAACATCAGGAGAGGAAAAAAGCCCATGTTTAACCATTACCATTATAGTCAGTACTTAGTCTTCAGCTGTCCTGCTTAACAGAGCTCCTGAACAAGAATATATTAAAGGCACTCAGAAGGAAATCTCTCAGAGCTTCTACTGCATGTCAAATTTCCATCAGACATTCAACTGTCACAGAGTTGTTTCACTGAGTCAAAACCAACATTGAACCTAGTGCTGCAAGAAATCACTAATTTTAAATCTTAGGAAAAGTACTGACCCTATACAAATGTTATTTCATCTTCCCACTGCTTTTAAAGAAGTATCCTAGAAACACTCAGCAGTCTGCTCAGGGCTTCTCCCACCACAGCCTGGAGCATGGATTCTGCAGGCACAGATAGAAAAGCTTGCACGTTGATGCTAAGACTACATTTTCTACCTCCTTAGAAAGTCCAGGGAACTACAGAATTGACTGGTTTATAGCCTTCAAGCTCCTCTTTTATAAAAGCTCTGTCCTTTCAAAAAAATTATTACAGACTAAAATTTTACATGCTGCAATTCCAAAGCAGTGCCAGCAACAGCTACAGACATTAGTTCAGAATAATAACTTCATTAAAAAAACCCAACTCTAAATATTGATAGAGAAAAGCAGCAGAACTAAATGATATGAAATGTATTCAGTTATCATTTCTATCAAATGTACAGCAAAGTGTGTAGACCACCACCTTTTTAAGCAGTGCTGACTTTACTGAGAAATACAAGCTTACAAGAGTCAAGGCAGAACAAAAGATGCAAAACAAAGGTCATGGAACCCATTTACATGGCACCTTACAAGCGAAATAAAGAAGAATTTCCTTTCTAAATGAAGTCCTAAAGTCAAACACCTAAGCTGTAATACAACAAGAGACATATTTCTCCTACATATTGGTTTGAAAAAATCCTTATACACTACCTGACAGAAACAAGTTTCCTACAATCTTCCACACAGTACCTCAGTGCATTTGAACAAGGAGGTTAACCCCCTTCCAGCAGCTTATAACAACAACCAGAATGTACTTTCCAGAGATGCTGGAAAATAACTCTCCAATGCAAGATAGGAATTAAAGCAAAATCCACTGGTGACATTCTCACTCCAGCTGGAAAATTACACAATCAAGTCAAGAGTGAAGTATTACACAGAGAATGACAATTGAAGAACTTCCAGGTAACTGGACATGATTATCAGTAAGACCTGAAGCCTAATGCCAGAGACTAACAGAAAAACGAAAAGGAATTTCTGTTTTCTTTGTGTGCATTGTGGACTCAAAATTCAACCTAATAATAAAATCTCTTTAAACATGTGCTGTATTAAAGATAACAGTAATCAAACCTGAAATACAGAGGTAGCCTTAATAATTATGGAAGCCAGTTTTCCAGATAACAGAATGTTCCTGCTATTTGCCAGTAATATTAAATAGAAAGGGCCAATCTTCAAAACAAAACCATGCATTCTTAAAAGCCATTAAATGAAATAGTTATGGAGCAATTTTCTGTCTAAAAAAGTAAAAAGCTATCTGTAATCTACCAGCAGTGAAAGGACTAGCTATCATAGGCACTAGGATACGTGTAGAGTTCCATGTATCTGGATTTTGCCATACTTTGTCTGGTGTAAACCTGTTGAATTCCAGCTCTTAGGTCATCCCATATCTGGTCAAGACCAATCTGTTTAAGTCCATGCGGGTTCTGACTCCTATTCGATGACATTTTGTATTTCCTGTAAAGTCTTCCAGTGCAGCAGCCTGAGCTCTTGTTATTCCTCCATCAGAATCACAAGTCAAGTAACATTCTAAACTCAGTTGCAGCAACTCAGCAAGATATTCTTTATGCACAAAAAGTGATGTTTCCCAGGAGGATAACCTGCAATAGGAAAATAAAACATACACGTTATATGACAGTCTAAATTTACCCACACTAAAGACGCAAAATTTATTATTTCATTGAAATACTGTCGTTTACACAGATGAGAAATCCATCTTGAGATGTGAAATACTAAAACCAAGGAACATAATTTAGCAATTCACCACAAAATGAGACAGTTAGTACCCAGAGTTATCCAAGGGCTGTAGGTACTTAGATCAGTGCAGCTGACAACAAAACTCTAATACTAACAACAAAACATAACAGCAAAAAGCTTTCCAAGCAGCAGACACTATCTACCAGCAAGTGTAAATAGCTCCTCCCCATTCAACAGTAAAACTCCAGTACTTCTGAGCAACTCTGGGTTCTGTGGTAGCTCACTGTTTAACAAACACCCTTATGGGTATCAAAGATTCACCAGAAGATGCTACAAACAACTTTTACTTCAGTTATCAACAACTCTTCCAATCTTGTACTATTACAGGCAACCTGAAAGCCAAGGCATTTTGGTAGCAGAGAATTTTTCTATCTGGCAAGCATAGGCTTACATTTATTTCTTTGCTATGTAGAAGAACACCACTTCCTTCAATGGCATTTTACCAGCAAGAGAACATACAGTCAATAATGGTGGGAAGAAAGAATTACTAATAGGAGTACACAGAATAAATATTGAATGAATTGTGAATGAAACAATCAGAAAGTAAGAAAATGCACTACTCCCATGCGTTTTAACTGCACAAATTTCAGGACATAGTGAAATTATGGCTACCAATTCATCAGCCTCATGATATTATGGTGAAGGAACACATTCACCTGGAAAGGTCCACTGAAAACTTCAAGCAGAGATGATCCATTTTTACATAAGTCCCTAAAAATATACAATTGTAATTTTAACATGTCTTATCCTCCAAAGCAACAAAATCAGGAACATATCAGAAAATGACAATGTTAAAAATCAGCCCACAAATAAGAGAGATGTACTAAGGACCAACTTAATCTTACTGGAGTCTTCCCATTCATATAGGGAGCCTGTAAGAAAGACGGAGAAAGACTGTTTACTGGTAACTCTAGTTACAGGAGAAGGGTCAATGGTTTTAAATTAAAATAGGGTAGATTCAGAGTGGATATAAGGAGGAAATTCTTAACTGTGAGGGTGGTGGTGAGACATTGGAACAAGTTGCCCAGTAAAGC
This sequence comes from Ammospiza nelsoni, assembly GCF_027579445.1. Lineage (NCBI taxonomy): Eukaryota > Metazoa > Chordata > Aves > Passeriformes > Passerellidae > Ammospiza > Ammospiza nelsoni. The sequence goes on from NC_080633.1 coordinate 50,421,801, forward strand.
TGTTGGATGCCTGGTGTTTAAGGCCATGTTGAAAGGAGCTTTGAGCAACCTGATCTAATGGATGGTGTCTCTGCCCAAGACAAGGAGACCAGACTAGATGATTCCTTCCAGCCCAAACCACTCTGTCATTCTGCACCCTAGAGCTCACTGACTGGAATACTCAAACCATAGTGAAACATTATGGCTTTCCATTTTTCTACAGACAATACAACTTTATGATAAATCTGTCATCCAAGGTTCATATAAGCCCTTCCAGAATTTCAAGAAAATATAGGCTGAGATCAAATAAACCCTATTATTTGTTCTTAGTCTCTGAGCAGCAGAAAATAAAATATATTCTACAGTTATGTCATAGGTGTTTGTCACAGCCACTTCTAGGCTATTCCATGTTACACTCTAGGCTTTGCAGAGTTTTGAAAATTAAGTATTCTGTTATACCCTCCCTGACTTCCACCCAGTTATCTGAAGTTGTCTTCTGCCTTTTCTCCTGAACCCTAGAAAGACCAACTGAGATAGAGACATTTTTTCATTTTTTTTGGTCAGTGACTGTCTTACTACAGTAACACAGAGATTACCTATCCTCACAGCCCTTTGCTTTCCCATTACCCATACACATTTCAATCTCCAATCTAAGTAAAACCACCGAGAAGTATTTTTATTATGTGAGTCTCAGCAACAAGTACTGTCTCATTTTAATCTGACATACAACTGATTATGTAGCTAGATTTATTTTTTACAGGGGAAACAGCTACTCAGAGGATTAGGTGGAAAAGCAAGAATTCAATCAATATACATCTTAGAAAACACACACCTAAAATTCAACCCTGCCATTTTTGTTTCTCTAATCACAGCAAGCTAGTTATTAAACACATACAACAATCATGCATCATAATGCTGAAGAGCAATCTAGATCATACCTTGCTTGTATTTAACTTCTTTAATTTCTGGAAACCGAACCTGCTGCAGTACTACTGACAATGGACTTTCAGGACTGAGCAACAAAAGCCAGGAAGAACAAAGGTCCACGAGTGGCCATTCACCTCCACTGAGGGAAATATTCTGTGTATGTTACACACCCACAGTCTTGGACTGTGATCCTAAGTCAGCATTGCAATAAAAGCAAGAAAATGAATTCCATGTCTACAATCCAGGAGAGCAGAAACACTTTGATTTCTTAGATCTGATACTAAAGGAGACATGGTTCTGAATCTCTAATGCCACAAAAACTGTACATTTAGAATTAACTGTCTGTCACTTGCTTATTAATCTGCCAATACACATTTTGGTGTACCTAACACAAAATACTTAACTGCTGTATAAGAGCTTCTAACAAAAGGCCAACACCTTGCTAGCTAGCAGAAATCATAACCAGCAGATGTTGAGTTTCCCCTTCTATGATGATGGAAATATTTAACTCTCCTCTCTAACTAAACATCTCCTAGTTTTATGTACCCTGGTGCATCTATGAATACTACCTATTCCCAGAATCTTTTCAACTCAAGGTGTTCCTCATTCACCCTCTCTTTCCCTTAAAGGAAACCTCTGTATTTAAGTCAGGATGTAGCTATTAAAAATGCTACGAAAAAGAACTTAATTTTGGGGTTTTTTTCACATGCAATTCACTATATAAAAATATTATTTATAAGTCATAATTCCACTGCAATTGACACTACCTCACTATCCTCTGGTTGGCATTCAATTTGAATTTTGCAAGTAAACACATGAATACAGAATGACAGTACCATCTTGCTAACTTCCTAGACTCAAACAATTTACTTCTTCCAGTTAATTACTACTTAATATTAATCAGAAAATAGAACAATAGATGAATAATTCTATAAGCCACTATCAATTTCTTCCAGATTTATTTTATGTGCAAAAAAATAGAAAGGCAATTATTAATATATTACTTTAACAAGAATAGAATTTCAATTGCATATTTATGAAAAGAACTATCCATACTTAGTGGTTAAACTAAACTATGGTATTAAATTTATAGGAAGAGCAGGGGTAACACAAGGCTTTGTTACTTGGCACAGTTGTTATTATACACAAACATTTGATATTCTATTTCACGTGAAAAGTGCTATTATTTGATTCACACACAAAACCCCTTTCCTAGGCCAACAATTCTCAAAGGTCAAATCAAGTCCACAGCACTTATACCGCATCTCTTCACCCAACATCCCAATTGCTACAAAGAGGGAGAAAGAGTTCCTAAGGCAGATTTCTCAGTGCCCAGACTGCACTGCCTGAATTAAAACCTCACCATTAAGTCATGACCTTTAAATCAGTGAGGTCTCTCCCTTGCAAAGTGCTTTTGGCAGGACTGTGCACAAGCTGGTCTTGAACTGACCATCACTGAGCTTTCTGCCCTAACAGATCAGACTTGCTGCTGACCTGCTTCAAGGATAAAATCAGCTACCTGAGTTGCAACATGCACTCTGCAGCTTTGGACCAGAGAACCCAACCTTCATTATGGCTTCAGCAGCAGCTATATTTGCATGAGAAATATCACCCCTACAATATATGTTTCCAGACAATATATGCGCCATTTGATGCAGCAGGATGATAGTGTTCAATGCCAGCCAATCTTTCAACCCTGCACTCAAGTACTGCAATTAAAACAGTCCAAACAAAAGAGGTAACACTTTTGCCAAAACTTTAAAACAGCCTTGAAGGACTTAAATGTTACTCCCACGTTTTCATTACTTAGGGACACACATCATGATAGATAAACATGATATGCAAAGAAACACATTGCATTAGAAAATACTGGGCTTGTTTTTATTGATAATCTAATAATAGTCTTTTTTAGATATCCCACCTCTTTGGAAAATAATGTGCATGCTGGAAGAGGCCTTCAGGAAAATGTGAAAATTAACCCATCTTTTATCTAAAAAAAGTAATGGATCCCACCACTTTTCAGCATCCCAAGCCATCTGCTGGAGTAAACACCTGATTTTTACATCCTAACACAACACAACTTTCAGCTTTACAGCCCCAAGGCCTGTGCATCACTTGTTGTTCTCCCACAACCCCTTATTTCTAAATTACATACTTCAAGATAGTTTACTTCAGTAATCACAGATAGAATTTGAACTTGTCAGCTTCTTGCACAGTAAGAACTCAGAGGTTCAGAGCAAGGTTTCCCAGCTGATGCAAGAGCCCAGATAACACTGTTTTAAAGATGCAATAAAGAGGCACAACCTCTAGACTTATTTTATCTCTTGTCTAACTTCATATATGAGGATGTCAAGCAGCATGAGTTTAAGTGACCAGAGTTAATCCCACTACACCCAAACCCACTTGGGAAGAGAAGCAAGTTTCACTAATAAGCTATGGTGGAACAGATGTCACTAAAAATAAGTTTAGAAACTTCATAATGCTGAAGGTTTTGAAGTATCTTGACTTCAGCTGATGTGTTAGCATTATGAGCTCTACACTGTAACATTGCTTAGTTGAGCCATAGTCCTGCATGCAACATTATATAGCACTCCCATTTCTGTCCAGAATTATTTTAGGCCACTAAATATAAAAGCTATGAGCTAGGTAGACAATTTATGCACTTCACATGACACAATTCTTAAAGCAAGACTAGGAACAAGGATAATGTCCTTAGCACTTCACATGCTACAAATGTGTAATTAATCAACATCTTGAGAATTTGCCTATAGCAGACATTTTCACTGTGCCCCCACAAAATGACACTATTGTAAAAAATAGTTATTCTAGAAATCAATACCAGAAGAGAAAGACTAGAATACCAGAAGATAAATACTAGAATTTTTTCTCCCTTTTCAACAAAGATATTTAATAGACAAATGACAAAAATTACAATGTTCAGTTCCTCTGTATTATTACGAAACACTGAGCTACATGTAGTGTGAAAAGCTTTAGCTCATCTAATTTTCAAGGAAGTTAAATTCAGTTCATTATGAGAAAAAACAGAGATGTATGCATGCACTCATCCCTTCCAAAACTTGTCTTTGGGTGGTAAAAAATTCTGTACAGCACTTAAAAAAAATGCAGCAGCAAGAGTGTGTAATTTGGCAGTAATTTAAGACCAAGTTGTGTAAATTTGGTGTAAATTTTGGGTGGTTAATCCTGTACCTCCCTAATGATGACTTCATTTTGGGCTCCAATGTTCTCCCCACGCCCCCTCCTCTGTGTTTTACAGCTCTGATCAATGATATCTAAAGCACTGTAATTAATACACTCCTACATTACTTCATGTGCCAATGATACAGTTGCCAGCTGAACAAATAAAACAAAGCCTGGACATGTTCTTCACAGCTAGAGAAACTCTAAAATTCAATTTTATGTTCAAATTTAAACACAATATATGTAAGTAACTTGGAATTGCAGTTTTCACACTTTCCTAATTTACTTAAATTATCCATTACTGTCTTCACTAAAAGCCTTTTTAACTCATGTGGTTTATCTGTATGCTTGAACACAAGGATTTTTCTAAAATATCAATAACTATTCATCAGAATAAAACCAAGAAACTTGGAGTGTGCCACTTTTTCTCTTTACCTATTCTTTTACCAGCTCTTTAATATTATTTCTTCCTTACAGCTTTACCTTTGTCTTCTTGAACAAACAATCCCAGCAGTGTTTGACAGGTATCTCCCTACCATAATGCCACAGCTAATACAAAAAAACCCGAACAACCCACACCATACTCCAACAAATACATGCTGCCTCATGAACAAAGAGTAGATCTAGACTCAATAAGGTTTGCTGCCATATTCTACCCAAGCCAACCCTCCCTTCTGCAACTCCAGCCAAAGTAAACACTGGTCAATATTTAGAATCCCACAAACAATAGGTTTTATGGTTGTTTTACTGCATCAACATCAATTTGGAAAACGGTGCAAGGGACTACATCCTTAAGTACTACATAGGTAAAACATTTCAAGTTTTGGTTGGCCATCTTCAGAGAGAGTTCACTTTGCTGTTGATGAAATAATCCTTATGCAGAAAGTTTGCAGATTGCTCCTAAACTGAATGTCCTTTCTAACCTAAGGTCTTGCATATTCCTGTATCAAAACCAGGACACAGACCCTACAGCATTTTTTAACTGAACAGTTAATGTGCTTCATAGCTTCTTCAAACACTCAGTTTTACATCTTGGAAAAAGGAATGCTGAAGATTAGGAAAAGAACAAAAAAATCAAGTCAAGATACGGGTGCAGTGAAGAGAAGGAAGAAAATTGTACAGAAGTGTAGTGGGTTTGTGTGGCAAGGGGGCTACAGGGGTGACTTCTGTAAGAAGCTGGCTGTAGCTTCCCCCAAAGTCCAAGACAGCCAATGCCAGCCAGCTCCAGGATGGATCTACCACTGGCCAAGGCTGTGCCAACCAGAGATGGCAGTAACATATTAAGAAGGAAAATAAATGATTGCACAGATGTAATTGCACTCAGAGAAGAGAGGAATGATAATATGTGAGAGAAACCCTGCAGACACCAAGGTCAATGGAGGATGAGGCACCAGAGCGGAGATTGCCCTGCAGCCTGTGAAGACCATGGTCAAACAGCCGTGCCCCTGCAGCCCATAGGGGACCACAGGGATGCACAGACCCACTCACAGACCACAGGGGTGCAAACTTCCACCTGCAGCCCATGGAGGAGACACATGTTAGAGCAGGTGGATGCCTGAAAGGAGGCTGTGAGCTCATGGGAATCCCAAGCTGGAGCAGGTTTCCTAGCAGGACTTATGACCCTGTGAGGAACCCATGCTGGAGCAGGCTGCACCTGAACGACTGCACCCTGTGGAAAGAGACCCACATCAAAGAAGAGCTGCAGCCCACGGGAAGGACTGATGCAAGATAAGTTTACGGAGAACTGACCCCCACGGGAAGATCCCATGTCAGAGCAGGGGAAGGACTCTTCTCCCTGTGCAGTGGCAGAAACAGCCTGTGGTGAACTCACCATACCTCAGCCTCTGCCTCCCTGTGCTGCTGGTGGGGAGGAGGACAGAGAAGTGGGGGGAAGGTCTTTTAAAAATTTGTTTTACTTTTCATTAACTTGCTCTGGTTTTGATTAATAATAGATTCAATTGATATGCCCAAGACCAGTCTGTTTTGCCCATGACAGTAATCAATGAGAGATCTGTCCCTGTCCTTATCTCAACCCATGAGCCTTTCATTGTATTTTTCCTCCTCTGTCTACTTGAGGGGAGTGATGGAGGGGCTTTGGTGGATACCTGACATGCAACTAGGGTCAAACCAGCACAATAAGATAAAGAGCCTTGAGTATTCCCACTTTCTCTCTGGCTTTAATCATATATACGATACAACCTGCCTAAACCCAAACAAAAACCAAAATAAACAAGAAAGCAAAAGACTAAAGAAAGCCCAATGAAACCCAAATAAACATAAATAATGAAGGACAATGCACATGAAGATGCACTTCTTGAATCAGTCAGGAAGATGCAGAAAAGGAAAAAGAGGGAGGACAAGCCATGAAAATTGCTAGATACCCCATGTTCCAAGCAGAACACAGAGTAATATACCTTGTCTCCTTAGAAAGGGAAAAAAAACCCCAAAAAACCCCACAAAAAAAACCCCAACCAAACACCACCGCAAAAAGCCACAAAAACAAAACAACAGCAGCAAGGAGTTAAATCCAATGCAATTCAGAAAGAAAAAACACAGAAGGGCTGGAAACACTGAAATACCTTGGGCCAGTTCAGAGACCTTAATGATCCTGCAAGGACAATTCTTACTCATAACTGTTTTCCCAAAAGACTTTACCAGACATCAAAACTTCAACTAAATCCAACTTAATAAGTTAAAACATCATAATCCTACTGATCTCCACCAAGAAAACAGTGTTGTCTTACAGCTTGCTTTAGACACAGCATGCCCTCCACCAGAACATCCAGGGCAAGCCTCTGAATTCTAACACAAATACCCCAAAATTATAGCAGAACTCAATGCACCACAACATAGACTTTCACACTGCCCTGTTAAAGACACAAATAGGAATTTTCACCTGCAATAATATTTCCACAGTTTTTCCATGTTCTTGGAAGGCAGCAGTTCTTACCAATAACTAAAAAAAACCATTAACATGTTGCTAACAAGCAAAAACCAATTCTGGCTGGAATCTCTTACCAACAGCTTGCTAATTTTACAACTTCTTTCCTCTTATTATTTGTGCAAGAGCTCAATTGATCAAGGCAATACAGTTTGCCACTTCAATTTATAAATAAAGATGACGGTCACACTGATTAATCTTGCAAACAATCTGATATTTTCAGACATTTGAATGTACTACAAGAGTACAGCTTAAATACTGAGGAGTTTCCTCCCATAATCACCTTCATACTAATGTTTCATTCTGAAGTGACAAATAATCAAGGACTGTTGCAGTTACTTACATTCATTTCCTGCATGTGACAAAATCACGACCTGTGAAAGCCGCTCCCTCTTTATTTTCTTATTTTCTTTTTACATTGTGTTCACATTAAGTGCATGGATATATGTGCCAGTGATCTTGATTCCTACTGTGGTGTAATGCTGCAAACACTGTTGGCAATGAACAGCACACCTCTCATATATTTAATTCTAGATGCCTAAACACAGTCAGCCCAGAAAAGAATGAGAGCTTTCTCATTAAAATCTAGAAAGGGATTTGTATGTAATTCTTCTGGTTCAACTACAAAGTCTGAATGCTAGCAGCCTTAACTTACAGTAAAGAATTTATACCTCAGAAAAAGTTAGTTCTGTTTAAATTTAGTATCATTTCAGTAAATTATTAATCAGTTTTGATCTCTAATGACTGCAACAGGCACCCTTGGTATAGAGGTGAGGCAATTTAACTTAATTTTGTAAAAGTTAAAATTGCCACACATCCCTAACACCCACATTTAAATCCTCCTTCTTTTTGATTAAGCTTGCACCATTAAGTTTTAAAGCTAAGCCTGCATTAGAATCTAACAAAATCAATTTAACTACTTAGGGATATAAACTTTTATACAACTCCTATTAGTGACAGCATCCTAGTATAGGCACACTTTCAGAAACAACAAAACTTCTCCAAAGTAATCTCTGAAAAAAAGAGTAAGAGAACAGTCTTTTTTCTTTAAAAAAAGCAAACATTCTAAAAAAGCATTTTCAGTTGTACAGTGAAAAGTTTATCCTTTGGCTACCCAGAAGCAAGCAGAGCATTTGCCCATGAAATGATTACCATGAAAAGCAAGATGAAAAGACTAAGAGCTAACAAACTATGAACTATTTTCTAAAATTCTCTTTTTTCCCCTAATTCAGTCCACCAAACTTTAGATAAAACTTCCAAGTGACAGTCTCCACCCCCAGTGAGACTAGAGGAGCTTGCAAATTTACATAGGAAATTAAGTTTAAATTACAGAGCAAAACAGGGTGAACTAAGGTCACACCACCAGCCTTAGTTCTGAATTCTCATCCACATTAAGATATTGTCCAACCTGAAACACAGAGGAACAAAAAGCCAAGTTACATCAATTGCATATTAAAAATATAAGAAGTCTCTGATTTCAGTTATGGCTGAAAGTGCCTTACTAATAACCCAACATTTTGTACCTCCCTGCTTCAAATTTTAAAACTTCTCTTTTTTTCTACTGTGTATATTAATGAATCAAATACATCCAGGTCCCAGCAGCAAAGTCACCAGTCTCCAATAAAATAGGAGAAGCATGTGCATGTCTTCAAAAGATAAGTACATTTATCAGAGCAGAGTGAGGAGCTCTCTGCACTGCAGGAACTTTCCATCACCATGATCCTCACAATCCTACATGTAAATCCATTTCTTCTGCTCAATAACACCAAGCTTGAAACATACAGCAACACAAACTAGAGCAAATCTAATGAAATCCAAAGACAGAGCAGAATTTTATATCAACTTTAGTTATTCCTAATTTAAAGAAAAACGGAAGTCAATGGTATTGAACTGATATTCACATCTAGTGCATAACTACAAAGATGTCAGAGAAAAGGTGTTTTCTTAATCCTTTATTCTTAGTCCTGCTGCCAAGCAATGCCTTGTATTCACTAGACCAAACTAAAGCAGGGAACCTTTTGATTCCAAAACCAGAACAATCCAAAGGGGAAGAAAGGGAAATAATATAAAATTTTTTCCCTTAGATTTTGGAAGAACATCACATTGAAGTTCCACTGCTTATTCAAGAACCATGAAACAATTTGGGTTGAAAGGCACCTTTAAACATCACCTAGTAACCACCCCTCTGCCACAGACAAACATCTTGCACTAGATCAGGATGCTCAAAGAACCATCCAACCTGGCCTTGAACACTGCTAGAAATGGGGTTACACACACAACTTCTCTGGTTAACCTGTTCCAATGCCTCACCACCCACCAAAGTAATGAATTCCTTCTTTATAACCATTTTAAATCCATCCTCTTTCCATTTAAAATTTATGTCCTTTGTCCTGCCACTACAGGCCTTTGTATAAAGTCTCTCTCCATCTTCCTCATAATCCCCCTTCTTTATACACTGAATGAAAGCCTCAATAAGGTCACCCTGGAACCTTCTCTTCTCCAGGCTGAACAACCCCAACTCTCTCAGCTACAGGAGAGGTGTTCCATCACTGATCACTTCTGAGGCCCTCCCTGGGTCTGCTCCAATAACTGCAGGTCTTTCTTGCGCTGGATGCCACAGAGCTGGATGCAGTGCTCCAGGTAAGAGCCACCAGAGAACAGAACAGACAGCGAGAATCACCTGCTTCTTTTTACAAGTTCAGGATACTTCTGGCAAAGAAAGTAGCGAAATTTTGGAGAGAAAGAGACACCAAGTCTGGCAAAAATTTACATATGACTCTACACCCATTCCTTGAAGTGAAAAATGAAATTACTGTTTTTCTATTTTCACAGTAGCCTTCATTATTTTTTCTAAGGTTCATAGTTAAAGAAGGAGTTGAAAAACACTACATTAAATAAAGTGGAATGTAATCAATGTTTGGTTCAGTTAAAAAAATATGCATTTGACTTGTATCATTTATAAGAAGAGGTAAGGCAGCAACAGGAAGAGGTTCTCTCTTGTGACATCAGAGGTTCTGTGGGTAAAGAGAAAACTGACAGAGAACTAGCCACTGGGACACAGATCATTTCCTAAAGCAGAGCTCTTTCCAGAAGCTGGGATAACACAAGGAGTGTTTAAATCTGTGGTTACATTAAAGGCTACAAGTTACAGCACTACAGCAGGGCACATCAGCTCAGAGCAATTTTATTACCAAGTCATTTAGTCATGTCTGTAACAAGTCTGGACTGCAGCGCTGTAGAAACATGAACAGCCAATCTGTTCCTGTTCTAGTAGTTCTTCTACTGAAAAACCTACAACTCCTACAATAAAACAGTAAGTTACTCATGTGGACAAACTCATCATGTCTCTGTAATTTTTCCAATAATTATATTTTCTTACTGAAAATTCTCCTTTATCAAGCAAGGGAAACTCGATGGTCTCCATAACAAACCAAAAAAATAGCTGTTTAAGTCTGCATGCTGAATAGATTATAGTTTGTAACCAGACCTCTAAATGTTGGTTCCAGCAACCACTTCTTACATGGAGATAAGCTTGAAAAATACAGTTAACTAAAACCTTCCTATTAGTGTACTCTTACCTAAAAAACATGCTAGCACCTAAGTATTCTATTTAAAATGAGATCATGCATTCCTAAAGCACATGCAGAACTTCCAAGGCCAAGTTTTCCATACTCTTCTTTCTTCCAGGTCTGTGCAGCAGGAAGACTGCACCAAGCTGCAGGGTGCTATGACTGCCTGTGCACATCCTCCTGATATCCCATCCAAGTGGGACATCTGTCCTGTTTTCCTTGTGATGCACAGAGACAGACCCTGTTGGATAGCACAGGAAGTACAACAGCAGAGTTGGTAACACACTGACCTCTCACTAGGAAATTCCTCACTTCAAGCTAATAATACAAATTTTTGATGTTGAGAGTGGTGTAAGTGCAAGAGGAGCATCTTTAAAGCTGTTTAATTCACTAGAATTTTGATTGACTAAAAAAAAAAATCAAACTTCAGTGGCAAGAGAAAAGATTCCAGGTATTTCCAATCCACTGGCATCTGGGATATGACTCATCAGTAAGTTAGGCCCAACTGAAATAACTGTAACTACACAAAACTAGGCACTATCTAAGAACCACAACAGATGAAAAGCAGTACTCTGAGATGTTAACACATAAGTTGTAGGATAATACTTGAGTACCTGAGAACTTTCTCTAAGGATTCACCTTTGTTTCATAGTAATACATCTAAAATCCAAGAGCTTGCACCAAGACTACAAATAAGCTAAATCAAAAAAGAGGCACCCTCAAAGCAGTATCCAAATGAGGGTGTGCATCCATTTATCTTAAATGAATTTAGGTTATTTAATAAAGCAATAAAGCAATGTGATTTTCTCATGCCAATGGTTCGAGCAACAGGCCCAAGTTTTAATGCCAGTTCAAACCAGTGTACAAAGGAGCGAGGTGGAAGAAGAATCATTTTACTAAACCACCACTACTTTGTCAGCCAAACACATATGCTTAATTTAGGTGCCCAACCTAAGACTATTTTCTATGTGATCCCTGGATAAGCAATGGAAAGTTTCCTCCAGAGATGTTGTTAATGCAAGGCACTGAACTGGGATTCTGAGTCAGGTGCACAAATTAATCCTGAGATCAAATATGCTCACCATGCCTTCATGGGGCAAGTGTGTCCAGTGCTTAAACCGCACCTCAAATGTGGTCATGAGGTGACTTTGAAATGCAACCAATCTTAAGAACCAAAGCAACTAAGACAGACACAAAATAAGAAGTTGAACAACAAATACTGAAAACAAGAAGCTACAGAGCAGATGTAAAAGACTTCTTTCTAGTCAAGTCACCATCAGAAACACAAAGTGCTGATGCCACACAGACACGTAACCATAAACATACAACATTACAGCAGTTCACTGTGAGTAAAAACTATGTACTGTGGTACCTGCATAGTATCTTGCTACTTCCCCAAAGAGGAGGCATCCCAAATACACTCCATTGCAACTAAGCACTAATTCACAATATGGTATTACAAACATTATTTAGCCTAATTCAAGCTATGTAGCCACCAGGTATGTCTGGCCCCATGGACTATTCCTCCCAGTCCTGCCAAAAGGATTTCCAATAAAGAACTTTTTCTCCCTGAGTAGCATCAGGGCATGTGTCTGTATTAGGGCTGAGGTACGTGATTATATATGAACACATATACCAAGGGAAAAGTTGCTGAAGAAGTCAGTAAAAAAATCAAAACAAAATAAGGTAAAACAAGTAATTAATCTCTGCCCTTTCAGTGTTTAACTCTATGCCAGCTGAAACCAGAACACAAGTATTCAGATAACCTAGGGTAAAATTCCTTTCTCCTCAAAGGCATAGCTAGAGGATTTAAATACAAAATGGGGGAGACAGCATATGAATCTACAGAGGAAAGGAGTTTGGGCAAAGAAAAAAAAAGAGTATTAGGTGAGATCACAAAGAAGGTTTTAATGACAGGAAAGTAAGATCAGAAGGGAAAAAAAACATGAAGAAGGAAATGGTTACTGGGCAGAAGAAAACTGGAAGGGGAAAGGTAATGGAGAGGTAATGGCAGTGCTGGAATATAACTTCAAAAGGAAACAAGAAGGATGAGGAAAGGATTCCAATCAGGACACACTTAGCTTGCATTGGCAGAGTTACTGGGAAACAAATGAGCTGGTTATTTGAAACAAAAAAATGCAAGACTAGTCATCTGGATGGAGACAATAAGTACACAGACAAACAAAAGGTTACGGGGGCACCTTCTCTGCTAAGGCCACAACAGTAGGTGGCAACAAGGGGAAGCCTGGCGCACACTCCTTGACAGCAAGAGAAACCTAGAGAAGTTGACCGAGATGAACTATGGCAAAAATCCCCCAGCCACAATGGTACTGAGAGCACTAGGGAATGTCTCTAGGTACAACCAAAAAGCTCCTAGACAGACCTGAGTATCACTAGGGCTCTGGGGATTGCTGGCATGAACAGGGTGAAACGAAGCAGCACAGGAAAGGACAGGGAGGACAGAGAGCAGGTGAACTCCCCAGAACAGTGCCCGGTGAGGTTACGGACAAAAGCTCACAGGGAAAAAAGAGGCAGAGGCGTGGGAGGAGCAGGGCCTGGGATGGCTGGGGTGGGCAGTCCCGGGGCCGAGGGGGGCACAGCGAGGGCTGCGGGAGGACGGGCCCGAGGTCTGAGAGCCGCCGGGGCGGGACGGAAAGGCTGGGGCAGCCACCGAGGCGCCCTGGCCATGCGGGGGCCGCGGTCACGGGGGAAGGACGGGGACGAAGGGAGGGAGCGGGCAGCCCCCGGCGGCCGGGCAGATCCTGCGGGCCCGGGCGGCCAGCGGGGCGCTCCCGCACCCCGACGGGGGCGAAGCGTTCCGAGTGCGCAGCTCGCGGCCTCCCCGCTCCGGCCCGGCCCGCGGCTCCGGGGCCGGATCCACGAGCGGGCCGGGCAGCCACCACCGCCGCCCCCGCGCTCCGGGGCCGGCAGCGCGCCCGGGAGAAGAAAGGCGGGCCGGGCCCGACCGCCCCTTCCCCCGTTCCCCGCGGCGTGACTCAGTGCCGGGTCCCGCGCCGCCGCCTTCGCGTCCTGCCGGGCCGGGCCGGGCCGGGCCAGGCCTCGCTGCGACACAACGCCGCGGCCTCCCTGCACTCACCAGCATCGCGCGTCCCGCAGAGTCAGGGCCACGTCCGCCCGCCCCTTCCGCCTCCGCCGGGCCCGGATCCGCCGCCGCCGCCTCCCCCCGGCGCGGCCCGGGGATCGCGGAGGCGCCGCCCCTCGCAGCCGCCCCGCCCCGCCCCGGCTCACGGCGGGCGGGGAACCGGGGCTGCGGCTGCCCGCGCCGGCAGGGCCCGCTGGGGCTGGGCCTCGGCCTCGGCCTCCGGCGGAGCCTGCCTGCCCGCATGAGCCACTCGGTGGGAGAGGCCGGCCGGCTGGCCGCCATCTCCTTGGCTGCCAGGCCCTGCCCTGCCCTGCCCTGCCCTGCCCGAGGGGTTGTTGCTCCGACCCCTCCCCAAGTTAGTCCAGTGCCAGAAGAGCTGAAGGATGAGCTGAAAGACTTGGGAGTGATGGTTGATGAAAAACTCAACGTGAGCCGGCAGGTGTGCGCTCGCAAGCCGAAAAGCCAGTCGAACCTGGACTGCATCAAAAGCAGAAATGGGCCGGCAGGGCGAGGGAGGTAATTCTGGCCCTCTACTCTTTGATGAGAGCCCAGCTGGAGTGCGGTGTACAGTTGAGGTGTCCCCAGCATCAGAAGGACATGCAGCTGTTGGGGCAAGCTGAAAGGAGGCCTCGAAGCTGATAAAAGGACTGGAACACCTGCCCCATGAACACAGGCTGAGAAAGCTGCGGCTGTTCAGCCTGGAGAAGAGGAGGTCGTGTGGAGACCTCAGTAACCTTCCAGTATCTGAAGAATCCTAGAGGAAAGCTGGAGAGGGACTCTTTGTCAGGAACTGTAGTGATAAGACACAGAGTACTTAGATACAAATTCAACAAGGCAATTTTAACTTAGATATTTGGAAGAAGTTCTTCACTGTGAGCGTGGTGGGGTGCTGGAACAAGGGAGTAAGTTGTCCAGGGAGGTTGTGGATGCCCCAGTCTTTAAGGCAGTGTTTAAGGCCAGGGAAGTGTCCCTGCCCATGTCAGGGGGTGTTGAGACTAGATGATCTTTAAGGTCCTTTCCAAACCCTTAACATTCTATGATTCCATATGTTTCAGGATGACATTAGACATGGTAAGACTTTCCTTCATCCATAGCTAAGCAGCTGCTTCTGTATTTATGAGAAACACAGGTTTCTAAAGTGTTCTGGGCACCGTGAATGGCACCACACCAAGTCTGGGAGCCCAAATGGATGGTACAGTTGTGAGTTAACAGTGTGTCTTTGTCAGGCGAGTGTTAAACCAAACTGTGAAGGTGCTCTGAGTTACTCACGTCAGGAATCATTGCCTCTAAGTGCATGAACATTGCCTTGAAAACTTTGATTAAAGTGTGGCTTTTGTGAGAGCATAGAAATCTTTCGGTGAGTTTCAGAGTAGTAAGAAGACAACTTGGAAACAACACTGCAGAGAGGAGAAGAGGGTAGAAATTGAAAGAAAGGAAATTACATTGTTCAGCTGTGAGTTGCTTGGAAGATGTGTGACGGTATTTGGTCTGACTTTTTGAGGGATACGGAGTTACATGGACCTGTTTGTAGTCTGCAAACAAGTTAAAGCAGAGCTACCTACTAGATAACTTAAATCTATGATAATAAAATATAAGCCTCCTAGCAAATTTGCATCACTTATATGTGGATTGGAAGTGGGGCAGTTATTTTTTCTTTCTAAGAGTATGAAACTGATGATACAAAATCATACCAAAATTAGGACAGATTTCAGAAAAGTAGTATTTTGGAATCAGTTCTGTCTTGTTTATTCCTGAAGACTGGAATTATATTGCTGGAGCAGTGTTGTGAAGAAAAAAACCAAAGTTTGTAAAAGATGTTATAAAAAGTACTTATCCTGTATACTAGTATCAGCAGTTAAACCTGTGAAATTCAGCAGCTTCATGGGAAAGGAAGGAGAAATGGGGAAGCAATAGGAAGAAGCAGAAGATTTCTTTTCTTTGCAAAATGCTTCACTTGCATTCTGGTCCTACCTGCTGTTCACCTTTTCTGAAAATCTGCCTTCTCAAAGCTAATGCTCCTTAGTCATGTTGGTGCTGGAAAAATTATTTCCCTGTATAATAATGCCTTCCCATGGCCCAGCCTACTGAAGTGGACACAGGCAAAGGCAGTGACAAAGCTCTTCCAATGAGACAGTGCTGACTAAGGAGCACTGTCTGAGGAACTGGTTTAATGTGTAGCAGGGACACTGTCTCAGTCAGCTGGGTGGCATCATGACGCTTACATTTTGCTTATGTAGGTGTACTTTGCAAATACCATTCCTGGGCATGACTGAATTTCTGGTTTGCTGACATACATGAGTTGTAGTAGAGGACAGTTTGTGTGCGTTGGCATCAGCGTGGCTAGTTCTGCGTGGTGTGTTCAACACTGGGACAGTGAGGGCAAACAGAATAGTCTGTGGGGGACAGGAACCAAATCCAAAGGAGGGTGGTCTGATCATGAAAAATAAGAACTGATTTTTCAGTCTTGGAAAGTTAGGTTTTGGTTCTGTATTTTACAGCAATTATCTTTGCAAGAGGTAAAGGCATCATTGTTTTAAAGCCTAAAACAAGGGGACACTAGAGCTATAGATAGCAAGAAAACTGAAAGAGAAATGACAGGAAGGGAACAAACTAAGGGGAGAAGGCAGACCTGAATTGGCACCATCTAAACTGTATTTTTTTTTTAGGTTTGTGATTAACTGCAGTACAAGCCTGAGATTTGACAGTTTGGAGTATCAAAATTTGTTTATCTTTTTCCCCAGGGCTGCATTATAATTTGTGCTCACTTTATAGAGGCAAGGCACAGTTCTCTGATTTTATTCATGGTAGTGGTAGCTGAGTTGACACTCTGAAAAGGTAGGCCATCAAAAAAGCTTCACTAGACAATTTGGACATGATGCATAACATGGCTCCTTCATACATCCATTGAAAGAATTCCAACAGCAGGGTAAGTGATCACAGAGAGAAAAGGGAGCTGAATGCAAGGAATTGAATGCCAAAATACCTGTTACCAAATTACTCATAGCAGAATGGCTCATGCATTTTAAATTCTCCAATGGAGTTTATGTACTTTGCGTGAAAGGAGAGAAGTTTCCCCTAGAGACTGAGGCAGCCAGAATTTCAAAGAAAGACTTCATGAGAGAAATCCAGTCTTTTTTTTTACTAAAATGAATTTGCAGTGCTGCTGAGAGGGGCCTGTTTTCAATATAACTTGCAGGTCTCACACTTGTTGCATCAGCAGTGAATCAGCATACACTAAGCAAGAAAATTATCCTGACAATGTTTGCTGTCAGTTTAAGTAGGTAGCTCCCTCAGCAAAGAAGAAAAGCCTGAGTCATTCAAAGACACAGAGTTGTAGCAGCTGCTAGTTTATTATTACTGTCAGGAGTCTGAGCTGATTTGGGGGGATACTTTCCCTGCTATCATGTGCAGTGATGGTCTGAAAACAGTAATTAATTATATCACCCCCTCCATGCAGCCAGGAGGACAGGCTTGGTATAGGCAGGGTAGATGACAACCAGATTTGGTAAAGGTTTCCTGGCTGTATTGAACATCTCTTGCTTTTTCTGGCAGATTTGTTTTCCTTGGTGTTTTGGTAAAGAATGTTTGGCTAAGCTCCTAAGTGGTAGTTCCCCATTTAAATGCTTCATTCCTGGTTTTGAGTTGAGCCCAGTGTGCTCCCTAGCTCTGAGAGCCTCTGTTTTTGAGCTAGTGAGAGGCTGCAGGCATGTTTTTTCCTCTTACTGTTTCTTGAAAGGGTTGCAAACTAAGATAGAGGAAATAAAAAGCAGCATGTTTGGGAAAGGGATATATAGTTCTGTACAGTATGTGAGCACACTACCAATTTCTTCAGCTTTTTTGTTGAGTAGAAAATTTTGAGTTTCAGGATTTTCCACGATTGCTTGTAAATCAGTCTTGGGCTCAGTCTGTCATGCACATTTGTATAAAGTAACTGAGAAGAGATATCTTCTGTGCTTCCAAATTCAAGGGTGCCCAAAAGAATCTGTGAATGACAGATGATATTCCACTGCTCTGCTGCTTCTTGTGCTGTGAACCTTTGTGGGAAGGTGGAAAACATTTTGCAGAGATCAAATTGTTCTTCACAAAGGCCAGTCCCTGCATGTGTCAGACAGGTAGTGCCAGGCTCCTGTATGGAATAACAAGGCAGCCAAGGAGCATTCACAAACATGGCAACCTTTGGTTAATCTGCTCCTTTTATAAGCACAGGTCAATGTTTTTATTGTCAAGCACTCTGGCTGTATTAGCAGCAGGAGCAATACAATGTGTGTACAAATGTGTATATAGAGGGCACATGACCAGCTCTCCTCAAGCCTTCTGGTTTTTTCTGTTCTCTGACAGGTTGTCTGTCACCTGGACGATTGATTTTTTTAGGGGTTCACAGCAATCTGAATTCCAGCATTAGAGCAGAGAAGAGGAACAGAGGAAAGAAAAGTTGAGTTAGAAGGGAGCTACAACCATATTTTTCTCCCATGAGCACTTTGGCCTAATCACTTCCAACAGTTCTGACCTCAAATTGGGATGTGGAGATATTATGCAGAATAGGATCACAAGAAGTGAAGCATCATTGCTCATCCAGAGCAAAGAATATTCATGTCTCTTTAGGCAGAAGGTGAGCAACTAGTCACCTTGTTCTCAACTTTAGGATAATTAAATTCCAAAATGGAGAGTGTTTGTTCATACATCTGAAGGCACACATGATAAAAAGAAGATGGTGGTCGTTTTTTTTGTTTGTTTGTTTGGGTTGTTGTTGTTTTGTTTTGTTTTTTTCTTTGCAGTAATTTCTAGACTACAAGCTTTCAATCAAAAATGGTCTCCTGTTAATGCCTCTGCTGTCTGCTGTGGCAAATAATGCACTGATCCACTGCCTTTTCTTTTTCCATCCTGTCCTTCATTGGGCTGAAGATTTCTCTTGGGCCTGAGATCCAGGACTTGGCATTGGTTTAACTCATTAAAGCTCTTTCTTTGTAGGAGTTTTTACAGACTGAAAGACAACCTTGGTTATGCTTCTCTTTTTTTCTTTTTTAAATTTTGAGTAGCAGCTAATCTGCTGTTAATGTAGCAGAACTCTGTTTCATTGATCTTTAGTAAAGCTAATATTCCTTTTGTTTGTTTTCTGTGGTCATTTGATATTTTGTGATGATGAACAGGCGGTTGTCCACAGATACAGCATGTGTAATGAAGGACATTGATGTTCTGTATGAACATTTTTCATAAAGGAACACTGCTCTTTGGGCTTAACTTGTTTCTCACTATATTTTTACCTGAGGGAGGGAGAACAAGGAAGAGCAGTGTCACAGGAGCAAGCCAGAACTCAGCTTTTCACACTCAGCAAATTCAAAGCAAGAGTTTACTCACTCTCCTTGGTTTGAGCCCACTGAGATGCTTCACAGGACACATTCTCTTGTAGGGTATTTAGATTCTCTCTGATCAGCGTTGGGTCTAACCTCTGTACACAGAATTCCTAAAAGCAGGAAGGTCTAGTAAGGAGCATGGCAGGAGATTTTTTGTAGTGTATTTAAATACTGACCAGCTTCTGATTTTTCCTTCAGTGCCATGATACTTTAGAGTTTATGTGCATAAGTCTTATGATTTAGGTCTTGTAGGGGTTTTTAGTAAGAAAATAGGTAGAGAAAATATTTGTATTCTAACTTCTCACTAGCTTGACAGGTAAACCTAGTGACTTGTAATATATTAAATATATGGGTACAGATTGCAAGAGGGAACTTTGAGTGAAGTATTAGGAAAAAGTTCTTTACTTTCAGCGTGATGAGGTGCTGGGTTGCCTAGGGAGATTTGTGCATGTCTCAACCCTGGCAGTGTTCAAGGCCAGGTTGGATAAGGCCTGGAGCAACCTGGTCTTGTGGCAATTGTCCCTACCTATGGCAATGGGGTTGGGAGTAGATGGTCTTTAAGGTTCCTTCCAATCCCTTAACATTCTGATTCTGAAACAATTCCTAAGAGAACGATTTGTAGTAAGTTAATGTGTTATCTGTACGTGTCAGTGCATGGCATCAATGTAAGATGAATGTTGGCAGGAATGGTAAGAAGACAGGTGGTTTCTGTGGTCAGGAAATCAGATGATACCTAAAAAGGTGTCTGAAATGTCGCCTTTGCCACAGAAATCTCTGCAAGTCCCTGCTTTTGATATTTGTGTTGTGGGTCTGTGGGTACCTGTGACAGTGGCAGGAGCTCCAGTGCCTCCTGGGGTTCTACAGGCTTTGGAGATTGCTCTTTCCGTGAAAAGACCCTTGCTGTGGGACTGACAGGCTCACAAACAGACATGTCAGCCAGTGCCAGAGGACACCGGTCCGTCACCTGGCACTGCAAAACTCAGCAGTGCTTCCCTTTACTGAACATGCAATGTATTTCTCTAACGCAGAGATTTCAGTCCTTTGCCTCTTTTCCCCCATGGCCTGGCTCTTCTCCCAGCAAGGGGGGTTACTGTTTCTTGAGCCTTTACTTCTAGGGTAGATCCTTCCCTTTCAGTACTAATTCAGGACCTCTCAGGAATTGGAAACCAGCTGCTCCTTCATGGCTTCTGTTTGCTGCCTTTGCTTATGAACAGCTGTTGCAAGAGCTGCTGCTGCTGCAGCTTCCTCCAGCTTTGCCTGGATGCAGCTCTGCTGTCTCCAACTGATCCTCAGCACAGGCCCTCCATTGCACTCACCAGTGCTGCTGGAGTGTGAGGTTTGTTTGCACCAGCTCAGGAACTCACTGGAGGGATAGATACAGGCACGGGTGTAGATGTGTGCTTGTGTGCCTGCATCTTTTCTTCCTGGTTGTTTCTAAGAGATCATTATGCTTGTTTTGTACCAGGAGTGGGCAGAGGCAGTAGCATTTTCTGCTGCTGTTTTCAATGTGAATAATGGTGTTTTGCCTAAAAGAACAGTTTGTTCAGACAGACACAAGTGTTTCCTCATTTCAGATAGGAATCCATCCGTCTTCAGTAGCTTACACCAACATCTCCAATGACACACTGGCTGGCTATCCCTTTTCCCTCATAGACCACTCAAGAAATAAACCTTATGGAGGAGAGACCAACAGTCCTTATGCATTCCAAGGGTGTGAACAAACTTGCTGGGGTAATATGTTCTCAAAGTCACGATCTCTACCCTCTGTACAGGACCCTTTCCTTCAGTGAGATTTATCTGAGGTGTTTTAAACTGATCTACAGAACTGAGTTGGTTATTTGTTTTCCTTGAGTGTTGCAGGGAAAACCTGTTCAGTCCACATGACTTAAGGCAAATGGGATCTGAGTGCTTTACTGATCTGTCAACAACATGAAATTAAGCAGCAATCAGTGAAGTGTGTTGCATTTGAAATCAGCAGTAGTAATACAACAGGTAAACTCCCAAACTAGACATATACTCATGTTAATGAGCACCAGACTATTTCTAAACCCCTTCTATAACAAAAGCAGAAGAGATTTCTGAAGTGCTCCAAGCCTTTCCATAGGAAAGATGTGGATTGTGTAAAGCCCTGGTGAGAACTCATTTATAGCCATGATATAAATTCCTTTCTTTAAATAGTCTGGATGTCCAGATGAATTTACAGGTATGCCTTGCAGCTGTACACAATGCATGGCCTCCAAGGGCAGGGATGGCCTCCTGACCACAGGGACTTGGTCTCTAGACTTTAAAGGTTCAGTAAAGTCAAAACCTTGAATTAATTTGCTTTATTGAGGTAATATAATCACTAAATGTCCAAAAATAGTTTATGTGATTCTTGTCTAGATCGGAAAGATTTTAGTGATTTGCCTAATGAGAGCTGCCAAAATGCCTTAAATGTGCCTTAGAAGTCTGAGAAAAACCTGATGAATCTTTATAGCTTGAAGACCTATTCTGCTGGCTAATAGCAACTACCTTCACATCATTGCAAGAAAGTGGTAGACTTAAACTCAGTACAGCAAGTAATGTTTTATCCTAATTCTCTTGTTTTTTTTCAGAGTGAAGTACACAAAATCCAGATGGTAACAGATGTACATTTTTTCTTAAAGTGGTAAATTACAAGTCAATTTTGAAGGAATTAAAATTGCTGTTGCAAAATAAGCCTAGTACATTGTGTTGTTTATGACTGATGCTCTTAGTTATTTGTCATTATGTTTGCTTTTTTAATTCAACAATATACGGAGGATTTTGTGCATATCATTGCAAAATTAGCCCACTTCGCTGGATAATAAATGCTCTTATCTCTTTGCTAAACAAAAGACTACATAAAATGAATAATAGTAGTATTAGTATGGGAAAAATCTAGTGCTCCAAAAAGCCATTGTAAGTACACTTGAGCAATAATTACAGTCAACAATGCCTCCACTCCTTGAAACTTATCATAGAAATTGTGATAGCACTAAACTTGATTAAAATCTGGGACAGTTTAGAATGCCATCTACTTAGAGATCTACTCCCATTAGAAATAAACACACAAAAAAAGCCCCAAAAGCTGAAAATGTGCTCATTTTCCTCTGGTTTTGTATTTTGGTTTCTGGAAACAAGGTATTCCCACATAATAATAATGATGATGATGATGATGATGATGATTATGACTGCACCTATCTGTATGAGCCTCATGGACTTCAGTTATCCAAAATAGCAAGGCAACAAAACAAAATGCTTTGTCAAGGGCTACTTGTAGTGTTTGGGCTCGGATGCCGTATCCAGGGTAAGTGTTATGCCACTACACACACCCCTCAGCACTATGCAGGTCAGTTTTTAACTCCTGTTAGCTTTCTTTTTTCTGCTGAAGACACAAAATAACATGAATGTTGACCTTTTAACACAAGCTTGGCAATATGCTTGGGAGGGATTACTTATCTTTAAAATCATGGCAATTTTGTTACCTCAGAGTGTGAGACTGATGGTCAGAAAGTACACTACCCCCACCTCTGCACCAGTTAAGGCTATCTGTCAAGATCACGCTATGTCAGTAAGGAAAATAATGGTAAATAATACCAGTGATTCCCAAGGCAACTAATCCCTGGGGGACAACATATGAAAACATTGGAAATAATTCTAATGACATCAAAGTCAGTAAATCATGCAGGTGCTTTGTACACCCTCACAGTACACACAGTTCACAAGCTGTAGAGTTATAGGCCAAACACAGACCAGTTGCTGGACTGCAGACATTTTTCCTCTGTTCTTACAGTAAATTTGATACTGATCCTTTTGTTTCCATTCTGTGTGAGATGACTTGATAAGCTGCGACTAATAATTACCAAGATGCTCTAGACAGTGCGTGCTGGTCTTGCTGCTTGGGGTTTTGGGGTTTTTTTGTGTTTCCATGTTCCAGAAATGTGGCCTATGGATTTTCTAAGAATATTTACCATGCTTTAGAACACATAAGTGAATAAAATGTTAAGTGTGACAAAATTTTTCATGTGAATAATTTTGGTTTTGCCAACTATTTAACATTAATGTCATTGGCCAATGTCTGGTAGTAGTTGATGCATCACTGGAGTCAAGCTCCACCACAAAGCTTCTATGTCCTCAAGCAGGGCAGAAGCTTCTGAACAAAGCTTCTATGTACTCAAGCAGGGCAGCTGGTGAAAATATGTTTGAGATGCTAAATATCATTCCTCTTTGACACAAATGTGAACAACTTTCAATTTGAAACATCCTGAATACCAATTGCTTACTATTGGAAAAGCAACCAAGATTTATTTCAGTAGCAGAAGACTACCATTGCCAATAGGCTCTACTATTACAGAAATCTCCAGAACAGCTATTACTGTCCATATGAAGTACACACAGAGAGATTTTTAAGAGTGAATCTACGTTCTTGCACCTTATTTTACTGAAGTATTGTTAGTTATTGATCTGGTTTTCAAAATATTCAGAAGCTAGCACTTAGCAGAACTATTAGTTAATACTTAAACTAATCTCTAGTGAGCCAAAAATTTTCATTTGCTCAGTAAGTGACTCAATCTCTGTCATTAAAGCCTCTATTACTTTGGAACTGTGATCTGTTCTCACTTTACTTCTGATTAAACAAACAGTAAAATTACCCTAACTTAGTAAAGTGATTCATATATCAGTTGTTTTTTTTCAAAGCAATACTGATCTCCCTTATAAAAATCATGTAAAGTCAAGTGTCTCCTATTTTGTAATGACCCCTCAATTTTTATGGATTTAAGGAGTGCTATGACAGTATTATTACTGTAACTGTCTTATATTAGCCTCATTCCTCCTTGTTAAGATTTTGAGAATCTACTTAAAGGTAGGAGTTACAGACCTCTGCAGATCTTCCCCTATTGAGTTTGGGTGGACATTTTTGC
Organism: Ammospiza nelsoni; assembly: GCF_027579445.1. Taxonomy (NCBI): domain Eukaryota; kingdom Metazoa; phylum Chordata; class Aves; order Passeriformes; family Passerellidae; genus Ammospiza; species Ammospiza nelsoni. The sequence goes on from NC_080633.1 coordinate 50,445,791, forward strand.
AAAGCATTACAAATTACTTAGTGATGCTCGAGTCCTGGCTGCTTCACATTGCTGAGGGTGCTCAGAAGGCTTGTGTGGTGTGATCTTCTTCAAGGACATATGGTGGCTGTTGTTTTTGTTTGCTGTCCCTGACATTTCTACCCTCCAAAGTTCCAGGCATCAACAATCACTCTCATTAAACTCTTGCTAAATAAAAGCTGTAAATGCAGCAATGGGAGGAGATGATGGGTAGGTGCTGAGCTCTGGCTCCAGCACAAGGCATAGTCCCTGTTGTGCCATTAGTCAGTGAGTAATCTGCATATGTGTGGGGGCATGTGGTGAAGAAATGGGACTCCCTCCCTCTCTGTTACTCCCATGTACTGGTTATTAGGATATTTTCACCGAAGAGGTCATTAATGGGCAAGTGTTGCTCTATTGGAACCCAGTGGGGCCCAGAATAGATGGTGCCTGTGCTTCCAAAGATAGTGGATTTGTTGAGGGGGAGGAGGAGGAAAGGAACCTTTCAATAATGATATCTTAACAAGCATAGTTTCTATTTCAGGATAGCTAGAGGGGTTTGAAATGCCCCACTTTTAAGCTGGAAGTATACTGTATAGCATAGAACAACTCTTCAGAGCTGAGTTAGGTATATTTACTCATATTTGTGCAGCCAAACTGCATATAGATTGACTTTTAGAGGTGCTGAGGAAATCTAAGTTTCTATGCCTGCTGTTGGTTTTCAGCACTGAAGGAGCTTTGTAGAAGTGCCAAACAATTATGGCTCCAAGTTTGAAGATGTGATCCTTTATAAAAAGCACAGAAACTTTTCAAGATTATTCTTGCATGACTTCATGAGCATAGTCCTTGGTTGCAGTGTGCTCCATATAGCTGTTGTGCCTTTTCAGCTCTGAGTATTGCTGGTGGAAAGTGCAAAATTCTATGAAGCAAGTTTTTATAGCAGCTCATGATGAATTGAAAAGACTTGATTTCTCTTAGGGGAGTGAGCCAGAGAAAAACTGATCAGTGAAAGAGTTGAATACATAGTGCTAGTTGCAGGTGCAGTCTGAATTTCTGCAGTATACATATAAAATCCCAAAAGTATCTGCAGAAATATTGTCTAACAGAAAGCAATCAGCTGGTCTGATTGAAGCCATCAACATACCAGAATAAACCAATAGCAGGAACATCATGGCAACTAAAAAAGCATGTTAACATTGCTGTTTAATTTATAAGATCCTGACAAGAGAGAATCTAGGAATCATTCAGTCATAATTTTGTGCAATTCTCTTCAAAGTGCATCCATGTTGTAGGGAGGTACTATTTTCGTAAGAAACTGTAAGAGGCACTGAAATTTTAAGATCCTGTTTTTCACAACTAAAGATGAAGACAAGTACACAGGGAGATTTCCCAAAACACATGGGTTCCAAGCCCCTCATGCATTAAAAGAGAAGTTAGGCATGGACATGGTGTTAAAAATACTATCTGAATTGTGATTTGCAAGTTGAAATAGATAAATTCCTTTTCAAAAGCCTGCAGGAACTGATTCCCTTCCTCTCATTTCTTTCTTTACTAGCTCTACAGAATTTGCTCTGGGGAAAAAAAATTGAAAATCCTTCAGTACTGAAAGCATTTGAAAAAAATATGGTGAATCAGAGGAAAAATGTATTGCAACCATTGGCAAGTGATGTACTGGTAGATGGAGGCAGCACAGAGAATAGGACATATTGAAGTAACACAGAACTGTCCCTTTCCCTGAATTGTAACACGCTCCCAGCTGGACAGAGATGGGCAGGGAGCTGGTATGTAACATCACAGGCCTTTCAGTACCTCATACAGCACCAGGAGCCATTCACTGCCTGTGTGTTGAGATGTTGATCAGAAGCCAATATTTATGAACTTAACAAGCACAACCTGTGCAGAGATTACTAGATGCAGGCATGCTTTCAGCAATGACTTGGGTACTTTGTGAATTGAGGTTGTTCTCCATTCTATAGCTGTCAATGAACTGGGCAAGTTTTCAACCTCTGTTCTAAACAGTGATTGCTGAGAATTTTAGGTAAACAAGTACCAGTGAAAGCTGAGTGTAGGTGCAGTACAGGAGAGACAGGCACCTTACCTTCATGCTGCTAAAATAATGTAAAACCCACTGACCCTGTCCAACAATGGAGGTGCTCGAGCCCTGCTCTTCTCCTACCCTGTTCTAGCTCTGTGAAATGGCATCAAAGCCAGGAATAGGAAGGACAATTTCTCACCAGAACAGGACAGATATTGTTGGCTCTGAAGTCACCCCCATTTTTTGTTTTCATGGGCAACTTTAAGCCTTCTTCACTTGGTTATGAACTCTGGCTCTTGTGCTGGGTCTAGCAAAGTCAGACAAGAAAACAGTGACATCTGGACATGCCCAGGGAAATGAAATGCCCAGAGAAATAAATATGCCCAGGGAAATAAATATGCCCAAGGAAGAAATTTGTTTGAGACAGAAGAAGATGAAAAATTATAATATTATCTCAGAAAAATACTGTTCCTGCATTAGTATTATATTGAATATTAGCATTAAAATGATATAGTAATATTATTGCATTAATAAGGTCAAGTTTCTGCATTTTTAAGAACATGTTTAAAAGTTATTGAATTTTTTGTTGCACAGTAATCACAGAATCTGCTGCAATTGCTTTATAATATTGCAAGATTCATAGGTACTGAACAGTGAGGATTTTATCTCTGGAAAGCTGAGGAGTCCCAAAGCCATTACAGCTAAACTGTGTAGTAATCATGACTTTTTAAATAAGGGCTGATGTCTTTCTGTGTAACTTTCTCAGTCTTTGCATTTCTATCATTAAAAAAGCAATATAAATCACCACAATTATTTCCTTTTCCCCTTCTCTCCATTTTCTTTTGTCTTTCTTTACTAATCTTTCTATTTCATGACCTCATTTTTTTTTCCATTTAAATACTAAATGTTTTAATAGGCTATGTGACATTTTCTGTTAAAAAGCAAAGCAAAGCAAAACAACAAAACTAGTTCTGGCCATTTGTCCTTGATTTTCTGGATATTTTTCATTTCTGAAATTTTCTTCTTTGGTATTTCATTGCTCTTATGAAATTTGAAATTAACCTTTTGCATTTCGCTCATTCATATTTATCTTTTCCAGTTATCAGTGTCTTCTTTTTACTGCCTCATTAGTCTTCCTAACTTGTTTAACTCTGTCTTCTATCTGGTTCACCTTTGAGAATCATGAATGATAACACTCAGAACACAACAGAAAATGTTCAGGTTGACTTCAAAGACTGAAAGACAATCCTTGGAACATGAAAAAGGGAAGATATCATTGGTGTGAAGGATAGGCTCAGGGGACAGTTTCAATTGATCAAAAAGTCCTTGATCTTGGAGAACCACAAGCAGAAGATTAGCAATATACAAATTTAATGCATGTTCTTATTAATGCCTTTTGTGAATCAGGTTAATACCTGTAGCTCTATTCTACAATTAAACACAGACGAGAAATATCCTATTCCTGGTCCTAAACTTGATATTCATCTAGGGTTTATAAGCTTATATAACATTTCTCAAGGGCAAATTCCATCAAAACAGTGAACAAGGTTTACAAAGATGAATTTCTAATTGTGCTGAGATGTATCTCAATTTAGTAACCTAAAAGAAAAACAGCAGCCTGATAATCAGAATTATTGAGTACCCACAGTTTTTGCATAGCTTATATGCAGCAACTAAACTCAGTGGCTCTGGCAAACAGACCAACTTTATTAGAGTTTCTAAAGTCAGGCCACTGGTTTTGAAACATTTATTTGCAGGAGGTTGGTACAAGTTGCATAGAAAACCTGGCAGAGCCATCATTCAGATCTCGGGTTTCCAGATGTCAACTCTGTTCATTAATCATGGGTCATCCTTGGTTTTTTTAAATACACATAGTGCAATGATACTATGGTAGTCTTACAAAATACAAACAGGCAAATAATTTTGTATGTGGCATGCCCAAGTTTTCATAGAGTGTCTCTGTCATAAGCTCTGCTTCATCTTGCATTCCTGCAGACATATCATTACAGAAGCTAGAGTAACATACCTGGCAGAGGCCTATAAGGATGTGGCTGGGTCTGTTTACAGGTTGCCTCCATATCATCTGAAATCTGGATTAAGTCTATGCATACACAATAACCTCTTTTGCCAGTGCTTATAGCTGGCATCATTAACTCCTTCAAATTCCTTCCCAGATCTCAAAAACACAGTGAAGAGATCATGCCCTTTTATGAAAGGCAAAAGTGAGGTCTAGAGAAGTGGGGTGGTTATTTTGATCTGAACCTGCTTGCCCTGCTGCTGCTGGGCAGGTCTTTGGCCACGGTGCCTGATCTCAGCAGGATGACTGCCTGGATAAAGTGAGTGGCAGCAGCAGGAAAGAGGCCAGTATGGAAGCAGGAAAGCTCAGTTAGGACTCACCTCCTTTGATGTTGCAGCCTCAGGAGAAGAGGTGCAGCATTTCTGGGATTCAGCTGGGACCTGTGTGAAGCCTACCTATGGAAAAGGAGGGAGAGAGGCAGCAGAGGTTGTATCCTTGCTGTTCAACAATGGCATGTCCACTAGCAGCTGTGGGGTGGAAAGGAGGAGCAGACCCAACCTGAGCTGATTAAGCTGTTCAGGGGGATTGAGACTGCAGGAGGTGAGACTGAAAAAAAGACTAACATGTCAAAATAGCATCCTCTTAATTTTAGCTGGCTTTCTAATCAGATTTGCTGTAGAACAGAAAGAACACATTCACTGCTTGGGATTACCTTATATCAGTTAAAATAATGCTTAGAAAATACTACAAAAGATGCTTAAAGAAATTGAATTGTTCACCTGCAAGATTCCTGTCTGTTTTTATCTTTTACAGTGATTTCTGCATTGTGATTTAGAAATGGAAAATTATGGATTTGATGTGATTTAGATACGGAAAATTATTAGCATAAGTTATATATGATCCACCAGCTATGAGGATAAAACTGATTGCTGTTCTGGGGTGCTTGTTTTTATTAGCAGGAGTATTTTGTAACAACGCAAGCATCCTAAGCAGGGCCAATGCTGGGGATGCTATCATACCCAGGTAACGTGGGACAGACTATGACTGTGATCTGATTGCCACTCTAAGCCTTGGCTTAGGCCATGACTTAGATGTTGTGGCTTTGGTTTTGCTCCCCCTATCTGGAATGTTGCAAATAGGAATAAAATTAATCTTATAAATTCAAATAAAAGCTAACATAGAAATACCAAGGTCCTAAAGATATTTTATATATATATATGTATATATATATATACATTTCATACAATCTTTCATGAACATTTTTGTCCCCACAAAGACATGCTCCAGCTCACCAGGAAGGTCACAGCTGGCTTCTTCAAGAAGAAGATTGGTTTGTTCTTGGCTGTTTCCTCATAGATGTCAACATTTCAATAAGCTCATGTTTAACAGATTTGCAGACAAACTTTTTTCTTCCCCTTTGCCCTTTCCTTCCCTGCCCAGCTGCTGCTTTCACTTCACAGCAGACGTGGTGCTATGTCCCCAGTTGGAAATGGGAAGTAAAATGACCATTTTAAAGAGATGAAACACCCACATACTACACTGTCTCCAAACCTCTGTGCCCCACAGTAGTACTGAGACATTGGCAGCGCCAGCTTTTCTAGCTGCTTGGTGTCTCTAGGTCAAGGCTGGCTCAGCAGAAGAGATTGCACTGTCACCCATGGTGAATGGTGACCTATGACCGGCAATAACCTGGTATGCACATCTGTTTTAATAGATCTGGAAAGCTCCTCAAGTGAAAGAGCTCAGGGAGAGGGAATATATTCCAGATTTTTTTTTTAATGGTTCTCATTCTTGAGGTTTTGCTATATCCAAACCTGACCCTTTCAGTTCCCCAATTCTAATGGCATATGTTGTAACCACCTATGAATCTGATCCCAAAGAAGAAGACAAAAGGAAAACACACTCATAAAACAGAGAATAAGTTAATGCCTAAGCAGTTTAAATAAATGCCATGTTAAAATAAGCAATTTCAGGTATCATTCTCATGGAAAAGTTTTTAAAGAGTTCAATGAAACTGTAACAGTGTTATCTCAGTAATAATTGAGTTAATTTCTTCTCAGTATAGCAAATCTTTTGAACATAAAAATGTCTCCTCGCATTTCTAAGGCAAGATCAATAAAACTTTAAAAAAAGAAAAAAAATAACCTCACCCTACACAGCTCTCAAGCTCTCAAATTAAAAAGAAAAAAAAAGATAAAAAATTCTATCTTTATTGCACAAAGACTTTGAAACACATTTGCCTAGAAAATAACATAGTCAATTCATCCAGTCAGTTGCACAAGTTAGGTAAGTCCAGTCCTTTATATGATGAGTGCACCAGAAGGTATTAGCAGAAATGAACATGCCCCAGTTAGAGTACAATGAAAGCTCTTGATGGTCACACTTTTTATCAGAGAGCCTTAAGTTCCTTAAGTGTATTTCAAGGTGCTCTAGAAGTTTCTATGTTCATGTTTTAGTTGCATTTAGGAACAGACACCGTTTAATTTTTTTTTCCAGTTAATTTGTTCAAGAATCACTGCTCCTTAAGTTTGTATAAGTATCCGTACAGTTATTAATTTAAAAAACTGCAAAAGACTTTATATATTGTTTTTATTGTTAGCAAATACTTTGTAACATATAATTTTCAGATTAAAAAAAAACCCCAACCTGTCATCCTTAGTGTCATTATTTTTATTCAATCTGAAGATTATTAACTTCCACACCTTAAACCAGGTGGACATGCTCCATGATGTACAACTGGGTACTGGAAATCTTCTTTCTTCATGTCACTTCCAGATACTGACACAGGAAGGGAAACTACAAAAAGTATTCTGATGAAAATAATAGATTAAAAGTCTTCCTGTTGACATAGGGACTGGAGTGAATCAAAGTCACTGCCCTTAAAATGCTGTCAGAAATGTAACTGGCTAAAAAACCATGAGCCAGTGCTCTGTTAAAGCAGAACAATTTGGGGAGGAATATTTTCAAGTCTCCATACTTTATATTTGGTTGTAATTTACTTTAATTTCATCATTTAACAAGTGCTAGGAAATGGAAGTAATGACCTCAGGTATGTGTCCAGCCAGCCCCTGGACTAAGGGGATACTGGCTGCTGCTGTGGCTAAGATCAGCTCCATGGATATCCTTTCACTGTCTCTTTCCTGACTTCTGACTGGAGACCTGTCCCCTACAACTGTTAGGACCTATAAAAGGTCTTATTTGCCCCATAAATTCATCTTACTTCCTATCTTGGAAGATAAGATGTGGGCTTTTTTTTCTCATTTATCCAGAAGGATGAATTCTCAACAACAAGTATAGGTGAAAGGGGAAAAAAAAAGCAATTTTCATGGTGCTCCCAATGCAAGAGTTGCTTCTTAGGATACTTTGTAAAATAAAACAAATCAGCAGCAATGTTGATAAAATAAATGTTAATGTTACATATAGGGCAATTATTTTCAATTCTAGATGCAGGGAAAGACTGTGATATTTTTCAGACAGAGACATGGGTGTGGGTATATGTGTAGTTATCAGTTAATCATTTTTTCAAAGTATTTTTCAGTCTGCCATGAAAGAACAGAAGATGAATAGAAAGATGATCAGCAGGGAAAGGCAAACATGGTCTGACTTCCAGCTGTTTCTTGTAATAGCAACTGTTGGTCAGATGCAAGTAATATATCTGTATTTTGCACATGCAGTTTCACAGAGACAAGAAGGATACTTTTGTTTTAATTCTCTCAGAGCATAATCTCCATTCTGGTCTGGTCAGAGTCCCTAAATGCAATTTAGGTAAGTACAAATCATAAAGATTTTTTGTTAAAGTTATGCATGTATATATGTATGTATGTATGTATGTATGTATGTATGTATTTATTTATTTATTTATTTGTTTGTTTGTTTGTTTGTTTGTTGTAGGGGGATATCCCAGAAGTATGTTATTATATTTCTTCTTCTGAGATAGAAGGAATAATGAAGTCTTTCATCTCCTTGGGTAAATTCTTTGGTCTGGCAACAGGAATCAAGAACTTCTGCTCACCCTTCAAGTACTCTGCAAAGCAAATACTTGCCTTCAGAATGAAGTAGCATCAGTACCAGGTGTTTTCAGGTCATCGTGTGCTGCAGAGGACAAGAAGAAAATCCAACCCATGGGCCATTCTGCAACCCTCTTCCACTTTTCCTGGCTTTGTTGACACGAGCTAGAGCATATACCTATAAAACATGGACCCTGTTTGCAAAATCCGTCATGGTCTCTCTTTGGTTACTGCTGCTTGGAAGAAGTAAACAGTTTTCCCAAACCCACAGGAAGCTTCTCCATGAGGAATCCAGGGCTGGGTGAGAAATGAGAGGCATTTTGCTGATGTCTATTGTTCTGTTGGCAACTCATTGTCGCTTCATCATTCATGCTATGTTTAACTGTGGTTTATAGATGCATACAGAGAAACTACCCCTAAAATTACCTTAGAACAGTAAGCACATGGCTGGCTGTGTTATTGAGAAACAGATTGGATTAGCAGCAGTGTCATTTGGTTTAAATGAAGCAATAGGACTGATGCAAAGTACTAGCTTAAGATATTACCAGCAGTTCTGAAAACAAAACTTGACTGTGCTAAGAAAACCGAAAGTCTGGGAGTAATATTTTTACAGTGGGCCAGACTTGCCTGCATTGCATCTTCTGGCTGAGCAAAAGCTGGCTTTGAGGGTCTGTAATAGGAATATTGCAATCTCCAGAGCACTGTCCTACAAAGTGTTTTTTTCATCACTGAGTATGATACATTGCTTTTGTTTATGAGATCTTTTCCTTATAAATATTTGACTGAAATAGTCCATTCTGTACCAAATTTTTGTGTACATGTGCAAGTGCCCAAGTCTTCCTGCACATGTACACACAGAGATATGTTCTATGCACACACAAGGACACACACAAGCTCACATTATAGACACATACTTAGAATCACATATGGTTTGGGTTGGAAGGAGCCTTAAAGCTCATCTAGTTCCAACCCCCCTGCCATGAGCAGGGACAACTTCTGCTAGAGCAGGTTGCTCAAAGCCCCATCTGATCTGCACTTCTGGTGGTGTTTTGGCCCAAATATGTTGCTGAGGAACTCCATGGTGTTACAGTATAAGTGAAGGTACAATTTAAAAAGAGAAGCCAAGCTGATGAGAGAACGTCATGGGTCACAGCTTGGGGATTGATGGAGATTAGGCATGCTGTAGATTAGCTGAAAATTGTCCAAGTGCCAGGAGTGCCTGCTGTGGAAACTAAAACCCTTCCATAAAAATATGGCACTACCTCTTGTTTGCTTCCAGGAGATCCTTATCAACAGCCCTGGTCTAATGTACTTATCAAGATTACCACACATTAGAAAAATAGCCATCAGACCATGGCTGAACTACCGTGGTATTTGCCCAGGGGGTTCGCTCATGCATCATTACAAAGTTAAAATAAAAGTCTAAGAGAGGATGCACATTGTTCACAACCTTTTCTGAAACTTCTTCAAACTGTTCGGAAAGTAAAAACAGCCTGATAACTTCTACACCAGCCCATCTTTCTAACCTCAAAGGCACAATTTGCATAAGAGTTATCTTTACAGAATAAACTAGAAAAGAAGCACTCCCAGGTAGCTGATATAATCAGGACAAAATATCCTTGCCGTTCCTGAAATGCAGAAGGCAAGTTACTGTTTGCTTTAGATCTTGTCTTCAAAATATTATATATTTCCTTTTCAATCACAACCCATTCCCACAGGAAAGCACAGAGGGGATGAACTTTGTGCAAAAGTTGACTTTCTGTTGTGACAGTGCATGTGGGTCCTGTACCTTTCCTAAAGCTGATCCATCCAGAACTGAAAAACATTTTACTTCTTAGAAGGACTGGTCCAGTAAAAGAAGGCATGTTTGGCAGATACATGGTGAAAAAAACTGATTCTACAACTTTATGGACATTTCTGATATAGTCAACCATCAAAGAAACATTAAAATAGAGTAAGTATCTCTATAAATAATGTAACATGATGTAGCACTACATAGCATAGCAGAATCAGAGTATTATATTCATACTATATATGTAATGTAATATGTGGTACATGTGGTATTCAATATGCTGTATATCATACACATCTTCTATTGCATACTATAGATATGTAAGTGTGTATATGTAATATGTATAGATATACATATTTAATGGCAGAATCAGTTTTGATTAACTCAGTGGACCTATCACTCCTGCCCACATCCCTCTTTTCCTCGCAGTGCTACATTTTCATAATGACTGGCAAGAGCTTTTGGTGCTATAAGTGTGAATTCAGCTATGCACTTGTGATATATTGCAGGAAAATTTCTAATACTTTCAGTAATATTTAAAAAATATACTTCTAAATGAACTTTTCTGCTAATTTTACATGTCTGTATTAGCAGTATAACTGGAAAATAAACCCCATCTTAGAGTAACTTAAAAATATTCAGGGATTATCAGGTACATGTATGAAAGCTAAATCAGGTATTTTTTCTTCAGCTTATTAGATCTACAGTTTATAGTACTTGCTTTTAATGATTTTAATGCCTTTTTTTTAAAATCCTAATACTAGCACTTAACCTCCATCCTGTAAATTCTCTTAATTGTTTGAGGGCAGAAGAAAAGTCCTTTGAATGTAAGACAAGCATGGCACCTTTAAAAGCCAAGCTGCAGGAGAAATAATTGAATTTAGCAGGAGCTACAGTTTCTAAATTATTGTGTGGTAAATCACAAAAACCCCATGACAGCTGCTCAATAATTCATTCTTTGACTGCATCCACATAGCACACGAAATATTTAGTTCATGAGATGGCAACAATATCTTGTGATCTTTGTAGAAATACAGTCTAAACTTACACAGTTGGAAATAATTTACAGGCTTTGGAAAACTGGCATTGCAGAATAACTATGTTATAGATTTAAAAAAATAGTAGAAGTATCTGTGCAGAGGCAGGATTTGAGTTTAATCTCGAATCCCTCTCACTTCTCTGTATGTTCCTCTGAGTCCCAGGTCAGCTAACCAGGTCATCACCCAGGTCAGTGGTGATGCTACCTGTAATGCAACCTGTAAGTTCAGGATGACTGTAAAGCTTTGATACCCTCTAAAATTATTAAATTATCATAGTTATGAAATGATTACAATGCTTTTGTGGAGGCTGGTGTATATTTACCTTCTGCATGTGTAAGAGAGCGTTTTTATTAACTCTCAGTCCTGTATACTTAGGCAAGGACGCTGAACTCTGACTGCATTCTTATCATGCTTTTTGTTAATAGCCATGCTCCAGACCAAAATAAGCCCTCAGCTACACCCAAACACCTTTGCTCTCTGTGTTAGCTTTGCACACACCCTGGCTGAACCTGCACTTGGGCAATTGCTCACAATTTTCCTGAGGAGCCGCAGGAGAAAGTTAATGCCCAGCTTAACTTTGCCATTAAAAGCAAATGTGTGATTTAGGTGTGATTTACATGCTCTAGAAGCAGAGCAGTTGCTGAAAATTTTTGTCTTGTTATTTTACATGGTTGAACACAGGATAAATCCTCACTTCTGGACAAATTTTGGCATTACCCTAATCAATTCTCACTGCTCTGCTTATGTAAATCAGTCATCACAACCAGTTCAACCAGTCCCTTGAGACATCCCTTTACATATGGAAGCGAGAATGTGTTGGTGCATTTCCACATCAATTAAATAATGCTCTGGTCAGTCTCTCAGCTCACTTGCCATGCTCTCACCTACCATGACTGCCTTGCTCTGCCACCTTGCCCAGGGCTGGATCTTGAAAACAAGATTCATCTGAAGATGACTTCAGACTGCACTTTGGTTGTACTGTGCAAGCCGAGAACATAAAATGCAATGGCTCATTTCCACAGCCATCAGAGCAATTGCTTGCTTGCTGGTTAATTTTGTCCAAGTTTCTCTGATTGCTGGAGAGAAAAGATAATAAGTATAAATAAGTATATTTTGTGCTTGGTGACCTGCTTGGTGAGACACATTTGAAACTACAACTTCCTTGTGCTGGAGGTGAGAGCATGGTGGAGTAGGGGATGAAACAGCTCTGCAAATATTTGATATCACTCCTTTCTGCAAGAAAAGGTGATGGTTGGAGAGGATAAGCTGAATTTGATAGTTCATTAAAGCTTCCTAATATAGAAGTGTTTTAGAAGGCCTAGGGATGAATAAAAGGAAAAAAAAAATAAGGAAAGCCAAGGAAATGGGCTTGGGCATATGCTGGGCCTGACTGTGGCTGATGCTTTGGACATGACGACTCATCAGCACATTCATCAATCATTTGTAGAAATCTGCTCAAGGTTCCAAATATTTTATGTCATGCTGTGGATATCCCCCAGGCTGGGGACAGCTGTGTCAGGACAGCCCAGGAGTTCAGGGTAGGTAACTTCATAACTCCATGCAAAACATCATGTGGATGTGCCCAATGACTTGATTGCTGTTGGTAACCAGTTTATCTGTGTTAATGGCTGCTCTAGGTATGTCTGCACATACTGCCCTGAAGGTAAATAGGAGAATAAAAGGGCTAAAGGTAGGAAGAGGAAAGCTGGAAGCAGCATAAAATCCACTGGGGATTTTTTAAAAAATGAATTTATGGTTTCAAAGACCTCTGTTGATTATATGACAGAATATTTCCCACTGAGATGTTACTATTTGATCCTGCCCACTTGGTGGGAGCATTTTTGTTTCCTTTATGCCACCAAAAGGCTTAAGTCTTCATATTCCACTTGCACTTATTTATATCAACTGCCTTGGACACTTTTTCTTTTCTTTTACTTTACTTCTCATTTGGTTCTCTAGTGTCGCTGTTGAGTAAGAAATGACACAGACTCACCAGAGGGCTGGTTTGCACAGCATCTCAGCTTTACTTTGGATTCCCCTTTTTATACATTGTACTGGTACAGATAGACCTGATTGGTCAATTGATCAATACATTTCACCTGATTGGCTAATTAACAAAATGCCTTTCTTAGAAAAAATCTTTGAGAAAAACAAGAAATCAGAGAGTAGGAAAACAACACCTACAGGTTGTTTATAATAATAAGCTATCATTGTTTATCTTCAACTCCTAAAGTCTCACAAGCCAATTCTGGAAAAACTTACCTAGTTTTCTTTCTCTCTGACTAGGTTGTCTCATCCTCGCTCTAGAGCAACAGAACTTGTCTCCCTAAGGATTAACAAAACATAACTCCTTAGTGTCTCAGAAAAAATCTAAATGGCAATTGCAGGAAAGCATTATAGAACAGCAACTCAGATTGTGTTATGTTCCTGTTTATGTTACTATTGTCAGTGGGGCAGAGCATTTCTAAACACACCTAATCTGCATATTCATCTCCATGGCCCATTAGGGCAAGTCAAGGAAGAGTCAGCCATACCATTGATTATTGGTCTGAGGAACTCAGGGACAAGAGACCCTATAACTAAGGATGTCCTTCTGAGCCAAAACAAGCAAGTAAAGCTTTCATTCCCTCAGGATAGCTGAAAGCAATCAAAAGGTGCATGTTGTGACAAGCACCCAGCAGCTCAATCAATGTGTGCACAGGATAGTGGATAAGGGTTCATTAGTAATTTGTAGATGGTTCAGAGAATGGTTTACTTCCTTGGGAGGTCCCTCTTCTTCTTCTCTACCATTGCAGGCTTCCATCATCAACTCAGACACCAAATACTCTTGGGACAGGAAAAATAACATGGTGGCAATTCCATCCATAGGTACTTGTGGCCCCTGGCCCACTCTGTGCGTCTTCATGTGATGCGTACAAAATGCCAAATGAACCCCTCAGAAGATACCACCTGAGGGACACAAGATTTCTCTCCCTATCCAGGCTGGTTTTCCTCCTGTTGTAGCCAGCTTCTACCAGTGGTAGAGCTTCAGTGTCAAGCCTGTAAAGAATTCACTGCTTAAGCTGCCACTTTCTTTCCCATCACTTGAATGCCAATGTACCATAATCAAGAAAGCAGCACTTGGAGCGGCAGGGGGTAATTGCTGGAATGAATCATCGTGGGGTAATTCTGGGGGAACCATTTCCACCTTTTCAAGCTGTGAGTGTAGTGGGGGCAAACAGAGAAAAACAAACCCCAAACAACCTGCCAGTGCAAGTTTCCATATAGTTCTGTGTGTGCAAATACCAGGTTTTTGTAAACTGACAGCTTCTGAAAAGTTCTTGGGACTTTAAGACAAGCTGAATTTTCTGCCTTCGTGGCTTTACTGAGGAAGGGGAAAAAGACCTTCTCCTAACTATAAAAGTCTTAAATCCCACTAGATTTCAGGGCTGAATGCAGTTTGCTGTGTTTTATCATGCCTTATCAATTATTTCGATTAAAAGTTTTCTTTCCCCACAAGAGGCAATGTAATCTGCTGCTTGGATGCCCTGGCACTTGTCCCAGCAGCCCTGCAGGTGTTGTGGGAGGAGGTGAGCTTCCCCTTGGTGGGGACAAGCTGTGCTTGGTGCTTCCACATGCTCCTGGCAGAAAAGCAGCTTGTGGTTTGACAGAAAGGGCCTTGTGCTCTTCCCCAGCACCAACAACCAGCCTGACACAGCAGGCATGTGTGGTGGCAAGGGACTGCAAAGAGATGTGCAGGTCTGGAAAGAGTGTGAAACATGGGGATATTCAGCTCAGAAAGTGGGTCCTTCATTTTTCCTCCCCATTAATAAGGCTTCTGTATATATGATCACAGCGTCGGAAGTCTGGTTCTCTGGCTGCTGCTCCTGTCTTGTCAAGCTTTTCACTTTTCACAGCTTGTACAGAAACATCTGACTGTGAAATCTGTGACTAACACCTTATTTTTTGGGTACACAGTGCCATCTAGCCCCTGACTAAATAAGTTAGAGAAGGATTTTCAGAGTTCCTGAAATGCTGTTCATTTTACAGGAAAAGCTGCAGGAACAGCTTCTGTTCAGAACAACATCCAAGCCTTGCTGCACTTTCCTCCTGTCCATAACCCATCCAATCCCATCATCTGCTGGCTTGACTTCTACTTCTTGCAGGTTATCTGCAGAAAGCTCCTTAAAGTTCCTTTAACTCTGTAGCTGGCATATCACTTCAGCTAGTGGCACACATTTGACCAAAACCAACCACTTCACCTGCTTGGATGCCCCTTCCTACCTGACTTCACATTCCCACCTTTTAATCCTCCTCCTAGGACTGTTACCAGCCTATTCCAAGGGATTAGCTGGCATGCTCTGGTGACTGGCCAGACAGCAGTTGTAATCAGCAAACAGCTTGAAGCCTGTTACATCTCTCAAAAAAAATAGTCCATGTCTTCTCAGCATGCAGCAGATAATCCTCAGGGTGACGGCCTGTGGCCTTGTCATGGTGTGGAGCTGAATAGATGTGCTGGCAACTGAAGCAAGAAACCAGCAGAGGAAGGCAAAGGAGGGTCTTGCCACTTGTTGCCACCAATCCTGTGCCTTCCTGCAGCAGCCCAGGAAAGCCTGCCACCCAGCAGGGATGCTCCTACTATGGGCAATGCCTTGGGCACCTTCCCCACAGCACTCTGCTTCTCTGCTGGAGTCCCTAAGTGGAAGAGTCTACCCTTCCCACTGGAGCAGCCATGACTGTTGCAAAATCTGGGAGACCTGCCCTGCTAAGCACCTAAAGAAATTTTTATTATCAGGACACTGAACCTGGTGAGGATTTTTTATGCCTGGGCAGATGTCAGTGGACTTTTGTTACATTTTTCTTCCAGAGATTTTCAGTGACAAAACTCCATTTAATGGAAACCGAACCTTGTCAAGAAAATGCTGTTTTGAATGAAGCTGGCTTGCTTGGAAAATATTTTGAATGTCAAATTCTGCCCAACTGAGAAAGTTTCCTTTCTGCCATTCTTTGATGAGGAATGTAGTTAGCATTAGTATCTGATATCAGCTATTAACTCCTGGATTAACATTTACTGAGGTAAACGGGGCAGTTCACACATCTCATCTAAATGAGGATGTGTGAAAAAATCAGGCTGGCCCTAGCTACAAGCTAATCATGCTGGTGAGTGCTGGTGCTGGTTAGCAGCTCAACTGAGGTGCCACTTCCTACCCTCCATCCAGTACCCCTGCCAGACACTCCTTGCCTGGGAGACCAGCTTTGCCACCACACATGCCTGGTGTGTCAGGCTGGTTGTTGGTGTTGGGGAAGAGCACAAGGCCCACAGGCCCTTTCTGTCACAAGACAGAAGGCCCTTTGCTGCACAAGAGGCTCTTGGTCACATGAGAAGTCTTTGTTATTCCTCAAGTCAAATAAACTTTGATCTGGATACTCACTAGGTTTTCTAGGGGTTGATACAACTGAGGGTAGCAGATTTTCTCCTACCCTTTCTAAAAGTGGGAAGGCACAAACTCACAAAGGGCTGCCTACATAAAGCCTGTCCTGCTTGGTCTTTGCTTTCCCATCTCCTGTTTTATTTTACTTTTCTGGACTCCCCAATGAACTTCTTGGAAACCCTGCTGTTTTTATAAGGTCCAGATTTATTATCTTAGAGTTCCTAAATGTGGCAGCCCTATTGCACATGCAACATGCCTGGGCCTGAGTGGACCAGTTCTCCTCCAGGAATGAATATGCTATCCAGATTACAGTACTATGTTCTTTGGGCTGGCAGGATGAGATAAAGTGTTTATTTATGTTCTACAGTATCATGGGGAAAAGGGAAAACATCTGCATCTTAGTAGCATTGTTTCAAAAATCATATTTTAGGGACTCTAAGATAATAAATCTGGACCCATCATGATTCAATAACAGCATGTGATGCTTCTGATATGACTGGCATTTAGTTATTTTTTCAACAATTGCTTATGTAAGAGCAACTATATGAAATGTATGTACTTTGAACAGAGGACTCAGAGTATGCTGATTTAATACACAGTGATCCAAGCTTTCCAGTTAGGGTGGTAAAGGACATTTTAAGATCCTACTTTTTGTAAGGATACGGGCAACAGGCAACATACAAAGATTTCCTTCTCTTTACTGGAGGTGTTTGGTAATAGCACTCTCCTTATATGTCAGTGTGGAGTATTTCACACAGGTGGCTCATGATCTTGTACCATCACAGCTGCAACAAGAAATGTGTAACAACTACTGAAAGTACTCCAGGTCAGGTGAAAAGTCACTCAGTGCCCAGCTTGAGCTAGTCTGAAAAAACTCAATCCACAGAAAGGCATTTAGTGGTGCTTTAACATGTGAACAGATATTACACAAGATGCATTTATACAGGTTTCAGTTTGTCATTTGCAGACAGGCAGCACCAACTGCAGTGCAACACCCTGGAAACTCCAGTAGGTTTTTCTTCCAGCCAACAAGGGCAGATAGAAGAAGGTGTAATGATACTGTGACAAGCTTCAGAACTGTGAGTGACTGGGGAAGAGTAATGGGGCCATAGAGGCAATTTATGGTCTTTATGCTTGGCTGCAACCTGCTATTTGAGCAGCGTGCCAAACAGCAACCCTGAAGCCTTCGCTTTCACATCTGTGCTTTCAGACAGCCAATGTCTTGTATGCTGTAGGTGTACCATCCCACAAAGCACATCAGTGCCAGTTTCAGCTTGCCTTGAGATGATGAACTGGAAAGTAACCTGAGAACAAAAAAAAAAAAAAAATTGTTTTCAACGTTGTTGACAGGAGAGCTGTGGCACTGCTGGGAGTGCTGGCCCCTGTAGCAGATCTCCCACCTTTTAGATCCAAGAAGAATCTGGAACTGTCTGAGACGCCTGAAGTCTTCGTATCATAAAGGCATCTTTGTGCAGGAAGCCGTATCCAGCGCCCAAATTTGCCGTGCTTACACATGCAACTTGTTCTTGTGAGCAGTAGATGGCACTCTTTGGATTAAATTGCTCTAAGAAATTTTTATATTGATAAAAACAGGCACACACGCACAGACAGAGAGAGAGAGATTTTTTTCAGAAAAATAGATACCACAAAAATCTGTTTATCTGAAATTTTACTTTAGGCACCATTAAAAAAAAGCCCAAACAAAGTGAGAAAGAACAAAGTCTAACCTAGTTTCCAGGATTTTGCCATTGCACTGCATGATTTCCAGTGTTTCCATCTCTCTTTTTAACTCCTTAGTGTAAACAGACACCTTCTCTTTCCATCTTGCCTTCCAATAACACCTTTCAAGGCTGCTAAATTACCTACACAGATGAACATCCAGTGCCAGCATGAGAACCAGCCTTTCTTACAGCTTTTCCCCAACATGTTCCCAGTATAATAATGGGATGGGATGATAATTTTTCTCCTACTCTTTTTAAAAGTGGAAAGGCACAAACTCACAAAGGGCTGCCTACATAAAGCCTGTCCTGCTTGGTCTTTGCTTTCCCATCTCCTGTTTTATTTTACTTTTCTGGACTCCCCAATGAACTCCTTGGAGGCCCTGCTGTTTTGATAAGGTCCAGGGGAACTCCAAACTTCAACCCTTGCTCTCTGTGCTCATAGAGGAGCACTGTCCTTGTTAGAAATCATAGAAAAATAAATTGTGTGTTGCTTTTGCCTGGCTTTATATGTTTTGTGCTGTATTGTTTTGTTGGTTTTGGTTTTATTTTTTTTTTTAAATTTCATTTTCATTCCTGAAATTCTCTTTTAAGGAGCTTTTCTGAATTCACAGCAGAATTCCACCTGTGGAGCCTTATGACTCTGCTGAGGTCGTTGACATGATGAGATATGCAACTGATGCACTGTAATTCCTGTAAATCCAAAGAGCAGATGGCCAGCCCAGTTAATTTCTTTCTGTAGTAGAAATTTCTGTGGATTTCTCTAGGAACTGCTGTGCAGTAATACAGCAATGAATATTTGTGTGACAGGGTTAGGGAAAACCCTAATCTGACACGACAGCAAGTCCTTTATGCACTTTGGGGATAGCAGGGTGCCAGCCACACTGTGTCTGTGCTGGGGAGGCAAAGATTGTCATGGCAGCTCATAGAATAACCAGCTTGGCATCTTGTTTCACTCACACCTACACCAGGTCACAAACACTCTGATTCAGGTGCTCCCTTCTACAGCAGGAAATATTTTGGAAGAAAATGATTCATGGTGTTTCTTTAGAAGCAGGATCTCTTTGAGGCTTTGCTGGCAGTTTGAAACCACAGTTCTGCCACGTGGATTTATAGAGAGGTAAAACCATTGAAAAGAGAAGCTGACCAGTATGTTTTATATACTGGGTTTTACCTCTTTTCTCCTTACAAACCCTTGTAGGAGATGGGAAGAAAGAGGACTATGTCCTAGATCATAGCCAGACAGTGCATAAAAGATAATACTCAGACGCTGTTAGCAAATTAACTTATGATGGTTATTTTGTTACTGGAAGCTTTTAGAATACTTTCAGTTCAGACAATTTTCTTAAAACAGCTTTAATTATTTTTATCCCCCAATTCTTCAGATTCCAGTAATAAAATGCAATTCCCGACAGAAGTCCAAAATGCCACTGCTGCTCCACCATAAATCTCAAGGGCATCCTCTGCATCAAATGGAAGTATTAATGCAAGAAGTGTGATGTAGAGAACAAGCTGGTAATGTTTACTGAGGCTGAGTCCCTAGTGACAATACCAATCATTAGCACTAGAATCCTACCATTTGGACGATATGAGGTGTCCAGTGGCACCCAAAGCCTCCAAAACTGATTCCAGATATTTTGGCATTTCTGTCTTATCTTCCCTGTCCTTTTTCAAACCTTTCTTATGTCTTGTTGTATCATGCTCAGTGCTCCTCCTGAAATTGAAAAATGCCTTACACAATGTCCTAGGTTGACTATATGTTGCTTTTATCCCCAATAGTCTTGTTCTGTTTATGCTGAATAATAAGTTTTGCACCTTTAAGACTTGTTCCAGAGAGTGGAGGGGGGAAAAAAAATTTACCCTGAACCAGGACACACTGCCATCCACAGCAACCTCTTCACCCAGGAAAATGGCTGCCATTGTGTTTTCCCATCCTTGATGCCCTTAAAAATGAAATTATACTAACAACTTGGGCTCACCTTGCCTTCCATCCTTGTCTCTCTCTGACCATGAGCTGCTGGCTGCACTGTCTGTGATAAGTGCTACTCTTCCATCCTCTGTGCTGCCTTCCCTTTTTTCCCCTGTCTCTGCCTGCCAGATGTCATTAATCACATTTGTGACAGGCCACAATAAGACTTTTCCCCATTCTTTTAGCTCAAGTCCCTACCTGTGTCTCCTTGGTGTAGCCAGCACTGAATTTCCCTAAAAGCAGTTCAGGTATGTAGAAAAGAAGGAAGATATAATGGTCCTTCACAGACTTTTCCCCCCTCCAACCCTTTTCCCTTGGGTAATTCAGTCCCTGCTGTGACACTGTGAGTGAGTTGTGATTGCATGCTTCATCCCAAAATCAACTGTACAAGTAGCAGGAGAGGAAAAAAAGGAAAAAAAAAAATGCAATTTATTGCAATTTATTGCAATGCATCAGAGTAATTCTTCTTTCTGTCAGCATGAAAGAGTCCTTGTGGACTTCACAAATGAGAGAAAAGTGGGAAGGTGAAAGGAGGGCAGTCTAGAAATTTGTTCTGGACTAAAGAAAACACCTTGCTAGGTCTGAAAGTCCTAACACTGGTCAAAGAACCCATTGCCCTTCTGCATGGTGCAGTGGCCTGGGCTGGTGCCTGGTTAACCATCCTTTGAACAGCTCTGGCCTTGGCTGCTCTGGGAGCAGATGCAGTTGCACCCTCAGCTCACAGAGGTGTGTTTGCAGCTGCTGTAGTTCATTCACTGCCAAGTGAGTCGTGGGAAGCCAGCAGCCAAAACCTCCATCCTACTCCAAAGGCATAACTGCTGTATGGGAAAGGGAGCAGCCAGCCTCACTGGGGCTGAGCTAGAATTGGCACCAACTGAGCAGAGAAAAATGCATTTTTGCATATCAACAATATCACTGTCCATCTGCAAACCCTTCTTCTGGGTGGCAGGAAGTGTCAGCAAGGTTTTGGCCTATTTGCTTCCATTCTGTTGTCTACCTGCAGGCACAGCCCCATTTCAAGTTGCTGTGTGATGAGATTTCAAGATGCTGTGTCGAGATGACCCCGAGGTGTCACAAAGTCTCTTTTTCCCATCCCTGAGACCGAAGAAGAAGTTGAGATTCCTCAGCTCTGGTACTCAAGGTTGTTTATTTTCTCTTATCTAATACATTGTCTTTCTGGCCCACTGAGGTCTGTCTGGCAGGTTGGTTTGTGCCACACTGACTGCCTTGGGGCAGTGTTATCTTTTTATACTAAAAACTACATGTACATTATTCACAATAATTTTCCAATACCTATCACCTATGTTAGACAGTTTGTCTCTACTCTAGACCAATCCAAAAGTGCCACCATCACAGCAGAAAATGGAGGGCAAGAAGGAGAAGAAAAAAGACAGGACATGCCCAGATTCCTCCATCTTACCTCCTGAACCCCCATTCTAAAAACCCCAAAATTCTACTTTTTCACCCTGTGATAAATTCACTAACTAAAGTATTCCACCCAAATCCCTTACACACAAAAGTAGCACTTTCACTTCACTTCTTATCCAGCTAAATGCGCAGGCACCTGCAAATGGGGAAAAGGCCAGTAATGGTGAGCTGCCTACAACGTCCCATCATGAAACAAGTGAAGGATTTGGAGATTAACAGGCTTACCCAGCACAATGCTGCAGAGGGATATCCTGTCTCATTGACTTCTGAGGCTTCGTGTTTGATAGGATTTAAAATGCTTCTTCGCTATATTCCCTATAAATCAAATCAAGCAGCTAAATCCCTTGGTTCTACCCTTCCCTTCACTGTATCCTGCTAAGACATTTAGCAGTTTGAACCTGCTGTATCTATGCAGCTCTTTGCCTCATCTTAGTGATCAAACCATCAGTAAAGAGGATGTGGGAACCCTTTTTTTCCAGCTAGTGAAGATTCCCTTCCTAACGCTCCTGGAATAAAAACCAAGCTGACCTCCCTAGAGGAGCAGGCACTGCAATGATGCATTTTCAGCATTGACAAACTTCATGCCTGTTGGAAGAAAGAGGAGTAGCTGAAACTCTTTCAGGATCTTCAGGGTTTCCAACTGGGTCCTCTAAAGACACAGCAGAAGATGAGGTGCATTGTTTGCAGTTTGGGGAGAAGCAGTGTTCAATCTGCTGTGTGCTTGAGGATACTAATGAAATGGAGAGGTACAAAACACTGGGAGAGGCATGAGGGAGTGGCACAAAGTCTGGCAGGATAAACAAAGCTGTCAGAGTTGCTCTTTTTCTCTCCTCCTGGGGCTTTTGACTCCATAAACCCCTACAGGGCACTGCTGTACTTGAGGGATTCAGACAAGAGTGGCCATCAAAATGAGGTAAACCCCTCCTCTGGGAGGAGACTGCTGAAGAAATACGTCATGAAACATCACAGATGTAAGTAATCCATGAGAATGGAAAGGTTTGGAGAGGTCAAGTGCCTCTGGCTTTTCTTGGTTTACACAGGATCAGGACCCTGGGGTAGCAGTGCCTACAGCTCTTCCTTGATGTGAATATACCAAAGGTGCTTTTCCATCACATAGGTTTAATCTAAAACCAAACTAGCACAAGGGAATTTCTGAAAACAAAGAAAAGCAAGAGAAAACAGTCTCTCAGCTTTGATGGGTGATTCAGAGGAGAAACAAAGCAGGTCTTTCCCTGGTCTGCCTTGGCTTCCTAGGCCAGCCCCTTTCTTTCATCCTTGCTCTCAGTTCAATGACTTTCCAGCCCCTCCTGGGCTGCAGCAAAATTAACAAAGGCTCTGTCAGGGCCCTAGGAAAAGTCTCTGTTTCTGCCATCCCTACAGCTTGTTGTCTCTCTCTTCCTCCAGCAAGCCTTCCAGCCCTGGTCTGTCCTGCCTCTCCCTGCTTTGAACTCCTTGGATAGGTCACCTCACACAGGCCCCCCTGCCCCTGTCCCCCAAAAGCTGCTGCTGCTGCTCAGGCTGGAGCTGGCAGGGTCAGGCAGCCTGCAGCCATGCTTCTGGGGGCTGTCTTTGAGCAGGGAGAAAAAGCAGAGTGTCTGTCTGCCTGCCTCTCATGCAAGGAATGTGACTCTCCATGAACAGTGATAGATGAGGGAGTCACGGAAAAAAAATAATTCTCTAGTGCAGGATCAAGCTACAAATCTTGTTAGGTGGTGATGGGAAGTATCAGTCAGAAGTCAAATCACACAGGGCTGCAGATTTATCTGGCTATCAAGGATGTGCAGTCTGTCCTCAGTGTAGCGTTACAAAATGCAGTGATCCCTGTGGGCACGTGCAGGGATATAATTGGAACTGTGCAGAACACAAATTAGATTGGAGAGATTTCTTTTGCATCTCTGCTTTAAGTCATGGTGAGGTTGTTTCATTAGCAAGCAGACATAAAGAAAAACTCCCCTTCTTGCTCAGTTGCTGGTGGGTTTTAAAATTAAATAGCACAGCGATTCACAGTTTTGAAAGGACTAGAGCTGTGAGGAGATCTCACTTGTTTTGCACAAGCACATGGCAGGTAGATTTGAAAGAAATGACTACACATATAAAAATACCTCTGGCCCCAAAAGTCCAGCCTGTGGCACACCAGCTCTTGCCCTGAAGGGACCTAAAGATTCCTTAGATCTTTGCCCCATTAAATAATCAATATCTGCATGTGCATTGGTCTGAATTCTTTCTATTGATGTTATGAAAACATCTGTAAAAAATCTCAAGCCAGTCAATTGGGTAACCAACCACTTTTGTTTCCAAAAGAACCTGGGTCCAAATTATTCAGAAGTAAAGATTCACCTGTTCTCTCCATGGAGTCACTGGGCACAGAAATCTGAAGAGCCCTCTGCACTTTATCTCAGACTCTTATACAAAGTCTGAGTATTTTTTCTGGGTATTTTATTGTTTTTTATTTTATTTTATTTTGTTTTTTTTTTTGTTTTTGTTTTTGTGTTAAATGAAGATGTCAAATATTCCAAAGGAACCACACACACACACACACACAAAAAAAACCCACTCCTCATCTGGCAAGGCTCTTTTAATGTTGTACTTTTACCAAACCACAGTACATACTTCAAATAAGGCCTAACAGATTATACTCTTTATAAATTTACAAACAGTTTATTCTCCTTAAAGAGATCATATTACTTTTATCAGTCTTGTGTATTTCAATGAATTATATGTTTATTCAAGCATAACATAGCAAATGTAGCCATAAATCTTTTAGACTAAGTGTCTATAACAGAGGAATCTCAGATACACTATACTTTCAGATTAGGATGTTTTTTAATATACACATTTTTGTTTAGTTAGGGTAACCATCATCTCCTGGTTATGCCTCCCATGGGAAAATTGTGCTCAAGAAAGAAACCTGTGGGCTAGAGTAACTGCAAACAGAGAAGGTCTTGGTTCACCTGACAGGAAATTGGGCCAGCTTTGTAGGCACATAACCCTGGGATTGGCTTTCCACCTGGATTGGAGGGAAGGGGTGAGAGGCTGCTTTTGCTTTCCCAATAGCTAATGGCCCTGGTCTTTTCCTGGGTACAGACTGCTCCACAGCAGCAGGAACTAGATCAGTAAGAAAGGACAACTGCATTTCCATCCCTAAGCAACAACCCAGGTTATTGAGAGCTGGCTGGCTGGTAGAGATTAATTACTCAGATGTGGCATACCAACAGTACTTAAAAAAAAAAAAAAAAAAAGAAAAAGGGAGTAAAAGAAGAAAGCAAGAAAAATGACCTGCTTCTGTAGCAATTTTCACAATCTTTTGCTACTGCTATGTACATGAATCTAATTCTGAACCATCATTCTTGTCCTAGTCTCTGCTGATCCCTTTTTCTGCTCACAAGGCAATACCCATAAAACAGCAACTAGCAGTTGCTAGTTTGCTATCTTGTCAAGCAAAGCCAGCAGAGTACCTCACTATGCTGTGAACCCCCCAACAGACTGCTAAAGAAACTGTGTTTTGAGGACCTCACACTGAGCAACATCAGAGGCTGTGCAAGGCAGGTGTTTCTGAAGTGTTGTATGGCACCAATGGCTTCAAACCTTCTCTCAAAGACTGAGAAAGAGGTTCCTGCTTGAGCCCAATATATCCCTGCCAGAGAACCAGTGAGGAAAGAAAAAAACCCAACACTGAGACAAAACCCAAATCCAAACCATGCAAATTATAGTTGAATAATAAAAACCAAAATCCAAGCCCGTACCCAAAGTGTCCCTTGCAACAGAGACAGCTGATTGCTTTCTAAACTGCAGAACCAGCCATTTCTGTAGCTCCTAAATAACAAGTTTGGCAATAGTTACCATGCACAAAGTAAAGGCCACTTATAAAACATCTCCATAAAAATATCTATTTATCTCTATATCTCTATTTATATATGTCAGTAAGAAGCATCAGACTGAGCACAGCCCAAGCACTCCATGATGGGGGGGAAATCTATTTAATCTCCATGAAATTAAGCACTCTTAGTTACGATTGGCATCCACATGTAGGATTAAGTCAGTACAGGTAACTTCCATCAGGCTTCTCTTAATTAGCACTAGTCAAACAGGGTAGCAGAATTGCTGGGGAGCTGAAGCCTCTCAGGAATATTGTGCCAAATCATGCTGTTGTGTCAGAGGAACTCCCTGGACTCTGGCTGCTCAATGTGTGAGTCAGCTCATTAGGACTGAAGATAATTTATGTGATACCTGCCCAGCCAGCCCACTGATGAGTCTTGATCCACTGAAGAGCAGAGGAAAGTTCCCCTTTGCTCATGTGTGACTGACCATGCAAAGCAGATCTGTGGAAAGGCAGTTTTCTGTGCTTCAGAGTTAATAGCAACCAAGTGATGCCTTAGCCTTCTTTATTCAAGTGACTCTGATCCCTTCTCTTAAGCAGCTGGAGCTTCAAAAGATCAGATACAGTGCAGGAGTTACAATAGGGTGAGTGTAGTGTCTCAGGTGTTCCACATACAGAAGCACTTTTCCCCCTCAGAGTTGCTGATCCAATGAAAATAAAATTATTTAATAACCAGTGTTGAGAGTTTTCTCGGATGTGTTCATAACAGAAACCCGTAGGAGTGCTGACTTGTTGGCCCTGTTGAGCTGGACCTTTAACACTCCAAGAGACTAAAATCACTAGAAGATTTTATAATATAATTTTTTGGTGTCCTACTTTGGAGATTACCAGCAGCCTAATATAGCTGCTACAAAAGCACAAGGGAAGTTGATGACTGAGATCTCAATCTGACATCTTGTGGCCCTAAGAAAAATAGATGCTAGCTTTTGCCAGGCATTAATTTCATTATTGATATCTCTTGGGAAAATTTGAACCAAGCAATAGAAAGTAACCATGCTGAATGGAATGAAGTGCAGCTGCCTAATTTTCAGACTCCCTCTGCCAGGCAATGCTGTGATTTTGGAACAGATACAAACAAGTTATAAAATAATGCCGCAGACGGCAGAAACCAAACTTGGACTTTCAGTCACTGAGTACCATGAACAGATAAAAGCCTACTGCAAATATAAAAGATGACAGGAATGGAGTGGCCATAACCCTTCCACAACAATGATTACATTTTAGGAAAGTGAAAGGCTTCACCTTGGTCAATGTAGCAAGCATGACTGGGAAGGAGTTTAAAGGTGACAGTAAAAGGCAGTAAATTTGTCAGTGAGAGGAAACACTTCTAAACAGAAGAGATGTGAAAAAACCCAGAACTGTCAGCAATTTTCTTTCCTTGGAGTAATGGGTAGAGAGGTTTGGAAAAAAGGAAACATAAGATGTCTACACAGATCTTACTCCTTACTCTTACCAGGAACTGTGCAGTGAAAGGGACTTTACACTTTGTTTCAGAGTGTGCAGCAAAGGCACTTCCTCTTTGTTACCTTGCCCTGTTGTAGTAGTTTATGCTCCAGGGATAAAGGTCTCATTAGCGCAAGACAAAACTCTGCAGACAGACCTTGATTTTACAACAGAAATAACTTACAGCTAGCTGCTGATACTGTGTCCAGTGTTTTATGATGGCAAACCATAGATCTATTTCTAAACATTTGCCCAAAGGAGTTTTTCAAGACAAAGCAGGGCTATTTGTTCAGCTTGTGAAGGATTTATTGCCCGTGGCAAGGTCAGACTCCTTCAGTGACACACACACTGTAAGCACGAGAATGTGCAGTTCAGAGAGCAAACATTAGCATACAGGGGATGGCTACCTTGTCTTTATTCAGCCAAGTTTATCTTCCATACTTCCACACAGACTTGGCTAGCTGCTCCATTGCTAACCAAAGCCATGATGAAATGAAGGAGAGCTGTTAGGCTGGGAATGCCCCAAATGAAGCCTACTTCCACCTGACCTAAATAATCTAAATTTACTGTTTTCTGGCTGATTCAAGAGTTTGCAGCCTTGCTCCAGTGACTCTATCTGCCTTAAAGAGTCTGTTGATAGCCTACTATCCTGGAAATAGAGTCAGTGGGGAAAAAAATCATTATGACTGGACAGGATGCTAGATTATCTCATCTAGGTTCCCTTTCCCACAAAATGTTGGACTAGAAGGTGTTTTGTGGTCCCTTTCAATCTGTGATGTTCAATAAGATGGGGAAAGGTGACAAAGGACAGGAACAGGCAGCAACACATCTGAGACCTGTCTTCTAAGCAGGTAGAAGAGCTTGGGTCTTGTGACCCTTTACTCTCACCAGCAGCCTAGAGCAGCTTGTTTAAGTTTGACATCTTCAGCTGTACACTTGCAACAGCCTATTTCAAAGCATGTGCAAGAGGCAACTCAGATATTTTGGCCAAAAAGGCAATGAACACATGGCAATATATAACTGGCCACAGCACTGTACCTACTCCAAGCTGCTAACTGGAGGGCAAGGAACTCTTTCTAGTAAAATTTCTTTTTTTGCATGCTAAACATTCCCTTAAATGGTCTCAGCTATAGTGTCTGTGAATTCCAGTTATTTACATTTCTCACCTGTCCGAAAATGTAATCTCCCCACCTTCTCAATAAAAGAGAATTTCTTAGAGCAGCTCTGTGCTAGAATTCAGAATGCTAGTTGTTGAATATTATCAGTATAAATACCTCTGCATTATAACAATTGATATGGTGATAGTGCATCTCTGACCCTTGGAGACAGCAGAATCAAAGCTATGGAATCTGAGGAAATAACAATTTGCTCTTCCTTAATACACTATTACATACCAAGTGAGAACATTAATCTATGGCAAAACTAAAGGTACACACTTTTATGTTTGTTGTTTAATCCAGATGGTTTTCCTTAAGGAAACAACAGCAGCAGGAGTACAAACAGACATTATTGGAAGCTGCTGAATCACAAAAGAAGCAGGATGTACTAAATTTATTTGCTTATATGTATATTTCCCAAGTATATCTTACCCCCTGAAGTGGTTCTGGTTGTGCTTAAATATTGTTCAACTTTGCTCACATGCTATTTTGAAAATAGGAGATTAGTGAAAAGAAACACTTCTCTGTGAAAGAACCTGTGGATACCAAATTTTTTTTTTAAGTAAGTGACTTTTTAAAAAAGACTTCTTGTGTAAAAAAGCCACAAATTGGCCCCTTTTCTTCCTGATTCTTAAGCTGTTGGCATAATAAGGGTTTTGAGCATGGTGCCTCAAGAAAAATCTGCTTAGATGTGAAAGTCAGAGTTAAAAGAACTGTGTTACAGATTGTTAAATAACTGCTTTTCCATTATCAGGTCCAAATCTTGTCTCATTTGAGGCACCATATGTGCCTGCTACTGTAGGGCACAGCCTGAGTTTATCTTAAAAATCACACTTAATTTCAAGAGCGAGTGATTTTGCTAGCACTGCAGACTCATGGATTTGGAGCAAGTTTGGTATCTTATTCACCCACATCATGGCAGCATTGCCCAAGTGGTGCAGACATCATATCCTGAACAGCCTTGGGTTTTGGAGGTGCAGGTGCACACCCACATGCCTGCAGTGAGATGTGTGGCAGCAGAAGGGAGCAAAGACTCTTTGTGTCACAATGTTCAAGTATCAGTCAGGCTTTAAACTTGAACCTTCACTCCCATCTCTTGGTCCTAGAGCTTTTCTATAGAAATGAGAAATACTCCTGCATAAAACGTGCCTCTCCTTCTAGGGGTTTCAACAGTCAGCACAAAAGAATGGTCAGAATGGTCTGACCTCCCTCTGAACACAGTGGCCCAGCAGGACTTTGCCACTCTTATATTCCACAAAGGAAGTTAAGGTCTTGGATGGATCCAGGGATTTGGTGGGTGGTTAAGGCAATGAATGCTCTAGACAGAGCAACAGTGCCTCTGACTCAGGTGGTTGTTGCACTGATGCTTCTTTGCCTAGGTTTCACACTCTCCCATTCAAGTGCATTTAACACAGTTCTTTTATAAAATGCTTCGTGTCATAAAAATATTTTAAAGCCTGATAAAGTAGTTTATTAAAAGGAACAGACACAAGTCTGTTGAGCTGGGCATACATTTTTCTTGATGGTTTCAATAAAAGGCTCTCATTCATGAAAGAAAAGACAGTTATGATAGAAAAGGAAGGCAAACAACCCACACTCAGTCATTTGTAGTATGTAACCCTTGTTAGGCTGGCAACGCCACAGAATCTACAATAACAAATTTGTTTGAAAGCAAACTGCTTGCTGCTACCTGCAAAGTGATCAAAAGGGAAAAAGCAGAAAGGCAGTCATTAAATTTCTATCCAAACCCTGCTCTCAGACTCTCTACCCACCTCAACATGTTCAGATGTACACTTTGTAACAGGTAACGCTGATGCAAGAGGAACATACTTGCACTTCAATAAATCTTCCCTGGTTTTAGCACCCTCTCTTCTTATCTATAACTGCATTCTGAAGTACCTTTATTCATGTACAAAGGGTCTTTTTTTAAAGAGGCCTTTCTGACATCTGTCCTTTCCAAAATGATTTCCTGGTACTAGAGATGTTAAAAATACAGGCAATGATAAGAATATAGAAAGCATGAGGAAACAGCTGTTATGGTGACTAAAACTATTTCAAATGTCTTTTTTTCCCCTCCTCTTTATTTCCCAATCTGGTTTCTAATAGAACTTTAGTTAAAAGGAAAGACATTCACAGAGGATATTTATGCATACAAACACACTGCCCTTCATTCATTCCGATTTGCATGCTGTTGCTGTTAGAAGGCAAGATTTCTGTTTAATTTCTCTGGGATGGATAATGACATCTGATTACCAGAATTTAGGTTCTGCTTTTCAAGAATGGCACCCTTTCAGGATTACCATGCTTGATGGAATGTAAAATCATTAATGGGATAAACCATATTGAAAGCTATTGCTTGTGGAACTTAGCTTCGCATTTCAAAAGATACCCTGGAAATTAGATGCATCTGCCATTAAAGGACATTGTTTTAAATAAAATGAATTCTTACCAGTACAATAAACTTGTACATATACACCACTGCTTTGGCTGTCTTACTAAAATATTTGTGATGCCCATCCTCTCACATATATCATGCTGCCTAGAGCATGACCCTAAAATGCTGCCGTAGCTTTGAAGTGGTAACTGCTAGAAGAGATATAAAAGGTACAGGTAAAGTTTAAGACACAAAAAGTACAAAGCAGAAATGCTCCAGTACGAGTTAAAGATACATATTCCTATTTCATACATCTGAATTTTCTATCAGTAAACACGGAACAAGCAGTGTGTGAAAGACCTGATTCAAAACCGCCAGACTGGACTGAGGATTTTCCTTGAGGCTGGGTTGACATCAAAATAAGTTTTCCATTGTTTTGGCTCCTTGGAGCTCCATGTTTCATTACCTGGTGGTCTGCAAGTCTTGTGAATGAGAATCCAAAATATTGTTTACATTATTTCACTAACACTGAGAGCCCTGATCTCCAGCCCAGTCTTGCTCTCTCCATTGCTGGTGGCATTTCTGCCGTTGTTGTCTGTGGTGTCAGGAATGACCCTTTAGAAACACAACTGGGACATTCTGGTTCCCAAACCAGTACAAGAAGTATATTTCTCTGCACAGTTCAAATAGGTGAAACAGCTACAAAACAGGTGATAAAAGACTGATTATTTTAATATTCTTTGGGGAAAGTACAGAGTTTTATAAAAGCAGGATCCACTCTCCCCTCAAACAGATTTTCCCTCAATACCTGTTAAACAACGTGGATTTTTGGCACAAGTAAGAGTGGGTGAAATAAACTATGGGTGTTGTTTCAGCCTTCAATGATAGGCTTGCAGTGGAAGAAATTCTCAGAATAGATATAGTGCTAGCAAAATACACAGGCTACATTTCTGAGTCTGCTCCTGCTTCACTGCCAGGATGCTGAATGACCAGCGCCTATAATTAAACATACACCATTCTCAGAAATGAAACACAAAGCAGAAAGGCAGGAATTCACCCAAAGTCACCAAAGCCCTCTACACAGACAGCTGCTTGTCGATAATATCATGTCTAAGGTCCAATTTAAGGAGAAACAAGAATTCTAATATTTAAAGGTTTCTAGGTTAAGAAAGTGACTGCATTTTAACACAACACTAATGCATTTCACAGAATAAGGTCCATGGTGTCCAGTCAATGGAGAGGTGCAGATGACCCTGACTTGATTTCATAAATTTAAGCTGTTTTTCAAACCTAAGAGAGTAATTTATAACTATTGCTTATGCAATGATCAAAGGTTATTTCCCAAAAGTTCTCGCCTAATCTCCCAGGGTTGTGGGATATTAGCTGGTAATTTTTTTAGAAAATCAGTGAATAGATATCACAGGCCTCACTACCATAACCAGAGACAACTGTCTCTTGCTTTGCCAAGAACTTGGTTAGACATGGAGACCAAGCCATCTTTCCATTCTAATGCCATGCTGAGGCATTTGGCCTCAGCACTATTTGCACTGTGGCTGTTAAATCTGTCTCTCCCACATAAAGTATCAGAAGACTCTAGTCTCTCAGGATACAGAAGTCTGATCTTCCTCACAGACATTAAATTCAGATTAGGAATGTTTTTTTCTGCAAATCAAATGCCAATCTATGTAAATTATGCTCTGTTCACTTCTCTTGGTAGCTTGAAGTTGCAGGCAAGGGTGTTTTTCAGAGTGGACTAAAATACCATTGAAATAAAATGAAACATAAAATCATAGAGAAAAGATAATGCTTTTTCAATCCTACAGAGACATCTGTGATTGCTAGGTAGTTTGCTGAGTGATGGTACAGGGTATGTCCATCCCCTGCTGATATTCCCCAAGGTGAGAAGACTTATTTTACACCCATGATTAAACCCAGGACTCATCTGCTTGATCACAGACAAGAGAGGCAGAGGTTGATGCTGGAGGCAAGGCAAAAGGCTGCAGAGCACAAGAGTAATAGAGGTAATTTTTATGCCTACCTGAACCTCTCTGCCATATATGTTACCTGAGAAACAGTAATTGCTTTTAAAACTGGAAACTTTTTTGTATGCTAATTCCAAATCCATAAATGGAAGAAATTAATGGGCTTGATTTGCTTTGATATCTATGTTCAATGATAATGTTCCTCCAAAACAGGACTTTAGGCTACCATCCTTAAAACCCAAACTATCTGGCCTGACTTTCTGACAAATTCTGCTTATCAATGTCTTGTCTGGTAAGACTCCAATATTTTCTTTCCTCTATATGATTTTTTTTCCATTTTTAATAATGAAAGTTGCAACAAAAGAGATAATGAAAGCAAAAATGCCAGCACTGCTCAGTGTAGTAGACTGCATGTTTGGGTGAAAAATAAATCTTTCTTGTGCAGTAAAATGAATTAAATCTGTGCATACTAAACTCAGAAATATTAAAGACAAAGCAAATCTAGGACTGTCAGAAGAATAAATACTTTTAAAGGGAAATTCCTGGTATTGATTTGGTTCTTTCAGCACATGGCAAAGCCCTGCAGTATATTCATTACTTCATTCTGTTCCACTGCAAGACCTGTCCACTAAGGCCTTAAATTCCTATCAATTCAGACCATAGGAGAATCATGCTTCTCTGCAGAGGGCAAGCTAAAGCTTTGTTAAATTATTGCCACAAAAGGATATTAAGTCTTCAGGCTGCCCCTTTGTTTTTCCTTCCAGCTGCCTGCCTGCTGTTCAGGTGACACCTAGGACACTCCTGATTTGAGAGGAAAAATGGGATGCAATGCTGTACTTGGCATTGGCCTTGCTATTTTTAAAAACGCCCTAGAAAGACAGCAAAATAGTTGGGGTAAATCTCTGTATTGAAAAGTAACTCCCCCCTGTGTGCTGTGTGTTCCTCACATGCTCTGGAGGCAGAGTTTTAAAGCCTCCTTTGCCTCACCTTCCTGACAGTGCAAACACTGCCAGCAGAGGCTTTCCTTGCAAAAGGACTGAAACAAGGGATTTAAGGAATAAATTGCTACTCTCAAGTTGGAAAAAAAAGGGTGTGAAGTCCATGGGTTCAAATGCACTGAGTAAAGCTGTACTAATACTTCTATGACAGCCTATTAATAATAAACAGAAGCAAACAAAGTCTGGCTCTATATCCCTACTACAATGTACAGAATATGCCAATATGCCACAGGCAGAGCTGAGTTTAACTTGGCACGTGCCTCAGGTGGTGACCTGGTGCCACAGACAAGGACACAGGAACAGACTAGGTCTACAGACTCACACAGCATCATCTTCCCTCAGAGACCAACAAAATAATACAAAAACCCTTTAAAGCCTCCTGTGCTTTATGATAAAACTCTTTAGTAATAGTAGTCATAATAACAGTATTTTTACATTGCTGATGAGAATTGCACACAATCAGTGAAGTGCCTGGGTCAAGAAGATGGGTCCTGCCAGGGCTGACATGGGCTGATGAGATGTTGAGAAACTGGTTAATGAGATTTGCATTAGTCCTCACCCCCTGTCCCACCCCCTGGATCAATGTCACCCAAATAAATGGTGGCGTGGTCACAAAGGTGCCGGGCTGAGGGCGGGCAAGTGGCCAGCCAGGAGGGAACACAACGTCAGGAAGAAAGGGCTGCCACTTGTTCTCAGGACAGAGCCACCCACATTTTAAACAGTTTTTAAAAATATAAAAAACCAGCCCTGTTTCTTGTCACAGGTATCCAGAACATCTCTAAACACACACAGAAATAGACAGGTATTACTGAAAATTGTAACCAGTGCTGAAGCTGCAAAACTGCTCTTTGTTGTGGTTGTTGGGATACAGAAGGGGCAATTTGCTGTAAATAAATATTAAAAAGTATTTTTTCTTAAATTCTTGAGATATTCTTTTTTTTTTTCTCCAGTCTCAGTGGTATTTTCCTGTCACTTGCTCCTCCAGTTGTGCTGATCTTTTTATCCTATGTGTGCTCAAGTGTCCGACACAGAGTGTTCTCTCTCCACTGCAAGAGTCACCCCAGCCCCACCCTGGCCCAGCTCACATCCCACCCCAGGCCCCATCCCCGTGGGCTTAGATCAGCCATTCCTTCTTGCTCTCGTCGATGGTCTCCGTGAAGTTGGGGTCGTTGTTCATGATGGCGGCGTCGGCGCTCTCGGCGGACTCTGCGCCTTTGGCCTCGTTGGTGTGGTAGGTTCCCTTGTGGCGGAACATGTAGCGGATCAGGAACACCAGCGTGCACAGGATGGTGAAGATCACCACCGCGATGACGCCTGCGCACAGGAGGGAAGAAAAGACGCCCCCGGTGAGACCAGTTGTGGGCTTTAACACAAAGAAACGACCCCAAAACTCCTCTGAGCTGAGCTGAAGCTACTCGGGCACGTGGGCATCACCACAGTTGCCTGGTTTCCCTTACTCTAATATTTATATATGGTTTCCACTATATACAGAATGCAGCTCCTTGAAGGCTGCTGGTGACTCTCATCCCATAGGTAGAAGCTTCAACATTAATAACCTTTTTACAGACCTAAGCTTTGCTGACCATGAGGCAGAGGGTGCTGAGCGCTCCCAGAACTGTGGGGTGTGTTGGTGATGTGTGGGCAGCTCTTTGAAGGTGGAATCTCTGATGTTCACTTTCCAGTCAATGGCTGTAAAGACCTATCCTAGCTCCTCTACATGTCCTTGAAAACTGGCTTGGTTCACTGTTGGCTCACACCACCCACTAAGCACTGGCTCCACGTAATTGCAGATGTTCCCACTTTATCATCAGTTCTAACCTTAATTGCTCTCCCTGCAATGGTCTATTTTGGGTTCAACCCTGTTATAGAGAAGTCTCATGAGTGTTATCCCCTTAGGCATAGGCATCTATGTGATAAAACAACACTGTTCTTGTTTGAGTCCTTCTCTAGAGGCAAAGGAATCTTCCAGGATGAAGATGTTATAAAATTTTCAGAAAAAAAATATTGTTACCAGCCAGAGTTTTGTTATGCCACTTTACACTAACTGATGCATTGGGCAGATGAACTGAGGCTGTTCAAATGTCGCCTGAATTTTTCTGAGGAATTCAATGCTATCCTTCCAATATTGTAAAGTTTCAAAGTATTAGGAAAAGTTATAAGTAATAATAAAAATATAAATCAGAAAGGAAAGCTTACACAGCAAATCAAGACTAAAGCAACATACCTAAACCTGGATATGGAAATATGCAGCCTTATTACCAACTGCAATTCAGCCATCAGAGATATGTACTGCAAAGTGTCTTGGAAAAGTAGACAGTTTTCTTACCTCCAATAATGGCTGAGTTTCTGTTAACTCCATCTCCTATAGCTTGACCATTGTACGGAAAATCAGCACTTGCTGTAAATAGAGAATTAAAGGTTCAAGTGGTAAATAGCAGTGAAACTTCTGTAAAAGTTCAGAAATACATCCAACATCCTCAGATGCAACTTAAAGAGAACTGCAATCACTAGATATTTATCTATAGATGAATAAAACCAAAAAGCTCTCTTAATATTGTCTAATGCCTCAGAACCTTGCTCCTTATAACAAAAATAAAATTAAAATAAAGGAGATACCCTTGGTGAGGATTGCTGTTGGTACAGGAAGACGTTTTGTTCTTTGCTAATATAAAGTCAGTAAGTTTTAAGTGGTAAAAAAAAAGCACAAAACGAAACAAACCCCTCTCTTTCAAAAGTGTGTGATCATACTTATAATAACAGAGATTTTTGCCTTTGTCACTGCTACCTATTAAAGGCTTCAGAAGCTTCCAGGATTTTGTAACCAGCATTGGGTACAAATTCAAGCTCCTTGAAAGATAAAACTTGAATCCCTTTTGCTGCTGCACAGTCCAAGGTAAGAGAGGGGCTGCAGCTTCTGTTGGTCAGAGCCACAGAGCAGCCACCCCACAGAGCACATGCCAGCACTTTTGTCACTGTGGGAGAAAGCCCAGCACGGCAGCTGAGCCACTGCTGGAGCTGCTTTGGAGCTCAGGAGCAAGACTGAGAGCTGGAGGAGCTGAGGCATGGGAGGCTGTGGATGAGGAGAGCCTCCAGCACACAGGTAAGAAGAGGACATACAGGCAGATGTGCCAGCATTCATTTGCCAGTGACCTGAAAAGGAGAAAATCTTGGCAGCAGAACTGGATGAAATGGGATGAATTTGGATAGTAGCCTTGATTTTAACCTCCAGAAAATATCACAGAGGCAATCTCCTCAATTAAACTTATCAGCATTTTCTTTACAGTCAGACATAGCAAGTGGACACTGCAATGACTAAGCAAGCCTAGGGAGCTGGGTGAGGAGTTGCAATAATTTCCTTCTTTGCCCCTGGACTCAGACATTGATTTTGAAATAGAGAAAATGTTGTTAAAAGTGTGTTAACTGGAGAAAGTTAAAATAACCAAGGATATGAACAGCTTATTAGAACAGCCTTTAAACCCCACTGTATTTTCTTTGCTTGATGGACTAGGTGATACTGTATGAAAATAATCAGTTGCCTTTACAGACCAGTGATGCATTCAGTATACCAAAAACTGGCTGAGGGAATTCAACTGTCTTTCTGTTACCATGGGCTAAAACCCATAATAAAGTTCCTTTTGTATTGTAAAGCAGCTGCACAAAAGAATGAATGGTTTCAGCTTGCTACATGGCCTGAAAAGAGCTTTGGGGCTAGAGTAGCCCTCTGTGCGCCTACCCTGGGAGAGAGTTGAACCAGCTGTGTGTTCAGCAGCTGGATTTTGGCTGGCTGCCTGGGGGACAAACAGGAGTGTGCTTCTCAGAGCTCAGCAGAGGGGCCCTGGCCAGCAGTTTTTGCCAGGAGCACTTGTGCCTTTGACATTTGTTGGTGCTCTGGCTCCTGAAAACCTTCATCTGCATCCCTCTGAAATGAATCAAGCTATAAATTGTAGAAGATAAATAAATACCTGGTTCCATATCAGTGGAACAGCTTGAAAGAGCTGTGCCAGGACCATTAATGAAGACATTTTGGCACAGGATCTATAAACATACCCTTGAAGTGCTAAAAGGGAAGGGCTGGCAGTGGGAAATCCTACTTTTAAACCTGCCCTCCCTGCATGTCAAGGAAAATCCTAAAGCCAAATAATACTGTGGGGAAAGCATCAGTTTGCCAAATCCCAAGGAATTCCTCTCTGCCATTCCAACCCAAAAGGAGGCCCCTTGTCATCTGAGCAGAACCACAGGCTGTTAACAAGTCCTAGTATTTGCATTAGAGTTGGTCTCCTGTGTCCTCACACAAGAAAACTGAAAATCTACAATGGTCACAGTTCTTCCTTTCCTTACAATTGAATATTATATTTTATCTTCTTTTCAAAGGTTATTTCAAGGACAATGGCACTAGTGAAGTGTGAAGAAAGAGGAAAGCTGCTGTCCATGGCAGCATGATCCCTCTTGAGCTGCCACATCACACTGGCTATGCTACAAGGGATTCCTGGCAGATGGAAGAGCACAGTCTGTGGTGTTCAAGAGGCACTGAAGCACACTGCAGGATAAGGCAGGACATAATGCAGGATGTGGAGCTCCATCCTTGACCTTGTCTGAGAGCTGCTGCTGGGCCTGGACCCAATGCCTCCACACACAGCTGCTCTCCATGGCACCCAGACATCTTACACACTCAGGAGGAGCTGTCCACGGGCTCAACAAGCACCTGTGATTCACTCTGAGACCCTCACCTCTGACAAGGAGGGAACAAGAACATGTGTCTCAGAGCAGGGGACACTAGTTCAGCAAGATATCATCATCAGATTGGCAAAATTGTGCCCTGCTGCAGCTGCTGGAGCACCAGGTGTGCTGCAGGAAAAAAAAGGAGCTTAGACTTTCATGAATCTTTTTTTAAAGCACTTGCAGTAGTGTTGGCAGATATTATCACTGTAATTCATTAATTGCTGTTCTATTATTCTTGTGCCACCAAGACACCTGCTTGTGTATTATGGGGATTTTTTTGACTGAAAAGTATCTAAAATCTCATCCAAATGTGGGGTTATAGAATATATTTTGCTGCAAAAATATCCATACAATTTTTTTAATTGAAATATTATAGATGGATAAGGAAGAAAGAAAACAACTAATTAGTTTCCTTTTTTAATAGGACATTCCCTTGAAATTCTTCAGTAGCTTCTCAAAAGATCAGAAAGAGCTGTAGGTCAGAGGTCTAAGAACCACAAATGAGCAATTCCTGCCACAGCAATCAGGCAGAAAAGAACATATGAGGGTCCTTGACCCTCCAAGATGAGCTTAACAGGTACCAAGTGCAGGTATTTCAGACAGGAGTTACATCATTCAAACACACGGGGAATCCTCTCTGACCTTACTACAGTCACATTCCTTGGCAATATTAATAAAAAAAGACAACTAAAATGAGTTTTTCTTCCATTGCTGTTGGAATTCAGGAACTGAAAGAGGAAAGAATACATTAGAGCATGCTGACAAAGGGACAGCAGTAATTCTGATCCTCTGGTAAAAGCACAGAAAACTATATAAAGTGCTGCTCATAGGCTGTAAAGAGTAATTCCTAAAACAAATCTTCCCTAGGTTTCTCCAAGTAGCCATGGTCTCATGTGTGTGATTCAAAACACAAAGAACGGAGCAAAGAACTTTTTAATCTATCCTGGGAAACAGAAAATCTATCCTGAGAAGCTAAATATTGACCCAAGAAATGTCCTGCCAGCTGCCTGAAATCCTCTGCTCACGCAGCTGTGGCACAGAGCCATCAGTTTGCTGTCACAGCACACCAAAGACCTTTTCCTAAAACCTGCAGCTACTGCAGGGACAGATTGCTCTGTACCAGGAAATGCTCAGCTCCTCTGTGGCTTAGGAACATCACTTTGTCTGCTTCCCTTCCAGGATCCAAGCTGGCAGATGCTGCTCTTTGCATTGCTGCTCTTTGCTGCCTTTCCCCAGCAGGTTTGCTTCAAACAGCACCATCCTGAAGCTAACTTATGTAAAAGGACACAGCAGACTTTGCTTTCTCTTTCTTACATAGGTTGCTGTTTCAATGCTTCCAATAAGCACAGAGTAAACCTACAGAGTATGTACTTATGTTCTGCACTTTTCAACTTTCTGTTATTAGGCTAAATGAGGTTGAAGAAACTTTGCAGCACCTAAAAGGGTGATTAAAGACTGACTGCAGGCAAATTCCATATTCTGGCCATCATTTTAATGACATTTGAAGCTTTAGATGACCACAAAAATGCAGTAGGAGACCTAACATCCTGCAGCATGCCCAGCATGGTCATTGCCACAGTCAGATGCAAAACAGCAGCCCTCAATGAATGGAGAGGGAAGATGGGACTGGATAAACAGAGCACGATTAGGATTAGATGTTAAAGATGACAGATGTGCTTGGTTTAGCTGAGTGAATTAATTCTGCTTCATTATGACAGGCATGATTCTGCATCTGCCATTTTCAGAGGGAAATGGTTTACAATGGTTCCACATAAAAGCCTTTTGCAAATTCACAAAATTGAGATAAAAAAATTACCTTGGTAAAGTAGCCCAGAAGGTGAGTGTGGGCTGAGAAATGAGCAAAAGGCTGTTCTGTAAAGGCAAGGGGAAACCCAAAACCAAAGTGAGGTGGGCATTTTCAGGTAAAGAGCAGTATCAAGAAGTACACACTAAAAAGGCAAATTTTGTTTTGAGATATATTAATAGGACTAGTTATACATAAGTCATTGAAAGCAATTTTTTTAACTGAACTTTTTTTCTGAGTGGGCAAGTCTTGGGTAAAATATACTGCACTACAAAGGAAGATACAGTTTAGATTTGCTCCACAAAAGGAAGTGTGAGAGTTATCACAGGTCTAAAACAATCAATGAAATGTGAAATGCTGGAAAGTGAGCTTGTTCAGACTAGATCTTATGTGCTGCAAGACTTCTTTGACCTTTCATCTTTGCAGATGTACACAATCTTGAGAGGTGTTTGTCCATTACTAAAACCAGTTGGGTTTTCACATAAATATGAACTGGAGAAGCAACCAGAACCACCAGATCTAATGATCACAAGGTATATGAAACCCACATCAATCAAGGCACTGATTAGAAGCAAAACAGTAAGATAAAATAAAAGATGTGAACTATAACTCCATCTTCCCTAATTCTATTTTGCAGCCAAGCATCCAAGAATTGACTTTGCAATGACAGCAAACGCTCACTTACTTGTTAGGATTTTGAGAAAGTGTTGGACACTAGATCCATTCACTAATCTGGTTCTCCATAGGACTACAGCACAGAGAAAAATAAAAGCAAGCTCTCTGGTGTCATTCTATAAATTATGTCAACTCTGCTGGTCAGGTGAGACTGTACTGCTTGCTGTGGCTGGAAATTACAGAGCTCTCCTTATTACAGACTCTGAGTACAGAACCTAATTGCCTGACTCTTGATAGTAGAAATTATTCTGCAGTCACAGCCACATTCCCCTTCCTGAAGGGACTGGATCACAAGTGAAACTCTAAACACAAGCACAGAAATGATGGGGCAGGAGTAAACAACGCCATTACACAGTCCTACATCAAAGGTGAACAGCACAACCCATAGAGTGCACATTTGTGCTCATCCCACTACCTGTGCCCATCCCATCCACTTCTCTCCTCCTGAGTTTGGCTCTGTGAAGAGCTCTCATGACACATAAACTGCAGCAATTCAGCAAAAAAAAAAAAAAATAATCT
The DNA here is from genome assembly GCF_027579445.1 of Ammospiza nelsoni. Taxonomy (NCBI): domain Eukaryota; kingdom Metazoa; phylum Chordata; class Aves; order Passeriformes; family Passerellidae; genus Ammospiza; species Ammospiza nelsoni. The sequence goes on from NC_080633.1 coordinate 50,486,753, forward strand.
GAAGCAGCATGAAAAAACCTGTCTCTTTTAATGCACATTATTTTGTGTCTTACCTTGTATTCAAAGTTCATATATTTTTATCTTTTAAATCAATACATTTATTTTTTTCCTATTTTTCTAAGCTGAAAACTCAGAAAGGAGGAAAACTACCCCTACTCCTGCTTTTCTAGGCATTTGAGAGCAGATTTTGAGGGAGGACTGTTTAATGTTAAACTCTGTTAACATACTTTACTTGAAGTCCTAAGAACACCAGGTTAAGTGTTAACACCAAGAACTTGGCTGAAGAGATTTTTAATATTAAACACCTCCAAGTTTAAAAAAACCCAACCTAACACTTACCCCCCCAAAAATATCTAAAAGATATTATTAACCATGCTGTTTGCAAAAGGTCAGTTTTGCTCTAGCACACTATGTGGGGTCAATCGTCACTCCTTGAATTTTTAGTCAGGCCTCAAGTGTAGTGTTAGAGGGTTACATGTATGTCCTCACTATGAACCACTTTCCTGAATTTATGGAAATAGAAATCTTCACAGTCACTGACTTAATTTTTTTTTTTAGCACAAGTTACAGGATATTGGAAAAAATACACCCACTTAGCAATTCTGTAACTACCAGAACAGACGTGCAGCTTAGAGGGAAAATTGGGGCTTTTAATTAAAAAAATGTCATCTTCTTCTCTCTGTTGCCAATAATGTTAATTATTTGGAACATGAAAATCTCCATGTTGGAACAAAAATTCACTAATTTCTTCAGTCTTTTACAATCATCTTGACTGGGGGGGACAGAAAGGAAAAAATCCTCCAGTTCATTAATACTATTTGGACCAATTACTTATACTAAGTTTTGTCAGGTATGTTCAGTTAGATCAAAAATATTTTGAAAAGTTTCATTTTGTTTTCCCTTTTGTTGAATCTCAAGTGGTTTTTATGTCAGCTTCTGGTGAGTTCTGCTGAGAGAGATACATGCACAGAGATAATGGAAAACACAAAACCTATGGGTTTAAATTTCTAGTGTGAAGGCTCCCCAGTCCTGTCTTTTTATTCCAATATAAAATGAATATAAATTTAAAAAATCCTCTTAAATGATGGTTTAATAGAAACATTGTCCTCTGAACACCCTTCTGCATGCAAATGCCTGGGACAGTGGGAAGGTAAGTGGAGATTAGAGAAGAAAAGTGTTGTTGGATGTTACTGTAAAAAAAGCATCAATTTTAGAATGAACAATGGAAATGCTAACAATGAACAATGGCAGTGCTGGGAGAAAATGAAGTGAAAGCTCCCTGGTCAATGAACTAGGACAATAAAGACTCTCAACACTAGACAGCAGACAACCTAATCAGCAAAGATAGCTATTTGTGAATTTCTGTGTTACCAGCCCTTTAACTTCCTTCTGCAGGTGAGCTTTGCTGCCCATACTCTTAAGGAGAGGTGGAAATGGAGTTTTACCAATGGCTTACACTAAAATAGATGTACAATAGTCTTTTGTTTTTTTTGGTCTTGACAGGCAATCTTCCTAGCAAAGGGACTGAAAAACTTGTGCCTTGTTAGGAGACCCATCCTTGCAGCTCGAACTCCCCCAGTCAGTCCTGGATGAAATACAAAACAGGGAAAACATTCCTGCACTGCCTGTTGGGATGGGTTAGGGGATTATCCCTTGCTTTCCTCTTTGTATGATTCTTTCATACCTTCTTTGGCACACAAGCAAAGTAATTGTACAGAGTAGTGGTAAGGCAAGACACTTCATAATAATACTAATATCTGATACTTGTGAACTACAGAATTTTATTAATTTAAAAAGGAGGACAGACATTTAGCATCACTTTTTGATTTTATCTGCAATTGAACTTCAGCAAGTTGGATCTCAGAATTAGTATTTTGAACATTTTCTCTGCCAGATTTCCAATTGATTTGCAGCACATTAGAGCACCCTCATCCATCAAAGACCTAAACTCATCTATCTTTTAATTCCTAGTAGCAACATCTGTTTGACACTGAGTCCCACTATGACTCCAGACAAGAGTCATGCTGGCCTAAGCTATCACTTCCATGAAAATTTTATGAGCAGTGCTTACATTTCACCTGTTAAGGAAGAGTCACAAATACTTCCTTTTATAATTAATGTAGAAGATGAAGTGCTTTGGTGCTCTCAAAGGAACAGTGGAGTTAATGCTGGTCAAAGCCTGGCTGTATATAGCTAATCACTGACAATGGACCCAGAGGGAATATGTGAAAGAAACATCCTTCCCTTCCCTCCCAAAAGAAGAAAGTCCACCCCAATGAGCATGAATACCAAACAAACCTGCAAACTTATGACAGATACAAAAAAGGAGAAAAAAAAGAGAAAGACTTGGACTGGGGAGAAGAAGTGGGTCAGATTGGAGAGTTTAAACCTAAAAAACCCTTTAATAGCTGTAATAACCTGACTGTAATCTAGAAGAATCTCTTACACAGGAAGTAAGTGTGTTTCTGCCTGAGGAAAGGAAAAAGAAAGCAGTCACATGAAGTGCTCAAGTATCTAAAAGCTTCCTTCTCCATTCCATTTTCCCCCTAATTTACACCATCTCTATGTGCCTGGTTAAGAATAGTACTTGTGTAAAAAATAAAGTTTTTCCAGAGGGTGGAAAAGACTCTCTTTTTAGTATTAGCACCTTCTCTTGACATTAGGTAGCAGCATTAATATTCAAATCACTGCTTATGAAACAGCTACAATACTGGTCTGTCAACGAATGCCAGAAGAATTTACAAGCTTGGCAGTCTGCCAGCTGTCTGATACACTAGACAAAGTGTCAGAAATCCCACACAGAAATTATATAGTCTTAAAGTTAAGAAAAAGCTATGCATAATTGTGTGAAGGAGCTACATGAGACTGAGGGAGGCATTTTTATTCCAAATCAATAGAGAGATTTGCAGTAATTCAAGCACCATAATTAAACCCTCTAAAGATGAAGCACTGATTGTGCCAAATTTCAGACAGATGCTCTTCCTAGTTAGCTGTTTGATGGGCAGGAGAAAAATAGAAACTGTTGCATTTAAACGTTCACCACTTACCCTCTTGTCTGCAAGAAACACTTGGTGCTTAGAAACTGAGCTATGAGTTTCTGCTAGACTTAATCCCTCCTGACTGACAAAAGTTGCTACCTTTTTGTTTGAAAACAACTCAGGTCAAGGCCATGGACTTCGGAGACAACATTTATATTGGGAGCATGGGGGATGAATGCTGGTCACTCTCAGAGTAAACAATCACAGAAATGTGCCAGACTGGCAGTGGAAGAACCTGTTGACCCACAGGGCAGGCTGCAAGTGCATCTTCAGTCTCTTATATAAAGAGTATAAATATTAAGCTACCTTAATGGCAGACAAACAACCTCCCAATGTTTACATGCCACGTTAATTAAAAAAAAACAAACCAACAACTTTGAGTAATCAGTAACCCTGAAGAGAGAATCTGGCATGATTCTCTGATTGCAGCACAAGTTTGCTACACTTGAAAAAAGGAGGAGTGTCATTTTATTCTAGCAAATGCCTTCATATCTATTTCTAATTTTGCTAACACTAGGAGATCAAATTTAGATGTGTAAGGCTGCATCATGAACAAAAGTGGTGAAGCTCCTCTGTGCCTCCTGCCTGGACTTGCATGCCCTTGCAGGAGGCCTAGGGAAGTGATCCTGCTCTCCTACCATCCTCTAAAAGAGAGAATGAGCACTTTGTCACATGTCACCACTAACTTAATGCTCATGCTCTTGGACTTACTGATGTGTACAGGATTTTTTCAATGCCTGTGGCCAGGAGAAGAGTGTTTTGTTCATGTGTTTGTGACCTAAGACCACTTTGAGGGTTACCCATCAGCAAATAATGCCTTTGATTCTTCCTTCCCACTGTGTCATTTGTAACAAGCCCTTGACAAGGGCAAAAGCTATTTTCCATCTTCCTAGCCACATCCACATCAGCACACATCTGACCCAGCTTCTCCTCAGGTGCTGCTGCTGTGCTCTCTGAGATGTGGAACCAGTGGTCAGGGGGTGAGATGTGACTCAACCCACGCCATCTGAATCTGGAAGGTGACCTTCAGCGCTGCCACCAGTAACATGAGGGACACTTTCTCTTCATGCAGGAATTGACTGCTCTGTTTCACTTGACAAAGAAATTAGCTGGCCAAATAGGTGAGATTGGATGTGTGGCCAGTGCTCAGTGCTGTTGCTCCCTTCTCCTGCCATCACTTGTTAAAGGAAGAGGGATGAATTCATAACAAAAGAGAGTGAATTCTGCAAGCAGCTGTTTTAATATTGATGACAGTGGTACATGATTTTGCAGGACATGCTCAGTATGGGTATCAAAGTAAGCTGTTGATGCATAAAAGGCGAGACCTTTCAACTATTACAAAAAAATAAAGAGCATTTAGGGTTTAAACACACACAGATAAAAGTCACACCTCTTGAAGAATGTACAGATGTAGCATTTAATCCTGCTCCATTTAATTTGTAATATGTTGAAGCTAATATAGGTTTAACTAAATCCCATGTTAAATACTCTAGATGCCATTCTGTTCATACTCAGAGTAAATGCATCTTGCAGCTACAGAGCACTATGACAACTTAGGGCTGCTAAAGTTTGCCAACTATTGTGTGCACCTTGCCTTTCTGGATCTCCTGCTTTTACTAAATTCAAGATTGGGTGGTTTGGCAAGGTGGAGCACATTTTACATAAAACAGAGAGGTATATCTATGTAACAGGTTTCTTTTATCCTTTATTTATATGAATAAGAAAACTTCAGAGAGGAGATTTCATTAGTAATTGGCAGAACCTTAGGTAAAAGCACCCACATACTGAACAACATCATTACAATAATATGCAACTTCTAATCTTACCTACAAGGCATTTTAGGTGTTGAATTTTTTTTACTACAAAAATAATAATGATGTTTGGGCTTTTTTCTGCTTCTCTACAATAAACAAGGTGTCAGCTATCATTCACCTGTATCTTAGCTAATTTGAACTGAGAGGTACTAAAAACCCCTTGTGATTAGCTTTTTTTTTTAACCTATGCAGCAGCAATAGATATTAAAATGCATACCAATACAGTTAAAGGCTATAGAAATGAAAACTTATGTTTTGAATTGTATGCCAGACAAGTAATTCAATGGTTTGGACAATATATAAAGGTAGATATGCTCATTGATCAGGCTCTTTTTAGCCTCTTTTCTACACTCCTATTGATGTAACCAAGGCAAATTGGATTGTCTGACATGAACTGAGATAATACTGATGGGAGGAAAACACAGGAAGTGAACTATATTGATGATCTGCTTGGATGTCGTTATTGACCTTTTTCTTTTAAATCACCAGAAAGTCACGTTCCAGAAAAGAATGACTTGTTGAATTCCTGTGCTTCATCATCACCAAGAAAGGGTCACCATAGCAACAGGAAAAGACTATGCATTGTGAGAATACTCACAAGCTGAACAAGATCATGGTTTAAGATAATGTCCCAGGAGCATGGCAAAATGCCAGCCAGAGGTGGGGAGGGAGGGAAGTGGGACTTCTACAAGAACAAAGGAATTTAAAAATATCTAATATTGTAAATGTGAAATATATGTGTAGTCAAGGCTAACAGAAAGTGCAAGACAGTCAATTGACAAACTGTTCAGCCCATTTGTCAGGGGAGAAAATCAGCAGGGCTTCTTATTGATAAATCCCTGAACTAGTTTTTAAAGGTCAACTGCCAAGTGACTGATGTGTGTCATTATGATTTTCCCTTTAGCCTCTCTGTAAGGGCATCCAAAATGTTTTGCAGCTAGCAGGAGATGTTCATGCAGTAACTACACAGAAGAGTTTAAAGAAAACATTTCATGTAGGTCACCCATCAGGCAGAACCTGCTTAACTTCTAGTAATTATCTGCAAAATCTGATCCAGCACTGTAGTTGAGAGGTGAAAGGATCATTACATTTGTCATCTGGTGTATCTGTTCTATTTAGACACTTATCTTTGATTCCCTCCTACAACATTTTTCAATCCTCAAAGTTCAACTCCACAATATTTGAGAAACAAAGCTAAAAACCTAAGCTTAACTCAAAATATGAGTCAGGATGAGTTCAGAGTATGTCACTGAATGAAATTTAAACCATATGATACTTACAACAAATTTTTTCCCGATTGTTTTATTTTCACTATGAAACATCCATCCTTAGCTCTCATTTTTTGTTAAGAACTATTTAAAATTAAATAGGTAATATAATGCTAAAAGTTACAGATAAAAACATGTTGAAGATGAGAAACGCTGCACATAGTAATTGCTGCTTTCAAAGCCATGTTATTTGCAACATTTCTTTGTGGCAAAGTGAGTGGGTTTTGCTTTAACATCACTACAAGTGCTTCTGTGAATTTCAAAGCTGCTTTTTGTCTTTGCCCCTTCAGCCAGTTTAGTAAAGGAGTAAATTCACGCTGAGACAACAGAGACTATTCCAGTTCTGGAGCCAATACTTACGCCTCTGATTCCTCCATTTTCTCTCTCAACATAATTTGTGTTAGAAAGTCTTAAGTAGAGTTTGGAAAACACAAAAAAAAACCTCAGTGGAAACTGCCAATTTCCTACTGCAAAGTGACACTTAAACCCAAGCATTTTAACTTTGATGAAGATCATTTTGATGACTGACAGGCTATGACTTTGATGACTCAAGGTGACACAGTCTACAGAATACATTTTTCCTGTGACTGAACTACCTGTGTCAGACCACCACTGATACTTTCACAAAGACTCCAATGTTTTTATTGATATTGGTAATGAATTGCTGAGATACCTCCTCTTTGTACCATGGAAATGCCAACCACAGTAGAAGCCAGATATTGCTCATCAACACCTGAATATCCTTTTACTCCTGAACCAGTGAAATGCCACTCCTTTGCTGTGAAATGTATTTCTACCATCATAACTCACCTTGACATTGTTGCTTTCTTTGGGGTACAGCAGTCCCTCACATATTGAAGCAATATGACCTTCTCCCTCTGCTGCTGCAGATCATTAGAGAGGAGAAGACAAGGGATTCCTAGCTCCCAGTCTTCCAAAAATTAATCATTACTGAAAATGAAGCTGGGTCTCTTGAGCTTTGTCTGCCCATGACTCGAAACAGTTAAGTCTGGCTATGGCAATGAAATCTATTTTTTACTGACAGAACTTAACAGAAGCTTGAGCCAGCCTACTAGCATGCTGCATGTTCCCTGACATCCTTCATGCTGTTTCTGTGTCCAAGTACTACAATTTATCCAGAAGAAAAAGTGTAAATTGTAATCTGTCGGGTCAACAAAGTTTACAAGATGAGATTGAGCCAACCCAAGGTCAAGCATAATAGCATGTGCCAAGGACAAACAGGACCTCTTTCTTTGAAGTGCAGGAGCAATTAGGAACTGTGCAAATATCCTGAGTAAATCCCACCGTAGTCTTCTGCTAGCTTACACTGAAATGAAGTGGAAAGAAAAGTAACCAACAACTAAAGCCCATCAGATGCACATGATTCACAGCAGCAGCACATTCTCAAGGAATTTATGGCACATTTTTTAAAGATATGAGTCAGTGAGGAATCCTTCAGAAAATGTGTTTGCATAGAAAGAGGATCACAGACCATAACTTTCAGGTACAAACAGGCTGAATAATTCCAGAGAAAAAAAGGACTACTAATTTATGATGAAAAAAATTCAGGTAGAAAAGTGCATGTTTTAAGTGGGGAAGAGACACACTGAAATCTTACAATGGCTTGGCATGGCAGCCAGGAGGGAATGACAGGTTTTAAAGAATGATACTGCTTGTATTAATGTGTGGGATCCTCAGATCTACAAGGAGCTCTGCCTCTCCTTAGAAACAACAGCCCTACTTTTCTGCTGAAGAAGAGATGAAAGGAAATGCTGCAAGGAATTCCTTGACACTGCAAGGAAAAAACCCCTAAACAACAACCACAAACCAAACCAACCAACCAAACACCCACAAAAAAACAAACCTCAAAGGTACGACTTTGACACGTACTTCTGAGAAAGACATATATACCTGCCTGCTCTCATTTAAAACCTGGCATATGGATGTATCCCCGAACTCAAAGACTAATCATTAGCAAAATCAAGTTTTTCCTCTAGCATTTTAACTTTATACCACTTCAAACAACAAATTTGCTGGGACAGGTTCTAATTTACACTCTACAATTGAAAGCAGAATGAGGACAAAATGCAAGGGAGGCATCAACGTATGCCTGACCCTATGAATCTAAAGGTAAACTGATACTCAAGAAGCAAAAGAGAGAAAAAATCCTCTAAAGTTAGCCACAACGTAAATTTTCAGGGCCTGTCAGTCACAAAGCAGGGTGAGATTGCTGGGATCCGCAAATTGTTTTGGCTTCCAGCATTTTCAGCACAAGATGAGCGCCACCATGACTAATGGGATTTTCTATTAAACACGGCCTACGGAAAGTAGACATTTCAGAAAACAAAATCAGCACTTTACATAAATGCATTTATGCTTAAAATTAGATTTACTTTTTTTTTTATGGTTTGAAGCTGACTGCAATATACTCACTTATTAGGAATACAGCATAAGAGGTGCTATTGTACTTTATTTATATGTAGTTGAAGCTTTTTGCTGACTACAGAGAAAGTGCTATCGCATCAGTTAGGTCAAAATGCTACATTTAAATAGCCTAAGAATTACAGAAAAGAAAAATAAAGTAGAATATTTAAAAAAAAAAAGAAGAATAAAAAAAGAAAAAAAAGCCTCCTCTGCAACTGCATTTAAAAGCAGTAGCAAATCTCTGTCATTCCAATTTTGCATTTCCTACCGTGATTACAGCCCTAGAGTCACCTATCAATCACTTAGCTCTCATTTTTACTTTTCTTTACAGAGGAAGGCAGACAGGTTTCTTCTCAGAACTGCTCCAGTGAGTGATGTGACACGAATGCCACCTTACCTGAGTCTAAGTGCCAGGGGTCAGTGGCGGCCGACATTGGTGGGATGGTGAGGGGAGACGCTCCGCAGTTGGATTCCACCAGTTCTCCTTGGATGTGGACGTGGGAGGAGGCGTTGGTAGGTCTCAGAGCTGCTTTGAGTGGAGCAATCTGGTTGAATTGGACTCTTGATAGGCAGCCAGTGAATCCTGGGGTGTTGTATTTATATATATCTTGGTCAATCTTCCCAATTTCTATGAGAAATTGAAGAGGGAAAAATATTAATCAATACGATTCATTGCTAGGGAAAGCACAATTGGTCTGAACACTGATTCCCAGAGCTCAGCTCCCAAGTCCCTCTCTGAAGGAGACTGAGATTGTGTCAGACCCTGACAGGTTTCTTTACATTTCATTACAGATTAAAGCTGGAAACCTTCAGGCCTTAACATGACTCGGTTTCACTGCTATGCTATCATTAAAATGAAAGGCTGGCATGAAGGAGTCAGTGAAGGAGTCATCAAAGAACAAAAGGCCAGGAAAAAATTCTGAGAAGAGTATTGGAAGAGAAGGCAGAAGGCAGCAGGACAGTCTTGGCCAGAGTCTCTCTTCCCAGCTGAAGCCACTGCTGTGAGAGATGCCCCTTCCTTAGCCCTGGCCTATTGCCCTCTCAGTTCTCCTGGGGGGCGCCGGGACCACTTGTGGTCACTCCTGTTCCTCTCCTGTCTCCTCATGAGAAGTCCAAGTGTTCCTTCAGCAGGAGACCAAAGGTGAAGGGACCTCCTGGGTCCAAGCATTCCTTTGCCAGGGAGCCAAGCTTCCCTTCACCACTATGTCCCGTGTCCCTGTGGCCTGAGGTGGAAAACCATCCATCTCCAGTCTCCTTCCTTTATTCCCCTGCAGTGCTGAGAGGGGGCAGGACCTCACCCAGCCCTGCTGAAGGCTGAGGGAGCTGAGACCCTGCTGCCAGTCACTTTACTGCTGTGGGCTGACAGATCAGCTGGTATCCATGAGCTGAACAGAAGGCTCTGCCACCACTCTCTAAATCAGCTGTTGTCTCTCAAAGTTGTCCCCCAGGTAGCTTTCTCCCTTCTTAAACACCAGCTAAGATGACCCCAAAATCATGTAAAGTGCCTTTACTACCCAGGAAACTGGCATCTGCTCCCAGCTGTTTCAATTCTGCCGGGACCTGTTGGAACAGCCTGAGTCACAACCAAATCAAAACTGTCCCCCTCTGTCAGCTGTCTGCATTAGAGGGGTATTAACATTTCAAAGCCTCACTGCAGTGTCTAATATAATATTTACACAACAGTGGGGAATTTGGATTCCTTTTTTCTGTGGTAGTGTGGAGTGAATGAAAAGGAGACATAGAAGCATCATGTTTGTGCTGTATGAGGGATTATTGCTCCAGAGGCACCAGGACACTTCCAGCCACTTTTCCCTTGGTTGTTGGGTTAATGACTGGCCCTTGAAGTCACTGGAAAAAGTCATACTAAATTGAGCAAAGAAGTAGAGCGACAGAGAGGACAGAAAAGAGGGAGCAGCACCACGTTATTCAAAGTACCATGTTATTCAAAGGCAACCTTTACAGATAGGAACAAAGAAAAGTGTTGCAAGTTTTGTTTTTTGTAGAAAAAAAATGCCTGTAAATTACACGATTGTGTCATAAAAAATAAAGGAAGGAAGACAGAGGTGGGAAGGAAAAGCTTCTGAGAGGTGTGAAGAGCAAGTGGGAAAGGGCTTTATTTTAAGAGTTTGGGGTTAAACTGGGAATCAAACCACATCTGGGTTTGAATTTTGCTACAAAGAGCCGAAAAAAAACCTAACTAAAATTATTAGAAAATGCATTACTAATCTTTTGGAAATGTCTGTATTCAGTTCTAACCAAATCAGGAACAATTATATGAGGTCTGAGCTGTTTAGCGTCCTTAAGAACTAGCATGATATATACGTCAGTGCTATATTCCTAAGTGTACTGAGGTCTTGGCATCAGGGATACATACATGGAGTTCCAAGGCTAAAAACCAGACAAACTGTTTTATTTTTGGGGTTTACACTCTAAACATGTAGTGTGAGAAAACTGGTGGAATATGGTCAAATCTAGAGCTTGACTAAAACAGCTTCTTGGTATTCTTGGAACTAAGGTACCTTTTCTGTCTTTGCAATTGTGTGGGATGAAAAACAGGCAACATTTAGTCCCCCTCGTACCTAGCACAAGGGCACACAACAAAGATGGATAATCTGAAAATTGCATTAAATCATTATAAAATTCACTATACAGGAACGGATTTTCTTGTCCCTGCATTTTCCCTGCTCTTTCTCACTTGAGAATGTCTTTTCTCTGCTAGTGCTTATCCAGCCTGTATTAATGCTACACATTTCATGAGCTGGCAGCGAGCAGGGACTGCCATCTCTGACAAAGTGGACACATCCTCAGGACTCAGATAAGGACTAGCTTAAATGCTTACCATAATTGTATTAGTCACAGCCAGCTCTCCTTTGAAAAAGTAGTTTGACCAAACCATTAGCAACATCTCCTTCAAAAATTTGATCGTAAGTAAAAAACCTCACCCCATGCTAATTTTCCATAATTAGTAGAAAAGCTGTACAAAAGCTAGTTCATGCATTTGAATGCTACCTGCAAAACACATTATTCAAAGTTCCTTCCTGACCACAATATTCACTCTCCCTTACTTCAATAAAATATTCATGGCATATTCAGTGAAGAGCTGCATTTTTGAATAATCCCTATAATCTAAGAAACAATTACAAGAATCTTCAAACACCGTAACCACTGTTGTTAACAGTTTAGTGATTTCACTCACATTTTATCTATTCAGTGGAACTTCATGCAGGAGCTAATAGCCTCCCACACACAATCCTGACTGACAAGAACAAAGATCCATGAATATGACTCTGCTAATTTAACAACTTCAGCGCCACGCTTCTCTAACTCCATAAATAAGTGATGGATACTAGATACTGAAAGAATTAAAAAAACAACAACAAAACTCCCTAACCTAACAAGGCACTTTGCTAAAGACCCGCATTTTTTGTTTAAAACATTCCACATGCCAAGTGATGGCTGTGAAAATCATCCCATGCAGATTTCCTGCCAGCTCACATCTCACCAGTGCTAGAACAGTATAGATCAGCTTCCATGACTGTGAATTTGTTCCTGCCCCTGCATGTCCCTTGGGGCTCAGCACACTGATACCCTCTGATGTTAGGCCATTACACTTTGTTTCCCTGGGCATTTGAGCCTAAAATACCCATTCCTGGGGAGTGCAGTGATTGAAAAATGAAATATGTCTTTGTTCTCGTGACTAAAATTCAATTTTCTCCCTGTAACAAAGAGGGGAGAAAATCAAAAGATGATTACAATGACAATTTTTTAAAAAAGGAAATGTACAATGCACCTACTTTGCATTATTCCAATTTTCAGCACATAAGCTGGTGGAAAGTCATATAAATATTGCAGCATACAGTATTATCATTACCCAGTAACAACATTTATATTATTGCTTTCAGATCGGATGCAACAATCTCCTGCTGGCAACTTTCCCTCAGGTATTTCTGTAATGAAAGACTGCAAAAAAGTCACTTATAAGCCCTTTTTTTACTTCAACTGGTTTTAACCATTTTCTGCCTTGACCACACAACCTCCTGACGTGAGATGAAGGCTACAATTACACAAAACCAGTCGGGTGAACCCATTCCAGCACAGATGCATTGTGGTGTACAAATCCTTAACACTGAGCATTCACACAATAACTATGCAACTGCCCATCCATATGAATTAAACATTTAAAAAATCTATATAATGTGCACACAGTGTGCCAAGAATCTCACAGATGTCACACCATGTCTCGTGTGTTATCACTCATCAAAGATGTCTTTAACATCAATTACTTGTTATTTCTGTTTTGCTATTTCTTTAACAGCAAAAAGATATAGGAATTTAATCCTTAGTTGTTAATTTTGATTTCAGGACTTATTTCTCGTGGTTGTGGCGGAAATGTGCCACATAATGATGAGCATAATACTATTTTTCTCTTGGAAATTATGTGCTACCACTTAAGAAGTGCTTTATCCACTAGGTGAAAAGATGCAAAGAACATCTATTTTCAAGCATATTTCACAGAATCACGGAATATTCTGAGTTGGATGAGACTCACAAGGATCACTGAATCCCACTCTTAAGTAAAGGCCCATATGGGGATCAACCCACAACCTTGGCACTAAGTGCACCCAGTTCTAAACAACTAAACTTATCTAATCTGTGATACAAGACACCATTAATAAGTATCCAACATGCTGAAACTGATTATTTTATAAATCTAGTAGAAAAAAAGCAAAAATAAATTATATTGAGGAAGACATTGTGGCCGGACCAGTGCATAAGTGACAAATGTGCAAGTAGCACACAGCAATAATAGTCAGTGTAATGAGGTTATCTGTTTTTTAAGCCTTTTTGCCCTTACTACATTACCCGTAGGTGCAGCATTGTGGCTCCTGCCTAGGCACCACTACAAAAGAAACCAATAAACACTTTGATTCAGATTATTACCCATGTTGACTTAGTCAGCATGCATCTGATGAGCTACTTGCAGAAGCAGACACATTGCCAAATACACTTTTTATCTACTTTCTCTCCCTTTTCTGCTTTCCATACTTACCCATTAAAAGATTTATAGAGAAGCTCAAAGGGCCATAGAGCTTCTAATAGCACAAGAAGCTACTGCACTGCTGGAGAGGTCTGGCTCCACTTAGTTTTACCATCTATTTTTTATATATTCTTGTAGAAACACTTAGAAAGACAAGAAAAAACTGAGAGCATGATGTAGCAGAAAACAAAGATGATGTGTTTGGTCCCACAAGGGATCAAACAGGTTTTGGTCTAAGCAGGTTTTGCATAGATGAAGAACAGCTTCCTATTTATGTAAAGGTCTCTGTGTGAGGATCCTAGAATGTTTCACACATACACAAAGCTCTGCAGCACAAAGCTGTGCAATCCAGCACAGTAGTGTGCCAAACCAGGGCTGCTGTGCCACATGTGGAAAGATGGCCTTGGACTATTACACATGGACCTTGGAAAGTGACAGAGGAGAGAGAACCAGCCACAAGGAAAGTAAACCTACCAAACATGTTTTTATTAAATGTAGGTGCTGAGTATCTTTGCTCAATACCTTCTTGCTGTGTAGCTGATCTGTGCATTTTTTTTCCTTGATGGGCTCTCAAATGCATATCAATACAGAAAGTTATAATAAATCCTGAACCTTGAACAGTGTTCCTGACATATAGAGACCAAGACATTTATTTATAGCAAATTGTGTTCCATTAGGAAGGAAATGCAAAAGAACTTGAAGTACAGTCTGTGAGTATGTATTACAATGTATGAAATAAATATCCTCTTACGAATTCCCTTGGAGTTTTCCAATGGAGTCCTTCAAAGTAGGAACAAGGCAAAACCAAGGGTACCTATTCTAGTTCAGCAAGGCTGTCAGTAAATGTAACAGCCATCTAGCTCTTCTTTCTTTGTTGGGTGTGGGAAAGCTCTGCCCTAAGTAGCACGTGGAGGGGTAGGGAGAAATAAAGCTCTGTACACTGTGTGCGATTTTGGTCTTGACAGAAGAAACCTTTTAAACAAAGTAAAGTCTCAGAAGCACAACCAAAGCCCTTGTCAATTCATTTTGCTAAAAAGACTGCTTCTTACACAATTTAAACAAGACATCATTGGAGTTTTGAAAATGGTGCAAAATCTAGCTGTTTGGATTTAGGATAACAACTCGTTTACACGTGCCCATTTATGCTCAGAAACACGAGAGCTTAATGATTCTGGAAAGCAAGGAGCCAAATCAGCAATGGGAGAAGTTCAGCTTTGCAATATGGTGGCATTTCTGGCTAAGCTACCAGGCTGCTCTGCTATTTCACTTAAGAACAAGCATCCACTCAGTGGGTAGGCAGAAGGTAATCCATTATCACTCTCCACAGCCCTTCCGCTAGCGGTACTAAATTGAACTTAAACTGCATCATATTTTAATAGACTGCACAGGTGAAGTCACCAATTCAATTTAATGAACCACTAATTGCTTTGGGGTCAACCTTAGCAATAGATTTTCTCCTAGAAATAAAGTACCACGTGCCCCCTTGCCCCCTGTACTCAGAAAGACACCTTGTTATGTCACCTGCTGCCCAAAGAGCAGCTCAATCAGCATCTCAAGCATCTCTCTGTTATGGCATCAGGCTCCACATAATAGAAAGCAGTTTAAACTCTATAGCTGAAAGGAAGCTATTGATTTCAGGAATTCACAGTCCACAGAGATTGCTAAAGTAGTTTCACTTACTTGAAGCCCACATGAGCCGTTCAGTGCAGCATCAAACTGTAGCACATGCCAAAACTTGAAAACTAGCATGGTGTAAAAAGCCCAAGAGAAAAAATTAATTAGTGTGGATCCCAGACATCAGGAGAACCTGTTTGGGGTGGCATATACCTGCTAGACAAAAGCCACAGGGCTAAAAAGTGCATGTCAGGAGCAGTTACTGCACATCCAAAAGAGGGATAACACCAGAGAATGGGAAAATGACATTCTGACATATTGTCTGTGTCTTCTGGTGAATATCTTCCAATGTGAAGAGGGATCATCTATAGGAACGTGCCCTCTGTTGACAGAGTGACAAAACTATCCTTGTCTCCTTAAAAAGGAAAAAAAGCCCAGAAATTTCTTTCCTCAATTAGGTAAAAAGACACCTCATAGGCCCTGGGGGACTTCACCTCAAACTTAAGGATAGCCAATTGGTCAGAAGCCAAAAAGTCCCGACTAAGCAATTTACTAGAAAAAGAAGAGAACAAAGGAATGAATTGCTTTTCTGAGGTGTTTTACCAGGAGCAAGAACCTCTTGCACCTGGCTTGGTTTTTCTGGGTAAAGAGTTTTGTTATTTTGCCTTTTATTAAAATTTTTCTGTTTCCAATACTACCACAGAAGCCTCCTGCTGATTTTATGCCTTCTAAGGTAGCTGAGCTATCTTGGGTGTGATATAGATCTCCAAGAGTTTATGAGGCCTGGCTCGAGGAGACCATGTATCAATCATCCATTTGCTATCTGGCTGTTTATATCTCCTCTGTCCTAAGAGCAGCAATTGCTATATAAAAAAACCCAAAAACATGCTAATACCATTTAACTGTGTAGACAATGTGTGATTTTAGAGATGCTAAATATTCCCAGTACCAAGCAGAGAAGCTAAACTCTCAGAACTGCATTTAATGAATGTCAAACCTCAAGATGTATGGGGACTGAACTGAGCTACTGTAAAGACTCTTCATGGCCCTCAAACATCCCTGGCTTTCAATTTCAGCCTCTGAAGTAAATTTCAATAAGTGGTACAAACTAAGCATAAAACAAAAAATAGGAACTCTATTTTGTTCATTACTCAAAACTGAGCTAGTGCATGCTGCTTTCTGGACACTCGTGCCAGTGCAACAAGATGCTCATTTATGGAGAACATGCTCAAGGGATGCTGGGGGCACAGAAGGGTGAGCAGCCCCTGAAAATGGGCATCTGAGCTTCACAAGACCCAACTGTAAATGGCAACCAAGTGCTCCTTATGCAAAAATTAAATCCTGGGCAGCAGATGAACTTTTTTTAGTCCACAGGTCTGCAAGGGCCCGGTGATATCCAGGCGCCTCCCCACCTGTCCCCTTCCCATCAAGTTAATACAGTGAAGCTGCAGGTGGCCTCCAGGTGTCTTGGGAAAGCCATCCTGTCACTCCCTCTTCTGGCTCATGTCATCTGTCCCCTTCTCCCTGCAACCATGATCAGATCCCGAAGTCAGAGGCCTCCAGATATATCTACACATGATTGCTTTCCAGAGCCTTAAGGTTTCCCTCACAGTTTGGCCTTATCCTGTGACATAACCCTTCTGTGGCTATTTTAACTTTTGCTCTGTAAATTTATTTCACTTGTTGTAACCCTTCTGATTTCCTTTCATGAGATGTTATAGCTTGCATGGAATAATTTTGTTTAGATGCTTTATATCAAGACCAGCAACCCCACTGACCATGCAGTGACACACAGAGAAGATGTTATTTATGGTCTGTTAATCACTGTGCCAGAAACTGAGGGATTTAACATTAACCCAGCAGTGCCAACCAACAGTGTTGCACAGCATATTCATGGTGCTTTCATGGTGCTGTCTGACATTCAAGAAATGCCCTTTCCACCTACAGTACAAGCAAGAGGAAAATTACTTATGAAGACTGTAACAACCCAGCGCACGTTTTAGCTGCACCAGCAGCTTTATTAGAATTGCCCAGACAAAGGCCATTCCTTTATGAAACATTTCTGACACTTTCTGCACAAGCTAAAAATCAGTGGAGTGCATGAAAAATACTCAGGATTAGAGAATCTGAGCTGGCCTGGAAGCTGTGCTGCAGCCCTGGAACTCTTCCAAACCCCAGTCCCTGGCCGAGGAATTACGGCTTTCGGGTCATGCTGTAATAGAGACAGTAAATCACTGACATGAAATACACTCCTATCAGAGTCCCATTATGGCAGGAATAATAAAGACTAGTGCTGGACTGCAGCTCCTCTGTCAAAAAAGGCACTGTGAAGAATGCTGTGAAATGGAGATGTTATTTGACAGCATCCTGTTTTCACATTGCCACAAATGCAAGGGGTTTGAGACTAAACAGGATGGTTTTTTTCCTGCTCTTTTGTACTGATGATATAATTATTGAATGTTTCAAGATTTTATACTGGATGTACGATTTCCTGAAATCTTCCATTTTAAAATGTCATGTGTTAGCCAGCAAGTTATTATTAAGAAATTCACACTGCTTTTAACAAAAAGGGAATTAACTGATGCTGCAGGGTTCTAAGCAATTGCATTATAAATGCCACAAATGCAAGGCCAAGAGTAAAACTAAGCATTCTTTTTCCAAGGAAACAAGTAATTTTTCCACATTTTGCTACTGACTTGCTGTATGACCTTGATTGAGCCACTTCAGATATTCACACCAAACTCTGTTTCTCCCTCTTAGTAGAACACAGAAATTCCCCCAACTCTGTAGTTGAGATCTTTCTCAAGGTGTTTTGAGGCCTAAGTGAAAAAAGCTATGGGCATTAATTTAAAATATGAAAATAAAATGAAATACTTTTCTTTTAAATACATCTCAAACTTCTCATGACTTTGGAAAGGTGACTAATGGAGACAAAAGATTGTACGGCACATTTACATAGATAGAAAAGAAAATTCTCCCAAGGGTAATAAAACAATGCAGAATCAGAGGAAAAGAGAAGAAATACTAACTTTCTAGGGATCCTTTGTTGCCAATGAACTATACCCAGCACACGGATATCAGATCAAAGTCGAATTTGGCAGAAGCTTTCAAATGTTCCTGTTGCCATGATAATTTCTGAAAAATCTTTTGCCAGGATTTTTCTCCTGAGAAGCTGAGAAGCCTCAGAGGAAAAGAAAAACAATAATTATCTGCTGCTGTGGAATGCAACAGGTGCATCTTTGATTGGTCTCATGTGGTTGTTTTTAATTAATGGCCAATCACAGTCCAGCTGTCTTGGTCTCTGGTCAATCACAAGATTTTGTTATCATTCCTTTCTATTCCTTGCTAGCCTTCTGATGAAATCCTTTCTTCTATTCTCTTAGTATAGTTTTAATATATAATTTTCTTTTAATAGAATATATATCATAGAATAATAAATCAGCCTTCTGAAACATGGAGTCAACATTCTCATCTCTTCCCTTGTCCTGGGACCCCTGTGAACACCACCACATGTTCCCACTCACGAATGGCTGCTGTGGGAGCAAACAATCAACCACTGGTTTGTGGGAGGAGTTACCTCTCTGTACATTACCCTTTATAACCAATGGTGGGAGCAAATAGAGTAATTTCATACATTTCTGCAGCATTCTATTCTCCTCTAGAGCACTGATCATTCTCCTTGGGCACCAGAGGCAAAAAGCTCAGGCTCTTGTTCAAAGGAGGAGTTCCAAATGCAGGGAGAGTTAAGAAGAAAGGCCATTCACCCAGATGATGACCTGAGCTGACAGAACAGAGCACTAATATTGTTCACTCAGGCTGCACCACATACCTTGGCTAAAAGCCCTCCTGAGAGCTGATGGAAGTCTTTTGATTGAGAAGCAAAGTGCTCAGCACACATGAGTTAAGCCACCAAGCAGCAGAAACCAGCAATTCTCAAGGCAAAACTGTATAAGAAGTACAAGAGTTTGCTTCTAGAACAACTTTCTTTTTCTACCCCATCCTCTATCCTTTAGACATGAAGCAAGAGCAATCAGATCATGGGTTGAGGGCAGCAGAAGAGCCACCACCGGGTGTTTTATCCACAACAAAGAATTAAGATGTTTCATCACCTTTTTTTTTTCTGTAGGCAGGCACTAGGCAGAGTGAGAGGAAGTGGACGATGGGGGAGGAGAAAAAATATCCAGACAAAATTTCTTTAAAAATACAAATAACAAATTTAAATGATTGACAAAATAACTATGAAAAAAAGGGTTGTTGTTATTACAGACAGAATATCCTCAGAATTAGCTGCTACCCTGTACTTCAGTAGGATTTATAAGCCCATTCTAATTTTTGCTCATGATAAATAACCTTGACAGCATCCTTCATAACTCTTAGAGAAGGCTATAAAACACATACATTTTGCATTACTATGTAAAAGAAATATGCATAGTTTTATTCATATCATTTGTCTAAATGTGCTTGTATGTCTTAGGGAGCTTGTATGTCTCTGGCTGCAACACAACACAGAAAATTCTTTTTGGGCCAGAAAGTAAATAAATAATCAGATAAGTCTTTTGCAGCCTGTAGTCAAATGTAATGTGTCTTGGCCAAAGTCCAGTGCATTTAGTTATACAGTGCTTTTGTTACAACTCTATTAAAATTAGGTAATTTCAGTCTTCCATTACTTTGCATTTTAATGGGTATTCTCCTATGACTACCTGCAAATGACCTCATAATATACTTTTCACTCTATATCACTAGCCTCAAATATCTTAGTAAAAGTGCAGTGTCATCAGAGTGGGCAGGCTGAAATTCCCTCTCTTGCCTCACTCCCCCCTTGCTCATCCTAGTCTCACTTGGAGATGGTAAAAATGCTAGAATAAGAAGATTTAAAGATCCATGGTATGCAACTAAAATTAGAAAATAATTTTTCAGAAGGATATTGTTTTTATTTGTATATCATTTATGCCTCATATTAATCTTTATATTCATAAAAAGTTGAGGATTTTTTCATTTTAATAATTAGAAAGGTAAAGTATCTGGAATTTGTTAAGAAACCACTTTTAGGGATCTTAGTATCACAAAGATAAAACTTCTTCAACAGTTTCACATATTTTTTAAATTTAATTTTGAAGAAATCCATTGCTATTGCACCTGTGATGTTGGATTTCAATCCAACATAATATATAAATAGAAGTTTTTTCTGGAACTGATATTTTTCAGAAGATATACATACTGCCACATCATGAATAAGTAAAGGTGTTTTGAAGTAGTGGCAATTTTAATTCAGTCACCAAAAGCCTGAAAGTAGCAAGCAAATGAAAAGCAGAACGACAGCAAGAATAAGAATGCTATAACTTAGTAGGTATTTTTTTCTTACAACATTTTCCTTCTGTTAGCTTTACTTCTTTATTAGCTTCTTGATTTTTCTCAGATCAAAACATCCATGTTTTTGTACAGACAACACCAACCTAGCTGTAGTACTGAAAGCCATTTTAACAATTCAAATATACTGTAGTAAAAAAATACTGTAGTAAAAGAAAAGAAGGGAAAAAGAATTAGTTTAATTTCTTTGAAGCAATTTCTTTTATAGTTGGGTTTTTTCCCAGTATTGTATGCCTCACATTTGAAGCCGAACAATTTATATTTGAACAATCTCTATTATGTGCTTCTTCTCTTTGTTACAAGTATAAAATGCACTTTTGTATTTCCTCTGCCAGAACATGCTTATGTGTAATAAATTCACTTCTCCAAAGTATTACTATTTGATGCACAAATTATCATAAAAATTTAACAGCCACATTAAATAGATCAATGACTTATCTAGTTAATTGTTCTCCCTCAGAAATGAAAAGTGACGGATATCAGCTGATTCACAAGTAGCAGAACAGCATGGGGAATGTAAAACGATCCTCTCCCAGAGCACCTTTTCAGCTTCCCAAAAACGTGGGCTTTAAACCTCTCTCAGATGAAGGCTGCATCTTGCCTCTTGCATTTAGCTACCAGAACTGCCTCCCATGAGCGTGCCCAATCTTTTCAGAAGCCATTAGCACTGCTGACCTTCTCAGCTTCCCACAGCAGTCTGTCAGTGCCAGAGCTGAACTGCTCACTCTGGGACAAGCAACCTCCTGCAGCCTGGCAAGGCAACTGAGGGGCTCAATCTCTTGTGGTTCAGAAAACCACTGCACACCTCCACTGCTATGAGACTGTCCTGCATCAAAATCTGCGTGGATCAACTACATCAACTAGAAAGAGAGCTCTCAATCTTTGGTTTAAAAGAAACCTTAATGAACTTCAGTTAAGAGTATCAAAGCTCACCCTAAGACCCTCTCCACCTTTAGGCAGTGGAAATTATGATTTCATAAAGAATCAAATGTAAAAGCATTACACAATGATCTGGAATCCAAAAATGCTTCCTTATTCAATAAATACACTGCAGATTATAGAAATAGGTGGAGTTTGATGCCAGCCATCAAATTTCACTCCATGAGAAACAGTAAGGAATATATATAATTAAACTGGACCTTTATTGCTTTTGAAATCACGTCCAGAATATTACATGCCAGGCACGCTCAGTGTACACAGCTTTTTCAATTTCTATGATCTGCTCATCCAGTCTCATTCAGCAGGTAATGATAACAGACATTCTGACAAAAAGAGCTGGGTGATGATGGACAAACCTGAGGAGACAACATGCACGGACTAACTCAGTGATTATCTTTGCATCTCATCAGATGGTGTAAACTGAATACTTCTGGGTGGGCTAAACCAAACTGTGCACTATCAATATGCTTTATCATTATTGTTACATTGCATCCAAGCACGGAATGATGTGCTGGAGTAGTATCTGAGGACACAATGCCATTTGCAGTATAATGGCTTTGTTAGCAGCTATAGCATGTGCTCCCACCTAAATAGATAAGCAGGGCTCTGGGTGTTTCACATCCCAAATATAATTGATTTCTTTAGAGGGATAGGTAAACCTTTGATCAAGCTGCAATAAAAATGAATATAAAAAGACTGGAATTCTAGGATCTTGCTATGCTTGCTCTAGCAGACAAATACATTAAAATAAGACATTAAGTTCAAGATGCTACACTGATAAAATACTGTCATTTGCCCAATTTTCTTCAATGTTGTACACGATTAAACACTTCGCGTCGCATCGGCTGGATCAGACAGCAGACATGTCTAACACAGGACTGCTTATTAACTTGCTTCTTTTACAACCACATCGTATAAAAAATAAGAAAAAACTTACAGGTGGATCGCAGCACCAGCGCCAGGAGCCGATCTACATCAGACCGCCCTTCTCCGTCCCTTCGAGCTGCCCCTCTCTCCTCCCCCAGCCCCCGCTTCGGCGGACCCCGGGCAGGACAAGGTCGGGAATGCCCAAACCCCATTCGGGCACCGGGGCCCCGCCTCCCAGCTTTGTTCCGGCGCCAGAGGTGCGCTCACCTGCTCCAAAGCCGGATCCCCGCTGCCGGCACACGCTGCCGCGGCACCGCGTCCCTCCCGCCGCCCGTACGGCTGCGAGCCGGCTCCAGCCCCTCACAGGGGTGTCCCCTCCCCGCAGGACGAGCGTGCCGCCCTGCCCGCCGCGGTAGCTGCGCTGTGGCCGGCGCTGCCCGCGGGCGCCCCGCGGTCCGGCCGGAGCTGAGGGAGCGGCCCCGGCCCCTCACGGCGCTGAGGCTGCGGCTGCGGCGAGCGGCGCCGAGCGCGGAGCGGAGCCCAGCGCGGCTCCGGGCCCGGCGCTGCGGGCGGGAACACACGGAATGGAGCCACGGGGGGAGCGAGTGGGCGGGGGCGCCGCGGGGTCCCGGGCCGCCGAGCGCCCGTGCTGCTACAAGGTGCTGCTCGCCGTCAAGAGCCGGTGGTGTTAAATAGGGAAAATGGGGCTGAAGGTCATTGTTTTGATAAGTTTTGAATGGTACAAGGTAAAAAATGTTTTTGCTTTTAATTTATGCGCATGGAAGAGTGAGATTCTGCTCTTGCTCCCTTTTCAGATGGCAGAAGGGAGACTAAGCATCCTGCGTACAGGGCACTAGAAGAAGAAGGGGTCAAAAATCCATCTATTAACACAGAGATTATGAGACCACCTATTATTCACCTATCCCTATCATCCATCTAATACAGAGATTTGCATGCCACCTATTATCCAGCTATTAGCACAGACATTATGAAACCTCCTCTTCCTTCTCTCCACTTGGTCTCACAAGTGCCCCTTGCTCCCTCCTCTCCTCTCCCAGATGCACCACCACCTTCCTATCTCCATCCCTGCTCCATCACTCATGCTACCCAATGGAGAGAGGGTCCTTGGAGGGAGGGAGGGAGGGAGAAAAGCAGAAGAAGCCTTTGGGATTGGCATAAACTCTGAAGAGACAAGAGCAATTCAGGCTACAGCTCACTTGGAATGGCTGGGCTTGGCCGCTGCTGTCTGCTGCTCTCGTCTGTGAGCCCCAGTGTGGAGGCAGATGCTGCATAGCTTGAGGGGAAGGAGGCTGCCAGCACTGACTCAGGCCAAAAGTGTCACTGCAGCCAACAAAATGCACTGGCCAGAGGGCAAATGGGGCCTGCTCTAGCTTTTTCCCCAGTGAGGAGCTAGAAATGAGTGAGTAAGGCAAAAAAAAAAAAAAAAAAAAAAAAAAAAAAATTAGCACTTAACCATAAATAGGCACTTAACCAGAAATGGGAATAATTGACCTTGGAGGAACCAGGATAAAGGAAATGTAGGACCAGAGTCTTGGATTACAAGTTGTGCAAGCTGTTGCTCCAGAAGTAAAACAGAAGATAATAGAACCATCAACAGGACCTTCACCTAAGGCCTTCATTCAACTAGCATGGTATCACAGTTAGTCACATCAATTTAACTCACAACTTCAATTTCAGTATCTTGTCCCTGTCATGGACATTTCTATACTGTCCAGAACATCAAAACTTTCACAAAGCCATGGCTGAATCATTCATTACTTACTGCTCGAGAAACAGCCAAAGTCTCTGAAATAGTTTAGACAGAGTATTTTTTAGATATATTCCAGAAAAAAATGGATGTTTCTCCTTTCTATATTTCCAGAGATACAGTAGTGCTTACATGTCCTTGGTGGGTTTTTTTTTTTGTTCTATCTTTTCATGAGGGTTAAAAGTGGAACACTCATTTAAAGCACAGTTTCAAGTGTGAATTATAATTCAAAAGTGTTTTGTAAAAGGACACTCTTCAATATGATCTGTTCCACTCCCCTCTTACTTGTGCTGCATCAGTAAGGATGTGTCTTGAGCAGGGTTTGCCGTAGCATTTCATTAACACCAGCACATGCACTTTCCTCACTAAATGACCATAAATTGTCCATATATTTGAAATTCCATGATGCTCAGCTCTTAAGTAGAAACTCTGAGAGAAAATAGCAGCAGTTTGACAGAGGGGCTTTTTCCTATTTGGATTTATTAAATGATGATGTAGAAAAATGGAGGGTTTTATTGAACAGAACTGGCATTGACTGTGCATGCAATCTATGTATTTCTTTGGAGAGTGCATTCTGAGACCTGTAAACCAGCTGTCAGCACCATTTTACTGAGCTCCATTATTATGGTTGTTCTAAACCAAGCCAGGTTTGATGTAATAAAACTGGATCCTGTTCTGCACAGCACATAATGTCTTGTTCTGTTTTAGTATTTCTCACAGAAAATTCTGAGAGCTCCCTCAGTCCCCCACAAGTAATGCATGAACCTGCTAATTTTTGTAAGGGAAAATTAAACCAGTAAATGAGGAATCTCTAACTGGTGAATGGTCATTTGTAATAATTCTAGCAGAGACAATATGCAATTTGTGTGAGCAGTAGTTCAGCCATAGGTAGTGAAGGCACTCCCAACCCAGCAGTGAGCTGAAGGGATTCTCAGCATGGCAGTCTGCAATTTAGAGATGTTCAGACTACACTGAAATGAGCTGGCCCAAGTACTAGAAGCAGTTTAGCTGCAGAGGGACAGAATTCAGTGCAGGGTATTTATTCCACCTTTAGCCAAGGAAGACCCTGGCAGAATCAATTTTTAATTGCCTGTATTAATAAGCTCAGAATCTGAGATATAAACAACGGGAATGGAAATTTCTCACTTATAATTACATTCTTGAGAGACAATTTTCTTGACAGGAAGGTTAATTACAGAATGCTGAGGACAGCTTGGTAGGGAAGAAACATATCACTGGTGGATTGCTGTTGGTAAATAACTTAAAGCAGCATGATCTCAAATGTAGGTGTCCCAACATGTTTGCTAATGAAGTTAATGAAAAGGGGGTGATAGGCATTTCTGGTGTGTGTGAGAAAAAAAAAATGCCCTCATTCTCATTTCCTAGAAACTTCAATTTGGAATGCTTGTGCTGGGATCTCGTGCAGCCAGTAGTAGAGCATCATTAGATTACTGATTTTTTTTTCCCTAAAAATTTTACTGACTATGACATAAGGTAATTAGTTTGGACTTCATTATGATGAGAAAAGAGGATTTAATCACTGGCCTGGAAGATGGTGGTTGCCTAGGGACCAACAATCATAACCTGATTATGTTCAATATGTGATTTATGTGCTTTATAAAGGCTATCTGGTCATAGCTGAGGGAAATAATGAACAGCAGGAAGAGCTCTGTGGATGGAAGTGGATGTTAAAGAGCAGGTTGTATCTCAAAAAGCAAGGTTCCACACTTTATGTTTGTTTTATATGAAGATGTGACAATTCCTTTCAATCAGAAAAAAACTGCCAAGTAAAATCAAAACCACACACTAAGGATCATTATTGGGACGAGTATTGAAGATGCTATTTAGCATCTTCATTAATGACTAAATGAATGTATTCAGTGTCTCTTCAGCAGATTTGCAGGTGACACCAAGCTGAGTGGTGCAGTTCACACACCTGAAGGATGGGATGGCATCCAGAGGAACCTGGAGTAGCTCAAGAAGGGTGCCCTTAGGAGTTCCATGAGGTTCAACCAGACCAGGGCAAGGTGCTGCACCTGGGTTGGGGCAAGCCCAGTACCAGCACAGGCTGGGGGATGGGCAGATGGAGAGCAGCCCTGGGGAGAAGGCCCTGGGGGTGCTGCTGGATGAGAGGCTGGACATGACCCAGCCAGGGGCACTCACAGCCCAGAGACACAAACGTGCCCTGGGCTGCCTCCAAAGCAGCGTGGGCACAGGGGAGAGGGAGGGGATTCTGCCCCTCTGCTCCTCTCTGGTGAGAGCCCACCTGCAGGGCTGCATCAGCTCTGGGGTCCCAACACGGACCTGCTGGAGTGAGTCCAGAGGAGGGACACTAGGATGATGAGTGTGGTGGAACACCTCTCATACAAGGAAAGGCTGAGGGAAATGGGTTTGTTCAGCCTGGAAAAGAGAAGGTTTTGGGCTCACCTAATTGTGGCCTCTCACAAGAAAGATGGAAAAAAAAATTTTTACAACAGCATGTGCTGACAGGACAAGGGGAGATGGTTTCAAACTGAGACAGACTAAATTTTGATCAAGTGATAGAAAGAAATTCTTTGCTGTGAAGGTGATGAGGCATTCGGACAGGTTGACAGAGAAGTTGAGGGTGCCTCACCTCTGGAAGTGTTTAGAGCCAGGCTGAATGGGGGTCTGAGTAACCTTGTCTACTGGAAGGTGTCCCTGTCCATGGCAGGGGCATTGAAGAGATTACTCTTCCTACAGCATTCCACAGATCTTTAAGCACTGGAGAAGTTACAGAAGACTAGAAGATTCCTTAGGTCCTTCCAGGAAAACTGAAAATGGTCTAAAAAATCATACGGATAATAAGCCTAATATCACTTTTCATAAAAGCAGTGGAAGAAACATTATAGAAATCTGTAAGCAACAAATAAAAGAAATAATTAAATGAACATAGAAAATCTTCAAATAAATTATCAGCTAAAAATGTTTCCTTCAATGAATTTAAAATTTCAGGTTTTGAGTACAAGTTTCATCAAGCTATATAACTCTATTTTGGAATAGTGCATGTGTCTTCATGGCATGTTGAATTAATTTAGAATCCACAATATCAATGAAGCATGTGTTCAGTGGAAGGAAGTCCGCTAAATAATAAGCTAAGAAGCTCAGAAGGTACCTAAGAAAGTACAAAGAGCTCTTTAACCAAGCCAAGAAAGGCATAGCAAAATATCAGCATCTGTCAGCAAAAGCCAAACACATTATGGAAATAACTGCAGTTTTTGAAAATGTAGCAGACTAATTGTTGGAAGAAGCAACTCAGGGAAGTAAATTATGCTTCCTGTTCCAATTTGAACAGTTCTGTTGTGCTTCAGTACAAGCCTTAGAGTTTTGTGATTCTATTTAGCTAGGTTCCCTCTGACTTCCTATATTTAAACTGTTGGCTTCCCTAATTGAAGGGAGTGGAATTATTTTTGGGACTCACCACAAGTCCTTAGTCATTTTACTAAATGGTCCTGTCATTATTAAATTATGAGTACTCTGTAATCACCTGGTGTTGTGTTGCAGTTCCAGAAGCATGTTCAGCTTTTCCATCAAGCATTTGAATGTGAGCAACACAGCCTTGCTTTCAGTATTATTTTTGGCACCTCTTTCACGTTACTGGAATATCAGTGCCTGTCTCTGGCTAGCTCATTACCAGTCTTTGTTGCTTGCTTGGCTGGAGTTGAAGAAAATGTGTGCAAATTCTCTATTATTCCATGCATGAGGGAAGGTGCCCCAGCTGTTTATGAAAACATGACGGAAAGACACCTGCAGAGGAATGCTTGGAGCAGTACAGCCCCGCCACCCTTGCAGAAAAGCTCTGCAAATACACTCCTTGAGACACCCAAATTCAGCTGATGCCAAAGGGCAAAGGCCCACTGGCTTCACTTTAAAGGTGCCCTTCAGAGGCAGATTTTCCCCTCTGGCCCCATCCAGTACCAAACACAGTCAGTGCCATCTGCCTGCTAGAACTGGAATTGCCTTTTTTAACTGCTGAATGGTCAGTTTGAGGAAGACAAGTCACTTGAATGAATCTCCTCTAATTCGGTATAAGAACGTTCACCTAGCAAATTTACTATTATTTAATAAAAAGCCCCAACTGATTGAATCCCCAAGAAGATTGCCATTATTTTTTGTTGTTATGGGTACGGAAATTTGGGAAAAAAAAAAAAAAGGAAATCTGTAAAAATTGACCAAAAAAAAAGCTACATGGATAGCCCAATTAATCTGGGTTAACATAGCAATGCCATAGTTGAGATTTAAACCTAAGCCATTCTCTACTGTGACAAAGAAAAAATAGAAACATTATCTTATTCCGTTTCCCTGAATGAAAAAAGACAGTGATGCTTTACCTCGGCTCGTTAAGTTAAAACACCAGGTTATATAATAGGATACTGAGCTGGAAATGTCAGCCAGCTCTTGCCTGACAAATCAGGAGCAATCTTTGGATATTTATAGAGATGAATGCCTTTACTACTCTGCTATCTGATCTCAAAAACTAATTTTCAATATTGTAACAAGACTTATTCATAGTTTATTGCAAGCTGGTTGAAGCTCTCCCAAAAGGCTCTCAAGCCTCTGGGGTATCCTTGTATTCCCATGTTTTAGCCTTTTCTGGGAAACATTTTCTGAGGTCTGCATCCCCATGGACAATCAAGCATTTTTACTCCAGGACCATGTAATAATTGAGTAACACAAGATATCTTGCTATTATGTGGAGACATAGTCTGGGAAAAGAGACACAAAATGCATTGGAAATCATCTTTAAGGAAAACATCTCCCTGCATTATATGTGGCATATGCCTCCAGTAATTGTTTAATACATTAAAAAAAAGAACTTGGCAATCTTTTTAAGCACTGGTGTTGGACCAGCAGTAAATCCTCTTTGCAAATACAGTCTTACAAGGACGATTGTGTTCATGTTAAGAGAGCTGATCTTAAACTCAGATTCAGGCAGGCTCCTTTTGGAAGCTATAATCTCATGGAAATCTTGAGCAAATTGTCACAGATTTTTTTATTTTTGAGCACATGCTTGTTCCAAAAACAAGAGCTGTAGGTTGAAGGCTAATTTTGTGGACGAGGAGGTACATGTGGCCAAACTATATTGCTCTTGGCACACTGAGGACAGTTTTGGTAACAGATAAGGCATAATTCATAGTACAGAAAAAAGTATGGAAAAAGCTTTCTGACCTACAGCATGTGGGCATTCTAAATAATACTTAAAAGGATTTAGCTAAAACATTTTAACCGGAGGCTTTCCAGTACTTTGTTTCACATTTTTAAAACTTCATCACTAAAATCTGGAGCTGGATAAGGAAAATGTGCATATGACCTTACTTCCAAGCCTGCTCTCCAACCTGGCTTTAAATTGTAGAGATTAAGCCAGGCATCAACGTGAAAGATACATCTCACCTGATTATGTGTGTTAGTGAAGAAACTGTAACTTCAAGCTCAGCAAACAGGGAAAACACAGGAGTCTCCTTTTCTTATTTCAAGAGTAAACACCTGGACAAGAAGGTTGGCATAATGACCAAGGTACAACAGGCACAGAGGCTGTGAAAACAGCAGTTTTCTGTGTTTGCAAGAGAGGGGGAGTGTGCTTCTATTCCCTCTCAGATAAATGCAAATAGTTATGGAACAATTGTAGAAAGAGTTGGTGTCACTCCTGTTGAAACACCCGCTCTTCCTCTGTATGTTAGGAAAAGAACACTAGAAGCATAAAACCTATTTTGTTGTTGAAGGACAAGGCCATAAGTGAAGGAGATGATTCTTTTGTCCTCCTGAAGGGAGGTCCTTACTGCCAGCAAAAGGACCGGGAAGGCCTTTTGTGTATATTTCACTTTGCAGTTCTCAGGGCATTCATTCCACTTGGTTATTTCTGCCAAAGTTTCAATTCTTCCACTCAGGGGGGACTGGCAACCTGGTAGTCACTGTATTGATAGTGCTTTTATTGCACATAGTCTTTGGTGAAGGTCCCAAATGAGTACAGCCCTAGGGCAGCTGGTTGAGTTTTTGCATTATTTGGGAGCAAGATTACTCCTTTTCTCCCCAAAAGGTAGACTGCCACTGGAGTTAATTCTTGACTGCAAAGGTTATGAATAGAAATGCTAAAGCCAGGTTTTACACATATTTTAAACTGCCTCTTTAACCAATGCCCTTTTGAACACATGGTCAGCGATTGATTAGAGTGAGCCATGCACTTGGGCACTCTTACAGAGTTCACACTTTATTTTGGGAAATAAATATGATTACCCTGTCTAGCAGAATTTCCTGGCACCATCTAACTATAAGAAGTAACTTGGTCCTTTATAAACAAAGTAAAACAATTACAAATTACCATTATTTTATTGTATGGCTTTTAGTTTTTCTGGCTCATTGCTAGGTTAGTAGGCTTTTCAATACAGTTTCAATGTACTTTCAGTATATACAAATAAGAGATTTGAGTTTGAGATTTCATGCACTTATCAGGACTCTAAAACTGAATTACTGTCATGGCTAAAAGGTGATGTGTTATTCATCATCCAGTGAGGTATCATTGTAAATAACAACCATTAATTGAAGCAAACACAAGAAATATTCCATGAAGTTTAGGATATATTTTACCCAAACAACAATAACTTTATTAGTCACTATCTGCATACTGCAAATGCGAAAGAAAGGTATACCAGAGAAGGAAATTAAGATCTTAATTACTGGGACATGAGGATCCAAGTGGCAATAATCACTCCCCAAAAAGAACTTCCAGAGATCTGCTCCACGAGTGGAAAGTTGGCTTGTCATCATTGCCTGCTAGGAAGCCACTTGTTTTTTTCACTGCAGCACCTGTTCAATTTGCTGTTCTGCAAATCACTGAATTTAGAACAATCAATCAGTGCAATTTTGTCTTCAGAAGCACTCTGTGTTTCCCTCATATGGAGTATTAGTACGTCAGAGAACAGATTTTTCAAGAGATAAAAGGAAAGCAGCAGCCATCATCTGTTATAGAAAACAGACTAATGTGATACTCATCATATACACACACTTTCCTGTTTTATTTGCCTGACAATAATTTTCATGAGCTAAGATAAATCAGGACACTGAATTTCTTTTGCTATTTTTGGCCTTTGTGCTGTACCAGTGTATCAGAGGTAAATCTCTTGGTTCCTTGTGCTTTGAGCATTTAGTAGAATGCTGAGTCTTGAGAAGTTTGCCCCTCCTGATGGAAAGACATGCCTAATTATCTATCCAAGGAGTGGTGCATGTTTTCAGAGGTCACACTGCTCAGGCAACTTAGAGAACTGTTTTGCTACTCTGCTTAAAAGGAATTTTAGCATTTAAAACTGAAAACCAGGTTGCCTCTATAAATAGAAGATAAAAGAGCCAACAAAAGTGTATCTATAATGTTATGCATAGTTCATAAAAAGACACATATTTGGCAGTAAACCAGGAGTTTGCTTTATGCCTTTCCTGCCTTGAGTCAGAAAAACTGACCTCAAGGGATCTCTGTCTATGCAGTATGTTGAAAAGTACAGAAATGAAATGTTCCTCCTGACTAGAAGTAAAGAAAATCATTAAAATAACTATTTAACATCCATTTAGGTAAAATTTATCCCCGAGACTGACAGTGCATATTTGGAATGGAAGGATGCTTGCAAAGCTGCTGTGGTGCCTCCACAGCTCAGGCCAAATGGGCTGCATGTTTCTTTGGTCAGTCAGAATTCTGCTGCTGCCATGGTCTTGTTACTCCTGCAGGTTTGTGCAGACAGATGGCACTGTGCTATTTTGAAGCATTTCTAAAACCCTGGATCTGAAATCCCAAACTGGCAGACTGGTTTATTTTCCACTACATCATTCCAGTTGACACTACAAATGCACTGCACAACTGCCTTCAGATCCTGCCAGCAGAGTCTCCAGCTCTGTCTGTCTCCATCCTGTTGAGCATATGCTGTCTCTGTAACACGTTTATCAGGACAGAGACTGACTGATTGTGTGGATATTTCAAGAAGCCTTTAAAAGACCCCTAAAAAGCCTGATTAAAAGGCTTTGCATGTGGAAAATAGAGCTGCAACCATGGAGGTTTGGATTAGACTTCTGCATGGGCCATGCTCCAGTTGTACAGCAGGGAAAAGGTGAAATAAAAGCAGTAGATGAATGTGTAGGGGCCTAAAACTGTGAAACAGCCTCTATTTTTATGTCAAATACTGATCAGGCTGCAAAAAAAGCACGATACAAGGTCTCAGAGCCTTACTGAAGCACAACATTTGCCATGACTCAAAACCAGGCTGGTGGTCAGCTCTCCTATGGCAACACAGGGCATTGTGCAAATACAAGAAGCTTTTGCCATGGATATTTCACCAAAAGAAAAGGACACACAGCAGATGAAGAAAAAATTAAACTATTGCCCAAAAGCAGAAACAATGGGACAGGTAATAAAATGACAACCTGTGAAGTACAAATATTCCAGTCCCTTCCTGGCTGTTCAAATAAAAGTCATAGAATACAAATATTTCTCATTGGTAAAAAACAATGTGAAGACAGAGAGCAATCTACTTCATTTGGGGTCCCTGAAATCTCTTGACAAGAATAGAAATGCCACGACTCCATGTCATTACGAGATGTATTTCCTGCCGATTTTTTCTTCCTTGGATTATGTTTTTTTTCCTGGCACCATTTAACATAGTTGTCGGTGACACGAACAGTGGGATTGAGTGCACCCTCAGTAAGTTTGCTAACAGCAAGGTGTGTGGTGTAGTTCACCTGCTGGTAGGTCAAAGGATGCTGATAGCATCCTTTCCTGGAGGGAAAAGGTGCTCTCCAGAGGGATTTTGACAGGCTGGAGATGTGGGCCCGTGGTGGGTTCCATCAAAGGCAGCGTGGCCAGCAGAGTGAGGGATGCGATTTTGCTCTTCTGCTTCACACCTGTGGTACCCCACCTGGAGTGCTGTGTCCAGCTCTGGGAGCCCTGACTTAAGAAGCACATGGACCAGGGGAGGGCCATGAAGGTGCTCAGAGGGCTGGGGCGCCTCGCCTATGAAGCCAGGCTGAGAGAATGGGGTTGAGAAGAGCCTGGGGAAGGGAAGGCTCCAGGAAGACTTTAAAACAACATTCCAGTACCTAAAGGAAGCTACAAGGAGAGCTGGAGAGGGACTTCAAATTACTTCAAATTGCTTCAAATTACTTCAAACTGAAAGAGGATAGGTTTAAGGCTAGATATCAGGAAGAAATCCTTTACAATGAGGGTGTGAGACACTGGAACAGGTGTCTGGAGAAGTTGTGGGTGTTCCATCTCTGGCAGTGTTCAGTACCAGGTTGGATGAGGTTTTAAGGAGTCTAGTGTAAGGTGTCCTTGCTCATGGCATGGAAACAGAGGATTTTTAAGGTTTCTTCCAACTCAGTCCATTCTATGATTTTATTGATGCCCTTTCAATTTTAAAACAATGCACTGAGGGTAAAAAGGGGTAAAGGATTATTGTGAGATACCAATGAGAAGAAAATTAGATAATTAGAATAAGATTTTCTTTTAAACAATGAATATATAAGACAGTATTCCTTTCCCCAAGGAATGAATTTATTCTTTTCTGTCAAAAGAGTAATATTGACTAAGCTGGAAAAACATTAGATCCAAATTGGAGACCCAACTAGAAAATAAGATATTTAATTAATACATACAGAAATGCATGAACTGTAAAATCTCTGGAATGGAAGAATATTCAGATAAGATTTCACTGGAAAATGAGAAATAGTATTTGCACTGATGAATTAGATGCAGTGCTAATATACTGAAGAAGGCACACATTCTAGGAGGAAATAAATTTCTTTCTACATTCTGCTTGGTGTCACTGTACTTGAAATTCTTTCTATCTTATATATTGATACAAAAAAAACCCCCCACAAAACCAAAAACCCAAACAAAACCAAAACCAAACCAAGCTTATAAACCCCAATCCCTCTAAGATTAAGATTAATGTTAATATTAAGACTCTAAGACTTTAAGATTAAAGTGGTAAGTAACTTTCAGCAGCAAAATACACATATGTTAAATCATTAGAGCAGAGAAGCTAAATCCTTGCTATTCCAAGGTGCTAAATCATTTGCAGTATGACTAAGAGAACACCAGAGAATTAATATTAGAAGGAAAAAATCCCAGCCCTAAGGATTCACAGAAAAAAAGCTCTCCATAAGATGTGCAGAGATTTTTGCTAAATCAGCTTAAGCAGAGCAGATTTTAAGTAGAATTTGATGACTTACCTGGAGTAAAGCTTATGATGTTTCACTAAATGTTTGGCATTCTATGTGTCAGGGGCTTTCTGTTCAAGTATTTTATGCTGATTATGTGATACAAGTCACCACCTATCTATTATGGTTTTCCATTCAGTGTTTTCTCCCTATCCTTCTTTTTCACCACTGCTTTTTTCATATCTTCTTTATTCTTATTTCAGTTGTTTCCCTTCTTTCCTGTTTTATTCCAAATATTAACATCAGTTATATCCTTTATTCTATTGTTACATCTATCAATTCCTCTCTACTGTTTTTCTGGTGGCTTTTATTTTTGACAAATACTTTTCTTTGAGACTTTCAGCATTGTGGCTGGCTCATCCATGGGTGATGTGGATTGGTAGACTGAGGTGGGGTGATAAAACAGTTCTTGTCAAGACACCTGTCACAGACCACAAGAGTTCTTCACAGAGATCCGGAAAAATTGCCTTTTTTGAGAAGCCTCAGGTACTCCAAAAACTTAGGCATGTTTCTGTACTGGGAAATGTTAGTGTTGTTCATCATGATCTCTATGTTGAAGCACTAAATCCTCTAAAATATGATAGACTTCCTCCACTTCTCAATACACTATTACAGATTGAAGCAGTTTGATGCAAGCTGAGGAAAGAACAAACCACTAACAATCATTTTGCCCTAAAATCTTCTCTTTTCACCCATACTTTCCCTCTTCTGAAACTGGCAAAAAGAAACACTTTAAATATTGCTGGTAGTTCCTATCTAATAGAGAGCTTTGTGACAGTCACACGTCTGACAGCATTGAAATGCACAGAGAACACTTAGTCTGACACATCAACAGATGTACAGCGAGGCTGAAATATTCTGGATATGCTGAATTTGCTGGGCATAACGTTTAGCTGTGCATCTGTGCATGTAGCCACAGCATGTTCCAGCTCATGGCCTGTGCAAAGCTGAGTTTAATTACACAGGCACAGTGGTGAGTTGTCCAGGGTTTCTGAATGATGAGCAGCACCCACAGAGTGTCTGCTGAGTGGATGGGAGTCAGAGGAAGAGCTGGAAAAAAGGAATGTGATCGGTGACCTGTAAAAGCAATTTGTATCTTTCAGCAGCTGCCAGGCTGGTAGGTACACATCTGCAGAAACTCTATATGTGGACTGTATTTAACATGCTCAGCATCAAGGCCTGCAAGGGGAGCTGAATAATGGCACAAGAAATCTCCAATATCCTTTGAAAAAAATACTTGGTATTTTTGTGGATGAGTCTGAAAACTGGTAAAGATATAAATGAATATTTATTTCATTTCATTTCTCCCTGTCTTCAGTTTGTTACTAACAGGAAGGGTTTGATTCAGGCAGCAATATAGATAATAAAGATGAAGGCAGGATTGAGATTGCAGGAGTTTAGGATGTAGACAACCCTGTCTTTTTGTTTTAGGAAATCCGTGGCTAGTTGATATGTTTAATGTAAGTGGCTTGGCTGATGTGTTTGTAAATCAGTTAAACAGCAAAGCAGTGAGTTTGCTGGTCAGACAGGAGCCTTCTGTCAGCATCTCAAACTGCAAAGGTCACAGCAAGGTCACTGATCACACAATCCTGTTCATCAGCTCGTTCTTGCATATGGAGAGGGAGAGCAGTGTGCTGCTCATTTTGTCCCTGACACCGAATTACTGTGACTGGAGGTCCAAGAGGGTGGAAATGAGCCAGCCCAAAACTTGATGCTCTGTGTTTGAGATCTCTGAAAGCAGCACATGCTGAAGCCAAAGTGCCACATGCTTAGCTAGGACAGTTGTGCATTTTGACAGGAGATCTGACTTTGTTAGGGAACAGATGCCAATCCACAATAATTAAGAAGGAGCAGATGGGTGAGGTAAAGATATATATGCTCATTTCTTTGACTCATGGTCAGGCAGTAAGAAAAACTCAAAGAAACAAGAAAAATTGGTGCCTCCCAAGGGCAGCTGATCAAGTGCCATTTCCCAAGCTGTCTATTCCTCCAGTCTGGCACCAGAGAAGCAGGACATCCCTATTTGATCTGCACCTGGCATCAGCCTTCTTTCTTGCTTATCAACACTCTTGATTTGTCACCACCACTTTGTTTCCTATGTCTGTGTTTCTCACAGCTTTTTCCATGCCACTCCTTAGTCCCTTTGGATCTTCTTTTTTTTCCTCCCCTCCAGAGGCATTTACCCAAATTTGCAACAAGAACTTGAAATTCAGAAGGCACCAGCTTCTTAAGTCTCACAGAAAGAAAATTGTCTAACCAGTTGATAGTAATTTCTATTTTTTTTTTTCAAAACATAGAATTGTTTGGTGATTTCCATTTGTGCTCTGGAAGAAAGAAGGAAGGAGGCACAATTTGGTCATGCTGGAGAAAGCTGACCTGCAGAGCTTTGCCACTACACCACAGATCTGAGTGCCTGGGAGCTTGAGGGCCACTGAAATGTGGATGAGCAGAGGAGAGAAGGAGCTGGGTCCAGAGCAGCAGAGACAGAGCACGCTGAATCCACCTGCAGCAAGAGGATGCAGCCTGACCTGAGCACTGCTGAGATAAAAGCTGCCTGCTGCAAACTCAGATGTGAGCTGCAGCCAGAGGGAGAACAGTGAGGGGAGTCAGAGGATGAGAGTGGGAGCAGAAGGGAGGTAGGGCTAGGCAAGAGGTCTATAACAAATGTGTGTATGAGCAGAGCTCCCTAAAGTCTTTTATTTTGGAGATCGATAACGTAATTGAAACATTATTGAAATACAGCACAATTTTTAGTTAAAAGAGGTGTCCTCAGCCTGTTGCCCTTACATGGGGCTGTGGGGAAGATCAAAACAGGCTGGGAACTGGGAGAGAAATGCAGGGGAACTTGTGTACCTCTCTGCCCCATATTATGATTTTGTTTGTGTTTAACATGGCTTTTAATTTGACTAAGTACATTTTGACAATTATGTACAAAGTAAATTTCTTCAAAAAAAACCACCCCAAACCAGTAATAGGTGAGTCTTAAGGAAAGACTGGAAATGGCCAGCTTGGAAGTAACAGAAATTAATTTGGTGTGTAAATGCCATACACACCATTGGAAAGCCACAAAACCAGTGCAGAAAGAGCTGGGTGTGCAGCACTGTTGGTAAGGGAATCACATTGGGAATAGAATGTCTGAATGCTGTGGTGAACACCTTAATAGATAATTCCTGATGAGGGAAGCTAGAAAGAGGGCAGATGGAGCACAAAATGGGAATTTGTCAAGCTCACCATGTCTCACTCTTCCTCCCTGTTCTCCATTCCCTCTCTGATCCCCTCAGAATAAAGTGAAAATGCATCACAACTAGAATATTTCCCATTCATTTATTTTCCTGCATGAGGACAGGGTGCAGCCTGTTACTCTAATACCAGAAAAAAAAAAAATTCCTTCATAAATTTAGTACTCTGGTTTCAGTGCATCCCTCAGCAGAAAGGATGTGGCACACCACAAACAACACCCAGGAACCAGATGCAGTGCAAACTGAACTGCCAGCCAGGCATTCCTTCATCCCTGGAGGGGACACTATTACAAAGTCAAGATAACAGACTTAAGCAATTAAGATATGCTGTGTGCATTAATGGAGAGAAATCTGTGGGTTCCTGCAAGCTTGCAGGCACTTAGTGGAGAGCTGCTGCCTTGGCTCCTTTCCCAAGGTAAAGGAAGTACCGGAAAGGATGGCAGTGTAAAAATCCTTTTGCCCCAGCTGATATAATGTTACAACATTACTTAAATATCCTGCCTTCTCATGCTGGCCTAGGAGCTCAGCAGGGTCTTGTGCTCCCTGATATAATCACGTCAGTTCCTTTGATCTGAGCAAGAAAATGCTTGGGTTTGCCTAAGGGAATGTAAAATGCTTTGAGAAGCTGTGTTTGAAGTTCTTGTCCCTCTCTTTCTCCTGTAGCTTTTGCAATCACCAAGTTTCTGTACTTCTAGAGTCAGATCAGTTTTAGCCACTGATACTCTGCTGTTTTTTTCCCCATATGCTCTTTTCTCCATAAGTTGGTTTGTCTCCATATGCTGTTTTCTTATACAGAGGATGGCTTACAGAGCTCTCATTAGCCTTTGCATGGCCTTCATAAACTCTGACTCTCATCCTGTGATTCCAGGAAGTCAGATTTGGCAACTATCTTATTAAATGCTTAGTTTTGTCTACATTTATATTAGTGGAAATCTTAAGATGTTACCTATAAAAAATGTAAAGGAAATGTTTAAGTCTTGGTCAAATTAATAGTAGAAGAAATAGTAGGCCATTCCCAATGTCATTAGTCATGTCATTGACTGTCTTGCAAAGAATCCCATGTGAAAGCAGAAGAAGGAAACCAAGAAGTTGCCATTGCTCCAGGGAGACTGACAAATATGCTAATGTTATGTTAAGTGAGCTTTTACTGGGTGAAGAAAGTACATATTTTCAAGGTGCTAAACTGAAATCAAATCAAGTTTGGCTGAGAAAGATTTGACAGCTTGATGAATTGCGTTAGCAATTGTAATAGTACTTTGCTTTGAGGATGTCTTACAATGTCAGTATTTCTGAGGTGTCTCATCACCTACAGCTCAAAAAATTATTTTCAAAATATTCTAAAAGGAAAAAAGGATTTTTTTTTTTTTTTTTTTTGGGAGGAGTCATTTTATCTGAAGTATTTTAAACAATTCAATTTTTCTGATGCTCGATGACAAATTCATTTCTCCCCCTGGATATTTTTGAGATAACTGTCTATATTATGGTGCAGCCTTTACACAGTTTGGATTCTGCAACTGACCAGAAGGATCAGGAGACTATTTTTTCATCAATAAGCATTTTCATGTAACAATGAGACAGACGACAATCTCTCTCCAAAAAAAGAAGGAAGGACTGGTTAAACTCAGAACACAGTCTTAAGAGGACAGAAAGCAGGAAGGAGTAATAAAACCAGTGCCAGTATATATTATCTTGCTATCAGACAGAGCAAAAGGAAAATATTGCCTTTTGGTGGGAGACTGACTGTAACCCTACTCAATGGCTTCCTTTGCCAGTGGGGTGCAATCCTGGTGGTACAGTAACTGGGAGTCACTGAGGTAGATTTGTGAGTTCATATAGTCATAAAGGAGAGATTTCTAGGTAGTGGTGTACATTTATGGGAGAGGAAACAGGCTTCTCTAAAAAGAAAGTTGTAAACATGCAAGTTTATTCCTGTTGAATTTAAAGGAGCAGTTTATGAATTAGTCACTGTACCACAGATTAAATGCAGTTTTATTATGGCAAATAAATCTAAGAATCAGTGACTGTCATGTTCAATGACATAACACTGCTACTATTATGCAAGATTTAGTATCAGCATAAACAAGCAAGCTGCAGCACAAGGAGCCATTAGTGACATTGAGTCTGCTGTGAAAAACCTCTGAATCTAATTCAAGAAGCTATTTAAAACCAATGCTATCCCTAGTACTGTACTACACTATCCTATCCTATCCTATCTTAGTACTTACAACATAATTTTCTTGATACTTCTATAATTTTTGCAAGATACCCTAAGACACACCCCCACCAAAAAACCCCAACCTACTAAAAAAAACCCAAGTAAACCAACAAAACCCCCCCAGGCAAACAAACAAACAAACAATCCCCCAAAAAAACAAGAAAAAAAAAGATTTAACAGACTAATTTCAAACAACCAGTTCCCGCTGAGTGGTGTCAATTCTATTGGCTTGGCAAGTTTTAAAGCAAGATCCCTGATATAACCACAGTGCCTGTTTTTATTTACAGCATGGATGTAGCTGAAGCCTTTGGGAATCACACAGTCTTCCAAATGAGTTCCTTCTCCATGACAACTAATAGTATTTTAAGTGTTCCCTGAAATATGCAGATGGAGAATGCATTATTGTACCTATCATAAAGGACTTATTTAGAGAGTGTATATATATAGCTTTAAAATTTGCTGAGCAGTAACACTTGAAATTAAGACATCAGCCAGGTTTTGGCTCTGTAATTTAAACAGTGAAAGCATTTATTTTAAAAGAAATGCAAAGCCTACAGGCAAAGGTCTGGTTAAACAGGAAATTGCTGAAGTGTCTTTCCGTAGTTTATATACTTACCTTTCTTTTTGTGATATTGGGAATTAAACAAATTATTCATCATGAATAATTTAGTCTATGGATTTATAGTTCTATATAAAGATCCTAAAGAAAGATTATCTTATTTTCACTTTTATTTATGACTTAATATTGTTTGAGGAACATGTTTATTTTACTATGTCTTGAACGTACTAATGCAGAACAGGTGCTTATTCTTTTGCAAAGAGCAGCAGCACAATATAAACTTACTTTACAGTCTATATCCAGTTTATTTAAGCAGAGTTTAGTAATGTGAAGATTGTGTAGAGCCTTTGAACAGAGATAAATTTCATCTTAAAAAGCTGGACAGCTCAAAACCACACAGACAAGCCCAGGCTTCTCTGAGAGAATGAAAGCTGTCCAGGCGTAAGGCACAGCATCACACACCATGAAATTCCTATCTAATTCATACTCCAGAAAATCCCACATCCCTTGCTCTTCCCAGGTTCTCCAGCAACCTGAGCAAACTTTCTCCAGGTTATAGAAAACCTCTGGTGCTTCTGGTATAAGAAGCCACTGCAGATCAGAGGAGGACAGAGGCACTTTCAAACTATCCATGGTGGGAGGGAAAGCTAGTACAGCTCTTGAGGGAAAGGGACTTGATCCCAGTGATCTTCTAAAACATGGGACCTGATTCACCTCCCTTCCTGTCTGACAACCTCTGCAATATTTTGGTCAGGCTGTGTGTTGTTTTGTTGTGATTTTTCCCTAAGTGAAACAAGTGTCAGATAAATCCTGAGCTTTTTTTTCAATTGTCAAACAATGAGTGAGTTTTGAATTAGATAAAATTTCTGTATCTGCTCTTACAAGGAAGGACATGTATATAATCTGCGCCCTCA
The DNA here is from genome assembly GCF_027579445.1 of Ammospiza nelsoni. Taxonomy (NCBI): domain Eukaryota; kingdom Metazoa; phylum Chordata; class Aves; order Passeriformes; family Passerellidae; genus Ammospiza; species Ammospiza nelsoni. Next base: position 50,528,029 of record NC_080633.1, read on the forward strand.
GCCAAAATAATATGGACCGAATGCTATTTCTGTAGCTATTTCTGATCACATCATCAGTGCATTTTCACATTATTTTTCAATGTTTTATATCTGGAACTATAGACAGAGGTTGCCCAAGCTAGGTAAAGTAATATAAAATGTTAAGACTTGTGCCTTGGCTTATTGAAGACATTTTTTTGGTCAGTTCTGTCTGTAATCTTTGGGCAGTTCTAGTTTAATTTTTGATTTTTCCTTTGAATATACTTGGAGGAAAATTATAAGATGCTATACTTTCAGCTTCAGGAATACCTTGGGCTTTTTCAGACTGTGTAACACTTTTTTTTTTTTTTTTTAAGTGATTTATAAGCCTTGAAAGTGCTCTGAGCTGTTCGATTTTGCTATCTATGCCATTAGAATTTTATGGGGCCAGTGGCAGGTTTTATTGATGCCTCTGTCATGTTCAGTTCCTTTCTTTGAGCCTTGAAAGCAGCTGCATTTGAAATAAATTAGTATTAGATATTACACAGTACAGGCAATGTAATTCCTGCCTTCCTGGGGTAGGGAAATGTTGTATAACCAAGATATGCCACCTTAACAAAATACAGAAGCTAGGAAAAGGTCAATCTAATTACTGGAGTTAAAGTTATCATTTTATTCCATTGTTTTTAAATAGTGTTATCATAGTTTTGAATGTCAGATAAGGCTTGTGCAAATACTCTGTTTAAAATGGCATTAACCAAATGAATTTACCTTACAGTCTCCTTTTATTTTTTCCCTTTTCTTTTTTTTTTTTTAATTTTTATTTTTCAGAGCCAGTAGATGAATACTTTGGAAAGAACTGTAAAAGAATGGGATAACTTTCTCAGCAAGATTCTGTAGAGTGATCTATATGAATCAATTTTCTGAGACATGTTAAAGCACAAGGGAAACAACTTTAGAATTTAGGAATTTAGGAGACTCCTGCATCCTGATAGAGGCTGGTATGTGTGCTAGAAGACCATGAGAGTAAAAGGTGACCCTCTGGAGCTGTGGAATGCCCATGGAAGATTTGAAGACTGGGGATCAGTGAAGTTTTTTCACAGAGAATAGTGCAACAGGAAATGAAAAGGCAGCTGCCCCTACAAAGTATGAGAGAGGGGCTGAGAGGTGAAGAATCACCTGAAGGGTGAGAGTGAGAAGTTTGTGGGAGGAAATGACTCCAGCTAAATTTTAGAAGAGCAAAGCTGGCTGTACTCATGACAACTGAGATTATCTAAACATCCAGTTTAATCCACCTTGTCTGGGGTCTACCTTCTGCCTCTCTGGAGCTACAGCAGATGAATCCTGCAATATTCTGAAAAATGGAAAGAAGATGCTGCATGGATACCAAATGGCATCAATGCATATTCTTGGCTTCTCTTCTTCATTTTGGTTCTCAAATTATAAAATTCACTTGAGATACCTTACTTTTGCCTGGGGTCAAACTGGCAATTCAAAGTGTTTATCATGTCCCTTGGATTGGAAACCTGTAGATGGAAATGTTCCTTTCTGAATATGGCTTGTAGGTTAAGATTTCTCAGAGAAAAAAACAGATAGGTCAAAATCAGAGGTCTGAAAGAAAAGAAAAATTACTTTTATTTTGATCAGGTTTTGACCAGAAGAGCTGTGGAACATTTCCACCTTTACCAGAAACGCTTCAAAGAGTGAGTATGGACAGCTAGATCTGAGATCAGAGAGACAGGCAATATTTAATCCCAGAGGTGTTTCAGCCAGGCTGATAGCATTATACAGGAGGAGTAGGAGAAGAGGAATTGTCCAGATGTTATATTTTTGTATGAAAATTCATACATAACTCATGCAGGGGAAAGCACATCTTTAATATTCAACTGCTACCTGCTGTAGCAGGAGGGCTCCCCATACGACAAGGAGCATCCTCAGTGAGATTACAGTACTGAATGTTAATGCTGGTGCCCAGAAATGAAGCAGCAGGCAGTTACTTTGAAGTAAGTTGGTGGATGAATTTACTGCATGCTAGCTGTTTTTTTTTCTCATTATCAGTGAAAGTTGGCTGAGCTACCCTGCTCTCAGAGTGTCTCCCGGCACTGCGAAATGAAGGGGAGCAGCAGAGCTCAAGCTGTGCAGCTCTGAATGCCACACTCCTCACATGTATAATGAGATGTTAACTGCATTATGATCATGAAGTAGTAGTAGATACATGCCAAAGATGTGAAGCAGAAGAACGCTTTTAGATTATTCATGATCTATTTACAGCTCTGCACTAATTTCTACGATATAAAGCTTAAAGTGTCAAAAAGTGCCCTACAATATAGAGATTGTATTCTAAACTGATATCTTATATATATTAACAATAACTTCGTATCAGATGATGTCAGTGTCTAAAAGCATACCCAAACTGAGCACCAAATATGAATATGCCTTTATCCTTCATAATTATTTTAATCAAGGCTATCAATGGCCCCTTTTTAATAATGGCAAATGCTCTCAAAGAGAGAAAATGTTCATTCTTTAACATGAAACAAACCCTCTAAGTGATGAAACTCTGCAGTTGTGGAAACATGGAGATCAGAAGCTGGTTTTGAAAATGGTGTGATGGTTTTGGTAGGATGAATTACATTGTAGGTCATTGGCGTTTTTCAGCTACAAGTAATGAAGCACCAAACTGCCAAACTTTTTCTAAAGAAAATAAAGTATCTTATCTAGGAGTGAAGAATGCTTTCCTCTTGGAATAAATGCCATTGTTCACTGCTGGAAGTTCAAAGCATTCTGAACTTTTGCCTCCTATTATTCAGTTATCTATTGGCAGACAGATGCCATGCAAGAGAAAAAGCAGTTCTTCTCTCTATACTGTACCTAAGCCATGAAGAAATATCATTTACCTCCTCCTTTTTGTGAAGTATTTCTGTGTTCTCTCCTTTGCACATTTGAAACTAACTACTCGGCTAGATGTAAACTGGTCTTACCTCCCATCAGTCCAAGTTGCTGAATGTCACAATGAATCCAGAGAAATACCTCTTCACCAATTTTAATTTTCACCACAAACACCAGTAAAAAACCCAGTAAGTCCAATCAGGTTACAATAAAAAATATCTTTGCATTAACGTTAGGAAAACCCCACCACATCTAGAAATTGACCTTTTACCACTTCTTCTCAAGGCAACTACTTTTTGTGTAAAGAATCAGGCCCTGGGGTTGATTTCTAGGACCTCCATTTAGCTGTAGAGTGATGGCAGCTGCTTTTGTAAGAAGGAAGGCAGACCTGAAACTGGCCTGAAACCTGAAATTTCCCTTTTGGCTACCATTACTAGAAGCCCCTGAAGAGCTCTAGATTGAGACAGAGACAGAAATGGAGCCCACAGAGGTGAGCTGCAGGGACAGCTGTCAGTTCTGAAAATGATTATCTGTGTGATGATGACTTGTACTATGTCAATTGTTTCCAAGTGGATATTTAAGTATTTCTGAAAAGCGACAATTTAATTTGGAGTGATTGGTGGAAATGATGACAAGAAGCACATTTCCTTTACTTCCCTGCCACTTTCTCAAGAGTAACTCTTGTCTGAGCTTGGTGTGTCTGTGCTCAATCATATATCCTTTTAGACAAACTCTCAAATTATTTCTGCTCACCAGAATGATACTTTCACAAAATCATGTGTAATTATCTCTAGCTAATTACTTATAAATACATATTAAATGCCAAAAAACTTCCAATTTTAATAATAAAGTACAGACTAAGAGAATACAGGTGTAGTTTCCCAAAAAGGATGTGAAGACAAAGCTAACTATTGCATCCAAACCATCTGCACTTAATGGAAAAATCAAACCTCTGCTTTATCCTACTGCAGTAGTGAGCTGCAAGTTACAGCCTACATGAAAATGTAGATGCCTGTCACATTGTCTATTTTTTACTTTTTCGTCTTCATAGCTTATCATCCAGAAATCCTGGTTTTCCCTCTCGCCTTGTCTGTCAGTCATCAAAGCCTAAATACATCTAAATAACAGATTAAAGAACTTCCTTGAAACATTAACAATACCTTTCTATCATTTTTTGTGAAATCCTGCATTTCTCTAGTGTTATTATTTTTGTTACTACACACACATGTAAAATAGGATTTTTCATTTGTTGTGTGTTTCAGCTTTATTTCCCACCTCAAATCATAATCCATTTTACCTGGGTAAGAATTATATACTAAGCGGCTTTACCTCCAGTTTTACAAAAGACTACAATTATTTTATTCAAGCCAGTGAACAAATGCATTTTTTAAAACAGTATTTCAAGAAAACAGAAAACATCTCAACTTAAAGAAGAAAAGTTCTCCCTTATTGCAACTCAAGCATTTTGCTGTTGCTCTGATGTGACCTTCCTGCTTTGCAGAAAATATTCTGAGCACTTACAATTTTACAAATAACATTATCAATCATCCATATTGTTGTAGCACCTAGAGCAGAGAGATGTGTTGCATTGTGGGAGGTGTTGGACAAGGGATCAGTTCTGACGGGGAGCAGATGAACTCTCTATCACAGCAAGAACAGCTGGTGCAGAAGCGGCTGCTCCTATGCAAATAACACCAATAAAAATGGAAATAAGACAGACAGAAGACCAGTTTCCCAGTAAGATTGTTCCAGAGTGCTCTTCAAAAACCATCTGTCTTTAAAAGTAGGGCCTTGCATTCATTTTTGCTGACAAATAAGAATTGCATCGTATGGGAGCAACAGAAACTGAATGCAAGTGATGCCAGAGCAGCAGTGAAATGGGAGGCTGCTCCCATATTGCCCATTTGGAGAATGTAATTGCATATGGGCACAAATTGCAACTTGATCTATGTATCCAGATCCTTTGTCGGTTCTAATCCCTCTAGACCACTAAAATATGTCTTGTCAGTATGAGGTGACAGCTAGAGCGTTTGAAGATACTGAATTCTATGTCTACTTTGCCCTTCAAACTGCTGTACTTGGATAACCCTTTTAACTGAGTTCAACATGACTCTGAGAGCTGCACAGTAAAGCTCATAAACAGACATGGTCAGTTGCACAACCATTTTACACCAGGAAATCCATCTCTTTGCAGTGAAGTCCAATTTTTCTTTGGAAGAAAGAGTAAAAGGGATTTTTTTTTTTGTTTTCTTGTTTGTTTCTTTAGTAGTGACACATTTTTCTTCTTAATAAAATGCCTTATCTGCAAAAACATTAACAAGCAGAGAGGAAGAAGCAAAATAATATCATATTCCCAAAGGGCTAATATAATCCCATGCTATTAAAAAATTAAATCAGACCATCAGCTCCAGTCCAGATGCCCAAGTTAAATGCAGTAAGGTACCGAGATTCCAGGAACTGTCCAAAATCAGACTGCATCAACTTTTGTACTAGCCACAGAACTGACTTGGAAAGTACTAAAAAATAGTTCATGACTTTCCTGATAGCCAGTGATTTTAAAGGCTTTTCATTCCTATTTAACGGAAGTTCTGCATGTTAAATTTTAAAAATAAAACAAATGGAAAAATGTATCTACAAAGAATCCCATTAGCTATGTGGTCAATTTCTTTACCACTTCAAAAAACAGTGCAAAGGGTTCACAGATCAATGCCCTAACCACTTAACAAAGAAAAGTTTGCAATTTTCTGGATTAAGCTCTTCACTGACTTCAAGCAACCATATATCTGTGTAAAGTACTTAGAGGAAAAAACATTAATTCCCCTTTATCTCTGCAAAAGGGAAAAAACCCTCCTTACAAACTCTAAATGTTGGGAAGAATTGCCTCTTGAAGTGAGTAACCCTGGAAATTCACGTAAGAAGCCAGTAGCAGAAAAATTAAGCAATGGAACGAAGGAAGGTCTAAAAGTGAGGCCAAGGCATCTTTATTTTCCCTTGAATTCATCTGAGGAGCTGGCCAGGAATCTGCTGCACTGGAAATAACCATGAAATCCATAAAAGGGATAGAAAATGTCCAGGTGGGTGTTGCTGCAGATGTTACAGACTCCAAAAGACCTCGCTGGTGGATGTTAGTGGGAGAGAATGGTGGTTTGCCAGAGGATGTTCTAGGATAAGAAGGCAGTCTGCATGGATAAAGACATTATACAAGGCACACAATAACTTCACAGTGAATGATAATATTCAAAATAACTTCAGTATCTCCTGGTAGAAAAAGTGGTCTCAGTGATTTCCTTGGATTGCCTTCATCTGACACTGAGAGAGGGTAATGAAACCTCACAAAGACAATGTTATGAGGGTCTCCTTGCTCAAACCCTTTTTTTCCCCAATCCATGGCAGAAAATTATTTATTTGTGTGCTCATCAGCCTCTGTGACAGGTTGAACACAATCCCTCCTTCAGGCATAACTCCAGTATCACCACTTGTACCACATGTCCAGCAAGCATCCTGCTACACACACATCATTGTCCCAGGTACAAAATGAAATCTTACCTATGACTTTTCCTAGGAATAGTGCCTTTGGGGAATTGAACTGAATGTCAGATGTGGCTGGCAGGCTGTAACTCGTTGGAGGATAGTGATCAAGCTGGAGAAAGAGAAAAGAAATGATGAGTATTTTGAACTGATCTGTTTATTACAGTTCTGATCAATCAGGTCTACTTTATGGAGTTTATGCCATCTCTTATAACTATCCAATACACTCTCATTTTCATAAAGGGAAAACAATAGTAAATACCCTTCCTTCCATATCTGCCATCTCCACAGTTCCCAAGGCCTGGAGTATACTTATACTGAATATATTTTTGTTCTGGTTTCTGTAGAATCACATAATTCTTTACTTATGTGCTCTTCAATTGCTAAATATAACAGCATAAATAATAAAACAACTTTTTCTTTCCATAGAAATAGATTTCCATTTGGGACCTATGTTACTGCTGAAGCTAGATATACATAGCTGGGAATTTGAGACTAATTCAGGTGTTGGGCATTTTTCTTTTCTCTCAGAAAAGTCATAAATTAATCAGGCATTCTTTTTTTTGCACTTCATGCTTATTACTTTCTTGTTGAGAATGTTGTTCGATCTGATTGTGATGACGCCTATTGGAACCAAAATAAATTCAAGAGTAATCAACTTAGCTAAATAGTTTAATCTATAGGAAATGCATATTGTCCCCGATATGGCACAGCAATCCCATCACATTAGCATATTTCCCCCTGGATTTTAGCTATTTAACAGAAAAATGTGAAGAAAGAGAGTAATAAAATGAATTGCCTATGCTTGGTAATAGTGCTATTAACATAGTTTAATATAGCTCAGTGGAGTTCTGATTTCACATTTCATAAAGGTAATTGGAATGAATTTTTATCTTTACTGTTGTTATTTATTTTCTCAGATTTACATGTTTATTACACAGGCTTAAAGACGACAGAGCACTAATAGTTTATTTTATTCTGGCCTTGCCTTGGCACAAAACAGGATAGAAACTCATATATGTGATTTAAGACTTTGCAAGGTACAATAGACTGCAAAAGTAATTCTCAGGAAATGGCAACTCTATGGGGCATGCAATATTTTCACATATCTTTTTGCCATATTTCTAATTTCAAAGTGTAAGTATAGTGGATTACTTTGTTTTAATGATACTGCAAATGCTCAGTTCAGTGGTTAAAAGTAAGTGAATGGCAGGTAGCACAGAACTGAAGGGCTGAGTCCCCTGGTACCCTGGAACACCATGAGCTCAGGGAGTTGTAAAGCCCGCTGGGGTCATGAATCTGCAGAGGCAACCATCTCAAAAAACCCTAACAAAAAACCCTGTCTTTCTTATAATTCCCCATAAAACCCCAAGAAGAAAAGTGCATATACAGAGGACACAGGAAAAAAAGTCCTTGCAGATGGCCAGAGCAGTTTAGTAAGTCTTAAAGTTCAGAAATTATTTTTAATTTATCATAACTAGTATTCACACTGATTATTTTTAGACAAATACATGGAAAAACATAGTTCCATCTTCTTACTCAGAAAATAAGGAGCTTCAGTTTGTTCAGGGTATTGTGAGCAGTTTTTCTTACATTTTTAAAAAAGAGCAGAAATACATATTTTACCTGAAATTAGAATTATGTAAATTCAAATTGAAAAGAGTTATTTTGGAAAAAGTGTAGCCAAGTGAATACAAAGGGTTAAAACAGTAAACAGATCCCAACCTCAACCAACCTCAGGCCCTACTAAATAGAGACTCCACTTGAGTACTTGGTATTGGTTTTCCTGATGGAAGGGAAATTCACAGCATCCAACATTGCAAGTGTGAGATGCATTTTCAATGGGAACTGTAGGCATATCAGGTGAAAAAAAAAATTCTCTTGTTATTTCAGGACAAAAATAGAAATGGCTTAGATCTGTCATGCTATTTACCCTTAAGGTGATTAAATGACAAGTGTAGACTTTAGAGAGGTGTATCAGGTAAAGATTGGTGAAAAGTAGTCCACAAAACACTGATTCTCCATCCTTTCATATCTCAAGAGGTTAACCTCATGTAACTTTGCATGCAGTGGAATTTTTTCCAATACCTACACAGGATTAATTTTCTAGGTTTTCCCTTTATTAATATGACTTAAAATATGCTGAAGTAACTCTGATAAAATAATTGGGCATGCTACTACTTATGCTGGTATCTGTCAGTATCATCAACATTTGGGTTCTTTCTTTTTCAGAATCAGTCTGGAGCAATTTTAAAATATTTCTTTTTCTTGTGATCTGGACTCTAGGCTGTGGGGTTGATCAGACTATCATTAATCAGATAAAATATGAATGAGTTAAATATCAATCTATGTCTATAATGAACTTATTGATGTATGCTAGATGTCCTAAAGCAGCAGCCATGTGTCCAATGTCAGAGTAACAGATGAGTAGTAACAAGTAATAAAAAAGTCACCCCTGCCAGATGTGGAGGCAGCCTCTACCTGTGTACATGGGTTGTGTCTGCAGGATATGCATTAAATTGAAAAGTCAGTTTTCATAATGAACCACTGTGACCATTTACATGGACAGTTACAGAATATCAAATCCTGCCAGCTGTGATGTGATAAGGCTGCCTTTGTGTCCAGGTAGTGTTCAGGATTTGGAAAGGCCCTCTCTTTCCCCATCTTGGAATAGGTTTGTTAGCAGCAACGTTTAAAAAAAAAAAAAACCCAAAATCCTTCCAGTGACCTCACCTTCCCTTGAGACTTCAACATAGCAGAGCTGAAGTCCCAAGGGATTCAATCCGGTACAGAGGCAAAAGGGATTGCAGCAAGGAGAGCAATGATGTGTTACACTGCAGGCTCTAACAGGAACAGACACTTTGCTGTTGAGGTTTACTTGTTTAAACAGATTTCTTATGCTGCATAAAACCCTGAATCTAGCCACTCACATACATTTTTCACATCTCGTTGAAGTCAAGGAAAGATATCCCAGTGGGTTCAACTGTGGATTGTTTTAATGACTGTCTGAAGTTTTGGGTTGCTCTGATTCCTAGTTAAAATAAATCTCTATTTAAAAGCTGTTGATACCAATTTTCAGGGGCAAACATTTCTGATCAGTGGTAGAGCCAGCTCTTGCTCTGCTGCCAGCTCTGGCATCTCTTGTCAGGGGGCACCTGCATTGCTTTCCACAGCTTTGAGCAGTGCCTTTCTCTAATCCTGGCACCTGGGATAAAATGATGCACCACAAGACAGTGGGTCTAGGGAACAGCAGCTGAGGGAATGGGGAGATTTTTGTCCACTTGCTTTTATTGCATATCTTTGTACTAAACTAGAATTACCTGATAAAAGAAACAATTTTTTATTTTGGAGACACTCAGCCTAGGGTTTCTGTAGAGGTCTGTGTGTTCAAGCATGATGCTGAATTCTTTCCAAAGCTGCATGTGACTGCCATCCAGTGGGGGCTCCAGTGTAAGCAGCTGGAACGGAGCAGCCTGCAGCCTTTGCATGAAATACTAGCCTACCAATCTAATAGAAAACACATAATAAAAAGGAATTACTAGTGTCAAATGATATTTGAATGATAATTTGATTTCCTTAATTAATGAAAATTAAATAGAATCTCTCTCTGTATACACAGATGTTGATGTTATGATTTTGTATTAAATTACCGTTTAAAAATTATATTTAAGATTTTTCATTACAGCTACTTTTTCAAAAAAAACTCAGTAATTTCATTTGAGCTTCATATAAACATTCAGTGTGGCTTTGAGTGTAACAGGGATGAAAGTAGGTGGCAGTTTCTGAGGAATTTGCAGTTTCAGCTCTCAAGTCACGTCACACCAAGGCAGACTGCCTTTTTTGGAAGTTGTCTGGATTTAAGCAGAAGTTCAATAAAATGCTATTTCTTTTAAATTACTGTTCACTTAGATAATAAAACTAATCTTGATGGGAGTTCTGAGATTAACAGAGATATCAATCTAAGGGCAAACATAACGTCTGCATCACCTTTGTAGTCTTGGGGGAAAAAAAGGGTATAAACACAAACACATACCTTATATTCACCCTGTGGATATACTTACATCTGAATCATTGTCAACCCAGCCTGTGTACTGCTGTAAAGTTAAGGCCTTTATTAATGCTGGACAAATTTTATAAAAAAAGTGTAAAAATCAGATGGAATAATAGTGCTGTAAGGCTTAATCTCATATCATCTGATGTCAATGCAGCTCTGCTGTTGAATTCAGCAGTAGCAGGATAAAGAAGGGGATGTTACCATCAGGATCAGTGTAGTTATTTCTCTTCTGCATGATTATGATGATTTATCACTTGTGTTATCAACTTCTCTAGTCCTGAACAAGGGCTTTTTGTGCTAAGTTCTATAATAATACATAATAAAAATGTTCCTACTCAAAAATGCCTACAAAGCTAGAACAGACTTGGCATGTGACTCCAAGAAAATAACAAGGCAGTATGCAGGTGTTCAGAGGCAGCTCCTCACAAGTATGACAGCAGTGTATGAGAAAGAAGAAAGTTGATTATGAAAATCAAATGGGAGGTAGTATGGCATTCTTTTTATTAGTATGATATAGATGATTATTCACCTGCCAAAAATGTTAGGAAAAAACTTACCATTTTTTAATATGGTCATTGATTTTATTTTTTTTTTCTCTATTGCAAGAGGAAAGGAGCAGACTGGAGTGGGGACTGTGTAATTGCTCAGGCTGCTCGTGGCCACTCTCAGTGCAGTTCAGCTCCCTCCTCAGTGTGGCACTGGTGCTCCGCTGATCTGGTTCTGACGGGTCAGGTCCTTGACCCAGGTTAGTGCAGACCAGATCTGCGCCAGAGCAGGGACAAGCCATGGACTGTAAATGAGGAGTGGATCCAGAGAAACAGGCAGGACCATAAACCCTGCATTTTTTACTGCCTTGGACTGTCACAGACCTGCAGCCTCACTGCTCATCTGGAACACAGGAGGAGGCACGCACTTCACTGGTGTGATGTAAGGCAAACTAAAGGCTGGCACTGTGCTTTGAGCTCTGCAGATGAAATTTTTACAGAGGTATAGTAAATGCTCTTTTAGGAACCACTCCTAAAAATATGTTTTGCTGGTGTAATGCACTGATTTAACCTTTAGCAGTTGTTTTTTTAAAATAAAGGTCAATTACAGTATTTTATGATAAAGTTTCTTTTTTTTTGCAGCGATTTATATTAAAAATGTGATTAAAGTGATACACACATGGAAAAAACATAGATACATTGCAGAAAAAAAAAAAAAAGTTCTTTTTTCCGATTCAAAACTTGAATCCTTTATGTGCAGAAAGCTTATATATATACACCTGAAAGCTGCTGTTGCTCTGCTAAATAATACCAGGGATAATTTGCCTTCCTCTAAAAATCCACAAAATTTTGGATAAAATTTAAATGGAAATGTAGAAACATAACTCAAATGTAACAGAAGCACTGATAAGGAAAAGCACACTATTTAGTCTGGCTCCTTCAATTAGAATGATTCTCTGGTGCTTTTTTCACATATCTGTTGACTTTTTATTGCTCTCTTTAGTAGATGAATTACAGTAAATGTTAACAGAAGCAATAGCAAGTCATATAATGCCAAGTCATTAAAATTAAAGAGATCTACCTCAGGTACCTAAAGATGACTTTCACAGGACATTAATTTGTCCAGTATGTGCTTCCACACAATGGAAATCGCCTATTTCATGGTAGGTTTTGACTTTTTTAGCTTTGTCCTGGACTGTGGGATTACTTAATGATTTCTTTGTTCTTTCCTTGTTTCTTTAATTCCAATAAAATTATATAAAACCAGCAACCACACAGGCCAAGGCAGACACACACACACTCTTATCACTGAAAATGCATTATAGAAGAAGGAACTATTTTCAGCATAGCCAATGTAAGTAACACATTTGTGAGGTGGATAACCCTGCTGATACACCCTGCAGACCTTTGCTCTGCTCTGATATGCAGACTCAGGAAATACCAGGCTGCACCATTCTCCCTTCTGACCTGCATGGCCTTAGCTTTATTTCTCAGGAAAATGGGGGTGTAGGGTGAGGGAGACATTCCACTTCTGGGTTTTACCACAATTTGTGGCCTAGACATGGACAAATTTGGGATAAGGCAGCTGAAACATGACTCTGAATCCAGCAACACAAACTCTGCTTAAAGGAAATGAGAAGGATGGTTGTGTGAAGGAGCTCCTCTCCTATGGAGGGGTTTTACAAAGCAGAAAGTAAAGAGAAATATTCTTCCAAAAGCCCTCTAAGTTGGAAACTATCTCAGCTGATGCAGAGAGAGTAAAACTTTTTAAATGATATATTCTTTGTCATCTCCCTCTGCCTTTGTGCAGCAGCTACAGGGAAACCACAGGGAGCAATGCTACCCCCAGATGGGGATGTATGGATGATGTTTTCCCCACTGTTTCCCCATGTTTTTCCAATAAGAGAGAGATAGGATGCCACGTCCTGATGTCCACTTGTTTGTTGATGAGTGAAAGGAGTTCTGGTTTGTCCTGGATTGCCAAGCAAATTAAATTCTATTTGCCATCTCTATGGCAGTTGTTTTCTGTTGAGTGGGCAGTTTTCCTTATATCTTCCACAATCACTCCTCCTTCCAGGGACACATATGCTGATAACAGGCTATTGAATGTCACTGCATGACTGATAAGAGCTACAGCATCCCATTGGGAGATGCTCTGCCCAGGGGGAGGAGACAAGCGTTGTTACCTGAATATAATCTGGAGATTCTGGAATAACTCTATGGCTTCTCCACTGGATTTCCCAGAGGAACAGCTGCCTCTTCCACTGGATCTTCAGAGGAAGACTACACCTTTTCTACAGGATCCCTGCTCCAACAGAACCTGACACTCTAGGAGGACTGCAGCCACAATTCCAATGGGACTGCCACCAACACCCTGACCAACAGGGTGTCAGGTTGTGTTCTGACTCTGTCAGTGCTGTTTTAGTTTACTGCACTGTTTAGTTTATCTTCTTATTTTCTTCCTTAATAAAGAACTGTTATTCCTGCTCCCATGTTTTTTGCCTGAGAGCCCCTTAATTTAAATTTGATAGCAATTTGGAGAGAGGGGGTTTACATTTTCCATTTTAGAGGAGGCTCCTGCCTTCCTTAGCAGACACCTAGCTTTTGAAACCAAGACATGGTTTTTGAAAACTTTTTGTCTTTCATCAAGCTGAGATTCAATGGGGATGTGCTGTCTTACCTCTGCAGATACCACTAACCAACTCTATCACACACAAAGGGGGAGTAGAAGTTATTAATTTACGAGGTTCCTGTTCTACCTATAACTGCTCTCTTTAAATGAAATATTGTGTGTCACACTGTAAAATAAAGAAATTGAGTAATTTCAGTGAAGGTTTAAATCAACAAAACTGCTCGGAGATCATGGTCATCCTGTGAGCACAAAAGAACCAGTAAAAAATAATAAGCAGTGAATTATTTGCTGATTTCTGATTCTGGTAGACACAATTTAAATTCTGTTCTGCTGTTTCTTGCTGTTGCTTACTGACATTTTTCAGTATTGAACACCTGGTCATTTGCAACATCTGTAACATCCTTAGAGTTGGAGGGAACTTGAATTATGAAAAGATCAGGGTCTGTAATTGTTTATATTTTGGAACCCAGATGCTGCTTAGGGTTATAGGCATGATATACTATATCAATAAAAGCTTTGTTTTAATTTCAGAAGTTTATTGATATCTATTGAAAGCTTCTTATGCTACTTTGTCACCCATTTGTGGAAAAAAACCCCTATAATTTTCAGACCTGAGTAAAATCACTTCCTTGTGACTTCTGATTGAAAAAAGAGCTTAGCAGTTATGGATAAACTAAGTGCTAATGCATAAAACATGCAGATCTAATGTATAGCTCTGCTCTAGAAAATGGTCTGTTTGCCTTTCTGTGGCACTAACATTTTGAGCAATACATTGCCACTACAGAAGGGCAATACATAGTGAAAAGGATGTATCCCCAGGGAATTTAAATAATTCATTTCAGCAGAAAGGCCTTTACTATTGACAGAGCAAATGATTTTTTTACCTCTTTAAGCAAAACATGTTTGGAAATTCATTAATTATTTTTTTAATACAATAGAATTACTGGGTATGAGGAAACAAAGCAGAGGGTTAACTGTTGCATTGATGTTGACTATGGTTTCCATGTTTTACCTGTGATTAAAGTCCTGGATACTTAAAACGTGTTTTATTCATGTCAGAGGCCATGGAATTTGTAAATAGTGTCTGACTGGCTCCTTTCAAATCATGAGCACTACTTCCCCATTCCCTACCAGTTAAATGCCTGCTAAACCAGACTTTTTCAGATTAATCTGATGTCTAGACAATTTACAGCACTACCCAAAGGTTGCTGAGGCAGCATAATTCCCAGAAAATGAAAGAAATAAATAAAGATAGCATTTCTACGTCATTTTGATGGCATAACAACCATTACCATTTCTAATCCTAGGGTAAATGTTTTCAAAATGTGACTCAAAAGGGAGAGGTTTCAGAGAAGAGTTAAAAAATTGTTTAAAAACTCTAGATGGATGAGGGTGTACTAAAATAGATCAGTTTATTTAGCATCTTGCAGACAAGATGAAAAGATGTTTTAATCAGCATCTCTAAGAAAGTGTGAAGGGGAGTGATGCCTGACATTAAACATTTCTTTCATCAATCAAGCATAGACACAAAGATCCCAAAGTTAAATGTTGAATTCAAACTGCAAATTAGGTGCAAATTCTTTACAAGAATGGTACTTGGCACTGTGAGACGTAGTCAAAGGATATGGTACATTTTCTATCATTTGAAGTCTTTAAAGCTAGATAAAATGTCTTTCTACAAAATTTGTTTTACTGCTATCATTATTGTTGGGTTAGCTGCAGAAAATAATTTGGTGATGTTTTTACTGCCCCTCTTAAGCAAGAGCTCAAACAGTGATAATTTTCTGTTGAAGCTTCAAAATAGAGGAAACATGATGGTTGTGATTCTACAACAAAAATAATGATGGGAGATGAAATTATAGCCTCACTGGAGACCATGAGAAAGTTCCCACTTTCTTTAACAAGAACAAAATTTAATCTACAATGATAAAATCTTTGATATATATTAATTGCATTTAAGATGGGGATTATATGCAGACTGCTTCACCCATTTTATTTTATTGCTGTTATGTTTACCATTTTATTTTGTAATTCAGATTAGCTTTGAATTAACTTTGTATGATTTACCTTTTTAAACCATCTAGGGGTGTGGTATTCACATATTCTTTGAACAGTGAGAGACACATAGGAGTTTGCAATTGCTACCTCTTTTCAAGTAGTGCAGAGCTCTAAATGGAAATGCAAAAATTCTTGCAAAAATTTTGTTTCTTCTTGATTTCATTTGTGTAGGGTCAAATATTTCATTGATCATTTTCCACAAAGATGGGTGTATACCCTTGCTTGCCTCTGGTGAAGTTGGAAAATGGAGACTTGTACAAATACATTTTCTGTATTGTTCTCAGCCTCAGCTGAGTTCAGGTCAAGATTTAGCCATAAAGCTTCATAACTTAGCTGAGATTATATGGTGTGTGCACCATTATTTGTGTGCAGCCTCTCCACCACAGTTTGACATATTTTCCAGGCCTGAAAGACAGAACTGTCTCCACCCTTCTGTGTGGCCTTCTGAGAAGAAGAGCAGTGGCTGCTGATAATTGTCCTGAAAGCATAGTAAGAGTTTAGGACAGAGTTTCTTCAGTCCTGAAGAAGTTGCTCTGGTTTAATCTTTCTCAGGAACAAGGAAGGTGTTATAAACTGTGACTCGTAACCCCTTGCCAGAAATGGCTTTAAAGCAGGGATGGAGATCTGGACACCTGTTGAGAATGTACATGTGAGGAAGCTGACAGGCCCAGTCTGAGTCCTGCTGACCATCAGCTTTATTCCACTAACAATCAAAGCATATCGTACATTTCTCTTTTTTTTTTTTTTTTTTTTTTTCTTTTTTTTTTCTTATATTTTTTCTTTGTAGTAGGCTGATCTACCTTTGTGCAACAGAACATAAAAGTCTCTGATCCAGATTCCATCCTGATTTTACCCCAGGGACATGCAAAGAGGCAGAAGGTATGAATCCTGCACTCAGGATGCAACTACTACAGTTCTTTAAAGTACAATTTAAAGCCTGCTGGAGGCAATGGAAATCCTTTCATTCACTTCAATGGACTTTGGATCAGAACCTCTGCTAGGGAGCTTTTGTCCTTGGCTTTCTTCAAAGAAGATTTTACTGATGTGTGAATAGTGTTAATTACCCATGAACACTTGGTAAAGAGTGATCTGGTTTTTATGATATGTAAAATACCCTGCTGAGGCATGAAATCTTCTAATGAAATCAAACAAAGTAAAACTCGCCCTCCATAACCTAATGAAATGTCATGAAATGTCTATTGGAATAATGTGTTTCCCATCTGTAAGTCTGGGATTTTCCTTGCCACAAGTGAACTAATGGAGCCTTGGAGGTGTGCCATGGTTATTTGCATCTGATATTTTACTAGAGGGGAGGGATAGGAATTATTACTATCAAATGTTAATTTTGTCCCCCTCATGGAAATGAGAAAAAAAGCATACCTTTCTCCCTGAATTTATGTAATTTGCTTTTTCTGACATGTAAATTGACTGTATATTCTTAACCTTATCCTTGAGAAACCACTGGCAACACAATTGAGAGCTTGTTATTTAATGTAGAACTATTGATTTGTCTGCAGTCAGTGAATGTATAAAATTGAAATATAAAAACTATTTGACAGAGCCTTTGCTACTACCTTCAGTCTTGACTGCCATGGCATGGTAGGAATAGGGATACAATTATAACAAAAGCAATTCACACTAAATATTTGTTCTTGAATTTATTTTGTTCCCTTATGGACATATAGTATTGTGGATATGTTGATTTCAAATCCCACCTCAAATTCTGATTTTATGTAAATAATCAGTGGCCTCCTGTCTGCCAGCATGAGGTCAAGTCTCATAGAGCTCACTAATGAGTCTTTTTTCATATTTATATGTAAGTGAAACTCCTGAGAATCATGCTAAAACTCTGATTCACACAGCTCATATGGTACCAATTTATTGCCTGGCTTCAGATTTTTTAAATCTCTCTGGCACTACAGGGTTATTACAGTAAGTTAGAAAGACAGGTACTCTAAGTATGAACTTGCTGTTAAGATCTCAAAAATACTGAGTGCTCTTGAATTGAAGCTTTGATGAGAAATAAATCCTTCCTGTGACACTTTTATGCCCTGTAGAGATGTGGAAGTGTGAGCAACAGCACCTGGCAAGCAAGCTGTCTTCTTTAAAAGCAAGCAAACCAGCTGCTCATCAGGTTGGAGAAGGATTTAGCAGGAAATAAAAGTCTACTCAAATGTTCATAGCTCAGATCTGCAAGAGAAAACTCATACTTTATGATTTGTCCTCTGAATACTGAGAAAAACTGTATTTATATCTTCTGTACTTTCAAACACTGTGAGGAGTTCATTTTTGAACAGGAGTAATTTTCAAGTGAATAATTTACTTAGCAGATTCATTTCTGTCCATATAATTTCTCTCATTTACAGAAGGTAAGCAGATAAGTAATTAAATAAACTTATGGAGGTCAAACAAAATTTAATAGAAATAGTCTCTTTCAGGAGAGGAATAGGATCTCTGGATTTTCTTTGTATGGGACCTTTCTTTCCCTATTCTTGCATGTGCATCAGACAGATTATCTCATCTAATAAGTCTCAAATGAATCTGCTTTGTGGCTACATTAATCAGTTTCAGGCACATTGAATAGATTAAAAGTTTTTTACCCCATCAGAGCAGCACTAACCATAATGTTTCTGACTCTTCTAAGTTCTAGGCAGGTAGTGGTCTCATAAAACACTGGGAAAGAATTGTTGGGAATCAAGTTCAGGTGAGTTGATGCAAGGCTGGAACATTTAACTGTGTACATAATTTCCAGCTGGGCAAGGTATCTCTTCTGATCCCTTTAGAATGTAAATTTTTTAGTTTTACAGCTGCCTAAATCAGCCAGCTAGGACTCCATGCCATACTTCCCCAAAATAAAAGCATTTAACATCAGAGGGATGTGGACACCAAACTATAGATCCTCCTTTATTTCCTTCTAGATGTAGGAGAAATAAATGCAACAGCATGCAAGATAGACATACACATCAATATATATCCCTCCCAACCTCCAAAAGCCTGAAAAGAGTTTGGATGTACACCTATATATTTTTTAGGTTGTTTGGAATTTTTTAGGTTGTTTGTTATTGTGAATAATTTGGTGATAATTCTACTTCAGTGCATTCAGTGTTATTCTGATTACTGTGAGCCTCAGTCAAATGACATTGTAATGCACTGAAAAGTTTCCTTTTAATACCTTGAAATAGTAATTGTCAGGGATTTATTTTAATATTCAGGTAGATAATACTGTGATGACTACCATCCTTCACCTTTTGACTTGGTTCCCAAGGAAACGTCTCCTTTTTATATTTCATTTGTTATTGGTTTTGGTTTGCTTCTTCTGAACTAACAAATCCAGATTAATGTTTCCCATCCCCCTGACTCTCCTGCCAACAAAACAGTTCTTATACCCTGCTCACAGTCTCCATGTTTGCAGATGTGACAACCAGGGAAAGAAAAGAGAGTTCTGTGGTGACCACAGAGAGGAGGCAGCCTGGAAACTGACTGCTTCTTGCAGCACTCCCCTCAGTTATACATAGCATTAGCCTATCAAAGTTTTGTAAACTGTGATATATGGAGAGATGAAGCTCCTACCTGTGCTGTACCAAAACCTAGATAAGCCAGAGGTATGTGCCTTCAACAATATTCTCTGTCCCAGGCTTATGTCACACAACCACTTAGGCATCTGCTCATCTTTGCAAAACAGCTCATGCAATTTCACTGGACTTCAGGGTAAATTTAAATTTAAAGACATCCTCATTTGCAGACTCAGGACTTACAGAACGATATTATTTGCATCAGGCTTCACTACCATTTAAGATGCTGTAGGGTATCCCTCCTGGCTTCCAGCTGCTGCTCCAGAATGGCACAGGTTTATCCTAAGTCCCACGTTATCTATCAGCCCAGATGTCTCTGATGCCCTCGAGCATCTACAGTGACACCTGTATTAGCCCAGCTGTCATCACACTAAAATGAGGATTTCAGAACAACATGAGTCGATGCAACAGAGGGAATGAATAGCTTTTATTAACTCCTAGGAGCGTGATCTGCTGGCAGAACCCCATCTACTGTACTTTTTATTTTCTAAATATCACCAATCTTTTCAGAGGATTGAAGACCCGTCATAAAACAAAACGCTGCAAGATACGAGTGATGGAGCCAAGCAGCTCACCTGCAGTACGATGTCCCGCCCGTTCCGTGTGACATTAACGGTGTGGGGCTGGCCATTGGCCATGTTCCTGTGGTCAATGTCAATGTTGTATGGCTCTTTGGTGCCCCCGAGGTTGTACCGAATTTGCAGATTCCCTAGCGAAAAAGAAAAAATGTGAAAAGCACCCTCAGGTATTCTGATCTTAATTCACCAGCTATTTTCCCGTCTTTATTTTCACATACAGCTGTTATCATTTCACACTTAATTGCTCTCATAGCTGGTCTCTGCTGTAAGAGAAGAGCTCGTGTTTGGGATTATAAAGTTACTGGGCCGAAACTGCCTCTAGTTTATAACCCAGAAGTGTGACAATGACCAGCATTTCCAAACCACAGTGTTTGTAAACACCTCAGACTGCAAACCAAACAAATTGGAGTTATGCCTTGAACAATATGGACAATTGGTACAGAATTGAGCACATCAAGTAACACTTTATTGTTGAGATTATTATTCTTGCTGCAGTAAAATTCTAGGAAATTATACAAAGCATAACATTTTCTAAAGAATAAACCATTGACATGCATTGAATAAAGGCAAAATTACAACAAATTAGCACTGACACATAATTCACACATGGGACTTTCCTGCTCTCGCGTTTAATTGTTGTTGATGAGTGACTGTCTGGACTTCCACGGAAATTTAGTATTATATTGTGAAATAACAACCAGAGGTTACATTGTTGGAAAAGTATAGTCAGGAGTGGCTAATTGATATTCATAACATACTGCCAGACAGATTTTTCTTTTCTAAACAAAAGTGGAGTGTCTGCTCTTCATAACACATTTAAATATTTGATTAAAAGGAGGAATGTTTGAAAAGGGAAATGCAGCCCCCACTCTTGATGAAAAATGGAAATGTTCTGGCCCAAAAGAGCAGACTTAGACCTCTATAACTAGAGTTTAGTTGTGTGATGTTGGATTTCTCTCATGCACATCCTTTCTCTCCCATGAAGGGAAAAAAATGAGTGGCGTGTAGAATACTCATATTCTCCCATAAAAGAGAACAGTAGTAAAATCATCCTAATTATGATTTTCATGGGGCACTAAGGCACTATTTGGAATAGAAGTATATTTAGTTCATATAGTGTTTTAATACTGTAGCAGCAAATGGTCCATATCCAACCTTCATCCATCACCAAAATGTTTAGGACATTATATACTATACTACATCCATATTTTAGTCACCTCAATGAATATCCAGATTTTCAGAACAGAGCATGACACTTTCTACTGACTACTAGGGATATTGCCAGTTAAGCTATTCAGGTGCCTTCATGTGGATGTCTACTTGTCCCCACCATAATACTGGCTCATGGCATGGGTCTCATCGTTATTGCAGGTTTTTGGTCTCTTTTTCTTGGTTAGTTTTGTTTTGTGAGAGAGGGTTGGCTAAAGAAACACCACTAAACTGAACAGCTACATCAGTACCAGATCTAGTAGAAGCAGAATGAAGGTTCAGGTTTCCAAGTGCTTTACTTAACGTGACAAGGGTAAAGAGACTTTCTCATTAGTTCAGAGCTTCCCCTGAGTATCAGCCTGGTATTGTCAATTGTGCCTTTGATGGGGAGAGCCCGGAGCAGTTTCTTACCCTTGGGGTTCACAAGCACAGCCATGAAGTCCGGAGTGTAGGAGCTGACATAAAATAAGACACAAGGGGACTTGGTGGTGCTGAAGCTGAAACTGAGCTCTTCTTTGTTCAAGCTGAGGTCAGGACCTGTGATCTCAGGATCTGCAGAACTCAAAAGCGTCCGGCTGACTAAATCCTTCACACTAGTCCCTGGGGAGTGGAAGTTGTAACGAAGCCACATTCCTTCTTCAAAAAATGCTCCCACATCTTGAACACAACAGGAAAAGGAGGATGAAAAGAAAAAAAGGTAAATTAAATGTGCCAACACCTTTTGGTTGAAACATATTACTGTGACTTGATCAGTACTTATCTGTGCACATTTCTACTGCTGTGCTATTTAAGCACAATATTTAGGTCTAGAGTCTCACTATTTTCCTATGAGAATGAAAAGAACAATCTCCACTTTATTGGTGGGTACTTGGATTCACAAAGCAAAGGAAATATTTCCTTTGGGGCTCACAGAAAGCCCATGCCTATATCTCATATCAGTACTACAGACAAGGATAATTATGATTTAAATTTATTGTCATTGAAATTTTGAGGTAGATAATGCTTCAAAGAGGGAGAAACAAGGAAGAGTGGCTTAAAGGACACAGTATACAAACAACCACCAAGGAAAAGGAAAAACAGCAGTTCTGACCACCAAAATTGAGTGGATTTGGAAGGACCTCCCAAAGGAATGATGGCAATTCCAGCCCCTAAAAGGACTGGACACAATACTTGTAAGTTATCTACTACTAGCACAATTCTGCACGAGATCTCCACAAAAAGGATGCCCTTATGGGAGATAAAATTAACTAGGGAATTTGACTCAGCTGGGAACAAGAGGCAAGAGATACCTGAAATGTAGATCCCAAGATGTGCTATAGTTTTCAAACCAATCTGAGACAAGATGTGGTGTTCCAACACTCTTGATAGAAAATACACCTCCTTTTGACAGAATTAATACTTTCAGCTGAAAAAGCACTAGTAGTGCTCCCCATAATAATGCAGTCCTGCCTCTTCCTCAACATTGAAATCATAATTCCAGGCTGCTGTTCTTGGAGCAATGCTGACTTTGATAACCTTCTACAGGAATTACTGCACAGTTGGCCACCACTGGTATCATCTACTCCACTGGGGATCACTTGACTGACTTCCTTTGGCAATAATTTATTTAGAGACATGGTGGTACTGGATCAGCTGTGCTGCCTGGGTCAATATTGTGAAAGGAAATTTTTAAATGACATGTGAATCTGATTAAGAAGGTGTGTTTATGAACATTTTGTAAGATATGAAATAATGATTAAAATATTATAATCATAACATATGGGTATTGTATTCAAAGAAGGGCTGTAAGAAATACTTAAGGCCATAAACAGTCTTTAAAAAAAGTCTTTAATTGTCTACTACCTTTCTACATGATGCAAAGTTGCCACAGTTTTGTGCAAAATTGCCCATCTGAACAAGAAATTTATTTTTATTCCATTTTAGCATTTTGAGTCTTTACACAATCCTAAGCAAAGGCTTTATCTCAAAACACATGTTGGAAGATGCTTATTTTTGAAGCTTTACACAGACACGAAGCAAGTCGGGAACGAGCCTGCAGAATTCATTCAGAGTAGCTGAGCAGAGAATAGGTAAAATTATAAAATTGTATTGATGATTCTTTCCAGAATTTTGCTGAATCTAATGCTTGAAAAGCTTTATGTTTTCTTGCTGTCATATAAAAATTCTACCAAACTCAAAATATCACAGTTGCTGTCACTAAATGGACGTATAAAACACAGAGCCAAGCTATGGTCCTGAGGTGCTATAAATAATTTGATCATTCTGATGGATTTATAACTGCAATTTTTAGGGGAAAAGTTAAATCACCCCGAAAAAGTTATGGGGGAGGCAATTTCATTTAACAACTATATTTTGCAGTAGTCTCAACTTTAGTGCTCCTGGATTAAAAGTGAAGGGCTCTGTCATGGAAAACTTCGTGATGCCCTCTGCCTCTAACAGCGGTGTAAGAAACAAGCGTTAGCATGCAAAAATCTAAAGCAGTAGCTCCAAGTATCTGCAAGATGGGTCTAAAAATATCCCTGTGACCACTAATTTATTCTCCAGCCCCTGCTTCTGGTTGACACAAGCTGCTTCTGGGGCACTGTCACAGCTGCAGGCCGTGCCAGGTCCTGCTGCCGCCACTGCTGGTGGGGACTGCAGCCCCCGTGGAGGCTCCACACACGCACTCTGCACACTGATGCACAATTATGTTTGCCTCCAGCCTGCTTACTGCTTGTCATGCCTTTCATTTTTAGAAGTAATCTTTGGAATTGCCTGGCGCTGTGCTTGCCCAGGGCCTCGCGCTCTGGGGATACTGGGACCTTCAGTCCTGACCTCAGCACTGCTCAGGGGCTGAACTGGAAAGCGTGTGAAGCATTTTTTCCAGAGCTGTAAATGTTATAAATTGCTATGTTAAATGTTCATTACTACAAAGAAAGCTTTAAGTAAATGGTGCTCTCTGAAATGGTATTCAGATTATTCTGCAGTTTTGTGAGGTGAATTTGATCATCCTTGTGGGTCCCTTCCAAATCTCGATACTCTGTTCTGTGACTTTTTATTCCAAAAGGGTTTCACGATGGAGCATAGAATGTTCTGTATGTTTAACTTGATTTGTGCTGAGAAAATAATTTTCAATGTAGCTCTATTATTACAGGCATACAGGGTATTGTAATAAACCTTGAAATTCTCCTCACATGCACATCACCTCTTTTAAAAGGCAGGATAAGAGGAAGGTTCACTTTGGCTTTGTGAGTGTATTGGGCCCTCAATAGGAATATATTGAATTCTCTCAAGTTCCAGCTCATGAAAGAGGCTGATGCACATGATTATGCACTTTTGTGAAAGAAGCTGAAATCCTTGCAGCAGGTCTGCAAAGTGCTCAGCAACTCACGGGAGCAGGTTGCTTAAACTATTAGGACGTACCAAAAATAGCTAAAACATTATTTTCCCTATCTTGAATGCAGATATATGAAGGCTTGGAAATGCCAAGGGCTGACCAACAAAAAAGCTACCTATTTTTTAGGTTACAAGTGGTGACCTTGAGGTTTACACTTGAGGTCACAAGTGTAGCATCTTCTTGAAGTTGTCTCAGAAGGAGTATGGAAGTCCCTCACCCAGAAAACCATTCAAGCTCCCTGAATAAAGAGGGTCAAATACAGCCCAAATCCTGCTGCTGAAATGTGAGGGAAGTTTCCATGCACAACTCTCTTTTCTTCTGTAATATTTGAAATGCTATCTGAACAGATGACTCTTGGGACACCAGGCATAAGGCACAGTAAAGATTGCTCTGCAAAACGCCCTTTCAAGGCAGAGACCTCAGGGAAATGAATGTGGTGCTAGCAGATCTATTTTCTTTAGAAAATAACACCTATTTTTACATCAACATACAGTGCAGTCACTCTCTGTTGACAGACTTCTCAAATATAAACACTTTGGGCTGGCTTTGTAAAGGAACCCAGAACAGGAATTGTGGATTGTTAGAAACAATTTTATCAAGCAAGTGTCCCCAGTGTGAATGGCACATATGTTACAAAATTATCCAGCTTCAATTTGGAAAGGTGATCCAAAACCTCCACAGAAAATGTACATGTACCCAGAACTGACAAAGTTATTTTGAAGGTCATGATTATTTGGTCATCACCACAGTCTCCCTCTCCCCACTCAGCTACTTTTATTTTTGTACCCTCTTATACTGTCTGGGATCAGGAGTATTGAAAGACTGGAGGAAAAAGCCAAATAGCAACAAAAATCCCCATTTCTCCTACAAAACTTGCAAAGTCTCATTACTTTTCTGGACTCGTGATGTAGACCTAAGAAAATGTAAGTAGAAATCTGATTCTCCTCTACAGCCTTTTACATCAGTGAAATGTCAGTGTCGGTTCTTCTGTTCTTAGGTAGTGATAATGATCCTGTGAGCCATACAAACACGTAGACAACTTGTCTTCTTTCTCCATAACCTTTTTCTCACCTTTGAAAAACCCTGCCAGCATGGCACAGGTGTGGCTGAACACAACTTCAGCAAGATTTTCTATCCAGGTGCATATATTTAACAGATACAGAGCTCAGCAGTCTTTGTAGCAATTGGGTTTGCTCTATGCTGACAGCTGGGATGGAAATGTTAATAGGAATTGTAATGAATCAAATACCAGATATTACTTCTAATAAATAAGGAAGCGGCAGATCTGTGGAGCTGCCAAAAAAATCCCAAACCAAAATTCCAACCTCCCCAATTTAAACACAGGACCTTTTCAAGGGTAACATTGTAAGAAGTGGAATTTCCCTTCTTTAGTAGCACAGCTCTCACTGACTCAAGCTGATGACTGAACTTCTCATAGTTTTCTGAGTACACTGGATCAGATTCCTGTCACCTTTTACCTGGAAACCAAGGAGGAAGTAGTGCTGGTTATTCACTTAATGGACATAACAGGGCATATCTGCCTTACAAAAGGTGGAGATAAAATCCTGGCAATTACAAAGCCAGGCAAGCATGTGAGAAATTGGAGAAGGAAAAGACTCTCTCCTCTTTTTTTCACAAAGCTGACTTCTACAGCTGTAAGCAGGTCCCATCTGGGGTTCCTAAATGCCTCTTTGGCCCTACTCAGAGTCAGTAAGTTAAAATTATTACTCTGTGATGCTGCTTGCCAGTGCTCAATGCTATGTCTTCCCTGCATGGAGTTCTTGGTGTGAAAAGTAGCTTTTCCAAAATCCTAAGCAAGGACAGTTGCTGGAGACATTCTAACACTTGGTGCATTTACAAAGATTCTTCAGACAAGGTAGATGGTTGAGTAAACTCTCTTTCGTTTTGCATAATTTCCTTTCTGTTATTTTTTTTGTTATTTTACATGTAGTTATGAATATTGAATATAGATTAACCAGAGCTTGCTTGTTCATCTTATGGTAACAATTGTGCTTGGGAGCACCTAAAATTACTTCCAGACTGTGGTCTCAAAGACTAAGACTTGTTTGCTGAGGTACCTTTTGGCTATAGGGCATCATTAAAGGGTCAGAATCTCACAGCTGTTGATCTGGGAGAGAATTTGAGGGCCCTGAAAGTGATAATGCTTATCATTTGTTTGGTTAGCTTACTCAACACTTTATTCTACCTTCAGGCACATTTAGGATGTGATATCAAGAAGTGGGGATTTGAAGCTGCTGCTCTACATCCCTCATTTTCTGGCTGATCTTACTCTAATAATCTGTGATGCATGTTGGAACTTTCCACCAAAGCACAGCAATTGCTTGTGGGCCTTAATAGAATACAAACCTAGTGAGGACTTATTTCTTCTGTATGAGTGTATCAGTTTTCAGTATAATAAAGGCTTTCTTGAACTATCAGAATCAGGGGATATACAAAATAACGTGCACCAGTGAACTATGGGGAGTGATCATAAATCCATGCAAAGATTCCCACTACCTTCAGCAGAACAGGAGGAGTGCCACAGGAGATGGGGTTTAGCCACCTGATTCATGACACTTTCCAGCCTCCCTAGTCGATGCCAACAGGTAGATTCTGCCAGGAAGCAGTTTAATATGCTTAAACAAGGCTGAGCTCTGAATCTGCTTTTGTACTAGCCCTGCAAAGCAGGGCTTTATTCCACCTTTCTATACCTGGACAGAAATGTGCATGCCACAGACAGCCTAAAAATGTCAGGAAAGTTGTAGCTGCAGTTCATTCTGTATGGATTTGAAAGTATGATAGAAAGTTGATCTGATGTCTGGGACAGCAGACTCAGAGTAAGGGAGTGGCAACAGGTGCCATGTATTTTCTGGCAAATCTAAATGATAAGCCAGCTCCATTTCTAGTAGAAATATCCACAGTGGTTGAAAAGAAAAAACCTAAGCACCAACTTTTCCATGTCACCATCAAATAAAATTGGATGGATGAAGAAAATGTGATGTCAAGTGTACAACAGACTGGATTTCATGATGTCCTGCCAGGGAGTCCATGGAAGTGCTCTTTAGGAACCTCAGAGATAAACTTACATCCTTGCAAGAGCCATTTGAGAAATATTAGAGATGTCATTTCCTGATTTCACAGTGTTCAGAGCAACAACCTCGATAGGTGAGACCTGGCTTCAATTCCTTCCTGTACTACAGGTGTCCACTTTAAATCTGAGCAGATCCTTCCTGCCCTCCTTTGCTTTCTGCATTTCCATAACAAAAACCTCTTCTCACATCACAGAGCTATTGTAAGCATAAATGCCCTATGTGAGGTGCCAAAACTCTTTAAGCAGCATGCAGATGTATAAATATTGCACATGTCTGGTGTCTCTCAGCTGCCTTTGCACAGGCATGCAGCAGCCAGCAGTGTTGCTGAGGCTGCTCTACTTAACTTTCACAAAACATCTGCTTTCAGTGAGCCATGACACTAAAGCAGGCCTATTTTAGTTGTCTGACCAAGAAAGATCATCTCATTTTCTGAGCCAGGACTAATTATTTTTCTTTTAAAATTATTCCTCTGATTTGTTTTCTGTGTATAAAATAAGGAATTTGTTCTTATTATAAGTAGTTTATTATGGATGATAAGTGAGCTTGCAATAATATAGTCAGGTTGCTAATAATTTATAGCCAGATTGATATCTCTTAAAGATATGTAAGTACTATTGGGAAGGTTTGTTTTCCTTTAAAAAGAAAAACATTGGTTTTTTTTTCAATGAAAGAATTGTTGCACTGAAGTGCAACTTTCAAAGCACTAGAGCGTAACTGTGAATGTTTAAAAAGGCAATATTGACAGAACCAAAGAATGGAATAGCTTTAGAAAGTATATCTATTTTTTGTGAGTATATGTATTTATCCAAAAGAGGCTAAAACCTGAGTCCTACAGGTAAAAAATCCTGACTGCAGCATTCAGACTTACCAGAGTGGAAACTTAACATTAACAACCTGAAGAAAACTTCTCATGTAACTTTCAGCGGACACATCACAATCATGTTGAAAACAGCAGAATTTTCTGGGGTCTGGGAGGGAATGTTGCCTTAATTTTCTGGGTTCTGTGATTCTCAACTATGAAAATGAAGAAGTGAGTTACCTCACCACTGCTTTCAGCAAAACAATGCAATGCTTTTGCCAAAGAAAGGGAATTGAATGAGTGTAACCAGGGCAGAATTTGGAGTTGGTTGGGTGTCAGTCAGAGTAGGTTTAAGGGTGCAGAGCTGCTGCCTCCTGATGTGCCTTGCATCCACTCAGCCTAGTAAAAAGTTGTTTTTTCTCTTTGAGACATAGAAGGGAGCAGGAAAAGAAGGAAATCTGACTGTGACAATACTACTTGTAAGTGCTTTCAGGGTTCATACAAATATAAAAACAAACATGAAGGAGCTCATTTCGGGCATTGTCTTAAGGACTGCAAGAATTCACACTGAGAATCTGAGCTTTACTCCAAAGGAGAAAAGGAAAAAGAGTGTAGCATCTCCTTGCTGTTTGTTAATGCAAATTGGGTAACTGCAGAGAAACTGGAAAGCTTTGAATTTACCCTTCCAGCATACCTGAAGGCACATGAGTCATAGCACCAGCTATTTAATTTTTTTTTTAAATTTTCTTTTTGGCCTCACTCCTGGTGGGTGTAATTTCTTCTCCCACTGTTGTTCCAATGCATTTCAATACCAAAGGAGGAATGCTTTCTCCCTGGAGAATGTCCCACATCAGAATGCTGGCACATGCCCTGCATTTGACCTTTGCTTTTTATTTTTATTTTTATTTTTTGTTTAAAGGGAGGAGTTTGTTTTTTAGAGAAACAAAAATTAATTCTTTTCTCTGAAATGCTTTTATGATGATAAGACAGCTGTGGGAGAGGAAAAAAAAGAGAATTTATGCTTAAACAAAGGACAGGGAAAGGTCAGAAAGCAATCTGCAGGATGGCAGAAACACTTCAGCTATTCCTCAGAGCAATCTCTCTGAGCAATGAGAGAAGTAAAACCAATTGCATATGCCTCAAATACGAAACAAAAATAAAGTTAAAATAGATGTCAGACTGCATTTTCATACTTCTTTTTGTCCTTGTAAAAAAAATAGTGTAATTTCCAGACCACTACAACATCATTCACATTGTGGTGTGCTGCTAATAAGGCTGGAGACAATGCAATTTCTTGTCAGTCATCAGTCAGAGGCTCTTAGGACAGATTCCATCAGTGAAAGAATCTACAGCATGCGAGGCCTGCTTTTGTTGTGAAGTGTGTTTATTACCCATGGACCCCTGTATGGTGATTTCCTTATAGCAATGGTTTTTTCCTTCAATTTTCCCATCTCCTCTGCTAGCACTTTCAGCATGTAACCAACCCCAAGAAGTTCACTGCAGCCAAGTGATTCCAATATCAAAATGAAGCCTTTGGATAAGGAAAGATTCCTGTGGCAAAAGAAAATCAATGGGAAGAGAAGTCTGTAAGGGTTACATTGTGCCACCTTTCACTCCAGCTGAGTGGCATACTTTTTTGGTAATATCTCATATTGGTTTGAATGGGATGTCAGGCACTACTGATTATCATATCAACAGATCTATTTGGCCTGGAATATTTACTGAGAGGAGTGAAATAATGAAACCTAGTCCTAGTCTATCCTGCAAAGCACTAGCCATGTTATTTTCTGGCAGCCAATGGGAATTCCTAGTGAATGTGACTTACCCAGCATTACACATCAAGAAATAGCATACTGTGGTGCAGGTTATAAAAGTGACAGAGCAGTATTCAACTCTGTCATTATAAAGAAAAAAAAAATCATTGAAAACCGATCATACAGTATTTGAAAACATGTTCGTAGATATTTCAGTGCTTTTACAGAGGGGAAGTGTCAAAGTGTTAATGAAAAAATGGATTGAAATATAACAATTACAATCTCTTCATCAAAATCAATTAAAATATAATTTAGACATAATTTTATTTTACAGAAAAAACTTTCCAAATTTCCAGAACCTTTCAAATTTTTATAAATTTTAAAAATATTATTTAAACTAAAACAAACTTGGCTGTTTTGCCATTACTTATTTTGCAGTTGTTATGTATGTTTGCCCTTTGTTTCTAGAAAATACATTCAATCTTGTTTCATAGGACAAGAGGACACAGTACAAGATTCCAGGAGCTGCTATTAGAAAGAAATTGTAGGACTCCCTTCTTTCACAAATCTAGGAAGCTTGACAACACACATCAGTTGTTCCAGTGCTTTACTCGATTAAAAAGGCGTAATGCAAGTTAAATTGACAATGTAAATGTAATGGGCTGTAAATGAATTCTTCCAAAGACCTCATTATCAGCATTGTTTGTTACAGAGATTTTACAATTATTTCAATCATAGGATGCCCCAGTCTGTTTTGTGTAATTTATCCTCTAGCTTTTTCCCCAGTATCCCATTCTTCTTTCTGTAGGCAAGCCTCATGAACTCACCCACACTACATCACACTTGGGGATATTCTAGATGAGTACAGCAGTCTTCAGCACTAACAGATAGGAAACTGGCAATTTAAACCTTGTACATAAGATCTAAAGGATTTAGAGAGCCCATTTTAGCCTGGAACAGATTTGATATTGAAAGCAGAGATCTGATGTCATGTTTCAATAGCACAACACCGTATGGCACAGACATCCCTGCTCTAACAAGAGGACTTCTGCATGAGCACCAGCTCACAGCAAGTTTCAGCACATGCCCAAATTATCCCTGTCAGAGCTCTGGGCCCTTGGCTGCACTGGGACACTGATAAGGGGAAGAGTATAACATATATGATATTACTGCCATTGCTATGGAAGTGCTTACAGGCCAGCCAAAACCAGGGTTTGCCTGTGCTAGGTGCTCAATTATTCCCAATTATTATTAAATTAATGGTATGTTTTTATTCTGCTAGCTCCACATCCTGGAAAAATTAAACACTTTTTAGCTTAGGGCTAGTTTTGGTGGAAGGTTGGGGCTTATCTATCCATAAGAGGAACAAACCCCTCACAAATAAAAGTCAATGTGAGTTCTGGCAATGTAGAAAAGCTATGAAGTGAATTCAGTGAATATGGCATGGCAGTAATTATCTTCAATTATCTTTTATTTTTCCTTTTTTTTTTTTTTTTTTTTTTGTGTCAACACATGATCTGTGAGAGATTGACCTAATTCCAGCCTGAACAGGTTTCCCCTACAATATAACTGCATTAGTGAACAGAAATACTAAATATGCATTACCATTATTCATGAAAAATCATTTGCTAAATTAACCGAAATTACTGTATTCACATTCTGAGGAGCTGCTGTATGAACAGTCCTGAACTGAAAGGACATGGTTTATAATTTGCTTTTGAAGCAGCACAGCATGGTGAAAGCTGATGAAATTCCTGCATGCAAGCACAGTGGAAGCCATTACCTAGAGAAGCAGCTGCTCCCCTTCTGCTGCACTAGAAATACATCATTTTTATCGGAATTTAAAAAATAATCATGCCAGAGATTTATCCATATCTACTGATGTGAATATTTGGGGATATGAAAACAATCCCTTAGCTTTTAGAAGAGGATGGTCCAGTATGTGAGCAACATCAGCAATGGACAAAGATTTGCTGTGACAAAATGAAATAAAAGTGAACGTACATGGATATAAATGAAAGTGGTTGAAGTGTGTGGGGAGGAAATGCAGTCCACAACACAGCACCAGGTAAAAAGACTGCCTATTTCTGCTGTAAACTTTATGCTTCCTACTAGTGTGGCTAAAAGAGAGCTGGGTAAGGATATTTGCAAAATAATTCTCAGATTTTGAATTGGAAAAAAATCCCTGAGAAAGAGTTGAAAACCAGAACATCAAAGGCCAGGTGCTGTCCCCTACTGCCAAATTAGCTTCATGAGGGGACTCAGGTGTCTGGTGACCTAGACTGCCTGCAGGATTCCTGGTTCAGAGAGGAATGTAAAAGAAGAGGAGCAATTTATGAAGCTACAGGTTTCTTTAACATCAGGGATACTGATGAGAAGAGCACACATTTTTTTTTAACATTTTTATCTGAGACTTTGAGAAAGCTTTTAAAATTATTAGGGAAAGCGGTGGATTAGACAGTCAAACAAGAAAAAAGAAATTAGTACTTCTCTTCTCAATTTTTGTTGTTGGATCCCGCTTTTCCTTGCGCCTTGACTTTCTTTCTTATGCAGAACTGTGCATCCACAGTACATTGTTATCTTATAATCACTGCTTTTGAAATTCCATAACATATTTTAAGCATTTCCAAAGGACTGGCATAAATGTGGGAGCTCTGTGCCTTCCCTTATCCCAGCAGGTCCAATCCCTAACCCAGTTTGAGGTACTAAAAGACTTGATCTACTTACAGATGGATAAAATTTTTAAGCCATATGCTGGCCTCCCAATATATGAGATATTCAACCCAAATGTCATACCTAGGTAGCTTTTGTTGAAATCCACGGTTTTCTTCTAAAGTAGTTACTATGACATTGTGCTAGTTGGAATTTATGGTTCTGCAGTTCAAGACTAAGGAATACCCTCTGCCAGACCTGCTACTACTACAGGTGCTCCTGATGCATTTTGTTGCTGTGCTATTTGATTTAAAGATGCAGTCCTCATAAGAGGTGTGGCTTTAAATACCCACATTTAAACATACACATGGGTGTATAGTTTGAATTGTTAGCAAGAAGTACTAAACAGGATTTACTTGTTTATTTAATGAAGCTGAAGCATCAATTGCATCATGGT
The DNA here is from genome assembly GCF_027579445.1 of Ammospiza nelsoni. Lineage (NCBI taxonomy): Eukaryota > Metazoa > Chordata > Aves > Passeriformes > Passerellidae > Ammospiza > Ammospiza nelsoni. The sequence continues at coordinate 50,561,122 of NC_080633.1, forward strand.
TTTTTCCCCCTCAGGCAAATAGCTCCCCCCCTAACTCTGCCTCCTGCACAAGGCATTTACGTTTCATGCAGAATGGCCCAGTATTTACCTTTTATGCAGAATGGCCCGTCGTAGGCAGTTGTGGAGCAGTCACAGGAGTAGCCATTGTATTTCTCCACGCACTTGCCCCCGTTGGCGCAGTACATGCCGTAGCTGGTGCAGTGGCCAGAGCAGCCAGGCTTCACCCCGGGTGTGACCTTGGCTCTCTCCTCCAGGTCCAGTGTCACCCCGTTCATCCTCAGGGAGCGAATGCAGCCCAGGAAGCCTCGCTGGCCTCCTGCAGCACCTGAGAGGGAACGTTGGACTGTGAGACAACACTGGATGGGTTTAATTCCTGTTGCTTCACGTGAAATATCCTGCTAAGCCTAAGCTAACTTCTTTATAATTGCCTTGTACTAATGACAATAAGTCAGTGGAACCTGGCCCTTTGATATCATATCATTAGCAAGCATAAATAGTAGTTTTTTATCAATGCTTGCTTTATACTAATTAGACATTTGGGATTCTAGCCCTGGAAGATTTCCTTTCATTTCAACTTCAATGTTTTTAGAGATAAGAGTGGAAGAAATGAGCTTGGCTGAACTGCTAAGGTGTAGCCTTTCTCTCTTAATGATTAGTAATGGTGGGAGCTTGTAATAATGCCGTAATATGCTATGGAGTGTTAGATTTTTCAAAGCCACAATGGGCAAAGACAAAGGGAGTCAAATTTCCAGTCCCAGTTACAATAGCAAATATTCACATTGATTTCCAAGAAACATCACATACACTATTTACTTTTCAGAGCATAAACTGGGGGTGGAACACTGAAAAACTACATTTGACAATCTGGGTTGAGATGGTTTTTTATAGCAGTTAAAAAGAACTGTCCTTTTTCACCCAGAGTAAACACTCACTGAAAAAATGTGGTTTCAGCTAGGTAAGTCTTATCTGAGGCTGGATTAGAAAAAACAATCAAAAAAACCCAAACTAAAAAATGTGAGTAAATAAAAAGTGCTGGCATCTTTTCTGCTCATCCCTCCTCTCTTTGATTACTGCAGTGCTGCAGATGCCAGAGAGTCCCTGAGGAGATCTGAAGATCTGAATGCTCACCACCACAGAGGCTGATATTCACCTGAGTGGGGAAGAGAACTAAATACAAACCAGAGAGGGCTGCTTCAAACCAAGTACCAGTAACTGAATGATTTGGAGCAGGAGCAGGCAAGGCTTGGTCTCTGCTGAGTGCACATGGCAGAGGGTGTTCTAGTGTGATTCCATTCTATGTACACTCATATATATTGCAGTGATGAAAAGCCTTCTTTGCCCTCTCAGTGACTGTCCTACACCTAGGACACAAAGTCATTACCCCTCAGTCCTTGCTCACACAAAGAATAGATATTTATTCTACAGAAAACAGAAAAGGAGGCACCAAAACAATTCTTGTTCATCATTACCCTCCAGGGCCCCTTCAGGTATTAATTTTGGGCACTTCAACTCAAGTTCATTCTAGGTCTGACTCCAGGTAAAGTTTAAAGCTGTTCTCTGGTATGTGTGCTCCAATCACCAAGTTATATGAAATAGATGTAATTCAGAAAGAAAAAAAATCTGGTGCAGATGATGACATTCGTTTTTTTGGCAATAAAGGTACTATATATTTCAAAACATTGCTGGTGTTACAGTCAGTTCAAAACTACCAAATAAAATCATCATTATCAACAATTCTCAAAGAACTCAGGCTAGGAAAAAAAATCCATCTCTTCCTGTTTACAGCAAAAGGCTTGGTATTTTTTAAAGGTTAAGTGTTCCTCTTTTAAACAAACTTTATCTTTCAGCTTATTTTGAAACTGCCATTTCTAGGATCACAGCAGCAAAGGAAAATCTGAGCTTGTAAATAACACCTGCACATCTGGTGACACATTATACACAGTTTGCAGTGACACTGGGCTGATTACTATGGCAATGAAGGCTTTAAACATAATTTTTAGTTCATTTGAGTTGTTGAATGCTGACTAACATGGAGAAAAAAGATAATTTTTTTCTCTTTTCACTTCTTCTCTTGTGACAGATATCTAGAGAGGTATCAAAGTGCTTCTTTGCTCAATATTTCATGCAGTTCTGGTTCCAGCTAATGGCACTTGGCATGTCAGCACTTTGCAGCCCTGCAGCTCACAGTTGGAGAAATACAAATGCTGCTGGAATAGCCTGCCCTAAATGTAGTGGAAACCAGTAGCTCCAGAAAGCAGCTGGTCTAACTTGGTTCCAAGGAATGCATTTGTGTGGTACTTTCATACATCAAATGAATAAATAGCCCACGGGATTAAAGGGAGAAGACTGCAGTGAGAGCTGTGAATGCAAAAGTACGGCCAATGATCAAATCTAAAGAGGCTGGAAGTGCTGCCGAGGCTAGGATGGGCACTGCAGGCACATGCGGTCCTGGCAAGAACTCTGCAGAAATTTTCACTTCTGTGGTGAAAAAGTGTTTGTGTGTTTGGGAAGAGACTCTCAGCAAAAAAGGAGTTTGGCACTGCAGTCTGCTGGAGGCATTTTCAGCCAGGAGATCAGGTGTAGAGAGACAAAAAGGACAAGTTCCTAATGCACAATATTTTTCTCTTAATTGATGTTTGTACTTCTGTAATTATGGACATATTTGTCCTGTTTTTTCTTTTTCTTTTTTTTTTTTTCCTTCTTTTTTCCCCCTTTGCTGTCCCACAAACGCTTGAGGAGCACAGCTTTCCACAATCACTAAGTGCTGCTGGCAAGACACGAGGCAAAGAATGTTCAGCACCGTGAGAGCAAAGCCCGGCTCCCTCCTCTGCGCCTTACCAACATAGAGCTGGCTGTACAATTCCAGCCGCGTGTGTCCCTCTGTCGGAGCTTTCCGGACCTCCAGGGGAAGCTGGTCCACCTGCAGGCTGGCCTGCTTGACGTTCCTCTCAGCATTGACCCGGTGCCATTGGTCATCGTTGAGCGGGTTGGGAGATCTCACCACGATTTCCACCGGCCCATTTCCCACGTCGAACGAGAAGGAGACCTCGGTAGCAGCTGAAATAGCAAGCAGGAGGTGCTCACAATCTGTTTGCAGTGTTTGTAAACACATTCATTTATGCTTCCCAAAGAGTAAAGAGTCATATCAAATAGAAATGTGTGCTGCTAAGTCATCTTTTCATAATCTATTCATCTTTCTGAATTTATAGGCACATTCAGTTCATTCTAACTTGAGTAGGAGTTTGACTTTTAGAAGTCAAACTTCTTGACTTCATCAGCAGACCCTCAACCAATTGCATTATTCTTTGCATTCTGCAGCCTTCCAGGTTATACTTTTTAAAATTTTTTTTAAGGAATAAGCATTTTGATAAAAAAAAGATGGAGAAGTCTAAATTTTTGTTTTGATTTTGAGGGACGGGCAATTAATTCTTGCAGTGAACGAATAATGCTGTGGGTAAGATCCATGCGACATTTTATGGCTGAAAAGAAATGTGACAAGGTCTCTGGTGTTGAGATGACCCCGAGGTGTTAGAAAGTCTCCTTTTCCCAGCCCCTCATTTGAAGAAGGAGTCAGAATTCCTTGGCTCTCATTCTCAATGTTGTTTATTCTCTGTAATCTATAACGTTCTTTCTCCGACCCGCTGAGGTCTGCTCAGCACGTTGTTTCATGGCACACTGCATGCCCCTGAGATGGAGTTAGTTTTTTATATTAAAAACTATGTATACTTTATTTAAAACAATTTTCCAATACCTATCACCTATGTTAGACAGTCAGTTTCTACTCTAAACCAATCCAAAAGTGCCACCATCACAGCAGAAGATGGAGAACAAGAAGAAGAAAGAGGAAGGACAAGGCACGCCCAAATCCCTCCATCTTGTCTCCTGAACCCCCATTCTAAAAACCCCAAAATTCTACTTTCCCACCCTGTGATAAATTAATTAACATTCTACTCAAACTCTTGTGGCTTGTACATCTTCATAAAAAGTTGATAGTTTTTTCCAAGGGCTAAAATCGAAGGCACAGGTGTCTTTGACTCTGTGCCAAGGTCTCTGAACCCCCTGTCAGGGTCTCAAGTCCTCCAGAGCAATTAGAGGAATATCCTGGCTTCCAACAGAAATGGATCTTTAGTAAGCCCTAAAGTGCTCTGTTTATAGTGTATGATTAAAACCATGTTTAGAAATTTTATAAATTTCCATTAAGCCCTACTAGTCATTCCTTCAGGTCATCCTTGGCAAATATATTATTGATAACTATTATTGAATGATGAGTGTGATTAATAATATATAAATTATTTTAATAAGGTAGTATAATTATGACTTTCTCACTGAGACTTAGTTTATATATCTTTAGGCTGCAAATTCTATTCTGGTGGCAAAAGATCAGATGAAAGGGTTAAAAGAGAATGAATTATCAATTACAGCATTCACAAATGAGGATAACAGACAGAAGTTAAGACAACCAAGAGTTCAATTTAATTTGGTTTTCCTACACACAGAATAAAAAAGCCAGAGCTCCCTTTTAATTCCCTTCAAAGATCTTGGGTGCCCAATTAGGGTCTAAGTGTTCCAGTACAGCTGTGGTTTCTGCTTAGGTTGAATTGATAATGCACTATTGTAAAACTCTTATTCAGCAAGGCAAATAAATTGGGGTAAAAGCACCATACAAGTTCATTATCACTAACAATGCTGATAAATAGTGAGAAATATCTTTGTACGTGACCTAATAGATTTTCACAGGGTTACATCAGATTGACTTGACAACATTTTTAAGAAAATTGAATGGATAGGAATAAAGTTTTTACAGAAAATGTGCTTTCAACACAAATTTATTACATAATTGATTTTTTTTTTCAAATTGGCTACTTCTAAAAGAAAAAAATTGAAAAGCTGTTGTTCTTTCTGTTCTCTGCTGAATTTAATTTGTTGAATAAACTGCCTTTTATAAGCCATGGATTTAGTCTGTTTGTCCTTTTGCTCTTTACAAGGCACAAAATCTGTACAAGCCAGAGCTTGCTGTTACAGAAATAAAGATATTTAGTTTTAATGTTATTATGTTTTCTAACTTCAGTGGTTCTGCCAATAAACCCAGGCAAAGTAGGAATTAGAGTAAAACCTCTCCAGTACTTAAATTGTATGGTGTGTTCAAATCTATTTTCAAGAGTGTGTGTATAATTCTCCTTTAATTTTGCTTTGAAGAACTGCCTCAGATCTCTTCATTGTCAGGCTTGAATAGTTTCCCAAAAGCTGTCTGTCTACAGGACTGTAAAATAAAGACCTATTAGCAGACTTTTTCTCTTATTCTGAGGCAGCTGATGACATTGTCAATATTGCTACGGTCTACTTTGACTATTGTCTATTCAGAATTTTTGAAAACTGCCACCAGAATGCTTCTTTGTTTGCAAACCTTTGGTCTTGTGGATAGAAGTATCCCTAAGTCTTTAAAGGAAAGTTTTTCTTATTTTAAAAGGGAAAGTGAAGAAAACTGGCAAATAAAGATATTTCAAGTAGAAGCTCTGTCCCTGCATAATCTAACTTTATGCATGGCTTTAAACTAAAATTTGTATCACAGACTAAAAGATATGTAATTAAATTTGTAGTTTTCTGAGAAAATCGGTCCCTTTGAAATTAGTACCAATTGTATAAATTTATATTATATTTTTATATTATATTTTTATATTTAATCTTATAGTTAGGGAAAGAATAGCTTTCCAGCAAAATCTTCTCATCATAGCCCATTTTCAGTGCATGTATCTGCTGGGATGCTGAAAGTTAGAGAAGATAATATTGCATCTATGGACTTCCTGATCCTTTCTCAACCTACCTAAAAACACAATTCCCATACCAAAGGTGACAAAATGTATTTTCTAGACTGATGGACTGAAAAAAGCCATGAAATATGGCAATGAAAAGAGCTTCACAGATGGGCAGAGGCTGCAAATGGGATGTCTCACACACAAGTTATGTTACTGGTTCTGACTCTTCATTCTTAGTTCCATTTTCAGTCTATGGAATAAGTACTTTCCAACCAGGGACATCTCTAAGATGACAGGTCTTAACAGAAATGGATGAATATCTGACCACAGGCACATTAGTCTGAAAATGAAGACAAAAGAAATATCACACCCCCAAAAAATGAGACAGGTAGCCTGGTGACAACTGACAGGCAGAAGGCTGAGGTACTCAACGTTCTTTTTGTCTCAGTTTTTACTGGCAATTGCTCTTCCAACATCCCTTGAGATCCTGACTCTGAAGGCTGGGGGAATGAAGAGTTCAAGGCTGGGTTTGAGCACACTGTGCTGCCCCCACTCCTTCTTTTTCCTCTATGCCAACTTTTCTGCTGAGCAAGGTGTTATCCTTTTGGTCAATGATCAACTCTCCTGGCTGTGTCCCTTTCCAATGCCTCTGCTACCCTCAGTCTCCTGACTGGGATAGAGAGAAAGCTTTGGCGCTGCGCAAGCACTACTAGCAATAGGCAAAACACTGGTGTGGTATCAAAGCTATTCCAGGCACAAATTCAAAACACACCACCATATGGGCTGCTAGGGAGAATACTAACTCCACCTCAGACAGAGCCAGTACAACATCCAGTTTGTTCAGAAGTTCAGTATAACTTATATAAAAAGACTGGCAATTGTTTAGCTTTTTTCCTCTCAGTATGTTGTACTTTTCAGTCTCTGTCTACACATACAATCCTCGGTGATATAATCTCTTTTACTCAAATGCATATTTGATTGATGTGACAGTGGTATTATTTTGTCAAACATTTGAATAGGAGGATTGAAAAATTATCTAACATACCTGTGCATATGTGAGCATTTATTCAGAATGACTGACTCAGCATAGGATTTTTTTTCAAAAAGATGTAGAAAATGAGCTGCAAAAAAATGACCAGAGGTTTATACTGGTCACTTTTTAGGTAATGAAGTGAATTTTCCTAATAATATTTTTATTTTCTAGTCTACTAAATACCGTAAAACTAAATTCAGTTTTTCTAAGAAATGAGAATAATAATCAGACTTTGAACAAATGTATGAAATTGCCTAATTATTAAAAAAAAAAAAAGTTAATGTGGGTTGCAATTTATTCCATCAGAACAGGGTTTTGTGATGAAAATTTCATAAAATTTAACAAGAGTGAATTTTTATGTACTCCTACCACATAAATTCACTCTGTATGCTGAGATTTGTGGCTTAGTTTTACCCTTTCTGTGCCTTGTGCAATTACATATAATTAAATCTGAACACGTTTCTCTCATCGATTCAATTTTCTAAGGTCTCAGGATGTTGTCAGCCATCTGTTCAGAACACAGGAGAGCAACTTTGGCAAACAAAATGCCCTTCTCACTCTTTGTTCTGTGTTGCTTTTAGCTCTATTTAGGTCTCGCCATTTCCTCATCTTTAATCCATGAGGCATTTGCCCATAAAAATGAAGGGGTACAACTGAACCCCTGTGCAGGAAGACCTGGATAGGGCTGAAAGAGTGGACTGATAAGGACCTGTGAAGTTCAACAAAGGCAAATATAAGAAGGTCCACAAAGATGATCAAAATACTTGAAAGCCTGTTGGAGGAAAGCCTGAGGAAACTGTGTTTAGCTTTGAGAAAGAAGGCTTGGGAGAGACCTTTTCAGCATTGTTCTGGTATTTAAGGGGTGGCTGCAAAGAAGATGGAGACATCATTTTGGTAGGAAGTCATATAGAAAAGATGAAGGGTAATGGGTACAGGTTGGGGACACACAAAAGGAACAATCACAATGAGAACAATCAGCTACTGGGATAATATTCCCAGGGAAGTGGTAGGTTCCTCTACACCGGACACTTCTAAGATTCAGCTGGACAGGGTGCTAGGACATTTTTTCTGGACTGTGCTTCTTTTAAGGAAGTTTGGACCACATGATCCTTGAGGCCCCTTCTAACCTGGCATGCTTTGATCTCTGATTCCATGACTCCATGATTCCACGATTCTATGACTGCACCGTCTGTAGGGAGTCCATGCTTCTTGGGTCCTTCCTTTCAAGGCTTTCTAGTAGGTATGCTTTAGTTAAACACAAGTTCTGAGGGTCAGCAGCAGGGGAAGCAGCACACATTTCTGTGTCCTTTGCTATGCACAAGGTCAAGTTACATGAGCTGATAAATATTTCTGGCATTCACGATCTGTGACCAGCTAGATCTCCCATTTTCCTTGAAACTCCTTGTGTTTCAAGTATCTTTTTTCTCCCCTGTTTTTTACTTTGGTCTTTGTTGATGAATTTCAGGCTAGGATCTCTAGTTATAATGAGGCTGCCAGCAAAGAAAGAGATGTTAATAGATGGGTGGGTACTCACTAGATGCTAAGCAGTAGGTGGATGTTCTCAAGACACATAAACTGGGAAAAAAAAAGCAGAGGGATTACAACTCTTCTCTCAACCACCTGTCTAATGTACACCCATCTCTCTATTTCTCTCCTTCTTCCCCATTATGCTTTCTTTGAAACACGTCTTCCCTCGTACTTTGTTTCTCTTACACTCCCTGATGTATTTTTCTATCCTTCAAATGGATCTGACTGATGTTTTAGTTGACTTACATCAAAGGGATGAGTTTCTAACATCTTTAGAATCCTTTTGAAATTCTATTCTTAGAACATAAATGCCATGTTACATCTAGAATCAGAGTTCACTCACTTGGCTGTAAAATAGCTTACAACAATAAGCTATAAACTGTAAACTGAATCTGCCAGAGAGATATTTGTTCTGGGGAAACAACAGCTTGAAAATATTGTAGCTTTGTAAGGGCAACATCTGCCAAACTTCTTGGACAGTTTGTTTGTAAATACACCTCCAACAAAGGGCTCACTGTCTGAACCTGTAGACAGAATTCAGTGAAATGATTGAAAATGAAAGAAAACTTAATAAAAAGAGAGAGATGATAGATGTTTCTAGAGCTAGTGGTCTATACATCTTTATATGAAATCTATCAAATGGTCAAGATTATCAAATGGTCAAATCATGTCTGATATATGTACTTATTGGAATCCTTCCCACTGCCTTTAACAGATAGAAGACTGAATAGAAAAGTAGGCAATCTAGGATTTGAAAGTAACTATCCTGTCCACCCTTCACACTTATACTCAGATCTTTGTGTTTAAAGATAGTTTCACAATGTCATCTCTAAATTTCCTTCCCCAGTGCCCTCATTTGTGCAGGGCTGAGAGAGGCCATGCCAATGCTGGCATGGAAACAACATTGGTAGGTTGTTCCTGGCTGCCAGAAATAGGTGGAAAAGGCTACAGATGCTACCCTGAAGTGCCATATTGGAGCACAGGACCTGCTTTAAGGAGGCCACTTCTCAAAGGACATGACTTAATATTAAAGCTACCAAAGCAACATAACAGAGAAAAATTGTTGATCCAAGTTGCTTGACTGCAATACAGGAATTACTGCGTAGCTTGGCTGTCTGTTAATAATCAGGTAGTTGTCAAAACTCATAACTGTATTTACAATAATGGGACTAAGCATCTGGATGGCTTCACCATTTATCTAATTCCCAAATGAAAAGTCCATTTGAACTAATGAGCAGAACCTTCATTCATTTGACCAAATGACAGTGTGCATCCGTGCCCAAGACTTCAGTGATCCCTGAGCTAAGTGCCAAATGAACCAGCTCTGGAAGCTGCACAGCTGCATCAGCATGATGCTGTGCCAACAGTAATTAGTTCTAATGAGAGACTACACCGCACCGAGGATCAGTCCCAGCATAGCTGAGTGCTGATTTGTGTGGACATGCTATATCTTTCTCAGAAAGAGCTCAGGCATCTCTATAACATAGGGGCTCATTGTACAGACTAGACACACTCTATATTTGCCTGTGGGTTACAGGTAAAATAAAGAAAAGTCATGGAACTTTACATTCTTTTGAATCTTATGCAGTCATTTCCATAAGGGCCGAGAAGGGAAAAAGGGTGAGTAAAGCTATTGCTTTGATTTAATGTTATATAAGATCCACTTCTCATATGTAAATCTATCCACAAGGTATAAGTGAGGCTCATTTTCTCTCTGAGCCTTTGGAACAAGTTGATTTTCTGTGGAGAATGAACAATCTTGTGTCTGAGGGCCACCAACTTAATGAGTGAATTGGGGACATCAAGATTGGAGACAGCCTGAGCTGAAGGGATTGATTCCTTAAGATGTAGATTTCATATTTTCCAGATTCTGTACTGCATGAGTATATAGCTCTGAACTTTATGTGGCGTGTTAGTGAGTTCTCTTCACAGTTTAGTTAGACAAAACAATCTTTTTCCAGCCTGAGAACCAAGGACAGCACTGCAGCTTTGGGCCCAAAAAGTATAAACAAGGTTGAATTGAGGAGAGCAGTCTGGGAGGATGCGAGTTCTTACCGTGAAGCTGTAATTGAACAATTGGCCCCAACATGTAAATGGACCAAAACTTATAAAAGTGTGAAAACTTGTGACCGGCGTCCATCTTGGGTGGAGCCATGGCCAGGCTCCTGTACTGCCCAGGGTGTATCCTTCAAAGGCCTTTTAATTAATACCTACTTTATTCCTTTAACACTGTCCAGCCTCTGTTCTAGGCAGCCTCTAAAGGCATCAGGATCATGCACAGGTGGATTTTGCAGTCCTGAGATATACGGATCAGGTAAGGAGTAAAGTCAGGCAAACTTTAGGAAAGCAAACTTCCAGCTCCACAGGGAGATATTTAATAGGGTTCCCAGGGAGACTACCCTCAGGGACAGGGGAGCAGAGCAGAACAGGCAGATTTTTAAGGAAGTCTTCCATAGAGCACAAGAGCTGGCAATCTGCAGGAGCAAGAAATCAGACAAGGAAAACAAGAGATGGGCATGGCTGAGTAGGGAAGTGCTGATCAAATTAAAGGGAAAAAGCAAATGCACCGGCAGTGGAAACAAGGACAGGAAACCTGGGAAGAGTACAGAGATGAAATACAGCCGAGGAAGGCCAAAGGAAGCTGAACCTGGCAAGTGATGCAAGGAATTACAGAAAAGGCTTCCAAAGGTCTGTTAACCAGAAAAGGAAGGTCAAAGAAGGTGCATCCTCCCCCAATAAACAGTGGTGGAACACTGGTAACAATGGATGAGGAGAGGGCTGAGGTACTGAACTCTTTTGTCTTCAAGTCTTCAATGACAACCTTTCTTCCCATGCCTCCCCAGTGGACTGACAGCAGGATGGGGACTGGGGGAGCAAAGAATTCTCACTGTAAGTAGAGATCAGGTTCATGACCATCTGAGGAACCCAAATGTGCATAAGTCTATGGAACCCAATGAGATGCTCTCCCAGAGTCCTGAGAGAACTGGCTAATGTTAGTCGGGCACAATTTTCTCTTGGTGACTGCCATGCTGGCTGTCTCTAATCACCTCCCTGTCAGGCATATGCCTTGACACAGCTTCCAAGAGGATCTGTTCTATGATTTTACCAGGCAGAAAGTTAAGGCTGACCAGGAGTTCCCAGAGTTCTCTTTACCTTTTCTCAGTCACTGGACACTTTGCCTGACTGTCATGACATTTCAAATATCACAGAGCATAGCTTGGCAACTACAGCAGCAAATTCTCTCAGGACCATGGGATGCATCTTGTCAATCCCAGGGCCCTACGTTTGTTCATGTTCCTCCGGGAATCTTGAAGCTGAGTTGAGTTGCAATGAGAGAAACCTTTTCCTCCCAGTCCCTGCCCTGATGTTCAGGGACTTGAGATGTGTGGGAAGAGAGATTGCCATATGTATGGGTAAAATACTACTTCCCTGCAAAAAAGGATGTACAGTAAGAAGTACAGCTATTGGCATTAGCATTTTGATGATGTATCTGTAAAGTTAGTTTTAAATATTAGTGATTTCTGACATTCTGCAACAGTATTACTGATTTCTCTCAGTGAAATTCTTGCTGGAGGAAATATTTTAAAACACATTTTACCTTCAGTCACAGGAAGTCTATAAACATGTATAGAAAGGACGAGGGAAATTAACTTATAAGTGAAAGGTAAAGGAATGAAAACATGTATAGCTGAATGGCTTTAATCATCAAAGTTTTGGAAGAAATTACAGCATAATATTTAGAAAAATACATATAGTAATTCAAGGGTGGATTTTTTTCCCAAAGACTAAAGATTTGGTGAACATTTATGGTGAACAAAATTTATTCAATTCCTGTGCAAATTCATTAGGAATACATCACTCTTCAGAATGTCTGAAGCTTCTTATGACCTTTTCAGTTTGTTTTTATCTTGAAATTTTCCAAGTATCCTGCACACCAGAAAAACCATCATATCAGAATAAAAAATAAAGGAAAATGTTTTGTTGAATGCAGGAAAAAACACCCCCTAAAGTGTCTATCCTCATATTTTTGATCCTCATTTTCTCCACCATTTGGTCTGCAGCCTGAAGGCACTTGATTCAGCGTCTGCTGTGTGCAGTATCTACATCTGGCAGCTGTAAACTTGTAGTGACATTTCCTTGAGAATGGACAGGGAATCAGATCTACTGAGAGATGCTGACCTGATTCAGCAAGAGCTGCTGTTTTCTTATGCATATGACTATGGTGTTAGATTGTAAGGCAAGACTGTGCACAAACAAATTGCTTTGCTATATATTTAAAAGGAGTGAACTTTAATGCATTATTGTCCTTCTTCCTTCACAATACTTTAATATCTTCTGTCTAGTACCATTTATAGATGGACCAGTAATTTCAACAACTGGACAGGTAATAAGTCTAAATTCTACTTTCAGTTTGCAGGAACAAAGCATCTTTGAATTAATGGGAATCAAATATGTTAAAATAATTCTTCCATAATTTAATTTTATGACTGATCAAACATATTGTGATATATTTGTCTGTCTGATTGAATAACTAGCTGGGTTTTTTTTCTTTCATTTCCTAGGTTGGAATAGCCTCTCTCTACTGTAATAACCTTTGCCTGTTTATCCATGCTGAGCCTTATTATCTTCACCTGTGATTTTAATCTTAAATATACAATATATACCAGTTGACTCAGAAGTACTGTACTGCACTGCACACAGGCTACCTGAATATGGCCAAAAACTCTCCAGGTGCAAGGTAGTTAAAAAAAAGAAAAAAAAAAAATTCCTGGCTTCTCTCGCCTTGGAGAGAGACAGCAGTTCCCTTTCTACTGGCAGACAAGCACTTACACAACTTGCAATATTTTGGAAAGGCATAGCTATAATTAAACTCAAAATGAAGGGACATCAGAACTCAGTACAACACCTTTTTCATCATGAGTAAACATCTGTGTAAGGACAAAGATAAGGAGGGATTTGATTTTGATAATAACTAAGTTATTTTATCTCACTTTGAAATAATCTTGACTGCCAATGAACCACTCAAAAATAAATACCTACTTCCTAAATAAAATAAAAACCTACCTCTAACACAGTACATTAGATTGCTTTGGGGGACAAAAATAATTGAGTTAATGGAAGTACCAAGTTTTCTCATAAAAGATCATGCAAAGGCCAAATATGCCCTAAGAAGAAAATTATTTATTATCATTATTTATTAATTACTTCAGTTATGCTAATTGCACTGCAGCTGTCTTGTAGATGAGCACTTGGAAACAACTTCCATACTTTTATCTTCCATACTTTTATGGCTGTATTTTAGTTGATACAGCAATTTTCAGCTATGGGCAGTAAGAAGAAAAAAAAATAAAATTATCAGTTCTGCATAAACAAGGACCCAAAGAAAAGACATGTGAAATGATTTGTTTAAAGCCAAACATTAGATGGTTAGAGTAGGACTTGAAAAAAACCCACTTGCTTTAATTCCAAGGCAATAAATACAGTTTCAGATAGATGTTACCTCCCATCCAGCCAGTTCTCTTCCAATAACTACTTAGCTGCCTGGAAAGAAGGAAGGAACAGCAACGGTGACTCATTGAAGGTCTGTTGATTCATCTCATGAGAGTTACTAATGCTTAAAAAAAATACATCAGCAATATCTCCTGGTCTCTTTTGTGGCAGATGATTCACACAAAGGGAACTGTAGTCAGTGCACTGAGTGGAAAAGGGGAGGAGATGTGTGTTCTCCTGTCTGTAGTGGCTTATAATATACTTCATTATATCCTTTTAACTGCAGCACTTTACCATGAAACAGAGTTGCTCCCGTACAACAGAAGGCAGCACAACAAGGGGGAGGCAGAGACATCAGAACAGAGCTCTCCCATGCAGCATATAAAGGGTTTTGTGTAACTGATAGCTATTTTTTTTGAATGAAAGGCAAAATAAAAGCAGGTGGTAATGTTCATGAGATCAGATTTTGTCTGAGCATGGTAAAGCATCAGAGAGGTTTTTGGAGAGGAGAGAGTGGCTTATTTTACTATGAAATATTGTTATGAACTTGGCACAGTTCTGAAGCTGCTGAACAATGTGTTTAAGTGCTTACAAACAGACACAAGGAAATCAATGTCCCTCTCAAATATGTCACATTTGAATGCAATAAAAATCAGTCAAAGCTGTAAATTGTGCATCATACTTAAAGTGGTAAGAGCCTGGTGCAGGTTTGAGAACTAAATATCCCCTGTCACTTTTCTGTGATCTGCTTTTATGAAAACACATTCTCTGTGTCCTTTTCTTCTTCTTCTGTGGTGCTTTCCTTATTCTGTAATTTGTTTATTTGCTGTAAGTTCTGCTGTGGACTGGCTAAGACTTGTAAAGACTTGTGAAGGTGTTTAGGTGCCTGGGTGGGAGCTACTGAAAAACTTTTGCATCACAGCAGGGTCTCATGATGATATGAATTTATTGATTTTTCTGCCTGGCTGTGTAAGTTTTGTCATTTGTAGTGCCTCTTTTATAAGCAAATTTTCATGGCTATTTATTTCTCTGTGGCTGTCCAGGGTCACCATCAGGGTAAGGACTCCGTTGCACTATGCACTTTACTACCACAATAAAAAAAGCCATCCAAAAATATGACTCAATTTTGTTTTTTAGTGTAGTAACTCTGTATATGAAAAGGGTGTGTGTGAGGGGGTGGACCCAGCTAACTGTGTCCCAGATAACTCAAACTTTTATCAAAAGTGTGAGTCAAAGATTTTCTACTCTGGAAAATATACTTGTAATAATTTATAGTTGCCAAAATCCAGGATAGATTTCCCAAGATGGAAGAAGATATCTTTGATGTTGTTTGCTTTTTATCCTGTAGAAGGAAGAAGTATCTACTAGAAATACAAACCACAAGTATCATGGAGTGGTACAAGAGAGGGAAAGAGAACTGATCTCTTGGAGGTAAAAATATCTTAGATTTCATGGTAGTTAGAGGTAGAAAACTTGATGCAGTACGTGAGTGAGGGAGCTGCCTGGTTTAGCCACCTTTTGCGAACTATTTTGCTGGATATGCATGAGGCTCAGGAAATGTAAAGCCAACAGGAGACCTGTTCCTGTTTCCTGCTGTAGCAGTGGAAAACATAAAATGGTGAGTGAGAGGATTTATGTATTTATAAAACATTTGTTTTTAAGATTTCATATGAGTAGAGAGCTGTCTGCAGTGCATGATTCGAGACAAAAAGCTCTTTTTTAAAAACAAAGTCAAGACATTTAGATCAAGAGGGTGTAAAACATCTAAATTATGCAAGATAGTGTTATGGCAGCCTTGTGATAGTAACTGCCTTCATGCTCTTAAAAAATAGATTACCATTTTATTAACTTTTTAACAAAATTTTACATTAAGTTTTTATTTCCTTTTAAAATGTAAGAAACTATATGTGTTCAAAGTTTCTAAACCAAAAGTTGGGAGCAGAAATATTCATTTTCCTTAGAACAACTGTAGCAAGGCAAGATAGAAAGGCAGAACCCAAATGGAACATGATTTAACAATGAATTAACTTCCATCATGATTTAAACTGATTTTTTTTAAAACTATCATTTAAACCATAATGAAATGCTGAGAAGTGTTAGGAAAATCTGTGGCCAGAACTCTCTATGAACATTTAGCATCTACCTACAAACACCTAGGGAGAAAATAATTGTATTTACTTGAATCAGTCTGTTGACATAATTTGAATTAATAATTTACATAAATATTTTAGGCACCATGGATACCACTGTATTATTATTAAAAACACTTCCACTTTTATTATAGCTAATCTTCTAGTCACAGAAAACCTTTTTCTACTTTAGAACTGAATTGCCTTGGTAAAACCAATAAAGACTAATTTAGGTTTTCAATGGGCCAGCAGAACAATTGCTAGCACTTTATCTAAAAAGTTCAACTTAAAGAAAAAAAGTAATTTTCAGAATGCCAAGATGCTCTTTATCCACTTAGAAGAATGATTCTCAAAAATATCTAAATAATTTAGGCCCATAAGACCCACTGGATTCAGGGCACAAAGTCTGAGGAAACAATGAAGGTTGGTTGGACCCTTTCAGATTTTCTCACTCACAGCATTTCAAGTTATGGCATGATGTTGGTGACTGGGATTAAAGGCAGGAGTGACAGTGACAGAAAAAGAGTCAGGTCTTTGTGTGCGTCCTCCCCCAGCCCTCCTTTCTGCTCTCTCTGTTGGGCAAGAGGTTTGTCCCAAGAGGAGAACACCAGGTGGAAATTGCAGGAGGAACTGTCTGGATGCTCTCACAACTGATGTATTCTGGAGATGGGGGAGCTGAGATGTTTGTGATGGGCTTTGGTTCATATCAGCCTACATAAGGGTATAAAATGATGAGAGTTTTTCAGAGTCTTTTTACTTCAAATTACAGGTAATTACAAAGAACATGTAAACTAATGGCATTGCTACGTCTTTAATTACTTACTGACAAGATTTTGCCCTGCAGTCAATCAAGGTAAGACTGCCCATAAAATCAGCAAGTGAAGTAGATATCATTGCCTAATGTAAGGCAGAAACAAACAATATGAAAGCATATAATGGGTTTACCATAGTCAACACAATAGATATCCCTGTTTGAATAAAAAAATCCTCTGATTTTTGGAAGAAGGGAATTGTTACAGATTTAGCATATTTGATTTTTTTTCCAAAAACAGCAGGGATAGAAGACAGAATTGCAGAGATTTTTGATGAGATGGGTGAAGTATAGGTCATGAGAAAATTAGAGGACCTCTAATTTGGTTTGGGTCAAGTCATATTTGGTATTATAATAAATACCTTTGCACAAGAAGTCAACATATGTCTATTTTTTCTTTTTTTTTTGTCCAGTAACACAAGGTTGGAGAGGTCAGAAAATAATACATAACAAACAGTGTCCTAGTGTAATCAGCCAAAAATTCCTAGGACAGATGCACAGCACAAGAATTAATGTCATTGTGGAGGCCACCGGTAAACCATTTTCAGAATTAATGTCCATAGTTTGGATTACCTGCATTTAAGAAAGAATTCAAGGTGCAGTGAGTAGGGAGAACCTTATTAACTTAAACAGAGAATGGAACAAGACAAAATATCTTATGAGAAGAGATTATGTGAGTTCTTCTTGCTCAACACAGCAATTAAAAGCTGAGAGAAGATATGATTGCACTGTAAGCATACAAGGGGAGAGTAAATGCTAGGAAGTGAAAACAATTAGTTCAGCCAAAGAACAATACTGAAACGAGAACGCATGGCTGTAAAGAAAAGATGAAAACCAAACTGTCAGGAATAAGATGACTTCCAAAAAACAAAGATGTGAGTCTGAAACAGTTGTCCAGCTGGCAAAGATTCAAACTATTTTCAATAGAGAGTTGCATAAATTTAGGGAGCTAGGCACAGGTTATGCATTTTGGTTGTCTGTGACTGAGGATTCTAAACTCAGGGACCCAGAAGGTTTCTTTCTGTCATATGCCTATAGCATCTGGCAATTTTGTGCAGCATACCAAACATTTACTTTCTGCATAAAAATGATTAGCACACCTGAGGAAGGTAACAAAGCCCCTGCATTGTCAGCATGTAACAGGAAGTAGACTGGAAATAAGGATGAAAACCTGAGATGAACTACTGAGTGGCAGTGCCAGCAATGGTTTGCCATGTGCTGCATGGTTTTAGTGCAAAGCAAAGTCAGGGACAACTATGCTCTTTGAATGTCAACCAGTCCCCACCTTGAACTTTGTGTGAGCTGTAACTGATTTATAAGACACTGCACATGAAATTACTTTAAAGTGGCATTTATGGCAATGAGAAAGGCATCCAATCACCCTTGAAAGAAGAGGGGTAATGCTGAGAGGATGCTGTGTATAGTGAAGGTCATGAATGCCATATTGACATTGAGGGACACCAAAGTAAAGCAACCTATAACTATAGCCTGCCAACATCCAAGCCAGTCGCAGAAGGTGGCCTTAATTTCCCCCCAGCCCTGTGACTAAGATTTTCCACTGGTCAGTTTTAGCCTGTTCCCCAGCTGGATTGTTTATTTGCTGCCTTTGGCTGGCTCCCACATGCCAGACTGGGCACCTCTCCCCATCTGCTAATTTGGAACAAAATAGAGGTGGAACTGCTCTTCTCAGATGAGTCATAAATTGGTTTGTTGGAATATCAGGCATTTCTGCACCACCTGCCTCATCTGAAACAGAATCTTGTCTTTCAAAGAATAGTGCTTGCAATTCTTCAGACCAGGATTTCTGTTTGTTTGTTTGTTTGAAACTTTCCTATTGTCCTGGAATAGAATGACAGCTTGCAAGTACCATTGTAAAAACGTTTGGGTCATAAATTTCCCAGAAGAAATGTAATATTTTTCCACTTAATTTAATAACTTCTTCTGGGCCTCTGGGATGAAGAGATTCCTCAGTGTCCTATGCATTCTGTGACATGTGGCTAATGCAACATGCTTTCCTAGGGGGGTGTTTTATAGAAAAGTCACCTTCTGCTAGGAAAACAAAATAACAACTCAATTAAAAGAAACAATGAAGGTCACACCAGTTTCCTTACTGAGGTGATAAACCAAGCAGTGGAAAACATAAGCTGCATTTATTTTAACATATGGGACTTTGAGCATCATGTGGAAAACTCATTGATGTGGTAGAATTGTGTTTTAGGATGCCTCTGGAGAAAGACGTGATGGAATTATTAAAATTTGCAAGAAAATATATTAATCAGTCATGTGCTAGAGCATTCAGCCTGGAGGAATGAACACTTTTTGGGCAGAACCAAACGGCCATGGGAATCATTGTCCCCAGTCTGTCACTGTCACTTGTCTGGTTTTGGAGGAGTTACTTATGTCTCAGCTAAGTAGTGTAGAAACAGCTGAGCCCCAGGAGCAGCACAGGACCCTCCATGTGCAGATGTCAGGTATCAGAGTGCCCTGAGCATCCCCTGCCCACGGAGCAAGTACACCCACCCTGCAGCCATGCCACTGCTCTCATTAGCAAACCTCTCCTCACGATCCCTTTCACAGCTGCCAAGGTCAGTGATCGCTCCTTGGGGAGACTTTCAGGGCACTTTTAGGGGCTATCAGCCAAGTGACATCCCTGAATGCAGTGGGTATAAATGTTCCCAGCTTTTTACAAAAATTAATAAGAAAGATGTTTCCTCTCTTCCATGTTAATGCCAGGACCAAACACAAGCTGACCTTTACCTCTAAGCCTCATTTTTTTTTTCAATTGCAAAAGTGACTTGCTGTTTACTTCAGAATAGTAACAGTGACACAAAATTTGTGTCTGTGGATTTCTTGGAGGTGCTGGGATGAGAGGAGCTACAGAAGTGAGCAGAATATCTCTTTCATTAGAATTATATGACAGTGTCATTGAGAGAGTTTTCTGGAAACAGTGATGGTAGGTGCTTCTTCCTAAATTACCAGAAATACATGCCCTTCAAAATTTGCTTTCAGGAGCAAATCTTTTCTAAAACTTGAGATATCACTCAAACAGAAAATTCAAATCTGATTTATTTGACAAGCATCTCAGGTATTAAGTAGCTACATTTTCATAATCATAACTCTAAAATCTTCAGTCTATATTTCATAAATGTACAAAATATATAGAAAAAAAAGAAAAAAAGAAAACTCATTCTAAAAGAGAATGTATCCTCTCTTTCTCACTCTAAAACCCAGTTTTAATTTTAAAATAATCTGGAAATTTTGACCAGAGATGGAAACCCCCCCTTACAGAAAACTTATTCAACTACCACTTTTCTAAGCAATCCTAGCCGTTGCCAGATGACCAGCCAGCTATGGAAACAATGGGGTTCTGTAGATTTATTGATGTATATAAAAATTGAGGCTTCAGGTAATTCTACATCTCTGTCAACTGTTCCATGCATGGTGACAACAACAAGCCTGCCAGAGGAGTTGCTTGATAAATGGAATAGCTAAAGTCTTCAGCCACATTCATAGTAGCATTTTATCCCTGTTTTTTTATTGACACCATTCCTTGTCAGCTGTTTGCAAAAGCTATTTCTGAAATAAAAAAAAAAAAAAAAAACAACAAAAAACCATGGTCTTCCCTTCCTTCCTCTCTCTCCCCTCCTCAGAGATGGCAATCTGAGGTTTTGCTGAAGGCATGTGAAGTTACTCTTCAAGATACTGCAAATGTCACCTCCTTTTCATATGAGTCAGGAGAGTTAGAAAATCTGCACAATTATTAGACCCTAAGACAATATAAGACTCTAGAATTATTAGACTCAAAGACAGAATGCAGTAAAATTATTTAATGAGTGTTCCTGGTAACCACTTTTGTGCTCAGAATAAAACATGCAAACTCCTTTCCAAAGACTTGAAGCTAAGAATTTTAATAGACCGAATGATTTGTTTCCCTAATGCATTCACCGAGTGCAGCAAGCTGATTAAAATACTGGGTACTGGAGAACCTTTCTGTTTCTGGTCTATAGAGCTCAGTTTATGCATCATTAACCATGTATTACAGGTACACACAGCTATTTTACACATAACGGAAAAAGAAAATAGAATTTGTACATGCAGGATGCTCATTTTAACATTTTCCTTTTGGAATGGTAAAAGGTAAAGAAATTGAGAACAGGCTTTTTAGGAAGTCATCCTTCTCCAGTGAGAACTGTACCTGTATGAGAAGGCAATGAACAGACAAAAGCAATCCACTGGGTGAATCAAAACAGCTTTCAGTAAATATGTGGTCATGGTTTTTATGTAAAAAGCCTTTAATACAAAATAGCTGTTCTATTAGAGAATGTGATAGGTAGCTAAAAAGCAGCTTGCCAAAGGAAAGCTTCTTCAGAGTTTGGGGATAATTCTGTAATTACCTTACTGACATAAATTTATGTCCCTATTTAGGAACAAATTCACATATAAATTTTACAGGACTTCTATAAAAAGGAAACAGACTTAAGAAGCAGCAGAGTTCACTATAGAGCCATGTAAGGTACTTCTGAAATTCTGAAAATTTACTCTTCATTTAAATGAATTACAGAAAACCGTAAGTGCAGACTGGAGCAAAAAAACCCTCAAAAATATATAAAACAAACATTCATTAATAAATGTGTAATTCAGAAGAGAGGGTGAGTTTCTCTTTATTACTGAACCCACTTTTTCATTTGTGACCTGTAGAACACTTAAGTCACAGGAAGGCCTTTTCCTGAGGATCTGAAAATTTCAAGCAATAGTTTCCAGAGAAAAAGGGTAGAGTGAATGCAACTATATCAAATGAATTGCTTTGTGCTTTTTAGCAAATATAGTCTACATAGTTCTTACAATAGTTTTTCATCTTTTCTTACAGATGATATTTCAAATTCTTCCATCAAGAATTTATAATCTGAAGTTTCGATTCAGGGACATGAGGCAGGGTCAAATTTATGCATGTGCCAGGTCTCAGCAAAGTCAGTGGATCTCAAGCATAGGTTTAATAAGGTTTAAAATTAAAGTCCTGTATAATGATACTCTGAGCACACTGCCACTGGTACATCTATTCAGCCAGCCACTGCAGCATGATTATTATTAACCCTGAGCTGAGCTCAAAAGAATATTAGTTGCTGTCAAGTCACCTTTCCACACTGATAATGTCACTTTTTAGCTAAGTGACCAACAGCATGGTTGGTCTGATTGCAGTGGCTGAGGACACCTTCCATGAAGTAGAAGAGCAAGGAGTTCTGAAGATGCCCACCTCAGCTGACTGTAAGTACTACTTAGATTCAAAGGGAAATTAAAAATAGCTGCCACTTTATTATTAAAAGGCTTTGCCCCTTGGTAAAGCAAATAAGACTATTCCCTGTGACTCAATAGGAGCAATTTTGATTCACTGAAGCTGCAGATTAGAGAAATTGGATTAAGCAATGTGAACTAAATTTGTAGAAATTTAGTTGTAGAATGAAAGAGAAAAAAGCCACCCAAATGGAACTTGGCATTTTATTCTTACCTGCAGGGAAAAATTTAGATGCATTTTAAAGGAGCCTCTTAGTGGTTTCTAAATTCCTACATTCTTATTTGTGCGTTTAAACTTTGTAAAGCATTGAAAATGGCTCTTTGCTTTCAAATTGTATGTGTAAATCGCATTGAATCTGCATAAAATACAGATTATTTAGGGTCCACAAGCCAACTGCTTCTCTTTCAGCATTAATGACGCACTGACTTTTGTGCATCAACATCTAGATCGGGGTCCTTGGCATCCATGGGCAGTGAAAGGAAGCACACATGCTTTTCCCAGTGCCCCAGTGCTGGAGTGCAGGGAGGCTGTGATGTGCTGCTAGAGGCTGCAATAACAACCACACACAGCACAGAGGGCCTCTCCCTGCTCCTGTTTATGGCAGGGTCAGGGGAGAACAAAGGAGACATAAAACATGTTTCCCCCTAATTCAACTGCTTCAACTCCGCTAAGGAGAATTCAGGCACGGCTGAGGATTTCAGCACCTGCCTTGGAAAGTTTGCCCCTGGGCTATTAAAAATGGTTTGAATAATAAAATTGACTTGCCTCTTGGTGTCATTATACCCTCTTTTTCAGATCAGTGATTTTATTAACAGATAATGCTGACAGAGATTTATTTTATGAGATATTTTATGGCTTTTAAATATCATATGCAAGTTTTCAGCTCTTTGGCTCCTTGCAATGTTGATTAGGATGGTGCCTCTTTTTTCCTTCTTTCCCCGGTTTCCAAAGCAACCATGAAATAAAATAGAAAAGCACACAGAGACGGAGACATAAATTTTGAAGAAATAATTCTGACATGCAATTTTGAAAGCCCTTTTCAGGTCAGTGTCATTTTTGTAATTGATGTTACCAGTTTTATTTGTCTTCGTATTTTCCCCTCAATAAACAATTCAAATATACTTCAAGCACTCCTTTCACAAAAGGCAACTTGAAAACATGTCAAGCAGCTTGATTTGGAAGCTTTTCCAGGATTTAGACAGCTTGCACATTTTACTAAATGGTGCACATTTTAAAAAAGCTACTATTCAACGTAATACTTCAACTGCCAAGAGTAGTAATAGGAAGCCTATACTTACATTTCAGCTCCAGTTTGATGAAGTCAGTGTTCCCCAGATTCTCAAGAAACACCCCATCTGAGGCTGATGTTTTGAAGTAGAAAGAGATGTCTGCACTGGTTTCCCCTTGGAAGGTGGAGAAGTGGAGGTAAGATGATGAAGTAACGAAAGAAGCTGCGTTCCAATAATTCCCTGCAGAGGACAGACAGGAAAGACATGTTTCAGTGCTCCCTTGAAGCTGTTGGAAAAGTTGGAGATTTTAAGGTTCATCTATGCTACAGTACTGTTTGTGCTGAAGAAAGAACCCCAAGCACCTTGATTCTTGCTCCCTCTGTTTTGTTTTTCTGAGCATGATGTGTCAGGTTTCAGAAGACAGAGCATGTTAACGGTAAATTTATTTTCAAGCTCTTAATTTATCATATCTACTCATACTCAAACGTTATTTTGTATTTATTATAGTAAGACTATCACGGGAGATCAGACAGAGGGGCAAAACACTAATTTGGTGTCTGCCTCACCTACACACCTACACCCCCTCCTGAAAGTGTAGCCATGTCTATCAGAAATCAATTAATTTAAATCACAGGAAAAATCCAGTAAATGAAGCTAATCAATACAGACACAATTAACATATGCACCTAATAGTCCCCTAGTGCATTCCCACTGGAGAAATACAATAATTAATGACATCCAAGAACTATTACTGTACTTTAGCTAGAAGGACAGTCAAATTCAGTGCAAGGTAGCATTACAGTGCAAAAAACAAGTCATAAGATATAAGAGCAGGTAAGATTCTCTTAATCAGAAGATCATAAGATTCATAAGAGAAGGCTTTGGGGTGACCTAATTGCTGCCCTTCAATACCTGAAGGGAGGCAAAAGAAAGATGGAGAGGGACTTATTACAAGGGCATGCAGTAACAGGGCAAGAGGGAATGGCTTCAAACTGATAGCCAGTAGGTTTAGATTAGATATTAGAAAGAAATGGTGGTGAGGCACTGGAACAGGTTATCCGGTGAAGCTGCGGGTGCCCCATCCCTGGAAGTGTTAAACAGGATTCTGAGCAACTGGTCTAGTGGAAGGTATCCCTGTCCACTGCAGGGATGTTGGAACTAGACAATCTTTAAGGCCTCTTCCAACCCTGGCCATGTTATAATGATTCTATGATGATGATATAGGTGATAGAGTTAGCCAATGAGAGACTGAAACAACTCATTCTAGTTCCATCAGAATGCTTATGTATCCAGCTTCAGAAATGTATTAGAATATAAATCATGATCTCATCATAGCTGAATCCTTAGTATTCCAGCCAATAAACACAATACTGCTACTTTCCATTCCAGTCCAAAGTCCCAGATATTGGTTTTCCATTGTTTGATTACTGAAGTAGGTGATAATGCTGTTATTTGTCTGGTTAGCACTGGATGACTATGAATGAGGGTGGTTGAAGCTTCAGAAGATCAGCTGTGATGATATATTGCACTACTGACCCACATTCATTTCAGAAGTTTTATTATTTGAGTAATTATTAGTCTCTATTCAATTTTAAATTGAACAGCTGAATTAGCAGATGTTTTCAGATAAATAAAAGCATACTATTGCTTTCCATAGTACTATTCCATACCCTCCATTATAATTCTGCCTCTCTCAAGGATTTAGGGTATTTGGAAAAAAAGCCATTTTCCATTTAGTTCAATGCATCCCAGGAGGAAAGTTGCAATTGAGATTTTGTATGTGTATATGTGTAAACACACATTTGAGCAGTGAAAATGGGAAGAAATAGGCATTCATGAAAGAGGTGTGGGTTTGTGAATTAACCAGTTAGGCTAGATCAGCTAGTTTTCAACATGTATTACTATTTACCCTCCTTATACAAATGAGTAATTTCCAGATTGAATGCTGATAATGATTTCTATAGAAATGTCAATAATCTTCATATCATAAACCTGCATGGGCAAGAAATATCTGCTCATAATTTGCAAGGTTGCTCTCTGAAAGTATGCCTAGTGCCAAAGCAGCACAGATAAAAAAGGTCTTGTATTTTATTTTCATTCGTGGTCTCAGGTCTCTTTCTCTCTCACTTTTCAAAGTGCTCTCTCAATATTAGGGTTGCTTATGGTCTAGATGCGTGAGTGCTTTGTCAATAATCTGTGAATACAGGGTCCAGATGGAGTTTGTATATGCTCTTCCATTTGCAGATGTACCTGGACATCTCTATTTTATTTTCCTGGGACCTACAGATATGCTAGCTGCTGGCAGACCCTCAAAAGAGATTTTACTTTACTGAATAAACTCACATGAAATAAGTGGGACTCAGACAAAAAGCCAGGAATATATTAATACAATCTCTGTTCAGGAGCTAATTTAGCTGCCCTGAATAACCTTGTAGAAATGCTTGAATGTCTTTGTAACTTAAATAAGTATTTTAGATTCCCTAGTTTTACATTCCTTGAATATTACCAAACTTCTTAGCCTAAAATATGAAGAACACACGACAAGTAAAATTGCTGTGAATGTGAGAGCTATAAAATTCAAGTACTACTGGAGATAAATCTCTCTTCAGTGAGAAAGGTGTCCCAGCCACCTCACTTCACCAAAAGAGACCAATACAGTGTATTATTATAATAAATATTTCAGTAAAGTAAATAAGAGTAGGACCAGCTACTCTAATAGCTGATATGAAACAGCTATATATTTTGCAGTATTGTATTTACAGATTTCTAATTATCTTGCAAACTTGAAACTATTAAATGCAATTTGACATAGATTAGTCTGCAATGCTGGGACACTGAGGGTTAAATCCTTATCTATGAGAGTGCATAACCCAGGTGCTGGTTTGCCTTTACAGGGCAGTACTTTTCAGTTGTATGTGACCAGTTGGACATTTCAGAATTTTTAGGATTGGTATTGTTTGTGGATTTATCCAGCAGGGTCCAGCCCTATGGCAAAGACTTCACACCTTTACCACAGCACACTTGCAAGAGGACTGCTGCTTCTGAGTGCCACTGCAGGGCCAGAGAGGCAGGTGGGTTTGGATGGAGCCTTCATCACCCTCTTATTGAAACAAAAGGAGTCAATTCTTATTTAGAGTTACATTCAGCCTGCTGAAGAGCTCCATCGCTAAGGATTTTACATTTAATTCAAAATGCTGTGATTTGACTTTGCAGAAAACCTTGTCTGCAGATGTTATTGGTGAGAGGATAAGTACAAACAATGCAGACAGAATTGGAGAATCTGCACCTTGAGAGAGATATCTTCAAAGACTATTCATGACAAATTCCTATGAAGAGAAAATAATATTTTTGCACTCTAGTATACATTCATTTTAAATCAGTTGAAGGGGAAAAAGTCTTTTTATTAAGAGTACAATATAAATATTTTGCCAAATGTAAATAATGATTTTTATCATAAAATGATATCTTTTGATAAGAAATGGGCTCCCTAAGGAAATACTGTATAAAAATCCACTTTACACACATTTATTACAGTTTTTTGCTAGGAACTTTTATCAGTCACTATGCCTCAAAATTTCTTTGGTACATTGTCACAATTCTTTCCTCAAGTGATTTGAACATATTGATCCTACAGACATTTTTCTCCCACTTTAGGCTGACGAGCTGTAGATGGAGAAAACTGGGACTGGAACTTAAACCAGAGTAGAGGTATGGCAGCAGGAATATCAGACAGAATGTGGGAAAGGGAGTTTATTTAGAACGAAAACTATAAATTATAAGTTTTTAATTTATAAAAACACCACAGTCTAAAGATGATTTTTATTGCATTATCTGAAATATGAGATTATAATTCTACTTTATTCTTTGAAACCTCAACTATAATTTTGTAATGAAGATCACAGCTCTGTTGGGAAGTTCTGTTGGTTTAAACTCACTTGGTGTTTAAATTTGATTTAAACCAATTAAACAGGTACAGAGGATGCTGCTGTCATGGCAACAGAAATGCAAATCAATCAAGACACCAGACAAGCCTTTTCAGTTGTTTGCAACTCAAGATAAATGTGGAGATCCCGAAGGCATGGCTGTGTTTTTCATAAAATTGCACGTTTCCTGGTGATGGCAGCAAGCCTTGGGACACAGGACATGCAGAGGCAGGAAAGGGAATTGCTGACCAGAGTGCCATGGATGTTTGCCTGGATCCAGGCAGGAATCAGTCATAGTTGAGACAGAGGTGCTTCAATGCACCAAGTAACTCTATTTGATTCTGTTTCAATTTGTGCCAAGGTTGCTCACAGCTCTGCCTCTGCAGTGAAAATTAAAACCCAACTCGTTAAGCTCCTGAAAAACACTCTTACTGCTTTCTCATTAGTTTTCCTAACCCTGAGTTATGGTGTTCTTTGTAATTTGTATGATACAAAAGTGTCACTTCCACTGCTCCAAACAGACTCAGTCTCGGACAGGTGGCTGCGCTATAATTGCAAAGGTATAATTTTTACAAGAACGGTGATAGTCTGTAGCCACAAGAAACCAGCCCTACTACAAAAGTTAATGAGAAGGGACATCTTAAATCTCAGATAAAAAGCTGAACTAAGACTTGAAGATTTTTCCCATGAAGTCCCGCCTCAGTGAGAAGGAAGGAGACCCATAAAACTGACAGGGGCAAACACACTTTGTCCTGAGTTATGCAACATGAACAGGCATCTTTAAATGTGTGGCAGCTCTGTAACTTGAAAACATAGAGTCACTGGCCTTATAGTAATCAGCCTTTCAGCTTCTTCCTTGCAATATTTTTGTTCAGAGCTCCCTTGCTGGCTCCCATCGATATCTTCTTTCTTAGCATGATTGAAATTCATGCTTTAACACCATCAATTTCACTTTTACATTTAAACCCCATTGAAGTGGATAATGGCAATACCAGAACTGTAAAAGACATCAGTGCTTTTAGCCCTGCCAGGCAATCGCACTAGAGAACGAA
Source organism: Ammospiza nelsoni (assembly GCF_027579445.1). NCBI lineage: Eukaryota > Metazoa > Chordata > Aves > Passeriformes > Passerellidae > Ammospiza > Ammospiza nelsoni. Next base: position 50,589,359 of record NC_080633.1, read on the forward strand.
TGCTGCAGTGTCAGGCAGCTCTTATGTATTACAATAGACCAAAAACCTCCAGGGCCCTCATCTGCAGCAAAACAGATTTTCTATCAAAACCATTATGTGAATAAAATGTAAGAATAGTCTTCTATTTCAGAGGAGATGGATGTGTGAATGGAAAACTGTTCTGTGGCACAAAGTAATGGATTGAGATTATCCATACAATTATGCTCAACAAATCAAGTTGGTGGGGTTTTTTTCCTTTCTTCTTTTTCCATTCTGAGATAGGAATTTATGCATGCACACAGAGCAGTTTGGGTATCAGTACAGCAACAATCACACCTTAGACTCAAGTCTTCAGATCCATTTCAGAGTGGAACTGGCTGTAATGAAAACCAAATTTGCTGTTGGACTTTCTATTTGAAAAGTCAAAGAAAATTGGCAGTGTTTCTTGCACTGAGTTCTACTTTATTGTGAAAGATGTAACCATGACCTCAGGTACTTTTCTGTCATCAGTGCTAATCTTAGGGATCGAGCTGAGATCACAGCTTCGGTCTGAGCTGGAGTCAGGGGGTGCTGGGGGAGAGGAGAGCAAGGATGGCAAGTTGTTGGCATTCTCTCCTTTGCTGGGAGGACTACAATGCCAGTGGCTTCTTCCTGACTGAAATATCTGCTTGGTGTCATTTTTCATTGTGCCGACATGCTTTTAAACCTTTGTTTTTCTCTGGTCTGCAACTCCATGCCACATCTACTACATTTTACTCTACTACATTTACTATATTTAATGCACATATAATTTACTACATATGGTAAGTTTTGCATTTCTTTGATTTCTTTGGTATCCCTAGAATCAGTTTTGACCAGCTCCAGTCCTGAATTTATTTGCTTGTTGGTGAGTTGTTTAGAGCCTTGGGGTCCCCTGTATCAGTCAGTGCCCTGTGCCTGTATCCCTCTGCCCAGAATCCCACATTCCCAGTTTTCAGGACTGCTCAATATATTTCAGTTGTGCATTTCTCTGCCCACTGCCATTATCCTTATTGGTCCTGCACCTGGGCCACAACAACCCCGCGCAGGGCTGAAGGCTGGGGGAGTGCAGCTGGGAAGGGATGGGGGGCTGACAGCCAGATGGATGCACGAGCCAGCAGTGTGCCTAGGTGACCAAGGGCATCTTGGCTTGTATCAAGAGTAGTGTGGCCAGTAGGTGTGGGAAAGAGATTGTTTTGCTCATCACTGGTGAGGTTGCACCTCGAGCACTGTGTCCAGCTCTGTGTCACTCGCTTCAAAAAGGACATTGAGGTGCTGGAGTGTGTCCAAAGAGGGCCATGAAGGTGGGAAAGGATCTAGGAAACATGTCTTATTTAGAGCAGCTGCAGGAAGTGGGGTTGTTTAGCCTGGAGAAAAGGAGGCTCAGGACGGACTGCCTGAGGGGAGCTGTAGTGGAGTAGGGGTCAGTGTCTTCTGGCACATTTTAGGTAAAAGAGTGAGAGGAAATGGCACTAAGTTTTGCCAGGGGAGATTAAGATCGGCTCTTAAAAAAGGTGTCTGCATGAGGCACTTGGGGATATGATTTAGGTGATTTAAGCAATGATGGTGGTGCTGGGCTGACAGCTGGACTAGATGGTCTTGAAGACCTCTTCCAACCTTGATGATTCTGTGGTTATGTTAGTCATCAATATCTCATTCTGCAAAAATAACTAGTTTTTTACTATTATCTATATAAAATGGGGTACCATAAGAAGATAAACAAAGGTAATACAAACTAGGTATAATACTCCTGCCATTAAGGGAAAAAAAAAAAGAAAAGTTGTTTCATCTAAACAAAGTTTGAGGCAGTGCTCAAAATAGTCCAAGCCCGGCAAGTCTGTGGCTTTGAATTCTTCCTACCATACCCAAAGTCGAACTAGAGATAGCAATAATGTATTTCTTGGGCTGTGGGTTAACACTTTATCAACATCACAGCAGAATTTTGCTTGAAAAGAAGCATGTAAATTGCTACTTAATTTAAAATTAAGATGGTAGTGTCCTGATTTACTCAATCCAAACCTGAATCAAGAAAAATAAACCAGAAGGAGCTGCTACACATGATGTTGCCTTAATAGCAGAAAAGTCTTTTGACAACACACAGGAAAAATAATCCCCAAGCCAACAGATGGAGAGTGTATTAGCACTGTATAACAGGAAACTGGCTTACCCCCTTTCAGGCTAAATAAAAATATAGGTTAGATTTCAATTTCCAAGCTAAAACTAGCTGTGTATCTTTCAACAAAGTAACAAATGGCTGGAAGTCCAGAACAAAACCTGCTGAGAATATCAATACATATAGAGATGAGTTCAGAGTTAACAAAACAGAAAACTTAGCACTACAGTGGTTACTGTCATGTTGAATACAGTTCAGATTTTAAAAGATAAGTTATAGGTTGAAGAATTTTTTTTTTTTACATAGACCTTTTTATACCTTCACATTTTTTTGCATTGACCATCTAGTCCAAATGCCTGACTATTTTAGCGCTCACCAAAAGTTAAATTATGGCTTTAGAATGTTGTCCTTAAACACTCTCTTAAACACTGACAGGCACAGAGCATCAACCACCTCTCCAGAAAGCCAGTTCCAGGGCTTGGTCACCTTCCCAGTAAAAAAATGTCCCCATATCAAGCATGAACCTTTCCTGATGGGTGCAGCTTTTAGCCATTCCCATGTGTCCTGGCACAGGGTACCAGGGAGAAGAGCTCAGCACCTCCTTCTTCTGACTCCTGTTTAGTCTTCTGTGAGCCAGCATTCCCAAAACCCACTCTGCAGGGCTGCTCTCCAGACACTTCTCTCCCAGGTTTGTGCCTGACATAGCTCCATAGGGCAGAATCTGGCATTTAGACTTATTAAATCTCATCCCATTAATCAAAGCCTAATGATCCATTCTCTCAGATTCCTCTGCAAGGGTTCTTGTCCCTCAAGAGAGTTAACAGCACCTCCCAGTTTGGTTTAATCAGCAAACTTGCTGATGGTGCATTCAACTACTGCATCCAGATTGTTAATAAATACATAACCCCTTCAATTTCTATACTACACCTGAAACTCAGAGTAATTCCCCCAGGCTTCTCTTCTGGAAGTTCATTGCATGCACCTTCTCTGAAAGTGAGATCCTGAAAAGGTTAACTGTCTACTCATTTGGGTGGTGACCTTCCACTGATGCCCTTGCCTCCTCCAGTTGTTGTTTGGTCTTCACTTACAGACCTTTGCCACCTCTCCTTCTGCATGTCTGCCACTGCTGGGACAATTGTTGACCTCATTACAGAACTTATCATCTTTTCACGTGGGCCCAAGGTCTAAAGCCCCAAACTCCCTTATGCATAACAAGATACTGAGGAGAAAGTGTATATATTAGTTCTTTAGAAATTAAAGGGTTCCTTCCCTATTTGAGATCAAGTTGAGTTCTCTGGTCAGCAACGAAGGACATAACTTATATTAACATTGTAGTAAGATGGATAGCAGTTTATCAGCTGTCATTATAAATTATCTGTTTTCATAAAGATTCTCAAGCGACATAACAGTTACAAGACACTGATCAATGGGTATAAACACAGATGATAAAGTTTGCTTTACTCTGCCAGTCACTATATTTGCTGAGTGAGGGAAAAATGCAATCACATTTATCAGTGAAATGTTGGAGTCAATAAAACAGATTCAGTGATGCAGAAATGTTTCCAGCACCTGCTGTGTTTCCTGCAATCATCTTTGGAAGATCATTTTTCAAAACTCTTGCCTCCTGGTCACAAATCCTAATCACGATACATACCCTGTCACTGCTGGCATCATTACTTTCATCCATCTAAAGAATGAAAGGTCTTGATCTGGCCTGGTTTACAACCTGGAGCTCTGTAATGTGCTGATAGAGCTTTAATGATGCATGTAAACTGGTGTCCTTTCAGGGGAATTTTTTTTAACAATAACTGACCTGTAAACACGAGCTTGATCACCACTGTGCCACAGTCAAGGCAGTGTGTAGGAACCCTGCCATGGTGCCAGAATGGTAAACATTAAATACAGGAGACTGCTGCTGTCCACAAACCTTGTTAGTGTGAGAATCTGATTCTCTGTTGTGCCCTAGATATTGGTGGGTGTTTAGCTGTGCAAAACAATTGTGAAGCTTTCCATCCCCACTTGGTAATGCTGCCTAATCACCATATGCTCAGCACATATCTGTGCAGGATGGAAGGCAAAGGCACAAAGACAATAATGTAAAAAAAAAGAATTTTCTTAAGAATTCAGTTCCCCTGTGGTACTAAATCTGTTCCCAGTGCTGCAGAGGTGAACTGCAGGAAATGGTAGCTCTCTGCTCTCCAGATCCTTGGCAAGGTGTGTGAACAATGAGATGCAGCTCTAGCTGTCAGAGCCATTGCATTGGCCAACACCATGTGAATGACATGATCCAATATCCATTTCTTCTGCCATTCCCATTTACTCTTTCTGCCATGATATTTTAAAAGAAGAATGTGCTGGGTAATCTTCATACAGTTCTTCTCCTCTATATTTTCTCATTTTCTCTGCTTAGAGTGACATTTTTTCCCTACTTGTGGCTTTAAAACCGCCTGTTTGGCTATGGATCTGGACTCAGTGTCCTGGCTCTTTGCTCATGTAATTTTTTCTTGTAGACCAGCTGCACTTTCACATTGGAAAATGTTTTCCAGAATTAAAAAGTAAGATGCAATTTATTCTTGATGTAGTACATTAACTATTCTTCATGCCATTGATTCCATTGTTATTGACAGAGATCATCAAATTATTTTGCTTGATCTTCTGTTACTCGATGGATTTCAGAGACTTCTGAACTAAAGCTGAGAATATTTAAGTCACAAGTTATGACTAGGTCCTTTGGTGATTTGTAGTCCTCTAACCTGATGAAACTTAGAGCTAAAATAATTTGCTTGAAGTAATCATTTAATTCAGCAGGTGCATTAGTGCAGTCATCCTGTTCTACTGCTTATTTGTAGAAATATACTTTTAATGACTCCTTTGTTCATGTCCCAGTTCCCAGTTATTAATAAGTAGTTCAGATACACATTAAACCTACAGTTGAGTAAAACTACCTTAATTCTTATGCTGCCACTCTAGTTCATGTCACTGTAACATTTTTCCAAGTTCAACTTTCCATATTTTTTTGCATGTAGATTTTATGGAGCGTAGCTATTTATACAAGCATGTGCAAAGAATTTGAATTATGGAGATGGACTTTGTGTTCTGAATTCAAATAGCTGAGAGCTTAACACCTCCATGGCCTCCCAGTCCCACATTACTCTAGGAACTGGGAAGAACCAATGGACTCCATGTTATGGCGCCATTCCACCCTAGATACTGGTGCCTTGGCTGGAACATCTGCTCTACTCTGTGCTGTGGCCCTGGAAATGCTGCTTGATATGCCTATGTTGATACAGAGCTTCCCCCTTCTGTCTTTGAAAAAAATGTCTTTGCAAAGTAATTTTACAGTTCATTTCTACATCATCTATGGCAGAGAAACTTTTCACATGACTGCATTTGAGCATTTATTCCATTCCCTGCCTGTTCCTTATCTTTAAAAGAACTCATTAAGACTATCACTATGTCCAAATATCTTCCTGTGATCTGGCTATGTCAGCAGTATTCTAAACCCAAGAACACGAAGAACGCCTACAAAATTTAAATTAAAAAATAAAAGTTTCTTAGTCTTAACATTGCCATTAGTGACACTTGTAATATTGCTATCAGAGAGCACACTTATATGGACAAAGGTGGGCTCCCTGTGGAAAGGTAAATTTACTGTAGGAACTGCAGCTCTCCCTCTTCTAACAGGCATTGTCTACTTACACTTCAAATTCCACACAGGTGATGCAAGCAAATTTATGTAATGTAATAGCAAATCTAAACCAGAACACTAATGAAAATATTTTAGACTAAATAAGTTTTCATATGGAGAGAGATCTTCTGTTGAACTCCTGTTGCAGCTTAGTGGTAACAGCCCTGAGACCAAGAATCTTAAATGCATATATATGTTATAATGCCTTTATATGAATTTAACAACTTTTAAACCAATCAGAGTTTACATATATGTAACAAAGACTTATACATTTTACATCCAATTAAAAATAACAGCTTTACCATAAAAAATTAAAAATTAAAAAATCTATCACAAATAACCCATGCTAAAGGTTTAACTTCCCCACAGAACTCCTTCCAACCTCAACTATTTTGTGAAAGTATGAATAATGTTTCTGGCTTGCATAAAAATGACAAGAAAAATCAATAAAAAATTGAAATGAAATTAGTATTTTGGAGGTGAAATGGTTTGTGGAAACAAAACTTAACTGTGCATCTACAGGAGATGTGATTCTGACCTCTTCCAAATCACTTAGACTGAGCTCTACTGTTCATGGCATTACACTCAATTTACACAAATCTGAGAATATTTACTCAGTGTTTACTTCCCAAATCTTTTCCATCTCAGTTAAAAGACTATGCAATGAAAGAAAAAAGGGTATGAAAAAGATGTCTCATAAAGAACCAAACTTTGTTCTTTCTTTTTATTTTTCTTTCTTGCTTGCTTGCCTGCCTGCCTTCCTGCCTTTTTTAGTCTTTCCCATCCCAAATGTCTCTCTACTAAACAGTCATCTAGAAATTTGGACTTGTAAAGAGTGTTTCAGCTGGCTTATAACAACAGAAGATTGCAGATAAAAACTGCCTTTAGACATTTTACAAAGCGCGGCCCTGAGTGGGAAAAACGCGAACATCTAAAACTAGACTTTCAGAGCACAAAAGGAACCCCTTGCAGTGAAGATTTTTATCTGAAATGAAAGGTGACTTGGGGTAAAGGCATTGTGCCATAATTTAGTCATTCTAAATTCAATTTCTTGGCTCTGACATTCTTAGCATACATGACCCTGGCCAAGTTGTTTATGGCTTATGCCTCCAGAGTCCAAGATCTCTGAGGTGAAGAAAATACCATTTCTCTTTTCTCCTTTATAAAATGTTTTTGAATCTTGATTTTGTAGGACTGTCAACATTTGCAGCTAATTGTGGTTACAATTTTGGGCTGCAAGAGGCAGCTTCTCTACTTGAAGAAGAGTACAAAACTTAGCTGGAATTTGAAGACACTCCTGTGATACAAGAGTCAACAATAATTTTCCACAAATTTGCTTCTTACTTTCCACATTATCCAAATGCATTGGTGTTGGATGAAGTCATTAAATGAATGTCAAAATATCTTGAAATTGGAGAACACAATGTGGCAACATTATTTATGGATAAAAATATATACATGCATAAATATTAGATCTAGCAACACTTAAAAAGCAAAGATGACAAAGATTTTACTATTTGTTTAAAAGCAAATATTTCTGCACAGTGTTTTGTAACCTTGCATGACTGTAATTATCTCACAATGACCAAGATACCCGTCATGGCACATTACTTATTATGACATTTTTTCCCAATATAAATATAAATGAATGTAATAAGGATTGTTAATGAATACTGGTGATTTTTACTCAGACTTTGCTTTGCTTAGACATGCAGCCCAAAGACGAAGACTCCTTAGCAACCCTTTTATAAGAAAACTAAATAAATATCAGACATGGCAGATCTAAACTTTTTGAAAGGGAGCATTACAGTCATGCTTACCATCACAGCTACAAGATCAGGCATTTGGTGTTGGGAAAGAGTGGAGGCTAAACTAAAGAATCAAGCTATGCTCTGTATTTGGTCTAAATAAGAAACTACTCACAAGCTGTGATGGGTTTGGGCTGCTGACACCAGAGGTTACTTCACTTTGATCTACAAAGACTTTCTTCTTCTGAAAGAGGGAAGAGCTGTACTCTGACACTCGACTTTACAGTTTCCTTCATCAGGAAAAGAGAGTATTTGTGCACAGCAATCTAGATCTTAAATGGAGAGGAAGGGCACAAATGGACCAAAATATACTTGTATTGATCAACTGAGATGTCAAATATACATTTAAAAGGCAGTCTTGGGAGAAAAGTATTCCTGCACAGAAACTGATATGAATTGGGATTTGTTTTAGGGAAACCACCTAATTTCACAGGAATTTGCTACTGCATGACAATCTCTGTTGGAGGAAATTCTCCCAAGGACAAAAAATAAATGTAGCTTTTGTCTAAGGAAATATTGACATGAGTCAAGAAATGCCTTGGAACAAAACCAGAGCTAACCCTGGAGATGGAAGCACTTGAGATGTTCAGGTATACCCAGGTCACTGAAGCTCAGACACCTCTGCAGGACTGGGGTGGAGGGCAGAAGCTGGCCTGCACAATCTTCCCACAGCCGGCACTAAGACAGGCATTGCTCCGTGTTCTTCTCATTTACTGTATGGGCTTGCCTGGAGTTCCTTCATGTAGACAGAGCTGCACTGTGCCCTGCAAACTTAAAATATGCCTGTACTAATTCCCTAACTGCAGCTTGACCCTCTAAGTTGGGCTGCTCTAGCTTGGATTCGGCCTGCATGTAAGCCACTATAACGGAAATTTGATTTAGTCCTTCCTTTTCAGGCTATAAATAGGCAGCCTGTAACCAGCATTGCATGTTCCCTGTGTCGTCATCCCTAACAGACAGAACAGCTGGTAAACTAGGCTCCTGACAGTGAATCTTTGTGATATCAACTCTCTGCATGGTGACGGTGGGCCACCCTCTCAGCCATCTTGCAACGTTTGCTTAAGAACACATTGGACAGAGCACTTGGCTTCAATCATCACTAGCTCTGATTTGTGGCTACTTAATCTGGTCTGCTGTTGTCCTATGTTTATAGACATTTGTTTAGTATTCTATGGGAGCTTGAGGTACAAATAAATACAGGTTAAACCAGAAAATTTGATGAGGAAGAACCAAATGAAACTGTGTTTTTGCAATGAAGGCAAAACTGGCACCTGTGTTTATTTTGTTGTCTCATTGCAAGTGAACAGCTTATGTACATATTATTATATATGCACGTCAGTATTTGTCAGCAATCCAGGCTTTTAGTTTTTCTCTAGAAACTTCCTCATATTTTTTCAGTGACAGCACAGACAAATAATGGAGTACCACACAGAAAAAAACATTCTCCCCCCCACATCCCCTCTTCCTCACTCCTTCCTTCTCAATCCCTCCCCCCAAAAACACTCCAAAGAAGAAAACCAGCAAGAATAAAAAGAGTACTAATTAATGAAAGATTCAAATTTGGTTTTTTTCTGGGGATTTGAATGAAAGCCAGCAAAAGGTTAGCAAAAAATCATCTCAGAGCCTGGTCACTGCTGAGCTTACCTTGTCATTTCTGATTTCATTACTGAGTTTCTAGAAGAACAGTTGAACCTGCAAAATGTTCTTTCTCTCCCATGTGCTGAGCACAGTCAGCCAGATGCTGTGAGCACTGAGGCAATGAGGGCTGGGGAATAGGGTGGCAGCAAAGTGGATTACTTCAGCTGCATCTAAAAATGTATGAATTCTGCAGAGAGGGAGCAACAGGTCCTGCTTCAGAAAAGGGCTGATTGGCTTTTCTAAAAAAAACGGTTGTGGCTAAGTGAAAGGCTCAAATGCTCATATGAAGGAAAAAAATGTCGTCTTCATATGAATAGCATGAGGACAATCCTGTCCATAAACATTTATTGCAAAAGGTACACAAATAGCAGGGATTGAAAGCTTATTATGCAGATTAAACCCAGCCTGTCAGGTTTTTTCTGTTGTCTGTTTTTTCCTGTATTTGTTCAAGGTATTTTTGTGTTTTTCTCTGTGCTGGATGTGTTTACTTTTATTTTTATTTTTTTTTAGTTGGTTGGGTTTTTCTGGGGAGTTTTTTCTCCATCTGATGAGTAAGTATGCAATTTCCTCAGCTTACATTTATGATAGTACTGGTTATGCTTTTACTGAGAAAAATAAGTCTTATTTTGCAAGCACATATCTGCACTATTTCCTTTGGGGGGCACCATGATGCCAAGGCAAGTTTTTCAGTTTCAAAGGCAGTTGATAATGCTTGTCCCATCAGAGGATAGAAGAACTTAGAAGTATCATAACCAGGTTCAGCACTATTTACCATTTCATTGACTCTGCAAATAGTATTAGCAGCCTCTCCCTTCAGGGAATGAAAAGCTACAGGTTAGCAAATCACTAAGTTTCTGTTCTGTTCTATTCTTTCTTTGAATAACTGAAAGAGCAAACAACCCCTAAGTCAAAGGGTAAATCTAGATAAAAGATGATTATTTGTGAAGTAATTTGGGCTTTTTTCCTCTGGCAAAGCAATAAGGTAATAAAAAAATCTAGTCTTCATCTTCATAAGCTTCTAGCTTAGCATTTTCCCTCTTCTGTTACCACTTTTTTAGATTTGAAAATGAATATCGGGAAGTTTTTGTGTCTTCACCCCCTTGCCCCTCTTCCCACCCCCAGCCTCATCCACAGATCTATATATTTTGGTTTGAGAAAGAATGAAAAAAAACTTTAATCAGATGATTACTTATTTGCAGACTACTGCAGTTTGGTAATCCAACTCATTTACTCCTGTGGCATCACTTAAATAGAATGCTTTTCAAAAATTCAGAATAATAGGAGGACTGTGTGCCAGATTTTACTTTTAAGGGAAGATGGATTCCTTCTGTACTGAGATGAACCAGTATTTCATAGCATAAAGATTACTTTTAAAAATGGATAGGGTATATTCTGCTACTAATTATAGATGCAAATCAGGAAATTATACATTCACCTTAATAGCTTTTAGTCTTTCTACAACTCGAATATGCTACTGCTCTAAAATCTCTTAAGCTTATCCAACTTAATATTATAAGAAATTTTGTCTGATATTATGACAATTGAAGAGAAAGATGTTTTGAATTAAAAGTCTGGGGGAAAAACCTGCACACACACAAAACTTTTTAAAGCTCTGTACAGATTTTCTTCTTAAGCTTAAAAACAACATGGCAACCGTGACTTTTCTTCCTGGATGTAAACCTAATGCCCAGTTTTCTGTATACCTTACAGAAAACTGAGAATTTCTACTGAAAAGCTTTGGCAGACCACCCTCTCAAAGTAAAAGATTAAACCTTTTCTCCTGTTCCCATGAGTTTCAGTCCTGAGGAAAACACAAATCAAAATGACTGAAAAGGAGACATGACAAGTCATATATACTCAGGGAGGGTAATAACCAAGTATAGAAAATTTAAGATATTGACATGATCTGATGTTCTGTTTGAAGGTGACTTAATCACAGGTTTCTGTGCAGAAAGGATCCAGACTTCAAGCAGTTGTGCTGGGCTTGCTGCCAGGAAGCCTCATAACTGAATGCTGTTATCAGCCCTTCCAAAAAGGAAAAGCAGAAATAAAAAGGCAAAAAGGAAAAGTTCTTGCCTGTCTAATACTTTTGGGATGTTAGAATGCTTGTCAGAGAGGTGCCCACTCCAAATACTGAATTTTTCCTTAATGGACAGAAGGAGTGTGGCCTTAGTTCCTCATGGACATAAACATAGGCCTGTCTGAAGGTAAACACTACTAATCAAAAGTGTCAGTATTTTGATAGGTTGTGCCTTCTGAAAAAAGGATGAGGATGAGAAAATGGTGCCTTCTCTAAAGACCATTACCCATTTGAGCCTCAAACAGGACATGTCAGATATCAAGGAGAGGGACAGAAAAAGAGAAAAGCCCAGGAACAATTAACCCAGAGCAATAAAAATAATGGGCTGAACAAAAATCCAGGCAGAAAACCTTAGCTTTTGTAAGGAGAATAATTCACATCAACAAGACTAGCTCTAAAACAAAAAATGATGGCGCACTTAGTCTTGTTACTTGTTTCTTCCATTTTTGTTCCAAAGTCTATCTCATTATGAATCTTGCTCTTGTCCAAGCTTCTTCATCACTTCATCATGCAGTAACTCCATCTCTTGTGTGTTCATCTACCATTACATCAGTTCCCTCAGCAGGGACATCCCAGGGAATGTGACAACAGCATTTTGATAGAAATTCTTATCAGAAAGAGTGTTTGTATCAGAAATAATGTGACCAGAAGGACTAAGAAGGTGATCACACTCCTGTACTTATCACTGGTGAGGCTGCACCTTGAATCCTGTGTTCAGTTGTGGGCCCCTCACTACAACAAAGACATTGAGGGGCTGGAATGTGTCCAGAGAAGGGCAGTGGAGCTGGTGAAGGGTCTGGAGCACAAGGCTGATGAGGAACAGCTGGAGGAGCTGGGGTGTTTAGCCTGGAGAAAAGGAGGCTCAGGGGGACATGGTCAATATTTTTTCTTCAGCCTCAATGATAGCAATTTCCACCCTCAAAAGCTGACACAGTATAGATACAATATCACTACCATTTTTCTTGGGGTCTAAAATTACATTAAAAAAAGAAAAGAAAAAAGAAAAGAAATAAGAAAAGAAAAAAGAAAAGAAAAGAAAAAAGAAAATTGCTGCATGGTTAAGGAGAAGGAAACTTGCATCTCTACAACAGGTTCCTGAATGTTTGCTGTCTGTCTCTATCTTCCCAGCAATTTTTGGGTACTGTTGATTTCTCCAACTGGTCAGACTTAGATACTGAATAGCAAAATGTTTGAAACCAATGCTTTGCAATGGTATTTATCTGTTATTTGTACTAGCTACAGTGCTTTCTGTTACAGGCCTGAAATTTTCTGCTGCAGCTTCAGATAAAAGCACTTCTCTCTGCATTACCCACACTGCTGCATCTGTGCCTATTTCTCTGATCTCCATCCCACAAAATGTTGGAACATTGACCCACAGAGCAAGTGAGTTAAATGTATCTGCTATACATTCATTCCCCTGATTGTTTTGATTTATTTTACAGCCTTTTTGCTATTTCTTATACCACTGCTGGGTTTCTGCACATCTAGGGAGGTGCCACCTTATCTTCCTGGTCCATAGAACTGCAGGCACATTGCTTGTCTGGCCAGTGTGAGCCCACTCTCTGGATCTGTCCCAGAGCTGGGGTTTTGGGAGGAAGATTACTCCTGTACCAGGCTGAGCAGAGCCTAACACATCCCTAAGAATGTGCCCTCTGAGCTGGGGGAAGCAGTTCTTACCTGTTGGCAGGCTGCTAGTGAGCTGCCTGTGCCTTGCAGAAACAAAATGAAAGTGGTGTGAGAGGAGAGACAAGGAGGGCAGCAGCTCATCTGCACTACACTTGTGGAACTTCAGACAAGTTTAGGCCTTCACTCTGCTGCTGTGTGTCATGGCTGTGAGGCCTTGAAAGCCTGCTCAGAGTTTTCAGGAATGGATCCTCACCAAGTCTCTCCTTTCCATACCATGTCCGTCACAATTTCACGCTGGAAGTGATAAAGGTGCACAAGTGCCACTATAGTGACCAAAGTGACATGGAAGGTACAATTTAATCCAAAGTTGGCTTTTCAAAGGGTTGAAGAAACACCCTGTGGCACTTGTGAGGCTGGATTTGGTATGTACAGCCACAGCTCTGTAGCTAGCTCTCTGTAAGTGTTTGCAATAAATAATCCAATTTTAATTAACATGGGATATAATAACTCTTATTAAATCTAAATTGAATGCATGTTAGAGAAGTTAAATTTGTAGTATTGCCCAATACAAACCTCCAGAAGTGGCAGCTTCAATTCCATTACTCCAAGTTTTATCACTATGTTAAAAATGACCTGCTAAATTACTCTCCTGGGTAATGTGTAATGCCATAAAAATTAAACACTAATTTATTACTTAAATAAAAGACATCAGAGATTGTCAGGGTGTTAAACATCAGGGCTGGCTTGTTTTGCAAACCATATTTTATGGCAGACCCAGCTGGTGCTCCTTAACTGGAGCTCAAACAAACAATTCTTTTCCTAAATTAAAGCAAACAAAAGCCAGGATGGGCTACTGGCTCTGGGTATGGCATTTTAAACTTTTTTTCTGATATGGATCACATGGCAGTGGAGTGACCATGTCTACTGCTGCCACTGGTGACTGAAAATATCATATCTTCAGTAAATAAACCCATTATTTATATATATATATATATATATATATATATATATATATATATATATATATATATAAAACCTCCCTGGACCAGAGGTTTAACAAAACACCCTATCTCCAGTGTTATTGCTTTCAGTTCACAGGCTGCTGTTCTTTATCACTGCTGCTTTGTGCCAGCTTTGCTAGCCAGATATGAGACTGATAATAACCTTTCTAAAGATTCAATTGCAACTTTGCCATTGACATAAAATGAAGCACAGGCAGGAATGACACCACTTTCTCTTTGATGGCTGTTTTATTTCATTTCCTCCTCCTAGAGTTTGTGCAGAACTGTGGCAGATCAAGCATCAATCTTCCCTCAACTCTCTGTTTCAGCAGGAAGAATAAAGCATACAATACACAGTACCACTACAAAATATTAATTTTCCCCTAAGTGCTGGCAGTTAATAATGATGGTAAGCAGTTAGGTCGATTTTCAAGAGGGTTAGAAGGGCGAGGTAGGTGACTGCAGACACGTCTCAGTGCTGAGTTTTCATTTTCTTGTATGATCGTTCAACTTCAGCATCGTGCAGAATCCGAGCTTCTCTCTGGCACACGTCTGGGTCTGAGCAATGCCGTCTCCTTAAAAAAGCCCAGCAGATGGCAGCAGGGTTCCAAGCTTCTGGAAAAAGGAGTTTAACCTTTGGATCTAAGGAAGTGCGAAAGAATAGTTCGGCTTTTTTAGAATTTTTTTTCACCACTCCCTTCCCTCCCCTGTGTGCAGAGCAGAAGGATGGGTAGATGGGTAATTCACTGTCCTCTCCGTGTTTCAGATATCCTGCATCTCCAGTTAGGGGCTGTGTATGCCCTTCTTGCTTTGCAGTTGCCGGGCTGGTCTTGCATAAGGAGGGCAGCAAAGAAAAGCCAGGTGGCTTCTCCAGGAGGCTCAGCCTGGAGTCTGTGCTTTGTTTGGAGCCGTTCTCCCTTTGTGACACTGCCTACAGAACAACCTCATGTCCCATGGCAGCGTTTCCATCCTTCCCGAGCCCCTGTGGCCTTTGGAGAACTGCTTATCAGTTTGCCTGTGCACTTTTAAAATGAAATCCTGCATTCCTCAGTGCTGGCAGTCAGGCAGTAGCTGCCTACCAGTCTTTTAAAGACAAGAGCTATTCCTAAAAACTGCTAGCTGCAGATTTTGGGCACAGTGAGTTCAAAGCCTGCTGAGGTGTCTGTTGTGGCTATCCAGACACTAATCACCAGAAAGCTTCGCTCCTCACCCACGGCATGGCGGGGTAATCCTGTGGCGCTGTAATCGACAGGCTGCAGCCAGCAAAGGCAGAGGCTCTGACCTGCAGCACGGGGTGAGAGCTGCTCTGCCATCATCTCCTGACACTGCTTGCTCTGCCAGTAATGCATCCTGACTGTCCACATCCCAGCCTCTGGCACCGTGCCCCATGCCAGTGCCAGGACTCAGTTCTCATTCTCCAATCCTCCTTCAATATTTGCTTTCACTCTGCCTTGCTGCTGGCTTTCAGCTGCTGTGTCTTGAACCATTGACTTCTGCGCAATATAGACTGGGTGCCACCCCTGAAATGCACTCATGCTTGCTGCCCCACAATAACCACAAACCCCAGCAAAAAAAAAAAAGAGAGTTTCTGCTTCTTTTGTAAAATGCACAGATTGGTTTCACAAGCAAGGACAAAACAATCACCTAACGCTGCAAAAGAAGAATAGGGTCTGCTGCAGGTGAATAGGAGATGGCTGGAGGGGAAAGAGGCTGGCTGGAGCAGCAGGTGGTATACTTCAACAGCCTGTTGCCTTCCAGGAGCAAAAGGAAGGGCTCCAGGCAGATTTCAGCTCTCAGATTCATATTCTGCTTTCTGGGCTTCTCCACTGGTAGCACAGAAACATCCTGTCTGGAAGATCTCTCTGCATGAGCCAGTGTGAATGGCAGGGATTTCTGTCCCCGTTGGCATGCTGTGCCAGGGGGGTTCTGTGGGCCAGGCTGGTGTGGGAGCAAGAGAGGCTTTGATAGATTGTACCTGACATAGCATTTCCTCAGATATATGAACTGGAAAACCAAAGCTCAAGATTTGATGTCTGTATGGACCACAAGATGAATTCAAATATGAAATACAGCCTTATGGCTCGATGGAAGTAGTTTTTTTCTGTAAGGCTCTGTTTCTTAACAGGAACCACAAATGGAATGAAAATCAGCAGTGGTCTTTTTATCTTTTACTTTTTTATGACAGCAATGGTCTATATGGCTTTTCTGCACTACATTCATTAATTTCCACATTTCTGTAGTAGGCTCCATGTTCTATGCAATTCCTTCTCAGTATTTCCCTAGAGGCAAAAATACAATACAGCAACCACTTCCAGGAGAAAACCTCCAGTCTTTGGATGGCATTCAGCTGCACACCTTCTTTATTGTGCTGGACACAGAACAGATACTCAAGGACATGGAAAAGGACAGTTCATCCCACTTTCCCAGTAGAAACACAGGTCTGCTAATTCTACCCAAATATCCAATAACCAATGATCAAAATTGGGAAAGACAGCACTTTTGAATATCCTAGGCAACTTTCTTTTACAACTCTGGAGATCTGTACATACTTAAAAAAGCAGGAGCAAGAAAGGTATGAATCAATTGTCTGAAGTTTCCCCATCAACGATTTCAAATTGATAGCGACTGCTTGAAAACTTTTGTATAAATAGAAGTTTGCAATAAATAAGAAAAAACAGTCTCTCAGACATGCTGCTTTGAAATTTTTCAATCACTCCTGGCATATTTATCACCTTCAAAGATGTGTAGAGTGCACTGCTTCTCTACGAACATGGGGATAAAATCAAGAATAAAATCATAAAACCTACAAGCCTGAATATGTTTTCCTAATTCCTATTCTTGGTTATTTAATGAAGTAGCCAATTTGATAAAAATTAAGTGGTTGAAAATACTCCTGAAGAACAGGTTTAGTAGTCTGGTTTTCCTGGATTTCAATTCCAGTAAATTTGACAGGTTTCTGTTATGTTTTGTTTTAACATGCTGAATTTAGATGAGAATTACATTTACAAATACTAAGAAGCAAAACATTTACACCTCAGAGAGAGATGCATGGAGACATCTTAACAATCCACAGATCTATAGAACTTCAGAAAATTGTACCTTCCCAAATGTGCAGTGTGGTTTGCAATGGCAGGAAGAGCTGGTTTTTATTAGTAGCTTTGCTCACAGACAACAGCTTCAGTGTACAGAAGATATTTCTTCTGCAGAAAGCTTTCTGAATTTTAACAGCACTGAGAAAAGGGTTAGCATTTTCCCAGTAGAAACACAGGTCTGCTAATTCTAACCAAATATCCAATAACCAATGATCAAAATTGGGAAAGACAGCACTTTGGATTAGTAAATGAAAGCCATTATTAATACCTACAACCTTTTAGTCTGCATTTCCTGACCATCCCTAATGTGAGAAGAGCAGCCCCACTGTGTATTGGTTATTTTGAGCAAAATCAGCACACATTTACAGTCTTATAAATACGACAGAAAGCATCTGCACCATTCAAATAATGCTTAAATTAGGAAATCAGGAAGCCAACTCATTTTATTGTAATGAAAGGGCAGAAAAAAAAAATCTGGATAGATCTTTAGAGAGCTTTCAGGGTGAAAGAAAGCCACAGTCTACAGAAATAAATATTCATGTGAATTTACAAGCACAAGACAAAAATATCCCTCTACATTGTAAATTGGACAAGAAAGTCTATGCTATCTGTATTTTCCCGATAGGGTTACAGTAAATACTTCACATTCATATTTTATTCTTTATCTGTAACAAAGGTTTATGATGTTTTCCACTGGTAGCTGATGGTATTTGAATATATGGAAACCAAACTGGCACAAAAAAAAAGAGTATACAGAGAAAAATACTGCATTGTAATATGTGGTGGAGAAATATCAAAACTGATAGTGGTGGACCTGTATCAAAACTGTTTCAGTAATGTAAATATTATCCTCAATGGCTATCCTAATTTTGTCTACCCTAATGGCTACCCTAATTACCTCAGGACTTTCAGAGAGAAGTGTTACAGAATAACAGAAAACCCTACACCTATTTTGAGAATGCCTGCTACATTTCCAATCTTCTATTTCTAATGAAAATCTCACTTGTAATTATTCTGCCTCTTATTCAAACATCTTCAGTCTTTGGATCACACCCACATGAGGTGGCACAGAAGGCAGACTTCTATCAGTACAGAAAAGTACTTAGAGAGAACGAGACATTAAATTCCTATGTAAGCACTTCAGATCTTTTTCATTTCAGTGAAATACTCCACAGCGGAGCTCTGCCCACTGCTCCTGCTAGATAAGAACCCACGAATTGCTACTAATTTAGGTGGGTAAGTTCTTAAACAGGAATAAATTACTCAAACACCTCTGTGGATGTGAGCCATGGAGCAGGCTCTGGGGGTCTTAGAAAGTTGACAAAGAAAGTGTGCAGACCTTGTTGAATTTCGGGTACCAATATGGAAGCTGTGTGGCTCCTTGTCTGCTCTCCTGTCACTTTCTTCCCCTACCAGCAGCAAGCTTCCAGCTGCAGGCATCTGTTCCTCAAAATCTCTCCTGGTGTTTCTGTTTCATCAGCTTCATATCATATCCTCCCTTGATTGATTTCCTATCATTTACACATTGCTTTCAAGCTCTCTTTTCCAGCACCTGATCTTTTTTTTTAAAAACAAGAAACCTCCTGTTCACAGACCATATGTTGTCTGCGATCATTAGCCAGTTCTGGGAGTGCAGCCAGGGAGGAGTAGTGGGACAAGGAGTGATGGACTCGCAGGAAATGTCCCTTCCTCCCATCCCTGTACACACCCTGGCAAAAGGGCAGCATCAATATCTGAGCTGGAGGAAGGAAGCTAGTAAGGAGGGAGGGAGAAGGAACAGCATACACAAACTTTGAAGCTGATAGGAGAGGAATGTGTTTCATATCAGCTTTTTCAGGAACTGACCATCATCTTAATGGTGAGTTTACTACAGTGGACCAAGCAATTTCCACCTCAGATTGCTGATTTTTCCCTGACCACCTATTTTCCTGATGTTATTTTCCAGACTATATTGAATTCTAAGCCTATTTTCATTTCTTCATTTCCTTTTACTCTCAACATTATGATCCTTACAAGCTGTCTGCCTGACCTCTTCACAAAGTCAGGGAGCACAGAGTCTCCCATTTTTCCTAGAACTGACCCTAGCCAGTCACTTATCAAAAGTGAGCTCACCAAACATGAACATTCACAAGATTGATACATTTACAATAAGGGTAAAAATGAATAATAGGGGCAAAGTAATTTGAGTTAGAGACATTTAAAAGGAAAGCAGTTACAGACATTTAATTACTTCTTTATTGTCTATAATAACATGGTGGCAATGGTTTCAGCCTATTTTTCTTGAGCTGAGAGACAGTTTGTTATGTGCTGTCTCCATGAATATCTCCAGCATGCAAATAGAATGCCTGGTAACTGCAAAAGGCAATTACTCTTATAACATATGCATAATGAAATCTGACTGCATTATCTTTTTGTCCTTAATAAGAACAGTTTACATTCCTGCAATTTGTGATGCATCTTTTTCTTTTAAGATATGTATTTGCATGGTGCTTTTTGAAAAAAGAGGAAGGAAAAAAAAGAGAAGTAATACAGTTCAAGTAGCCCTCCAAACATTCATATAGTCAGAATGGAATGATGGCATTGCTAATTAAGATGAAGACAAAAAGAAAGAACACTTTTATATAAAGACATGCCTTCCTCACTAAATCAAAGAGGAGACATCTGAGGGAGGGGGCAGCTTCTGGCATTTTGGGCTAGTGACAGCTGTCCCCAGAGAACAGAGCTGGACAGGCTGAAGCAACACCCAACACTTGTGCCTGGTCTTTAACTGATGGGACTGCCTCAGAAACATTGCCACATCCACTCATTTTTTAATATTTCCAGGGATGGTGACTCCACCATTTCCCTCTCATCATGACACACTCTAAAGTTAGGGAGATTCTTTTACTGAATATTGTAAACAAATAAGATTGTGATATTAAAACTGGTTCAGCAACTCTTGTGTACTGTAGTCCAACAGTGTGGATTTCAGAGAATCCTAGAGATTTGGGTTGGAAGAAAGCTTAAAGATCATCTAGTTCTAAACTCTCTGCCATGGGCAGGGAAACCTTCCACTAGACCAGGTTGTTCAGAAAACCTGGAATTGGGCATTCCAGGGATGGGGCATCCACAGCTTCTCTGGGCAAATAGTTCCGCTGTCTCACCACCCTCACAGAAAAGAAATTCTTCCTTATGTCACATCTAAATCCTACCCTCTTTCAAATTAAAACTGCCCCTTGTCCTATCACTACAGGCCTTTGTAAAAAGTCTCCCTCCTGCTTTCTTATAAGGCCCCTTTATATTTTTAAGCATTGCAATCAGGTCTCCCTAAAGCCTTCTCCAGACAGCACAATCTCAACTCTCCAGCCTGCATTCAGAGGGGAGGTGTTCCAGTCCTCTGACCATATCCATGGCCCTTCTCTAGACCCCACTCCAAGTGGTCCATATATTTTTTTTCTGCTGGGGACCCCAGAGCTGGGTGCAGCACTGCAGGTGAGACATCAGAAAAGCAGAGGGGCAGAATGGCCTTAACCTGCTGACCACACAGCTTTTCATGCAGGCTGAGGTGTGATTGCCTTTCTAGGCTGCAAGCATTGACTCACACAACAAGTTTGCAGGGATTTTAATGGGAGTGTTGAACATTCAGACAGGGTAGTTGATTTAGTTCAACATGAATAATACCTGGGCGTCTCTGAACAGACATGAACATGTTAGTTGAAATAATACATTTTTCTTTGATCATAAAGAAATACAGGTATTCAGATAACCCATTTAATTTAGGTAATTAGCAAACTGTCTTTATATGCTTGGTTTTAAATAAATGGATAGATGATGGTTTAGCAAAAAACTTTAATCCCAGCAGCTAATGCTCATTGTTCTACTGAGTCACATTGAGCTCTGTTTCAGTATGTCAGAATGATGGAAGATGTAGCCTATCAAGCTGCCAAAAACATGAAGTGTGGAATATAAATAGATGTTTTTAGTGTCACAGGTGCTGCTGAATTGTCTGGAGACATATTATTTAAATTTGCAGGTAATACTCCATTCATAGAACACAGTGATCATGTTCTCTGTTATTTCTTGAAAGCACTGTCCTGGAAATCATTAACAAAACTAGTTTCTCATAGGGAAAAGCAAGGTTGTACAATCTTAGGTCTCTTTTAATCCTGCCTATATAATCCTCCTGTAATCCCAAAGAAGAGTTTCATGCTATTAGATTATGCTTGATACATTGCATGCTTTTGTTTTTTCTAGTGTTGAGCCCTGTCAGGCAGAGGAGATTATTTATTTTGGGTCATATACATATGTTTTTGCACTATCATGGTACTTGACTTTGTTCAAGTGTGATAAAAATGCATGGGTTGGGATACCACAAGCTAAAGAATAAATTGCGAATGCAGCAACAAAAAATATTGCTGCTAAGAAATTATTGTACTCTGTGTTTCTTCAGTTTCCAGGTCCTGAAGTGTTTCCTTCAAAACATGCTGGCCACATGGTGAGGTCTAATGTAGCCCTGCTTGTTCCTGGAAGAGCTCTCTTTAGGCTGAAGCAGATTCTGGTTTCTAAAAACACATCTGCTTTGAAAGTCCTCCTTGAAGTGCTAGGATTGCTGGGATCTTTTCCTCTCCCAGGTTCTTCTCCATCCTAGAAACTAAGGAATGCACTGTTCAGTCACCCATGGCCCAGATTTAAGTCTTCAACACTCTTCCTGAGAATCACAGCACAGAGTTTAAATAGACATCCTAAGTCTAATGGCTCCACTTTAAGTTGATTAAGTATTATCATCCTAATTCCACATTGCATGGAGGAGGTAAGTGATGCAGAAAATCAGAACTGCTTTGACATCTAAGTTGGTGACAAAGCTGGCAGCAGAGTCTCTCAGGACATTCCAGTCAATCTTCCTAGCAATACCTCCTTTCCACCTGGCATAGCAAATAAATACTAGCCAGTTAAAAGGAATCTTATTTTATGAAATATAATAAACCTTACCACAATCTCAGACTGGTGTCATATTGGTCCTGAGTTTTGAAATTTCAGCTTTCTTCCTGACAACATTTTAATGCAATTTTTAGAAAAATAACAGAAAGCAAGTAGCATCCTTAACAGCCTTATCAACAGATACTATGCAAGAAGTGGAGGCATGAGAATTGAATTAAATAAAAGAAAAGAACCTGGTTAGTATTTTTATTTTGAGACTGCATAAGAATATACAGTCTTTTTATTGCTTTGCAATTATTACTACTGTAGAATTTTTAAAAAAATCCTGTAGTGGCATTTGAAATCTGAAAGTAGAACTGCCAGCAAAGAGAGGCCATGTATATTACTCATAGGGAATGAAATTAGGGTAACTAAATGATGGATGGTGGTAAATGGATTGCATTTTAAAGGTGTTTTGCGGCATTAAGTGTTATTAGTAACAGAGACAAGCACCTTCTAAATAATGCCCTTAGCTACAAGTCCAACTTGCACAAGCAGATGGTTATGCCCACATTGAATGTGAGTGTAGTTTGGATTTTTCAGGGTAAATCTGACTGCAGGACTGGGAGATAGATATCAGAGGATGCAATTCAAGCTGTGACAATTCACCATTTTCACATATTTCATCCATATTTTGCTTGTACCTTTGGGTTCCAAAACTTTTTAGTTTTTTTTTCAGTGTATTTTGTCACAATTCTTGAAGCCTTTGAGTGCTACTGCCATCCCATCAACTCTTCCTACTAAATAACTTTAAATCTTATTTATATTGTGACTCTGACATGGCTGTGTGTGTTAGTAAACTTACATCAGTAGTTCTCAGTCTAATGTTGCATAACCTTCTTTTGCAATAACACTAGCTTGCTCCTACACAATCCAAAGGCTCCCAAGTGCTTTATAAATAAATATAGCCTTTTATGACATGCTTTTTAAAGATAGATCATTCCAAATGGAATGTTGGTTCAATGCTTTAACTCTTCAAAACCTTTATTGCTAATAGTGTGACTTTAACATTCCTCTCACAAATTGTAGAGGTTAACTTGAGTGACATGGTTGAAATACATGGGTTGTCTCTGATTCCTACAGATTAGGTGTGACTGAGTTAGCTGCAGTCTGGCCTTCAGTAACCTAGAATCACAGAATATTCTGAGTTGGAAGTGACCCATCAGGCCCCACACAACACTCCAAGACTCACACCATGTGTCTAAGAGTGTTTTCCAAACACTTCTAGAACTCTGTCAGGCTTTATGCTGTGACCACTTCCCTGGGGAACCTGTTCCAGTGCCCAAACAGAAACTGGGTGAAAAACCTTTTACTTATATCCAACCTAAACCTCCCCTGACTCAGTTCCGTGCCATTAACCCACAACAATATTTCACAGTTCCTCTGGGAGGGTGAACAGTAATATGCTGCACACATTCTTAAATGGCAATAAAGGCTCTAGATTATATGATCGTACAAGGGTTCAAGACCTTCAGTTCCCCAGGGCATTAAGAAAAAAAATGACAAAAGAGAGAAATAGTGTGGAAATCCTTAATGGTTTTTTGGGATCTGTATGCCATCAGTGTTTCAATTTCTTAAAATCATTTCATACACTCTTTCTATAGGAAAGAGTAAATTAAATCTTCAGGGATTTGATTTACCCTACAGCTATACATACCTGCTCATTTATTTTTCCAAAGTTTTCTTTGGAGTGCGCTTCCAAACTCAGCTTCAAAATTAGGCATTCCATCTTGCTAAAAGGATCCAAACCCCTTTCCATTCTTTCCTTACCAATCCTATACTGTGGCCCAGGGAAACATAGGTCACTTCCCTCTGGCCTGAACTCCATAACCAGCTGTGAAGCCTGTGGATGGCTAAATACTTATCAAAGTTTGATCTGTGTGTCCTTATTTCTATTCATGAAGTTGCTCAGGTATAATTAGAGGCTTATCCATAATTACAGAGTGGCTTTTTGTCCCCACAGAATGGGGCACACAGATGGACACTATAATGGAAATTAGTCAGCAGCCTGTCCATGATTGATGAGTCGGTAAAGTGCCCAGCTCCCACCCTCGCTGGAGTAAAGGTGCTCTTGGACCCAGCCAGCAGGAACACAGCATTCCAGCATTCACACCAGCAGGTGGTCCTGAGCAAGAAAATCTCCTGAGTGAAAGATGACACCCTTACATAATCAATTTTCAGACCGGAATTGTTTTTAAGTAGAAAATATCTCTCAGAGAAAGACGCAGCACTGAACTGCTTTTTAAGCTCTTCTTTTTGCCTTAATTACACAGAAAAATTACAGACAAATGAGCCAGGGACAAATGCAGAGAGGGCAGTCCTGTATTTGCTTGACTCACATTACTAAACATAATTTGAACATGGGATCTGGCCACATTCATGGTTCATGATCAGACTCAGCACACAATGCTGAAACTCCCATTAATTCTCCGAGAAAGCTGTCAGGCTCCATTTTGATCTCATGCCTAATGAGCAAGGTTTGTCATTCCCTGTGAAAAATACTGGGAAAGACTTACAGGTTTCTAAAATCTCAATTTGATTCCCTTCCTTTCTGCCTCTGCTGCGAGGAGCTCAGCGGCACTGTTCAGAGCTGGATGAAAGGGAGACAAAGCGAGGCAGGTGTGAGCTGGCTTGAATCAATGCCTGCTTCTCTGCAGCCAGGAGATCAGCATGCAGGAAACACTCTAACACCTGGGCAGTGGAGACTGAGGCACAGCACCAAGGGACACCAGGACAGCTGGATTAATGAACCCGTGCTGGAAACTTCATGCGGGGATCCTTTTTTTTTTTGTCAAACAGGGAAAGAAAGAGAGTGGATGAAAATGAGTGGTAAAAGATGAGGAGAGTAGAAAAATAACTTTTATTGGTCTCTTGAGATCAAGTATGAGAATAGGAAGGCACGTGCTTCACAAACTACTGTATTTAAAGGCATATGTTTTTGCTGTCAATCTCTTGCCCTCTGATCAGTATAAAATAGTACTATTCAGTCTAATCAGTGCGGGCTGGAACTCCTTATTGTCTGAAGTGATGTGCATGTAGTCCTGCTGCACAGTAACTAGGGCAGAGAGTTTCTGACAAATGTGTGATCGTTTCTGCCTCCTTGGAATGAGATGATCAGTTTTAGTTTCCTTGTGCAGAAAGTCTAAACTTTTACTGTTTCTGGCTCTTGGGATCTGATCATTAGTCTTTTGATTGTGTAAAAAAATCAGCTTCTGAAGGAACAGAAATATGTAGAAATTTTAGCTCCCCTCAACTGTCCTTCCCCACAAAAAGCCAAATCCCAAACTGAAAAAAGAAAAAAAGAAGAGCAAGAAAATAGTTCTAGCTTTAATGACTTCATTCTTTAAAAAAAACAAAACCCAAAACCACATGAGATTCATACTCAGAAACCAGAAAGCAGCAAAAGGAACCTTAAAAATCTCAGAATTCCATGGAGTATTATAAACACCTGTAATTAAAAAACAACAATGTACCAAATTGAAGGCCAGATTATTTTTTATGCCATGTATAGGTAGAAAAACATGGAGACAGAACAGTTTCATTGAGCTGTAGGTACTGCACTGCTAAACAACATCAGGACTTTGCCCTCTGGGAACTTTTAGATGTTTTCCTAAAGCTGATGGCTATCCCAAATGGAATTTAATACTTCCTATACACTGAAACTATAATAAGGTGCATTTGTACATGCTGTTGTGAAACTGTCACCAGCAAATACTGCACACAAAGAAACTGTAAACCTCTAGCTAAATGCTGCCTAATGCCATGAAAAACCAATTAGAATGTCATTATTAGAGCTGCTGCTTCATCTACATGGGATAAATTAATAAATGGAATTAAATATATACTTCTAGAAATTTGGAAATAGCCCTACATGATTGCTTTGTGCAGAGTTCACAATTACCTTCAAAAATAATTGAAAAAGAACATTCACAAAGGCTGTAGGAATCACTAAATTAACTTTTCCTATCTGCTACCCAAAAGACTGTAAAAATCCCCTTGTGTTGTTCAAATCCCTTCAAAAAAAAAAATGATAAAATGATAAAAATGTTAAATTAAATGCAATGCAGGAAGTGATGAACTATGACTAGCTGTTGCTTTAATAGACTAATCCTATGAAACAAACTTCCTAGAGTTCTTGGTTATTATTTACTTACTCCTACTTATAGTCACATTGTAAAAACAAAAGCAGAAATAGTTTTTGCAGTATTTCAGCAAAGAACAAATACATTTGTTCAGGTTCTGAGATGTTCCCTGTGATGGGCAGGAGAGGGATGGCAAGCAGGGCTGAATATCCCCTCATGTGTCTTGAATACTGGATGAACAGATGGATTTTTCCATGCAGCATCATCAGTTAAAGCAGCTCCAGGGATTACTGCTCACATCTCCCCACAAAGCTCTTCCAAATCTCCAGTTAAATCTCCTGCATTTCCACTGCTGCCAGGCTCATTTGCCAGCTTCAGAGGGAGCAGTGGGGAAACAGTGCAGAGTCCTAAGATCTTCTTTCTAATACTTCTGCCCTATGCCTTTCCCACCAATCATGGCCCAAAACCAAGACCCTATTATGATAAGAAAAATTAAGTTTCCTATATTGGGGAAAGTTTACAAGATCATAGCTCTGAATGGGAGGGTAAAATTTACCCGAGCTAGTCCTGATATGCAGATTTCATCCAGTTTTATATTGCCCAAATACTCACTTAACTTTTTAGAGTAGTACTTATAAAAACACCCTTGCATTCCACTTTATATGAACACTATGAAATGAAGAATGTTTTGGGATTATATACATAATTTTGTTATTTTCACTCTTTCTCTACTTCAGCTGCATAATGTTCACAGGCATTTACTCCTTGTAAGTGTTGCAGGTTGTGTGACTTACAAGCTGCATTAGAAGATTGGATGATTTGGACTAGCCTGTTGAAAGCGAAGGGAGACGACCAATCTTGTTGTTGATCAGCATCGACTCCGATTTATTGATCAAATCAGTCACCCTTTATAATAATGTTAATTAACTTCATGCATATTGCAAAATCCGAGCTCACGATAGGCTACAGAGAAAACTCTAACCCCTCCTTTTGTTTACAATACCCGTGGTTGTTTATTGAAACCAAGATTAGTGTTCTCACTGTGATATGAAAAGTTCTCAAAACCTTCATATCTGTTCCCAGAGCAGCCAAGGACTGTTATGAGAAGACTGTCTGAGAATCCTGCTGTTTATAGAAAAGGTGCCTGAGAACCTAGTTATTTACAAAATCAAGCCTGGGAACTGCTGCTTTACAGCTACCTTTTACTTTCCCATCAGCTGTATACCTTCATGGCCTCTTTCTTTAAGCCATGCTTGAACCAGGCTCTCCACACTAGCCCCATTTGAATAATGTTTGAGCAAAAATTCAAAGTACTTCCCCATCTGCTCCCATGAAAAATAACTTCATGAGATACCAGTATGGGAGTTATTTTCTTGAGAATTTCAATATCAAATATATTCAGCTGAAGTACATAAGAGTAAAAAAAATGTGAGTTTCTTTCCCAACAGTCAGCCCAAATCCCAACTTGAGAAATAAAGGTATCTTTCCTGTTTTGCATTAAGGGAGTAAGGAAGAACATAGAAATTCAGCTGACAGATAACTGATGCATTTCCCCTGTTTTCCAATTATACTTTCACTGTCACTCCCATTAAAAATTTCACAAGGTTTTAATTTATTTAGTTGATACTTTAATTGCTTGCAATTGTCTCAGTGCTTTGCCAGGACACAAATGCTTTGGTTCCTATGCAGCAAGCATCAAACATGCTAGCGTGATTGAGGAATGAAAACTGTTACTGTTAGCAGTAGAAATAAAAGAAAGAAGATGAAGATGGGGCCTCCCTACAGTGGAGATCTGCAATGACCATGGTGCAAAAAGGGAAAATGTAGTGGGTATACTGTATATTTCTAAAAATCTACTTGTGTTCACAAACAAAGAAAAACTGAAATCTAGGACGAACATTTCACACTGTTGTCCTGGAAGGATAACCCGAAAGTGCTCCAAAAATGATAAATTTTCATGGCAATGAGAAGTGGAAGACATATCAGTAGTGCAGCTTTAGCCTGAAACATATCCATGTTTCTATCCAAAAATCTTTTAGAGACTGAGTGGATTGGGGCAGTGTATAGTGTATAGAATATCTAGTGTATGGATTGGTCAGTGGATCACAACTCTGCACTATTTATGTTGGTAAGGATATGGTAGTGGACTACTGTTTAGGACAGCAGTGGACTAATGTTTAGGATGCTCCACAAGAGAGACAGATAATCTGTCTTCCCTTGTTATTCTTCTCAGTACAAAAAAATCCATTCAAATATTCTAGAGAGCAAAACACTTGGTTATAAAATTAAATGTAGATTCTGAATATGCTGAATGACCATCAATTTGTAGGGCTATAAAATGTCTGTTCTAAATCAGTTTACTGTAAAACTTGAAATTGAACTTATGGTATTACTAGATATGCAATTTTAAATGTCCTCTAGAATAAGCAGAAAAGCTATAGCTGTTGAATGATATGACTCTCTAATATCTTTCCAAAAAAGCTTTGAGTTGCATACAGAGCTAAATGATACACTTCATGTAGTAAATTTGAGCCCCATTAAAATAACTGAGCACTTTGCAGTAGTGTGATCTGAAGCTGTGATCCTGAGAAGAGTCCAGCAAATGAAAATCAACTCACAGTTTGGGAGGAAATGTGGTCTTTTATTTGAAATTTTTGCTACTAAAGCTGTGGAATTCATATTTATTTGGTATTTGGTATTGTAATAGTTATATCAGCAGTTAAAAAATGCTTTAAAACAGCATTAGAAGTTGCAGTTTGAGTCGTTGCCTTTAAAGTAAACTTTAATATTAAAGGCTTGGTCCACTGCAATCATCAAGGTTTCAGAAAAAAATGTTATCCTCACATAAACATTAATTAGGCTTAACTAATTCTGAATAAGGATGAACACAGAACACAGTTTTTTTGCTTTGATCAATTACATCTAAAACTCTTCCAGTACTTTTTAAAGGAAGGTGCTAGTTCAAACATCTAAGAAAAATGTTGTAAGGAAGGAGCCTGTGTTCTGCCTACTGCTCTTTCCCTCCCCTAATTTTCTAACTTCTTGTGTGGCTCTTACAGCTGAGAGTTAAACCACTGAGAAGCTTCTCGAACTGGGTTTGAATACAATAAAGACTTTCCTCCTCTCCTGTTACCTGTTCTTCTCAGATGCAAATGAAGTCAAAATTTATTGGGTGTGTTTTCCACGTAAAAAGTTGCAAATAAGATTTTCTAGACATTCCCTAAAAATCCACTAGGTGCAACATGTTTCAAATTCACTAATTTTACAAATAATGAGAACTCAAGTCAGTCTCACATTTTATTGTGGGAATCAGATATTTAAACCAGAGATACATAAAATGTTTTTTAGATTTTTTTCTGTGCTCTATTGTCTCTTTCTGAATAGTAAGTGATTACTTTTCGCACAAAAATACACTAAGACTATATCAGTAGTATAGTTCTAAGGGTTTGTTTATGTAGTCTTTTGTGTCTAGTTGGTATTAATGGGTAATTCTTGACCCTGGAAATCATGAAGAAAGATGCAAAATATTATTATCTAAAATAAGTCCACTATAGAAATAGTTTCAAATGTGTTTGTGATTTTGATATCAGAATTTATTCCAGGGGAAAAATAAGGGATGAAAAGATTGGTTGAACACAACCTCAAAGTATCCCTGATGGCACCGAGCTGGATGGACAGAAATGTTCAGTGTCTTACCAACATTTTTTTTGAGTGTACCAGGACCTGAATTCACTTTCTTGCACTTTCCTGATTTTTTTTACCATTTCCTAATTTTTTTTTTGCAGTATTATGTAGAAACTACAAACACTTTCTTTTGATATCATGGCTTTTAGTTTGAACTCCCCACTGGAGTGTCTTTTTATACTCTCCTCATATCCAACAATGAGCAAGGTTTCTGTGGACTTTTAGTTCTGTCTCTGAAAATTATAAGCAAGTTATACCCTGGTGGAATGAGAAGTGAGCAGTGGAGATGCTTGAAGAAATTATAGGCCTTGCTTTCTCCAGGTGGCCCAAACTGATCTGTTTGTTCTCTGCATGTCTGAGCCTTCAACAAATATATAATTTCCTTTCTATGAAGTTTTCTTCTATATGTTAAATGGGTTCCAAATCATACTTGATGTTCATAAACTCACATAAAAAACCTACTGTAATTTCCCAAACTGTATTTTGTCAGAACCTTTGATGAGGAAGGTGCTGCTATTTCCTTTCATTATGGGAATGATAAACTTTCACAAACTGAAATTAAAATTAGTTTGTGGTCATTCTTTTCTATATATGGTCTTAAATTATGATGACAAGAATATCAAATTGTTTATTGCTGAGTGTGGTAGTTGAGCATATGTGCAAAAGAAATAACATTTAAACATGTTAACAGCTTTAGTAACATCAAGCTTCACAATCTGTGTTTTGATCTATTAAGATTAAAATTGTATTCCAAGTTCCAATTTTAAATTTCATTATCTGATTCTGCCTATTTTATTATTAACATGAGCAAAACAAAATGCTAATTGCCCAAAGCTCAATATCTATGAGGTTTTGATTCAACCGATTCCAGGGCTAAACCACTACTTTATCCAAAGGCTTTGGTGAGGAATTCTGGGGGCAACATATATAAGAACTAGTTGAATACTGTGAAGAGAAGTCCCTTGCCTTAACCAGAGCATATCCTTAAAAAGATCCCAGAATCTCTAAATCATCAGCCACCAGCACTCACTCAAGAAAACACTGTACTTCTACTTTGTGAAAAAGAGTATTCATTCAGTTCTTATCATTCTTACACTGCTTCTATTATCTGCTCTCAATTTTTGTAATCAGGACTTGTATTCTACAGTGTCAGTGGCCATTCACTTCTCCTCTATTGCATGGTCATGTCTTGGCTATTTTAGCAGTGAGGTCTTGAAGACGGAAAGAAAAGAGGAAAGAAACTTCCACACCATCTTAGTCCAAAAGAAAGGAACAGAAAAGAATACAGAAACTTAACTACAACTATATGATGACACATATTGGTGCACTTCAGAGTTCTCCCTTTGAAATGGCTGCCCTGAATATATAAGCTTCCTCTCCAAAAACCTGCAGGATGCAAGGAA
Organism: Ammospiza nelsoni; assembly: GCF_027579445.1. Classification (NCBI taxonomy): domain Eukaryota; kingdom Metazoa; phylum Chordata; class Aves; order Passeriformes; family Passerellidae; genus Ammospiza; species Ammospiza nelsoni. The sequence continues at coordinate 50,620,527 of NC_080633.1, forward strand.
ACAGCCTCTCCTGCCATTGCAGGCTCAGTCTGCAGTGGGTTATATCATGGTACCACATGCTGTCACACAGGAACCAACGTGACCCACTGAACATCAAAATCTAGGTGTGTGTGCATACATTGTCTTCAGGGAAAAATAGATACACTTATAGCACATCTTCCTAGACCTGGCCTTGCTTTCACACCACAGTTGCAGCGATGAGGCAACTGAGGCAGGTACATCCTACATCAGAAAATAATATTTTGTGCAGCATAATCATAACTGACCAAGGCATCTATTTGTTTTTCTCAGAATGTAATGATTGTAGCACTGTCACACCTTCCCAAGGCAGGTGAACATTCAAAAAAATTCCTAAAAATTGTTTAGGAACATTAGTAATTAATAAAGTTGTATTCCAAGAATTATTCTTAGCATTATGAAAAAACTCTTTCTAGGACCATGGAGTTTCTGATCATTATCTGACTAAACCAACAGATTTCACTGGCCATTTAGTAATGACCCTTATCTCACCCCTAGAAGAAGACAAAATCCTCAAAGTCCCAGTGGGAATATCAGAATGACTAATGGTGTCTGTGTATGCCAAAAGTTCCCTCTTCAGTTATGCCATCTCCTTAATGGTGCATTAAGCACAAGCAAAATATGTTTTAAATACATTGGTTTCCTTGAATGTTATCCATTTCTACTTGTTGAAATGAATAGTTAAATGTTGTCTTATGGTGTTTCAAAGTATAAATATTTTAAACTACATTGATAAAAGGTGTGCTTTCCTTTGTCTGGGAGTTCTGCAGTTGCCTGCCACTGAATTTGAATTGAAAAAGAAAATTAGCTTTGTCAGCAGAAGCAGTAGGGAAAGGTAACCTGGTACTTAATTTAGATCAAATATTCATAGTGAGAGTACAAATTAAATTGTTCATTTAAACTATTGCTCTGTTTCTGATGGGCCACTAAAAATTGAAACATAGAGATTGATTTATTTTCTTTTTCCAAATTAAAATATTGGTGAACATCATGAGCTAGCTCACGTCACAAAAATAATATGAACTGAATATATAATTTCCTTCAGAGCTATATAAAAGATATTCTCCCTTTGCAAGGATTTTACTTTCAGATCTATCAAGAATATAATTGAGTTGCAGAACAGTTATTGGCACACATGACAGACTATATTTTTATTATTTATATAGAACTATTACTTTACAGAAAAAATAATTAGAATAATATTATTACTATCACTTCACTAAATCATGCTATTCTATTTTAGATTATGGCATTTAAGCATTTGCTTAATGTTGGAAATGGCCATTAATTGCTCTGCTGTACTGGTTCCAATATCATTGCCTTTAAGGTATTTGATCCGGGCTGACCTCTCCTGTAAGCATTTAGTTGTAAAAGTTAAGAACATAATGTCACATTGAAGGTCAATCCAGCTTTCTTCTGCCCAAGAAAATTGTGAATGTCCAGGGAAGAGTACAATGCCAGGAGAAGCAGATATTAGTACTTGTAAATGTTTTCTGAACGCTCACAAGTCTGTACCTCAAACACCCTGTGACACAGAAGTGTCAATATATTTAATAACTCTATGCATTATTTTTTCTCCTTGAATTTCTCAGTCCCTTTATGAATGATGTAAGATTTGTAGAGTCCTATGACAAGGACTTCCCATGCAAAATTATATTATTTTGTGAAGAAATATTTTTGCAGTTACCTTTGCTAAGGCTACTGAAAATTAAAGGATGTTTTCAGAAAGAGCAGTGTTTGTCTGTTGAAAAGCTAAAATTTGGGCAATTGCAACCTACCTTCCTAAATTTCCCTAGTAACTTCATGAAACTCCTTTGAGTTAAAGGTGTAACTCCTTTGAGTTAAAGGTGTTTGCATGCTGCTGAATACTGTATCCTACAGCACTGTAAGCAGCAAGTCAACTTGTTTGTGCTTAAAAAACTTCAAAGTACCTTGGGATCAAAAGTACAACTCAAAAATATAAAAATACAGCTACTATACTGCTAACAGTCTGGAAATCTCATGGGATGCATTATGGTGAATATGCTGTACATTGCTTTCTTACAATTCATATGGCGCTTAAGACTCTGGTATGTTCCAGGGAGCTTTTGTGTGGGGAAAAAATAAAAATTCTTGTTAATATACACTTGGCACAGTGTATAATGAAGTTAATATACTACCCTGGAAACACTTTCAGAGTAGAAACAGCACTGCTATTAGAATTTAAATTTTTTCCCCATTAAAATAAAACTTGATAATTTACATACTTTTAATTTTTTTTCATGTATTCCCCAATCCCAAACAAAAGCAAAGTAGAATCATGACAATGAAAGCTTTTAATTTCCACTCAAAATTTGAATTCTGTCAACTTTTAGAATAAATTTGTATTTAAGACATACTGTTGAGCATCAGCAGTTGAAAAAAGGAATTTTTGATTCCCAAAGTTCTGTGCACAGCAGGGCTGATAGAGCTGTGTCCAGACAGCTCGTCTGTGATGCTTGCTGAACTGAAAGTCAATTTGATGTGGAAATGGTATGGTGAGACTTTGTCTTTCCTGCTGAAAACAGGAGAGCTCTAAAGGCAACTCCTCACCTTCAGGGCACGGCAGAGAGCCAGACAAGCTCTGGCACACTGATATGAATGTTCCTTTGAACCACAGGAAGCTGTTCTCTCTCTGCCCTCACTCTGCTTCCAGCAGTGTATTAGTATCTCTGGGAGATATCAACTCTGGGAGAAGGAGATAGGAAAATGAATTCAGAATATAGAAAATATAATCCCTCAACAAGCAAACAAAACCAAACAAGAACAACAGCAACAACAACAAAACCCCCCAAAAACAACCCCAAGGGGCCAAAGATGTTACTTTGGGGGTTAAAAAAAAAGTCAACACAGATAAAAATATAAAAGATATATGTTAGATTTTAAAAGAGCATATCCTTCCTGTAAGGGCTAGGATCCTTCCATGTTATGCTTGTAAAGTGTCTTTTTTCTTGCATTCTCTATTTCAAAGGAATAGGGACATGAGCATTTTGGATGGTGAATATTTTGACTGTGGGCCCTGACAACAGGGATTCAGCTGAGCCTGAGGTGAGTGTGTCAGCCCTTCAGTGTTGCAATGCAAAAATCTGCTTCAGTCAACTGTCCATAAATCTCGACTTTTTAATAACAGCTATATTTTTTCCTAGATATCTAGTATTTTAAGTGCTTCTAAAAAAATTGCAAAGCAGTACTCCAGGAATTACTAATTCATCAGGTGTTACAGCTGGGAGCAGCTCTTGATCCTACAGTGTCCGTTTGATTTGAATCAAATAGCCTTGCGGCATTTGATTCAAATCAAATTCTTAAACCATTTTTGGAATGGGAGAAGTCCTAAAATACTATAAATGTGAGCAAGGCAAAATGCAATTAACTGATTTTTAAAAACACTATTCAAGCTGCATGGAAATACCAGGTACTTTTTGCAAGATTTTTTTTTCCCTGGAGTTTATCTTTTATATAAATTGTAGATGTGGCTGCAGGAAGCAGAATAATGTGGTTAAGGTCGCAAAAACACCTCAACCAATATATTTTACCATATCAAGTCTAAATTTACACCTGGAAGTCTTAATCTGTCTAAGGGGGTTTGAAATAACTTCTATTTAAACTTCTCTAGATAAGCTTATTGCTGAATATTTGGGCTAAGTATGCCTATCTTTCATAAATGCAGAGGTAGAAGGAGTGCTTATTTACAGGCAGCAGGGAAAAAATCAGGATTTTGTTTCCATCTGCCATTCAATACTATTATATGATATAAACTAACCTGGAACACACAAGCAAGCTGGAGCACACATGATAATTGTCAAGTTATTTATATCTGGAAATGTGATGGATTTCCTCCATTTCATAGAAACAAACAAAGCCTAGGCTACCAGCTCATGATCCTAGATAGTCTGGGATAAATGCCTTGGGTAAAAGGACTGGAGTAGCACCAAAAGCACCAAACAGAATAACAGAATATCTTGGTTTTTTAATAGTTGCCTGCAGCCATGGAGATTGTGAAGCTCACTGCAGAAGGCTTCCAGCAGCTTCAAGGACAGCAGCTACAGGGGATTTAGTGGTACCTCTAAGCCAAGAAGTTGGTTGTTAGTGCAGCCAGCTGTCTGAACTCCTGCTGACTGGATCCCTCCATCTCTCTGCCCCTTATAAATTTCAAAAGGACTTTAACACTCCAAGGAAAATTAAATGTATGAGTATCTGTGAGTACAGAAATACAGACTCAGGTAGGCTAAACTTTATAACTGACTCTCTTTCTCCCTGGCCTCAAATGTGAAAATCAAGAATATACAAGCTGGATTTTCTGCATGAGCCCACACTATCTTCTGATAGAGGATTGGATATCACAGAAGTGTTTAGCAATCTATACCACCAATGGCTAGGATGGTAGGATTTATTATCACACTGATGCATTCAAAACTGTGTGTTCAACTTCCAGTTTGGTGATAAGCATTGGCAAACTCAACTTCAGCTTAATATTATTTTCATCTAGTAAATAGCTATTTGAGCTCCCCTAGGAGCTCTTCTCTATCTGTGTTTTCAAAGCTCATATGTCTTTTGGCTTCCTTCACGTCATGAAAAGTGTTTTCTCTGCTCATTTACAGACTGCTGTGCAAAAAAAGCAGCCTCTGGAAATGGCTGGTGTGCAGCATATCACAGTCTACAAATCTGATAAAGAAAGACAACATTAAGCCTTTTAACAGCTACAGGCAGCCCTGCCATTTGCATCTGCTCCTTGCAGAAACAATCTGATCCTCTTCAAATGGTGAAGTTAAATGTCTGCAGTGCTACTCGATGTTGATGGGCAGATATTTCCTATCAGCTCCTTGGTTACCCCATCGGGGCACTCTCTGGTATTTCAGCAGTCTGTGAAATACCAGGAGTGCTGCACTGGTGTGTGCCCACAGAAGGAACACTTGGCTGGAGGCACAGAAGTGATGGGTAAGGGAAGGGGCTGCAGAAAGGAAAAGCTATTCAAAACCTCTATTCAGAGGATCATAGAGGCCTGTGCTCCTGTTCAGGGAATGCACGATGGACCAGGCAAGGGCTGGCCTGCTTTCACTGTGTGAGAGTTTCAGGCAGCACAGACCCTTGTGATGGAAGGCTGGGAGCTGCAAAAACATCATTGCAGGGGCTTCATTTGCTGATCCTGCTGTCTGCTTCCCACCTTTAGGATAGTCTGCACCTGAAAGCTTCAGGAGAGCTCTAACTGTTCAAGTTGCTTCAGTATATGTGATAATTTACTTTCCCATCAAATATAACAGGGAATACACATATTAGTGCTAGCTATTTCCACTCACAGTAATGTCTGTTTATTCATTATCCACTCAGCTATCTGTTTTTAATTAGTTCCTCAGCTGAATACTTCAAGCTGTGCTGTGCACGTCTGGAATGTTTCTTGTTTTACTAATGAATTTAATTTCCTTGATCATAGCTCAGTCGCTATGAACTACTGACTCTTCATGTGTAAATAAGAGGGAGGAGATGTGGAGGGCCCCTGGCTTGCTTTTTGTGATAAATGTTGATGTTTACTTGCCTGAGTCTCTTCAAGGGTGAGTACAACTAGGAAAGAGGGGACAGGTAACAAGGTGGAGAGAGAAATCTACAGCACAACCCATCACTTCTCCAAAGATCTCAGGGAAAAGGTCAAGTCTAACAATTCTACCTATGATTCATATTTTATACAGTCTGCAGAATTCGGAATCCACGGAGCCCAGGAAAATAAAATTTGCAGGTGCATTTTAGAAACATGTGAATATTATTAAAGAATAATTTTGGTTCTTACACACTGAACTCATAAAGGAAAAGAAATTGTGTGGAAAATCATGGAGTAATTTCCTTATTTTCATGCATGGTACTGCTGATATAAATTGAGTTTGATAGTCTTACATGTCACATTTTCTTTCAACATCAAATTTATTTTTGGAGGCAGAACACTATCTTATTTTTTCCTGGTAAGTCACTACCCATATATGCAATTTTTCATTGGTTAAGGATCTTTTTTGGTTCAGGGTTTTGTTCATGTATTCTTGGATGTGAGTGGAGAGTACTTAATTAATTGGGCCAGTAATTATCTAGGGATTTTCAGGATTTTGACAAGTCTTTTTTGAAGTGATTCCAGGAGGATTGATGGGGATAGGCAATGCAGCTCCTGATATATATATATATATATATATATATATATATATATATATATATATATATATTTGGTCTCTGGTTTGTTAGGATGTCCACCAGCTTCTATGCCACTGAAGATCAGGAAGGAACTGAGGCAACTTTTGCCATTTCTATTCCCTTCCTCAGAACACTATAGATGTTTGATAGCTAGGCAGACACAAACAAACAACTCTGGTCTCGCAGCTGCTTGTCTGTGTGGTTGGTAGCAGCTAAAGAGAGCCACATGTGGAAAGGCATTGTCCAGGTGTTGGTTGAGCTACTGCATCAGTACCAGCTACCTTTTAGCAGGATTGTCCTGTAAAACCCAGGAGAAAGAAAGGCCTGACTTACAGATCCTGACTCATTAAAACAGTCAGCCTGTGATCTCTGCCCTTTTCCTGGTTAACAAGCTATGAAATATTCAACAAGCATGTGAGGATTGAAGCATGTGAAGTGTGAGGAGAGTCTGAGGTGACTAGGTTTGCTTATCTCCTGTCCCCATTTCAGAAAATATTTTCATTACAATGTGAAATAAATTTATCAGGTCAGTGCTAAAAAGATAAAGAACTACAACAATGAAAGCCTATGCATTTTTGTTATTTAGATATTCCAAAAGTTCATGGATTTAAGCAAAAAATGAACAAAAGACCTTTCCTTTTGCATTGCTATGGGAAATTGTTATTGAACTGATAATAATGACACACATCTTGAATTTACAGCTTCAGATGCTGGTTTGCTATTTTCTCAAAAAACTGCCTATTTCTTTAAGCGTCTTAATTTTATTTGCCTGTATCTTGCCCTACACTACTACAGATTTTCTGAGCTGGGATAGCTGCAATGAACTGTATGATAATAACACTTTTATTTAATGACTGGCTGTCCTTATGGGATCTCAAAATTGCCTAATGATATTATGGAGAAAAATCAGATTAGCCACCTGAAATACAGTGTATGCATAGAGAATAGGGAAAAGCTCTCTCTACATGATGATATAGGGAGACAACTTCAGGATAAAGAGGGGTAAAATGTCAGTTAACCACATTATGATTTAAGCAGGACTGAGGATCCTTCAGGAATGTTTACTTTTATTTTACAGAAGTGAAATCTCCAAAATCTCTATCTCAGCATAGGGAGTTATTTTGCATTTACAGAAAGGAAAGAAGGAGAGCCTCTCCCATGAAGGAAATGCTAAATTTGGTTTAGTTTTCTAGCAAGATCTTGCCATTTTTAGAAAACACTGGAGTTTTTGAGAGTTTTGAAGGAAATGGAAAGTTTCTTGAAACTGTTAATGAAACACAACTACACTGAGCAAATTGGTTTGAAAATTTTAATCTGACTCGGGCATTTTAAACAGGCTTTTAGTTCAAAACTTCATTTATGAAATGCAGTTAATTAGTGATGAAAAAGGCTCTTTTCTAAAATGTTGAAAGTCAAAGTCACAATGGTGTCCTTCTATTGGTGAGAACTTCATAACCAACATGTTCTATTTCAAATGACTTATATTTTCAGAGTTTATATGGCAAGAATTTCTGAGAATTTCCTCTTCTTTTGGGATGGCAAATTAAAGTATTTCCTGGAAGAATCTCTTTTCTACATTTTTGGGAACATCTTACTTTTCCTGGGATATGTCCTGCCAACTGTGGATGAAATTGACTTCTGCCTCAACCTGAAATACAAGACACAAGAACATCTCATAACAATAAATTCTTTTAAATTTAATCTTGTCATAGCTAATCTACAAGAAATGATAATGGAAGTTACTTGAACACAGATACATGAAATATGTTCTGTGTGTAACAATTGATTTACACTGATTTAGTTCCTCAGTTTTCAGAAGCAGATCTATTTGGAGTGACAAGGCAAAAGCTTTCCATCAGCAGGAGTTCATGAAACCAAGGATAAAGAAAAAAATATAGATACAGTGGGCATGCTGGAAATTGATTAGCTAAAGAGCATGCTGAAAAGAAATTTTGAAACCATAAATCACTACTGGCTCTCTTTTCATAACTGCTTCTTTGAAAGCTGTGCTCATGAAAAATATTGCTCCTCTGAATTAGACCAAATCAGAGGTGGAGATGGTTCTTCACGAATGAGAGTTAAAATACAGGCATATAAAAATGTTAGAATTTGCTGCTTAATATTGTGTGGGATCTCAGCACCTCAGGATGGAGGTGCAGAGAGGCCGAGACCACCCTTGGGGGGCTCGGGAATCCTGGAATGTTGCCAGAAGTGTCTGGTGGCAGAATTTTGATCCTACACAGGAGATGAGACCTGTATGAGGACTGGGAGGAATTCACTGGGTGAATGGTGAAGGGATAAGTTAGTTAAAGTGTAAAACACAGGGTTTAGGATTTTGGTACAGGGGGGTCTAAAGAAGTAAGATGGAGGAATTGGGGCGTGTCCTGTCCTTCTTCTTCTTCTTCGTGGCCTCCATCTTCTGTGGTGGTGGTGGCACTTTGGGATTGGTCATTACTAAAAGTGCACCGGTTAATAAGAGTAGAAGGTATTGGGGAGAAATGATAAATATTGTACACGTAACTTAGGGTATAAAGATAAGTGACCGCGCCGGGGGCTCGCAGGGGAGTGTGCCCATGGCTGACTTGCTGTGCAGACCTCTGTCGGGCTGAAAGAAAATCTTTTAGATAAACAATTAATAAACACCGAGACCGAGACAAGATCAGAAGTCTCTCCTCGTCCTTTGAAGCGTCGGCTCTCCAAGGCCATCCCTGCGCCTTTCCAGGCCACCAGAACAGCAACACAGAAAACCTTACAATATTGTAAAGTTGAAAGCTTCATGATTCTACGAGCTTAGCTAATATCTTTGAAGGACTGATTACTGTAAGTTCATAACAGGAAATGGATAGAACTGCTCTTAATTTCTTTAATGACAAAAAAGAGATTTTTTTTTGTAAGGTAAAGGATTTCCCTCTCATCTCCTTTTAATTCTATCTGATCTGATTCAAAAATAAAATCATTGACTAAAATTATCAGCTTTTCAAGTTTCTTTGTTTGCCTTGAAGAACCAAATTGGCACCTCACAGAAGGAATGATTTAAGCACAGAAAAGAGGAAGAATGAAGGGGAAATGCAAGCTGTCCTCTGAAACCTGCTCTGTAAATATCTAATTTATGGTTCTTCACAGGTTGCAGCATTAATTTGGAACCCAGCATACCCAAACTCAGAAATTTAACAGTGGAAGTTATTCATAGCATTATCATTGGAAAAAGGAGTAAGTAGGCAATACTTCATATTTCTTTTAGGGCTTTTTTAGCCCTTTCTCTCCCACACTTGCAAGTTTTCCATAGAAGACAAAGGTCAGGAAAAAAGTCAAAAAATAGATCACAGAAAAGAAATAGGAGGTTAATTTTTAATATATGTATTCCACTTCTCTTAAACTATTATTATATTCCCTTTTAACAGTTCAGACTTCTAATCACTTGACAAAAATGCACAACTTTGCAACTCTGTGTTAATAGTTTCCTTTGGGAACTGCATCATGGTTCTACATTAAAATCTAGAATGACCTGCTTCACTGAGAGAGAGAAGGATCAGATAACGTTCCTTCAAATATTCTGGAAAACAAGTGTATAATTACATATATACTCATATAATAGGACTTGATTATGGGAAGGTTTTGAACTGAAGCTGTCAAAATTCAGTCCTACAGTTAAAGGATGGGGAGAGTAGCCTGTGGGATGAGAAATCATTACGAGTAGCAGCTATGATTGAGGAATACACCCCTGACCTTCCTTTCTATTCTATCATTGGATAGAAAAGGTTCAACCATTGTCTATGCTTGTATTTAGACATAATTAGAGTTAGCTTGGCTGCCTAGCATGGAGATCAGTGGTGCAAGTTAAACGAGTACCAAAGGTCTCCAACTTCTTCTTATGAGTTTCTCCGTCTTGGTGATTGAACATTTAAAGTATTACTGAGACACTCTGCATTGTGTGTCAGATATTGGGTGCTGTGAGGCTATAAATGGCTGTCCCCCATCCTGCTGCCAATCACTTATCCATGTCTAAATGAGACTGAATTTACATAACTTACACACAGGGATGAATGACACTGACCTCACTCTACCTCACCTTCAATCATACTCTGGCTTTTTCTGTTCTTTCTGCTCTTTAAATGTCAGTCAGTGCTGCAGGAATGCACAGGCCAAAAGTATTAAAGTGAGAAAGAGTCCAACCTAAAAAAAAATATAGATAATTCCCTCCCTATTATACCTCATTTCTAAGAAATCTCAGGCTAATGGGGTGAAATTTAAAGGTGGCTGCAAATTTGTACATGTCATAGACAGGATTCCAGAAACTTCTCAATCCCCAGTTCAGTCACAGGTTCTCCTAATTCCTCATGGCTTTACTGACATCTCCTTCTCATCACTTTTCTATACACTGTGGGAATTCTCTCATCATTTAATTCTTAGATTTTGTTTGTATCCTACACAATTGCTTTTCTTATTTTGCTACAGGTAAGAAGTAAGATACTAATATGCATTATAATCACAAAGATGGTAAATGTTTGAAATTATAATTAAAGCATAACTTCAAGAGTATTTGGGTTTAATATGAGCTGCTACTGTATATCATCTATCAGACTAACGATGCTTGCTTAGATTCCCTAGGAATCTAGAGACAATACTTTACGTGAACTGCTTCAGATACTTCTTTTTTGCGTTAAAGAAGATAAAATTAACTGCAGTATAATCATAATGATGAGGAGAATTTGAATAAAATTAGCTCTTAATTGCATTTGAATTCTGTATCTTGGAAACATAAAGCTCATAACTCCTCTATGGAACTTCACCATTTTTTTCTTTTATGATCAGTTGGAGAATTGAACATGGGCATCGATTGCCATATGTTTTCATTACTTCAGCAAATATGTAAAAAGAGCAAAATTTATTAGTTCATTGATATTTGCATGAACTGTCTTCTGTAGTTTATACCAACGTACACATTTCAGGAGAATTGAATGCATATGAGAATTAAAATTATTCTAGAATAGGCAGGCCAATTCCTATCTTAAAAATTTGCTGTCAGATTTACATTTCATGATGAATCTAGGAAGGGTGGAGACGTAAATTGTGGAGTTGTGTTTTTCTTTGTACCTACATTCACATATGTGTGAAACAGGTGTGACTCTCCTTTTCAAAGGCAGTGGAAGATGCACGAGGAAAGTAACTACAGGCAGGTAAACAGTAAAGATGAGCAGGTTGAAATGCATTTCCTATCAAAACAGATACTCAGAGCATACTGCCTTCATGACCTTAAGGAAAAGTCTCCAGCAATGTAAATTGCATTCATAATGAAAATGCACACTGAGTGACAGTGTAATCTATAATACTTTCATACACTACCAGGTACTAGGCAAAAGTGTCATAAATCTCACTATTTTGAGCAATGCATCCAGGCTCTACTGGATCTTTGCAATGCTGGAAAAGGATTTTAAAAAAGGGTCTCAAACTGCATCAAGAGCCATTGCTTGTGGTTCAAATGATCTTTCCTTGGTATATTTTAATGAGAACAAGTCCACATTTTTTCTTTTTACCTTGGGTTACTGATGTTCATGTGGCAGAAACTGTATGGGACATTGTTTTTCTAGTTGGCCAAAATTGAAATTAATTCTACTGTTACTTTTTTCTCTTGCACTATTTGCAGGCATCTTGTTCCTTCAGTCAGGAAGGAACAAAAAGACATGTCCAATAGGAAAATGGTTAAACTGTGTGTGATCTGTGCTTTTTCCTGCTCTGTGAGATAAGTAGATCTCATGGGTAGGATTTGCTTTCAGAAAGGAAACAGAACAAAACCTGACAGAGAGTGGGGGGCAATAGAAAATATTCATATATAAACTATGAGTCAATATGTTTCTATGTTAAAACTGTGTCACTTTACAAGCATTTATTCCATGGATACACATGTATTCAAAGTTTGAACTGTAAGAGAATTTTATGACCATGTAATAAACCTCAGTAAAGGTCGTGTACTGTAGAAACACTGAGAGCTTATAAATCATTAATGTTACCAATTCCCTGTGGGTTTTGAGATGATATAAAAAAAGAAGCAAACCAGAGCTTTATGTAGAAAGAGCACTCAGAATCTTACAGATCTATGGAGACTAATTTGGCCCAAATATCTAGGCCAAAATATTTGCTGCTGTACAAATACAAAGGGGTAGGAGAAAAGTGTCAAGAATGATTAGCTAGGTTTAAGTACTACAACAAACAAAGAAAATATTTTTTGGAACTTAAATAAATTCAATCACACACATTCAAATGCTGTTCACACTGCCTGCTACTCCCCATTGCCCAAACTCAAAGACAATTCCAGCTGATTTGCAATTTCAGAGATATTAGGTCTTCTCATTTTTGGTACTGTTCACGATGGATCATCTAAGGTAGTGCTTATCTTGCTGAAAACACACATAGTAGGGAGTCCTAAATTAAATTAAAAAATTTTTGGTGGACAACATCAGGGAATCACTTTTTGGGTGTAATTGTAGAGAACTGATTCGAATTAAAACGGATGACAAAGCTTTGACAAATGACCAGCCAGAATGCCAGCTCTTGGAGCACTTGGCTGCCTAGGAAGGACACAAGTACACATGTATGAGAAGGACATACTTTATCCCATATCCACCTTTACATTTCTGGACATGTTTCACCATGAAATGCCCTAAATTCATGAGACCAATGGAGATTTTCCAGCTTCTATTTTCAAGACAGGCAAAGTTTTATTTACATGGCCAGAAACAGCCTATATTTGTATAAGATAACAGGCCACAGTCTAAGTTTTCCTGGGAGGTGAGAAAATGAAGAGTTCTCTTAGAAATATTAAGACTCCACAGGAGGGCATTTAAGCACTGCTTCCTAGAGAAAATATTTCTGCATGACGATGAAAATAAATTCTAGTTAAACTCCACAATAAATTTAATTATGCATTATGAAACAGGGTTAAAGGTGAAGGGAAAGTCTTAAGAATGAGAAATGACAATATTTAAATTGAATGTTAAACAACTGCAAAAGAATGGATTTTTTTTACTTTAAAAGTTTCAGAAAAATGACCTAGTGGGTCATTTTTTTCTCTTGGGTCTCTGAGGAAAACAATTGCACATGAAAGGGAACCTCAGGAATTTGATTAACTAAAGGAAAGATCCCTACCCAGATCTGAACTGAAGACTGTAGTTTTGTTACCCTCAGCATAATCCAGTGAAAAAATCAAATGAGTCTGAAACAGTACTTCTGGCAGTACTTGGCTGGCTGGCTGCTTTTATTGAAAGGACACTTTTCTTTCTCGTGTTTTGCTGGTAGCACTGGAACAACTGTGATAAGCAGCAAGTACAAAGTCTTGATGTTCTTCGGATGAATCTGTATTTCCCCTTGAATAGCACAATCTACAAACCAGTGCAGCACATAAAGACATGCTGTGGTAATAGATGTGGAAATACAGCAGACAAACTTTCATGTGTACTGAAGGCACCTTTAGGTACTGCTGAAAAAACCTTAAAGTCTTAGATGGTTCAAGTTTTGATTTGTATTTTCCTTACCAAACATATCACAATTTATTTGAAAATCATAAGAAATTAATAATAATAATATAAAAATGTTGGTAGATATGTCTAGCAATACAAGCAAAAAAAAAAAAAAAAGGAAATGTAGAAAAATCAAGATATTTTCACTGGTTTTCTAACCTTAGTGGGAGAGAAGTAATTAACAACTCAAAAGGGAATTGCCTAAATTTCAGATCTGTAATCCCACCACCGAAGCCTCTGGCAGAATCATTGCTTCAGGAGTTTTAAAAGACAAATTTTTGTATTTTTCTGAGAGCACTCTGGCTGGGTTTTGTTTTTTGGTAGGGGGTATCACTGATGTTAATTTTCATTTGATATAGTGTTTTCACTTTCATTAACATGTAAGGCAAGTCTCTATATAACTGGAATGTTGTCCAAGATAGAGTAGGAGTAAATTGTTTCTACTTCCAGTAGAGGATTCAATTCTAGTTGAACCTTTCAATAATTCAAATACATTTTGTTTGGTGATTTTTTTTTTCTGGGATACTTTCCAGCTTACCTATGTATGTTAGAGTAACAGCACTGCAGATCTGTCTGAGTGGACACATTGCATATCCTACTAGAGAACTGACCTCAGACATAAGTTTAATGTGTAACTGGAAACTGCACTGTGAGGCTGTGCTATTTTTTCCCTGAAACTCAGGTGGTACCCTTGAAAAACAAGTTCAGCATGTTGAAAGAGTCCTCAATTTGCAATGTAATGAAAATGGATTTAGCGTGCTCATGAAACAGTTAATTTATTTTCATTACAAGTGACAGTTCTGAGTCACCAACGTGCACAGGTGATGAATAAGAAGTGCTTAAGGAATACAAACCCACACCTTACCAAGGATAGCAGCCTCTAAGCAGTGACCCTGGAAGTGGCTGTGTGGTTTAGATAACTACAGAGTGGTTTCAATACAAACCCAGAGTCACAAGAAACGTGCATGGCCATCCCACTGTCTGAATAAATAAACCAACTCTGCTGGAACATTCCAAAAGGAGCAAAGCCAGGAGTGATAAGCTAATGAAACAAAGCATCAGTAATGAAAGCAGTAATAATGAACCATAATCAATATCACTGAAAAAAAGAACTCAAGGTATATTTCCCCTGAACACATATGCATGGTTATATGCATACAAGCTCAAAAAAATGTCAATGCCCTGATGGAAGAACTGAGTTTTGATTTGTTCCTGAACTTCTGTTATCTGTCAAGGGGACATTTTTTGTCTGTCTCTGCAGGTTCTACAAGCACACTGCTGATACTGGTCTTCATGAAAACTTAGCTTAGAAAGAACCACAGTCAGTGCAGCTGCTTCCTCCTCCACATTTTGAAGATTACAGATAATAGAAGTAATATACAAGAAAATGATTCATGGCTCAGAAATCAAAGTCTTACTGAGAGGATAAAAACTGTACAGCCGAGGAGATGGAAAAAACATAAATCTGAGCTGTGTAAAAAACATCTCCCCTTTAAATTCTGTCTTTGCTATAGAGGAAATGGGACAAAAGGAAAATAGACTCAAGGAGAAAAGCAAATCTAGAGCAGAATAGTCAGTCTATTCCCCTCTGGGCTTATAAAGAACAAACTCAAATCAAAATCCTTGGAAGTCCTTGGGAAGAGGATACTCTTAGCAGGTAGCAAATATAGAAGCTTTTTGAAAACTGGTATTTTCCTAAGGGGAATGAAAAAAATTCTTCAGAAGGTGCCAGAAGCCACAAAAGTAATTTTGATTCAATATGATTATCAATAAAATCTCTGTAGCAATAGCCCCACCATGGCAAGCTAAGTTCTTCAGTTTGGTTTCAAAAGAAATTACCAGATCTGCTTTTGAAGCCTTGATCTACCACCTCAGGCTGAGCTTAGACACAAAAACCCCCTCAGTACACTTGTGTTTTGGGAAAAGACTCAAGGTGCCCCTTTGCATTACAGTGAAATAGCATAGAGAGATGGACAAGGTATTTCTATTACCGGTTGGCCCAGGTTAAATGCAGGGCTGCTGTGGAGTCAGCTAATAAGTGTTAGAAAAACTGTAACAGGTCTGTAAAGGGATTTTAATCAGTGTCTCAAGGTTAACTGAAGAATAAAAATTATTAATTTGTCATTCTATTGCGCCCTTTTTTCTAGATCCTGCACAGAATAACTTTACTTCAGGGAAAACAAGAGTAGTTCCCTTATCCAGTATTACTGTGGAGACTAAGGACAGGTTTTCTTTATTTATACTTTAAATTCCAGTTCTGCTAAGAGGATATTGAGATTGTGCTGATAAACTGCCACTGTCATTCTGTAAGTACAACACTCACAGAGCTGTGGGTAGGAAGGAGTGCTTTGCTTTAAGTCTGTGTAGAGTGGACATCTGCTGAAAACCTTGCTTGATTTTGAATCATTGCAATACAGTGTCAAAACCCCCCACTAAATTAATTTCCTCTTTGTGCACGTGTTCTCTATGAAATTGGATAAGTTTGCTTCCCTGGTAGATCACCACTTGGAAAAATCATTAGATATTAAGAAAGCATTCCTCAACACTAAAATGGCAAATAGAAAAGAGACATCCTGCATATTTATTCCAAGGTGTAAAATAGGCCCCAGACCAGATTTATGGGATTTTTGCCACAGTGACTGGATGAGACTTCATCATTCTGATAGAATTCAGCCACTTAAGCAGATCTTTAGAGGGGTAATAAAGGCCCTTTTTGCTGACTGCTTTTCATAATGCAAGTAGTGTTTTGTGAGGCGCAGTTAAATATGAAAAATACTTCTGTAACACGGAGGTGTGTAATCATGCATAAACCAGTTTTCTGATCCTTATCTCCAACAATAGCTACTATTCAAGAACAGCCTTAATTAGGTAATAAATTAGGCAAAAATAAAAATGCGATCGTCATTTATGGGACCAAAATAAAACCTATATTTCTGAAAGAAGAATACAGTTATTTTTGCAACAGGAAAATAGTTATGATTCTGCAATCTTCCTTGTTTTGTGTCAAAACAAATTGCACTGAGCTGAATGATTTTCAGGTTTACTTTGGTCAGTCAATAGTGTAGGAACAGTTAATTGTTGTGGCTTCTGCTGATTAATGGATCCTTGAGAATTTGATGAGCATGGGAAGAAGTGAATTGTATGAAATGACAAATATCTTTGCTTTCTTTAATCCTCTATGCTCTCAGATATTTCAGAGCTTTCAGCTGTCTCTTTTTAAGGGCTGCAAAGTCCATTAGCTCTATGGCACCCTTACTGTTGTACTCAGGTACAGCTGTGAATTGGCCCAGGTGACATGTCCCTGTCCCTAGATGTTACAAAATGTTAGCTATGAGGTTTGTGGCAAATTAGTCCACAATTCTTCTGGGAAAATATCACTTCATGTGCTGCAAAACATCACTGGACTATGGATTAATGCAACCCATGGTATGGACAACCCTCAGGACAAGACAAATTAAAATGTCACAGTATTGGCTGCAACCACAATGAGAAATTCTTCTAAATAGGTAAATATTTATTTGGCTGATTACTTTTTCTACCCTCCTTGCAAGCAAAACAGAAATTTGTATTTCTTAGTCTTCATAGCTAGAACTGAATTTCATTTAAACATGCAACTGAATTTAACTGAACACATGAACTGTGCTGTGATGACACTCAACATCTTTAGTACTAATAATGTTGGTTTTGATGCATGCAACACACACACTCACACACACACACACACACACACACACAAATAAATTGGTTTATGGTTTGCTGTTGCTGTTTTTAATCCTTTCCCAGAAATTTGGTACTTTGGATCTTTCTTCAAAATTGGAATAAAAGCACAGTTTAAAATTTTGGAATTTTCTCTGGAATGGAAACCTTGTTTACCACAAGGTGAAACAGCAGCTGTTGCATACACTGAAGAAAGAATACAAAGGGGAGTGCTTAGTAAATGCACTGGGAATATAAAACAGGAGCTTGGCAAAGGACTGGGGTCTACACTACCTCCTGTGAGAAAAATTATACTAGACTTTTGACAGTAATATATGGTCATGGAAGGAAATTCAAATTTATTCATAGGCAAAGTTTTTCAAAAACTATGAATCATATCTGTAAAGTTCATGGAGAAAATTAAATTAATCAGGATGGTAGGAATACACCCGTTCAGTTTCCCAAAAGGCTGTGTCACTCAGTCACACTCTAATAAAGGCTATTGCCTGCTCAGATGAAGTTTCATTTATACTAATATTTAGAAATGGCTCACACTTTAGAGACTGACATTTCTAGAAGCACTCAAATTCAGAATATGAGGAATATGGGTGCAAGAAAAATAATATTTGTTATTTTTTGTCATCAGTTGTAAGAGCCCATTACAAAAATGTTTATTGAACATAGATGAGACACAAACACAGACTGACCTGTGATTGGTCAAACACCATAAATAACAAGCAACAAATATATGAGGTGAATACTTCTGCATCATGTCTATCTTACAGGCTGAGTTATAGTACTCTTTATTGTGAATGGGTTTTATATTATTTATAGATCACACAAATATTACTTGTTTTAAATTAAATCAGACAACCTTTGTTTACCGCACCTATTATAAGAGAACTGCCTTAAAACACAGAGGACAAATGAAATGTGTGTCAATTGCAGAGTCTGAAGTTTTGAAGTGTGATTTAGAAGGGTCTTAAACAGTTGCTCTGCCTTTGCTAGTAAATTTCACCTCCTGAAATATAAAATAGACTGAAGCAAGACTACAATTTTCCTCAGTGCATTCCAATTTTGAGTGTGTGTGCAGTGGAAATTCATACATGAAACTGATTTACTCTATCAGTAGATGATCAGACTGGAGGATGTACACCCCTTATCATCACTCAGCGTGGAAACCAGAGACTGCAACAAAAAACTCCCAATGCTTTTCGTGGAAACATCTAGTCCTGATACAGTTAGCATCTGGTAACAATCTTGTCAAACTTTGTACACTTACAGCCAGAGATTACAGTGATGAGTTTTGCCATCATTTATAGAAGCACAGTAATGATAATGATGCTGACAAGAGTGCCCAAGAGAAGCACAGATGTGGAGAGATATTATTATGCAATCTGTATTACTGCTCATCTACATAAACTTAGTTGAATAATCCAAGTTGCCACATTTACCATAAATTAAAGAAGAATACTGATATTATAAATGAAATGGTAAGCCATTATATGTGTATTTTTATAGACAAAATTTCTCAGATCACATTATACTTCCATGGCAAAAGGCCTTTTGAGCAGACAGCCATAATTTCCCGTGGAGTGTCTCCAAAGTTACCCCTTTCCAACTGAGTTTCTACCCAGGAGCAAGCAGAAGGAAACCAGAGAACTCACGATCTCCTTGGCAGCGCACGGGACCCACGGACACCTTGGCTTCAGACCCAGGCCGGTCCAGGTCTCCAACCACCACCTGGCTGACTGGTAGGTGCTCTTTGTAGGACAACATCCCACTGTCTTTCCTCCTGAATTACAGAGACACAAAAGGAAAGCAATTGTGAAGCCTATGGAATTATTTTCCTTGATCTAAGCACCAAACAAACAGGTATGCAACAATTGCATGCAACTCAAACCTCATTTTAGTTAGCAAGACCACAAAAATTCAATTTATAGTCATGTCTTTGAGCTCCTCATTTCAACTGCAGCAAGTAACCCAGTGCTTTTTTCATGCTTAGACCAAATCACTCTGCACAGTTGCAATATTTTTCCTTTATTATTTCAAGAGATGAACCCAACTGGCATAGAGTGTTCTTTCTTCCAAATAGAAAATGAAATAAGCAATATTTAATGGGGTACTTTGTCTCTCAGCTGGTTTGCCTCTGTGGGGTTTTTTGGTTGCAATATTTTTTTTGTTGGCTTGTATTCTTTGTTTTGTTCTGTTTGTGTTTTTATTTGTTTTTTCTGTATAAACACACACATAAAAGGCAAAATTATGAACACAGGAAAAAATGCCCTATATATAGTGTTAAGATTATAAATTTTTGACAGAAAAGAAAGAAAGAGGAAACAAATTCATCTATTTCTCTCTCTTTTTCCCCCTCTTTCTAGCTTTATCCTGCCATGTAATTGGGTATCTAAAGCAAGGAACTTTTTGATCTAAAAAAAAAAATCAATTCCTTTGTTCAAAAATATCACAGGATTAAGGATGAATTCAGTATCTAGAAAAGTTAACTGAACCGCACAATATGACTATAACTGAGAACTTGTAATGATTTCAGGAAAATGAAAGCCTTTTTCATCTCTAACTTGGATGAGTCCAAGATCGTACTCATTATGTTGCTAATAACTGGGCAGCGCAGCAGGGATCTGCACGATCTCTGGTAATGTTCAGAGTCTTACAGCAGGACCAGCACTGTTTTCCTGTAGCATCTCCAGTCATCACCCTTATTTGGTCCATCTGAAGAGATGGAAACTGAAACATTTTTTTAAAAAGGAGCACAACTGAATTAGTTAAGAAAATAGCCATCACATTTTCCAACAACAGCTCACTGGAACCAAGTCTGTTCTCTGTGATGAAGAGAGTAATTAGAGATTTAATTAGTAGAGTTTTCCAAATAGCAGGTGACTGTTTTACTTAATCTGTGCGTTCTTCCCCTTCAGACAACTTGCTCCTTTGTGTAATGTGACTCTTTGAGTTGCTGAGATCATTAGCCCTCTTTGGATGGACACAGCTGCAGCAGGTGCTCTGTCGGTGAGGCTGCTACAGGACATTGATAGAAAGGGACGAAAATGGAGAGCAGGAACCCTGGCAGGCTGCTCCTGCACATTGTGATCATCCCCAGATCGCCATGCCCTTTACAAAGCATCCTTTTCATCAATTTGGAGACAAGCAGTATAAGAAAAGAAAGATTAAAGGACTTTCCATTTGAGAAAGAAAAAAGTGAATAACAAAGGCAGGTATGTAGACCTAATCTTTGTCACTGCTAAAGACTGCATCCTTGGGACCCACTCTCTCCTAATAGACGATAAATGTAGGTCATCACTTTACTCTTTATGAGGTTTTCCTCTGAGACTGGCTTTCTCTCCTGATTTTTTCTCTTTCAAAGAACATTTTAAAGTTGGACATATCCATTTAAAATAAAGAATTCTTCGAAGAGTGGTAAAAGAAAATTATTGGCATTTCCCTTCCTTCCTTCCTTCCTTCCTTCCTTCCTTCCTTCCTTCCTTCCTTCCTTCCTTCCTTCCTTCCTTCCTTCCTTCCTTCCTTCCTTCCTTCCTTCCTTCCTTCCTTCCTTCCTTCCTTCCTTCCTTCCTTCCTTCCTTCCTTCCTTCCTTCCTTCCTTCCTTCCTTCCTTCCTTCCTTCCTTCCTTCCTTCCTTCCTTCCTTCCTTCCTTCCTTCCTTCCTTCCTTCCTTCCTTCCTTCCTTCCTTCCTTCCTTCCTTCCTTCCTTCCTTCCTTCCTTCCTTCCTTCCTTCCTTCCTTCCTTCCTTCCTTCCCTCTTTCACAAAACCAGCTAATATTTCAGCTCCAAATCACGATGTGAGAGGGCAGCAGTTTTCCTGTCACCAATAGCTTTCACTTTCTTTGAAGGAAATAGAAAGGAGCAGTAACAATTTTCTCCCTCTTTACTGATAATTTTTACTCCTTTTAATATTTTATTTATGCACTTAGAGTTTAAAGTGTTGCCATGACAATAATTGTTAGAGTTTTTTTCAGAAAGAGCCTTATTTTCTGGTCATCACTTACTTGTGTCATCATTGTAGCATTTTCCCTCATAATGAAACTACTGAGGACTGGGAGTGTTGAACTAAGAGTTGAGAGAGGTGAATTGCCTTTTCACCAGCAGAACCTGGGTAGTTCTTTCCCTCTTAACAAAAATGGGATAATGATGATTTTTGGGCCACTCATGTGCAAATAAGACAAATAGACTCAGAGACTGAATGGCTGTGTTAGGCTTTTCTAACATACTTGTAGTTCCTCTGGACTAATAATAATCAGTGCTGACAAAATCAAAAAAGTTTTAAACTCAAGAATGATTATTATGCTTGACTTTGTACAACACACTTAGAAATAATCACAGCTCGAACACTCAATTCCTGCAAGTGATAATGCTTCTTCTGACGGTATTTAAAGACTTTGCACATTAATAGGGTGGAGAAAGTCTCTGAAGTTTTTCCTCACCAAAGAAAATCCCCTCAAGAGAATAAAGATTGAATTCAGAGAGTGTCATATTCCTATTAATAGCCAAATGGGAGATGAATGAATCTGATCAAATCCTGTAATTATTACCAGGAGATATTGATGAAATCTCAGTGTAATTTTCTATTCCTAATTTCTTTTCCTATATATAACAGTCTGCAAAGTGCTTCAGGGTGCCTTTGAATGAAAGTAGCAGATATTAGTGTGAGATTTATCATTGTTTTGATTATGATCATCTACTTAATCTTTATAAGCATTCAGTAGTATGTAAAAAAGAAATGCATTTTATATGTATCAGTAAATGACATATTCAAAGTAATGATAAGATCCTATATCATTATTAATTTGTTTATATAATGATTTAATGCAACCAGACTACTGCTACTGGAGTAATTCATTTTCTCTGATTTTGTTAGACATCACTTAATTATCAGCCCAGCCATACAAAATAAAACAAGTAAGAATGTACTACAGGTAGGAATGGACTCAGTTTTAAAAGATATGGTTTCATGACTTGAGGAACTGAAGTTATTTTGATAATACAAATAAAACACCTACTGGACTGAAAATGAAGTGTTAAGCACATATAATTTGGTGATTAATAGTGGTTTGAAGAATGCAAACTCCAAAGTATGACAATTTCAAAGGTATATAATTTTCCACTTCTCACAAGACCCAGGTTTTACTATGTGAGCACCTCTGTATAAATCCCTGCATTTCCATAATCTGAGGGAGGTATAAAGCAGTTTAGTCCACTTAGGATCTGCAAACCAGTGCCTGTAAAAACATTGTGAAGGGCACAGGCATACTAAATGCTGGTATTTTCTCTCATCCAAAAATATCTAGCAAGAATTTTATTTATATTAAAACTACTAAGCAGAATGAATATTACAGAGAATTTAATGAACAATGCAACTTTGGCAGCAAATGTAATAATCTGGAAGTGAACTACTTGGAAATAAACAAGATATAATTAACAAAAACTAGGGCAAACAAAAACTAGGATTGAAGCAAAACGAATGAAAAAAATTTTGACAAAATTTAGCTAACTTTTTAATAGTCATGTTATGGAGCATTAAAGCCACACTTTTGGATTCACCCTACACCCAGGGCTCTGCCCTTTGGAATTATAAACTGCAGACCATATACTCTAGGACAAAAGTTTTTATTTGCACTGGGTTTTGCTGTTTTCAGGTATCCTTACAGCTCTTTTGTCCCTTTCCCACGTCTTGTCACGTCAGATGCCCTTATATGTTAAGTTGGAGCTAATGACTCACCCTTGATTTGTCTGACAAGGGGTATTATGGAAAATTCCTCATTACTGTACAGGGTCATAAAAACTGACAGAAGGTCATAACTCAATTTAATATTTTTCAATACTCTGGCATTGGACAGGATAAGATCCTTGGAAATATGTGTCTCCTAAAAGCAAAAGAAGGAGGGACTTTTACAGTTAAGACTGATCTTAAGGCAATTAAGCTTTTCTAGCATGCATAAAATATTTTTACTTTTGAGGCCACTCACCTCCTGAAAGGCTAAACAATTTGATCAAAGATCATCTAATCCCAGCCCCCAAATTACTGACATGAATCCCTACTTTGGCTTCTATTAGTAAAGATGAATTATGCTAAAGACGTGAGGCTGATGGTGCAGCATTCATAAGTAATCCTGGTTTAGAAATTACAAAGGATTGAGTTGACTAGATCAAATTAATTTAAGGGGAGATACACTGAGAAATTGGTCAGAAATATGTCTCATTTAAAAAAAATCCATCAGGAAGGAGACTGAGAGAGTTGACACTGGTTCTACAGATTCTCTTGCCTGAAAGGACTTCTTGACTTTCCTTTCAAATGGGAATTTGTGAGAAACTGAATAACCACAGAGAAAGGTGAATAATAGAGAGAGAAAATGGGGCTCTGCTTTCATTTGAACAATATGGAATCAGTTTCCAGTGAAAATCCTGTTCTCAGTATTTGCTCATATTCCAAAAGACCATTTGAGAGAGAAAGTTTCTTCAAGCAGAGTGGCACCTCTTAAAATCTTAATTTCTTTAGTGCTATTTTGAAGCAATAAAAGAAATGTATGGATTCTCTTCTTTTGAGGTCCAGCAACTCTTCTGACTTGACTTTGAATTTTTCTTATTTCTATACTGAGATATTTTTAGAAGGAAATCTAGGAATTCTACCATGCTCTAACTGATCTTTGCATCTGTCAACAATTTAATCAATTTTATGTTGGGGTTTCAATTTTTTAAAGTAAGTCAGGGAACATATGTGGCATTTCCTTTAGAAGAAATGCTAAATTGGGATGCCCCTTTCACCTTGGATAATTACAGAGACAAGATTACTTGGGATTCAGCTGAAGCCAAGAAAAGAAACTTCTGTGAATGTCGAGCTGGAAATGGATGACATGGAAATTTTTAAAGGAAAAATTGACATTGGAAAGGGCAATACATTGCTCAAATATTTTTTTCCTGTTAGTTCAATCTCATTTGGCATTTTAAAATCAGTATTATTTGTTCTCAAAATATTTCAAAATCAGAAAATTAGTTTAAAAAAGAGTAGTTTATGAAAATATTAAAAGTATCCCACAATTAACAATGTCCCAAATGTTTTCTACTCATCCTAAAGTTTTAAATGCTTTGTTTTATGACAGAAATGAGAAAACTCTCCTCTGAAGAGGTCTAATCAATTGAAGAACAATAAAATAATGCCCCATTCAGCTACTCAACATGCCCCAGGAAGTGAAAGTCTTTCTTTGTATATCACTTTGACAAAGAGAAACCTACATTTCTTCCATGATCCCCTCACAGATGCTGAACTTTTATATGGAACAGCAGGCTACTGCAGCTCTGAAGGAAAAAAATAATAAAGAACTCTACTATTTTCACTTGTTTAAAAACTACCTAATTTAAAACACCAAGAATTTTAATTACACTTCTCTATATCTGAATGCATTACAGTGATGGTAATATTTTGATGTGTGGACACTAGAATATTTTTAATATTTTAAATATTTTAAATATTTTTAATATCTACACTACTCAAAGTACTGTTGGAAGCTCTGTGCAGATAAATGATGAATTCTTTGCTGCATCTATTCTACTAACCACAAGTCTTTGGATCACATCCTATCAAACTATCAGACCAAACGTACTTCTGGCAGGATTTTTAGGGCACAAGGATCTGTATTGGAAGAAATATTAAAAATCTCAGAGCAGCAGCTCAGAGGCTTCATTTCTCTGAGTTCTTGACAACTTTGACAGTTTTATTTTGTATGACTGAAAGAGCTAAATAAAAATAATTGACTATGGCATGACAAAATAACAGATGGCTATAGTTAATGCTGACTTCAGCCCCTATATGCCAGTTGAGTTCAATACTGTACTGAAGTGCATAACTTTGTGTTGAATTTGGTCCAGAAAACTGAAAGAAGTATGGTACTTACTGCATCCAGAAAATGTCACTAAAACCCAATTGCATGAGCATCCACCACTACTCCTACCCTCCCACTGGCACTTCCTGCAGTGCTCATCCTCACAGGGCTTCCATACATATACCTCGTACAGAAGTGAAACAAACCTATGGCAGGCCCATTGGGAATATATGGATGCTGTGACTTAGCTCGTGTCCTGAGTTGCTTGTATAACTTTGACATAAAATGTTTTGAGAAAAGGTTTATACTGATCACACCCTGGCATGAAGTGCTCGATTAGACAACCTCACAAAATCTCCATATGTATGGTAAGAGTGACCAAAGGAGGGCATTGAAGCAGGTCAGGTGTCTGGAGCACAAGTCCTGTGAGGAGCAGCTGAAGGAGCTGGGTTTGTTTAGCCTGGAGAAGACTCAGGAGAGACTTTATCACTCTCTACAACTACCTGACAGTAGGCTGTAGAAAACTGGAGGTTGGCATTTTCTCCCAAGTAACAAGGACAAGGGGAAATGGCCTCCAGTTACAACAAAAGAGACTTAGATTGGAAAAAAATCTCAGAATTTTCTGTTTGGGTGTGACAGAAAATTTAAGTTACTTGCTAGACGCCACATAGAAAAAAGCATACCAGCACCCCTCTTCTAAATAATAATCTAAATAGCCAATAAAAAGACAAAACATAGGAGAAGTAATGCCACATATTCTTAAAATTCCATGTTACTATTTGACTATTTATTTCCTTTCTGTAAAGGCCCCTACCACATCCGTACTGATTTTTAAGAAAACTTAGGTATTTGAGCCTATTTTTCAGTAAGCTTTCTCCATTCTACCTGACCTCAAAGTTTAATTGTGTCAACCACAACATCTTATTTTCTGTATCTATAATCAGTTCACATTCCTTAAATACTGTATTTCAAGGGTATTGCACATAATCTGTGGCCCCTCAAAAGATCTCAGTTTCAGTCCTTAGAGGCAAATATCACATTGTACTTTAATTTTGTCACCAGTCTCAGCCCCAGAAGATTGCTTCCCATTTTACTTTCATGAGTGAGTGGAAGAAAGCAAATCCCCAGCAATGATTCTTCTTTCAAGGTGGCACTTACCCCATCAGGACAGACGATCAGTTTTATTTAACCTTTCTTACATAGCACACAGCTTGTACATCTGTAGCTCTTTTCTCCTCACAAGGATTTCTTAACCTACTGCTGTTTGAAGCTGTAGGTTCAGCGATCCTACAAATTGTTAGTTTTTCTTTCTACTTATCTAATAAGTAGAGAAGTTGTTTCTAACTGAAAACCAATTAGTAAAAGTAATCTAAAAATGAATTCTGCATCAGGACTGTGATTTTTTGATGTTGTTGTAATAATTTGTTAGACCTATGAAAAGTAAAACCTTTAAATGATCCAGTGAGTAGATGGGGAATAAACAGCTATTTAAAATATGCCAAAGTCAAATGCAAGAATAAATTTGTAACAACTGTCACTAAACAAACACTCTACCAAAATGAAACCTTAAAAGATTATCTACAAATTGTGCTATAAACAAAATGAATGATGTTTCTGTGTCTACTGAGGAAGGAAAGTGGGGTCTATTATAATGAAAGCACTCTAGTTAGAAGAAGAATTAAATATCCCACTACAAAACATTTTAAATGTACACACTTTCATCAGAAATAATTATCTGAAACTGAATGCTCCAAGATATTCAAGCACATTTAAAGCAATGGTGCAGCATAGAGGTAATTAACAGATGTCTGTATTCATGATGTAAACACTTTGCTATCAAACACAAGCAAAACTAGGATACTTTCCCTCTGCTAGTAAACACACATATATCTCTTAGATATATGTGTGCACATATATCTCTTAGAATTGATTTAATTTCAATTAGATTCCTTTTTTAGTGCTTTTGCTAAAAGGATGGATGACCTTGGTTTCAAGTGATATGCAAATTTATCTGTAGGTTAATTTTTTCCTTACCTTTTTGTGTTTTTGTGATATCATTACCTCTTGTCTGTGGGTGTGCATATCTCCACACACAGTGGAGTAACTGGAGAAATGAGAAAGGGTACTACACAGGGTACTTACTGAAGTTTTAAAAAAATTGTAATTCCTGCAATGTGTTCAGCTGTGTCAGCTCCAGAGGCAGCTGGGTTCTGCAGGACTGTACACAGAGGTTCTCTCACTGCATTTACACAAAGCATTGTGAGAAAACTGAGTGACAGAGATTAGGATTTGAGCCACAGAAAAGTCATGGTATGCCACACTGTGTGCTAAATATTAGGCCAAATGCAGATGCCCTTGTTTAGAAAAATCTGTTTTGCTGCACTGACTGTAGAATGTCAAGCATTTGTTTAGCATTTTGTTGATCACACTTATACAGGATTAGTGACCTATTCATTAGCCAGATTGCTCCACTTTGTTGCTCTGGTGGGTTTTCATTATCCTTTCTGTTAGCCTTTGAGCTCAACTTTCCTTACATTACATGTCATCACTTTTTTCCTCAACAAAAGACTGGCACAAACTTAGCAGAACTCACCATTCATTTCCTAACATAATTCCATCCAAGCTCAGCCTGTCTCTTCCTAGCACAATACTGGATGAACTCCCCCAAGACTTTTTCTACCAATTCTGCTGTGACAGCCCTGACTGCATGGACTGAAATGGCTCTGGGCCACAGGTTTCTAACAACATGTGACAATATGGTCATGAATAAAGGAGGATGATGATGAAGTGAGTGAGATTCCCCCTCCCTCTATCTCTAAGAATGGAGCTTTTCAGGACTCCAAGCAATTCTGGGTAGATTTTACAGGGAAGCTGACCCTGAAGCAATCAAGTTGTGCTTCTCTGGTATTTCAGACTGTGACATTTTTTACCAGCGTAAGGTGAAGACAGAAATTAAAATAAAATATAGGTAAAAAAGCCTAAGGCTCACAGTATTCACAGAGGGTGCACTGAGAGCCTTGCACATGCTGAGGTGCATTTCAGTGGCTGAGTATATGTTAATTTGCCAGCTGCTGATGCATCTTTCCTCACAGCTTAAATGTAGCTTACTGCAGATGCTTCTTACCTTAAGACAAACCTATGAGACAAATGTTGTCTCATGGACATAGGGATACCAAGAAATCTATCAGGTCTACCTATAGCAAAGACTATGCATGCAATGAAAGAGAGGTTGCAGCTCTCTGCTACAGCAAGCAGCCACATCATCTAATGTCCTGCAGAATCTAAACATGTTTGTACTAGTTTAATCCAAGAGGGAGCCAATTATCTTTACAGTAGCATCTGTGGTTTTAGCTTTTGGTTTTGTGAGCAAACCAGTCCAACACAGAGATGGTTTTGCTATTGATCAGCAGTGCTTACAGGGTCAAGGCCTTTCCTGCTTCTCACATCATCATGTGGAGGAGGAAGGTGAGATATTTGGGATGATGGCATTTGTCTTCCCAAGCAGTCTTTACACATGATGGAGCTCTGCTTTCCTGGGATAACTGAAGACCTGCTTGCCCATGGGAAGTGGTGAATGAATTCCTTCCTTACTTTGCTTTGCTCAAGCTTGCAGCTTTTGCTTTATCTGGTAAACTGTCTCTACTGCAATCCAAAAGATTTTGGACTTTCTCTCGTTCATCCCAATGAGGGGCTCTGAGCAAACTGCTGTGTGGTGCTTAACAGCCTGCTTAGGAAGAATTTGTCTGTTCTTCCCCAACACTCTTATCTAAAAGCTATTCCAGAATGACATTCTTCATTGAAAATATTACATGGTGAACAGTACTTGCAGCATCCATTTATAGACCTGTTTTCCATGTCTATGTTAAATCTTTTCCTGAATCTGTGTCTGCTTGCTCAGCCTCCTTTGGCAGCCAGTTCCAGGAGTTCACTAATGCAAAGTAGTACATTTTCCCCTTTGTTTAAATCAGGTCTCATCCCAGATAGCAGATTGGTGCCAGCTTTTGCTGTGTTTTTCCTCTGCTTGTGAGCACTGTGTAACAGTGTACTACTGCATGTGAACTTCCCTTTGTTTCTTTTCCTTTGGCAAAAGACAAGAAGTGGTTCCATGTGTATGTAACAATACCCCTGTTCCTTCTAAGGAAGGGCACAAAGGGCACAAACTCAAGGGTACAAAACAGAAATGGGGTCAGCAAGGAAATTATGTTCACGTTATCTAACAAAACACCCAGTCATGGAATGGTTGGGATGGGAAGGGGCTTCCAGGGAACATCTAGTCTGACCCCCTTCTTAGCATTCCAGAAAGGTGTGAGTTAATAGTTTTAAAAGATGTTTATCTTTAAAAAAACCCCCTGTTTACAAAAAATAATAATCTGCTTTAAGATTATAGAGGAGTCACTGATAAGAAAGCAACAAAGCCTGGAAGTTTGCTGACACATTCTTCAGCTGTATCAGTATAATTAATACTGAATTTACATGATTTTTTCAAGATCATGAGGAATTTGGAACCATTAATATATCAAAAGTGGAAACTGAAATTGGCTAAGAATCATGAGGAGGTAGGTCCTACAAGTTTTCAAGTAAATCACTGGAAAATTCTCAAAAAAGCTGAATAAGTACGAACGTTAATTAAAAGCAGGTTGAGCCTTTTTGTCTTCATTGTACAACTAAATGAAAGTTATAACTAGAGATATAATCATCAGTATGTCCATTTCCCCCTACAAACCTGAGCTATTTCAGTCACACATTATGTTTGTCACCTATAAAAGTGCTCCATATAAAAAATGTCTCAGAAGACTGAATCAGCATAAATATTGTATGTAGTAAAAGACAAGATTGGCACATGCATTCAGAAAACACACAACTTATTCAGCAACTGAAGCTGAACTACTACTGTGATAATGAAAGCAAAAAGAAAATAATGTTTTGCCTACATATTGGTTCCTTATAATATATATTTCATCATGTTTTGTAGATGGCAAGAGCAAAACTAACATTGAGTCAGAGAAGAAACAGACCCTGAATTTTACAAAGAACTGCAGCTTGTTCAGACTGCCTACCTGTGGAAAGTGAACCCACTCATAATTCACCACAAAAGCATTGAATTTGTCTAGGAAACAAAACCAGCTGGCAGAAAGAGAAGAAAGTGTTTCCAGATGTTATTCTTTCTCCTGTTTACTGAAGGGGTTTTTTTTGTTGGTTTGAAGGTTTTGTGTATTTTTTTTTGTGTGGAGTTTTTTTTGCCTATTGTTTTGTTCCATCCCAACAAATAAATATATTTTGAATCAAAGAATTTTCTTAACTTGTCTCAGTATCTCTTTCAAAATACTGAAAATTAAAAAAAACAAGGACTTTATAACCAATCATAAGATTGTTGCATCATTTTGCAACTAAATGAGGTCCCCCTAAATTTCAGGAAATCTACATAAGCCAGGAACAGCGCATCATTTCACAAATATTAGTAGACAATAACTGGAAGATCCCAGTATTATCAAGCCTAACCCATGCAAGCCCTGCAACTGGGCACATCACTATTCAGCTTGGACAGCCTATTGGATATACTAGAGGCAAAAAGTTATTCCTTACCCATTTCCTACAAATGAAAGAAGAAATAAAAATCTGAAGCATGCACTAGTAGTGTAACTTTCAATGTCTTTAGTTCAGACTTTTTATCCTCTCTATAACCATAGTGCTCTTCTGTGGCAATAGGAGAGAAAGCTGATTCTTTAAAAAGTTGTTAGAAATATCTGCTTTATTCAGCAACAGCTGGTTTAAATCAAACATTCCAGTCTTTGCAAAGGTGCTTGTCATCCTTACATCACCACATTACATCATGACAGTGGTCAAACACTGGCACAGGCTCTCCAGAGGGGTGCTGGGATGATCATCCTTGGAGGTGTTCTGGGCTCAAACAGACACAGTCCTCAGCCAGTTTGATTCCACCATCCCTGAGCAGCAGGACAGACTACAAGGGCTCAGGAGGCCACTTCCAGGCTGAATTACTCTGTGATCTGATGAGTGTGTGTATGTAGAGATGAGTATGGACAAGAGCTGAGCTCTCTCAAAGAGTCTCCAAAATTATCTGTCTTTACCAAAAGTATTTAATAAGCTTTTGTTGCCTTGCTTATTTTCTTCAATGATTATCTCAGTTCTTAACCTTAGATTTAAGCAGGTCAATGTCTATCTTCATTCTAAACATAATTTTGCTTTTGTTCAGGTTTCAGAACAGAAGATGACACTTTTTCCTGTTTATAATTTAGGTTTGTTCTGCTTCACAGTCATCACATATAATTGAACAGTTATTATTATTATTATTATTATTATTATTATTATTATTATTATTATTATTATTATTATTAAAAAGGTAATAGTCAATATTTCTCAGCTTTCTGTTCACATTTGTCATCTTCTCTTGATTCAAGAGATTTCCATCAGTTGATGTTATCTATGTTGCTGGCTTTTCAAGGTCCTTAAAGGAACATATCAGTTTTCTATTTGTAATGTCAGAGATTACAAAAAATGTGGGTTTTCAGCTTTTTTATTGAATGAAATGGCAGCAAAACATAAAGTCAGTTTTAAGAACATGATTTGTAAGTGTGCTGTGTAAATCCGGAATCTGGTTTTGATTCCTGAGTCTTATGAAATCCTTTAAACATTTCCAATACAATTTTGTTTCGGGAAAAGGTATCTTAGATTTGACATAAGATACTTGAATTCATTTTTTTTTCCAAAATGCTTTAGCTGAACAGATGAACTCTTGACCAGTAAATGTTATTATGAAATTTTATGTAATATTCAGCAAATAACTGGTTTTAGATATGTGATTTCATGTTTAGTGAAAGCATTTTAAACTTTTTCATAGAGATAATACCTACAAATCTGTTTATGCTTTTACATTGCCAAGAAAAAAATTTTCTTTTTCTTTGCATCTTTGCTTTCTTTGCATCATAGATATAGGTTTTGTATTTACTGTATTTTTTAATTACATTTTTAACACCGTCAGCAGATTTTAGTTTATTAATTTTATATCTACCTGCTTGTTTGAAAACTTGTTTTTTTCTTCCTTTTTGTTTTGCTTTCTCTTTAATAATACATAAATATATATATACTTAAGTACTTCCATAAAGGAAATTGTATAACTTAAACAACAGCCCTAAGTCATAATTCAAAGAAGATTTTGTTTCCCTAATCTACATTTAGCATAATCCTGTAATCAACTTCCACTTAACTAAAAGTTGAGCAAAATATAGTATTTGTGATAAAGGAATACCAATCAGTCACTGTCCTGAGATATTGGTTTAGATAGAATAATTTCTTCCTAGTAAACCACTTGTTTTTCAGCAAAATATGAAAAAAAAAAGTCATTTCAATTCTATGAGGAAGCTGACTCATACAGACACACTTCTGCTGTAAAGAATCCATGTAGCATTTTAATTTCAGTTTAAAGAGTGTTGAAAAAAACTTGAGATAAAAAGGCAACAAATTACCTTAGACGTGATTTACTAAGTCTCCACTGCACACTCAGACAGCTCTTAGAAACTTTGTGGGGTCTCCAGGGAGTGTCATTTATACTAATAATTTTCATAAGTATAGCATTCAGCATGTTAACAGGAGGCAGGGAAAAAAAAAAACAGCTGGAGGAGGGGTGGGGGAGAGGGTTGGGGGATGCAAAGAGATTTGCAGCTGGGACAAAACATCTAACCATAATTAATTACAGAAAAGTAGAAATTTTGAATGCTTAGGGCAAACCAGAAGGGAAAAGTGAATGGTAACTAAGATAAACCCACACCTAGTCCATGACATTAAAACGGTTTATACAATTTAAGCTTTTTCTACAAGCCTAACTATAGATACAGATAGAAAAAAGGAAACAGTCTCCCTTTTCTCTAGGTGTTAGAACCATTGCTTTTTTTGGCTCAATTTCCAGACTTTATGAAAGGTTACTTGATTGCTTTGAGTGTTTTTCACAGACAGTGTAATTCAACTTCCTCTTTAGAGTAAAATAATGCATTATGTATATAACAATCATTCCCAGGCAAACACACTGCTACAGGTGAGTCTTGTCTTTTTTTTATTTTCTGTTTCTTTATCTTTTGCAGTGGCAAGAATCTGCTGGGCAAAATGAGAAAAAGACAAGAAACAATTCTTCCTTCAAATGCTGAGGTTTTGCAACTACCTCAGTGATGAACTGACAGGATATTTTGATCAATTGCTCTGAAGACAATATTCCCATTAAGTCTGGTACAAAAGAAATATCACAAGGGCTTATGAGTTCCCTCTTCCCCGAGATCCCCAACTCTCCCCCCCATATGATTACTTCCATTCTTCCCCTTATATCTGTATATCTATCTGTATATCTGTATATCTGTATATCTATCTTTATATCTGTATATAATATATATATGTATATATCTATATAGCTATATATCTATATATCTATCTATTTATATCTCCTGGTACACCAAAGAACAAGCAGTGAAAACAGATATATCTTTTATTTACACTGGAGGCACCTTCAGCTTGATGGACTCCCTTGTGATTGTTTCAGCTAAAATATGACTGCTAATAGTAATAACAGCTAATCATGTGCTGCAGTCTTCATCTACCTTATAACAGAGCTTGTCATATATTTCAGATGTCTTTACATTTGACTGAAGTGATTCAGAAATAAAAAAGTCAGGGGAGTTCTACAATTTAAGAAGAAAAGCTCCCTCTTCAAGACTTGAGCAGTGTCAGGTACAGAGTGAAATACATTGGGCTGGTCTGCATTGGGGTGATTTCATCTTCATAGCATGGCACTGAGGGCAAAGTTATTAGTCTTTAAGTTAGCCCATAAATAAAAGGTGGAGAAGGAGAAAATAATTGGCAGCTGAAAGTTCTGCAGTGCACAATGCTCAATGTACTCTGCCCTTACCTGACAAGCTGTGACAGTAAGGTCATTTGCTTTGAAGCTGGGACTACAAGCTTTTCATTCAGATTAAAAAGTCTGCACCTTTCTGTGCAAAATGTAGAAGACATTTTTGTTCTTGCTCACTTATTTGTCACTCACACTAATAATGAAGTTTAATAACAAAAAGTATACAAATGTGCTGGGAATTATGTTCCCAACCTCTGCATGATAGAATTAAAAATCATATATATCTGCCTTTTCATGTGCTAATTCATAACCCTCTCAGAAATTTCTTAGAATACCCTGAGAAAGACAGGACACTTTCAATAACAAAAAAGATATGCCAGAGAATAATTACAAATACCTAATTCTGATAGATTTTTTTTCTGTGCCCCTGTTAAATAATTCTTTAACTTAAGAAGACCTGGATGACACCATCTGTCTTTGACTAGCTGGAACTGAAGACAAGAAAACCTGAACAACAACACTGAGAAATGACGTTGGCAGCAGGATGAACACTCACTTTTTGTCTGACACTGATTTACAGAAAAAATTAATAAACAAGGATAATGTCTTGTCATCACTCTTCCCTTTAAGTTCTTCATTACTGTTAGCACTGAGAAATAAATGAACTCGAAGTCAAACAGGAATCATCCTCATCCTTAGGAGGTTGTTAGAGCTTGACCATTTGCACATTTACAGAAAGGTAAAAGACTCTGCTCATGATGCATGAGGCAGTACAGAATCCTGTTTCCTCATTCATGGTTCTGTATTGATTACAGGAAGAAAATCATCGTACACAGGAATGAGTAAGAAAGGGGTATTTTAAAAAAGAAAAGGCAGGTTGCCAAAGAGTTATTCCATGTCATATCAGTGCCCTCATTTCCTGTGTTTTCAGATTTGGAGAATGTTAAGACTTTGTTCCTCACGTCTGGTCACTGCCGTGAGCCAGAAGCCTTAGGGGAAAGGTTTTCCCTACTCCCAGTGAGTAGGATGATAGCTCAAGTCCAAGTAGGATCAGCTTGCTATAAATTAGGCCTGAATCAAGTCCCCAGGGTGAATAAAACACAAGTAAAATTTGAAAACCTCATGATTCATTGAATCTTGAAACTCCTAAACCCCTCAGTCTGTATCAGTTCAGGCTGGAAATCTGTCATTTCCTGTGAGCCACGTACCATGGCTGTTGTCAGTACTTGCATGGAACATCTCTAAAAGAGAAAGAGCAATCTAGGGGATCCTAGGTTTGTGTGGATCCTGGACTAGAGTTGCCAGCTCATTAGAAACACAATACAAGCTTTAGGGGCAATTCCAGACACCAAAGTCCTTCCAAGTCTACATAAAAGCAATAGCCTGAAAACTTACTGTGCAAGAAGTGCTACGCCCTTCATTGGTCCTTGAATTAAATTTTAAATCACTCAAATCAGTTTTATGTACACATTTATGGTAGTGAATACACAGCATTGAGGAATAAAAGAGTCCTTTTTTTATTTGCAGACATCCTTGCATAACAAAATCCTGAATTTTGGCCAGAATCCTGTAGTGGTACTAAGGCACAAGGAAAGGAGAGTTTGAAAGGTGATACTCAGCACATTTGTAGCGTGACCAGGAGTTCCACTTCAAAATTTCCATCTCCCAAACTTTTAATCTGTCTTTATCAGTAAAAAAATCATTCATCCTTTTCTTGGGGCAGAAGTAAAAAAGAAGAATGCATAAAGGACAAAGACAAGGTATATATACTTTTTATAAATAAAAACATAGAACAGGTTATAAAAATAAGAGGATGGAATTTATTTAAGGAAGATTTCACATTTTTCAGCATGAAAACTCTGTTTCAATGTTGCATACCAGTTACATTTGATGAGCACAGCTGAGAAGCACAGGACAGAGAGCAGCCTATTTAATATCCAGTCACTTGACCCTTTTCCCTACTGCAGTAGATTTAATGGCCAAATTGTAACTAGAAGGAATGAACTTCATGGCTTCTGGCTATCAGCTCATCTGTTGGTGAAAGTTTCAGCTCAAATACATAATTCACATGGAAAAAAATACTACCTAAGTATATTTCCTAAGGTTGCAATGCTTGGCTTTCTGTCTTTAGTATCCTTCTTCATGCAAATTTTTCATTCTGTGCCATTACATGCCGTCAAAGTGCTAAATTTTGACTGGAAATATATAACATTGGGTGTCAATGTCAATGTACAAAGGAACTCTGTGAGGTAACCTTAAAAGACATAAAAAAGCCTGTCTGGATTTGTAGGAGTACAAGAAAAACAGCCAGCTGAAATAGTGCAATTTGTCAGCTAAGTTTCCCTGCCTTCATCAACAAAATTAATTAATTCCTTAAGCATAACTAAAAAAAAAAGTTTTGATATTTCAACTGTTACTTGATTAAGAGATATAATTACTGTATAAAATTACCAACAGTGTTTTCTTGTCTATCATTTCAAAAGTGGCCTTTATGTTCTGAAAAATCTTGAATGAAAGTTTTCAAAGTGCTGTGGCCTAATTCTACAAAGTTTCCTAAGTTTCTAGAAAATTGTGATTAATCATCTGATAAAGATGTGAAGTAAAACAGGGGCATTTTACAAATCTTATTAGATAATTTTCTGTTTGTTTGTTTTTTTGTTTGTTTGGGTTTTTAATTGGTTTTCTGATTTGTTTTGCTTTGTTTTGTTTATGTTTTGTTTTCTTTGGTTTTTTTTGGTGTCCTGTAATACAAACCAGTGTGTTTTCTTATTAAATACAGGCCTCTGTGTTGTGGCAAAAAAGTTTTGCAAGTTACTGTTTAAATATGAGGTTACCATATCTAATTGCTCGATTTTTTATGCAGTCAATCTGTCTGGTTTTATTGGAAATTTTTTTGTTTATATATACATACACACACACACACACACACACACACACACACACACATATATATATATATATATATATATATATATATATGATTCTAGTCATGCATGTGCCTCAATAGCACTTTTATAGTCCTTCAAGTTCTTTTAGGTATATTCAAATTTGATCCCTTTTACCTATTTAAGATTTCTCTCCATAATACTAGAAATAGCAACTAAATTTAAACAAAATGTAGCTGCATAGAGGCAACAATAAGTTCTCAGTTTGGTTTTGGTTTTTGTTTTCCACAAAGAATGTGTAGCTGAGACACTTCTGATCATGTAACACCTCTGTGGAAACTCCAGTTGCTGCCTAGATGGGAAAGTAATGGAAAAAGAAATACAGAGACATTGTTAGCAGCTTCTAACAAAGGACAGGAGAAGCCAGGGTCTTCTGACTATCCAGCTCTCTCAGCATCAGCAGCTCTGTTACTGAGAGCACACAAGGTTAAAGGACAGATGGATTTTCAAAAGTGCCTCAGGGAGTCAGGAACTGAAATTTCTATGATTTTGATGGTAATTATTACATGCTAAACTTAAACCTTGATGTCTACCTATAGCTCCAGGAGGCTTTAAAATCCTGTTAAATCTGGCTACAAATGACCCACCTGTCATTTCCATGGCTTCAGGCTGACACTTCAACATCCACCCATATTCCTGTAACTCAAACAACTCGTCATTCTGAGCTTTGTTTAGTCATCTTTACCCATGACCTGGAACTTTCTTTTGAAACTCCCTTTGTTGGACAAGAGTTGTGAAGGGAAGAGGGATGCATCCTGCAGAGTGTTCTGTAAAACACCTCACAAAAATAAAGCAATTTGACAGGCTCTGGAGAAAGAAACTTTAATATCCAAACTGTGAGATTATAAATAAGGTTCCTTCCACTGATTTTTTCCATTTGTCCAAAGCAGCTTTATCTGAAAATTCTGCTTAAACCCTTTTGATCATCTTTTGGGGCACCAAATAGTTCCTGTAAGATTAGCACCACACCAGAAGTCAGAAGTAAGGTCCATGACTGGCTTTGTAACCTGAGGTGCATTCACATCAGGAAGTGCTAAATGAAAAAGCTTCTTATGTCACCTTTTCTGAGTAAATCCTTGAACAGCATCATATTATAAGCCTTCTGACTTATTGTGACTTCTCTGAGTAAGAGACCCTGTGGTGTAGAAACTTTGGCCAATCTAGTCTTAACTGACCCTAGGCTCAAATGAGAGTAGGAATAAAAATTTCTTTTCAGAGCTTTACATTTGCTACTTAACTAGTACAGTGTGCCTATCTCTACAATGCCAGTCATTTTTTTAAAATGAACTGCCTGTATTCTAATAATAATGGTCTTATTCAAATAAGATTTTTTTTTTCAAAAAGTCTTACATTTTATCTAAAATAAATAATTTCATTATAATTTTGTTTAGCAGCAACCCAGAGAACTTCTTGCTACTCATAAAAGCTACCTTTATTCTCTCAAGATTGAGACAACCTGACTTTAAATGTCAAACACACACACTTTAGAAATGATCTTTATTAGCAAGCAAATCTAACCTTTCTTATACAATCTGATCCATTTAACTCTGAATTAATTTAATTTTGGACACAAATCATAGATAATTTGGGAATAAAAGATAATTTTGTTAGGATTACTCAGGGTGAAGCTCTTCCATCTGGGTTTCTGTTTCTTTATCAAGACAAAAATGACTACTTAATACTTACATTGCAGCAACAACATGAGTTTCTAAAGAATCAGGTTATATTCTAGACTATGTGTGCAAATACACATAAATCTGAATTTCATATCTCATATTCCCTGCCAATATTTACCATTTGGCTTACTTACCATCCAGGCATGATAATCAACACATTAGGCATGTGCTAAGTAGTTCTACACAACTATTTTGTTCAGATAGACAAGATGTGATGTGAAATTAAAAAAAATCATTAATAGAAAACCCATACAGATATAAGGTTTACCAAGCCTATGGTATACACTAATCCCTGGGAAAATTTACATTGTGAGTGAGTCCATAATTAACACAGCTGGTTCTGTACTTATATAGAATTACTTACATACTTGGTTAAAAGAAAACCAAAAACAACAAAAAAATGAAAAACCAAACACAAAATTTCATTTTAAAAAAGGCATTTCAGGCTGCTTAAAGAGCTTTAATTAGTCCCCTGTTCCTATCACCATGATGCAATCCTTAACTGGTCCCTAATTATTATTTATTCTGGAGGGCTTCAGCATTATTCAGTATAGGATGCAGACAACACTCATTTAGTGTAACATTGCCTACTCTCTAAATTTACTCTTATGCTTCAATATGTGGATACCATTTTATGTCTAATGTGTTATTTCAGATCTTTCTATGAAGACCACATTTTCTCATTGGATTTTTTATAGCGCTCATTAGAACAGCAGATGATTGCTTCATAAATCTACCTATCTTTGCAGTATTTCCAAGAGGGAGTAGCTGGCATAATTTGCATTCTACAGATTGGATGTTGAGGCTGAAATATGTTAATGTTAAAAACACTTATACTTAGTGCTGCATCATTTGAGATGCCTACATGCTACATGTTAGGTGGGGTTTTTCTTTTTTTTTTTTTTTTTTTTTTTTTTTTTGGTTTTTTTTTGTTTGTTTGTTTGTTTGGTTTTTTGTTTTGGTTTTTTTTTTTTTGTTTTTTTTTTTTGCTTTGAATGACTGCATTAGATGCATTCAGAGAGTGATCCCTTATTCTGGTTGCAGCTGTTAATGTTTGGTATTTTCACAAAGTGGACTTCTGGGTCTCCACGCTGGGTTTCCAGAAAATTAGGATCAGTCTAATGACTCTTCTGTGAAGAAATGGTTTATGAAACTGAGGAAGCACCATGCAGGAATGTGGTTCCAGAGGCAGGGTTAGAAACCAGATCTCCAGGGAAACATTTTCCTGCCTTTGTTATGAAATCATTCATCAAGCTGTAATTCCTTTCTTAATTTCTAACACGAATTATAACTTCTAAAATAAAAACAGTGGACAATATTCTACTTACACTACATCATTCTGATTCAGCCTGACCGATTCTTCAGTGGCACAATTTCCTTGTAAAATCTCTCTCCTGAGTCTTGCTTCTCTTCTTCACCTTTGATTCTCACAATTTCTACAGAGTCTTCTTTTGCTATTTTACTTCCTTACCTTTTCTAATATAGTTGTTGCTCTGGCTTCTGCCTTCTCCCCTCAGGATATTACCCCTGCAACCACCTAAAAAACCCCAAAAAATTTTTCCAACACTGGCTGGGCAGGTGCAGAACATCACTGTGGGCATACCACATGCAAATGCAGTGCTCCCAGCGGTGGACAAGATATGCAATTACTGCAAAAGTCCCACCTGAATTCTCAGCCACAGTTTGGCATTTACTCAGCCCTTCTCTTTTAGGGGATTGTAAATCCTTCTAAAATAAGTTGTGCTGGTGCGCTATGGTGGCAAGCTGCTTTGTTAATAGATGAACTGAGAGTTGTCTTCTCATCATAAACTGTTGCATATTCTGTTGTCCAAACCAGCAGCTGTTTTGCGGTCACCAGAACTGGGCACAGATGTGTTGGGGGCCTGGGTCAAATCCTGCCTTGATGATTGAAGTCATCAAGGTCTCCTTTCCTCTGGATCTCACTTGCTTTGTAGGTGTTGATGGACATGGCTAGATAAAGTTCCTAAGTAGGACTCCTCAAAATAACTCCCAAACCCAGAATATATGACTATGGAAAAGACTAGATTCTGACAAAACCAAACTGAAAAAATGAATCTTGAACAAAATGTCCTTAAAGTCTATAATATAGCTTTCACGTTTTCCTGTGATTTACACACACCACAGATTAAAATATAATATCCAGTGGTATAATTACTTTTCATAAAAAGTCCTGCAATGAATAGTAGTTGTCCTGAAAAAATTCTGAGACTTATCTAAAGAAATATTTTATGTAATAAAATATTCTTGTATGAAGTTCTGAGTAAACAGTTGTAAATCTTTAATGATAATTAGCTCATTTTAGATCTAAATCTAATAACCATATGAATCTCTTTATTAGTAGAATCCACATAACCTCAATGTATATATGGGGTGCAGACATTACAGAAAGGTTATTGAGTGAATGCTGCTTATTAAATTATCATCTGTGACTCTTAGGGAATCTTCAAGAACAGATCAAAATCCAGTGCCATTTTCCCCATACATTTCCCTTGGTGTAAAGGAAAACAGTCACCATATGGTACAGAGCCCTATTATTCATGGATTTGCATCCAGTGCCTCAGGCAATGAAAACTGTAAGTGCTTCAAATTCTACCATTATTGTAATCATTATCACAATATCTGCCTTTTATTGTTACCATTTTGACACAGAACCAAACCTACATCCCTCCTGCCACACTGCTGTAGTGCCTATGATTGAGTTGGAGTCATCTGACTTCATATTCTTCATTCTCTTCATATAATTATATTTCTGAAGTTTGGCAGCATGTGTGATGACCCTGTCTCTAAAACTGACTCCTCTCTATCTGTGGTGTTGTGTAGTTTATCCCATATCATAGCCAACAGATTACCATCCTAACAATGTCAAAGCTTAGGGTGGCAATGTCTGTGGCAATATTTGATTTCCCACATCCTAATCTACAATTTTTGTAGGGCCTGGAAAGTTTCCTTTATTACCTTGTTTTTGTGTTTTTCATACTTCATTCTTGCAGATCACATCAAACAGGGTTCTGCTGCTATGCAGAGGGATCTTTATAAGCTGGAGAAGTGGGTTCACAGAAATGTCATGAAGTTCAGCATTGAAGAGTGTAAAGCCTTGCACCTGGAGGAAACAACCCCATGCACC
Organism: Ammospiza nelsoni; assembly: GCF_027579445.1. Classification (NCBI taxonomy): domain Eukaryota; kingdom Metazoa; phylum Chordata; class Aves; order Passeriformes; family Passerellidae; genus Ammospiza; species Ammospiza nelsoni. The sequence continues at coordinate 50,662,406 of NC_080633.1, forward strand.
AGTATATGCTGGGAGCCACCCAACTGGGAAGTAGCTTGGCAGAAAACACTCTAAGGAATCTGCTGGACACCAAGGTGAGCATGAGCCAGCAATGTGCACTTGAGGCCAAGCAGCCAATGGCATCCTGGGGCACATTAGGCAAACTTCTGCCAGCAGGTCAAGGGAGGCCATCCTCCTCCCCTGCTCAGCACCTGTGAGGCCACATTTGGAGTGTTGGGTCCAGATGCCCCAGTACAAGAGAGAGATGGAATTGCTGGATGGAGCCCAATGAAGGACCACTAAGATGACAGGGGCATCTCTCCTATGAAAAGAAACTGAGGCAGCTGGGGCTGCTCAGCCTGGAGAGGAGAAGGTTGAGAAGGATGTCATCAATGTCCCTAAGTAACTTACCAGAGGGTGCAAAAAAGATGGAGTCAGACTCTTTCAAGTGGTGCCCAGTCCTGAAACAATGCGCACAGGGAACTTGTGGAGTTCATCCTTGGATTTATCAAAAAACTCTCCAGACAAAGTACTGGGCAACAGTTTATAGGCAATCCTGCTTAAACAGATGTGTTGAACTAGAGGAACTGTGAGGTCCCTTTCACACACTGCTATTCTGTGATTCTGTGGTTCTGTGATTCTTCCTACTCTGTTTTTTTCTTTTTTAGTCTCTGACATACCGCTACAGTTCTGTACCTCTACATTCATTAATAGCTGTAGAATTTCTCAATTAACCTCAAATGGTTTATGAGCCAGTATTGATTCAATTACCCACAGGTTGCTATTAATGGGAGAAATGTTCATAAAAGCATGGTTTCAATATGTCACTGAACATTGCATACCATGTAAAATATAATCCTGCCTGTCATGAGAAAAGAGACACAAATGATTAAGGCTCACAAACAAAGTGTTGTAAACCACAGAGAGGGTCTCACTCAAAATGATTATGAGCTTTATGCAGTCTGTTCATGTTTATGGGGAATATCAGAGTTGCAAGTTTATTTCTTTTTCTGCCTTAATTAATTATCTCATGCAAAGCCTGGTAGCCTCCTCTGAAGTACAGAGGCTCATTCCATAATACGTATCTAGTTCTTAACATATTTTTCTTCATGAAAAACAGATAATAAGAGTTGGAGGAACTAGATGAGTGATTTCAGTACATATCACTCACATTCAAGTGCTGCAGAAGCAACACTTTAAAGAGGAGAAATCCTGGAAAAAAAACATGAAGTTGCAGGGATAAAATTCATTCTGTATTGCATTATAACTGAATCTTATGGAGACAAAGTTGCATGGATAACCAAAATGCTAGTCTTTCCTATGAGGACTTGCCTTTGCAATTTTAGCCTTCTTTTCTATAGCTCAATAGGCTGGAAATCATGAATATAGTCCTTATATTTAACTGTCACAGACACCATGAATAAAATGGAAATCCAGGCATGACTCGACACTTTGCAGGAGGAATCACAAATATAATAATTTTGCCTTTTTTCTTTGGTAAGAAAGGAAATATAGAAAAAAGATATATTCAAATTCACGGCAGAGTTGCAAAAGTTTGGAGATTTGGTCATTCTCATCCTGCCCTCTTGTAAAGCACTCACCATTGCTTATAATCAGCATCACAGTTGCAGTAGTACTTGGGATCAGTACAGTTGCGTTCGATGCCACAGGCACATTTTTGAATGCCAGGTCCTGATCCGCCCCAATAGTAGTGCTTCTCATTGGCTTTTCCAACCCACCAGGTATATGGATTCCCTTCTGCAAGGAATGAAAATGCAAGGTTATGGTGCATCAAAGAGATAGAGCTCTGTAATGCATTAACTGAGCTCAGATGTTTAATATGCAAATACTAACAACACATAACCGGAGACATCCCACATTGCTGGCAAACAAAATAATTCATTGTTACTAAAGGTATTCAAAGGACCTTGCCAGGTAAACAGGACACATTTTCTTTTCTGTATTCACAAAATTTATAATGACAGAAATTAATTTTTAATTGTACTCTGTATAATGATAATATGTTGGCAGATTCCATAATTATTTTTAATTCATTTCAAACTCACATATTAAGCTATCAGATGGATTATTTCAATATTTGACCTTGAACGCTGCACAGGAAAATGTGTTTATTTTCTCTTTTATTATTTATTTATTTATTTATTCATTTATTTATTTTCTAAACAACAACTTTTAATGGAAAATTATTTTGTTGTCACTGGAAAACAAACATGCTCATCATGCTCTCTCCAGCTGGTGCTAAACAAAGCAGATATCAAACTCCAAAAGCATTTTAACCTTTTTTAAACAAAGTATCTATATTTTTTAATGTAAAATTTTAGCAGAGGTATTCTGAACTTTGATGTAATCACATATTGGGTCACATTGTGACCATAATCACATTGGATCTGCAACTGGATATTTTCAAATACTGCTCTGAGGTTATTTCTAATATTTTTGAACTAACTAAGACATTATTTGTAAATAAATAAATAAACAAACCCCCTCCCCTCTAATTTCTAATTTGAAAAAATGTTTTTACTGGAAAATTATTTTTTATTTCTCTGGTTCAGCAAGACACTCAAATACGAACTTAAAACAAAAATTAATAACTTAATCAGTATTAATTTATGTAGTGCTTTTTGACATTGAAAAATAATGATTGAGCTCAGCTATAAACATGTTTTTTTTTTAAATGACTCTTTTCCCTCCAGCTGCTGGCAATTTTAAATTAAATAAAATTAATCTATAGAATTCGCTGGTTAATGAATTTTACCAGTAAAATCCTACATAATATATATGCTACTTCCATAAGTTTTAGTTTGCACATCTCACACATTCCCCTGAAACTACAGGCACAATCCTTAAAAATAGTCATTTCACAATTAGATTTGATCATATAGACCATAAAGCTATTTATTCCAGACAGAAGTTGAAAGTAATTCACACCAAACTCTCAAGAAAATTAAATTCCGAAGGTGAAGAGAACAACCAAATATCTACACGTGTTTAATGAGTACCAAACCTTGAAAATGCTCAGCTCTCTGAAAACACTTTTTTCAATGTATTTGAATTGTTAACATCATATAAGATAACAGAAATACAGTAATGTGAGGAATTTGTGGCAGCTGAAGGTTTTTATTAGATGTTGCTGTGCTGCACTGTGTGGCCATTCAGCTCTAGTGGTAATGCAATGGTGGCAATAGTGTGACTGTATTCTAGACTCTGAATTGGTCATTTTACCTTCTGTGATTCAATTATCACAGAATTAAGTGCTGCAAGTCAGAAGAATGTGCCACGTGAATGCTGCAGCAGCATTCCCAACCTGCAATGCAATCTAGCAATTCTGAGAGTACGTAGGCCTGCATTACAAAAGATTATTTAAAAAGCATTTAAGGGTAAATGTTAGCTTTCCACAGAGAATGACATAATTGCTTTTATTAATACAGGATCCAAATAGAGAATTCATGATATCTGAAACGCCTATTTTACAGGGTTTTTTAATCTCATCTTTGAAGTTAGTTTCTATGCTATGGCGCCAATGCTGCTGTTTTGACTGTTGCTCAAAATTCTCTTTGTTTACATCCTTTCTGTCAAGTGAAGGATTGCATGATTCAGTCAGGAAGTAATTTAATGGGAAGCAAGTCTGCTAATTAAAGCACTATGAGAAAAAAAAATTACTTAGAATTGTCAAAAAGCAGATCAAAAATTGAGAAACAGGTAGAATGATTAAAGCAGATGAAAGTGATGGCAGAATTGCAGACTACAGTGATGGCTGTCATGGACCACTATGACAGACACAAATGGGGCATGTTTCAACTCATTTAAATGACAACTGATGTACAGTTTTAAACCATGAATGTATTCTAGCGTACACAGAGCTGTTTTTCACATCTATTGCCATTAGTGTGTTTAGTATGTTTTCATATAAGTCCCGTGCTTCTTCATTCTGAAGAAAACACCTACCCTCAGGCTTAGGAACACAAACTTAGAAAGAAACAAATGTACATGTTAAACATTTCCAGAAAGGTCAAGAAGGTAATATATGATTCTGAGAGTTTTGCATGCAGCACATATTCTGCTAGACATGCCCACAACCAATAATCCCAGCACTGCCTTGTGAAGAACACCCAAGACTCCCATTGCCTGGCATGTTGTGCTAAGGCTTGTAACAGAGGAGATCTTGGTAGACAGCTCTCATTAGGTGGCATCCATGCAGTGGGACAAACCCCAGGCACAGGAATGAGAGGAGTGTCACACCAGAGCATTCTGCACCACAGTGGCCATACAAGAGGCTCTGGAGCTCCTTTAGAGTCTCTGGTTAATAAAAGGTGTGGAGACACAGTTACATCCCATCTGTTCTGCATCAGTCAAGTCAAATGAGAACAGCCCTTCTCAGTCTTCCTGCTTTGTGCCAGCCAAGAAAAGAGTGAGCAGCATTTTGTCTAAAGTTCACAAGCTTCAAACTGGGAATGCTATGCAGTTATATTGCAGACACCTCTATGACTGAGCGTAACAAAGAGTAAAACCCTGCAAAAGGAGAGATTAAAAAAAATTAGAAAAGAAATGCTAGAAGGGAGGAGGATATATCATGTAGGAAAAAAATGATAAATAAAATCACTGTTTCTCTCTCACACTTCAATCTCTTTTATACCTCTAGAGTCTCCTTTTGAAGATGTAAATCCTTCTGCTCAGGAGACCTTTGCTTTTTTTTTTTTTTTTGCTTTGGAAGGTTTTGGAAAAGGCTAATCCAAGTAGAAGGAGCATTGCAGTCCAGTGTGAAGAGTGATCATTAATGGATGTAATTTTAAGTATCAGACTATTTTACAAAAAATTTTTATTTTGCTAAACTATCAACAGTTTTGGTCTTATGGAATTAAGAGTATATAAATTCAGTTTAAGGACCAAAAGTAGTTTCGAGTGTATTGCAAAGAGAAGTAATACAAGAAGATATTTCTGTTTTTTTAAACTACCTTTTCTTATCTTACATATAAATTTTGAGTCATGGGAAGCTTTTTAGTTGTCATTGACTGAGTGTCATTCAACCCCCCCCCCGCCCCATGATTTTATGGACAAATAGCATAATGAGAAGATGGAGGAGGAAAGAGACTCTCTACCTGCCAAGAATAAAGCCTTGATGCAGATGCTTTCTGGGTACAAACCAGCTCTCCCTTGAGGGATGCTGTGGGAAGTGTTGAAGTTTGTGCGCGCTGAGTTACGACCAGGATGCCTTTCCATATCTGTTCTTGAAGAGCAGCCCCTTGCAAGGCTTTGTGTGCTCAGTGACTTAGCAGAAAAATAATTATATTATCAGAGTAAGGTGTGGATACCAAGGAAATGCTAAAGATATCCAATTTTTAAGAGATCTGTATGCTCACAGAAAGAACAGTCTCCTAAGGACAAAATGGCCAATATGATTTTATTGGGGCATGCAGAAATATGAGCATGGCTATAACATCAGACTCAAATCATATTTGTAGTGATTTCAATCTCTCTCTGTCACACAGACACAGACATGAGCCTTTAACATTTATGTGTAATACACTGAACAGTGGTCGCAGTGCCATTGCAGTGCTGGACTTTGGTTAAAATTGTTTCCAAATATGGTTCCTATTTAAATCCCTGTGCAATATTAGGCCAAATTTGCAGTTATTAGATCAAAGTATATAAAGAATCTGGCCATTGATGTTTTCTATCAAGTTCATCTGTACAGAATATTCAAGAAAAAGTAAAGATTAAGGATACTTTTCTGTATTTTCACAGATCACTTTTTTGTATTCTCACAGTGCCATAAAGAAGTGATTCCTTTTTCATCTCATAAATGTACCTTTGTGGAAACCATTTCATTTAATATAAAACCATACCAAACAAAAGTTAATGTAGTATGAACAGAACTCTTAATAGTCAATAATATATTTCGAATATAGCTGAACAGTCTCAAAATGTGTAACTTTTTAAAGTGCACTTTAGCTGAAGTCTCAAAATGTATAACTTTTGAAAGTATACTTTATATTCTACCAAGCATTTAATATAAATAATTGGTTTTATTATTTTAAAATGCAACTGATGAATTAAAATTCTGCTACTTGAACATTTTAGGGATCTTATTTCTAGGTGTTCAGTACTAGCAACTGAAGCAGCAATACTAAGAGAAGTCAGGGAACTAAATTAAGTGGACTGATGCTCCATGGCACTCTGCTTTCAGAAGACTCCATTCAAAATACAGCCCTTGGAATGCTGATGACTGTATTTATTTGTAAAATACCTGGAGAAGTTAAATACGTCTCTTCCATTTGCTCTGGAAATTTCCCTGACCTCTATAGGGTCCTTAAAACCAAAGAAAATGGTTAAAAAGAAAGGCTAGGAATTCTTTGAAATGAAAGTCAATGGCTCAGAACCTCTGAAAAACAAGACCAGTGAAAATTACTTATTGAGGACCCAGTCTAACTTTAGTAACTACATTTAGCTATTCCCTGAGAGAAATTAGTTGTTCATTTACAGGACTGGATAGCTTTGAATTAAATGGGTTCTTTCCAGTTCCCATTAGTGTTACAGATCCCCATTAAATACTAAGGAATGTCAACAACAATTACAGTACTTGTATGATTGTTATTATTTTCAGAAAATATTCTTTTGTTCAGTCTTTTACGTATTTTTTAATGGAACAGCTTGAATTAATTACCCAGTCATTGTTATTGGCAGAATAGGCCCAAAGACATTTTTCAAAAACATACTGAAACTTTATACACCTGAATTAATTACAGGTAGAAATGTAAGCTATTTCCCAGGGGTAATATATGATGACAAAATTAAAGACAATACTTAAAAAAAATAATAAAATTCAATTTGCACATGTGGAAAGCTGGGTATAATTCTTCTATTTTTGAATAAAATAGTTCTTTAAACATGCATTTTGCATTCAGGTACACTACAACACCCAGTACATTTAGCCTCACACAAGGTCAACTGGATTTAAGGTCATGGTTCATTAACACCTGTGCAGGAATTCTATCTGCTATTGCAGTGAAGGCACAGACACTGAAAGAATAATTTTGTCACTGTTTGAAAAGTTCAGCATGCTAATATGGTTGCGCATGCCACAGCTTTCACCTTGCTTCTTATTGCCAGCTTTTTTCTTCACACCATCAGCAGCATCTATTCCACTCAGGTCAAGTCTTCTTAATGAACACTGTGAGCCATTTATCTGAGCTTTTGAAGACTTAGTATTTTGAAAAAATAATCAAAAGTAGTTTAATGTCACTCACACATCAAACACCTCCACATGTTCCAGTCTGGGATTCTTAAAATCAATGGTGTCAAAGCTGGGTAGGCTTTGCTGGCCTGGTTTATTTTGTGCTGGTTTGATTTTTCTTCATCTTTATTACCACGTGCTTGTTTAGGATCAACATGAAGCTGAGTAGACACTTTGCAGGTTTGCTGCCCCTGTCTCATGTCTTGGGAAGTGCCCACCTGGACTGAAAACCCACAGCTGAGGAGTTTCATGGCAAGAATGGATGCTGACAACTGGAGAACCTAAACTGTGAGAGATTCTGCTCCTGCTCACAACTCAGGCAGATTATGAGCATGTTCTGTCAGCTTCAGTGATCACCCAGAGGGCTGAATTATTTCAAACTGAGAAAACAGAACTCAGGGAAGAGTCTGGCAGGTCACACTTCCATTTCAATGACAGTATAGTGCAGAAACTGACTTTGAGTGAACCTTCTAAAATAAAAGGAGAGTTCTTGCATATGTGGTTATAGTGAGATTATTTTTTTAATTAATATTTTACTGATTTTCCATTTCTTCCAGTAACACTTCTTGCTAACTAATGTGCTCTCAAACATACACACATGAATTTAATATAAGAATTGTAAGTGAAGTCAATTCTTATGCTGCTACTGTCATTTTGTTAACTGATAAATATTTTTTTTTTGCAACCAATTGGGAAAAATATAAAGAGTGCTTACTATTTATGAATAGATTTTGCATCAGTGGTCACCATTCTAATGACTAAGACTTGAGATTAGTCAGACCCTCATGGCAACATGAATGAGACATTTGAGCACACTGGAAACTCGGGGGAGAAAAAAACCAGACATTCAAAAACCTACCAACAATAGGAAAAGAAACTAAAATTACCCTTGGCCACTTCAGAAAACTAGGAAACACCTAATTTATAGCTACTTGCACATTTAATGAAACTTTTAATTTGTAATTTATGATAATTTTCATTTTCACATCTGACTTATTTCTTTTTTCACAGTGCTGGTAGTAAATGATTTTTTTTCTCTTTACTAATACTAGCCTCAAACACTTGTTTTCTTTATAAGCTCACTAAAGTGGTTGCTCTATTTGACAGTACTATTTATTTGCAAAGACTGTTTAAACTGCCTGAAAAGATAAGATTTAATGGCAGCCCAGAAAGAGAACTCTGAAACATGCTTTGCTTGCTAATTTAAGAGTTGATGTGATGTCTGAATTCATGGCTAAAGCATTTTAATGCAACAGTCCGTAGAAAAAAGTGTCTGGCTTTTTTTCCTTTGTAAGATACTCAGAATCATGCCATACCTCAAAGGTAATCTATGAAAGGGAAATATCCTTAAGATTTTAATAGAAAATTAAAATAAATATTGGAAAACACTTGTGAAAAGCGCACAAAATTTCAGTAAATGTTAATACAACACATTCTATTTACTGTTTTCTTAAGAGCACGTTGAGAGTTAATTGCTGTCTCCTTTTCCTCCACAGCCATAAAGTAGTGTATTTTAAAGTGAAGGTAAAGATAACCATCTCCATAACCCTATAACTAAAAGAGCTTCCCTAAACTCTAAACAAGAATAGCTTTCATGACCTTCAGTATCAGAAACTAAAATCAAGTGTTCAGATGTCCCACCAGGAACGCTGGCTTCCCCACTTATCCTGGAAGAGAGGACCCCTGCAATCAGCCTTCACTGTACTTAGGCTTCAATTATGTTTTGGTGCATACAAAGTGGCCAAACTGAGGAAAGACCAAATTTTCTCATCTAAGTCCAGTAAAGACAGAAAAGGAAACCTATTCAAGTGCTTAAGGAACAAAATTACTGCCTTAATGATGACCATGCCTCAGGCTGATGGCCATTGCCATTGTGTTCTTCAGTTCATCAAAGTATTCTCATGTGCCTGGATATTTGCCTGTTAATTTTTCAGAGAACTTCCTTCATACATGTATATATCAATCTCAAAATATAAAGGAGCAAATACAGTATCTTTTCCTAGAAATAGATATTTAACGAAAGCATCTCTTCAGCAAGGCTATAGGGGAACTCCTTTTTATTGAGTCTGTCTTTTTGTTCTAGTATAACTCCTAAAATGTAAGAGCCTGAATCCACAAATATGTAGGCAAAGATGACTTTTCTTTCAGAATTAGCAACCTATAAAAAAGATCAGGAGGCAGAATTGTCATATTGGTGTTCAATAGCATCTTGTGAAAAAGCTGTCTGACAGCTTTATTTTGCCATTGGAGAGATTTACTCCTTGCCCCAGCTCATGAAAAGCTAGTACAGTACAAATGATTTTTTCCCTTGTCAAAACTCATATTCCAAGCTGCAGCACTACTAACCAAGCCTGACTTGTTATTTTTCTTGGAATGGAGTCTCAGTGGTGAGATTTAGCTGGGGAAAGCAGCTGTCAGATGTCCTAGTATGCTACTATTTGCTGAGATTTAGAGTGAATTCATTATAAAATCACTACAGTCCCTGCTATCCTTAACAGCATGGCATGCCAAGCTTGCTACTGTTGCAATTAATTGTGTACTGTAAATTCACTGGATCATTTAAGGCCTAAAAATGAATGTCTTAGCTTGAGGTAGTGCTAAGGGGAAAAGCAAGTACTTTAAAAAAACTGTAATTTGTGGAATAAAAAGAACACTTACCGACATAAATACTCAATAAAAACCAGTCAATTATATTTTTTACTATGTTTTCTGAAAGAATAGACTTTTCACTGCTAGGACTACCTGAGGTAGAACAGGTGCCAGCAACAGCAAATCTGGGAAAGTCCCACAACAAACTCAGAGCTCACCCTGGGGTCTGCCCAGCCAGGTGGTGACAGAATGCCCACATCCATGTCATGGTCTTGTGAAGAACATACTAACAATAAGTGAGAGGATTCTGTGATTTTGCTGTGTCTTTCTGTGGTCAGTTGATGAACTTAGCTCTGCCTAAGCCTGATGGATGGGTAAGCAGCGTACACACATACATGCACCCATTAGCATTGAAATTCTGCAGGTCAATACAGCTAAAACCCCTGGTTTATTTAGCTTCTTAAAAAGGACATAAAAAGCCCAGGAACTCAACAATGATATTTCAACAATAAGGGGATGTCTTCTGAAGTTTTATGTAGCCACAGCCTCATTTTATGGCAGAGTCCCATTGAAAGACTTCAGAAATTGTGATTATTAGCACAAAAATGGCTACCCATGTAAGTAGTATGATTTAGTGTAAAATCAAACTGAGATGATTTGATCAGACTGAGAGCAAAGAGAGGATCATGGAAGGTGGCGTTCTATGCATTACGTGGCAACAGGGCAAAAGAAAAATTAAGTTCTGTAAAATGTTATGTCAGCAATAGTGATATCACTGAATTGTATTCATGATCTTATTTTTAGATTAATTTCCTTGCTGTTAATATATAATGAAGACAATCGCAACATTCCTTAAAAAGGCTTAAAATAGCTAAATAATTCTTGGGATCTTACTTCACACACCCACATAGGAGTGCCTTTAACCTTTACAGAGAAGAAAACGGGTAACATTCTTATGTGCACCTACATCATCCAGCCCAGAATATCCTGCTGCTCCATTTTATCTGATTTGCAGCAATAACAGCTGACATGAAACTAAATATGACAACTCCCTAAGAGCCAATGCCATCATTTTACTAACAAATGAAGTAAAACTAACAAGATCCCAAGGTAAATTAAACTACAATCAACATGAGCAGAACTGATGCAAGATTTTTCTCCAAATGGTCTTTCCTTGGAGGTACCATGCCTCTTGCAAGTATTTATCCTTTTGAAATACTGCTCCTTGCCGCCAAGCAGTAGCTTAAATTGAAAGAAAAAAGCCATTATAAGAGACAGAAGGACTTCAGGCTTCTCTTCATCCATGTGAACTTAATATCTGGCACTTCATACGGAATGTGGACTTTAACACTGTTGGAAATTGGTTTTGGGAAGCACAAGGGTTTTCTTTTGTTGATGAGACTGCTGCAGCTGCTGCGGCTGCTGTTGATTTTCTGTCCCCACTGACCCTTGAGGAACCTCAGAATATTTAGCTTTACTTCTTCTGTTTCATTGTTCCTCCACTGCTGTATTGAAAGCCATGAATTCTTGAAAATAACACTGATATTTCAGCCTAAGAAAATTTGTGTTTTTTTTTTTCAAATTACATAGTGCGCATGGACAGTTTTGAAACCAGAACTAACACTAACATATGAATACCAATATTAACCTGCTTTTATGATAGCAACATCATTCCCAAACTGCCAAGTCTGAAGGGTATCCCATCCTTTGGAGCTAATCATGATCCAAACTGGTATTACGGAAACTTGCAATGCACTGTGTTTCACAAAATAGATACAGATTTCAAATGAGGAAAAAATGACACAATGAACCTCAACATTGAGGCTCATTGACTACCAAGCATATCCAAATTGAAATAAAGGAAGCTATACTATGCAAAAAGCATCATTCTGGGACCAATAAAGATTAAAGCTGGAGGTTCAAACCCAAGCCATCTGCTAAGGGCATTTGAGACAGAAATGGAAACACAGTAAAGAATATCATTCCCAAAGAAACCCTCTCAGAAGGCATTTTCATGTTTCTACAGTCCAAACCATTTCATTTCAAAATGCTTTTGCTGTTTAAGATCAACCTGTAAATTATTGCAGACTATTATATCCTCTTATTAGAATTCATACAGATGTATGAATAACCTTTTAAAGGTTATACTTAATACACACAGACTTTAGAAATTATATGAGACATTGATGATGATGATGTTGGTACACAGAAATTATTTCAGTGTGAAAGGTAACAAGCAGAGGAGTGGAGTAACTGAATTCAAATATGCGTTGTGTGATCTATAGCTTACTCTGGAGAAAACTCTCTTTGCATCCAATGCTGGAATCGTAAATTAAAATATTCAGAACCCTTTTTAAGCTGATCATTTGTCAGCCTTGTTAATGGGCTTGTGCTTTGCTATTTAGACAATTTCTCTTCCAGGTCAGGTTGGGTCTCATGGTTACTGTAAAGAACTGTGTCTCTATTGATTTCTGGAAAACAGACACACGTATTGATTGAGACTGCAAAAATGGAACCTAACGGAAATGTTAGGTGATGTGTTTCACATTGTCAAGATACCACCTCCTTCAGTCTGCACTCAGGGCAGTCTTTTTCCTTGCTGAAGCTTGTTTCATCAGTCCATTCAAGCATATTAATTCTCACACGTGGGTTTCGCATTTCTCCATGGGAAAATTGAAATTGGCTAATGACGTACTTTACTGAAGACTTAATAAGATATTATGATAATATCTTATTCTATGACTTGAAATGACATCTCTTAACTACCATTATATACTCATAGGGCAGAAGAATTACACTGGCGCAGTGTATGGAGTTCCAGTTGCACTATTAACAGTAGAAGCAGAGCTCCAATTTCACTTGCTTCTGAAAAACTTGACTTGAAAATCCTACACTACTGCACTGACATGATGAATGATTTCACCTGCTTTGTGTGACAGAGTTTAAGTTCCACAGTCTAGAGGGAAAATGACATATTGATGAAGATAACAACACCAGTGTTATTTCCTGTGGTCAATTCTTTGCACTCCTTTTGCTCTAGCATGCAGTTTTCTTTCGTCAGAACCAGGAGTGTACCTCCCTGCCTTCAAGGCCAGCTTGCTCAGAGAGGTCTTTTAAAAGCCTCAGCTGACTCTGAAGCTTCTCCAAAAAAAGCTGGATGATGCTTCAGCAGAGGCTTCCTCCCAGAAACTCTGCCAGAACACCTCACTGGGGGCCCTTCCCTTTCCTGGAGAACTCCTTTTCAGAGTGTTCCCACATGTGCACCACTGCAGGCATCACAGCCTTGGACCTCTCCAATTTGGACCTAGGCCAAATGGCCTTCTGGCCTGACCTTGAACCTGCCTTGTCACTGTGGACTTAGTGAACCTGGAAGTTGTCTCTGACCATGACTTGATACGGAAATACCCTCTTCAAATAGCGATACTAATGAGAATCCTTAATGCACGTGATACAGAAACAATTTACACAATTTACACAATTTACAATTTTAAACAATTTTAGCCTGTTACATGAGTGTCCTGGTTCTGGTCAGGAGAGGGTTGATTTTTGCAGGAGCAAAAGGAAGAGCATGGCAGGGACATGGAGGTTGTTCTACACCTGCCCAGGTCATTGCTGGGGCTGTTGGGGAAGGGTCCTGTTATTGTGCAAGCTGGCTTGTACAGGGCAATTAATTCAGCTACAGATAAGAAACCCAGCTGGTTCTGTAAACTGGCCACTGGGCTGAAAGACACGAACCTCAAGCAATTATGTTCCATCCTAAGCTGCAGACATTTCACTGGTTTGGGAGTTGGATGGTATCAAAGATCAGTCCAATGAGCTACCCAGACCAGTTTTCTTTCAAACTCCTTTATAAAGAGGGGTTCAAAGAATAAACTCTTGCTATTGCCACATGGGCATTGGGTCAGTGGCTGTCTTTGTCTCCAACCCACTCTCCCCTGCATTCACGGGGTCCCTTCCATCTGAGTAAGTGTGGCACAAGTAATAGTGGAGTTATGCTGGTTCCAGGCTGGAGGAAGCAATTGAGTAGTACAAGTTCCAAATAATCTAGTGTGAATTGTTTGCCTCTCTTGCACATTTTGTTATTGATACTGTAGTTGTTATGTCTTATTTTCTTATCTCATTGCTCTTTGCAGGAAATTGTTATCTCAATGTGTGATCTTTACCTTTTGTACCTCCAGTTCTCCTCCCCAGCCTGCTTCTGAGGGAGGGCAAGGAGCAAAGTGAATGAGTGTTGCCCTGGTTTAGAGTTTCAGTGGGAACACAGAATTGGGGAATACCATTCCTAAACCACAACAGAGTGTCAGTGGAACAGCATGCACACCCTTTCTTGCCGTAAAGAAAATGTGGAGGAAGATTCAAAATAATGGACTGAAAAAGCTGGTTTAAACTGATCATTTTTAAGGGCCTGGAACTTTTATCATAAGGAGCCCTTCTTCACTTGTGAGTCACAAGCATTTTGCAAGAGGGCTGTCCTGCTGAATCCCAGTTATCACACTGGGATAGTCTCTCCCTCAGTGAACGGGCTCCGCAACACACTGCCAGCTATAGGAGTGATGTTTGGTATGCAAGTTTAAAAATCCTGAAATAAAATGATAAAAAACTTGGTTATACTCTCTAAACACCTAGAGAGAAAGCAGAAGTCACAGGAGTTGTTATGAAATTTCTCACTGTAACAGGCAAAGCATGAAATAACCCACCAGTAGAAGATGAAGTGAGGCATTTTTAAGCTAGAAATAAAGTTAAGTGAAGTTCATTAGCCTTTGGCACAATTTGCTGTGAGTTATGTTAGATTCTTTACAACTAAAAATTTGTATAGTGAAAAATAATATCTTTTCTAAAACATATGCTCTATGTAAAGAGAAAATGCCATGCATGCTTTAAATTGGAGGTCAGAAAAAATAATTGTAAAAATCCCTTCTGGCCTTATAATATTTTCAAATAAAAAAAAAGTTGTTTGCTACCCTTGAAAACTGCTTGGAATCTTTAGTGATCATGATGAATTTTCCAATTGTACTTGCTACATAATTAATAAGATAGATACCCCATCATTTCTCTGCAAACAGCACTGGATTCTTGTTTGATTTTGACAGTGGAGCTTAGGGTTGCTATTTTCATGCTGTGCCACTTTTCTCAAGTTCTGACTCTGAGGGGCTCCCTTTTCTCTCATATTTCACTGTCATAATTTGATCATTGTCCAGTGATGCTTCAGCAACACATGGCAACACTTGCCACAAAACTCTCTCCTCAGCCTGCTATGGTTTCATCTACCCTGCACTTCCTGGTCAAAATTGGCTTCCTGCATTATTCTCAAAAACCAGAGTAATGTAAAATGGAAGGGACATCCAGAAATCATTTAGTCCAAACCTCTGCTCAAAGTAGTGTTAACTTCAAGCTTGAATCAAAGCTAGACCTGAAAAATTTCCAGAGTCTGGGATTTCACAACCTTTCTGGGCAGCTTGCTGCTGTGGATCACTACTCTCACAGTAATTTTTTTCCCTTTAGATCAGCTGGAATTTCCTCTCTTGTACCTTTTTTCACTGCCTATCTTGGAGAGAAATCTGTCCCTAACTTCTATAAAACCACCCCTTAAGCAACAGAAGACAGCATTTAGACCCCTCCTTAGCATTCCCTTCTCCAACCTGAACAAGCCCAACTTTCTCTGCTTCTACTTGTATATTATCTTCTCCACTCTCCAAACCATTTTCATGGCCCTACCTTTGGACTGCCTCCAGGTTGGAGTCCAAACCTGGGTTGTTAAACTGCATAAGTATCCTGCCAGACCACTTGCAGAACATATAAATCTTCCTCTGAGTGACAGCCCGGCCTATTGACCACTCTGGTATTACCTGTGAAGTAGCTGAGAGTTCATCCTGTCCCAACATTTTTGACATAAACATTAGTTAGCATTAGCTTTAATGCTAGTCCCTGAGGAACAGCAGGTGGACTCTGAACCACTGGCTGTGACACTCTGAGGCTGGCTGTTCAGACAGTTTTCTGCTCACCTTATAGACCAAAAGACTGATGGTTTCCAGGCAAGAGAGCCTGGTATGAGATTTCCCTTGCTTTGGTTTCAGATACAGTTGATCTGACAGATTAATTTGTGTTTGAAGAGTCCTACATTTTCACAAGTAATATTTTCTTTCATTTTACTTCTCTTGTGACTATTGGCATGTTCTATTTGGAAGAACTAAGCCTATAAATCAGGTTAGATTACAAGGTATCTGTAACTCTCAATGTTATATAAAGTACCTTTTTCCAATATCTTTTTCCTACAAGCGAATGACTTGACCAAGTTTGCCGTGTGACAAAAGTTATCAAGGTTTTGAAGTGTTTCCATTAATATGAACTCAGATAGATGTAGTTGCATCTAGCTTTTAATTCTCCATCTACACTAAAAGTGTGAGAAGAGGCCGTTAAAATTGTTTTTAAAAGCCCTTGAGGAACATACAGAATGATCTCTGAACTAGAGACACTTGAAATTGTATGCATAGAATTGCTGTTTACACTATAGTTAATCTATATCCTATCCCATTCCAGAACAAAGATGCAATTTGAGAGAAGTTTTAGAATTTTGGACCAGCTGTGCACAACATACTGCTACTTTGTAGATAGTGACAAACCTTCAGTGAGAAACTGGAAAAAAACTACCATTCTGATGCCCACAAAGAAACACTAAACCCAGCTGTACAGTGTGGACTTACTGGGTGAGATCCAGCAGGCTCTGCAAGCTGTGGACCTGTTAATGAGTAACTTATAAAATTGATTGCACATTCTGTATCAAATGTATATTTTATTTATGACTTACTGTGTTCACTGAGTCTTATCAGCAATGACCAGCTGCTGCCTCCTCTTCAAGTCTTAAACTCTGTCAGTCTCTGGAAAAATAGAGGTATTGTACAATCTGACCTAACAGAACTGGCAGCTGTGAGTCTGTTTTATTGAAGGATGATCTGAACAAACTACTACCAGGGAAATCCTGGCTTCAGACCGGACATATTTATTTCAGAAAGGAAAACAGACTGAAGGATGGGCATGGAGTGAAACAGCAAAAACTAGTTTTGCATTATAATGCAGAATTTTTCACTTATTCCCAATAACCCATTGCTCCAGTAGTCTAGGTCAGTGTTTCTCCAGTTGTGAACCACGTACTCTTCTTAAGATAGTTGGAACTGTGTATGGAACAGAATACACTCTTATCTCTGTGCTATCCTGAGATAAGGTATGGAACGTCAAAAACTTTGAATGAGCTGGGAACCAAACTCATCAAGAATATTTGTATTTGTCATTTTTATATAATCCATTTCAAACTGCTCAGGTCTATCATACAGTAAGAATAGCTTTATGACTCCTAGTACCAGAGCAGAAATAATGCAAATGGATGATGGAAAAGGTACAGATTTGGCGAGAACTCGCTCTGTCTGTTTCTGTGGTTTGACCACAGCTGTTAACTGGGTACCACACAGCTGCTTTCTCACACACACTCCACCTGCAGTGGGATGGGAGGAGAATGGAAAAAAGAACTTAAACCTATGGGCTGAGATAACAACAGTTCAATAATGGAAACAATAACAAAACCAACAAAAATAATAGCAATAATGTAATAAAAAGGGAGGAAAAAACCCCAAAAGAAATGAGTGATGTACAGTACAATTGCTCATCATCCACTCACCAGCACTCAGCCTGTCCCCAGGTAGCAATTGGCATCTCCCAGCCTACTCCCCCAGTTTATACACTGAGCATGACTCATACTCTAGGGTATGGAATACCCCTTTGGCCAGTTTGAGTCAGCTGTCCTGGGCTTTCTTCCACACAGCTTTTTGTGCACAGGTTCCCTGACAGAGCCTGGAAATGGAGAAGTCCATGGGACAAGCAGTACCTAGCAGTAACTGAGTGATCAACATTATTCTCAGACTAAAGCCAAACCGGAGCACTGCACCAGCTACTAGGAAAAAGAAGTCTGTTCCAGCTGAAACCAGGACACCATCCTAAATTGTCCAAGGACAATGATGGATTAACTCAGTCTAGAAGGCTTCATCCCACATCCAGTATTGCCTGTCTATGCAACTCCAGCCCTGTTCCAGCTGAGGCGCTACCTGGCATCTGTTCTTCTGCAGGTGACATCAATCCAGCCTGAGTGCATGAAGCTGGTAACTGTATTAACATCATCTTAAAATAATTCAAATGAGATTCAGTGATGTTCACTTGCCTGAACTAGATTAAATATACATTTCTGGCTCATCCAGTACTGCACAGATCTGATATTAATGACTGTGAAACAGCTACAAAATGACTCTTTGCCAAGTTTCCAAAACTCCATTCCTTGATCCAGACAGTGTCATTGATTACTGCAAAAATAAATGATCTAAGAGAAAAAAATATAATCAAACCTCAGGTCTGTTTTTGACTGACAACATAATTAAAAAAAAATGAGAGAACTATTTAAGGCAACACCTTTCTAGGAAGATGCAATGGTATAGCAATTTTATCAGGCAAGATACCAAACAATAGTTCTCTAAAAGAATACTATAATGCAATATTTTGGTTTGCTGAGTTCATAGTTTTTAAAGAAATGCTCAGGATGTTGTGATGCAGTATTTTCTCAGAACCCGGTAACAGGAAATAAGGAAATTCAGTCTTTGCCCTATTCTTTCGATATAGCATTTACTTTTGCTGTAGACATGATCTCAAAATGAACACTGCCACTTTAATTAGTCAGAAATGGAAGAAAAACTTGCCATTATGGGAAGAAAACATGGCAGGCAAAATCAATTTCTTTTTGAGGAAAGGGCAGAGGCAGAACACACAAATGCACAACTTATGTCTTTTATTAAAGGGATTAGAATTCTTTTCATCTGCAATCCCTACAGCCACACATTCACAATGGGTTTTCTGCAAATGGAATTTCAAGGCATTTCAGATGAGACACTAGTTCCTTCTGTCCTGCAAGGAAGATGACACAAATACCTCCATGATGAATTACAGGGTGATTCTGACCCCTGACTGAACAAATCTCAGTATCACTGAAACATTTGAGGTAGGTGATAACAAAAGATCAATTTCTTTGGATGAAACAATATTTTCTCCTCTATGCTACTATGCAGAATAAAGATGGAATGTAATATACACATTTTTCTGTACAATTTCTGTCCTGTAAATTAGCAAAATTTAACAGTCAAAGCACTACACTGTTACTTATAAAAAGAGTAGAAAATAAAAATTTTAAATAAGGGAGAAAATGAGTGAGGCATGAAAATATGCTTTTGAATATATAATGACTAAAAAAATGGTAACTTGGATGAGACCCAACGGACAATTTATACATGGAATACAGTTCAATTAGTGTTTGCTGAACAATTATTTTACTAGCTCCAACATGCTTTGGTCACTACTTTTCAAGATTCATAGAAGTTACCGTTTCTCTAGTTGTCACCAGTTCCTAGGATTCAACTGTAAAGAACATTATAATGGGCTCAGACCAGCCTTGAAGCAAATTAAGAGATTTGGCCCTGCGGCTATAGGGGTGTTAGGGAATAAGCTGATGGACAGGAAGTTCTCTCTGGTAAAACTGAGCATTCCTTCAAACCTTTGTCAAATAAATGGTTCTTTTCTTTATGAATTCTGCATCAAACTTCCAATTAACTTTCTTTCCTACTAACTTTTATCTGCATTACCTTCTTTTTACATATTTTTTTTCTTTTTTCTTTTCTTACCTCTTTTTCTTTTTTCCTCTGTAAAGCAAGGGACTTTTTTAGTTGGAGAGAGATGAAAATTAAAAGGGAGAAAGGTGGTGTATAAAACAAGGGAGTGCCAAATTGTAATAGTTCTCTGCTTATCTATTTAGGAAACCTCGTAAGATGACGGCAACACAATCAAAGCCAAAATGAAGTAATTCCATATCAAGAGAAACTCCACGTGTCTCAGTAAATTTAAGTATGTATGTAGCATGTTCAGAAACAAGGCAGACAAAAAAAAAAAATCCAAAATGGGTCCCTGCTAGCTTAATGGATTCCAATATGTCATATGTGTAGGTATGCATGCATATGTAGATAAGGAAAACATATATATGTATACATGCATATACAGCTGTGTATGTAGATCCATATGTGTATGCAGGTACTTATCTTATAAACTTATGCACATTTCTGATTTATTTTCCTTTACCAGCTAGCATGTGGTCTATTTTGTTAGCAAGAAATGTCTTTCCTTTTGGTAATTCCGCGCTGTGTAATAGCATCTGTCTGTCTCTCTGTTCTGGCAGTCCCAGCCTGACAGCGCAGTGAATGGCATTTCAGTTACAATGTTCAGCACGAGTAACAGAAGGGTAAAACAATTTTCTGAAATCTCGGCCCACCACACCTCCACCAGCCCAGCTCAATGGCCATCTGGAGCACTTTTGTGACAGAGGAGAGAAATGCTTGCACTTCAAGGAGCTCATTCTAATTCCTCGTTTCACAAGACTGCCTAGAAAGAAGTGAAAATCAATGAATGATAGCTCTGTATTAAGTATTATGACTTCAGTCTCCGATTACTTTTAATAACTTTTAATAACAGGAGCATCAAGGAAACACTAAAATCTCTCTAATAATTCCCAGGCCTCTAAAATGAAAGACTTGTTTTTGAGCATTGAGCCCCAGCACAATATGATTTTAATTCTGGTGTACAGAAAGGTTCAATGCTTTGTAAATTTCTTTCACACTTTCACCGTGTTAACTACCACATGCACTAATCATGTAACTTGAGTGATTTAAAAGTTCACTACAAATTAAGTTGCAGAAAAGCATAAAAGATTATAATGATGCTACACATTATTGGGATAAATGGGATAAATGTAAAGCACAAATACAAGACAGAGAACTGGAAGAGTCAGGGGAACCATAACTGAAATTTGAGTCACCGGTGCCATGAAAAAAACAAACAGCTCACATAGAGAACTTCCAAGAGATGCATAGTGATTCTTTCTCTTTCAATTCTTGGATCCTTCATTACCAACAAAAACCAACATTACCAACCACTCAAAATCAGCAGCTAGCAAAGGGAAGGAAAGGGAAAAGAAGGCAAGGGGAAAGGAGAGTTTGACTAGACAGGGACTAGTAGATAGCCATGAGAATAACCAGAGGTCCAGAAAATATGACATACACAGA
Source organism: Ammospiza nelsoni (assembly GCF_027579445.1). NCBI lineage: Eukaryota > Metazoa > Chordata > Aves > Passeriformes > Passerellidae > Ammospiza > Ammospiza nelsoni. The sequence goes on from NC_080633.1 coordinate 50,683,367, forward strand.
GGAACAGATTGTCAAGGTTTAGCTTCTGGAAGAAAAGGGACACAATGACAGTTCTTGCTCACTAAACAGACTTCTGCAAAGGGGAGCAGTCTGTATTGCTTTCTCAGAGTGGGCCGGCAAAGAATTAAAATTGGAGCAGGGAAAATCCAGAAGAGACCTCAGTGAAACTGCCTAATGGTGAGGAAAGTCCTGGAACAGGTGACCTGGGGAGGCTGTGGTGGCCCTGTGTGAGTTGTGAGCTCTATTGTTGCATCAGAGAAATATGTGTCAGGAGAGACAAAGGAGCAGCTGTCTCAGGAGGTACCAGGTGAGCTCCTAGAGGTCTCTCTGACATTACTGTTCTGTACCTTATTACCATACTGTAAGCATGAAAGAGAGTGAAGGAAACACATTATTCATGAAACTAGTGAAATTCTCACTTGCTTGTTTTTTTTCTTGATTAAAGACTTACTGACTGCTTGAGAACCGATAGAAGTATGTCAAAGTGAATGACAGATATTGACTTCTACTTATTCACAAACAAAACTTTCATGCTGAGATCTACATCTGGATCTCACCACAAGGCCTGTCAGTTCAATTCTGTTACAGAGCTTAAAAGCAGATCCAAAGCTGCCTAGTCCTGAGGATTCTGCTCCTTCTTGCAAAGCTTGAGACACCTTGGCTTGTTTGTGGCTTTATTTTCTTTGCTATTTGCCATTTAATACTAATCACCAACCTTTATATTATTTACTGATGATGAATGGGTGATCTTTGAACAAAATTAGCCACACTAAATATCAGCATCATGACAGAGCTATGATAGGTTATGATGCCTGGTCTTTGTACTGCTTAAAATGCTGCTCTGAGAATGGCAAAACTTTCTAATCATGAGAGTTCAGTTTTTTCCTGAAGCATACTACATCAGTGTTAAGAGCACCTATGTTATGCACTAAGTTCCCTCCCTTTCATCTACAGGTAAGTTGGCAGAAAAGGTGAACAAAATACAAAAGGCAATCCCTGATTTAATATGAATATCTGAGCCAGTGAGGGTCATGAGAAAAACCTCTGAGCCTGTGCTCGTGCATGTTCACCATTTATCTAACATCCTCTTTGCCAGGGCCTAGCTACACATGGCCACTCAGTGACCTCAACAAACAAGAGATTTTTTTGTTACAGGATTCTTATTCAGCAGTGAGAATTCAAGCCTATATTATCAATGCAACTTGCCTCCCCAAAACACCTTTAAGAATCCTTTTAAGAATTCAATGGAAGCATTGATTTTGATGAGCTTTGAATAAGACCCTGATGTCAGCTGTCCTTACAAAACAGGGAATGTGGCTGGGCAAAAGTGGCTTGCCTGTATTTCTTATTATGTGACTTCCTTACTTTCATTGCTTAGGAGACAAGATAGTCTGAGATAAACCTAGCAGAGTGTTTTAACAGCACATAGAACAATGGATTTCAATGTATTATCGCAGAGTAGTTAATAATTTAGGAGGAGATTGGACCAGACAACCAAGCCAAAGTATCTTTGAGTCCTATGATTATAGCAGAAGTGACCTGTATTCTCCTGGACTGTTGTAATGTCTCTTGCTGTAAACTTTTCCTTGTCTATTCTGTGCTATTTATCATTACATAATTCTAATTACTGAATGGCAGTCAGCATAGACAAATACCACTTGGTATTTGATTCATTTTGGTATTATTAGTCCATCATTCTTAAAATACTGTATTTTAGTTCTCCAAAGACAGCCCATTTAGATTTATCCTTTATGCAGAAATTTCTAGACTATGCTCTTTCTGACTACTTAATTACAAAATTTATTTATTATATTTCCGGACATGACACAGTTTAGATTCTCTTTCCTGAAGCCTTTCTCCTTGATAGTAAAAATTTCTAAATGCCATTGCAATGTTTAAGTCTTAACTGAAAAAAAAAAAATTACTACAATTTTAGGTTTTATAGGATATATTAAAAATGAATGATGTTGGTCAGAATGATGGGAGCATGCTGTTAGCTGTGCCCTCAGGATAAAAATCTCTAAAATTTCAGTGACCATGCCATAGAGAGATTACACAGGGACTGGGTAAAAGAGTAAAATCCACATCAACTTGCCCTCTACAAAATGTTATGAAAATGAATACTGTTGTATAAAGATAACCAAAACCCAAGTTAAATCAAAGAGAAGATAAACAAATTAGGCCTTATGTGACAAATTATAAAGGGCTGGAGAGGGAAAAATAATGGACCAATGGCAGAAATGGATGAAAGGTTCTAGTCATAAGAATTGACCTGTAGAAATGTTAAAAACAACCATTTAACAAATTCCAATGTTGCCAATTCTGTGCTTCATAGTAATGGAGGGAAATATATAACCCAATTGTGAGTGTTGAATGTTTTGAAGGATGCACTTGTGTGCATTTGGGGGAATGCATACTATTCTACACCTTGCACTCTACTTTAAACAAGAGTTCATATTTAGGATCTTGGCTAGGTGACACAAGGGTACTCAATGATGTATTTTGTCCTTTCCTCATCCCGAAACCACTATGGATGAAGTTCAAACTTATTTCTGAAAAAGACTTCACAAGTGTTATACCTTGCTCTTAACCTTACACAAATGCTATTCTGGACAAGCTGCCCTCTCAGGGGCATTGCAATGAGCTGCTGCAGAGGGGGAATAATATCACCATGATACCTTCATTCTTCATTTTGTGCTCCTGTCCTCTCACTGAAGGGCTGCACAAGTAGACTAAATGCTGGTCCAAAATTAGGTAAGTCCTTAAAAAACTTGTGCAGTTACGGAGATCTTAAGGTGGGTGCAGTAAAGTTGCTGTGCAGGATGACTGAATACACAACAGCTTCAAAGACTTTAGAGCTCTTTTTGAGCAAAAGACAATTAATACTAAAAGCATCGCTAATTGAATATGCAAATGGCTTTTGAGGAAAAAGTGTACACTATTCTCATGACATGCATAATTTTATTGTTTGAAATGTCTACAGACTTTCTGTTGGTATGAAGATAATATTTTTTTTCTCTGGAAACTAGAAGAAATAGAAATTATTTGTCTCATTTATGACTATAAATGATTGAAAAGTGAATGGATGAACGTCTCCTGTTTTAGAAAACTTAGTTAACTTTTTTCACTTGTTTTCTTGTCTTGCTTCTTAAAATATGTGCAGAGTGTATTATGCTCTTTTCCCCCTTTTCAGTTCAGTAACTCCATCTGGCATTTTTAGTGATCAGTCTAGCAAGTCCAATCAAAAATGGACTCTTGAAATGCTTTGATCAATGGATATTTGAATATATCAACATATATTGCACATAACTGAATTGGTTTTTTGGTACTTTATGTTTCAGTAACTGCAAGGATTTTATTGTGTTGATGTTCCACTCAGATGGATGCTGAGATGTGGGTAAAATGACACACGTGCAGCTAGACACCCTACCATTAATAAGCAAAAATATTTTAGGAGATACAAATGTAAGTCACTGCAAATTCTTCTGAGACAATTTCATGACAGAATTTTGACTTGAAGGAAGTGCTCCCTAAAAAGGGCTAAGCCTTGAAAAATGAATAATAAAATCTCTACATACACCATATGCCATTCGTTCTTTGCTTCAAATTTATCAAGTTTGGATCCAAAATATCACTTTGACTACTACTGAAATTACCCTCAGATGTAAAATATTATTACCGTCCTTCCATTTCATAGGCACAGTTGAACCTCTGTTGAGCTAATTTTTCTTTTTCTGGGACTAGTCTTTTCCAATATTAAAACTCCCTTCAAATCTTTAGGTTACAAAACCTCCTCTTTGATTTTTTGTGCAATTGCTGTGAAAAGTAGGGTGCTGTTCTTTTCACATGTAGGGTTTTTTTTTCTTCTTCTCAGCTAGAAGTCTCACTTTTCTCTACACATTTTCTATTAGAAGTCTTGGGACTACTATCTAATTCTTTGCTCTGTGCAGAAAATGTGTTTCACAAATCTAGATGACTTTTAAAGGAGCATTATACAGAAATTGTCACGTCTTAGCCAGCACAATTTTCCCATTTTCAATAATTTGATTGATATATCTTCATTAACACTAAATCTTTGTAACTCAATATTAAAGGGGACTGAAGTTTCTAAGATAGCTGAGGTACCAAAAGTTTTCCCTAAAAGTGAATTCCAAGCAGGAGAACACAGATACAAACTTACGCCTGTGTTGAGAAAAAACTCCTATATCATCTGGTGGATATCAAACATCCTTGCTATCACTAGATGTTTATCAGCATATTAATAATATTGTGGTTTCCTCTGAATTATTAAATTTATTACAGGAAATGCACTGAGGAGGTAGACTAATAATATATGACACAATCCCATCCATTTTTTGCAGTGTTCACAGAATTGCCTGTTAATTACTATTCACCTATTATTTACTCATCCATTTGTCACTTTTTGGAAATCAGATCAAAAAATCCCAAGTTACATTTCACCTAATATCTTTCCTGAATGACAGTAAGGCTACTTGGACAACATAGCACTAAGCTTAGATGTAGCAGAATCAAACACACAAGAGATGTAAGGATGCAATTTGAAAATATTTCTACTTGTACACTGGACACATACCTTCTTATCTATGTAGATAGAACCTACAACCCTTTAAAAAACCCAAAAAGATGAAAAAAAATCCTACAATTCTTTAGCCTAGTGATTATCTATATAATTTGAAATATTAAAAATTATTATTAGAAAGAAAGCCAAAACCAAAAACCACCCCTGCACATACCTACAGCTGTGTAGGCCTTGCAAAGGCAAGTAAAGTTTGCATAGTAACCACTTTGTAACCTCTTAGAGGAATTAAAATGAAAGTTGATTCTCAGTACTGGTAAAACTATTTCACCTTGGCTTCTAAAACCATGTTAGACTTTCACTGATGCAACAACCTTATTCAATGTTATACACTTTGGCCTGATGCATTACAAAGGCAGAAATATTCTCCAAAGTATGAATTTTCTCACTCGTTTTCCCACATGTGGCCCAGAACCAGGCTTTGAACAAGCTCTCAGAACCCGTCTGGGTTTGCCTGGGTCTGAGTTGGTTCTGTCCTGGCTCACAGCTGCCATTGGCCACATGACTGATGTCCAGCCCAGCCCAGGGAATCCCATGGACAAGTGAAGGGCCAGCAGACCTGGTAGTCCCTGCAAAACAAACCACAGCCCTTTGGATTAACTGAAGGTGGGAGAGGAAGTAGCGCCATTTTTAACATTTAGCTGTAGACTCATGTGAGAGAAGCAGACTGTGATGAGAAGACAAGTAAATTGAGTTCTAGGTGAACTCAACACTGATGAGGAAGAAAAATTCACCATGAGCGCTATACTTTATCAAGAGAAGGACCTATGATGCTCATGCCCATTGTGAGTCTCTCTACAACAGTTCCAACTGGGGATACAGAGGAATACTGAGAAATTCAAAGGAAGAAAAGGGAAAACAGTAGGAAATTTTCTTAGATAATAATTTTAAATATGTTATCAACAAAGCATTTCTTTTTGGCATTAGTTAGTTTGGATTGTCAGGCTGTTAGAACATTACTTGTACTAACATATTACAGCGACCTGAAGAGGTCTTCATGGTGAGAGAGAAGGATGAGAATCTTGTTTCTTGATCAGAAGGCTGGATTTATTGATATATGCTATATAATACATTATAACTATACTAATAAGAATAAAGAGAGAAGTTGCAGAGCTGCTAAGCTAAGAATAGAATAGAAAAGAATGAATAACAAAGTTCTGTGTCCAGGGAATCCCTCCCCGAGCTGCTCCTGTGATTGGCCCTTAATTGTACACACGGAACATGAACCAATCACAGGTGCATCCTATTGCATTCCACAGCAGCTGATAATCATTGTTTACATTCTCTTCTGGGGCCTCTGCTTCCCAGAAGATGCACAAATCCCAAAGAAAGGATTTCTATGAGAAAATGTCTGCGACACTAACAAAAGATCCTTGACTGCACAAATTTGTTTTTTTCTGCTCCCAGAGTGCAATGAGCACTCTGAGTGTAGCATCTTGTAGCACTAGTAGTAAATTACTGCTGTCACCAAGGCACTGGCTCACTCCACACTGCAAACTGAGCTGGGGTGCACAGGCACTGTCCATTTTATACACTTCACTCTCCCTTAACTGTAAAATGGTATTTTCTGTAGGAAGAAAAGATGAGGCTTCTTATGCTCATGTGTGAAGCATGCTCCTAATTAAGAGACTTCCTTAGCTAGAGTCCTTTGGAGCTAGCTAAATTTTCTATGTCTGCATTCCAACAAGACCTACAGATATCATCTGAAAGCAAAGCCATTACTAATCTAAGTCTTCTATCTCCTTCCCAATGGATCAAATGTCAAACCTCTATCCCAGTTATTTTTAAATAATTTTCTGCTTTAGTTATATCTGTTACAATATCCTCCCTGGATAAAAAAATATTGCTTTTTATTTAGTAGCTGATTTCCTACTCTGTGCTCTATTGAAGAACTACTTTTCACTTTTTCTTTCCTGTCTGTACCTGGCAGACCCTTTTACTATCTTGTTTTCAAAGACTAATTGAGTTCCAATATACTCTCTTTTAATTTAACCTTTCTTTTCCTGTTCACCTCTACATTTCCCTCCCAACTAACATTTATGAATTTATATCCTACTTTTCAAGGAAGACTACATGATCAAACTATAACTTTTCATCTCACACTACCTCTGATGTGCTATTTGATTGCCTTGTTTCCCTTTTGAAGCCTACATGCTGATGTAGAACTTATCTTCCAAATATACCGTATACACATTAAATTTCCATGAGATCATTTTTGTAGGAAGAATTATTAAAAGCTTTGCTTATTTTCAGTGTCATCAAGCTGTTCTTCTGGACATTTGATGGGGCCCAGCAGAGCAAGAAGATTAGTGAATGGCAGAAGTTTTTCTTAGTATGAAAGCACCTTGTCAAATTAAACATACATAATTTATAACAAAGATTTTCTTTGCTGCACAGGGGTAAAAATTTCATGCATCTGCAGAGTTTCCAGTCCTGAGTTATCAGAGTATAAATTTGAGATATATGAGATATACTGATTAGAGGCAAAGTTGGTGACATCCTCAAAGAATTGATTCACCAAATCCACTAAACATGCACAATGAATGCCATCACCTACAATATTCTTAAGAATCAGATAAAGATTAGGATTTTATCCTGGAATAGGTAATATTCCTAGGATTAGGATGCAAGATTCAACCTGAAGAGGAGATAATGTGAAAGGGAATTTTCTACAGAAATGACTGACAAAGAGATCTAAATTCTAATATCTTCTAGCAGTTAAAGTGGTGAATTGTTGGGGGAAATTTCTTTTTTTTCATGATACTTTTTCCTATTTATTGCTCTACATGATATGGTGATAATTTGCTTTACACTGGCTCAGGAAAGCAAAATTATGATCTAACTCTTCAGGGAGCTGTTAGTAAGGAACTGTTTTGTGGGCAGCTATCTTATTCCTTGTTAACTGTACAGGTTTTCTAGCTCCTCAGAAATTAGGGATATCATAAGTGGACCCAGGAGACAGATATTAGAATAAAATCAAGGGCAGGAGTACCACCTCCTACTTGATGTTGTAGTTCAAAGCCTGTAATTAAACTATTTTAACATGGGCTTTTAAACAAAATCTGTCTTTCCCAGGACTCAGCTTCCTAATAGCTTCTTTCTATGCTATTTACTCTTTCCTCCACATTAAGCAATTGTATGTTTTGAGATAGAAACCAATCACACTTCAATTTCTTCCCTGGGTCTGAATTGTTTTCTCTTGCAACACAATACAGAGTCTAGAGATTATTTCAATTTAACAGAAGGATTTCTTTCATGAAAGGAGAAAGTGAAAGGGAAATGAATATTTCTTTGATTACTCTTCCTCATGTGCATTTTTAGCCAGGCAAATCTCTTTAGAATCAAGTATCAGTCCTTAAAGTAACATACCAGGAAAATATTAGGGTTTTCATCCCATGCTAAGCTCTGGAACTAAATAAACCTGCAAGATCTTACTGTGACAAGGTCAATTATGGCTGAGGAAGATGATATATACTCTGCACAAATGCAATCCCAGCTTCTGACCACAGCTACCCAGGTTTGGCCATTAGGCAGAGCAACAGCAGGAGTTTTTAAGCTCTCTTTTTACACACATCCCTGAATAAAAATATGAATCCTATATTCATGCTACTAACATAGATTAGGCTGCCCAAACTCCCCAGTTTTTTTGTTGTACCACATAAATACATTGTAGGAACAGATGAAGGCACTGTGGTTAAAGGTGATGATGTGCAGTTATTCTTTTCCATGTGTCCACACCCAGATGAAGCTACAGCCAAATTAATAATTGTTCCAGATTCAGAAATTTTTTTTTTGTTCTTCATCAACTCTATCCCCTTGTGCTTGTCTTTAATCCACTTCTTCTGTGTGACATCTGCTCCTGGACCTGTTTTATCCGTCACCAGCAGTCTGTTAAGACAAATGTTTGGGAAGAATTCCAATTGCAACTTTGGTGCCTCTCACTGCTGTCAGGGGACTACAAATCCCAATGTAGGGAAACTCATGGCTAAGGCTTGGCAGGTATGGTATTCTAATATTTCCCTGACTTCCATGGAGATGCTCTCAGTTCATCCCAGCCCTGGAAGCAGATGGTTAATTGTTACAAAGCTGAACACTGGTGATTTGAAACTTGCATATGCTACCATTTTCAGGGTAACATATGGCTTAAAGGAATCAGAACATTTATAATAATGCAGGGACAGAAACGGCCGAAAAATCCAGACAACTTAAAATATGTTGGGCTTTTGTGAGTCATATTTCTGCTTTTGTGGCACAGCTTTTCAAAGATGATAAAACAGAACAAACCTTTCCAGTGAATGAACATGGTACCATAAGCTACTGTGAGATGCTGCTGAATATTTAAAGAGCTGGCATTCTCCTAACTAGGAACTTCTCATGTTGTCTTTTGTGAGAAATGAGCCACCAATATACAAATTCGCATTCCTTCCTTTAAGACTCTCTAATACTGTACAGTCTGCCTTTTAAAATTACCCAGTACCATATTAAAAATATGGGATATTAAAAACACCCCAAAGCAGATCATAACAAGACTTTCTTCCAGACATGCTAATAATTTATTGTTAAAATTATTTACAAATAATTTTTGTAAATAATTTCTGATGCTACACCTTCAAGAATTAAATACTGTTTTTCTTATTTCTGTTGAGTTATTTTACTAATTAAATATTAATGGAGAGAATATCTTGATAAATCCATTGTTTAGAAGTCATTGTTTGGTCTATATTTACAAATTTTCAAGAAATAATAATAGATTTTCTTTAAGCTTGATGTTTCAGTCTACCAGTTTCATTCTAACTTGTCACAAATGTAACAATCTATATTAACAACTCACTGCCACAGTCTTTCAGTAACAATTAAAATTCTCTTCTTTGGTTTTCCAATAACCATTCAGTGTTATAGCTTGAGATTCTAAAGCTGACCTAAAATGCATACTTTGCTGTATTTATTTTCCTGTTGAATGTTTGAGAACATTCCAACAGAGTTAAAACTGATGGCAAATGCCATTAGGAAATTATTGCATTTAAATAAAAACAGATTATCCTCAACTAGTTTATTCTGCATAGGACTCTGATAAAATTTTATTACAATATCAGAGAAGTAGTATAGAAATTTAGTTTTAAAGTGTTTCCATTTGCTCATTAATTTGATGTTGAGCTTAGCCCACTAGCAAGAGATGTTCATGACCTCCTAAACACAAAATGAGTTATTTCAAATGGTTTTCTTTTCATGTAATCATAACCTCCCACATGGGAGGCAATGAGGAAGAACTGCACATTGTGCCTCATTATTTTCTTTGTCAGACCCTGTAACTGTATTACTCCATGTTACAGCCTGCCCATACAGACAGAAACATTGTTTACCCATAATGTGATTATTTATTGAAGGACTTTTAAAAGGCTATTTCCTCTCAGTTAAAAGAAACATGACCAGCCTCACTTAACAGAAACAAAACCAGCCTCATAAGAATCTCATTTTTTAAGCTCCTCAAAATTACAAGGAATTGATTACAATAAAACATAACAAGCCTTCAAGTAGGAAAAAGAAGCAATCTCAAGTGTATATTTTTTAGGCATTTTTTATTCTTTGGAGAATAAAACAAACAGGAAAAAATGATATTTGACTTCTAAACAGAAGTATATAAAACATCTGTAATGACACCAAATTACTTGACCTTATCCACATTTGCAAAGGACATAGTAGGTGTTGATTCTTTTTCTTTTTGAAAAAAAACCACTTTTTAAAAATGCACTGCTGGGAAAAATACAAAATAATATAAATTTGCAACTGAGAGGTGGCTTTGGAAGAATTCCACTGGAGGGATGGGTTCAGAGGAGAACAATGAAGAAAAAATGTATATGTCTACCCAAGAAAAAATGGAACGAAACCAAATATTTGTGCATGTCTGTGTGTGTAATAATTCTTAAAAGAATGTAAAAGTAGTAAAAACCAGGGGAAATGTTTCAACCTTAGTCAAAAAGCTTGAAAGAATCAACACAGATACAGCTTGCAACATTTATAAAAGACACTGCTATGTGATGAAGTAGCTGGCTTGTGTTTTTTCTCATGTGATTTGTGATGACATCTATTCCCAAGTCCTTGGATCCCAAAGTATTCATTAGGAATGTGATGGAAATCTCCCTTGAGTGATGAATGCAAAAGATCTGCTCTTGAAGCATCATTAATCTTTCAAGGCATAGAAATCACTCTACTGTCAACATCCATTCACTATGCCAGATAAAATGAGGATTTTTTAAATTTTTATTTTATTTTCTTTTTTTGACTTATAGAAAACAAAAATTATTTTAGAAAATTCATTGTGGTCATGATTCTGATCAGGACAGGGAGCATAATTCATCTGTTGTTTAAAGAAGTTTTGACAAACTCAGATTTTATTCTGTGCTCATCTTAATGAACGTCCTCTCTATTCTCAGCACAAGTACAATTAAAATCTTACGAGAAAAAGCCACTGATTTCTGTATCCTGGCAATGTGCTCTCAAATAATGACCAGTGGGGTTTGGAGACTGTTGACTGTACCATGCAAACAAGAAGACGTTTCATCAAAAATCTAAATCAAAGCTGATTTTAATTTGAATCATTCCTAAGGCATTTTCCTCCTTCCCCTGAGTAAGTGTCAGAGAAACTTAGAGACAAAATATTTTTATCTAAGACAGGAAAAATTTTCAGACACTGTACCCTGCTGATTACTTACAGCTACCATCAACATAAATCTACACGTTTTCAATAGATTTTCTCTTTTTCTTGAAAGACAAACAGAAAAATATGTATATCTGCTATAAATGCAAAAGAAGAGTAAAGCTATCATACATCATTCTCATTGGGGTTTTTTTAGGGCTATTTTGAACAATAGGAGTAAATTATGTATTTTAAAGAGAAGTGGGAAATGTACAAGGAAGAACAGGAAAATAAAAAGTTAAAATGAAAAGTATGAAATTATCTATAGTCCACTGTAGCATAATAAGGTCTTAAACATTCCAAAGTGTTGGCTCCTGGCCTCTGCCCACATTATTGGCCCCCATATTAGTGACTACTGCAAAAAAAATGAACTAATTACTTAACCAATTTCCTTCAGTTGTAAATAATCACAGGCTTATCAAAAAGTGCAGCTGACATAAAAAATAGGCAGAATTAGAAAGTCACTTCAGCTCTGTTGCTCTATTTCTTCCTACTTTCTTACTCCTAAACTTCTTTTTAAATCAATCAATCAATCAATCAATCAATCAATCAATCAAAGAAACAATTATAGTTTTTGAGACTGTTTGGTGTTCATTTTCTTCATTTCTCATTCCAGAGTAACTATGCTAAGCCCCGCTTTGGCATAAAGTCTGCATGAGACACCTCTATGTTTTAGGATCTGAATATTTGTGACCTGGATGTCCTCTGATTCTTGATTGTCTGGGCTCATACAGAGTCTGATACATGTCCCCTTTCAAAGGATGGAGAGCTCCAGAGGCAATCCTGATTTCTCTTTACCCTGATTTTCCGCCGATTTCTCTTTCCCCAGTACATCTGCAGCTGTTTCCACCACGCCCTCCTGCCAGCTGTGTGGTCCTGCTCCAGCCACAGCTCTGTCCCCTGACCTGGGCTGACTCACTTGACTCCAGTGGCACCACAACAGAACACAGGAATAACTCCAAATAAAGATAACCATAATCTCTGCTGCAAAGAGCTGTTGTTTGAGCTGGAGTTATTTCAGTGATGATAAGTCAACAATAATTAAATATGTAATTATTATACAGACACACATAGGAACTGGAGTTCCACAAAACACACTCTACATTTATGTCTATATATATAGCTAATAAGATAGCTGCTACAGGCAGCATTTCTTAATGAATAATAGGTAAAAGGAAGATTCATCGCAACCAAACAATGCATTTACAGTTCTTTACATAAACAATTGTTTGTCTTCTGTAAACATCACTTTTCTACTAACTTTTCAGAAATTTCAAAGTGAAAAAATTCCACAGCTGTTCAAATAACATATTTAATAATGCATTTTGCAAACTCTCAACCTCTTCTCTCAACTCCAGAATATTTGAGGTGTGAGATTTTGAATGCTTTGCAAACTAAACACAATCCCCCAACTTTTAAACAGACTTTAAAAACCTGAAAGCTAGGGCTGCAACTCTTTTCATATTTTCCACCCCTTTCTAACTGGATGCACAATACACTGACACATATGGTACTAAATGAACTTTATCTGCCACTAACATGTCTAGTGCAAAGCAGCATTGCAGAATAAGTTGAGATTCATTTAAGGATATATCAGATTTAAAGCAAACCATGTATTATTACAGTTCAGTAATAATGAAAAACAAAGACAGGAATATTTCAGTGGATGAAACAGTCTTTCTAAGAAAAATATCTGCCATATAAAAATGCTTTTTGTTAGTACATGCTTATATAAAACATAGGACTTTCAGAACCCAAAGCTTTTCATTATGTGTTTATGGAAAAAAACCAAACCAGCATAAGATAAACTGCAAATATTTACTGTCCCTGAAATCCAGATACTTAGGGTAAAGGGTAAATAAGTAAATATATATATCTATATACTTAGGGTAAAGAAGTAAATATAAAAACATGAAAACTATACTACTCTGGAACATCAATCCAAAGAACATGAGAGAATTCCTAATTCTGTAGTTACAGTGTTAGTCTGTGTCTATATATATATATATATATATATATATATATATATATATATATATATATATATATATATATAAAGAAGAATGTAGTTAAAGCTTGATTTTGTTTAGATTTCATGAAACTGACTCATGAGTGATGAAACAAATAAAAAAAAAAATCATAAGTTAGAAACTGCCTTGAGAAAAAACAAACAGATCTTCAGTCAGTGCTCAGGATGAAGACAGGAAACAGCACACACTATACCATAGCAAAAACATACCCAAGGAAAAACACCAATCTTACACCTACTGATAATATTTGAGTTGAAAATAAACCTGTAGCAATTCAGAGATACTCCTGCCATAGTCCACTGCATTATTCCATTTAACTACATGTCTTACTATCAGTTTAATGCTTTTCAGTCATTATTTTCTGAAACACATTGGTGTGGGAGAATTTAGAGCACAAACATTGCCTCAATAAACATTGTTACAACCTTCCTTCAGATTCTCTATCTGAAACATAGAATCAGTGTGAATAATCTTTTAAGAAAAACCCTAAAATTATGGTCTACTAAGATTGTTTTAGTATTTATTAAGCTAGGTTTAGCACCCCTTATGTGGAGGTGGCTTACCAGTAGCAAGGATCTTTTTCTTATGCAAAATTGTCTATGAATAATTTGAAAGAACTAAGTTTTATTCTCAAACAGTTGCAGGACTTTTAGATATATGCCTCTTTTGTCATATTTAAAGCACCTTTTGTTTATGATTGAGCAGCAAAATTATGCTAAGTTTAGCAGCTGAAATGAAACTTTATGTGTTTTGAACTTATTGTGACACCTTTCATAAAGGGTGCTACTCTGATAATTTAGGTGACATTTTTTACTACTGGTGATATCCAAGTGCTTCGTAAAGCAAGGAAAGCGAAAGAATGACAGAATCCAAGAAACACTATGAATTAAAGGAGTTATTTATTAATTACTAGAAGTAAATTTTAAAGAAGATATGAGATTTGAGAGAAAGATTTTACAGATCCTCCATCTTTAGAGGTAAAAAGACAATAAGGAGAAATTTATCAAGCAAGTTCTGATTGCTTCACAAACCTGATTTAATACTTGTATTCATCATATCCAAACCAAAAGATGTACATGGATTTGATGCAATGAGATTTGAATACTATTTAGAAAAATATAACTGCAATATATTTACTCAAAATTTAAAGATACAGATTTTTAAAATATATTTTTCCCTTCATATTAAGAAACATTAGGAATTTGTGAAAGAAAGGGTGGTTAGTAAAACCTCTGAAATGTTATATTTTCATTCAAACACATAGCAAAAGTCCCATATCTTTTTCCCAGAGAAAAAGGTTTGTTAATTTCCCAGAGAAAAAGGTGTGTTAATTGTTTTATAATTTGTGAAGACTATATTACAAAGTTTCTTTGTCCACAGGTAACAGTGATTTGTGGCTTCTTGTGGGCTAGAGAGCTAGTGCAAAATTATGACAAAAAATAGAATTGTTTAGGCTGGAAAACACATTTGCGATCATTGAGTCCAGTCATTAAGAGTGTTGCCAAGTCTACTTCTAAACCATGTCCCTAAGTGCCACACCTATAGGTCTTTTAAATCCCTCCAGGGATGTTCATTCAACCCTGGGCATGCTGTTCTGATGGTCAGAAAGATTGAGATTAGGATAAAATTTACCAGCAAACTGTAGTACTGCTGAAATATAATGGAAAAGTCATGGAACTCAGTGGAGATTTTTATAAAAATGTGAGTAGAAAATTTCTGTCAGGGATAGTAAAGCATTATTTGATAGGGGTATGTCCTGGGTTGTAAGAAAGGTGTGTATTCTATTTGCCATCTGTTAGAGGTGAGGCAGCTATCTTCTGTTGATTGGGCAGTTTTTCTTTTATCTCTTCCACAACCAATCCTCTCTCAGGGAGACATCATCTGTCACTCGGCCATTGAGTCTCACTGCACGGCTGATAAAATTACATCATCCCATTGTGGGATGCTCTACCCAGGGGGAGGAGCCAAGCATTCCTACCTAGATATTATCTGAGGTTTGGAACACCACAGCCAGCGTTTTCCACTGGATTCCCAGAGGAGCAGCTTTCTTCTCCACTGGATTCCCCAAGGAAGACCAGGCCCATCTACACCACCACTGGACCTTCAGAAGAAAATGTCAGCCTTCTACAGGATCACTGCTTCAACAGAACCACATCTGCCACTCCAGGAGGATTGCAGCCACCATTTAATGGGACTGCTACCAACACCGTGACCCACAGGGTGTCAGGTTGTATTCTGACTCTGTCAGTGGGGTTTTTATTTTTGTGGGGGGGTTTTTCGTTGGTTTTTTTTTGTTGTTTTGTTTTGTTTTTTTTTTGTTGTTTTTTGGGGGGCTTTTTTGGTTGTACTATTGCATTTGTATTTTCAGTTTCCTAGTAAAGAACTGTTATTCTTATTCCCATACCTTTGCCTGACAGCCTTTTAATTTCAAAATTATAATAATTCCAAGGGAAGGGGTTTACATTTTCCATTTCAAGGGAGGCGCCTGCCTTCCTTAGCTGTATTTTCAAACCATGACAGGGTATGGATTAAGTGAACTCTTCAATTCTCTTCTAGCCCTCTTTCTCTATAACTTGGAGAATTGAAATGGTTGATTTTTTCTCACAGAGGCTGTGCTTTCAGTCAGAGGCAGATGTGTGATGCAGTGTGCCTTTTATTGGGATCCCCTGATGTGCAGGAACTCACCAGGCAGCACAGTCCCAGATGTTCTGCAGAGCTGCAATATCCCTCCCACTCCAGGCCTTCCAGGAGTTGGCACATCACAGGATGAAAGGCTGACTGCAATGAGCTAGAAGTGTCACAGCATGGAAAATTCAGCAATCACACGCAACAAGTGAATGGACTTGTCTAAATCACACCAGACAACCACCTCTTAAACTGAGTTTTTTAAACATCAGGTCATCACTTCCTTGGCTGGTAAAAATGAACAAATATCAGAGCTCTATGATCTCACATCAGTTGTCACTAGCCCAAAATACTTCCTGTATCTGTCAGTTGGAAACAACAAATTTACAAGTTCAAGGACTGAGCAAATCTGCCATGCTAAAAACATTTAATTTCTCTGCATCTGAAGTATGAAGCCATTTGCACAATGATGTGCTCAAGTGTTTGCTGTGAACACTCTGTTTCTGCTTCAAAGAAATAAGGGAGAAAACCCCAGTGTTTTAGCTCTATTTTTATGGTCTCAGCTAAGCTTGCTTTTTGTAAATTGTAAATTGTCTGCACACCAAGCCAGCCTTCCTGCCAAGCTCTGGAAACCTTGTGCCACCGTGCTGGCCATTCAAAACAGTTTGCAGGGGAGGCAAATGGACAGCTTTCAGGGGAATTTATGGAGCTTTGCTTCACCAGAGCAGCAGCAGCATTGGTGTGCAGGGGAAGACAGACCTGCTATTTTTAAATTCTGCTGTCTGATGTGCTGTTCACATCAAAGGTGATTGCTGCTGCTGTAGCCCCTGTAAGAGAGTAATTGCCTCACTTCCTCCTTGAATCTTTGAAGAGATAATAAGAAAATGCTGGTTTATTTAAGCAATACACTCTTTCCCAGCAGTCCATAGAAACAGAGGCTGTCAAAATTTGCCTGTCACTTCTGACCTTCAAAGATCTTTGTTGTTAGTAGTGACATGTTAATTATGGCCACATGAAAAGCAGGACACAAAAACATGGCTCTCCTCCATCACAGGAGGAGCCATGATCTCTGCCCTGCATGTTGCATTTACAATATGTGCTGTTCTGCTACTACACACATGATGGCAAAGAACTGTTTTTCACCATAGCCCATTTCAGACCACAAGAAATAACATTCCACAGAAGGATTACCCTGTTTCTACACTGAAAAGGTACATACCCAGCCACCAACCGAAATGAATCTCTTTCCCAGTTACTTAATGTTAGCACAATTCACCTACAAGGCTGGGAAGGAGCAATTGATCCTTTGGTTCTGACCTACCCCAGGGCCTGCTCCCCCTGACTCCCCACCAGCCCCCCTTTCCTTCACTTTGATGCCAGGATTATTTGCCAAAATGAGGGTGAAAGTGCCAGGCCAGCAGGCTCTTAGGCTCTTGAGAACAGATGGGAGTGGGAAAGTACCACAAGTGACAGATTACCTAATGATGTACATTCTTATTCTCAAGTTAGGGCATTTTTAAAGGGGTGGCATTTTCCTGAGGATCAGGTGATTTGTAGGGAATGTAGAGCCATGCTTTCCCAGGTCAGGAGAGCTCTTACTGCTTATCATTACCATCTACCACTGAGAACACTTTTTATGGTGAGTCCTTTTTATGATGGGTGAGGGGATGGTGCAGTGGTTTACCAGTGGTGGGTGCTTTCCTCCCATCCCTCCCTTGCTGAGCAGCCCCAAATGCTCCCTGGATTCCAAATCCTGAACTAGTGGTCTTTGCCTCCAGAAACAGAAATTTATTTGCCTCTTCTGCTTATTGCAGTTTAAAATTAAGTGTTTGTGAGTATAAATAGAGATATTTGACATCGTCACCTTAAAACACATGAGTCTTTGAAAGAAGTGATCCATGAAAACCTCACAGCTAGCACTGGAAGTGGAGATTTCTTCTGGCTGGGAGACTGAGGTGCTAAAGGAAAAATATAGCCAGGAAGGATAGGCACTGAATGGAAGGATATGATGCCTTATGTAGAAACGACTAAAGCAATCAAATACCTCCACATTTACTAGGGAGATGAACATCATTCACCCAGGGAAGCTGAATATTTAAAAGCTACACCCTTTCATTATTTATACATTTATTTCTGGTTTGTAATTGGTTTTGGCTCCGATTTTTCTATTGTTGCAGAATGTAATAAATTGTTACTAAAATTTTTCAAACTGTAAAAAGAAGGATGGAAAAGGTGGACACCATTTTAGAGGCCTTCCAATAGTTTTAAAACGTATGTGAATTTTTTGTATTTATAATAGTGTACCTGTGTACCTTTTGCTGGTAAGAGATGGTCTTTTATTTCAAGTCTTGTTATTTTTCAGTTTTCAATCTTCTACACACAGGACACAGTTCTTATCACAGCCATATCATGCCAGTCAAGACAGCCTTTTTTATGCAATACAGGCAGGATCAGGCCTTCAGCCTGTGGAAGAAAAAGCTTTTCAAGGTACACAGAAACTACATTTGACCAAAAAGTGAGCTCCAAGAATTATGTCTCCTGGGACACATACAGCTTCTGTGCCGCTCTTTATCTGAAAGGCTACCCTCTAGTTCTGTACTACTGCATTATTCAAATACAATGGATGAAATTAGTTGGGAACTGAAGTTACCAAATATCCTCATGCTGTAGGATTAAAAAAAAAAGAAGAAAAAACAATCATAAAAAGATAAAATTCAGTAGGCGGTGATTTGAGAAAATGCCCTCAGGAGAAGTTGAGATGAGTCCTTGCCACTTAATCTGCATATCCTACCAGATCAATAATTAACAATATTGGCACTAAGCGCCTTCAGTAGCATGGCAGCATGCTGATATCTGTTGAGATTCCAGGGAGGAAGGAAGGAAGGAAGGAAGGGAGGGAGGGAGGGAGGGAGGGAGGGAGGGAGGGAGGGAGGGAGGGAGGAAGGAAGGAAGGAAGGAAGGAAGGAAGGAAGGAAGGAAGGAAGGAAGGAAGGAAGGAAGGAAGGAAGGAAGGAAGGAAGGAAGGAAGGAAGGAAGGAAGGAAGGAAGGAAGGAAGGAAGGAAGGAAGGAAGGAAGGAAGGAAGGAAGGAAGGAAGGAAGGAAGGAAGGAAGGAAGGAAGGAAGGAAGGAAGGAAGGAAGGAAGGAAGGAAGGAAGGAAGGAAGGAAGTGGCGGAAGGAAGTGGCGGAAGGAAGTGGCGGAAGGAAGTGGCGGAAGGAAGTGGCGGAAGGAAGTGGCGGAAGGAAGTGGCGGAAGGAAGTGGCGGAAGGAAGTGGCGGAAGGAAGTGGCGGAAGGAAGTGGCGGAAGGAAGTGGCGGAAGGAAGGAAGGAAGTGGCGGAAGGAAGGAAGGAAGGAAGTGGCGGAAGGAAGGAAGTGGCGGAAGGAAGGAAGTGGCGGAAGGAAGTGGCGGAAGGAAGTGGCGGAAGGAAGTGGCGGAAGGAAGTGGCGGAAGGAAGGAAGTGGCGGAAGGAAGTGGCGGAAGGAAGGAAGTGGCGGAAGGAAGTGGCGGAAGTGGCGGAAGTGGCGGAAGTGGCGGAAGTGGCGGAAGTGGCGGAAGTGGCGGAAGTGGCGGAAGTGGCGGAAGTGGCGGAAGGAAGGAAGGAAGGAAGGAAGACTGAAATTTGCACAGATGGGGGAAATGGAAGGAAATAAGTGTTTTTGAGAGAGAAAACAAAGTTTATGGGCTAGAAAAAGGGACAGATTTTGAACTAAACTAGCTCAAGTTTTAAGCTTCTATTACAAATGTCCTGATATCAAGCATATCATTATTTAAAAAAGGAAGGGAAAATTCAATTTATTTCATGATTTGCAAATATCTGACCATTTTAAAGAAGAGGGAAACTATGGCTTAGGAGCAGCAGCTTTAAATCTAACACCCAGCTAGGGGACAGCTGGAACAGGTCCTAGGATATTCTTCTGATTCACTTCCAATTAAATAAAGACTATTTTCTGTATCATGTTTTCATGATACTTGAAACTGTATCTGTATCACTATTTCATAATCCTTCTTGTTCATGTATTTCATGTATCTGTATCACTATTTCATAATCCTTCTTCTTGCTCATAAGAGAAAAAATGAGCATGTGGAATGAGGCTGTGGTTGAGAAACCTTGTGAAATACAAGACCCAACTACACCTTTAGCAGAAGCATGTGAAAAATTGAATAATAGGTGTTCAGCAGTGGTAAAATGAATGAAGATGTTGTATACAATTTCCAAGTGATTTTTTTTGTGGGAGTCTAATCCATTGGCTTTTTATAACACTTTGCTTTAAGCACTGCAGAACCAGGTTTCACATAGTACTGAAAACTTCATGCAAAGGAATGAATTGGCAAAAGGATTCTGCAGACACCTTGAGTCTAGAGAGGAGGCAGCCACAGAGAATGGAGACAATTTGATGACATTTTTCTGAGGTATTGTGCTATAGCCATCCTTTCCTTGGAACAGAGTGAAACTTTGGTGTAGCTGCTTAATTATTTGGGTTAGCAAAATTTAAAAACTATCCAGCAATCTTATGAGACTGAGTAGCTGGTAAATAAAATTCAATTAAGTGTTGAAAAATATGAAGCAATGTTTGTGGGAAAGAAATCCTCATGCACAATAATGGGCTTTGAAAATGCTCATTGAAATACTCAGGAAAGATATGCTGTTGTAAGAGGTATTTTTGTGAAAAGTTCAGTCAGGCACTTTAAGAACTAGGAATTGTTAAGGAAAAGTTGAAAGCAAAACTGCAGACATCATTCTGCTACTATATAAATGCATGTATGTTTTAAAATCTGCAGCCCTAAGTGCTTGAACCAGCTCACAAATCTTATGGAAGAATTAGAAAAGACTCTGAGGAAGAAGGGGATGATGTAATGGTGCCTGTACAAGGAAAAAAGTGAGTACAGAGAGTTGCTAAAGCTGCATTTCTCCACACTGGAAAAGGAAGCATAACAAACAGATCAAATACTAGCTAATGATAAATGGTGTCGGAAACAAAAATATGGATATTTCTGGTAATATGATAACACTGCGTCGTCAAACAAAACTATCAAGTGAGAGACTGGAAAAAAGGAAACTATATTTTTCATGCAGACTGTTTATAATGTGAAGTTCACTCTATGATGACATCACAGCTATTCAGATTAAAAAAACCAAAGCCAGTTTTGAAAAAAAACCCTATCTAATTCATGGATGAAATGATCCCTTTAAATGTTAGTAGTATGAAGATACCTCCTGCAATTCAGCAAGTCGTTGACTGACAGACTGAGGAAAGTCACTCTCAAACACTACTGTATTTCTATACCCCTGTCTAAGCAAATGTTACTTTTCTTAGACAAAAAATGCAAATCTGGCTATTTGGCTTGACTCAGGGCACCTTTCAATATTTTCATGCCCACTCAGTATTTCTGACTTATGTACTAAAACGAGTGAAAAATTAAATCACATTTGAACAATATCTCCTGGATGGCTGTTCTTTCATCAGCTTGGAAGCCAGTTTTATAAACTGTCTGAGCTAAGAGAAACAATGGATCAAGTTAACTGGTGCAGCTCTGTAGGCTGTCATTCATAAGCTATGGTCACTCGGTTGGTACGCTTTATACACGATATATATGTACACCAGAGATATTGTTCACAAAACTGTGTCACAAACAGACCTTTTCCAAGTCACTCTGCAAGTGCTCTGCATCACCTTGACATTTATCGTCTCAGTGAAAAGAAAGAGCTGATGTATATACTCTCAAAAAAAAATAGGTCAGACACATTTTGGTGAAATATGTGAAATCACCTGTAGTTATTCTAAACCCTGGTCAAAAACTACCTGTATGCAGCCTTTCAAGCTCTGCATATAAATATGCAGACCACTGTCTACACCTTTCACATGCAAGATTTAGAACATTATTTAAAATTAACTACAGCCATTGAAAGACAATCTACATAAAGTAGCATTAGATATTCTTTTTTATTTAGAGCAGGTTAAAAATGTCATGAAGATAAAAGATGAAAAGAATATGAACAGAGAAATAAGACCTTTCATTTACTTCTAAAACTATTTTGCTAATTGCTTCCTCTCATAGGTGTACCTTGGGAAAACGAAACAATAAGGCGAAAGAATAATAATGAGACATCTAAAAATGAACAAAGGTTTGGATTAAAGGCCTGTGAAAGGACAGAAAATTGAAGGTGATGAACAAGAATAGATCAGAATAATCATGACAAGAAAGTCTTAGAATAGGACTTCATAACAGCTGATTCTTTGTATCCACAGCCTTTCTCTTTCACTCAGAACCACAAAAAATAATTTTTTAGAAATTGTACCACTCTCATGAAGAAATTATTCATCTCTTAACATAAAAAATATCAAGGGTTTTTTGGTAGACTGTTGCCTATTCATTGATCTAAAATTAAATTAAAACTGTTCCTGCTGGGATCCTCTGATGTGCCCTGAAGAGAGCATCCACGAACACTGGCACCTGAGGATTCCACAGGCACTACCACTGCATTTCCCCTCCACTTCCCTACTTAAGTGTAAATTACAGAGCTTCACTTTTCTGATTTGAAATGCAATGTATATAAGAACAATGCTCACTGCAGTCATGTCATATTGAAGGGAAAGAAGAAAGATTTGAGATAACTGAGGAGAGCTGGATTCAGCAAATCACATTAGAAAAGAAAAATATGTTTGGTGAAATCCCTTTTTTTTTTTTTTACATAGTCTTCAGATACTTATATCCAGACAGGATAATCATATACCACAGAAAGAAAATATAACTAAGGCTGGGGAAACACTGTTTAGTTATTGCATTTAAACATAAATATCCTGTACTTGAGAAGGTAACAGCAACATTAGATATTATTCTTCTCAAGCAACATTTAGATACTATTCTTCTCAAATGTACTAATCTTAATAAAAAATATATATTGATCAGGTACAGATCTGTAAATATAATGTACACAATTCTATTTCATTTTGAGCTCAAGAAGCAAATCTCTGTGCATATATCTTTAGACTAACAACATTCTGCTGACACTAGTGAGAGTTTTGTGCTTATCCTAAAAGTATGCTACCTTTTATGTTTGGGATTTGCAACAGCATTCAGATTCCTGGTTTTCTCTAAAAGTCAGTGTCAGTCTAACTCTCTTGGTCCTCTTTGAAGGCTTTATGCTGAAGTTATTTCTGTGGGCTCAGATCACCTTGGCAATCAAAATCTAAACCTAGGTAATATTTCTCAGCATTTCTGACACTTCATGATATTTGGCTATTTTGCATGAATGCCCACTATGACACAAATGTATTCAAAATACTGGAAAGTACTGCAAGGTCAAAAATCTTCTGGTACACAACTAGAATGCATCATTACTGGTAAAACAAATTGCATCGCTTATCTCAGTAAGAAAACCTAAAATTGCCTGAACCAGAGCTTGTTTACAGCATTGTGTTGTTTAATTGTGATCACGCCACCAAAAACTTGAGCAAAATGATCATCTCTGTGGAGCTGCATATGCACAGAATGTGCTTTGGAATACAAAGCCCAGGAAAGTCCCAATCTCATAGCAAGACTGAGAAATGTAAAAAGTAGTTAAATGAGACTCTGAGCAACAACACATATACAGGCTTAAAGGGCTTTGCATGGTGTGCTGGTTTTGGCTGGGGCAGAAGTAACTGTTTGCAGAATGGCTGGTGTGGGGCTGTGTTTTGGATTTGTACTGAATGCAGAGCTGATAATACAAGAGATATTTTGTTATTGCTGAGCAGGGCTCGCACAGAGCCAAGGAATTTTCTGCTTTTTGTACGGCCACACTGGCTGGGAAGCTGGGGATGCAAGGGAGATTGGGAGAATACCCCTCCAGGATAGGTGACCCAAGCTGACCAAAGGGACATTCCAGACCATCTGACATCATGCTGAGTATATAAAGTGGGAGGAAGAAAGACAAAAGCAGGGATATTTGAAGCAATGGCTTTTGTCTTCCCAAGTCACTGTTAGATGTGATGGGGGCCCTGCTCTCCTGGAGATGGCCGAACACCTGCCTGCCCATGGGCAGAGGTGAATTAATCCCTTGTTTTGCTCTGCTTGTGTGTGCAGCTTTTGCTTTCTCTGTGAAACTCTCCTTATCTCAGCCTATGAGTTTTCTTTCACCCTTCTCATTCTCTCGATCCTGCTGGTGGGAGAGTAAATGAACAGCTGTGTGAGGCTGGATTGCTGGCTGGAGTTAAACCATGACACACAGGGAGTAAAGATTGCTATACAGTCTGAGTCTCAGACTAGAAAAATGGAAAAATTATCTGGAGGATACTAAAGTAAATAAGAGGTGCATTGGGCTTGGATTTGATCCAATTTACCGTTTCTCAGTGGTGTTTTTCACTTATTTTCAAAATTTACTCTTTAATTGCGTTGGCATCAGAATTCAGACATCATGTGCGTAACAAAATTAGAAGCACGCGTCCCTCTCTTAATATGCCATTGAGTTCTTTACCACATCAAAGTAGGTCTGGTAACTAAAGAACTGAAAATGGATTTCTTTCAGAGGCAATATATTTGGTTGCACCCTCTGAAGGAAACTCAGGTAAAATTCCTCAGGCAAACCAGCAGGGATCCTGCCCACAAGGAGACTCTTATGCAAGGCTTAAATTATCAAAGTAAGAGGCAATTCTACAGGGGAGCAATCACTCTGTGGAGGCAGCCAATAATTTAGTTACAGGAAATGTATATTACAAATGAGGATTAATACTCATTCACCGTATTTGGAATGTGAACGAATATATTAGATATTAATTCAAAATTACAATCACAAAAACTAACAGTTTGAAAGTGATGCCCAGGGACATAGAGGTGTGATTAAATATTATAGAATTACTGTCAGAGAATGACAGTGATGTTTTTCCCTCTCCTTCTCTCCAAAGGGTTTCGAGGATAGAGTACAAGAACTCACGACTTACTTTTTTGCTGTGTATGTGCTATTCAAGTAACGTTTCTCTCAAGGTGGGGACTAGAAAACTCAATTTTACATGTGCTTAATGTGTTTGAGGTATCAAATGAAAAAAACAGAATATGGAATGTAAAAGGTGAGAACATACAAGCTGAACACTGAGAAGAAGACAAATACAATTTTGCTAACCAGCAACAAAAAATACGTACTAAATTATAGTTCCAAAGATATTCGAGATCGCTAACCTTGCAAAAATAATTTTTTTGCTAGAACATTTCACACCTCACAGAATTAGAAAAAAGCTGAGATAAGTAAGTCTTTATGTTAAAATATATTAAATAAAAAATAATTCCATAAAATTATAATTCCATAAAATGTATTCAATCAAAATAACTGCACAGTTTTGTGGAGACATTACCTACTACAAGAATATAATTCAGCAAAGTTTAACATTCCTGTGTGTTTTACTTCCCCTCCAAGTCTCCTGTAAGAATGTGTCAACCTCAGGCACCACGAAAAACAAGAATAACATGAATAACAAAGAAATTACTAAACAGCAGAAGTCATGTTAGAACAATCTTCCTATATTTTATCATGTCGTTACTAGTACACATAAAATTTTAATGTTACAAGCACACATTTCATGTCTAAGTCCAGTAGAATGTTTCAGGTTGATATTAAATTCAGTTGCCACTCATTCTACCAGAAGACTGAGTGATTCCCAGCTGAGCAATTACTAAAAAAATTTTTAGGCTCAAGACTCATCATAGAGAATAACAAATATATAGTTTCTGAATAACTAAGAAAATCCCCAAAATGTGTTTCAGAAGAAAACTATTAATTCAAGAAGTCTTCCAAGGTAAACAGCAAAGGCACAACAAGTACTAAGTGTTTTATCTCCTGACCCTTGTTGCCACAGCTTCCTTCTTTGCCCTTGTGAAGAGCAGCTGTGCAAAGCAGCGTGTCCCTGCTCACCACATCCACCCACAGCACGCCTTTGACTGTCTCTGCCTAGTTCCATAACTCAGGGAAATCTCCACTGCTTTCTACCACGTTGTGCACGATAAGACCAGCACAGAAACAGGAGACTGAGGAGCATTTTTGTTAGTACACTACAGAGAGCAGTGCTCACCAAATCCTGCTCAGGGACACCTCTGCAGGCCCACAGGCAGCAGGCAGGGATTATCAGTCATCCAGAAATCAGCACCTGAAGAGGACTGAGCTGCTGAGAAATTGCTGTGGTAAATTTGATCAACAGAATTTTCCTGTGAGTTATGGTGTCTGAGAAAGGAAAACACCACTATATTTGACTTTCTCACTCTGTCTTGAATTTGCAAGCCTTTTAACAAGAACAGAACCAATGCCTCAACAACTTGATTGTTGTGAAGCAGCCACACAAGCCATCACATTTAGTACCATAACACATAGAGTTACAACTTCTCTTGGCTGAACAAATTCCTTAATACTGCTTCCAAGTAGAACTAAAGACAAAGACATTTCAATACAAGCCTGAATAAAGCAGAAACATTTTAAATCAATCAGATGGACAAATCAATTCAAGAAAATGTCCCTTACAATTAAATAATGAGATTTGTAGGTTGCTTTACAAAATGCTTTTTGTAAAAAGCATTTTGTAAAGAACTTTTCTAGAGCTGTTGAAAATTAGCAAGCACATAAGCAGAATGCTTTTCTTGTTACTAGCTCCATTGCTACAAGGATTTCTCTACAGAATGAAAGTGTAGAGTAAAAGTCCAGAATGTTTTAGAGACAAAATATAAGCTTTTAAATCTGCATACACAAAATTCATTAAGAAATAACTTCGTTATATACTGCTTATTTTTGACCCTATTGTGATGATTTACATTTCATGAGTGTAAAACTAGACCTAAGTGTTTTTTTGACAAATACATAGATTTTACTCATCACTGGACAAAGCTGAGACTTTAGTGTTAGAAGTTGTAGGGAATTTATTTGTTGAGTAGAAACCCAAGTATCATCTTTGTTAAGGTAGAATCAGCTTTGGCTGTTTTTTTTTACCAGTATTTTCTGTTCAACAAGAAAACAATGGGTCAAACTGTAAAAATTATATTATATGAAGTGCTAAAAAAAACTTCACAAACTTGCTTTGGGTAGCCAAGTGGAGTTAAATTCTACTATATTCGAGTACTTATGAAAAGCAAAAAAAATTAGAGTTGTGTTTAACACAGAGGACATTTTCAGTCTTTTCCTAGATCAATGGCTGAGCAGTCCATGTCAGCTTACTTCTATCAGGATGCATTAAGATAAACAATCTACTGCTATACATAATGTACAAACCATATATAATATTATATTTATTTCTTGTTTTCTGCTTTGACAAATTTTGTCATACTGTAATAGTTGGAGTTCACTAGACAACTAAATTTAGCAAAGGTACAAATTCTCTATTGAAATCTATAAAAATGATATAACCTGATTATAGATATATAATATTTCATATATACTCTATAATATATAATATGTTATACATATTATATATATATAGACAATTATATATATATATATAAAATATAATTATTGCAATCCTGATCTGTGTCATTGCTTTTGCCTGGAAGACCAGCCTTAAATATAAGATACTTCTCTCAAAAATTATGAATGAATATTAATAAAATGCATTCCAGTAGTGGACAATGGACATTTATAAAATATTCCCATATTAATTTCAATTTAGAATGACAGTAATAACAGACTGGAGGAAAGGACTAGTAATACATGATAGTCAAATCACAAGAAGCCCTTATAGACAATACAGAGATTATCCAAATTCTATACCTACTTTCTGTTTAGCACAATTTAGGTGAATTTAATGAAATGAGCCAGTGTTGTTAAAAGCAAAGGAAATTCAGAAAATGGAAGCAGAAGTTCAAGTCACTAATTTTTTGAATTAGTGGGTTTCTCCTTAAAAATACTCATGTACAATTTGTCATTCATGGACTCTTATTTATCAAAATAAAATGTTTTTTTTTAGAGGATTTAGTATAGTAAAGGATTGAGCAAATATTCAGGCAATGTCAAGTTCTATATTCATTAAATGCACTGTCGTAATATTTGGGAAAGATCTCAGTAGAACTGAGAATTCAGAGGTGAGACAATTAATAGCCTTCCCCAAATTTCTGAAGACTTGATTTAAATCAGTTCTGAGACATCATGTCAAATGATTGAGTAGAAATGAGTGGAGGTTCAGGTCTACTGAAGCTGCTGAAGGTGTATCACAGAATACTAAAAAAGCCTTCTCTGAAAGCCTTTGCCTACTTTAATATATGTTGACTTGCCACAATTTGGCTTAATCAACTTAGGCTTTTAGTTGACAAGATCTGTACTATTTCTATTCTAGTGTTATCTAATTTCTTCATAGGGTACTACAAATACTGTGTGGCTAAGCTTAGATACAGACTGTGTAAAACAGTGTATAAATCATTGAAAGTAGTGTACAGGGAACTGATTTTTTTACTTTAATTCAGCATGTTTGAAGAAGATAGTTCTGTCTAAATTGAAAGGTCTACATTAGAAAATAGAGACAAAAATCAGAGTGCTGAACAGAAGAATTCTGTCATGGAATACCAGCTCAATCAGTTTCAAGGCAGCTGAGACTAAAGAAAACCCAAAGATTTTGGTCTAACTGCTTCATAATAGTATTGCTTGAAAGGACAGTTACTGGAAATACTGTTCAAGTCTTTTGTCTCACAGGACAATACCAGAATTGATAACTTCAGTCACTGAGGCACAGCTTCTAGGACATATTAAATGATTATCATAGAATCACAGAATGGCTTGGGTTGGAAGGAACTTTAAAGATCATACAGTTCTAACCTCCTTCCATGGGCAGGGACACCTTTCACATGACCAGGTTGCTCAGAGCTCCATACAACATGTCCTTGAACACATACAGGGATGGGATATCCACGACTTCTCTGGGCAACCTGTTCCAGTGTCTCACCACCCTCATAGCAGGAATTTCTTCCTAATATCTAATTAAAACCTAGTCTCTTTCACTTTGATGCTGTTTCCCTTTATCTTGTAATGATATCTAATTTTAAGAAGTCTTTCTCCATCTTTTTTCTATACCTTGTTCATGCACTTCAGGCTTCAATTATGTCACTTTCTCTTCTGGCTGAACAATCCCAATTCTCTTTATCTCATAGGTAAGGTGCTTCAACCCTTAATCATCTTACTGCCACTACACTTCATCATCAGTTTCAAGACACAGAATTCTCAATGGAAAAAACCCCCAGGTTTATGGATTTTTTTTCTATGCATACTAAATTCAGGACACCAGTAGTGTCTATATAAATCCAGCCTACTTCTCAACCCATTATTTAGTACTACACAGAGAAGATATTTACTTTGCCCTTGTACTCTTCTAAAAACGTTTTTCATTAATATTTGATTACTACTATTTTTTAGGTAGGCTTCTCAAAGATTGTGTATCAAAAATGCAGATCAAAGACTTATCAAATTGATCAGCAATTTGTTTTATTCTCATACAAGTCCTTTGGAGACACTAACAGAAAACTTCCATAATGTATGCATGCACAAGAATGAACAGTGGGGAAACAACTGTTTGATAGAAGTTCATGCATAACAGACAAGATTTTGTAATTATCTTTGGTTTCCAGAGAACATTTGGTTCTGTGCATAACTTTTACGTTTTACATATTCATTAAGCTGTTTGCATTAAATGTTGTTTTAAAATGAATCCAGGCTAATTTTCCTGATAAAAATATGATTACTAGCTCTCATTATTGTTTAATGTGGTTGGCTAATTACTTGTTATTTGGACTAAAAATGTTACTACTAATGTTCTGTTAATAGCCAGCACTCTTGGCCAGGCTTTTGGAAGGAAATGTGTTTATGTATGTACTTGGTTATATCTCTGTTCTGAAGGCCCCTGCAAATTACTGCTCAGTCTTTTCCCCCATATTAAATATTTTCAGCTGGAGGTATTTTTGTGGTGTGCCCCATTACTGGGTATTATTGGAAGTCTCCTGTGTCTGCATGCACTTGGATGGAGTGCATGTGACCAGTTTCCCAACACAGACTCTTGACAGGTAAAGGACAAGAGGTGAAGTTTGTTCTCAGAAATAAGGTCCATTATATATTAACGAAACAACTTCCTGCAGTTGCTGGGGTTGGTTCAGCTCATTTGTATGCCAGCTCCTGCAAGCTGACGTCTGGTATGGATCTACCTCCGATAAAGCTGACAAAGGAAATCAGCACTGCCTTTCACCCGTGAGTCAAAACTACTCTGAAAACAGGTTGTGGGCTTTGCTGAGGAAATAGGCAAAATGGCCCATTCAGTTTCTCTAACAATTATTTTCAAGCAAGTTTCTTATGTTGGTATGGACAATCAAATGACATCACATTTGGATCAGCAATCCAAATGGTCAGAAGGATCATTTGCATTGTCCTTTGTCATATGAAATGGATTAACATTTTTCCTATAAACCTTGTTGATTTAGCTCTGTGTTACAATCATAAAAAAGATGATTTTTCAGTGGAAAAATATATAAAATATTATACTACTCTTGAACACAATGTATATGTAGACCAGTTGATTGTATAAAGCTTAACTGTATATATTTTTCAGACTGCAGTGTTAATGTATGAGATATGGAAGAGCAATAATAAATATACTTTCTGGGAAGAATACATTCAAAAATAATTTGTAGTTTTGAGAAAAGTTACTTGTGTAAATGCAAAACTATTTAAATCTTACAGATAATGGTTTAATTATCTACTAATATAATATAGCATATAATTAATTATTTATCATAACTACATAATAGGCATATTAATTTCTAATTAATTAAAATGCATTATTTTCCCTTTATGGTAAGAGCACAATGCTAAGATTCTGTGTACAGATTTAGAAATATAAATGAAACCATAGAATTTTTTAAATGAGGGATAATCTAATTTGCACTTTCTTACTGTTCAGTCCTTTGTAATATTTTACTTCCCTGTAGATTTGGAATATGAAGATCCTGCCAAACATAGGATGGCTAGAATGACACTGTTTCCCTGGAAGTCCTTTTTTTAAACAGTAACCTTGAGGACCATTTCTGTACAAATGAAAACAAAGACAAGCACTTTGAAAACCAACCATAAATTATGTGTGTGTCTCAGATAGGTGTCGAGTAGCCAAGCAACCTGCTTAATTGAAAAACAAACAAAAAACTACAAAATGTCACTTAAGAAGTGCAAGGCTAATATAAAAATAAGTGATGTTAATGGGAATAAATATGTCTGTAGCATAGAAACAGATGCCAATTTTCCTCAGCATTTTTCTCTACTGTCAGCTCTCTTTGGTTTTGGATACTAGCTAGGGTTTTCAAGCTGAGAAAGGCAATCTTCTAAAATTGGCATTTTGCTCCCTTGTAAACCTTAACTGTGGTTAGTGATTTGCTATGTTGTTTTGCTTCTCATTAATTATCCAAAATTGTTCCTTCTCCTTGGTCTATCTTTAAAAATATGCCACTATAAATCAGTACTTGGCAATGTGAATGGACAGTCATTTGTGAATTGCTGTAAACTACATACAGGATAAAGTAGAAAAACACGATTTGATCAAAAAACTGCTCCAGATTAAAAGCATTTTTTTTCTCTGTAATGGTAAATTCTTCAAATTTGCTTTTATGTTTAAGGTTTCAGCACAGAAGAGAATTTTATCACATAAATTTTATTTCCTTAGTTCAGACAGAATATGAATTCACACTAGCATGAAAAACAGATTTAAGTATTAATGTTGCTGGTAAAATAGACTGTGTTTCATAGATGTAATGTCATTTGGCCCTACAAATGCACAAAATTGGTGTGACATCTCTCAGTGGTAAGAATCCACTACTTGACGACATAAAATGAATGCATGCCAGGCTTTGCTACTGCTGCAGTGTCTCTGAAAACATGCAAAATTGACCTATTTATTTTTAAACTTTTAGTAGGAAATTTTTTAAATTAATAAAATGATGTCCAGAAACTCCTCATGCAGATTGTGGTTGGGTATGGATATTGGCTGGCCTCACCAAAGAACTTGGTATATTTACTATTTCACAGAATAAGCCAGGTTGAAAGGTGCCATAAGGATGATTGAGTCCAAATCCTGGCCCTGCACAGCACCATTCCCAAGAGTCACACCATGTGCCTGACTGCATTGTCCAAATATATTTTGAACTCCAGCAAGCTTGATGCTGTGACCACTTTCCAGGGAAGCCTGTTCCAGTGCCCAACCAGCCTGTGGGTGAAGAATCTTTTTCTAATGTTCAACCTAAACCTCCTCTGACACAACTTCAGGCCATTCTCTTAGGTCTTGTCACTGGGCATCACAGAGAAGAGATAAAAGAGTGGAATCCTATGAATGACTAATTTCTAGATTTAATTTTTTAAATTAAGATCCTCTGCTTATTTTCCTCCATAATATAGTCTACTCTTCAAACTCAAATCCAAATCAATTCTGAACAATACAATCACACAAATGTAAATCCAGTCAAGTAAGAGTCCCGCCCTCAAAGACCCTACAATGACAGCAGGAAAACCCTGCAGTGTTCCCTTTTAATTGATCATGCAAATATAGTTTGTCACCTTGGATCTAAAAAAACAAATGAAAAATTAGAATTGACTATCCAAGAAAAATTGGTTTTACAAACTACTGTTTATGCAATATAGTTTGTTGAAAATTGCAAAAGGATATACGTAACTAACCAAAGGACCTGGATGAAAACTAAATTAAAATAACTCAGACACCTAAACCACTATGGATAATTGCTGATTACTAAAAGATCAGTCCAAAGGTTAAGGATCATTATGCATTTTCTTCTTTTTGGCAACTTTTGAGTGTGGAATTGGCATATAGCTTTGGAATTTCATCTACTGATAGCTAATCATATCCATGAGTCTGAAGGAGGGCTACCAAGCTGATCAGAGGGAGCACATCTTCTGTGAGGAAAGACTGAGAGAATTGGGATTGTTCAGCCTGGAAAAGAGAAGGCTTTGTGGTTACATAATTGCAGCCTTTCAGTACCTGAAGGGAGCTTACAGGAGAGATGGGGCAAGTTTATTTCCAATGGTCTGCAGTGACAGGACAAAGGGGAATGACCTCAGACTGAGAGTAGGTTTAGATTAGATATAAGAAAATATATCTACTAAAAATAAAAAATGTATCTACTAAAAATACTGTGGGCTAGGTGAGGCACTGGAACTGGTTGCCCAGAGAAGTTGTGGACACCCCATCTCTGGAGGTGTTTCAGGCTGGGTTGGACTGGACTTTGAGCAACCTGATCCAGTTGAAAGTGTCCCTGACCATGGCAGCAGGGGGAATTGGACAGACAACATGATCTTTAATATCCCCTTTCAGCACAAATCATTAAAAGATTTTATGATTCTATGATATAACTGGTGTTTGTACAAGCATTTTATTTTCTTCATACCATCTCCACCTGGCCTAAACAATGTGACTTTTGGGGTCAAGGATTTGATAAAATCTTCAATTACTTTTCAAATTGAAGCCAATGTTTAGTACAACACACATTTACTAATTAGCATTTCATAATGTGCAATGCTTGAAGATTTACGCTGATGAGCTGATTGTAATTAAAATTAAGTACATGGGGCAACAATAGAAACCCCATTGCTTATGCACTTATGTCAGCATATTGTACTTTCTCCTAATTGATTCAATTAATCTTCAGCATTGCTTTTTTCTCTGATGTTGTGTTGGAAAATCTCATCTTTTCCCTACAGCAGGAGAGCTCATCTCTGGCTCAACCTCTCCCAGAATATCAGATAAAATACAAAGCTAAGTGGTAATCACTGCTTTAGCGAGCAGGATATTAATAGCTAATGCTCATCACCCTGAATCTCTCACAAAGGTGTGTCTGGAGCCTGTGACACTCAGTTGTAATCATTTGGCAAAGATGACACAAAAAAAGGTTTGTCTTTACAGTCACTAAGGGTGAAGTTGCTCAAGGGCTGCCTATGCAAACAGCATCCCTGCACAAGCTTTATGTTGGCATTGCTGTGTTAAGGGCAGAATTATCTACTGCCTCAGAGAAATTACCCACCATGTGAAGTCTTAACTCACAATTCTTTGTGGGGAGGGGAAAGGAGGAATGTGTGTTTGCAGACTCTGAGAATTCTAGATCTACAGAACATACAAGCAGTTCTTGTAGTGAGCAGCTGGGGACAGAATATGTAATTACAATAAAGTTGCTAAAAAAGACAAGTTGCGAAAGAGAAAACTTGAGGGAAAACCTATTAAAAACTTTTGTTGTGATATCATATGAAGGAAGGAATTCAACTTGGGTTCCACAAAGGGCTAGAATGCCACCTCAAGTGCCAAGAACTCAAGTAATTTCAGGAAACCTAGAATTTCTCCTGGGTGGACAGTAGCATGGACCAATACCTTATCTCTGCCTGTGTGCAAGTAGCAGAGCACAAGTGCAGACCTGGAGTGAAAGAATTATTGGTAAGCACTTACACTCCATCATTGCAGGTATTTAGGATAAACTTTCATCTAGTCTGGTAGAATTAATGCTTATTAATTGTTGGTATCCATAGGGCTACTACCAGAGTGCAGAGTTGTGCTTTGCTTCATTCAAAAGGGATTAAATGTATGTTACAACATGGTTTCCTGAGCTGAACCAGGATGCAGGAAGAGCAATGACTGGCACTTCCCCTTGAAAGTGTAGGTCTGACCTGTGCCATATTTGTGTAGGTGCCACTGTCAGCTATTCTTTTAACTGAAAGGAGATAATTGATGCTTTTGAAGTACATCAAGTCTGCTAAGATGAAAGCTACCTAATGTGGTATGTACCGGGTGCCCTCCTTTGAAGCCTCAGTTTGCTGGTGCAGTGTCTCTAGATAAATGCAGTTTTGAGAGGGTCTCCATGAGACAGCTGTACAACAGCATTTCGTACCATGCAAGCAATTTAGGACCAGATACATCAGCAATGCACTCCAGCTGTTTTACAATATTCCCGCAGCACAAAGAGGCCATAAAACCAATTTAACTAGTCTGTTAAGTCAGGTTCATGGCTGCTTTGTGCCAACAGGCACAGAGCTGCTGAAACATATTGGTGAGCTTGTCCTGTATTCTGTCTTCAAAACAATAGAAAGCCTTTAAATAGTCTCACCTTAAGTGATGTATTATTACACATGCCAAAGTATCAACCTATCTGGAAATCTTGTTGCAAAGTGGAAAAACAAATAAAATGAAATTGCTGTTTCAGTGAAAAGAATGAAAATAGCACACAAAATAGGGTTCATTCTCCCTTTCCAGTCCCCCTACCATTGGTGTTCAACAAGAGACAGAACATTCCCACCTGCCACAAAGGCACGTAGAGCCAGTAGCAGTTAAGACAGACTTTCTCTGTTCTACCAGGAAGCATTTACTGAAGCTATTAGAATTCAAAAAGGCTCTGCTGGGCACTGAGTTCTATTCTTACTCATTTTAAAAGCATACAGCAGGTGGTCTTGAAAACACAGATACTTCAACACTGTTGGAGATATTTCCTGAAGTCTACTTTTTTCCCCAAAGAATGTGAAAAATGATGTTTCACTGACTGAGAAAACTTTATGCGTATAGTGTTACAATATATTGAGGCCTTGCATGGCAAGTGCAAAAATAAGCCAAATAAAAGAATATTTTCTACAACTGTTTCTAAAAAAATATAATGATGATGTCATATGCTTGAAAATTTTCTTTTACATCAAGGTAATTCAATTTCCTTTCCTTAATGTCCACCTAGGCTAAAATAGTCTGCTTTAGAGTTGTTAACTATGTTGTTTCTAATCCATACAAAGCTACTGGAAAAAGCAATATGTTTACTAGGATGTTATAGGCTTGCTGAAAAGGCAGCACTTCTCACAAATGGACTCCAAGATACTCACTTAGTAGAGACGATTCTTTAGTATGCAATAGCTTTCAGGGGAAAATTGCATATATTTTGGTAGCTATATATGTGCATTCCATCAAACAAATACTGTCCTTGGCTGCACTCACATGATGACCAAGCCAAGGAAGCTGAGAGAGTTCTTGTGAGTTTGACAATTTTATTGTCCACCTTTTTCCTGACTCACCACTCACTTATCCTAAGTAAATGACCCCCTAGTAGAGAGGTGACATCTGCTGCTTTCCTGGTGGCCTAGGTCTCACAGGAAACTTCAGTCAGGAGCAGTAGCTTTTGCAACCTTAAGCTACCTCCACCTGTGTATGTAAATCTAGCCACAGAGAAATGACAGAAAGGGAAGCTGGCCTTCATCTTTAAAATAATGAGTCTGGCCACACAAGATGCTAGATTTAAGTAAACCACAAATTTTAGTCTCTGACTTGGATGATACAAAACCTTCTGTCAATAATTGCATACAGTGATATTTCAAATGCCGTGTGTTGAAGGAATGTGTCTGGTTTCTGTATTTTATATCCACTGATAATTCATGGACAATATGTGCTGATGGGAAACTGTTACTAAGCTCCTTGTGATGCTATCTGCAAACTACAAGTCTTCTGATTGTACAACATAAAATGAAACTGCCTTCGCATATTACCCTTTTAATATTTTTCCGTCTAATTGGCAGATATACAGGGAATGCAGAGCCTATTACATGCAAGTTTGGACATCCATGAGTTGGAAGTTGTAATGGCTACTAATTAATTCAGTTTACAGTGCAGAAAATACTGTTTTCTGACATTGTTTCAAAGCTTAAAGACATTACTTACTGTGGTTCCTAAGTAAAGTGTAATTCACTCAGGAATAGGACACCAGCTGAGACCACTACATCAGAACTCAGGTTTCAGAAATGTGAAAAACCACAGGAGGCCACAACCCATGTAGCAACTTTGCCAGCCTCAGAAAAAAGGTTATATACAGTCTTTAGGACAAAGTGAGTACAGATATTTAAACTGGATCTCAGTTTCAGTTACAAAAAATATGTACATAAAATTAACTTGTCTTCACCACACTTAAAAAAAAAAAATGTTTATTTTATCTTAATGAGGAAAGAATACCTGTCCTCTCTGTGCCATGCTATATTTAACCTACATATTTAGTAATTAAATAAACATGTTTGTAGTCCTTATGAAGCTAAAAGTCTGCAAGACATGAAAAGAGCTTATATTCCATTCACTAGTGCTGTGTGACAGACTCGGGAAAAATCTGCTAGGACCCCTAAATCTCAATATTTATCTCATCAGCTGGATAAGTTTTCCAACAAAGTCACATTTTTCAACAAAGTCCAACAATTGTCTTAGCTTAGATAAGGCATTCTTTTGAGTAACTATGCTTAAAAAAGTACAAGCCCAAAGAGAATCAACTGCCCAAACGTTACCATCAACAGTCTTGCAATGGTGGAGTGATTCATACTGGCCTCTGGTTACCAACTTCAAAATAAAGAATATTACAAAGTAGTAGAGACTGAAGTACTAGGTTATTCTTGACTCTTGCCGAATGAAAGAAATGCTCTCTCTCCCCCTTTCTCTTGATTGCACCCACACAACACATTGTCATACTATGTATGCCATCCTGGTTCTTACCTTTCTACATGGCTTTAGTTACATTTCTTTTAGATTCTGCATAAATTGACCTAAACCAGTTTCACAACAGATTGAATTTTCATTATTACTAGATTAATAGATATCTACTTCCTTGTTGACACCTCTCCAGTTTAAAGGTCCAATTTGAAATCTTGACTTCTTATTTCTCTGCTTCCTGTGGTTCAAAACCCAAATGTTAGCCTTCTTAATATTTCTTTGATTCATGCTTCTGTAATTCATATGATTCATATTTTATTTAAGAGATGGAACACACCTCTATTTTAAGTTTTGGTGGTTATATGAGGAATATTTTGGAATTATGTTTGGGGTCGTGTGTCTCAAGACAATCATATAAAAGGCAGTTAACCTTTTCTTTTAATTAAAATTAGGAATGACAAGATATAAAGTTGACAAACTATAGAGTCTAAATCTTGAGATGACAAAACTAATTGTGAAGCCCTTATGCAGTAATCTTTCAAGAACTCTGTTAACAACAGCGAGTTTCCTCAGTAATTAAAATGGATACTTCATCATAATGGAATGATGGATCTATTTACATCAGCCATTACACTGTAGTCATCCAGGTTTTTATTTTATAACTCAAGGCGTTTTGTAGTTCCGAGCTCAGTGAAGACTTTTGAAATATTTAAAATTTGCCATCTTTAATGTCAATCTGAGAGGGACTAAGAATGTGGCTCTGGAAACTTCAGGATACATTTAAGAATAAAACCTCTACCTTCAACCACTCTTTAGAAGCAAATATAACAGGAGCAAAGAAATTTTTTCTGGGGATCACAACCTGAAACTAGTTTTAAACCAAAATACAAGATGTTTTGCCAGAAAACCCCTCAAAAACAAAGCCAAAAATCTTCAGTTTTCTAAAATACTAAGATAAAAATTTTCCATTTGACTGAAGGATAGCAACTGTAACTTATGTTTAAGTATTAGTAGATGAATGAGTGTGGTGCCAAAAGAATGCCTGGTCCTCAAGATTAAGGGCATAGACTTAATCTGTGGTTGCACTTCCTGCATGCTTTTGTTTGAATTATTTGGCCCAAATTTTTATAGATAATTAGATATATCACTCCTTTACTGTCATGTCTGGTATTGAACCAATGAGAATGAGGCCACTAAAGGCTTTTGACAACCTGGGCTCTAGTAAATTTTTGTGTTTCAGTTCTTCCAATTGTAAGAATGTGCATTAACATATTATGGTAGACTGCAACAAATGGTGGTCAAACAAATATGTAGAAAGTGTATAAGACAGGAGAATTTTGAAAAACCTATAGAAAATAAATTGAAATAAAAAAATATTTTTACTGTTAACTCGTGAATGATTTTAAGATGTACTGCAGAATTTTATTATGTTGAAGTACCAAGCAAGCTCTCATAAGGCTGACTATGATCATGAGCCTGAGCTAGACAAAGAATCCCATTTTACACTGGGTGAACTAAATTATGACAAAACTCTGGTCCAAGTTCAAATTAACTATGACTGATGCAGCCCATCCTCAACTATAATGATTACAAAATTCTGGTCAGTGTTAAATTAGCTGATTTAATGTTACAGACTTGTTTTACTATGACACTTTTTTGTACTGAAGATAAGGTCAAGAGATTAAAAAAAAATTACAATAATCCACAATCTTCTGAAACATACAGATAAAAACTTTCCATTTGTCTGAAGGATAACAAATGCAACTCAGCTTTAAGTATTAGTAAGTGCATGAGTCTAGTGCAGGAAGAGAGGATTAATTAATCTACAGATCAGTGTTTCAGCTACAAAGAATTACTTCCCTGAAGTTCTTTTCCTGATAAAATGAATGAAAACAGGATTGGAGGCTGTGAATGAATGAGCTTTCTAGGGAGATAAAGAGTTAGTCTGAATTTCTTTTAGCCTTGGATTGATTTTAAGCTTTTTGTGCTTTCAGCCTAATCCTCCAGGAATGTAATAAATTGTTACATGAGGTCAGCA
Source organism: Ammospiza nelsoni (assembly GCF_027579445.1). Classification (NCBI taxonomy): domain Eukaryota; kingdom Metazoa; phylum Chordata; class Aves; order Passeriformes; family Passerellidae; genus Ammospiza; species Ammospiza nelsoni. Next base: position 50,722,763 of record NC_080633.1, read on the forward strand.
TGAAGGTGAAACTAGCATTTGAGTCCACAGGATTATCAAACTTCTACTGTTAGACTCCCTTTTTCATATTCTCAATTACAATTCACAGCTCATTTTAAATTGACTTTAGGTGGCATAAAAATAGATCATAACACTATCAATATAAAGGAATACAAATATAAGTACAAATAAAAAAATCAGCAGAAAAAGTATGGTAGGTATTCTGTTGGTTGATAACAATTACTAACCTAGAGTACCCCAGTATGCCTGGCTTTGTAGCTGGTAGAGATTTGCTTGATAAACACATAGGAATTACAGAATTTCCAAATGCATTGCCTCATAATTCATTAGTTGCTTAACTAACTGTCAGTCCTTGTATGACAGGGTGACCTGCTTGGTGGATGAGGGAAAAGCTGTGGATGTTATCCAACTGGAATTTAATAAAGCCCTTGACACCCTTTCCCACAGCATTCTCCTGTTATAAACTCTCTTCTCATGGCTCGGAGGGGTGCACTCCATGCTGGGTAAAATCCTGGCTGGATGGCTGAGCCCTGAGAGTGGCAGTGGATGGAGCCAAAGGCAGCTGGTGGGTGTCCACAAGAGGTGTGCCCCAGGGGTCAGCTCTGGGGCTGCTTCTGTTTGGTGTCTTTACTCACGGTCTGGAGGAGGGGGAGTACTCTCAGGAGGTTTACAGGTGACCCTGAGTTGCAGGTGACTTCAAGACAGGTGTGACACAAAGGAGTGTTGATCTGCAGGAGGGCAGGAAGGCTCTGCAGAGGGATCAGGACAGGTTGGAGCAGCGGGTTGAGGCTGGTGGTATGTGGGTCAGCAAAAAGTTCTGGCTCTTCTAGACAATGAAGTTGTTGAAGGGTCTGGAGCACAAGTCTGATGAGGAGAGGCTGAGATGGCTGGGAGTGTTTAGCCTGGAGAAAATGAGTTTAGGGGGCACCTTATCACTCTCTACAATTAGCTGGAAGGAGGCTGTAGCCATGTGGACGTTGGTCTCTTCTCCCAAGTAACAAGTGACAGAAAAAATGACCTGAAGTAGTGTCAGGGGTGGTTTAGATTGGATGTTAAGGGAATTTCTTCACTGAAAGGGTTGCTGAGCATTGGCACAAGTTGCCCAGGGAACTGGTTGAGTCACCATTCCTTGATGCATCCAAAAATCCCAGAGATGTGGTGCCTAGGGACATGGTTTAGTGGCAGACCTGGCAATGCTACGTTAATGTTTCAGCTTGATGATCTTTAAGGCCTCTTCCAAGCTAAATGATTCTATGATTCTATGATTCCACACTGTAATGCAAATATCAAGAAGAAAATGTCTACTACAAATCACTAAACGTGGTTTAGAACAGTAATAATCCCTTCAAAAAATTTTCATTACAGCATTTAATGACTGGCTCACTGGAACATTATGGACTTTCAACATCATATTGGTTCATTAGCTGTCAAATTGGCCAACAGTGCTGGCACTGACCAACCCAGTAATAATCTTTGGTTATCCTTTCTACATTATCCCTACAGAAGTTATTACTCTGAAGAAATGGTTATCATAAGTTGGAAATATATATTTAAAGTATATACCTAAGGTTTAAACCACAGCTTTGCTGATTACACAGTAACTAAAGTCTGTCAGACCTCCATTGCATTCCAGCAAGGGTAATTTGCAGCTGTGTAAAGACACAGCCTTTATTTTCACAGAGGTAAAAGGGTAATGAAACCTGCTGCAATCAGCAGAAAGTTCAGTGAAAGTGACAAGACCTGTTTAGGCTCTGCAAATGCTGATCCCCATGTCTTATCAGGAGCCTTGTCTTGACATAATTAAACTTTTATCACTATTGAAGACAGCTAATTTAGATCCAAATCTGCTCTACAGCAGTATGAATTTTGGCTTGTACAATGAGAAAAATAAAAATAACAATAGGAAATATAAATACATTTAGAACAAAACATAAAAATCATTCTAATTAAAACAAAGTAGAAATCATCCTTGAAAAATTTCCCCTAAGCAATTGAAAGTCCAATTATCTTTTATTTCAAATAAGCATATTTTTGCTAATGGATAAAATACACTAATAATACTAATAATATACTAATAATCAATTTTAAATACCAAGGATAAGAGTAGGAATGTTGTCTTTTACCTAGGATAAAAATATTTTTATGGCAGCTTTCAGGACAATAAATTTAGTTTTCAACCTACACAGTTAGCTCATTAGGAATATGCCACTAAATAAATAAATATTGCAAAATCATGTGTTTAGAAATCAACAAGAAAAGAAAGATACCCCGTAACAATCAAGAGGTGGGATGTGCTAGTGTACTAACCCATGGAGCTATAGGTTTGAATGCATGGAAAATCAGAATTATACTCAAAAGGAATTAGAAACTTGTGACAGAGCAGTAAACCCCTAAAATAGAAGAATGCTCAGAGGAGATAGTCAGGGACTTCTATAATTTTTCACTGATACTATAATTAAAGTAAACCCTATAAAGTAAACACTATAATTAAAGTAAAAGTAAAGTCATAGGTCAGAACCTTTCCCTCTCTGAAAATGTTCTTGATGATGTCAACATTGGTGAGTTTTATTACAGAAAGAAAACACGTGACCTAAGAGTTACTTCTTCTAGGAAAAGGGCTATTGAGTTACTTCTTCTAAGGAAAACGTAATAAAAGAACATTACTTGGTATAAAATGCTATTAATAGACTCCTTGCAATCTTTCCATATTGGTAGAATTAAAAAATGGGAACTTTGAAAAATATAACTCTGGAGTAATGATGTTGCTATGATTACACCTCTGATGATAGGGGACAGGAGATGGAAAAAATGTTATGAAAAAAATGAACATGGGAGCAAATGAAAGGTGATTGTTTCGTTAAATCCATTACCTCCATTAATTAATCAATTATTCTTAACACTAAGTAGCAGGACCTCAGGAAGTTATATACATATATATGTGTGTATGTATATATTCATATATATATAATGGTAGGGTAATTATCTCAAAGTTGCTCCAGAGTTTTAGAAGTAGTAAAGTGAATACAATCATCTTATCTTGAATTTCTTGAAAAATCTCTTACCTACAAATCAAAGTCAAACTAGTGATTTAGTTAGCACACTGTCACTATTCTGGAAAAACAAAAATTAATAATACACTAGACATATGTTTGTAATTTTAACATTTACAATTTTTGCACAATACCCCTCATACTGTATACAAGGAATTTAACAAACTCAACAAGGTGTTGACAACAGAACTGTAAGGTTATTGCTGTAATTTACAGCATGTACCAGAACAAGTTTAATGTATGTTTCTTTGAAAGGATCTGGTTTTGAATGTGTCACGTGGGATCTTTACAGTCTTCTTAAGGGTATGTCAGGTGCTCTTGCGGCATGGTTTTCAAGCAGTTTGACAACTGCATTATCACAACTCTTCTGACAATTCAGTTTACACCAAATAAGATGAGGTCACATGGGAAGCTTGTTAGGATAACTTTACATATAAAGTGTCTCAAAGCATTACTACAACAATTTGAGAAAGAATAATGAAGTTAGTCTTCAAAAAACACTAGTACAAACAACTTAATTTTGAGATTTTTCAAAACCCTAAAATTCCTCCTTCTTTTAATTTGACAACCAGCTGGAAAATAGTTTTGGAAATAAAGGGACTGAAATAATTTTCTTTGAGATTGGCTAGGAGCCTAACTCTAGGTAAGAAAGCAGTTTTAAGTTCTTCAGCTTGGGTGTCCAAAATTCCTAACCTCTTCTTAGACATATTCCTTTAAACATGGGAATTGAAATGTGTCCAAATGTTTAATCACTATCTTTTATTTTAATTTACCAACTAAAGCTGTAGATTTTCCGTGCTCCACAACTAAAACTCAATGTGACCTGATTTTTGCGTCATGGCATGGTCCCTCCAACAGAATCTTTGCTATTCTCAAGCCTCCTGACATTTGCCTGTTGCGGAACTCTCTGGGCACAACCTTGCACAGCAGAGAGATGCCTTAGTGGCTTCACCCAGAAGACAGACAGACAGACAGCCAACTTCCCAGGGCTGTCTGCAGCTTGGCAAATGTCAGAGCCCACTGAGCTGTCTCAGGTGGAAAGGTACACAAGCCGTGGGAAAGGTCAGGCAGCTATGATCCTGGATATAGCGCAAATAACAAATAAAAGTAAAGAATCATTTAAAAAAATTGTGTGCTACAAATGAGTAAGTTTTTAGCTCATTCTTTAATATAAAGCAATGATATTTGCCTAGCATACAAGTGCAGACAGTTTCAGAATATTAAATTAATTTCTGACTGATCTTTACTAGAAGATTTACAACTAAGAAAAACCTGTGATCTGAAGGCTGATTTATAACTCACTGACACATAGCAAATAGAAAGAATTAAGATGCTATTTGAACATGAAAGCACAGTGCAAAAGGAGGCTCTTCAGACACAAATACAGAAGTTAGAACAGACAATATGCTCAACCGTACAAAAACTCTGCCATTACATAGCACTCCAGAGATTAAAGCAAACAAAAAGGTGACCCTTCTTAAAATATTAGTCACTGCAATAACATACAAGCTGAAGATAAAATTATGCCACTTGGCCAAGGCCAAAAAATACTTAAAATAAAATAAATACATTTCAAATGCCTTCAGTGGCTGCAGCCTAAATACTCAATCCCCTAGAAAAAACTGTTTCCCAAAACCAAGGAAGTAGAGAACACTGCATGTAACTGAAAAAGAAATATAAGTAGATGGAAAATAACATTTACTCAAATGGAAGATTATTTTTGATCAAGGAAATTATATCTACTGCAGATAAAAATTAACTGACTACAAACTAAGCAAAATGCATGAGAAGTGTACTTTGGGGAAGATTCTTGCAGTCCAACAAAAAATGACTTTGAGAATTACAACTGAAATTTACAGTAAAATACAGTCACTCAATAGTCTTTACATGAATTTATGTGCATTTTAGATATCTATTTTTTATTACATTATGAAGAAAGAAAAAGAATAATTGCCCTACAGACATTCTAAGAGTATTTTTATATACACATAAAAGAATTATTCTGAAATTCAAGTGATTGTTCAAAACCACTCTCCTGAAGATAGTGTACTGTTAAACCACTATAAATCAATTACTGATTTATTAATTATTATCAACAACAAAGCCTAAACTGGAGAAGGGTCCTGTCAGGACCTGTGGACTGTGGAGAGAGGAGCCTGTGCTGAAATGGGTTTGGTGAAAGGACTTGTGGCCCCATGGAAGGGACCCACTCTGGAAGTGCTAATGAAAAACTGCAGCCTATGGGAAGGGCTCACATTGGAGAAGTTTGTGAAGGATTGTCTCCCATGGAAGAGACCCCACACTGGAGCAGGGGGAAAGTGTGAGGTGTCCTGCCCCTGAGGAGGAAGGGTCAGCAGAGGTGTGTGATTACCTGACCACAGCCCCTGTTCCCTGTCTACATGTGTGTACGCCTGGGGAAGAAGAGGTAGAAAATCATGAGTAAAGTTAAGGAAGAAGGAAGGGATGGGGGGAAGGTGGTTTTAGGATTTGGTTTTACTGCTCATTACCTTACTCTGATTTTGATTGTTAATAAATTCAGTTAAATTTCTCTAAGTCAAGCCTGTTTCACCCATGATGGTAATTGGTGAATGTTCTCTCCCTGCCTTTAATCTTGACCTGTGACCCCTTAATTGTATTTTTTTCTCCTCTGTTCAGCTCAGGAAGAGAGTGACAGAGTGGCTTTAGTGTATGCCTGGCATTCAGCCAGGGTCAATCCATCACAATATTGAAATCAGTATGACTTCTATATAAAACACCTTTGATTTATGCCACAGTAAAGAGGGCAGCCTTAATCTCTTTAATTTCTTTAATGAAAGCCCATGTGAAAAAATAATTACTGCTTATTTTTTACTATTATAGCTGTTTTCTATTTATTGATCTATTTTAAGTGACTATGACATTGCAGAATATCTGGCTAACTAAAAGCTCAGTCAAACAAATCAGCACCATAATCCTTACTTGTCTACATTGCTGTGATCCTGTTTGCATCAAGGTATCAGGACTTATTACACAATGCCTGCACCAGGTGTTTGAACCTATATTTGTTTCAAAAATGCTTACTTCTGGGTCTTAAATGTAAGCAAAACTTATGGAAATGAAGCTTTACTTTTAACCATTCCATAATATTCAATTTTTAAAGGAGGCTTTTCTATTTGCAATTCTTATTGAACATAGGGCATGTACATATTGAACATATCCCATGTACTATATCAAAGATCAAAATATATTTTGCCACCAAATTAAAGAAATAATAAAATGATAGCAGTAGAAACACTTTTTAAATCTTCTCCTTCAGGTAAGTCCTTACCACTTCTTGTTAGTGATGTGTTAAGTATTTCTCCAGCATGCACATGACATCTTAGAATTACTGTTTAAGGCTACTTTTGAAAGCTGTAGTTATGCTTCTTATGATACTGCAGCACAGAAATTAGAAAACATAAAGAATTAAGGTAAATAATAATTATCTCCTAATAATCTATAAGCAAACAGTTAAAGTCAGCAGTATTACCACACTGATTGGCATAATAATTACCGATGCTAAAGAGAAGACAGAAAGTTACCCAGGACTGCAGCATTAAAATTTTACTTGCCCTTCAGGAGATATCCTACCTGAAGGATAAATATCAGAGTTAGTGCTTGCTTTTGGTAAAAAAACCCAAACCAAACATTCTCCCCTTCCCCCCAGAACCAAAAGAAAACACCTCCAAAAAGACATAACAAAGTAAACAAACAGTACACCCATTGAGAGGGATTGAAAAATAAGGCTCCAGAACTTGTAGCTCTGAATGAATTTTCATGCTCTGTTTGGTCTTTGCTTTATAAGGCATTAAATTCTATGTACAATAGAGTCCTTAAAATGCTTAAACTGGATCATTGTTTGCTATCAGCTCCTGAAATCCCTACCATCTTCTCAAACCCTGAATCCCACACCATGCCTGTTATTTCCTCTCCTCTCAGAGACTGAGGCAGGGGCTCAAACTAAAACCTGTTGATAAATACTGAAAGGGGGGGATTTACTGTCCCCCCAGTTCACACCACTTATCTTTTGGGACACATCTGAGATACGTTCTGTAGCAGTGATTTTATTGCTTGCTGCAAAGATCCCTGCTTTTGTGCCCTGTCAGAGATCCAAGGTTTGTGCAGCAAGCACACTCAATTCTCTGCCACTTAAAAAAATTAGATAATCTACTGATTGGATAGTCTGCTTGATCCATAAACTGTGCCATAATACTTTAGCAGGAAAAGCAGACTTTTCTGATAGCTGTTGATTTCTTCGTCTCCTTTAACTATCCTGAAGTTTTGATTGATAGTCTTTGCTCAGATAGGCAAGAATGTGAACTCAATGAGGAGTGGAAAATTCAATGGCAGTTCGAATGAAACTTCCAACTTGTTTGCTACTACCGACTTCAAAATAAAAAGCTTTTTGTAGAAGACATGTCTTGGAAACAAAATGAATCACACACCATATTCTACAGACAGTCTCAGGTATTTTGATTTTTACCATTGATAGAGGAGTATGGAAGTGTCTGAGTACACCCCCTTGATCAAAAATTGTTCTAAAAGTTAAAAGAACTTAAAAATCTGCTGGCACATGTAAAATCACATTCAAACCACAAAGACAACACTGTTCAAGACTGCTCCTGTTTAATATTTGAGAGATTATAAATTATTCAAAACATCTATTTTTTCCCAAGATGTGCCCTTCAAGTTTCTTTTTAAAATCCATTTTTAATGGAGATTAATTCCTTTATTTCTTGCCATCTTTTTCTTATTATGTTATTGAAATTCTGATTTTATCTGGCATGGTATCAAGAGCTTGATCATTAAAATCCTCACTAAGCAAGAGTCAGTAACTGGCTGCAAAGCAGTAAATTTATTTTTGGGTTCCATTGTCTGGGATTTAAAGAGAACTTAATCACAGATTAACAAAAGATGGAATGGTGGAACATCAAAATGACTGCTTGTCCAACTCTTCACTGAAATCAGGGTCACTTTTGGTTAGGTCTCATAATTGTTATTAATGTGTCCAGCTTCAGAAGAAGAAGCATGAAATCCAGAAATGAGCACTTAAAAACCTGAGCAATATATTTCCATTTACTGAACATAAGTATTAATGAAGGCATTTCTGTTCCCCCTGCAATGTACAGCTTTAACACATGAGCACTGAAACACAGAGCAGAAGCAAAATATATGGGAGCAGATTAAACTCAAAGATAAAGATTTAGTTTTGTTACAAGATGGAGAACATGTTCAAAAGCCTAACAACTGGACATTTTTATTGTGGCAGGAGCAATTTTAATCTTACTTCCACTGTGTTGCCAACTTGAAAACTTTTGTAATTCAGATGGCAATTGAAGCACAACAAATTTTACAATAGTGTATATCAAATATGTCCATTGTGGTTATACCATAATATCAACGAATCTTCATTTTTCCAGCTGTAGACAACAGATTACAGAAAACAGCACATGCCATGTTTCCAGCAGCCTTAAAAAGCCTTCCAGCAGCTGTCACCTGCCTTTCCTACCATGCAAAGCCTGATGATCCAAGGAGATCATCCTGATCTCCCGAAGGAGATGGAAATTATCTGGGAAATCTCATATCACTTTATACCCGACAGAATGCAAAGGATTAATTAAATCACATTCTTCTGGGCAAATAAAATACTTGCTAATGTTAATAAATAGAAATTTTATCTACCTTACTGGAAAATATGAGACTTAAAGAGATTTAATTTTTTAGTAGTTTGTTTCATGTGTTTGACAGTTTCCAGATCTTTATTTCCTATCATCAAGAAGGATGAGGCCTATGAAAGATGATTTGTCTCTTCCCAATTCTACCAACTCAGACACACTGACTGTTAGAAACCTTTAGACTGTTAGAAACCAAAGCCACCATACTAACACCACTGGTAAAGGGAAATTAATAAAAACTTGACTTGCTGCATGTTTTGTTTTTCTCACAGTTGCCTACATCTTTCTCATACTAGGACCTAAATTTGTTTTAAGTGAACTTTGTTCCCTGTTAACGTTGCTAGCCTGAACAGAATGGATGTTATCTCTCTTTGTTATACTTTTTACCACTTTTCTCTTTACCAAATTTGAAAAAGGAATCCCAAAACATCACTGTAGTATCAAAACTGAGTTGGATGGAGAAAAAAAAACAAAGAAGAAAAATGTATGTTCAGTTCTTACTTTTTATAGTTGTCAAGTAGGACAACTTCTAAACAGGAAGCAGGAGAGCTGAATAAAAACTGTCTCAGAAAGATTCAGAGTTATTTCCTTTAAAAACAGAATACAATATCCCAAAATAAGCACATGCCTCTCCTCCCCCTCAAAAAGCCCCAAGCAACTAACCAAAGAAAAATACCCCAACCTTTAAATAACTGTTAACAGAGATATCACTCTAAACACCTCAAAGGTTTAAATATCCCCATTTTAAGAAACGAATAAAATTTGGATTGGAATTAAAGTTGTCCTTATAAATCTTACATTTAGTACCTCTCTCTCTTCCTATATACAAGGAAGTCACTGAAGTTATGTCAAAACAGACTTACATGCTCAAAAGTCTCACTGATGATAATATTTTGCTAGTAAAGAGCTACCACTTGAAATAACACCAAAAGCTTTCAAGTAACACATTTCTTTCTCTACAGTGACTTCCTGTTAATATTAATTTATTAGAACAGGCAATTATCCAATTATCTTCACAGTTAAATTACCTAAATGTCCATGTTATAATTGCATTCATTAGTTACTGAGATTGCACCTGCAAATGCTATATTACAAATATAGCTATGAAAAGTTTATGTTGTTTTACTGTAATGGATATTTAATAATTTAATTTCATTATTAATACTTCCTAGTATTGTTGTAAGCAGCTTTGTAAAAATATCCTTTTATGTAGAGATTCATTTTATTTGGGAAGGAAAGCAACCCCATCATTAGGGTTTTTCTTCCCCTGTCTTATTCAATGACAAAGATAATACCATGGCAATTTTACTATCAATAACAGTTGACTTCTGCCAATGGGCTGCTTCACTGCCATGTAGCAACTGCATGAACAGCAAGAACAACTAGCAGCAACCACCTTAAAAATAAACTTTGTGGTCTTGAGTTTTACTGTCTCTTTTCAGCACAGAATGAGTCTTTTAGTATTTCTTACTAAAATCTGTCTACTTCTCTATGGGAGTATCTAGAGTTTGAAACTATAATGTATCTTTTTGTTACTAGTTACTTTCCTAATTCTCCTGGGAGAATTTAGGAAAGGAAAACAAAGTGGGTTAAAAAAAAAATTCTCATATTAATAGTGAGTTAATACATGTGTACCTATGTAGCATGTATAAAATCTTCTTTCAAGTATAAAACTCCCATTGAACTGGTTTCACTAGTCAGGGATTTTTGCTTATTTATTGGTTGGTTTTGGGTTTTTTTGGCGCAAAACTCACCAAAGTATTTCTGAGGATAAATTAGTGAAATAACTGGTATGAAGATGATTTACATGCAAATTAAATGATCTTGCAAGTATACAAACTCAAAATTTCTCAAACACTTTAACAAAAGGGGACATTGAGTTAAAACTAAAATACAAATAAAAGAAAATAATCTCTCCCCGTAGAAAAAAGTTTCTTCTGAGCTCAGTTTAAAAATATGAATTGGTAACAGTTTTGAAAAATGGCATGGCACAAGAATATGCAGTAGAATATATTTTGCTGCTTACTCAGAAACCAGTTTCAACTGGCTTCCTTCCCCCTTTGTGGTTCCCACTGCACAGAAACAACAAGTGTCTAAAAACAAAACCAGAAAATAGACAGCTACTAAAAAAGAACTGACAAACTCTCCACTGTTAGAGATGCATGATATTTTTCAAAAGCACTTCTGGAATTGAAATTCAATGTGTTTTGACACTGATGACCTACTTAATCGCACAGCAGCCTGACACATCATGAAACGTCTACTTTCCAAAACTCAGATGGACATTTAAAGCTGATTTTTTTTCTCCTATACCCTGCGTATCAAGATGAATTGGCTGCCTGCTACAATTATCTAAAAGCCCTTACTGCACTGACTACACATCAGAGAAGGCCCACTCTGATCTCAGCCTCACCTGATGGACTGTTTCATTTCTACAGAGGAAATGGGCGTGGGATTGTACATTCGCTGCTGCAATTAAACTGGCTCCACTATCTTCATAACTTCCAGCAAGAGCACTTAATCTCAGTCATACCTTTAGTCAGCCTTTAGAGCTTGCAGAGGTTCAAAGAAAACATGTGTGTGCTAAGGCAGGATTTCAAACGCTTTTAAAATCCTGAGTGTTTAATCTCAACTGCCTTCATGCTCACTGTACTTCTACTTAAAACCTTTTGGACTTTTTTACTTCCCCACTATGTTCAATTCTCTATTTCCTCATAAAACCAAGTCCTATTCATGTGAATAAAAAAAATTAATTTCAATATTTTATCCCTAGTTTAGGGTTCTCAGATTGAGAGGATGGATAGTCAAAGATGTGGCACTGGGTATCCGGTAACAAAACAATTCCCAAGAAGTTGAGGATATTTACCAATAATGAAACTCTAGAGCTTCATTCTTGGCATTCTTCATGGAACAGAGTTATTCCTAACTCGTTCCCACATAAAAAGAAGGCAGGTGAAGTATTGTAGCACCTGACCTAGCTTTCCATAAGGCTCTAGCTATTATAAATTAGAGCAGGAGCAAGAAAAACATGCATTGGTGAGATACAGTGAAAATTGTCCTGTACTATTAACTTCAAGCGCAGCCTGGGATAATTTCTTGGTACCATAATATGACCATCTAGACTATTTCAGCTAGCACTTGAAGCAAACAATTCCTAACACACTTTGGCAGCTGGAAGAGTCCAGATGCCATTAGTAGCAAAGATGAAGGATGTTTTGTGTCAGAAGGCATCAGTGCCAGGCAATCCATCCAGGTGTTTGCTAAATCAGGAAAAGCATGCCCTTAAAGGACTCGATTCTTTGGACTGCTTTTGGAATACAGTAGCAAGCAACCTGGTTTCTGTGTGCTTCTTATTGCTATTATAAACTACAGAAAATCCATGGGAGTAAAAGAACAACTTAAAATATCTGTTGGATCATTCTAAAGATGAAAAAAAAAATCCGCCATGGCAGAACTTTAACAAAGTAATTGTCATATGGCATATCTATAGACATGCCTACTCCTCACATTAGTATGGTATTAAAAACCCCCAAACAATGGGACATGGCAGCTCAGTTTAGCAATTCAGCACTTCCCAGCGAGAACAGGGTAATGGTGAACAGATGATGGCACCAGACCTTCAGTAAAGCATTTGCCTTACTGAACTGTAGTGTTTCTGTTTTGCAGCTAGAATTTTTCTCATTAAGAACTTTTTCTTCACCATACTGCACCACTGAGCTGTCTACTCAACCTCTACAACTTCTTTTAGCTCTACTAAGCTTACCCAGAAGACAGGAAGAAATAGAAAACTATCAGCAACAAGCTCTTAATGTAAGAAACCCACTCCCCCTTGTACACTCCCCCACAAAAAACCCCCAAACAGAGCAAACCAGATTAAAAAACCTGACAAAACACAGCCCAAAAAATTTCAAAGGCAATAGGAACAGCTAGAAAGGAAATACACAGCTGGTTATCACTATCCAGTTTGGAGTAGTTTATTCCTCTGAGAACAAAATCTAGGCAATGAAACCCTTCACGAGATCATGAAAAAAATTCAGGAGACTGTGGCTACTACCTAAATGAAAGAAACAAATTAACTGAAACTTTTGGTTTGTAAGAGGAATACATCTCAGTAAAAGCAATTTTAAAAATGTGTTTATCATAATAACTACAGAGTTTAAGCCTAAGAAAGATGAGGAAACTCTTAGGAGATATAGTGACAAATATGGACAAATTGGAACTTTTGTTTCATTGAATTTGGAAGTGTCTCTGTCCCTCGCTGGTGTGTGGTTTCTATCAATATAACAGGCCTCAAATTGTCAGAAGAAGATAATGCATCTTTGGCCATAAACCTTATTTCACATCCAAGTCTGTAAGAACATCAAAACAAGGATTTCTTGCTGAGAATCCAAAAGGTGTGGTCTTTAGGAAGTGTTATCAGAAAGGATGAAAAATATTATTCCCTTGCTTGCAAAAACAAGTTTCTGGTAGAGATACCCACTGAAACAGGGAAGAGTGGCTGCTTCAGCACAGATGGGTCCTGGGCATTTGTTTCCAGACCTGTACGCTGCAAACCAGTGCAACTGAGTGTCTGTTGTCTCTCCCTCACCTTCCCAAAGCAGCTGCCTATTACCATGCCTTTCCTTAAAGATGATGTAGTTTTAAAGGTGAAGTTGAAGGAAGATTCAAGTGCAGACAGACTCTTTTGGGAGCTAAAAGAATTCTCATTTCACACATGATAGCTTGCCAGACACTGGAGTGCTCACACTGATGAAGAGATTGCTGTTCCTACTAAAATGTGATGAAACTAAAAGAATATCTCCAAGACCAGACTGAACACAGAACAGAGATCACGACTGAAGCACTCCTGATATGCAGGATTTTTCACTGCAAGAAAAAGATAGTTAAAACTTGGTTGTATATACACTGAGAGAGAATGCATGTGTATGTGCTAAAGGTGTTACTAAGGCAAATTCACAAAGATGATTAGCATTTGAAAATACTGAAGTGGTTAAAAACCTTACTGAAATCTAAAAGAGGGCTATCTTTCTTATTCAGTTAAGATTTAGAAAGAAACTATGGTGTTTTGCTTCAAACTGAGACAGCAGCCACAGGTACAGACAGATAAATTGTACTGCATACAACACTCCCCCAGCCAAAAAACCTGAAATCCCCAAATAACCCTCCCTCCAACAACTCATACCTCCTTGAAATGCTAACAGATAATCCTGTGAAAATATCAGCTTGCTATTGATCACAAAAGAAAAAAAAAATCCCCAGCACTAGCAATTAGTGGGAAAGAAACAGATAAGGCAGAAAATCCTCTTTTTATTTCAGTATATAAATAGGGGACTCATATCAGTAACATATCCAGTTTTGTCCTGAACCTCACCCTGTGCCCACATCCTAAAAGATGATGACAAAACTGCAGAGGCATTGAACAGTGACAGGATGATTAAAAGTAGAGAAAAATTTCCTGGAGGAAAATGCCTACATAGTCTAGGGCTTTTCAGCCTTGAAATTAGATAAGTGAGAGTAGATAAAACCGAGGTATATAAAAGTCACGAGTAGTGAAAAGGGTTAAGTAAGAACTATTGATTTATTAAAATAACATCCCAATCCTTTAACATACAAGAGCTAACATTATGTACTGGGTTCAATAAATTGCTTAAAACCAGGATTAAAAACCCTCCATGACATCCCAGTTCTTGAAACCACCAAGCTATTCAAAGCCTCCCTATACAAATACTGAAAAATTTCTAGTCAGGTTTTGCATGTCAGTGTCAGCTGAAACATCTATTAATTTCATTTATGTTCTCTAACACACTTCACTCAAAAGAATAATGGTGGAATCTTTGTGAAATTAATGAAGTTCCAGAGACAGTTACAAGGTCCTGTTTCAATGCCTGCTATTTAGAGCAAACCAAGTATGACAAGACGACTTTGGAGAAATCTCCAGCAAGCACTAATGGCTGGGAGAGAGTGCATTAATACAAGGGATCTCATTTTCAGTTCAGTCTCCAAATAGGCATTCAAAGGGAAGGACCATGAAACCAGATTTCACAGCTGCTGGCTGCATCCAAGGAGCAGATATTTCAGTTTGGTTTTCTCTTATTTACTAAAAAATATGAGAAACAAACGTCTTTTTTGAGATGCCTGCCTTTACTGTAGTTGGGAAACCCAGGCAAAGAAACTGTTTTTCCATCACCTTTTTTAGAATAATTTTTCCTGGCTGCCTCAGCTTAGCTACTGGCTTCATACTTTTGGATGCTGTTCTAAAAGTCATCTGCAAACTGAGCCTTTGGGAATAGCAAACTGCAGGGGTGATTTTCCTACATGAAGGCATCCATTTTTAGAGTAAATTCAGAGATTGTGACTGCAGTAACTGTTACTTAGGATTGCTTGTTTTCCTGTCCTGTCATATTAAAGTAACAACACACAACACTGCCAAGTGCTCTCTGTCACCAGCACCACAGCTCCAGCTGTCTTGTCTGCCCTACTCAATTTTTTTCCCCACTTTAGTCTATGGAAAATACAGGACTTTCTCTGTTTGACAAACAAGAGTGGCAAAGACTAAGTGAGAGTCAGTACAAATTCACTTTGACAACACCAGTCCCGTCTCCAGCACTCAAGTCTTTGCTATAATGAAAATACTGGCATGGCATGACTCCATTTACTTAGCAATGACTAAGGAGATATGGCAGGAAAATGAATTATCTTGCTTCTATCCATTTTGTAGATATTTTAAGATGGACTTATTCCACTTTTGCAGATATTTCTGTGGTCAAAGAGCCTGGAAAACAGTGAGAGGACAAAATCTGCTTGGTTGATGTGTTGGATACTTAAGACAGTCACAGAGGCTGCCCTCTGGAGCCTATCTGACTATCAATTGCTTTCCAAAGTCCTTCTAAATAAAACAATGTATAAATTGAATCTCTAGAAATTACCCACTACAAATATTTTATCACTCTTTCATTCTCATCTAGTGCTTTAAATCTTCAGGGCCCGTCCTGCACCAATATACAGCATTTAAATATGGTCTTGACAGGTTTTTTTCTTATCAAATGCAGCTTGTCTACATCTGCTGTCACCTAAGAAGGGTGCTGCATATGCAGGAGTGTGCAACTGGAGTTGAAAGGAGCCCACTGGTGTTTGTAGCATGCTGGGCCCCAGCTGTCTTTACAGTTACATCAATAAAAATCAGTTGGGAGTAAAGACTCTGCACACAGAGTAGCTTTTAGGTTATTCTTTGAGCTAGGGTAAATCAATACAAGAAGCAGGACAGGGAGTTTCAGATCTTGTGGAATCTTTCCTCTGATCAAGGGTAACTGAGCTGAAGGAGTTTTCAAAATCTGGATAAAATTCTCAATGCCTTAAGGGATCAAGCTCAGAATATACTGACTGCTAGACTCACATGTATATTTTTAAAAATTCCTATTTGAATAGATTCGTTTAATAGTAAATGAAAAAAAAAAAAAAGAACACAAAAATTTTTAAACTGCTTTCCTATTTAGTATTTGCTGTAGGTAAGCAACTTGATGGTGATGATGACAAAAAAACTTGCCTTAGAACACTCATTCAGCTGTTGCAAATTAATGTTTTTAATGCATATCTTGACCAGAACCAGATAATACTGATCATGTTGTGCATTGTTTCTTTGTGCAAATGCCCTGAACATTTTAGTTTTAATCTGTTAAAATAAGTACTGTCATCATAAAAAAACAAGAAAATGAAAAAAGAAAATAAGCACAAATATGTCAGCATAACTTCCAAGGAAGATGTCTTGAGACTGGTACTTAGCACATATATCTTTGTTCTAAAATATTACGGAAAGAGACAGCTGAGAAAAAATTTTCTGATCTTTTGAAGAACAGTGAATGAATGAAAAGCATTGAAGATTTCCCTAGAATGCCTGAATCTGGTACTATGTTTGGTAGTGACTGCTTTCTTCTTTAAAACTTGTACTTGTCAGCACTGAGTGCAGTTTCAATAAGCAGGATGCAGTATGTCCACTAAGTGCTTTCAGTGAACTTTTGATTCTTATACCTTAAACACTAAACAGCATATGCATCTTCCTGTTGTGTTGTTTCTATATTCTCTCTGGGCTTCCCTTATGCTACTTAGCTCTCTACTTCAGATCTTTCTTTAATTGTCAATTGAATGTCATGGGGTTTTTACTTAATCTCTCCAAGACAAGACATTCACCATTTTGTTTTGGATGATTGTCTATATATGTCAATATATGTCAATATATGTCTATAAAACTAAAATGCTTAGATATTTTAAATGCAATAATCTTGAGGGGAAAAAACACCAAAAAGTCCCACAGCATTCAATTCTTCAAGATTAAAAAAACCCCAGAAATGTAGCTATTAATATTTAGCTATTTAAATTTTAAATTGATACTTTTGGGACTCTTTTTGTTGCCTTATATTGCCCTGTCAGTGCATAAGGCATATGTTTAGTGTGGAAACTTCAACATAATAGCAAATTCTGAGTCTTCAGTCCATTGAAAAAACTTATTTGTTAGCTATGTTATTTAAAATGACTAAATCGTCATGAATTTATTTCCTTTCTTGGTTAGAAAATTCTGCAGTAATTGATTTCTGCAAGTACATTCATTTTCTTAAAAATTCACTGACTCTTTCAGATGAAAAGATCAGTGGCTTGTGTGCAGATTTTTCTCCCCAAGTCTAGTACAGAAAATATTATACAGTATCATAATATGCAATATAATGCTGCCTCTGTCTCCTAGACTAAGGTGCCCCCATGCTGAACATAAGCTTGAGGAACACTGATAGTTTTGGGGGATAATATTTGTTACCTGAATCTTCTGGTACCTTTCAATATAAGCAGATTGGTTATTTTCTGAATATTTCATTGAGGACTTCTGGGCAATCAGATATATGAATCTGAACACATCTATGAATTGAAATTAATTTATCATTTTTAAACTATGCACTCTTTTTTTAAGTATTTATCTGATATATATATTTGACATATATAGAAGTTATAATAAAGGCATTTTCATCCTCTACATTCTACCCTAAATATGTCCATATTGAACTATTCTTTCAGCATACCAATCTTAAGTAACTGACAATGCTATTATTTATGAATATAACAACTCCTGTAGGTCCCATGCAAAAATCAGTGTCACAAGTACTGAGTGCAAACTTCTACACACAGGAACTAAAAAAAATAGTTCCTTATCTAAAATTTCAAATTTAAAATACCAGGGTTAAAAGGTGGTATTTTCCCAAGTAATCTCTGCACCACAAGAGGTATGAAATAGACTATATGAATTCTTATGAAATCTGTGACAGAACTACAGTAAATTTGATTTTCCACCTGTACAAAAAAATTGTTAATAAAAATGTTTTTAGACACACTTTATTTTGGTGCAGTATGAGTGCTATTTTTAAATTAATTTCAAGGTAATATAAAATATAAGTACTGAAAAACATAGACAATGAAAATATTTATTTCCATATTACACTTTGCTCTTTCTGGCTTCTCTAATGCATTTTGCTATGTATCTTCACAATGCATTTCTATTTACCAGATAAGACCACCATACACAGTCTTGGATCAAAGTTTTTTTGAAAAGCACTAAAAAATCAGCATGAAAACAATAAGAAAATATTAAGCAATACTATCCAAACAAAGCAAGGCTAAGATGACAATAGGCTAAAGAGGAGTTGCATGCACGATGAGTGGTGAAAGACTTGTGATGAAAGACAAGAACAATGATGTCTTTTCACTTTTGAAACTTTGTTGAAAATTCTGCAATTTGAGACTTATTTTGTCTATGTCTAGCACACTGCTTCTTGAAGAACTATAGGAAGAATCTTTTAAGATTATTCTAAGGGGGAGCATGTGTTCTGCTCCAAGAATTTGTCCCATCCTGCTACACAGCTGTAATGGCCCCAGCTGTACAAGGAAAGGAAGGGTTCTTCCTTTTTTACTACAATTGTGCATCAAAGCTATCATACAGCAAGGCAACCTAGTCAATAAGAACTTTGAGTGAATTGTTTGGGACACAAGCTTAGACATGGATAACTCCAAGTGCTATTTCGTTTGTATGCCTAATGTCAATATGAAGAACCTGCTTTCATAATAGGTTACCTAACCCTCCTCTCAGTAGCATAAATTCAACAGGAACTGCAGCTGTGTCTTGAAAACCAGCACCAAGCTTACACTCCTTTAGAAAAGGGTAATGCAATTGCTTGCTGGTTTACAACACATATTTTTCCAGTCTAGGATTATAGAGTTGTTGAGCTATGTTACGATCAGATATGATCATTCACCATGACAGCAATAACCTGTCCATTTCTAACCTGTTTTCCTCAATCCTGGAAGGCCAACTCCTTTGACAGTATGTATATATGCTAATGTAAATGCACACAGTACCTCCCTAATGCTGGCAACAGTCCTTCAGAGACTAAAGTAAGACAAATAGACTCACTTTGTCTGTGACAGCAGTGCTGGGCTCATAAGTAAACATTTCAGTAAGGCAAAGTCAGCATATGTTAATCACATTGAACATCTAATTTCACTTTTCTTCTACAATCAATTAACAAGCTTTAATGGTCCTCTCTATTCGGAGAGAGAAAAAAGTAATTATTTTAATTGTGGATTATTTTTTTCCTCTTTAAGTAAGTGCTGTCCTTAAGACCAGGCTCTCATGTAATCTGTTTTTGGAAACAGAACTGATTGTCACTACTGGTTTGCTCATTTATCCTTATGGCATGCCATCATAAATAGAATTTTGCACTCCTGAGCTAGCTTCTCACAGCAGTTGTCTTTAATGTCATTTACTCAAGTGGTTCAAGGTCTTCATCTATAATTAATGTTTAGCAATCCACTGCAGTGCTGCAAGATAACCACTTTTCAGCCTTTAATTTCAAGTAAGCCTTGACACTTTCATTTGATAAAGATAATACAGGTAACTTTACACCTCTGAAATTGTAAAAGCATCTCCAGAATGAACGTAACAAAGGAAAGACTTGCTGCTATAAAGAAGCATCAGTGTGAGCAATCAGTTTTCTAACTTGTCCTTAATACAAACGAGAGTACAGAGAGACTACTTATGCTTTCTAGGGTCTGCAGAGAAAACAAAACTTATCTGAGTAAATATAATGTTGACAAAGTATGACAAGCTCTCCTGCAAAAGATATTAGTTTATTACAAATAACCAATACTGACCTGAAATAGCTCTCTTTTTATTTGGGTCACAGTGGAATACAGTTTACTGAAGCTTAAGGCAGAGTAGTAAATTTTCAGCTCCAAAGTCTTCTAGGCTGTTCATAACATGATTTATTATTCACATTATGTAGTGCTTATAATGTCCAATAAAGGATACCCCATGGTGCTAGGTAATTATTGTAACACTAATATGGCATGAAAAAACCCTGGAGTGTTGTCATTAGAAAAGAAACAGCTAGAAAAGAAATGTGATCAATACAGGAGGTGTATGATTAGGAAACAGTAAGCATTGTAGACAAAATTCCCTATTCAACTATGAGCCTGGGTCTTCCCAGTTTTCAAGAACTACAGTTTTGTAGATTGACATCAGGGATCCAGATCTGACCAACCAAGGCTTTGAAGTAGTTCAGAATAGGTCTCAGTAACATTCTCTACTGAAACACATGGTTAAGGATGAATGTAAAAAAAAATAGGAAAAAAACTCAACAGGAAAACTATTTCAAGCCTCCTGATTTGGAGATCTTTAAAATACACATTTAATCATTTATAAAGGCTGGTAGAAGTATGATCTTACATACTGACTTAACAGCATTTGAAACACAGCTAGGAAAAAAAAATCCTTTCTGTATCGCACAGAAAGAAATGTGAGCAGAGAACACAGTTCATCACTCACTAGGGAAAATGTGTTCAGAGCTTTTTCATATTGAACATTGGGACTTGTTTCAGAAAAAGTTTGCCTTTATTATTAAATGAACAAAATTACCTCCCTCTACTTATTACTTATTATGGAGAAAAATTCTTTCCATATCTAATGTACCAAAATGATAAAACCACTTTTTAAAAACAAGAGTTGATCTATCAGATTGTCTCTTCAAGAAAAAAAAATATTGCTCTATTTGATTGAAAAATAATTATTTCCAAGGCTATAACATTAAACTCCAGTCCAGAAATGCAGTCTTGGATTAAATTCAACATTTGAGCAACACAAACCAAACCCAACTCACACTAGGAGAAGTTCTGGTGTTATCAATAGACCTATGTGTCCAATGCAGGACCATGCAGAAGGTATCCAAAGTACTGTGATGATTAAAAATAGTATATATTATGCTGCTTGATTGCCAGCAGTCTCAGGATGAACTTGGGACTAATGTTTTGCTTTGTATAGAATAGTACAGAGACACAAGCAAAGAACTTGAATACAAAATGAAACAGAATATCCAATTACTCTTGTACAGAGAGCAAATCTGATTCACGTGTAATGCAAGCACAGAAAATTTTGTTAGGATCTGGTTGCTATTCTTCTCTCCATGTTAGATGCAAACATTTGAACACTGTCACAGGACTGGTATGGAGGACTACTTTTAGGGAGATATTTGTCCCAAAAGTCAAAAACCCACCCATGAGCACCACTTAATTTGTAGTGTTTTAGACATATTTCCTGATAGACTCTGGCTTCCACACTGTAAAATAAATTTCAATGAAGTGGCTCACTAAAACAAATGTTTTTTCTAAGGAATTTGTGATGGGAATACTGCTTCTGAAATCACCCAAGAAAACCTTAAGAAAGCCAGTAACTGCTTTCTCTCTTCCTCCCCCTCCACAATTTTATCGAAGATTAGAAAAGATTACTTTGTTCCAACCCAGATTTTGACCCAGATGTTAAATTCTGTAGGCATTGTCCTGAGTTTGCAAGGAATGAAGCTTGTTAGACTTTTTCATGAGCTGCTGTTCACCTGTCTCAGCCTCTGTTTTAACTCTGTTTTGTCATAATAACTTTAAAAAAAGCCCCCAATATGGCTATGCCTAATTTACTTAACTCTTGCTTTTTTTCTTGAGTTACAAACCAAGTGTTCAACAAGTAGTAAGAAAATGCAGTTATTCTGTGCAGAATTAAATATTTATAAATAACACACACTGTAGAGGAATACAGGCCTGGCATGATAACAGGCACCTTGAAAAGTAGGGACACAGGTTCAGGATACAAGAGTAGAATGATAAGAAAAAGGGGACATGCTGTCCCTGGGGACAGCAGACCTACAAACCAGAGGTCAGGTGAAGAAAAGAATGATGGGGAGCTGGAAAAAAGTGGCTGTAGGACAAAGACAAGAAAGAACAAGCATCTAACCTAAATAAAACATTGTATAGGGAGAATTCAGAAGTAGTGTGGGGAAGTTGGAAAACACAATACTAGTTCCAAGTAACCCTTAGAGGAGATAAAAAAGAAGAAATTCCACCAACATCCAACTTTTTCCAGCAAAGAACTTGGGACATCAATGACTTGCAGTCAGCTGCCCCTGAATAAGAAAGGGTGGTGGTATCAATGATAAGACCCAGAAAGGAAGAGAAAGGGTGGATATAATGTCAGAGAAAAGGGTAGGCAGTGGGAATTGTGTGTATAACAATTCTAATTGATTATTGTTACTTTATGTGAAAAAAAATCTGTTTTCCTGGTCTTTAATAATTACATATGTACTTATAATAATTCTCTGATTAGACTGTTAAGATTTCAACTATGTTGGCAAAAAAGCCTTGGCCTCGGCTTTTAATATCAGTTGTGTTTCCTTCATCGCTGACAGCAAGATTTGGAGTAACAAAGTATATGCAAAAGTGCACTGAAAAATATTAATTTACATAAATTTGGCATAAAGTTGATAAATAAATGGTATTTCTACATAATCCCTGGATAACTGTATTTCTCTACTTGTACATCTGTTAGCATCAACCGTGAAGCTGACCTTATTTCCTAGGATACAAAGAAGAGGAAAGATCTGAAGATGCAAAAGTGTGTGTATGGATTTTGAGAGAGTGGAAATTGGGAATGGTTAGAAACAAAAGAGTCTACAAGGATGCAGAGGTAAGACAGGAGAGAGACATACTAACAGGGAATTCAGGCAGGGAACTAAGAGTTACCAAACCACAAAGAACATAAACTAAATGGCAAGCTAAGAGGGCCTGAAGTAACTTGGCCAGCAAAGGAAGTAATGGGCAAGACAGAGAAATTGACAGTTAAATGGTCTGAGGAAAAAGGTTTGGAAACCAAAACAAAAAAACCCAATCTGCAAGCATGGGATTTGATGAAGAAACAAGATCAACATGGAAAAAATCTAAGAAGATGGACCTGGAACTGTGTGAGAAATAACCTTCATGGTACTTGAGAGTCACTGCCCAACCAAGTATTTGTTGAGCATGCTGGCCAGCACATCTATTCTTTTGGTCATCTCTCCTATCCTGCTTACCAAAACTGAGGCTGATGTTGCACATATTATTTTTTAAAATAACTATGCATCTTTATTACTGATGTAGAATGATTATCTTACTCCATGCATTTGGTATCTGGCATAAGTTCTATACCCTTCTCAAATGACCATCATTGTGAGGGCCAAACAGAAATTACTTAACAGAAATTCATAGAAATCATAATATTTTTCAAAAATACTCCATTGTCTTAAATGAAAGAAAAAAAAATCAAGCAAAAACTGAACAGGCAATTCAGCTGGCTGAAAATATATTTCAAAAGTTATTAGCAACAGAAAAACTGATATGAAGTTCAATAAAATTTTCCTTGGCAGCTAATGTGAGAAAAAGAGGGAGAGGAAAAAAAAATTAGAATAGTGTTTTTCTACATTTAAATTTCCAGGAATATGCCAGACACAGTTTAATTTTTCTTGTATACTTAACACAGTAACCATGTGTGCCAACAAATAACACACAGCACCCTAGAACCAGCATGTTATATAGATGCACAAATATATGGAGTAGCAGATGTGTTATATTGCTAAACAAACATACTAAATGCTAACACAAGTTTTGTGAAGTATCAAGTGTAACTGACAGAAAAATATATAAAATATTATAGATTATTTTCTTTGCTCTTCTCGTGTTGTAAAAGCAGTTTAGTCTCTGAAACTCTGCAATGTTATGGCAGCAGCTGGATCACCTTTTTCAGTTTTCAATTCCTTTCACTTGTCTATCATGCATCTGACTTTGGAACTGTAATGCAATAAATGCTTTTCCTAGGAGCAAATTAATCAGTTTATTGCAGAAAATACTATCAACTCCTTGGAAAATAACGCTACACATCATAAATTCTTCAAAATAACAGAAAATGTAGTTTTCCATTGTATCTTCTGTATTTTGTCAGAGGGGTAGAATGATGTGATTATGTCTCTGCTGAGTTACAAATCCTAAATATCAATGAGACAAATTCTCCATGTATTCTAAGCACTGAACTTCTGACTTTACTCACAGAACACCCTCCCCCCATCGTCCCCCCCAGTTAGATGCAATACAAAGAGCTCTACACAAACTTCCTCTGAATTACCTAATTAGTCAATGGTAATCAGCCAACCAGAAAATGAGAGTACAATACGGGCAGGACATGACTGTATTTTTATCTCCTGCTGTTTAGAATGGTTTGTTTGCATCTTAAAAGAGTGTCAACACTGCTCAGCTTCAATTTGAGCCTACTCTAACCTGAACAGACACAAGACTTCCTTAAATAGCCTGCAGGAACAGCAACTCTAATAGAAGCCCATATGTCTGTAACTACCTCCTTTAAAACTGCTATCCTTATTCTGCTGGTAAAACAGATCCAGTGCAAGAGTTCTTATGTCTTCCTTTCAGAACTTCCTATAAAAATATGTGATAAACAGACCCAGGGTATTTCCTGCCAAATATGTTTTATAGAGTATCTTCAAAGAACATATCTGTTTGGATAGGGAAAAGACACACAAAATAACAATAGCAGAGACTGGCATTTACTTGTTATATCAAAGGCATTAGCATTAGACATCACCATCCTTCCTGTTAGCATCCTGACACTTGGTGTCAATACTGTGAACCAAGTAATGTTATGCCTTGCTTTGAAAATACAGAAGGAATATCAGCATCCAGCTGACTTAGGTTTTTGAAAGTCAGATAAACTATCACATGGATACATACCTTTGTAAGAGAAAACCAAATGCTGTTATTCTTCCACATTAGAAATATTTTACGTCGTTAGCATCCATTTACCAACCAGCTGAACAGACATGCCAGTTTCATTTTACCCAGAGTTTCAGAGTAAAATACTGGCTTTACTAAAGGTGACATTTTGCCCCTGAGAAAAATTATACTTTAGCTTCTGTGTTTCCTATGAGATGACAGCAAGGAACATTTACTAGCCAAAAAAAAAAAAAAGAAAAAAAATAAGACAATGCCGGTAATAACATAACAACATTAGGAAAATAAAGATGCCAAAACAAAAAAAAATTTTAAAGATTTTCTTTTATATAGAAGCAACAAAATTTTACTGTATTGTGTAGAAAACCTCCTGCCTACCTTCATTTGTAGAAACACATAGTTTAGTTTCTATAGTAAGTCTTTTGATGGAAGAACAAGCTCTCCATTGACTGGGCAAGTCAGTACTGGATGTCTCTGCATCACACTCACTGAAATGAGTATCAGCAGGGGTTAAAAGCAGCACCAATTTAATTTCAAGTAGAAGATGGCCTCTCTGGTTAGTCTTTCAGAAAAGAGCTAATCTCTTGATAAATTGCTCCTGTCACATCTTTTAAAGAGGTTGGTTGTCTGAAATAATAGAATGACCTTATTATTCTTTCAGAAATTTTATATTTAGAGAGCAAAGGAAAATTCATCCTAGGTGTATAAAAAAATACTCAGGTATGTGTCCATATAAATCTAATATCTATCAATTTTTTTTACACTTTATTGAAAATAAAGCGACAAATTTATACTAGAATTCTAAAATATTTTTAAAGCTTACAGAAGTTGCTTTCAACAAGACAGAAGAGTTTGATTTGACCTTGGGCATTTTTATTGTGTATTTTTATTCCAGCTTACAGATGGTTTTGAAAAATTTACCCGGTTCAATTCAGATTTTCCTTCCCCCCTTCTCCTCTCAACTTCTCATTTCAGAAAGGTCTGGTCTTTGAATTAGGCAGTGTGGTACTTCATTTATTCTGAACACTGATGTTGACTTGCATTATTCTTGAAGCAGAAATGTCAGATACTATCAAGAAATGCACTACTGTTCCCTGCAGTCAGGAAGATTTTAACCAGGCCCTGGGTTCCTTATTCATGACATTTTGTGGGAGAAGTACATTGTGTTGCATTGCCCAAGTATGTTGCTTCTAAGTGGCTAAATATAAAGCCCACTCTATCTACATGCAGTGAAGATTTCTGTATGAATCTGACTTAGAAATAACCAGAAGGCTGTTGTTATACTCTTGAGTGGTAATTTGAAAATAGAAAACAGGAAGAAACTGGGCATAATCCTCCAGCTCTTGTGTTTACATGTGACTGATGGCAAAACCCCAAAAATTGTTCTCAGATGGTCCATGCTGTAAACTCTGTGACAGAAGGTGACTGAAAATGTGTCCTCCCTGATATTGTAATTTTTAACCATCATCAATATGACTTGAAGTTCAACCTCTGCAAGGCATATTAAATTAAAGCTAATAAATGTTTAATTCTCTCAATTCACAGGTTAAAAAGTAGGGGTCATGTTGTGTGCCAATGCTATTTTCTATCACCAAGTGAAACATGCAGCGTGACCCACACATTAATACCCTGATACAAAGGCAAAAACACTTCCACTCTGAAAAGGAAAGGTCTGATTCAAAGGAGTTACAGCAAAGTATCTTCAAAGTTTGATCCTTTAACTTAATGAGAATACAAGCTACCTTGCTGATGGAAACAATAAAATGAGGATTTGTCTATGACTACTAAATGCCTCACAGAATAAGATTGCTTACACCAGAAGATAAGGATTTCACTTCCCATGGAGTGCCTTGTCCAAACAACCTCACACTCCAGTTGTAAAATTGCCAGAAGACCTTATCTGCAAGTGCTACTCAGCAGAAAAGCATATGGAAAATTCTGAAAGACACTGTATACATTAAGAGGAAATCAGATCTTGAATTCCCAATGAAACGGAAAAGCACCAGGATTGCTTGCAGGAACTCACTCTTCCCTAGCCTTCTCTTCCTTCCCTTCCTTCACATCTGTCTGCCAAAGGCCACGTGACTTCTGTCATCAGTTACAGCTGGATTTTATTCTGCTTTTGCCTTTGCTATCTTCTGTGTAAGGCTAGGCCTGTTTCTGGGATTGTTGGTTACTGATGGATTTAGCTCCCAGAATTCATAAATCTAAAAATCTGTATGTTACCGTACTTTAACAGACTGCTACTGAATCACGCTATTAT
Organism: Ammospiza nelsoni; assembly: GCF_027579445.1. NCBI lineage: Eukaryota > Metazoa > Chordata > Aves > Passeriformes > Passerellidae > Ammospiza > Ammospiza nelsoni. The sequence goes on from NC_080633.1 coordinate 50,749,897, forward strand.
TTCATGAGAAAAAGTTAAAATTTCTGCGTTCTTTTCATATTACCTCTACATCAAGTAAGTAGCAGTATTTTTTAAGATAAGCTGCAATTTTCTTTCATCTTACTAAAGCAAATACATGCTATAATTAGTTTTTTCTTACTTGCATATTAGCTTCATAATACTGTATTACCAAATTCCATACACATGTAAATTAGACCTAATTGGACTGGCTCATCAATCTGTTCCCCAATTACATAAGAAAAATACATTAACTGAATGTGATTTATGTATAAGGTACTTGTGAATGTTTGTGATGGAATTCATAAAATGCTCATTTGCATGTCCTAATGAGCAGTTTATTAATCTTAAATGCATACAGAAATTAACAGCATTTTAATCTTCTAAAATGCAGCTTTTTTTATCCTTTCATTAACTACCATCAGTCTTAGCATGAGACAATCTTTAATAGCTTATGGATACAGATTATGAGTGTCTATGTACATATAAAAATATGTACAGATCTTGTGAGCAATTTTGCCTTCCTTTTACCCTGAAGAATTGCTACAGGAGTAAGACTTTAAGAAAAATAAATGATGAAGCCTTTCCAAGTAGCTATATGTATCTATATATATATATATACAGTCTCTTTGCTAAGTGGTATCATATTTTAAAACACCACAGGTTAATTTTCCTTTTGGAACAGAGATTGATTACATGAAAGATTTTTTTTTTTTTTTGCATCTTTCATTTCATGTTTATAAAATGTACACAATATATTTACCTGGAGAGGGGAGGACAGTTAATTAAAAGTCCTCAAAGCCAAATACCAACATAATATATGTTGCATAACAGCAAAACTTTAAACAACGTTGAGAAAGAAATTTATCAATTTTTTCTGAATCTCGCTTGAACACAGAATGATAACAGCTCTGTTCAGCAAAATATCAGGCAGGTGTGCTTTCTAATTTTAAACTGTAGTAACAGGTCACTGCTGATTGCTGGGCAATGACTCACAGCTTTCGGATTCTTCAGATTGCAATTTGCTTTTGTAAACATGCTATTTTCTGTTCCCTATTGTGCATTAAAAGCTTAATGCTCACAATTACCTTTCTGTCTTCCCCTTGTTGAAATTCAAGTGCAGACCAATAAAACATCAAGTTTACTTATATATTGAGCTGTACCACTTGGAACCTACTAACAACAGGTAGCAAGAAGCAACTACATGAGCCTTTGGACAAGACTAGATTCAGTATTACTGTGTAATGGGAGTTCACTTAGTGTAAAGTCACATAATATTCCTAGAGAGGAAGACCAAGGTCATGGCAGTGTCACTGATAGCATTAGTTCCTTCTGTAGGGCCACTCCTAGTAGAGTACCAAAAGGACAAGGTAAAAAAGCAATTTAGTGTACTTAAGGCAAGGCAGAAATCATCTTCTTCAGCTCCTGCTCATTTATCAGTCTCAGATGATGTTAGTCATCCTGTAGTGACAGTGGAAGGTGGACATTTCTCTGTCACAGGAGCAGACTTGGTGACATGCCCACGGCTCCTAGAATTGCTGTTTTAATTGAGGTGCTTATTTTAGTCTGTTACACACAGATCTCACTTCCATTAAGAATCCAACAAGTGACCACAGGCACCAAGGAACAACAGCACTGCCTTTAGTGATTTATAAAGGATCCTTTGTGTAAACTGCACCATTGTTCTATTCAAGAAAACCACATGTGAGAAGCCTCTGTTGCCTCTTTCATTTAAAATGTATATTCAAAGCATAAATGTTTTCTTCAAGTCTGTTGTCCAAAATAATTTACAAAAATGAAGACTTAAAAATTTCTGTAATTGCTGATATGAAAACAATAAAAACAATTTCAAACCCAAGATGCTGTTATGTATGTGTGTCATTTGAGATATTTCACACATAAGGTCCTAGGGGTGGTGGGGAGAGAAGGAAGCTCTAATTTTAGAAACTCCTAATCTTTTAACCTGGAAATAAGGTTCCTTTAAAGTGATGCATCAAAAAGTGAGGCCCCAAAAATTACAAGTTACTTTAACAAATTTTGCATAAAGCTTTAAGTGATCTGAAGCTGAAACACTCTCAGAAATAGAACCTTGGAATCTTGGCTCTCAGACCAAAGCAAAGCTGAGAAGTTCAGTGTAACACAGAGGAAAATTTAAAAAAAAAAATCAAAAGAAGGAGATGCTGACCTTGAAACCAGAATATCCTTTTATCAGTGCTTTGGAAAGTAAGGCTCCAATAAGTAAAATTCATGTGATGCTGTATATAGAAATTTCTTTTTCTGAGTTAGGATATTCTGCTCAGTTTTATCCTTTCTCTTTTAAAATACATTGTGCTTACATACAGAACTTTCATTTGCATGTTTAGTGTTTATATTATAAATTCATGAAAACTCAGAAATATTACTTAAAAGTGCATATTGGTTTGACACCTGTGGTTGAACATTCTGGTTCAGTTTATAGATAAATAAGCACCAGCCAGATGAGATGCAAATGGTGAAAATAGTACTGAATTTTAAACTGAAGGATATTTTAAAAATGAGTATGAATAACAAATTGAACTTGTGATCTATGTCCAGCTGTCCTGACAAAATAGTATGAGCATACAAATGTTAATCTTTGCATAATACATCCTCTTGACTATAACTGGCTAAATTTCATGTAGATATGATTAACATGTGTCTAGTGTATGCACAGACTAGCATCCCATCCATATTACCTTTCCTGCATTTGTATTCCATTGCCTGATCAACATAGAATTAAATCAAAATAGCATTTTCTAATACTATTTTAGCTTGACTAAGTGCTTTGCTTGTCTACTGTTTGGAATTGTAATATGCAATAAGACCAAGTTAATGCAATTCAGGAAGTTAAGTTTTAAGAATTGCCAGAGTCATAAATGAGACACAAAGTAATTTATCAGTCTGAAATGAATAGCTTCAAATGAGTATTGTCTCTGAGGTAGTAATCCATAACTAAATCCTTTGGCAGTTATCCATCAGGAAATGTAACATTGTCTAAAAAGTTAAAAGTGCAATCATGTCTCATTTGATGCCATATTGTAAGCTCATAGGGATATTGTACTCATAAAATTGAATATAAGAAAAGCAAATGAAAAAAAGTCAGTCTGTCTTACCCAGCTTCTTCAGACAATTAAATCTGATACAGAAAGTGCCTACTTTGATTTCTAAAGATGTATAGTAGTCTTCTGTTTACCAGGCCAATAAAAATAACTTCCTTTTTGGTTTCAGAATATACCTATTATCCCTCTGGTAATTTTTGATATGTGTGAGTTTGCTGCATCTTCAGCTTGCCTTGAAAAAAACCAAAAGCTTGAGCTGAATACAAACTCAAAGGTTTAGTTTTATTTTACATTGGTGATTTTGCATCTATCATTTTATTTCATAAACATTTCAGGAACTCACTCATGGCTCTTAACTTTAGAAAGGAACAGAAAATAAAAAAAAAAATCAGTCTAGTCCAAAACTTCAAATGGAAACCATAAGTATTAACTAATCAAAGCTGGAAGCCAGCTTTGGACTAGATGAGAATATTACATACATTGGTATATATATATACAGTGTGTGTGCATATTAGCCTTCCATGATTTTGATTTCTCATTGTCCTGGGGTGAATCATTAAAATTAAAGCAGAGGAAGCAGAAAATAGATACTAAATCAAATCAAATTTCATAAGATTCTAGTGGTTTTCCTAAAGGATTTATCCTTGCAATGGAAGATGGAGTCACACTTTTAGCAAGGTGAACAGAAATGGTGAGGCTAGCTTGGGAGTTTGTGAATCACCACTTAGAAGCCATTAGACTTTGCAACATTTGCTGGTTATGTCTGAGTTAAATGTTCTGTGCTCATCTCTGTAAACTAGCATAAAGCAAAGAGCTGAGTACAGATGAGATTCTTTTGACCTGAGTGCATTTGCTATGTGAATTGGATGGAGATTTTTCATTTCCTGCATCATTCACCATAAGCCAAATGATTCCCCAAAGCTCATCCATTCATTACTCTTGAAAACTCCATAAAAAAAAAGAAGGTAGAAAGAAAAATATTGTGTTGATTATGAATAGAAAAATAGAGATTTTTCACTTAGAATTGCAAGTTAAGTTGACAGGCACGTATGCTACCTTGTAACAACAGAAAATAAACCCAGCTATTTTCTATTTGCTTGGAGACTTCACCACCAACATGAAAAGCGACCAAAATCTCAATACCTCCCATACTTCCTATGGATGTTTCAAACTGTAAGAAATTTAACCCACTAATTTCAGACTTATCCTCAAGGTATGAATAAAGAAACCCGATGCTGGAATCCTGCACAGTGACAAGATACAGTGTGAGGTACAGTTTCTGCCACAGCAAAATGCAAATCACAACAATCTGAAACATCTAGTCATCTAACCCTACTGCCATAAGGCTCAGAGAGTATCAGCAAAGCATTTTAGCAGCAGCAAGTCGGGTTCTGCTCTTGCACTGCCCATGGAGCCCTGTGTGACAGTGGGAATTGCAGAGTCCAGTTAATGAGCCAGCTGTGGAACTACCCATCCACAAGTCCATCTTCTCCAATGCTGAATACCAAATACATCCTTATTGTGGGCTGGGCTTGATGACCTCCAGACATCCCTTAAGAATAAAGAAATTACTGTGTGATTCTAATTACAATGTATGTAGTAGTAACAACGTACACTGTAAACTTGATTAACTGCTACAACCCAGTAATAAAAACTGTACCAATAACCCAAGTCCAAGGACCTTTTTTTTTTCCCCACTGTGGTTTAAAGATCCTAGGCTTATGGTGAGAGCACAGAATAATTATTAAACCTGAGAAAAGGTTAATATTAATTAGATAGTATTGAATTAGAATATTAAACATTATAGAATAGAAAGGTTAAAAGAAAAAAATGAAAGCTGTTATTTCAATATGAACTACAGTGGACTTATCCCAAGCCCCTAGCCTTAGAGAGGACAAGAAGTGAATATTCCTAGACTTTCAGGTTCCATATCTAAGCCAGAAACCTTGGAATTCATCTGTAATGTCTCTCTTTTCAATATAATTTCCCTCCCCCAGAGTACTGAACATTTTGTGAAAGGTTCTAATTTGTGAAATTCCTTAATTCATATATAGATTAAAGAATCACCTTCTTTAATCAGAAAAGCATCTTCCAATTCTTTCTGTTTACAGGAAATAAACTTGCTATAGATTTTGATATTTTTCTCTTACTGAAATCCATCTATCTGAATGTCTCAGTCTGCAAGATGAGTAGATCTGAACAGTTAAGTATGAAGCATACTTTGTGATATCAAAAGGCTTATGTGATATAAAAAGCTAGGTGTTTTAAAGTATCTGATCAGAATCATGTGCAATGGTAAACAAGAAAGCTGGTATGGGAAGCTACAGATTTTGCCCAACCTGTCTCACAAAGACTGAAGAAAAGTGGAACAGAGGAATGGGAAAGTAAGGTTGCCAGAACAGTTCTGTCTATGAGAAATTTTTTTGTGCTAGGCAATAAGAAATACTTTCCTTTCCCAGCTGCAAGAAGAGGAATGATTTAGGACAACTGAGATGGGATATCACATTTAAGCTGTCGAACCACAAGGTCACTGGATGACTTGCTTCTCAGGCCAGTATGGGAACTGAACCTTGAGAGCATTCACATGGACCAAATATATGGACAATCACATCTTTTGGAGGTTAAGCTCATATGCCAAACACTGATAGATGTTATTCCTTTCAAAGCTTGTACAGTTTAAGGGATCTCTTCTGCCACATTCATATTCCAAGAATAGTAGCTTTTACTAATTGGTTCAATTTATCTCATATGCTCATTAAAATGTCCTTTTAGAGGACAGAATACGACAAAAAAAAATTTAGCACGTTTTACAGACACCTACAGAATGGTATTATGTGGATATTATCAAATTGCCAGATACAGTATTGCAGACACCAAGAAAGAATCTTGATTTTTGCATGGTTTGCTCTGTTTACTTACTGTTCTAACTCAAGATTGATTTGAAAGCACAATGCAAGTTGGTTCCCCTAAAAATTACAATCCCTGCCTAAAACTATTTCCATTCTTTCTTCTAGGTCAAAAATGGTAGAAGTGATTTTTTTAGCAACTCTTTTTCATTTCTGTTATAATAGAAAACACTTTGACATATTAAATCATGACAGTATTTTAAGTAACATTTTATAGTGTGATCACTCAAAGGGATAGCTCATAAAATAATGAATGACAATGCAAATGGGTCACTTTTATGTCTCTCATTGTTTTATTGAGTGGTTATACCTTTTGTAGCTGGATTTTGAAATAATAATGAGCTTTTAAGAAAATAGTGAAGCTCAAGGTTAGTGCAGAGATCCAGCACCATTCTGTGCCTGAATGAAGTTCATTGAGCCAGCTGGCAGAAACATCTCAGAAGACTCATCTGTAGAAGTCTCCTCATTATAATGATAATTTTATTTTTCAGAAAAACAGAGCATTGCATGAAGCTCCAGAAATTCAACCACTCTCTCTTGCATACAGCCTTCAGATTTATAGCATGGACCTGCCCTGCTGTCCCATTCTGTAAAATTGAACTGGGTGATAGAGTTCCATCGAGTCGGCTCTTCCCAGGGAAGCTCTTACTAACAGTTGAGGTAATGCTGTCCAGGCGTGCAGCACAGTCAAATTCATGCAAATGTATATTTTGTGGAGGGGCAATACAGCAGAGTTCAAGGTGTGACAAGTCAGGTTTGGCATCATGCCCCACTTTTACATTGCAACCTCAGCCAACACAACTTTCCCTTCCAGAGGAACTGACATACAACCAACCTGAATGCACACCAGTACCTGGGCTCATTTACTCAGCTTTAAGAGCAAATTCAAGAGGAAGCTGGTGTGACTGCCACCACAGGGACCACTTGCTGCATGCTAAATTGTAGTACTCCTTGTAGAAGTCCTCGATTATTCCTGCCAAAAATTATTTATACTTATGGTTACAAGGAGAAGAGAACCTGGCTCCAGATAGGCATTTATGAGGTATTCATCACCTCATAAGAGGATATAATTGGATTACCTTGTGTGCAATTTCTCATTTCTTTATTTTTCAAAACTAACTTAGGAACAAGTGCAATTGAAGCGCTATTTTAAAATAAGAAAAAAATGGATATATCTTGCAGGTGGGCATCTATGTCCTTTTTCCTGTGAGTAATAAAATCTTTGTCATTCTAACCACCCTTTAAATTTAATAAAAATGGCAGCATATGGCTGTTTACAGAGATCTAATTAGTCCATTTCCCTAAATATGCTTTTACACTCCAAAATATTAAAATTGAAATGCAAATTGTAGCATGCAGATGAGAATTAAGGAGAAATTATTTCTATTTAACTGCCTGAAGACAGCCAAATCCTCCTCGCATCTTTTACCATCCCCTTCAGTTTAGCCGAAAGGTATATTGAATAAAGATGATATTAATGTCAAACCACCCCCTTGTTTGCTTCTGAAGCCTTCTTTATGCATATGCTTCATCATCCAAACATGAACTATCTACAACACCTGTAACAATGAAAGAGGATGGAAAAAAATAAATCCAAACGTTCACCTGCTCAGATCTGGAAAGCGTCCAATCCCACACAAGAAATGTTTTCCATGCACATTTATAACAAAAAGATTAAGCAACATTCAAATCCCTTACATATGGCTGGATATCTGCATGGAATACTGCATGTGACCTTCTAAAGGACAGAAACTGCTGTGTTAAACCACTTAACAGTCTCCTATGGTTTGCTCCTCTGGTCTGTAGCAATGGGTAACACCAGATGTTTCGGAAAAAAACGTGGAAAGTGATAAAAGCCATTATGTATTTCTGCACAGCAGTGGGATATTTAGTCATAACCACAGATGAGGCATGCACTATGTTACAACATAATGTAGCAGACTGTGAGTTCTACTTTAGCTAGTACCACTGCTGACAGCTTTCATTCATGCTACGTAAGTGACCAAACCCCTGCCTCATGGCAGAAGCATGCTGAACTCAAGGCCCATTTCCCTATAAGTTAGTAATATGCTTTCTGGGAAACATCAAATTACTATGACACAAGCACTACTTCTTTATCTTCTATATCTTAAAAAAAAGAAAGAAGGAGAAGACATTTACACGAAGCAATTAAAATATCACTGAGATTTGCCATAGTAGTCAACTCACTCTTCCATTAACCTATAAAAACAAATACCTGTATTTGGGGCAACAAAAGCCTCACAAGGATAAAGAAAAGATTATTCAAGCTGAAGTTGCTCCATTTTAAACAAAAATTAGTGGAATGGAATATACCAATGCACATGTATAACAAAAGCAAGAATACAATCAGATTGAAATTACACACCGACACAAAGGCCACCTCTATGTTCCTGGTTTCTCTTCTGTCCAAAGAGAAATAACTGCTGTCAAAGAGTGTAATGAAGTCTCCAAGATTCATTGTGCCAGGAGATGTCAATACAGATATGGGCAGTGCCTCTAATGACTTCAATTAGCTTGTGTCCATCATGAGAATCACAGGATTGCTCAAGGTGCTGTTAATCTGGTTTATACACAGATATAATGGATTTAATAATTAGATTCTTCCTACACTTTCCAAATGGAGATTAAAGCTCTTTCACTTCTTTGTCTAAATGGTGATGTCTAATGAGCAATGACATGGATCCGGTAAGTTTTTGAATATTCCACCTCTAGTTGATGGTTTGGAGAGAAGATAAATTACTTCCAAAGCTGTTTCTGCATTTCCTCTAATATGTGGATCTTCATAACTAGTTTATCAGGAGAGTAACTGGAGGAGTTTTAGTTACTTGTAGCATAACATTAGGTAGACAGGGCACCAGTGAGGAAAAATCCTTTTTGGAAACAACTAAATGGAACATGGTGCTCACTTGGTGATCTTAAGGGTCTGTTTCAACCCAAATAACTCTATGATTCTATGAAAATCAAAACAAGTCCAGATATTTGCAAACTCTCTCTGTTGTCACTCTACCCTTTCCCAGTCATGAAACTATGAGCTTAGGAAGGTGCACTTGATATGACATGTCCCTGATAAGAACAAACGAGTCTGCAAGAAAGGACTGCCTTGACAGAGACCTGTCACTAGTGTTGCTGCCTAGAAATGAGACAAGGGATGTGGGGTAGAATGTCCCTAGTCACTGCAGGGCGGTCCCTGTGACCTGAGTGTTGGACAGAATTGCGGCTTATCTAATAAAATACAAGAAAGACATTCCTGTGAAAAAAACAACAACAGACAGCCTCAGCCAAGTAGTAATATCTTGATTGTGAAAGGGAACACAATAATAGAAGTACAAAAAGTAACAGAAAGCACATTGGGAAAATGTTGATCAAAATAATAATTAGATCTTGCACATGTTTTTTTTTAAATAACAGGTAAAAAAATATGCTGCTAAGGAGTACAATCTCACCAACCTCAGTCTTGTAGATGGAGGAAAAAAAAGTGAAAACCCATGATGGGTACCCAGTAGCATACTATGAACCAATTGCAGGGCTAAAAGTGGAAATCCCAGTCATCCAATTCCTGCATTTATTCTATAGTAATTATACATTCAAGCTCCCCAGCCAGGATGTAAGCCATCCTTGAAATGACAGGAGAGGGAAGATCTGTCTATAAAAGAAACCATATCTTTCCTTAGATGATGAAAGGTTTAAACAATTTCACAGACAAATTATGATAAAAGATTGCAAATGAAATAATGATCCTTATCTGAACTGTAATTTCCCTTAAATCATGAAACAAAATACCTTCTCAGAGGAGAAATGAAACAGTATAAAGATTTCTGATTGATATGCAAATGCGTTTGGCTTCATATACTAATAGAGAAATACTTTAAAGAGGTGTTTCCACTCAATAAGCATAAGTAAGCCAAACACTATTTTCCTTCTGCCTCTGCTCTCTGGTTACCACTCTGGACTTGATATCTACTTTTACTTCTTGATTTATCTAAGTGTGTCTTTCTTCTTATTCAATAGGAAAAAAAAATTGCATATATAGTTACCAGGAATGTTTTACTTCATCGAACTAAGTCTAGTTGTGTTAGTAATACACTCAGTTCTATTTAGCTGAGGCTGTTTTTTTCCATCCCTTTCATCAATACCAAGCACTTTTAAATGTTTTAGAGAATTCTGAACTCTTGGGTACATGAGAACCAAAAAAAAGGGAAGAAAATAGAAATAATAATTGGTTCACCACGTACTGTAAAGAATAAACTATGTCAATGAGGAAGTAATTCCCATAACATCTTTAATTTCATAAAGGTCTTGTTGTGATTTGACCCTTTGTGCTGAGTGCAGAAGGGTGAAACATTCACAGCACTGCCCATGCACAGCTTTACATCTTTGCTTGGAAGAACAGAGGTGAATGAAAATCAGTTTGAGCACTACCTTCACTGTCTAAACAACTGAGCAAACCTTGAGTACTGCTTTGGCTTCCTTCCAAAATTCTAGGTGGCTCAGCTGAATAAACTCAGCAGTGTGTGGTGACAGGCTAAGGCTAATCTCTTTGGGAAACATCCCCACCAGTGGCTCCTCTAGCACACTGCTCATGTTCAGCATGTTTAACCCCTGAGGGACACAACTCACCCAGAGACACTGCATTCTGCAGATGGATAATCTAGTCCTTCAGGGAGTTAATGGTGCTCATCCAAAGCCTAAATTCCTTCAAGCTGTCTGTATAGCTTCACACATCTGTGATGCACTTTTGATTTTATTAGGAATTTAGTAATTCAACGTACTTGGTGATGAACAATCCTAGAGACCAAAAAATGTTCTTGATTATGTGACTTTAAAACGCATAAAGCTAAGTTACAATTCATGCAATCAAGAAATTTTGGCCACACACACCCTCCAGAGATTTTAAAATCCATAAAAAGACAAAAACCAAAACACAAGGATTTTAAAGAAATTCACACTCTTCACCTTTCTGAATCGGTTCAGCTTTACCACCCCTATACTGGTATATATCATTATAGGCTTTCATGCAAAATGCCAATGAACCATAAATTCTTTAGAAATATCAAAACTGTAATTATATATGCTACACTCCTGACAATTTGCTGGTATTTTGACATGAAAACACCATGCTATCAAACAACCCTTCATTCTATCCCCCTTTATAGTCCAGAGTGATAGGTATTTGTTTAAAAAAATTAGCCAGCTGGAAAGACAGAATGATGGGAATTGAACTACCCATGAAGAGAAAATCATTTATTTTGAAGCCCTTTTAGAAAGAGTACGTCTATTCAATTTGTTGTCTTCTGTTAAAGAAAGCACACAGAAGAGTATCAGAGCAGCATTATCATAACCTAGCACTCATACATCGATGCCAAAATAACAAAGGATGTTAGATGAACAGGATCACCTTTGACATTTCATCAGGAGTGCTAAGTCTGGATGAAAAATAATGCTGCTAATGCCTTTTTCATTTTGCTATGAATATCCCAATAAAAACCTCACTGGTCTATTTGCAGATAAATACTACAACATTTTTTATGAGTGTGACTGATGGATCTGCAAGGTTAAGGCCATTTTTTTCCATGATCTATAGTTTCATGTGGTCTTTTTGTGCATTCAGGCTACAGCTCTCAATCAGCTTCTCAAAATTACGCCCAAAATAACTCAATAGCACTGTGTACTATTCAATCAGAAAAAGCAGTCTGCATCCCACTCCTTAATTCTAAACTACAACTTATACATAATATTTTAGAGATATATGTATAATATAAATAGGGAAATAAACTTCTACCAATACGTTTGTTCACACACACACAGAGGCATTAACAGAAAACATTATCATGAGATAACCAACTCAAATAATCAGAGAATTCAGAAAAATGAGTAGATACTTATATAGCACATACATTATATTTAGATGGAGTATTTTAATCTAGAGCCAGTGCATATGTAAGATTAACATCCTCTTTGTCAAGGTTTTTCACTGCATTTTTTTTTTAAATTATCTCAGAAGAATTTGGTATTAGTCCAGCTTCCAGAGTAAATTTGATTATGTGGTCTGTTTCCAAGAAACTAATTTCTTGCTGAAAGACATAACATGGTCATTGGAAATTACTGCATGATCTCACTGAATGATCATAGGTGGTGAGAGCTGAGACCAGAGCTGGAAGACATCACAGAAGTGTTTGTGCTTCAAGGCACTCCTCCAAAAAGAGTTTCATGTCCCTCTAGATGGCTTATCCTTCCCAAATGGAAATTAAATCCTACGTATTAGTGCATGATTAAGTGCAAGGAAAGGGCCACAGACCTGAAAAGTTTCTCTGGAAATCCATTTATGAGCAGAAACCTCTACCAGAAAATATGCTCAGATGAGTCAACTGCTCTCTTTTCCTGATGTGGCTGATTAAAGCAGGGTTGGATTCAATCTGTCCTTCCTCCAGATAGCCCTATCAACTGCCATAAAGTATTTTTCCTCTCTGAGGATTGCACATGAAATGTTGTACCCTTTAAAGAATATCTAAGAGGAGATTTTGACAAAGTCTCAGTCAGCGTTGACTTGAACTAGAGACTCTTAGATTCTTTTCAGTAGCATTTTCAGAAGCCTTCCTATGAAGCAGTAGTATGCTTAATCACAGAAAACATTTCTGGTAGAAAACCAGCTCTCATTGTTATGGATCTTATGATGTTGAAACACTCCCTCCCAAGTTCCATTTGCTACAACTTCTAAGCAGGAAAGAGCAAGATGAAGACAAAACAATGTAATTACATAGAGTCAATGACAGATGTTGGAAACTGTGGTAGAAACAAAAGAAATGAAGGATTAATGGCAGTTACAGTAATAACAAAAATCAAGAAATAACAGCAATCAAGTCAGGTAAGCCAGACTACTAGAGCAGCAATAACGAAAAAAGAGAGAGTTACAATTATCTTAGGAGTTTCTTCTCACTAAACAGATGTTCACGAAGCAACAATTTAACCTCCAAGCATTTGAATCAGTCTGGTATCAGTAACAATCCATAAATATTACTTTACTGAAGCAAAATATGGGCAGAAAGATTTATGCAAACCTGGAGTAACTTGTTGGGACTAGATCCCCAAGTCAGGAGCTGTATTACTCTGCATCAGAAATCTTGTCTGTTTTATTTTAACATAGCTGATCACCTCAATATCACTACTATGGAAAAGCTAAACTTGGCTCAAAAAGGCAAAATAATCAATGTGATTTATGACTGGGGTGTTCAAGCATTCTATACACTAAATGAAATTAAAATTAATTAATTGAAAAATTAAATTATATAACTCAATGTGCTGGGGTGAAAAGATATTAATATTACATGTTGGGAGAGGTGGTTCCATAGAAGTTCTATATATTCATTCATTAACCCTTCCCTATTTTTTATTATAACATTATCCTAATTTTTCAGTGTTTTGTTGTCAAAATCTGTGGGTTTTTTTCAGTGAACTCCATCGTTAGCTATACCTTCTCTTAAGATGAGAGAGCTGTAAGAACTTGCATCCTCCTTTTTGCCTCTCCATGGGGCAAGTATATGAGGGTAGAACTATCTCAGTATATTTAAGGATTTGCACTCTACTGATAACAATAGTTAATTAGTGGGGTGTAAAAAACAAAGAAAGGAAAAAGGACAAATTAAGTCAACAATAATTAAGGCAGAACATAATTACAGCCCTAATTAGAGTAGTTTTCCAGTAGGAATGGATAATTTCAATGTCAACAAAACACAATAATGAAAGACTCTGCTGCCTCAACATCTCTTTTACTTTCCAGTACTCTGAGAATAGAAATGATAACATCACCAGACTTTTTTCCGCTATCTATAATTCCAAATATTTTGTTATATTTCTGTGATTTATTTGAAGAATACTCTTTCATGACATTACCAATCTTCCTTTCAGCTTCCCAGGACTACTGCTTTTCAAAACAGAAATGGTGTTGTTTAAAAATTTGTCCTTGAGAATGTCCCAAAAAATAACTTAAAGCCAAGTAAGTAATTAGCTTCTACATAAAAACGTTCTTCATTAATTTACTAGAATATTTGCACACTTCTTGGTTTTAGTGTGTACTTGTAGGGCAACAATAGCAAATGATACAGAATTTGTACAAAGGAATAAGTCAAGGCTACCTTTGAATCACTCTGATATCTTGCATTTTCACCCTCCCAAAAATTTGCATATTGTGCAACAATAAACTTGGTGTCTCCTGAGTGAAACCAATTAAAGATGTTAAAGATATGGTACTGTTTTCACAATCAGTATGGAGAGACTTTCAGTCTTCCTGTGAATGCAGGTAATTAAGTAATTGAAAAGTTGAAATGCAGTTATTTTCACAGAATTTTTCTTCCTCAGATATTTTATTATCATGATCAACCAAACAAAGTGACTAAAAAAAAAATCTGTTTTTCAATATTATGTACTTAAGAAGAAAATAATATTAAAAATACAATATTATCATAATGAATATAAATTGAAAAGCTGCAAAAATATTGATCTGAGAATCAACAAAATATTCAGTGTATTTTTGAATGCATGCAAACTGGACAAAAAAAAAAATATATCACAAGATTAGCAGAGTTTTAAAATTAGGCTGAAAATGGAAGCAAAAAACTGTCTGGCTTGATCTCGAGTTCAACTAAAAAACCCCTATCCTAAACCAGAAAGCCTTTTGCATAATCTTCTATGTCCTTACAGTATGGATAACTAAACAATTCTGCAAATTTAGTCCATAATTGTTTTAAGACGTTTTTACCTTCTGAATTGCCCATATGGAAAAGGGAAACAAAACCTCTAATTATGGTGACAGAAGAACTGAAATGGTACTATACGAGTTTAATTAAAGTGGATGGTTCATTTGAAGATAATTTTTTTCAAAATTCATAATGACGGCATTAGCATGTTATTAAATATGAAAATTAATTGAGAATATTGTGTTTTGTAGGGTTATCGGGTTGACTAATAATTTTAAATTATTTTCTGGGTAATGCTTTGCTGCAGTTGTGGCTGTTGCTGTGCATATATTCTTCAGCTGGCTATTTGGTCTTGACCAATGGCTATTTTCCATCTCCAAAAGTTCAGTAGGTGCCTAAATAATACAATCAGACAAATCTGATGGCAAACACCTTCTGGCAGGTAAGCACTATGCTTAGTGAAGGAAAGGGAAAGAAAAAAAAGAATGCAAAGGAAATCCCTCCTGATCCCATTCAAGCAGACCACTACCCAGCCACTCTCCAAGCAACAGTTAACATGAAAATCACATTGGACATTTTCTTCTCTACCCCAAAGTGTTTTTGCATGAAAATTCCATAATTCCATGAATATTTACTTTTCCCCATTGTATTTTTATTCTTGGTTTCAAACCCTTAATTGATCTTTTTTTTTGAATGCACCTTAAAAACATAATTCTCCAAACTCGCAGTACTCATGGAAAGCATGATTATATCTCTGAGCGCTATCATGTGCATCACAATTCCTTTTTCTTTGTACAGCATGCCTTTTCCTTTTGCAAAGAAAAGATGAACACCATTCTGCCAACGTGTGCTGATCTGAGGCAAAGATAGTGCTCACTGATCGATGCTTCACTTAGTATTTCATATCTTGCAATTTTCCCATAAATTACCTAAGGATGTGCTCCATGTTAATGCACACTTCAGTAGCAACCAACCATTTGCATGAACCCATATAAAGAGCATCATACCAATGCTTCTCACACTATTATTAACATAAATTGCCACCTTCCTAATATCAATTCTTATTTACAGCTGACAGGATGGAGGAATTAGTATGTGTAGATTAATTCCTGATGTAACTATCCATATTTAATACTGTTTAAAAAACATTTTCCAGGCAAAGTATGCTGACCTGTGGTTCTGGGCCAGCAGCAAATTCAAACAGCAAATGAAAAAAATGCTATAAATAAATTGGAAGGAAAAATACTATCACACAAATACTAAAATATCTGTAATGTGAAATAATAATTTTGACTACCATACATGTAATATTGTACTGATCAGATTGAAATATATTCTTTTTTATAAAAGTATTCTTGTATATCCACCAAACATCAGAGCAAGTGAAATAACAGATTTTTTCTCAGCCCTATTTTTTTACTAGGATATGAAATCATTTCCATTTTGAAAAATAAGTTGCAAGAAAAATTTAGTCCCTGGTCCTTAAAATTCAATCAAGTTCTCATTAGAGTTGATGAAAGAACAATTAATTGGAAAATAAACAAGATCTGTACTTTGTTACTTAGTGTAAAAAGCCAGAACCTTATCAAATGACAGCAATACTTCTGGATGACTGCAGGATGAGCATGGTTGTGGTTGTGCAATACAGGAAGTTATTTTCCTCTGAAACACAGTGCACTTCAGTATGTCCTATTGACAGAAATATCGTGTATAAATAATTTATTAAAATATAACTGCAGTAATTGCACCTGGCAATTAACTTAATAAAAATAAATTACTATAAAAATGGCTAGATTCTTTAATAACTGTGATAAAGGTTGTCCATCTTACATATAAATGCAAATTAAGTGGAAACTGTGCAAATGCACTGACTCAGCACAAGTCTGACCGCTGCAACTTGGAACAAATCAATTTTGGTATCTAAACATCTTTCCCTTCTGAAAACATGGATTTTAGCTAAAGAAACTTCACTGTCAAACTTAGCTCACTGTTTATACCGAAGACAATGGAAGAAAAAAAAGGACCCATAAAAACGGAATTACTATTTTATATTTTCAAAACAATAATATAGTTATTAATTTATTGATTAGCTGTAAAACATAAATTATATAATACCTTGACCTGATGAAGCTGATATTTTAAAACTAGATTTTAAAAAAATATTTGTTCTGTGTTTCTTATTCTCCCCAACATTCAGCCAAACAATAAATTGCTCACACAACCCTATATCAGCTGTTGTTGGAGGCTGTTGGCCATCTGATAGGTGCCAGGTGAAGATTATATTACATTCAGCATGTGACCAGGATGAAGTAGACTGAGACTTTCATTTTATATTGATAGATGATCAGCCACATCACACAGTAAACACAATTTTCAAGCACCACTGTTTTGTGTGGTCAGACCTAATTGTAGAGCTCCGCATTTCAATATTTTCAAAATTTTCTATAAATACTAGTTTTCAATTATTAAAAGCATTTGTGATGCAAACCTTCCAGCTGCTTTTTGTTCTTCAATCACAGGTTTTGAATTAAATTAGAATACATATTTAAATTAGAGTTAATACTTAAATTGACCAGATCACATGGTTGAATCTTCTAAGGAGACTCTAGGAAAAGAACTCCTGGGATTTTGATTCCTTTTAAACTTTTATTTAGATAATTTCATATCAGAGAGTGAAAAGTGTACTGACCTCAAGAGTTTATGAAGAGATTATTTCAGTGCATCCTAAAAGCAGAACTCAGGAGTTGATAGCTCTTTAAGGGACTAGTTCAATTTCAAAGCCACTTTAGGTTAGGACATATTTCTAAAAGTTCTATGTTCATCAAAGCAAATGTGGATTTAATGTACCATAAAAATCCTGTGATGTTTTGTGTGAAACTGGAAAGCACTTAGTTCTAAAATGTTTTTGAATGAAAGCAACAGCAGCTGGTTTTTGCCTCACTGTCCGGGACATGTCCAGACACTCAAAGCCATTTTGTTATTTTTTGACCTACAGCTTCCTCTGCATCCTCAAAAGGCTTCATTTTTAAAACACAGCAAATCCCACTAAAGTTATTCAAAACCTGAAAGCAGCTTGTGTGACAAATTGAATTTTCAGTATTCTACTGATCTCAAGGAAGTTACACTGGATGCGACTTTATTCAACTTAGGACTTGGAAGTACTGTTGAATTTTTCCAACTGCATAAAGCTACCCAGTCATTGGCACTCAATTTCCCCCAGCCAAGCTAGTCTTAGTACAATAGTTCCAAATTAACTCCAATTTGAGAACAAAAAAATTAAGGTCAACAATGATCCTCTCAGTAAATGTTCATCGGCTTCCAGAAAGCTTTCATCTACTATATACACAGTGATTTGAATTCTCCATCATCTCCTAAAAATTGCACTATTACCTTCTTCCCAAGCAGCTTTCAAATTACACAATATTGAAGCTATACATTAATATAGGTTATTCTTTTTTTTTTTACAAAGTTAATATTAAAATGCTCATCTTGAGCTGAAAACTTAGACTGTATATTGTGACTATTTTGAATATTCCTGGCCTTCTGACATGCCTGTATTGAAGAAGTGATAACTCTTAGATATATTTGAACAACTTTTACCAGAATAGATATATAAAAGGAATAGCATTCTAAACTGTTTGAAAATCCTAATAATAGTAAGGTATATGGGTAAAATAAAGTACTAAGCTATGGGGGATAAAACATGAAATAAATTTATTACATTAAGTTTATAAAAAGAACATCACACAAATGGCAACAGAAAAATAATTTCCCTTCAATGTTAAAATTATCTATTTCTGTAAATATGTATGTTTTAGTTGAACCAAATCATCAGAAATAAACAGCAATTTGTGGTGTTGATAATCACAGGATTGTAATTTGCATTTAAATTTGACACATTTTTGTTGTTGGTTATGTTTTTTTTTTTACTATGATAATTATAGATATTACAAGTTTCTTCATTAATATAGGAGGAATATTGGTAGATTCCCATTTGGATTTTATTATGAAATTCTTAATCATAGACTCTGGCCAATTATTGTGTATTTCTGTAAAGCTAGGCACAGATGTGCAGGTTTAGGTATCCCCTCTGGCAATCATTGGCATTACCAATTTGATATTTTTTTTTTTTTTTACATTTTGTCACATTACTTTTGTATAAGAAAATGCACAACAGAAGAGTCCTACTTTTTCTAGAATTACAGTAATCCCAGTCATTACCATTTCTTAAGTTTTTCTTTAAATAATGAATAATGCTCTAAAGTGGATTATTTAAAAGCCAGAGGGATAGAGAAGACAGGAAAAGTTGCTTGCTGTAACTCCCCTTCAACTTCATTCATGAAGCTTCTTATTAATTACAGATTTTGCTCTTTGATACAGATCTAAGGAAGCTATTACTTGCTGTCTTGGATAAATTAGTATACCAGGAATACACTCTCAAGATATTCTGTGACTTGCAAAGAAACAAAGCTATTCCTTCAGTTTGCAGGATTGCAAGTGATTTAATAAAAGCTTCTGCAAAGTGAAATATATTTTTCCACCAAGAATCATGCCAAGTCAAGTGCATATGAGAGAGAATGCATTCATGTATGCCGTTTTGCCTCTGCCAAACCTGTTACACAATGCAAAGAAATCTTCTGTGGCCTTCAGAGAGGACTTGTACTACCCTTCAGCAGAGCTGAATAGAGCTAAGAGCTCCTTGTGTCCTGCCCCAGTACTGCAGGGCATGCAAGTCCCAGGAGCCCTGACTGTAAAGGAAAGGTACTTTCTGGAGGGCTTTTCCACCTTGTTCCTTCTTTAATTCTCATTAGAGAATCTATAATAACTGTTATGCATGCCTGCCTACCAATGCCCACCCATTTGCCTTGGAAGGATATCCAGACAGGCAGGAAACAAGGTGTCAGGTTGCTCAGGGCACATCCAGGCAGTATTTGGAGGGCAAGGCTCTGAGGAGCAATGCAAACGTTCCTTGCTCTGTTACTTTTGCTAAATTCACAGGCAGATCAAACCTAGTGCCATATGCCTGATATATGAGAATTCCTTCTATTTGAAGTCAAAATATTTTATGAATCAAAACACTTTTTAAAATTAATTAATTTTTAAAATTAACAAGAGATCAGGGCAACTTATAAACATGAAAAATAACATTTTGAAGATGACACCAACTTTACTGATAAAGTACAGAGACATTGGTAATAAAATAGCAGCAAGAAGATGCTCACCACCCTAGTCTAGTGAATAGCTGTTAATAATCAGTCTTAATACAGGAGAATAGGATTTCAGTAAGGTCCATGTTTCTTCCATTAGGGTAGCAGTAAAATTAATCAGAGAGAAATCTCAAAGAATATCCTGAAATAAGACAGAAATAATTTTAAAATTTGTTTTGATCCTGCTCAACTTATTTGTTCATGATTTTGTTAGCAAGAAAGCATTGCTATTTTTCAGTCATTGACAAAGATGAGAAGCTATTCTATTATCATCCTTCAGTCATAACTCCTAGCAAGGATTAAAAAGTTTGGGAGACAGAAAAAAATGATCCTCTAATACACTGAATTGAGAGGACATTTTTTGTGTGCTTGGTCTTAAAATATAGACAGACAGTGAATTCTTGATGAATAGGTATATAATGAAAAAATTTCTGAAGATAGCACGACGTTCAAATACTATTGAGCCTTTTTTTATTTTTCTCTGAGCATTTGTTCATATCATTCCACTACCTTGAATAAAGTTAAATCTTGAACTGGAACATGATGGCGAACAACAGCATTTGCCATTGGGCCAAAAATCAAGGTCCAGTATTAATCAGAGCAAGGGTCAAGATATTTTGGTTCAGTTAGAGTAGTTTGCCCTTTGCTTAGCATGGTAAAGGTTGATCTGCACTGAGCACTAAACTGTGGCCAGCAATCATCTCAGCTCCTCAGTACTGCTGCATTCCAAGACACTGCACAGAAAATTTTAAACAAACAAAACCAAATTCAAGCAAACCAAAAATCCCTAACACTTGGAGATTTTGTTATTAGTGGGTGAAGTAACTGGCATAATGGCAAAGAGCATCATCACACATGGATTATCTTATATGTTTGACAGGTTTTTTTGTCCATTTCACAATTTCAGGTTTTCAAAAAAATAAGTTGTTCAGTATCTCTTCCAAACATTCTTGCTACTTGACACAGTGCTTTGCAAAAAACCCCAAAATGATAAAAACACAATCCATACCATAGGGCACAGATGATTAAAAAGAAGGGAAGCTTTGATCTCTTACTCCTGTGTCATTCGACAGTAGCACTATTGTAAATACTATTAAGATTTTACAAAAGCATATATTAAATCAGATTATGTTACAAATATCACAGGTAGAGACAGAAAGAGACATCAAAGAGACATGAGTCGTGAAAAGGGAAAAAAATGTTAGAAGTTTTGAGATGGACCAATGCTAGCAGAACACAGATTATTTATTCTTAAGGTGATGGGAGAAGAGATTCCCTTAAATGATACATAATGTTCCAAACTACAAATATTTTTGTGAATACAATTTAACCTTGATACAATACACTCATTATAGCCATGAATCTATGGAAGGGCTATGTCATTTTAAAAATAGATTGACAGATATTAAATATATCTTGAGTTCATGAATTAGTAAGATCTATCCTCTGAGTAACATGTATCTAATTAGACATCTGTAGTTTACACAAAGCGTCGTTGCTGCTGTTGTGCCAATGCACAAGATCTTACAATGGTACTGGTGAAACCCCACTATTAGCTGTGGAGAAGATATTTGCTTTACAGAGTCCATGTTGGCTACCAAAATATTCCAAAGCATTGTACCCTTCCAAAGGAAATGAGTAAAATATGCTATAGTCCTTTCTATGATAACTGAGACAGCAGCAAGCACTAACTTGCTGCAGCTTTCTGAAACTGATTATAGTTCAGCTGCTAAATTAGTAACTGCTTCCACATCTTTAGCTGCTGCTTCTGAAAAGCTGGACTGAATTTCAATCTTTTGCATCTTGTTAGCAGCTCTATCTTTATCATTGCACTGGACAACAAATATCCATATTCAAAGTTTAATTTACACCAGTAGAAATGGTAAGCATCCTTTAATTTTTTTTTTTAAATCTGCAGATCTACTTTTCCACAAAATATTGTTATTAATTTTTTTAATCAATAAATTCTATTCATCAAATGAAGTACCTTTCCCACTTATTCTAAGAATCTTAGGAAGTGATCATGAATCATTTTGGCTGGCAACACAAATTTCCTGAAAACAGAATTTATTGTCCTTATGTCTTTTCAGTAAAGTGTCTATCTTACGGAAAATCAGAGGATATTTAAGATTTTTTGTCTTCTCACATTGAGTAATCTCACATAGCAAACTATTTCAAAAGATGTATCGGAAAAGGATCTTGTTGAAGTTATTCCTTCTAAAAAGAAGGAGGTCATCTTCTTTCATACAAACACCTGTATGGATATAGATATCCACCAAGATATCTGCAGGTATCTATGGCATGTGCAACAGGCACACACAGGCACAAAAGTTCAAGAGGACAATGAACTCTCCTCTCCCAGATTATAGTGGCAACGATGCTGCATGAACCATGCTGATTTTACAACAGGCTGTACTTTTCTCACACTCCCTTTAAGCTTTAGTAAACCCTAATGCTGTCCTCATATACACCCAGGCAGTGTTTTGTCATTCACAAATATATGCAGACAGTATATGAAGTCATTGGAGGCAATTCATGGAAAGAATGTACATTAAAAAGAAAACATGGAAAAGCAGAGAAAATGCGTGTAGAATTACTCACAAGGTGAAAAGGGGAAAGTATTTCCGGCACTCTGTTTCTGACACAATCCAGAAAACACATTTTAATAGACTGATTTGATAACATCTAGCATAAATACATAAAAAGTACAATAAAAAAATACTCCTGGAGTAAGATGTGTCTGGGGTGGTTCATACCTCAAACAGTCACACATATATTAATAGTCACACCATATCCATGCTCCCTATTCTGTACACATTCTGCTGTGTTCCAGAGGTTTACCTGAACTCACTAGGAAAAGCCTGCATGATATCAAGCGTGAGATCTAGCAACATTACTAACAACAAAAAATATTACAAAGCAGTTCCGGACATTAACTGATGAGTGTTTAAAGAGGGTAGAAATCTTTCCAAATCCACAAGCTCGATGCCCCATGCTGCCAGGGTAGAATGTAGGAAAGCCTAACTCTAACCTTCAGAAGAAAGCCCCAGCCTCGAGAAATCAAACAGTACTGCCTCATCCATGAAAACAGGGCAGGCAATGTTTTAATAGCAGTTGAACCCTTGTTATCTCATGATGCAAAACACAGGGCAATTAATGAAGAAAAGACCAAGAGAAGACCATAACACAATAGGGAGTGGAGCTCTGTTTTATGCACTAGAAAATGCCATTTTAACTGTGTAGGTATGGCTGGATTATTCATACAGTTCTTTCTGTCACATTCATCTCAGGGATTGAAGACAGAAACGCTGGATATTTTTACTGCATATTTGCATAGGAAAAATATACTTAGGGCACTGCAAATGCATTTAGGATATGGGTAAGGAGAAATTCTTAACAAGACACACAATGATACACCACCCAGATCCATTTTGTCTGAGAAATTGATAAACTAATCTGTTTTGGTCATTCACCAGGAAGGATAACTTTTCCCCAGAACAAACTGGGTTTGTGAGGAAGAAGTGTCTGTGAAAACATTAACCATAAACAGTTTTAAACAAATTTTATAAAACATGACACAATAAAAGCAGAGAAGGGTGTATTAACAACTGTCTGGAATAAAATGACCCCAAGATAATAATTTGTCTACCATTTACCTAAGAGGACTGGTGTGTATTTCATGAGAAACATTTAGCATATGAATTATTTTGTGCTTCTGTTGTATGGCAGGACAACAATGACTAATGGAAAACAAAATCCCCAAAAGCTAATGGTTTCCACTTTTAGGACAAGGGCATGTAGATCAGAGTGGAGCAAGGTTATTATTCCTGCTATCCTTGTGCTTTAAAAATCACTGGAAGTTGAAATCAGCTTTTCTAGAACATTGAGAAGAAGGGGTCAATCAATATTATTAAGGCTGGACGAGATACATGACAGCTTAGGGGCATGTTTTCTGGGAGAAGATTGAAAACAGAATGATGAAGCCAGAGCAAGTTTTAGAGAGAGTTCCATTCATCACTCTAGTACTGCAGAAATCCCATTCCTCCCTCAGACTCTTTTTCAAAAACTCTTGTTAAGCAGGAATTATATCTGCAACTAGCACTCTAGATCAGTTAATGGGTACTGATGGCAAAGTTCATAAGTTCATTAAGTTCTGATTTGGATGGCTACTGAGGAAAAATAGCATATTGCAATTTTAAACTTTGTTTTTATCTCAGTCTACGCATAAATCTTACTTCCTACTGGTATTATGATTGCTTTATTGTAACTGAAACAACCAAACATCGAATTAAGTTTTCTATTTCACCTGTTTAGCTCCTAAATTCATGAAACTGTTGTCTCATTTCCTCCAGAGACAAACAGACATGAAACAGTAATTCATGTACTGCAATAACACTGCTATATGTTTTTCATATGCTGCCTGCAGGCACAGTGAATAGGAATAAAAATTGGAACAAAACACCAAGAGATCTTGCTCTGTTCTCTGTATCTACGCTTTTAGCTCCCACACTCTGATTATTTGTTACAGTTCCTATAGCTCTGGGAAATGGCAGACAGAGATACTGTGAATGCAGCGGCCCTTCTCCCTTCAGGGTTTCATTCCCAGGGTGAGAGGAAGGATGGCAGAATCAGCATGCTGTTCTCTCCCCTCTTCCAAGGCAATGATCAGTGGCTCATGGAAAATTTCATACCAAGAAAGTCACAAATGGGTATTATGAGGAAGTCTCATGAAAAGAGTTGATGAAGATGTAAAATTTTGTTAACATTTTGCATTCTATGAGTATATTGTATCATTGCTTCTTGTTACAATTTGGTTTCTACAGCAAAGAAGGGAAGCTTCTTTCTATAAGAGTAAATTGATACTACATATTGCCCTGCCTCTTTCCACCTTGTTAACCCGTGGGCACAAAAGGACTTTCTTCCACCCCCAGGATCCTCTTTGCATTAAAGCGAAATGTCCTATCTCCTCCCATATCAACTGGAAAGTATATGGGCATCAAGAACCCCAAAACCAGACAGCTTTCTGAATGTCCTCAGTACTAAACATATTGTTATCCTCTCAAAATGAATGTTTCCAAGGGAACAAGCAGAAAGGAAGATATGAGAAATGCAATTGTAAAAGAGAAAAACAACGCCCCAAAATCTACACTTTATTTTTTTTTCAAATTTACATATATTTATCTTATTATGCTGCAATTATGACCCATGGCCTTTTTATTTCATTCATTTATAAACTGCCACAGTTACTTGAATTGCCAAGATTAAGCCTCTATCACGAAAATAACTGCATGCTCATAAAGAAATTACTATTCTAAAAAAGCATATCTAAACAGACAATAGGAAGCATCAATCACACACTGATACAAAAAAAAACAAAACCAAAAAACAACAACAAAACTTGCAACAGTCAGAGCAAATCTGTACCAAAGTCAGGAGCATAAAGGCTGTGAGACAACTGGAGTCACTGCAGGATCCCTGATTGAAAACAGTTTCCTCAGAAATTTATGGTGTACCCATAATTTTACTGTTTCTTGTGATAGCATAGTGTTTTTTCAGCAGAGGCATCTGGTTTTGTACTTCCTCAAGCAAGTCACCAAGCCATCTTGATTAATTTTGGTTTTTGGATAGTCTTTAGTGAAGCTTTGAAACAGATCCCTAGGTTTTAATATAATTCATAACATATTGGGCTGCAAGTTCAAAACAAAACAAAAAAACAAACCACAACAGAAAAGACAGAAAATTGCATTTCCAGATAGCCTTTGCTGATTACTAGACAAGGACTGTTCATTCAGCTTTGAGCAGAAAATTGAACCAGACGACCTGCAGTACCTTCAAATCTGAATTATCCTATAGCCTTATGAGATCCCTAGGTATGTTTTCAGAAGTCACTTATGACTTGATTTGCCTGGAACTTATTACTATCTTCCCTCAGACTAAGTAGAAAGGCAATGGCATTATTACCTGTAAAATCACTCCCAATCCCTCTTGTCAGCAATGATTTTAAACTGCTTGCTAGGATGTACATGTTACTTTGCTTGGATGAAAAACTCATTATTAAGAAAAAAAGACATGGACACGAAACAATAAAGTCTTTAAGTCTAAAACTCAGAACAATGAGAATTCTTAGTTTGTACAGATTAATTTTCATATATACCTCTGAAATCATATGACAATGAGAATTCTTTGAGTGCTGTGCCTGCAGCCAGAAAAACCTCTCAACAAAACGGGGTTATTAATATGAAGGTTTTTCTCAAACACAGAATTTTGATGTAGCTTCTGTTTCATACCAAAAATGTTATTTGAGCTATTCTTAGTAGCAGAATCAGTGGAGTTGTATATATCTCTACCTTGTCAGGAAACACCGCCACAACAAGCAGCAAAAGCTGTAGTCCACTTACAGCTAATAACTACCTGTCATTAATAGATCAATAAACATCTGGAGCCCTGACTTGATTAAATATGTTAACTGATCAATTTCTCCCTGGAAGGAACCATGTTGTAAAGTGACAGGATTCACAAGACACAAAAAGTGAAAAAGTTGAATTGCTTAACTGTCTTCTCTGTTTTCTCAGTTCTCTTTGATGCACTTTACAACAAAAGAAACTTTCTATCCTAAGTGGTTTTTAAACATCTGGAATGTGTATGTGTAAAGGTCAAGGCCACAAACACTATCCTGATCCCACGATGCTAACAGAGGTTTTACTATTGGCTGCAATATCACCAGCACTTTTCTCACTTCCTGAGAAATACAAAATTTATTTTTTTCTTGTTTTTTACTTTTTTTTTTTTTTTTCATTTCTTTGTGGGGGAACTGTACTGCAATGATTTACATGCAAAGCTCAGCGGTGGAAGATGCCACATGAGTGCTTTGAGCTGTGCTGTGAGATGAATAGGGTGTCATAATATATTCAGCAAATATGGCAATCCTCCAGAACAGAGAAAGGTATGAAAAATTATTTCCTTAGTTTAGAAACCGTACACTGAAGCCAAGAACCCATAGAAAGAAAATGTATTGGCCTCTTTCCCACTAACACACAAATCACTGTTGTTCTATGTGTACAAACCACTACAAGCGTTATGCAAACACTGCAGTGTGATTTTTTGTTACTGTCTAGGTAAAAAGAATCTTTTTTGCTTCTTTCTCTCGCTTAAAAGGAAACAAAACCTAAACCCATATTATAGAAAATCTGTTCAAACTCACTTTCCAGACAAAAAAAATGTCTTATAAAGAATTTCTAAGAGAAATTATTTTTCCATACAAAAGGTGAAAACATGAAGAAGGGGATAGCTGCAAAGTACACTCAAAATTTTGTAAGAACCTTAAAAATGTAAGTATTTGGAACTGCTTGCTCCTTAGAAAAAAAAATCAGCAAGTTATTATTTTGTGTACTGCTTAATTGTCCTTTAAATCTAGAAGCTAGGGTAAACACCTGCAATTACAACATATATTTATTATAATATAAACATATATTAACAAGTACAAATTGAAATAATAGTCTTATACATACCAAGAAGAAGAAACTAACAATGCACTCTATGCAAACTATGAGCTTTCTAAGCCCAGTATCTCCAGCTCTATTACCATATAAATTTGCCTTCTGAACACCTGCCAAAACTGCATTCATACACAACTTTTCTGAAGCATATGCAAGCAGGGAGTTTGTATCCATCAGCAGAATCTAATCAGAACACCTCTAGTTATGAACATGATTCAGGATCCTGTGCATCAAGGCTCAAGAAGGAAGAAATCATTTCCCACATTGCAGGGTCTCTGTGCTATGCTAAATTTAGCAAAATAACAGCAACAGAGACAAAGCATGCATTAGAAATAGTTAAAAAGCAGCAGGGAGGATGGAGAGGAGTAACAAGCATTACACGTCTATTAGCTAATGGAATGCTTATGGAAATAGGAATAAGATACACATGCATTCCAAATGAATACTTATCTGTAGCACCATGAGAAAATATTCAAAAAAATTTATGAGGGAAAGCAACATAAAGTATAACACTGTAAGCATGCAGCCACTAAATTAATCTGAAATGCATTTGAATTGCTCTTATCACCATGAACTCAGTTCACAGTCACCAAAATGTGTTATATGTTTCCACTTATAAACCAGTTTTCCCTAAGTACCATTAAGATTTATTCAACACCAAAATTTATCATACACAATGAGAGCATATATAAAGTACTTGCTCCATATAAATAGAGCTTTTAAAATACAATTCCTTCTTTGTGTGCTAATTCTGGAACAACTAATACTTTTGTCTTTACTGGTTACAACTAGCATTTGTTGAGGAGGCACATATAGAAAGGGTCTCTTTTCCAGTAAAACTACACAGCAAAAGAACAATCTTATACTTAATCTACTTGTAGGTAATAGCATATAATTTCTCACACAATTGTATTACTGACCATGCCATTCTGTACAATGTATAAGGCATATGATTATCCTTTCATTATTTTAAAATGCTCTGCATTTAAGAAACTGTTTCAAAAGTGTTAGTGGAAAAATTCTAACCTTCATTCAACCCTTGCCGACTGTAGCATATGACAGCTGAAAACCAGAAAAACAGGATAAAGTTCAAAGCAATTTTTCAATGCCTCTATTGATTAAACTTTAAAAGTTACTGTGTTTACCGAATGCCACCTGCTTTAAGGAGCAACAGATCTGAGAGGAGACACACAAACACTTGGTGCAATACCAATCATTTTAGTAGTGAGCAATCAGGCAAATTATCTTAAGAAAATAGTGTCTTCTGTATTTTCACCCTCTTTGTCATCTTTAACAAAGGAGAACAAAGAAGTATGTTCAATGAATGGACTTACCTGACAGCAATACCTGTTAAATTGTTGAGCTAAAGCTCTTTAACACCGTATTTAATGGATATCCCCATTCTCAGCCTACCTGGTGTATTCAGCAGCCGGGACATTCTGCAAGAATAGGAGATAAACTGCTCACAGTATTCAGCACTACTGGTAATGGCAGAAATCTGGTCCATTGATGCACTGTAGTTCAGCTGCAGCACAGATAGCTTCTCCGGGCTGCTGCCTCCCACAGAAGTCTGCATTTGCAGATCATGGTACACAGTTGTCCACACTTTATCCTCTGAAAGAGAGGGCAAGAAAGACAAGACAAGAACTGGTAAGGGTCAGACAGAGGAACTGAGTTCAAATAAATTTAGGCCTTTGTCAAAAGATAAAACTGTTCTACAAGATATTTGTTGATATTCGGTAGTGGGGAAGGAGGGCACTGCCCATAAATGTTCATCATGTGACAGCATAGTTCCAGCTATGAACTGATGAAGGGAAGAAACTCATCATCTTTATGAAAAGATACCAAAGATACCATGTGAGAAGTCTTCCTTAAACAACCGATGCTTATAGTTACATATGGAACTAATAAGGATTAACTTTGGTTAGAAAGGCAGAAGGCTGATGCCCTAAAGATTCAAAGCCTTTATGTGAAGAACATTCACTGCACATGGTAAATTTAATGTGGGCTGGAGTGAAACACTGCTTTAGTAAAGTAGTAGTAAAGTAACAATGAGGATGCACTGAATTCTAATGTCGTTACACATTTAGCAATAAAGACCAAAAATTTTTCCACATTTTTCACCCAGGATGTGTTCTAGGGTAAAACAAAATTACTGCTTATTGAGACAAATATTTTAAAACAGCAGCACCATATAACTTTACTGATTATGGTTATGGTGCAGATAGCACCACAGGAACTAATCAAAGTAGAATGGAAATACAAAATCTATTTAGTTGTGAAAAGGCACAAAGAAGGAGGAAAGACAACTTCAAATTTTTTTATTTCTATACAGCAGTATTGGCCAAATCTCAACACCTGCAACAAACTTTTTTTGCAGGGTCATGCAGAAAGTATGTTATATCCAGCCCAGAACAATGTCTGTATGCATTTTATTTCTCTAAATCACTGAACAGCAAGTCACTAGAAATGTTACTGTGAAACATTTGCCAGTAGTTACCAGAGAAGATTTAAGATGAAGTATTATAATAATGAAACAGCACATTCCACACTCCTTTTACAGCAAGATTTGTTGAAGTTGGAAGGGAGTTTAGAAAGGAAACAAAGAAAAGGCACAGAAACTTTGCTGTTATAGACCAACCATTTATTTTTCTTAGAGGGACATTCCACTGAACCAAAATGAAAAAAAAAATTATCTGAGTAATATAGGCCTTCAGAATGAAAACTATGAAGATTTGGTCAATATTATTGATACTGTCTTCCTGTAAGAATGCTATTCTATCACTTAGGTGTGAAGAATTTTTAAAATTTAGGTTGACTAGATACCACTCTAAAAATCCACTATCTCAGCTGAAATGTACTACTCATATTGAGCATCTCACACAGACGAGGGCTGAAATAGGTCAATTATCCTCTGTAAACAAACCACAGAAAATTCTCTTTTCTCTAGACATTAACCTGAAACACATCACCACAAAACTTCCTAGAAGTGAATCAGATTTTGTCAGTAATATTTGTCATGTAAGGTTTTTTCACATTTTAAGTTGTTTTTCAGTTTTTCTTTTAATTGTTCTGCCTTATATATTTCTACCCCTGAGGGCAAAGTCAAAGAAATCTGTCTTGGAATAAAAAGTAAACCTTAAAAACATCACTAAGAATCTATTCTGGTGCCTTAAACTGGCTTGTAGGAAAGCCCAGATTCCCAAATGAGTCAGGCCTTTGCCCCAGCTGTTCTGTCAAGCAACACCATTGACCACAGTTGTCCTTCAGAGATACAAAAATAAAACACATCCACACTGCTAATTTTGCTGTATTTATCACAAAAACAGACTCTCCAGGGAGATCACCTGGCATTTTCTAAGTATACTTATTCACCTGACAGATGCGCCGTACAGCGATAAAACCCATAAAATGTAGTGCATTGCAGTATGTTTTCAATTCTCCTATGTAAATCTCTTGCCTGTTAATGCAAATCTCAGTCATTCTAAAACTTGTGGCCTGCACTTTGATATTTTAACAACATGGTAACACTTTGCCAAACTGACACACACTCAAAAGTGCTTCAGTAATTCTTCACCAAGTTCACAGGAATGTGCTCACATCCACTGATGAGTTTTGGTGTGACCCAGGGTAAAGACAACTCTCCACACTATGATTATCCTTATCGCCAGGATTCTGTGCTCTGCCTTATTTTCCAGTCTTAATTTTTACTGCATAGTGTCAGGCTATTTTGGATTATATTGGAATCATGTGGACCCATGTGTTTGCAACTGATATGCTGTTAAGTCTTTCTAATCAAATGTCCAGAGATAAGGTAAGCAAAGCAGACAAATCCTCCACAGGTTGTACACATGACTAGCCAAATGAGATGAAATTCAGCATGTGAAGCAAGATGGTTATTATTTTAGTATTCATATCCTTAGTCCAAAACTCCTTGTAAAACACAGCAATATTCTTGCATTGAGAAAAAGAAAGTAAAAAACCAGGAGAAAGGAATCCTGCTCCCAAGTACCAATAAAAAATTTTTAATTGCTACCTGTCAAATTATATAAAGAATATAATCCAGTTTTGTTAAGAGCCTCATATGGAAGTTTCCTGCAGATTCATTTTCAAGAAAGGATTGAGATAGTTTATACATTCACTGACAAAAACCTCTCATTTGTGGCAGAAAACACTATACATGTAAGAACACAAAAGTGTCAGTAAGGAATGTGTTAGGACAGTTAGAGCCTCATATTGAATTTTTGATCCAGCCAAGACTCCTTGTCTAGCCACTAAGAAGGTACAGAATGTGACTAGCAGCAGGAATTGTGTTAGGCACTGTGTTTGAGGAGGAATTTTCCTATGGATAGCAGATTTTAGCCAATATACAGTCACCTCCCCTCCAAGTTAGGAAGTTTAATCTTTACTGTGGCACGCTGTACTAAAGATGATATAAACACACCCTAGTCAGTCAAATGCATCCTCTGAACAACTTCAGAACCCTTCTGTCAAAATATAAGTACTACTAATGGTTAAGTGCTTGTTGCACCTTGTAATTGATCTTTTTATCAATAAACATATATACGTGCATAAAGTCAATAATCTTTTACAGAAGAGCAACTTAATATCTTTCTGCTGTCTAAAAGATGATGGGAGATGGATTAGCATACATCTGGTCAGATACTGAAAATAAACCTAGGTCTTATTTCACTTGCAACTAATTTTCTGATAGTCTGGCTCAAATGACCCATGAACACATTCAGCAAGCTGTCTTGTCCAAACTCTGGAAGCTGAAGCATCTGTGCCTGCAGGTCAGGCACAGAGAGAGGGTGAGGCAGAAGTTGCAGCTGGTGTATAGGAAGGAAGCTTCTTCCCTGGGTATTCATGCTCTTCACATATTTTCCTGATTTAAGTGTAATGCACTGCCATGACACAAGGACCAAAACTTGTACAGGATGGTATGGCCTTTCCTGGGCTGGGAAAGCACATTAACAGACAAAAATCTATCTCCCCTCAACATCAAATGCAGATTCGTGAACACATGTAGTTATACATCTGTGGGGCTGGCTTCAAGGTGTCTGAAAAGACTCAAAGGAGATAGATGCTAGGCAGAAATCTCAACCTTATCTACTGAGTGTTGATTATAAACTGCTTTTTGCCTTTTAGTCTTAAAAATTTGTTAAGTGTGTTTATACTTTCCATGGAAATCAGCTAGGCATTTGTAACTTGAAGATGAGGCCAGTATCTTCACTCATGTTTTCAGTTTCTTGGAAACTCCTCATTTCTTGAGACCATTCTTGAGAGAGATGGAATCAGTACCCTGCTTCCAGTCACCTTCCATTACAGAAAAGTTAATGCAGATAGTTCACACTATCTCAAATATCTGTATCTTCACCATTTATGGCATTGCCCCTGTGTAGCTGAGAACAGGATATGGTATTCATAGCTAATATATCATTATTTTCTGTCAGTAGTACACAGAAGTTCCATTTAAGGTATGCAGAAGTGAAAAATCTGTCCTAGTTAACAGTAATTAGATACATATTCCTGGAAATTCCTGTCACCACAACACTGGAATGAGTATTCCCCTAATACACAAGCAGTTATTTGAAGAACACCTGGCATATGGCTATTGCTAAGCACAAGTGCTTAGAGACAATTTGTCAGCCACAGCTGTGTGTATGACTTAGGCACCACCGAAAGACATTTCCCCTACACATGGAAGTATATGAGGTCCTAACTGGATTTACTAGGCTGATTCTAGTTTTCCCACTGGAGGACAGAGTACCAGCACCAGCTAATTGCTAACACTTCAGGAAAATAAGTGCCTCCAAGATGACCACTTCATTCAAATGCATATCTTAGAGGTTTTTTTAATGGTGCATAGCATGTTGCAGTTGCACAGGAAAACAAAATAATGGCAGAACCCTTTTTTTTTTTTTTAGCAGTGAAGATGAAGTATAATTTTATTTGAATAGAATGCCAAAAGCCAGTATCCATAGATTCTTAATAGAATTCATAATGGTTTTCACTAAGAACAATCTAATTAGATCCAAACTGCTGATACATTTGATGCAATTATAGAGAAAATAGGTTCCCTCTAATTTAGTCTGTACATTACTCTTTACTGAAATTGTTCTTCTCCAACAGATATGTATATTATAGTAAGATTAAGTTTCTTAATTTAAGAATAATTTTTCTAAGAAGGAAATGACCACTGTCATTTATGTCCTTAAAATGACAATAAAGTGACATAATTTACTTTGCTGAAATTACTTTTCAGTTGCAATGACTGATCTACAGTTCTACCCACTCACTACTCCTTTTTCCAATAAAAAGTAAAGTAGGTGGCTAATAAAATAATCAATAGGTATTAGTAATGGTTCACTAATAAAAAGAAAAATGAAATAAAAAGAAATCCTTGTTCACCAGCTATTCAAGTGATGAAATAAAATATTAACATAAGTGATTTTTCCCACTTAATATTCAGTGTATTTCATGATATTATGATATTTATCATTATGCTATTGAGTATTTTGCAGATAGTCAGTTTTTGCTATCACTGAACTTTACTCATTTGCTTGGTGATCAGTTAAGCAAGAAGAACTTGCTTCTCACAAACAAATTAAGTCATCTTTTATAATGATAATTACTGATAATAAGTTTGAAAAAAGATATTCAGAAAACTTAATTCTTCAATTTCACAGCTATGGATACATTTTTCCACTTTTATTTTAATCTACAGCTATATGTATTGCTACTAGAGTTTTTTTTTTTAACTAATGGACTTATATGTTGAAGATACTATTTTATTAGGTATGTTCTGGAAATCAGAAAACAGCTTGATTTCTCAGGAAAGATCATCTGCTCTCTTTATTTCCCTCAATATATCTGTGGTGGGTGTTTTGATGGATGCAGTTTCCTGACCTAAAAATTGGCTGATGTATGAGAGCACCTTGGTTCCTGGTTCAAACCTTGGAGAAGACGATTTTGAGAATTCCTGAGCATATAAAAGCCTGGAGGTGGTTCCTTACTAGGCATCCTGATTTTGCCATCATCAGTCCTTTTGTCACTTCAAATTAGATTACTGCAGTATGTTCTACAATATGCTACACTAGAAATCACTGAAGAAACTAGACAGGATAACCCATTTAAAAGTGGACTGCTTTCCAGGGAGGACAAAAATTAGAATTGTAATCATCTCATATTCTAAGGTCTGCAATTTTATTTTCTGATAAGAGCCTTCTTGGTATTGTTAAATTGTGTGGGATGGTAACACAACAGTCATTGCTTAGTTTATTCACATTGCTACTTTTTTTGCAACAGTTTTGTAGACACAAGACCTGATGTACTCAACTGATGTGGAAAAAACTACAGCAGACCATATCCTCTTCTCCATACTTTTATGTTTCTCTTGGTGTGTGTTTATATATAAAAGCTCAAACCTATATATAGCAATTTAAAATGAATTCTGCTGTGGACTTCAAAGGAGCTACAGTTGAGTTTATAAAAATGAAAAATATACATTCGTTTGAAGTTAATGAGTGCTTTGACAATCTTGTCTGAGATTTGGAAATGTCAATTTTGCAGTACAGTTACTCTGGTGATACGAACTGCTATCATC
Source organism: Ammospiza nelsoni (assembly GCF_027579445.1). NCBI lineage: Eukaryota > Metazoa > Chordata > Aves > Passeriformes > Passerellidae > Ammospiza > Ammospiza nelsoni. The sequence goes on from NC_080633.1 coordinate 50,784,897, forward strand.
TTACTAATGTAGAAAATGGGGTTTAGACAGAGAAATCCAATATTATGAAAAAAAAATAGTAATTGAAGAGTGTTTTTATTAACTGAATTCTATAGAAAGCAAAGCCAGTCAGTTTCTTAATCTATTTAGGTGGGGAACAGAAGCAATCTGAAAACGTAATTGAGCCATACCTGTGCTCATTTTCTATGTCTGCTCCTTTCATTCATTCCTTCCATTGCTTCTTGATCAAGATAATAATGAATCTTCAAAGTTAACTGTGACTCTTAAGTTCGTTTTTACTGTCAACAGTGTCCGGTGAAGCAATACACTTCCCTTGTATTTACATAGTCTCTTTCATAACAGTTGAGGAATAAAAAAATTTTATTTATTTTGTGAACTTAAAGTGATATTGAGGGATATAATTTTCTACCAATTTATATACAACATATAACTTCATAGACTTTACAAAATAGAGTGGAAGGAAGTGACCAAAATACAGTTTTGTGAGAACCAAAAGTTTCCAGAGAAGTGATAATGAAATGGCTGTTCCAATTAAACTTGTTAGAAATCTCAAGGGACACTAGCACTAGCAAAGTAGTAAGTAGAGGATGAGTTCTCTGGATTACCAGAGATGATTTTGGACTATTCAACACAGTTGTATGTGAAAAGCTAATGACAAGACTACCTGAGAAACAGAATAGAGATCACTCGTGCCTTCAAAGAAAAAAGACTGCAACAATAGATATTGTTATGCTGAAAAACAGTGCCTGAGGAAAATAGCTTAAATCTGATCCGTGCCCTAATGTCAAAAATTACCTCCTATGGGTGTTATTAGAGGCATGAGTTTAAAAAAATCCTCTGTTGAAAGGAACAATAAATAATGAGATACAGTGTAGCCATATGAAGGAGGACTCGGATCATTTAAGTGCCTGGTCTAACAGATGGCAATTGCAGTTCAGTTTAGATTAAGGAACATTAAAGTCAAGAACAAAGGACATAAAAGAATTAACAGTGTGGTTGTTTTCAGCACAGTGAGCAGAATATGGGCAAAGGCTGAAAACTTTTTTTAACAGTTCAATAACTGAAGAATCAAGAACTGATTCTACTTTCTGAGGAGCAGCCTCACATATAAACAAGTACTACACAAACAGAAAGATCGAATATGTCTCCTTTAAAGCATCTTTCAGTTCATTCTAGCATATCAAGGAGCATATGCACATAAAAAAATGAACTACTGCATGATGTTTTCTTTTATAGAGCAACATAGCACAATCCTTTAGCTATGATCCCAAACAAGCCTTCCTAGAATCACTGAAAAAAAGTAACACAGTTTTAAAAAACATATTTGAAAGGATTTCAAGGATATCCTGAAGAAAAGGGTTTGTCCAAGCTTTCACTATGTTAGCTAGGACCATAAGAAAACCTTTCTTGAGCTGTTCTGACTGACTTTATTTTCTTGGAGAGACAGAAAGACACTAATGCAGGTCTCAAGTGCTACCACTAAAAACTCCCATTACCTTTCATTCCACCATCAGCTAAGTGCTTGGATCCTCACCATATTCTACACTGATGCAACTTAGTTCTCTCAAGAAGAACATACTCCACTCTCCTCTCTACATCCTCCTAACCCCACTCTGTAGACAGGAAAAGGAATATAGTGTGCTGAAGTACCCTTTCTAATTATTCCATCAATAAACTGAATGTTAGGCAACCTCCTGAAAAAACTTTTTATTTTTCTTTCAAAAGGCGCCTCCAGACTGGAGAACTTACACTTCTAAGTTTTAGTGCATGTACTTGGTAGTTTGCAATTATTTCATCATTATTCTGAATCATATTGGCCACATTTAAATTTAGGAATCCCATTTTAATTACTGCATAAATCTAAGCATTGCCTAACTAAATAACAAATACTACTATTATACAGATTTTAGTGCAAAATCACGTTTCCTGTATTTTTTGACAATTGTGCTAAAATTTCTTTAGATAATTCAAAAAGCATAGATATTGGATGGACAAGCTAGACAGCAGAATGAAGTTTAGTTATGTTGGGACTGACAGAAGAATTTTGATGTCTTCAATGCCTTTATTTGTAATCTCTCAAACAAAGCATGACTTGAATTCTATACTAAATTACCATGCCATGCATTATTTTAAGACATTTTTTGAAAATTTTTAGCACACCTGTGGTTTTCTATGTGGCACAGAGTGACATTAGGGGAGAAGAAAAAGTCAATCAGACTTCGTAGTAAAGTCAGCAAATTTAATAAAGTATGCTTAAAAGATTTTCCTAATCTGAATGTTGTCTTATTCTAAATTTGACAGTAGAAGAGAAAAACCCACAAATTTCTATGCTAGTTTACAGTAAAAGACACAGCTTAGTCCTGAGAAAAGACAAATATCCCATTTCCACGTATGAGTAGTAAAGTTCGCAATTATAATTCTTCTAATGGACAAATTAAAAGTACTATTGGAATGAGAAATAAAAATCATGCTAGATCAATAAGAAACTTTTAACTTCTGGAAATTCTGTTAAGTTTTTCATTTCTTTGTAGACAAAGGATGCCTTCTCTTTCCCTCTCGTCTCAGGACTACCATTAAAACACCATAATCTATTGCAGGGGACATTTGCACCTGAAGGAACAGAGTGCTTTTATACAAATGTATTTTTAAAGAAAATAAAAATTAGCATTTTCAGAAACTCCAACTATCCTTGCAGTATCCTACCCCAAGAATCCTCTATGCATCTGTAAAAGTTTTACCCTAAGTGTCATATAGATCAAAGACAGAGCTGTGCAAAAAACAACTCTCTGAGAAAGCCCAATGCTGCAGCACTGCCTTGCTGGCTTCCTGCTAGCAGATATCCAACAGATTCTTTCTTTCAGAAAGTTCTGACAGGAAAAGAAATGAAGGGATATGTCTATTTCCATAAACCTAGTGTTACTGAATAGTCTTGTCATGCCTCAATATAGAAATCACAGCATACAGGAAACACTGTAGAATTTGGAGAAGAGGGTGGCGTATATGAAAATGAAGCTGCTTTTTTACTAGATCTAATATTACCTTCTTTGTCATCAAAGCATTGCGTATACTATCCCATATACTCCAAATCCACTGAGAAATATAACACCATCTATGAATAAATTTAACACATCTCATTATGCAGAAATTATATATTTTGAATTCATAATTCTGAGATGCTGAAAAATTCACGACTGTGCATAATTGAACTTTGTAGGTCAGGTTCAACAGAACTGAATAGCTGAGTGTTTTTGTTGTATCGTTATCTGGAAAAAGAGGTATTAAACTCTCTATTCCTGCTGAGGTACCAAATATATATGGAAACCAACCATTACAACAGCAAAATATTTTCTAGAGCAATGCGAAATTTGCAAGGAAACATCTCTTCACATTCATCAGCCTGACATTTAGAGGTTATGAAGAATACTACACTGCACCAGACAAATTCCACATATGGTTAAGCTGATTCCTGCAAAAGTTGACTGCAGCTTATCCATGTACTCCAGCTTGCTTGGCCTGGACCTACCTTTTGGCCACAGTCAATTACTCTTCTTTACATATATATAATCTTTTTTTTGGTAAGTACACATGCACTTCATGCTACTTTCCTGGCAACTAAGCTGCTTGACTACACTTTATTTAGAATTTTAAATTATTTCTCCCTCATAGTATAAAAAAATGATGTCTGGAATAAAATAAGTACTTCTGAAGTGAAATTTTCAACAATGATGGAAAACATTTAGCAATCAACTACTTAGGGGTCTTCAAGCACCTTCTCTAATTATTAACCACTTTGCTATTTATTTCATTCAGTTTCCCCACATCCAACAAATAGGAAGTTTATTTTCTTGAAGAAGACAAACAAATTATACCCCCTTGAATATTAAGGCAGCCCACTGAATTCCATAGGGTTCTCCAAGAACAATTAAACTATCCATAGATGAAATTAAAATAGTGAAATTCAAAAAGTCTGTGAAGTTCCCCTTGCCCATCAGAGAAAAATATGTACATATGTATAATAAGTATACACTATGGCAGATAATGCTCATTGCTTAACTTCCAAATATTGCCCACTACAGAAGACTAAATACTTGAACAAAATTCTGAGATTATATGAAGGCTATTGACTTTGTTACACTCCGAGAAGCTGCAGAAATCAAATCTCCTTGGCTAATGCAGGTCTAAAACTTGCATAACTGACTAGGCATATTTCTTCCTTCCATATTATTAAAAAAATTCAAAATGCACATACACACAAAATTTTGATACATAAGGAAACAAAAATAGACACAAAATTTCCCCAATGAATTCATTAGGTCAAAGGTTTCATTCTGCTTCTCTAAAAGAAACTTCTACACTGATTGAGAGGGGAAACAGTAAGAAAGAGGAGGAAAATACCCTAGCCCCTCAAATTCCAGCTTCATGGTCTCCTGGGTGAAGAACTGGCCAAAGGTGAGGCTCAAAGGGTTGTGGTCAATGGGGCTAGATCTGGCTGGTGACCAGTGATGTTCCTTGGGGCGCAATTCTAGAGCCAGTTCTGTTCAGTGTTTGCATCAGTGATCTGGATGCATTAGTTGAATGCATGGTGAGCAAGTCTGTGGAGGATTCCAAACTGGGGGGTGTTGTTGACTCTTTCAGGAGGAGGGAAAAGAGGCCTTGTACAGGGATCTGGGTAAGTTGGAATACTGTGAAATCACCCATGGCATGCCATTAGACAAGAGCAAATATTGGGTTCTCCACCTGGGATGCAGCAAGAGCAGATGCAAGTCTGGGCTGGGAGAGGAGTGGCAGCAGAGAAGGGTCTGGAAGTGCTGGTTGGCAGAAGGCTCAAAAGGAGCCAGCAATGTGTGCTCTGGCAGCCAGGAGGGCAAACCCAATCCATCCTGGAGTGCATCAAACAGCACCACCAGCCAGTCAAAACAAGTGATTACCCTGCTGTATTTAGCACCATTGTGGTCTCTCCCTAAGTACTGTGTGAGGTTATGGGCCCGATAATTTAAAAAGAGAATTACGATACTGGAATGTTTTCACAGGAAGACACCCAAGCTAGGGAAGGGGCTGGCAGGAATGTTCTCTGAGGAGCGACTGAGGACACTGGGCTCGTCTAGTTGGGAGAGGAGGAGGCTGAGGGGGGCCCTCACTGCTCCCTACAGCTTCCTGAGGAGGGACAGTGGTCTGCAAAGTGGGCAGCCACCAGTGTCTAAAGGAGAGCACATGGGCAGTGCAAGTCTTTCTGCCCAGGGACCTGTCCATCCCTTGCTGGCCTTCACATAGCTGCTGGGTGTCCTTTTAAAGGAACCTGGGCGTTCAGACACTGAGTCTGGGGATTTGTACATGTACATTGCTTTGGGTGCAGGGATGCCAGAGGTGAAAGCCAGGCTTTTGGTTTCCCCTGCATGAACTGTGCACAGGGGAGAGCATGCAGGTTTCAGACACTGCTCCTTACCCAGCACTAATACATTTGCTTACAGTGGGGTCTCCTAATTTGTAGTACCCAGAAAACTGTTTCAAAGCAGCTGATGAAACTCAATTTCAGTAGAGCTGAAATTTCACTATAATGTAATCTACTGAGTATCCACTTAGTGAGTAAAACTTTGTTGAATATGCAGACTGGATAGCTCAGGAAACTTATCACAATGTAAAAGGCTTCCATCATTAATTCAAGAACCAAAACTAATATCAGTTTTTAGATATAAAACCAGCTTTCATTTGTAGCATTTTTTTAGCCCATGAAAAAAGATTGTATCCCAAAAGCAAAGATATGAAAGATATGCCATCTATGAAAATATCTGGCATTAAAATGTCAATGCTGAAATTCAGTCAACACTAAATTCAACAAAAGCAAAAGATCAAAATAAAGCTTTTAAGAATCTTTGCACTATATAGAAAAGGGGTGAACAGTCCTGTTTTCTTCAAAATCTATTTTATTGCAGTTACTTGGCAGATACTCTGGCATAAGAATATGTTGCAAATAAATGAAATATAAAAATCCTTCTATTACCTTTTAAAAAAATTATCAAGAAACAAAAACCCTCAAGCATAAAAACATACCTACCAAAAAGAAATAAGCATACCTAAAAGAAATAAAACATTAAATAAACCCTGGATTTTTTTACAGAGACAAAAAACCAGACAATTTGATGGAACTGACTACCCCAAGACATCCACAGGTCTGGGCCAGGATTTAGGTTTACCTTTATTATTTGCTCAAAAGCACACAGATAATACTGACGATTGCTCCACATGCAGTGTCATTCATGAATCTGAAGTAATAGCTAAGAGACCATATAATGTAAAAAACATTATTGAAAAGGGAATAGGGAGAGAAACAATATTGATGTTGGTATTAAAATATTAGTTTAAAATACATTTCAACCAAATGTTAGCAACTGAGTTAATAGAAGACATCTCCCAGACCTGGAAACAAAAGGATGGGGAGGAACATAAGTAATTTCAAGAGAAATTATCTTTGTTCCAGTTACACTTTCAAAAAACATTATGTGATTTGGAAATATTAAAATTTAATCTTGATGAATTGTCTAGGTTTGGCACTTCACTTAATACTGAAACCCATAAGATTGATTAGTGACTTCTACCTAGAAAGAGGACTGAAACAGCAGCTCTTCTAATTTCATTGTTCTGTCTCTGATGCAACGAAAAATGTGATTTGCTGGTCTCTGCCATCTGCAGTGCTTCTTTTCCACTGCAGATGCCACAAAGCCCTGCAAAGCATTTGGAATTATAGGTTTGCAATACAGCAGGGTGTTAAGTAACACGGTTTTTACATTAATCTGACAGTTGTAGCAAAAATCTGCAACAGTGTCGGGCATAAATGAAGCAACCACTCAGCACTCCAGGACACAGTGGTAAAGGCTGCAGAAATGTCAGATAGCCCCTCTGAATATTAACATTAATTGAGTTAGTGCCTTTTTTTTTTGTAGTTTTCATTTCCTATATATCTTTAATTTCTAAGTAATCTGGTTTATGCAGTGAGACAGACAAGCCATGAATATTCATGCCAGTGCACAAAGCAAGATCATAAGTAAGTCCTTTTGCTAATGACCCTTGACCAGAAATACTTATGAGTCTGCCCCAGTTGTTTCTACTCTGCCTAGCAGAGATGTCAGTCACCTGAACAGCCTCAGTACACTTTTTGGTGAGCATCCAATTTGCACAGCTGCTTGTTCATCAGATGCTCACCATACAACACGAGTAAGATTGACCATTTCAGCTTAGTTCTATGGTAGTTACCTGAACAAAATTAGCAATAATATATCTTCAAGCAGAAAAATGCTTCTGACAGAAACATACTTATGATCTACACCCTGAAATAATACACACTCAGGCTTTGGAGAGCTAAGTCAGCTTCTATAGGATATCCATGTCTCTGTGAGACACCAATTCCTGTCCACCAAGCTATTGCTAAGAAAAAGGGAATCCAATCGACTAGTGATGGTCCTAGGTATCCAATACAATTATTTACAACATTGTCATTTCAAATGATTTTGTGACAGTATTTTTTCCTACTCCTACTGGCATGATATTAAACATACTTAATTTTTTTATCATTACTGACAAGCTTAATTCCACTGTAGTCAGCAAATGCTGTTCAGAAAGAAAATCTACTGTGATTTCCATTTGTGATGCACAAGTGGATCCCAAGATAAAGATGAAAAGCTATTTTCTATGGAGAACTATCATCTCAAGGCTTAGGGTGCTGCTTTGGCAAAACCCACAAAAATAATATTAGGAAGATAATAATTTCTTCTCATCAGTTTTCTTAACTTGCTTACTATTGAGTGTTTCAGTGTGTGCAGTTAGTCTAATAAATCTCATCTAGGATAATTGAAGATTATTATCTCAATAGCTCTCACTCAGGGAAGCATATCCTGAGTCATACTAGATAAAACCAATATTTCCAGGCCTCCTGAAGAAAAGCAAACTTGGTCTTAGCAAATGGAAAAAAACTCTAAAGCAGGAAGCATAAAAAACATGTTAATTCTCTTAATAATGTGAACACTGAACATAATAAAAATGTACCCAGACCCTTAACATTGAAACACTTGGTTTCCAGTACACAAGTGGAAGGAGATCCTTACACCTATCAGTTAAGACTTTCTGAACAAGAGACCTGGTTTGCAACTGCATCTTTCCATTCCAAATCTAAAAATTTTCTCTGCAAGTTCTCCGGCTGTAGACATTCCCTACTCAGCGTACAAAGTTTCAGAGCTCATCTTATGGTTGTGTTGGTTGGACTCTTCTCACTAAACCATATGGAATTCTAGCATCAGTTCTTGAGTTGTATCCTGTTTATTTCAACCATTCTTCACTTTCTGATGCTGTGGAGCAAGGGATAATCTCAGTAGGTTGCAAACAAGTCTGGCTCTTCCAGGAAAATTCCTCATTTGTTTTAATGGATCTAAGTGGTCTCTTCATAACATTTTCTGATTGACTACCATATTTTCAGAGGAAGTGCTACTTTCTGTGACCTTGAAGATAAAAAAATAAAAGAAAAAGGCCTGTTCCAGATGATATCAGATTTAAGTAATTTTTGCCCTCATTGCTATTCCCTTTCAGTCATTTTCCCACCACATGGAAGTGGTGGAGGTGAGTTTACAGCATAGGTGGTGCCCTAAAAAATGTACTGAGTGCCCATATTCGAAATTGATAAAAAATGTTGTCTCTAGGTTCACATTATAGTCACTGTGCATTTGTTCACTTCTGTAGAAAAGCAGTAAGACTAATTCTAAGTGATAAAATGCAAACATGAGAATAATCTTGGGTTCTTCTTGCAGCATTCAAAGACAGCCTTCATACAAAAACTTCATAACACTGTACACTCACATTCTTACATATCTATGTTAATTCACTTATTAATAAGTCCTGGGAGGGAGACATGGGAGAATCATTCTGTAGTCTCCTGCTTGCCTGGGGAAAACGCATCAGCAGTACATTCCCTAGATGTGTAAGTACAGATCAAAATGGATATCTTCTGCAGCTTATTCATTGCCCAAGTAATTTCTTTTTATAACTTGTTTTTCAGAGCATAAAAGAAAGCCTGAGAATTTTTAGCAACAATGATGACAAGACAGTTTACCTGCCCTTTTAGGCAAATTTATTCAGAAAATTACATATCAGGGTGGCAGCACTGCACCCTGAATGCTGGTTGGAAATTCTAGAGTAGAATGAATCTCTTTCCACTCCTAGAAATTGCCTGTAATTTTTTCATCACTTGCCTATCTGTTTCAGAAATAAGTGAACTTAATATATCATTTGTAGTCTGAATGGGACTTTAGATATTTCCTTTTAACTAATCTGCTCTTTGAACATTTAGCTACGTTTTTCCAGTTTCAGAGAAATTATCAATAGGAACAACATTCTGAACAGATAAAATTGTGTTCTTCCTAGTCCCACAGTCAGCTAGACAAGACAGTAGTAGTGATACCCTGTGAAGGCTGACCTAGAACACAGGCTAGAGGGAGTTAAAAATAAAGTAGATATTTATTAAAAGATCTCAATGGATACACCTTGGGCACCACAAGAGCCCAGCCGGGGCTACACCCAAGATGAACCCAACATGGTCACAAAAACGGATGGCCAGTCATGGGGTCTCTCACTTTTATAAGTTTCGGTCCATTAGCATATTGGAGTTAATTGTCCAATTATAGCTTTAACTTATGAATTCCCATCCTTCTTGTTTTTCTCTCTTCAGTCCACTGTTGTTTATGCTCTCAGGTCTGAGATTAGGATCATTTGTCCTTGGTCCTCAGCTAGAGAAGGAATGGTTTTGTTTACCTACTCTGTGAAGAGAGCTTCCTCTCCCCTTATATGAAGCTCAGAACTACACACTAAAGCAGTAGAGAATCCAAAAAATATAAAAGCTAAAACCTGAGGCATCAGTAGCAGTCAATAAAAAGCAGCCCTGGATAGGATTTGATGAGATGATGTTCTTTGCACTGTTGATCAAGGACAAGGAAGCAGTAAGGGAGAAGTGCATATGGGAAAGCATTTCTGTATACCACAAGTCCCACAAGAACTTGGTGACTCACACCTTCCAGGCTTTGAGGCAGTACAGCTAAAAGCCCATAGAAGCACAGAGCAGTTTTCCCAGAAATACAAGGAGTACGTAAAAAACACACACCTCACATCACCTGTATCCCTCCCTCAAAACAACAGAAAAACTCTGAGAAATTTTTATCATCAAAGTTTGCAAAACACCACCGCAAACTCCCACTATTTCAGGGGTAATTTAACTGTCTAGCCTTAACTTGACCTTAATTTTCTGACCAAAAGCAATAATAAAAGTTCTACAGAAAACACAAGTTTTGTTTGGTCTTTCAATAATATTCTCTACAGGAGCAATTTTCTAGGGATAACTGAAGCATATCACTGGCCTGAAGCAGCTTGTTCCAAGTTTCTTACATCCCCAGTAGGGAACAAGTGTGTGGGAGTGAATCCAGAGCTAAATATTTGCTTGTAACATTCACAGTAACAGTTTGAGGTAGATGGTACTGCTCGTCATTTTATTTCCAGCCATCCCTTTTTTCTGCACCCCAGTTATGGATGTAATTCTTGAAATACAGGCTTGTGGGGTCCTGAAATGCACAGAACTCTAAAAAAAGATTGTTGTATTCTAATTTCTGAGAGCTTGGTTTCCAACAAATGAGGAATATTTTCTGATTGCAGGTGATAGGATGATATTTTGCTTTTCCTAGACCAAATAATTCAGCAAAACAAAGACTCTGCTTTATTTTCATCTAAGTCTTTTTTGTCACTCTCAAAAGCCAATTTGTGCTCATGCTTTGAGGTAATTACAGATTTAGTCATCTTATGCCTGATAAATGAATGTTTGCTCCAACTATGAACATCTGAAATGCATTAAGATGATGACATGACATACATTTATTAATGTATATTCTTATATGATGCCTCAGAGTTTGAAGTGGGGCAGGAAAAAACGAGGAAGAATTACAGGAATGTAGTCAGACAGCCAGAAATGTTTCTATCACTTGGTGACTTAAGAAGCCACCTGGAGTGTCAATGATAAAGTTTGTTCTCTTCTGAAACAGAGCAAATCAAGAACTTTGTCCTGAAGATAGACTTCTCATGACATTTTTTTGCTATATGGTTTAGATATTTTCTCTGCAGTTGCAAACTGGGGCAGCTTTTCACTTTCTACACATGCAAGGGTGACTGCAGAAAATATCTAGAGATATTCCAACATTATTTAGGGTCATGTGAATTTAACATGCTTTACTCAAGCCCTAAAGTCATGACATCCCATTTTTGTTATTAGCCATTTTTGCTTAATGAAGTCACCAGGTATTGATTCACAACCTTTCCTCCCCCCTACTAAATTTTATGATTTTATATTATGAAGATCCCTGAAATTATTAGAACCTTCAGGTCTGTGTGGAGGCTGTTTCTATGGCAGTGTATGTTTAAGATGTGAATGTTATAAAAGTAAAAACAGCCCTCACAATCCCTTGGCCCTTAATGCCAGGCTGCAGTCCTTTACTCTTCCATCCTTAAAAGCCTGACCATATGACAAACTTGACATGCTGTCACAGAACACAGCAACAGACTGCTCTCACTCATTCCTTGACATCTAGATAGTGGCTTTAACCAGTCAGACTCAAATAACTGCCCGGCACAAGGGTGCCCAACAAAATCACTTTTTAGTGATAACCTGAGGCAGGCCCAACAAACCAAACAGAAAAACATCCTGATTTATTTCACAAGGACCCCAGACAGCAAGCTGCATCTGATCAAGATGAGTCCAGGTAAAGCTAATAATTACAGTCTGTCAGCTGATTGAGGCTGGGTGAAAAAGTTGTGTCCAGATGGAAAAACAATCATGGTCACTTTTGTAGCAAGTCAGTACTGTGTTCCACAGCAAGGGGGAAAAATACACTAGCCAAATTTGTTGAGATACATTAAAGTACTACAACGAGCAAGAAAGCCAAACTTGACATAAATTAAAAATAACAACAACAAGAAAAGCTGATTAAAAATGAAAATATGTACCCATGAAACCTAGAATAAAAAGGACATGCCTTGTAAATAAGAGCAGATGAAAAATACAATCAATGAACTAAAGCTGAGATGCAGGATGCTTCAGCTAACTTGGCAGGCAAAGATGTAAACATGGTCTGCTCTGTTTCCAGGTTTCTCATGGGTCTATTATTTTACTCTGATACTTGGAAGAGGAACTCACCTTAGGACTAAAGTCTGCCATCAGAGTTGCTGCTCTAGACATGATGCCCTGATGCTTCAATGATTATTTTCTTCTTCCTCAGTACTTGTTCTCTTTTCTTTTTTTACAGTCTAGCTTGAAAAGTCAAAACGATGAAAAACAGTGTCCTAAATTCCTAAATGTGTTGATGCTTTTCCCTTTTTTTTTGTTTTTGCTATGTTTGTTTCTGCTCTTGTTTCATCTGCAAGGAAACAAGCTTGGACACTCAGCAACAACAGCCCCAATTCATTTCAAATATTTGTTCCTCTTTTTACCTCTCAAATGTAATTTTAACTTGAAAAATGACTGACAGACTATTAAAAAAGCCTCCCAAAACCCCTCTACAATGCAAAGAAAAGTGTATGAGATGCTGTTAGAAATAAAATATTCATTTCATATGTAAGAATTGAGACAATGAAGATATTTTTCTTCCTCTATTTTAGGCAAGGGACTGAAATATTATTATAGAAAGCTTTCTGCAATGAGATCACACTAGGTAAGGTCTTTATAATCGCCCCTAAACAATTTAGCATTGCCCAATGACAAAATTTTGTTTATTAATTTTAAATATGTATCAATTAATTCTATTCTAGTTAACTACTAAAAATATTAACTTCCTCCCTAAATCTTTACTTTATTGAATTAAATTGCACAAAATTTTGCTATTTATGTATATAGATATACACACACGTGAATAAAATTTCTGGTACCTTGGAAGTTCAGTAATGCAGTTCTCAGGTAAGAATTCTCATATGAGAGAACTGATTATATAGATATGAGCAATAGAATCAAACCTTTACTGCTTCCAGGGCACTTTTTTTTAGGATATAGTGATGGCACATTTATATTCATGCCATATGTTTCTATATATTTCATAGTATAAAACACTCCACTGACCCACTATGCACAGAGAGAAAAGTCACAGGATACAACAGTTGTGGTTGTTTAATGTCTGCTCACAAAGTCATTCTCGTAATTATCACATGTGCCATTTCCGTTAAAAAAAATGAAGAGAAAGGGGAAGGAGGAGAGTGGGTAGTAGAGAGTCACCTCATACATTTGACCTTAATGAGGCAGGCTATGAATACTCATAATGATTTCTCAAACTATTTGAAGATGAGCAGCTTGAGGCAAATGAATTGTACTCGAAAGGAGATAGGCTAAGTACCACTCAAATGGAGCCATTATGCTTGCAGCTATTTGGATCCTGAAATGAGATAAAAGCTGCACCATGGAGGCATAAAGACTTCAGGACCAATAGAAAGAATTAACTGACATATCTTCTGGTAAAATACATTATGAAACCTTTCTGTTCTACTTTGCATCAGTAGTCTAAGTGATGAACCAGTAGAAACAGCAGGCTATGATTTTCCTCTCCTCAGCTTAAAGCCTCAAGCAACTACAGGAGTGCTGATCCCCCTCTCTTGCTGACATCCCTTACAGCCATTAGGATAAATAACTCTGGCCTTATGGTCCCTCTGCATTGTTCCTCTACTTATTCCTCACTCTAAAAATTCTTGCAGGACAAATACACAGAGTAAGGTCTTAATAATCTTACTCAACTGACACTTTTTCCCCATCCTGCTCATAACAAACAGATAAAAAGAGAAACATGAAAAATGGGAAGTAACCAATTTCTTTCTTGTGTCTTTTTCAATGGGACTAAAACTAAGCTGTCAGAGGAAAAAGAGACAGGCCTAGAGATTCAGCAATATTATACAGAGCATGGAATGAAGCTGCAATATACTCAAACTTTGCACAAAAATAATTAGGATATTAAAATATTCTAACAAACATCTTAAAAGAGCAATTCTTTCCACTACAGCTGCTGCTCTAATAACAGCCAACGAGAAAACAGAAAAGGTCAAACTGGATACTGAGAGAGCAACCCTCCAGTTTTGGAAAAACCCAGTTTGAATGCAGCGTCTAACTTTGCCTTGTGGACCTGCCTCTACAAGAGGGTAAGATGACAGTTTTCAAAGAGTTCCCTGTTGACCTTAGCCACAAAAGAGGCTAAACTGAAAAGCAGCCTAATGGTTAAGCATTGCGCCACAACACAGCATCAAGGAATACTTTTTCCATAAGTGACTTAATTTGAACAATTCCAACTTTCTACCTCTAAACGCTTCCAACACTGTTTTTCAAAAAAAAAAAAAAAAAAAAAAGAAATGACAAGGAAAAAAGCTTCCTAAGTTACTACAGACAACTATTTGGAAAACTGCATAACATGAACAGCAATGCCCTAGATTTTGAAAAGCTGTTTTATTACATCAGAAATAGTTGGAATGTAATATCTCAGACATCTTCATTCCACTATGAGGACATAAATATAAGTGCTTGGTTCCTCTTCACTATCAGAACACAGCTCTGAGTACAACTTTTGTTTGGAGAAGACAAGGACAAGAGACTTGGAAGGAGAAGCTTGGGGATTTCTTTGAAAATAGAGTTATTTACAGAGACCATGAACTGCTGTTGGGAGCACATGCAATTACATATTTCTGACTTTGTACTATTGAATCACCAGCACATCTTAGAAACCAGAACAATTTTTAGTTACCACAGCAACGTCTGTGAAGGGGAGGGGGGGGCCTTGTCATGACACTCACCAGTTTACTAAATTAAGATACACTAAATTTGGATATGGACTATGCCCAGAAATATGCCCAGACAGCTGTCTTCTGCACCACAGTTTTCTCTCTCTTTTTTCTTTTTAATATTGTTTGTCACATTTGGGTATGCTACTGCTTTCTGACTATAGACTCTGTAGGTGAAATGCTGATATAATGATGAAATTATGAATTTTGTGGCCCCATATTTGTGATACGGTATATTAAAGGGCTAAAGACATAATTTTGCAACAAAATTTCAGTGGCTTTTGAGGATGTTGTCCTTGCCCTAGAAGGCTTACAGCCAAGTGACAGTGACATTTATTATCCAACATTTTGCTCTAGTAAAACTATACTCCAGAATATAGTATAGAATTATATGAATAGAGTAATTGTGAAAGTAGTGCATAGCTGTTAAACCACCTTGCTTTGCAAAGATTGATATTCACTTTGCCAACTTTGTGGACTTGCTTTGTCAAGGAATGGAACAAGAAAGCTGCTCTTCACATTTTTAGTCATTAAGATGTTCTGTACTTTCTAGTTTCATCTGAATCAAAGAAGGCAGATTTAAAACGTGCATTAGTATCTTGTGTAGTAAGTTAATATAGAGATGTTTATTTTACATAGTGGAAGAATAGGAACATTTAGATTTGACTCTGAGACTAGAGAGGAAAATATAGTTAAGAATCTCCATCACAATAAAATATTACCTTGCCATATTATTTTATTCATTTAGTATACTCCACATACCAATCAGTTTAGCTAAATTTGTAGGTTACTTAGCTTTATGTTCACAAAAAAAAATTTAATTGTTATTCAGCTAATTTAATTTTTTTCAAATATAGCTATAGTAATACCATAGACCTGCACAAGCTGGATACTAAAATTTTTTGAGAGTTCTGCTGATTGTTGCATGCTTTAGTGCTTTCTGTTATATGACAAGGTATGTATCATTGCTACAGAGTTCTACAGAACTGCGTTACTGATGAAGCAAAGTACTCAATCTCCTTCCCTACACTGAGTGTGTGTGCTGCTGATAATAACCTATATAGATTCAGAAAAAGATTTAGGGTGTTGCGCTGAAATTGTAGCTCTTGGCTCTCCAGCATCAGTGCCTCAGATGACCACTAATCAAAAGAAAACTAAAACTGTGGCACCTGCAACATATAGGCACTACACAGTATGTACAGAGGTGATGAGCTTTACTCTGCTGGCAACAACTGCCAGTTTTAGAAGCACAGATTAAAATTACTTCCCATCAACTTTCACATATCTCTTGCAGTCATTTGCATTGTAATGAAGAAATGGTTGGTTTAGGGTTTTTTTTTTCAAAACTGCAATGTTTATATGGATATTAGTGCAAATTGCCTTTTTCTTGTAGCTAAGAGCTGCTGATGAGAGCGATCCAGTTAAACAGAAAACTGCATTTTTCCACAGCATTCTTCAGAGCCAAGTGAATTAAACCATGTATCCTAATGTTCATGATCTCTTTGCACCGGTTAGGAAAAGGTCACATTTATATACTCTGAAATTGTTTTGTAGATGAGAAATGTTCATAAAATGAAATTATTAATTTTACTCCTCCTGTTTTTTTCCCTCCAGTGTTGAAGAAGCTATTAGGACCTTTCGTTCTATTTTTATATTTAACATGACTGAGCAATGCTGCAGTACTGGATGAGTGCACTTTTCTGTGCCTAACCCCACTAGGGCAGTATATTTTTAATTTACAAATTTACCCTTGAAGAGTAACCAAAAGCTATAGCTAACACTCTGAACACAGCAGTTCTGAATAGCAGAAATCACTTAAATGAGAGCATTCTTGGCCTTGTTTCCTGCAGTGCCCTGCCTGATTAGTTACTAACGCTGTTCAAGGTGCTTATGATTTAAAAAGCTCTACATGGCTGAGGATCTGAAGGAGTGCCTTTACACCTGTGTCTCAGGACAGATGGGTTGGCCTGTCTCTCCAGTCCAAATGGGATTGACAGCACTTCCAGATCTTAGATCAGGCTCCTTTCTAGGCATGTATTTATTATACAAAAGCAGACGTTAATAGCAAAGTGGAACAGTGGTTTCTGTTCTCCAACAGGTTGTCTACCCATAATTTGGAGTTTGCTGCCTGTGCCACGCATCCCTCCCCATCTCTCCCATTCCAGTTGGAGACACCCCATCCCACAGCCCCAGATATTTCCAGGTTTCTGCCTCCAGAAGAGCTGTGGGAGCTTTAGCACCTGTGATCTCTAAAAAGTCATAGAGACAGTGTTTCAATCTATGACAGTGCCTTGACCTTCATGTTGCTGATGATGGAGTCTGAGGACTCAGGCATACACCAGATTTCCAATGCAAACATAACTTTTAAGGTAGACATTTGGGGAATGTCAGACCACATGTTTGCTTTATCAGCCATCCAATATTTCATATCAGAAAAAGTCCTGAGACAACTGCTATGCATTAACAGAACAAAGAAATAATATATTCTCAGTGCAAAAAATTGTCCTGTTGTTCATGATCATATTTTCCTGCCTCATCATGGCAACACAGATGACTAAGATGAGATACTTTGGGTGAGAATTCAAAACTAGTCTTAAAAGCATAAGACAATACACACAACAAAATCAAAATAAATTAATGCAGTTATATAAATATTATCTTCAGAGTTTAACTGGCATTAGAAAAACAGTTTAAAAGTCAAAACAGAAAATTAAGAAAACTTAAACATTTTGCTTCTTCAGTAATTAATTTGTATTCCCTGCCTGTGGTGGTAAGCTGCCTTCTGCAACATCCCATGAACAACAGATAAAACTGAACTCCACTAGGCTGATATACAACAGGTTTGGTAAGTGGCCATATCTATCAATTTTTTCTGTATATATCTTAATTTTTTTTAATGATGCAACACTGAGGATACAAAGACCTATTAAGACTAATAGGTGCAATTCAAAAACCTTAATAAATGGAGTAACTACTGCCTTGCTCAGTCTATCCTGACTAGTGACAGCAGATTTGATGATCCCTGATGAAAAGCTCTTATTATTTTTCTTTAAACAAGAAATATGAAATATGAACAGCCTCTTTCTGCTAACTACATTTAAAAAGACCCAAAAAACCAAATCCCCCCTTCAACCAGCTTAATTAGTAAATACAATTCAGTTACCTGTCATGTTGCAGTAAACTTTCAAAGGTCCCAGTGCCCCACTGCCATCTGGATCTATCCAGTAGTAATTTGAAGTTTTGCCCAAGTGTTTGTATGCTTCACAAGAGAGTTCATAAATAGCTGAAAAGAAAGAAAACAGAGCAATAGGAATAGTTTTAACTTAGGCGAAAAAAAAAATCTTAGGACAATTAATGGATCCTGTTTATATACAAAGAATTGTACCTCTGACATTAAAGCACTATCATTGAGGTTCACAGAAAACAAAGCATCGTTCCAAAATTATAGAAGTGATTAAAAGCTTGCAGGACATAATTTCTGCTTTTGTAATGTGAAGAAAAGTAAGAATAGGAAGACAAATCTAACAACTTGGAGAGAGAGAGAGGAAAAATAATACTTGTTCAAGAGAATATTTAAACCATTTTAAACAATATAGTTAATAACTTTGTTTATATTCTTATTTAATATTCTATTACTTCTATTGATAGAACATACTTTTACCCTTAAGTTTTTTTTCCAAGAGATACTTGGAAGAAGTATCTTATGAGATATGAGATATGAGTTTATGAGCTTATGAGTTTTCTCATAAGAGCTTATGAGTTTATGAGCTTATGAGTTTTCTCCTTGCAAATTTTTTAATTGCTCATGTTTCATTACAACTCAGAATAACACTGAGTTTCAAAATCGTGAAATTTCTCCCTACCTGCAATATCTGTCTCTACACAGCTCTGCAGTTACTCTATTACATACATACAGAACTAATTCTCTGGCCCAGCAAGGTCTGAAATGTCACAGTATTTGCTGGAATAAGTTGAATTGATATAGCAGATAGGTTTGGTTCAGTTTTTCCTTGAATACTGCTTTCTATTTCAAGTAATAAAATGTTTGTCAAAATGTATGATGAATAGCTCAGACATAATAAAAAGCATTGTAGATAGAACTTCTTTCTAGCAATTCCCGTATTTTCCTACAAATGTATAGTTTTTACAAAGTTATGTGCATTAAATATGAAGAAATACTATTATGCAAAGTTAAAAAAACCTGATAATTTATAGAAATTGTTGTGTGTGTGTATATATGCATAAAAAGTTGAATTACATCAATATTTTCCTATACAATTCTTCAAAAATGAATGCGTAATGCTGCTTTGTTTTTCAGGACCAGATGGCACAGCTTTTTTGTTTGGAATCAATCAATCAGCTGCTAAAAGAAATGAAATGTTTGTTTAACTAGACTTCATATCCACTCTAAAAATTCATCTAATTTGTTGGCAATTCTTGCAAGCAATCTCTTTGCTAGGACTGGCTTTATTTCAAATGTCCATAAGGACGAGCTGTTTTGCTGGGCTCTGATGATGATGAGTGACTGATCACACATGCACATCTAAATGCCTCTAACCAAATATCAAGATATGGGAAGGAAAGTGGAGTTAAAAAAAAAAATCAAATGTTGATGTGGCACGAACACAAGGCTAAAGGCTGTTATCTATCTACAATTTCCTTGTGATGCTACAAAAGAAGGACTTATCTGGAAAGTTTTATGTGCTCATTAGAGGACAAAGTAAATTTTATACAAGTAGATGACACTTTTATTAAATTGTAAGACATTACAAGCCATTTCCCCTTTCTCCACAAACAAAGGTCAACATATTCTTCCATTATCTAGGAGACTCTGTGTCTGTTTTCAGGCACTTCATGCAGAATTCATAACCTATTTTGTTCAGAAGTGTTTCCCTCACTTTCTACACACTATCTAAAAAAATGTCATAAAATACTAACTCCATCAATGTATAATTGTTGTGATATCAACAGGCAAAGTTTAATGGATGCACTCCACGTCAAGCCAAGAAGATAAAAAATATTGTTTGTGATCTTAATGAAGTTTGTGTTTTCATTTTCTAAACTCTTTCTGAAAATCAGGGAAGCTTTGTCTCTGTAGTAACCAGACCTTTATGTAAGGCCATATGACATTTTTATCCATGTTTGCTGCCTTTGAGAACACAGGCCAATTTTTTTAAAGAGATACTGCTACAACTCAGAAAACAACATTAGAGGGTTCTTTAGAAGTCAAATGTTTTTTATAGAAAATCAGGGGTTTAGCCACAACACCCTTCTTTCTATTCTTTAGAACAGGAGAAACAGAAAGTGGTATGTAGGTATGAGTTTTATAGCACAGAAAAGGATGCTTTTTAGTAAGTCAGCTTTGTTAAACTTCAACATTATGTTGAACACTAACCAATAAAAATTAAGATTGTTCTTCAAATGAAGGTAAAAGAATGGGACATTTTTAACAAATTCAACTTGTGAAAAGTGTTATGAGTGTGGGATAGTCTTCTGGGAGGTATTATGCATGTGTATAGAACCTAAAATTAAGGTTGGAAAAGCCCTTTAAGATCATCATGCCCAACCATCAACCTATCACCATCACCATGTTCACTACTAAACCATGTCTTCAAAGTGCTGAGTCTACAGGTTTTGTTGAAGAGTTCCAGGGATGATGACTTCACCACTTCCCTGGCAGTATGTTCCAATGCTTTGCAACCCATTCTGTGACTCTGAACCCCTCCGGCACAACTTGAGGCCATTTATGTAGATGCATAGAGATCTTAAAAATGGGAATCAATAAAAATGTAAAGGTAGGCACCAGTGCAGTGAGCAGTAACAAAAATCACTTCACAGGCACATAGGAACAAAGTGAAGGGACAGGTGAATTTCACATACTGACAAAATAATCAGCAATTAAAGGTGCAATAGGAAACAGCAGTTATGTTCCAGTGTATGAAAACAATTGATGACAGAAAGAGATATTGTTGACTTTGGATGGCAAAGAGTAGCCACTTGAAAAGAAAAAAGAATAAAGAAAAGAACAATAGCAGCAAGCATTGGGCAGAAGGCAACTCTGAAGCAGAGGAAAGTAAGACATGATGCCAAGATGTTGAAGTGGATGATGACAAAGAAAGGAGGACAGCACATTTTATCAGCCACTACTTACTTTTGTAAATGTTACACAGAAAGATCAGTAAGATGGAACAGGTGAAAATAGAAATTAGGAAACTCAAAGAAAACCTAGAGTGGATGAAAGGATGAATATTTAAGGACTGCTGTTTTAGAAGCCACCCAAGCATGCTAAAACAGAGAAGAAAAGGAACACAGAACAAAAGGAAGAGACCATGGCAGAATCAAAATAGCTTAAATGAGAAAACTGGTAAAGGTGAATATAAAAAAGCAAAAGACCTAACTGAGCTAAGAAAAGACAAGGAAGCAAAATGCAAGATTTGGATATAAAGTTTACAGTGTTCACTTGCAAATTAGCAGAAATGGTTATATATATTCACATAGAGAGGAGGCAGAGGGAGAGAGGGAAGGGCTTTGTAGTGCTGATTCCATCTGGAAGATAGGAAAGAAAAATAAACAAACAAAAATGTGGGAGAACTAAGGACACAAGGGTAACAGATTTTTGCTTTTCAAGCCAGTAGAAGTGAAATACCAAAAATGTATATTTGCTTTCTTGGTACCTGGTCCAAATACACAACATATGTAGTCTTAAGGGACTTCAGAATAGTAGTAAACCTCAAAATCTTCCAAGCTGAATGTAAAAACTCAAAAGCACCCTGATGTCTGGAAAAGCTACTGCTAGCATAATAAATCCAGCTGTTAGTTTGTTAGGGTTTCTCAAAGGTCACTTCTATTCTTTCTGAGGAGAATAGGGGAAAAAAACCCCTCCCTACAAACAGCTTCTTCACTCTTTCTCATTGCATCAAAATTGTCTACAAGCTGCAAGAGGTGAAAACCTGGTCAGAACAGTGATAGAAGCTCTTAGAATGAGGAAAAAAGTATGCACAAAAAGAATCACAACTAGAAAAAGAAGAGCACCAGAAAATGCAATAACCTTTTTAAAGTTTAATCTCCTGAATAATACAGATCAAACTGAGACCACAAAATCCATTTTATGATAAAATTTGAAGGGGTTTTCTCTGTTCCAACATGAAGATAAAAAGTTTTAAAACCATAAACATTTAAAAAAATTCAAAAATCACTGTATCTTTCTGCGTGAAGCATTAAGTTTCTCTAAGCTTCTTGGTCTAGGCAGAAAACCCAGCCATTTAAATTAGCTGATAAATGCAACTATGAATGCATTTTGAAGTCCACCATTAACTAAGCTAACATTCACAACAGTGGATTTGAATGAGCGTGGCTTGAGGGGAAAAATATATTCTCTTAGAAAAGCTTGATTAGGTAACTAGGCTAAGGGAGAACAGCCTAGAGTGAAACAAATACTAACAACAAACCTTGTAGCTCCACAGGCTTTAAGAGCATTTTCATTGCTGCCTTTCTTTATGGGTTCTAGACACCAAAGAGAATGTGGTGATGGATGGGGAAGTCAACAATCATTTCTGAGTTTTCAGAACCCTCTATTTTAAACATTAGAGGAAAAAAAAATAGTTCAAAGAAGAGTTTACAGAATAGTTTTTTCCAGCTCAAGAATGTTAGTCAGAAGTTGGAAAGAATCGACACCTCTTAGATTTCAGTGGCTCTTAAGTGATTGAGGGAAGCAGATGTTCTCACTCCTGTTTTACTTTTCGACTGGTGTAAAAATCAAGGTATAGTCATTCTGCACAGGTGGCACAGCTGCTGGCTATCTCCAAAAAGGAGAACAGCTGAATGACAAAAAGGATTTAGAAACTCTGTGGCCCTATATGATGCTCCCATAAAATTTCATTAGCACCTTGGTGAACTACAGTTTTTCCATCACTCTGGGAAAAGGCAGCTTTAATTTTAGGGCTGACAAACAGCCTCCTTTTATAAGTGCAAAGCTCATTATAAATAGATTACCTGGCATGACAGTCTGCACTATGTGGCTCAATGAATATGTTGCAATATGTTTTGTTTCTGTCAGTGAACATGGCTGCTGCAGGGAATACACTCCTTTAAACATCTGCTAATATAGGAGTAAATCTCAGCTTTACAGGAATGTAGCAAAGGTGTAGATACAGTAAAATGGACGGAATTAAATGACAGCAAAAGTGACAAAATAGGCAATGCATCAGATCTACAAAGTCTAGCTGTGTCTCTCCAGCACTTTCAAATTCTTGGAAAAATACTAAAAGCTAAATATACTCTGAGGTGCTTGGGTTTCTGTAACTCAAACTGGTTTCAACTCTTGAGCCCTAAAAGCACAACCATCAAATGAAGGGCAAAAAACTCCAAGCTTACTCAAAAAATAGCTGCACACTCACTGAAATGTCATAACCAAAATTTATTTTAAAAGAATAAATTAAGATTTGTTGCTTTATTACAACATATATTCAGAAGACAACTGGAAAATGGAAAATGTTAAAAAATACATTTTTATACATCAATACATGTACATTGTAAGTTCCTGCTCTGTCAGCAGAATTTTCTCTGTGCTTATCTACATTAAACCTATACTCACCCTTTACACATTGCAATTCTATGTAGCGGAGAAATTATATCTTACAATTCTTTTAAGGCAAGTTAGAAGAACTAGATATTTCATCATAGTCAAAACAAGATGTATATGAAAGAAAAATATCCTTCTGTATTCTGACACACAGCTGCTGGGTTGCTGTACTACCTCAAGTATATTGAAAAGTTTTTAAAAAGCTCCACACAAAGCCAACATGATGCAACACTACTTCAACATTCTTGCTATTCTGTAGGACAATGTCTGCAATGGTAGGAACCAGGCCTTATGTCTGGCAGTTTTTTCAAGTCTGGATATAAAAATTCTGTAGCTTGGAACTCAACATTTCTAACGTCTAAGAACAGGAAAAGTAAAATACATTTTACAATTAGTTCTCCAGTTATAGCCAACTTAAAATAAGCATACGTACTGTTAAAGTCAGACAAAAATAAGTGTGAACAAGTATTTACTTTTAAATCTCACACTGTGAGAAGTCACCTTTTCAGATATGACTTCGAGATGAAATGTTTTCTGATGTAGTGTTTACCAGGTTCTCAAATAGTAGGGGTGCCTTTGGTCATTTGCTATTGGAAAAGAAAATTTGGTTGAAACTTTGGTTGACCATTCCTGGCTTTGCCCTCTCCACATTTTTAGGCTGCCAGTTTACAGAAGCTCACAACCCCTTCAGCTGAAGTAAAAAATTAATTACAAATCAAAAGGACCATCAAACCCAAGGACAATCAAAAAAACCAAAAAAACTCATTAGTCAAACAGCGACAGAAGGAGGAAATGAAAGCTAAGGAAGAAAACATCACATTTCTGATCTAGAATTGCATATGTATCTAAAATTATTTGTGTTATTTGAATACATTTCTACTTATCATTCTTAGTGTATGCACACTCATCTGAAAAAGAGCTCCAGAACATTAAAAAGACCTAAAACAATCTGATCCTACACAGAGAAGGTTCTAAGGTAACCAAGACCTCTGTTTTAGGATTCTTTTCTTGTCATTTTTACGTATTACACAATAACATTAATGTTAAAAAAAAAAAGTAATGAAACACCTGGTTTGCTTTCTGCATACTGCCAAAGACCCCTTCAAAAAAGTCTTCCTTGGTTAAAAAGTATCTTGAAAATACTTGGTAAAATAACACTCTCCTCCAAATAAAAGGTGGCAGTGATACATAGACAAAATCCTAACTAGAATAAAAATTTGTCTTGCAAACCCAACAGTAGTTCCTCACATTAAATTTATGATGGACTCTTAGAGAGAGCAAGTTCTGCATGACCAGAAAGTGGATCACCCCAAGCCACATACTAAATATCAGGTACTTGAAGCTAGAATGCCACTGTAAAATTAGGTTACCTCGATGAGGAAAAGCACAAGAAGCAGCACTTTCAGCAAAATATATGGCTCTAGCAGGACAAAGCTGTAAGACCTTCAAGGCTGCTGGCCCCCACCGTGCAGGAAGCAGCTGTGGCTGCTCACATTGTGCTCACCTGGACAGGCCAGAGCAGTAGGAACAGGCCAGCACACCCAGCTGGCTGCAATACTGAATTTCTGTGCCCAGTCTGGGAGCACTTGGAAACCACACCTGGATGCACCAGCAACTGCAGTGAAGTTCATGTGCAGGAAGGAAACAACTGCTCAATGAGCTGCAGCTTTATGCACACCCTAAATATGGTGTGTACACAAACTGGACATAAAAAGATGAACTTTGATATTTGAAATGATCTACTGTGATGCTTAAGGGAACTCCAGGAATTCCTTTCTGATGAAATACAACTACTCTAGATGCAGTTACAGTTAATTCAATTACAATCAAATGACTTTCCAGGTAAAAAACAAGGACTAAGAAAGTGACCAAAGGCGGCATGCCCTTGCCATTGTAATATCACCTCATTATCAAAGACAGTGGAAAACAGAAAACCCACCTTTCCTGACTTCATGCATAACTGAAAATTAGAGTAAACTAAAACTTCTAAAGCCCTGAGTGTAAAACTTACAATTTTTGTGCTCATGTTGCATCTGCAAGAAAAGTAATTTACTCTGTTCTTAAAGAAATGTTGCTATAGATCCACAGCAACCAGCAAAGAAAAAAAAAAAAGGCAATTTTCACAAGTAAGTGCCATTAGGCAATTGGTAACTTTCACTGTATATAAGAAAATTGAAGAAAACTAGAAAGTATCACGAACAAGTCCACCAAATCACACGTGTATGACAAGACCCATGCTTTAGCCACTGATTTTTCAGTTGCAGTAAAACTCAGATCAAACACTATTTTTCATCCATGGCGGCTAGGTTGCCTCCTCAGCCAGAAGTTGAACTGAGCTACTGCAGTCCCAGAAGTAAAGAAAAAACAACTCCTGGCGTCTTTAAATACCTGCTCAGTGAAACTGGGATTTGTTTTTTCTGGGCTACCATAATTTTAGGGGCCCTTGGACTCTCACAGCTTCCAAGGGCAAGAACACGAGTTCTAAGAGCTCAAAGCTTCATCCTTTCACTATCATCACATGACATTAGCAAGAGTCTTTTCCATACCACACAACTATTTTACACATGACAGCTCACATACAAAGTTAACCTAAAGCCCAAGACTTGAATTCCATTACCCTCAACGTCCCATTAAATAAATACTCCATCATTCTACAAGATTCCTGGAAAATGTAGTTCAATTACTGAAACTATATTTGAAGAAATAAGTGCTGAGATAAAAACTAGAATAATTTTGTGGTCATAATTAGTATAACAACAGAATCACATGGCTGTGGCAAACCTCAAAGATAATCGAATCCATCTCCCAAAAAAAAAAAACAAAACAAAAAAACCCAAAAAAACCACAAACTCAATTGCATGTATGTATCATTCCTGACAGAGTCTGGTTTAAAATGATGTAAATTCCACGACACACCAAGGCAGCCTAGACCTGCACCATCCCTTCAGCATTTGTTCAACTCTCTACACAGTGGGGCTGTTCTGCTGCAACTTAAACTTATAATTTATCTTTTTATTCACAATGAATTTCGAGGATAAGTTACTGCACTCCTCCTTGCAACCCTCTTTTGTCTATTTGCAGACATAAATATTTTCTGTACATTAAAATGGCCAAGTTTGTTCACATTGATCACTGGTTGCATTCTATATTATTTTCTCTCTTCTCTGGATTCCCCATTTTTTTCATGAAGCTTAGCATATAAAAATGGAAAATGGCCAGCACAACCAGATTAATTTGCATGTTCCATAATATATACTTCTATTAATTCAAGCCTAAATGTTGCTTTCTTTATTCATAGAATCTTAAGCAATGAACTACAAGGCAAATCAGCCATCAATAACAATCACTTCTACAAAACTGAATTAAAAAAATGAAACAAGTCAGCAGTTTTCCTCAACCATTGCTTCTACAATTGGTTAATCCCCCCAAGCATAATCCTTCCCAATGCTGAGTAGCTTTGCAACTCAAAATCCCTAAAATAGCTTCCCAAAAAAAGCTATTTTGCATATTTACAGAATAGTGTACATATAGTGTTATATACACATGAATCCTAAAAATAAACTATAGAAATAAAAAGTATTATATAAATAGACAGCATAGGGGTTTCTTTTGTTTTTAATTTTTTTATTTAATAGGGAAGATAAACCAAGAGAGGCAATTTCAGTGCTTTTTATTTGGATTACTGTTCATTTCTGTCCATGGCTGCACTGGCTCTCATGCCACTAAAACTTTCCAAAAGCAAAGTTCCTTCATGACTGAGCATAAACCCTCTTCACATTGCCATTGATCTAAGCTTCAGCTTTCTACAAGCTTCTGTATCTTCCTCACACGCTCCCTCTGCCTTCAACTGTGACCTAATGAACATATAAAGTGTTCTCACCATTAGCACAACATCCAA
This sequence comes from Ammospiza nelsoni, assembly GCF_027579445.1. Lineage (NCBI taxonomy): Eukaryota > Metazoa > Chordata > Aves > Passeriformes > Passerellidae > Ammospiza > Ammospiza nelsoni. The sequence goes on from NC_080633.1 coordinate 50,812,202, forward strand.
ATATGCCTCGTAGAAACAGAAATGAAATTAAAAGCAGTAAAACCTAAAATATGTGGAAATTTGCAGATTTTTTGTCAAGTTCACTCTAGGCTCAGTTATGTCAGTGATAAACACAACAATTACCATTATGGTAAAAAAGAGAACAAAATAGAGGCTTTGCCATCAGAGTGAGAAAGAGCACAAGATTATTTGCCACTGGGATAATAGGGAAAATTACTGCTATAGGGGTGAAAACTGCAATTTGAGGTACTACACAGTAGTTCAACCCAGGAATTTGCTACAAATACAGGAAAAGCCAACACATTAATGGCAAAAGAAGAGGTGTTTCTGTTTCTCACTCATCTTTGTTCTTTGCTTTGGGCTGGGAGAGGGGAGGAAGGGAGACATTAATTTAAATACAAATGGCTGAACCAAAATGGATTTTTAAACAAATTTAGCAGTGATTTTAAATTACAAGCCATAGATTAGACGATTAGCATCTTTGTAACCATGTCAGCCTAAAGACATTACAAGAAAGTATAATTAGACACCAATTTTTAACAAGGTACTTTTGTGAATGAAGTCATCCAAGGATACACAAACACAAAAAACCCAGCCAATCAAAAAAAAAACCAAAAACCACAACCCAAAAACAAAAACTAAGCATGGGTTTTGGGACTGAACAAAACCCTGTCCAGGATAGAAATGGCACAGTTTCATTTTAAATCTGGATAGTGTTGCACATTTGTGTAGCTGTACTTCATTCCGGAGCCCTGCATTTGAGAGGGAATGATGTCAGAGAAACTCCGATATTCACCATACTCAGATATTCACCATACTTGTGTTGAACTTACACTGGGCCCAGCCACAGAAAGCTTCAGAGCTGCCTGGAGCTCGATTGAGTCCTCTCCAGCTGGGTGGTAACAGGAACACTGCCAATACCATCTTGTTCCCTTCTTCCTCCTATCCCTCTTTCCATGCAAAAAGCTTCAAGGTTGGTATAGAAAGAAATTTTGAAAAATCCATACTCTTAAAGAAAAAGTATGAGTTCTACTCCAGTTCTCATTTACTTTGTATTGGCAGGGTAATGGAAAGAAGAGACAAGGGCCAAACCCTGTCTTCACAATTTCCCATCAGTGTAAAACAAATCCTTGGTTACTGCCTACAGAAAACACAGATGAGTGAAAACCTCAGCATATTATACCAGGTCAAAGTAGGAGTGATAACTCCAGTAAACGCAGGTCAAAGATACAGATTATCTGGAACCTTACTATAACACAAGCTATCTGTAAGTGGCTACAAATAGCAGGGACACTGAATAAACCAAAGTATTCTCCTTCACTAAGTATATACTGGTTCTTTCCTGCCATGGATATCAGAGCATTTGATCTTTCTTCAGATCTGAACATCCTCATCAATGTTGAATAATGCTCTGATGAACATGCAGATATTCTCATTACCCAGCTTTGAAACAATGTAGTGTCAGTTTTTGTTTTTACTGTCTCCAAAATCCATTGCCCACATATTCATTTATAGGACTGCAATCCAGTTTTATTTTTACCAGTCTCAACAGTTGCAATTGTCATAACTCCCTGCCCCTTTTCTTCCTTTTCCCCATCCCAGATCCCTAAATGTTTTTGTATCCAACCTTCTCATAACCAACAATCCTGTGAAGGAAATTGTGGTACCTTTCTCGGTTCTATCCGAATACAAGTTATACTTGAGGAAAACTACAAGTTATTGGGCAAAAATCCAAAACAAATCAACAACTAGTTAAATAAAATTTCTTAAAAATCTCAATTTAAAAGCTTATGTTTGAAAAAACCCCAAACACTAAACCACAGAACAGTAGCTTGCTTACGAAACCACTGCTATGCACACAGACTGACAGACACCTAACCAAATAGTGGGTTTCCCAGAGGAGCTGGGCACAATTTCAATGAACAGAAAGGGACTATAACATTGTGAAAACAAATCCTCACATCAGCATTTACATTATCTCAATCAAAATGTCTTCTATCAACATGACACCAATTTAGAGGGAATGCATCATGTTTGTCATTTCCATTAATCACTAAGCAACTTGCACTGCCAACAGAATTCAACCTTTTTAACTGATGTAAAAATATCAGAAGAAACATCTGCTCCACATCCCCTTTTTTTCATTCTTTCCCTGCAATGCTTTCAAATGGGAATGACTGTGTCCTGGCAACTTTCTAGAAATCACTTTTACATCTTTTTCACATAATGGATGAGCTGTGAGATTAGTAAGATGTTAGATGGGTACCTTGGGGGCTGCCCTGGTTGGCACACACTCTAATTTGTCAGTGTCTGTTTCAATCGCAGCACTAGAGTATTAATTTAGACTATTTACTGAGGGGATGAGAATATCCAGAAAGTGTCAGGTTCTGAGAAAGCATGCCCATCTGCACACCTGCAGAGGAGCTCAGAGAACCAACGGCAGGGCAGAAGCCAGAATAACACCCTGCCAGGCTGCTCCCAGGCCCACCACAGGAGCCATCAAACCATTCAAGCCCATCTGACTCAAATCAAGGATGCACACAAGTAACAAAAATCCTGTCTGAGGCTGTCACAGCACAGCCCCAGCTGCAGTGCGTGAGCATGGAGCCCATCACCATGAGCCACTGATAGCAGCTCCCCCCAAAACCCTTTCAGACCAAGGGAGTTTCTGCCATGGATCATGGGATGCATGGAAAACATAGCTCAGAATTGCACAAGACTTATAGGCTATTTAGGGATGGAACTAAAGGCAGGAAAAAGCAGAGGGCTACACATTTTGGAGAGGGAAAAACATCCAGAATAAAAAGAGGGGTAAGTCTAAATAGTGGTGTGGTAAGTACGCTTGCCTGCATCTGATCAGCACAGTCTATTCTGCTTTCTTGTTAAGTTCCTTTCCAAATCTTTCCTGGGCATGGCACTCCTGTGTGCACACATGTGTGAGTACATGGCTGTGAAGACAGACTGAGGAGGGAAATAATCAGAGCAATGATTAGAGAAAGAATTATGAAAGGGGAAAACAAACTGTTGAGGTTGATAGGAAAGCACAAAGAAATTGAGAAACCTTAAAAGGGGGGAGACAGAAGAGGGCTTGAAAAGGAGAGGAGTAGTTAAGAATTTCAGAAAGACATAGCTCAGCTAGCCTGAGCATGAATCAGAGAAATGCAGCGATATTTATAGTGCTCTGAAGTAGAAGTAAAAAATGAAAAGAAAAAAAAAAGTAGTTGCAAACAACACATCGTGTTTTCCTCTCTGCTTTAGAACATCTATTAGCTCCTTGCAAACCTCAAAGTATACTGAAAGCATATCATATAAAATACAGCAACCACAGACACAAGTAAATTTAAAGTTTTATACACAAGTGGTTAGGTCGTTAGGGAATAGGGACAGGAAGAATGAGCTGGTGTAAAAGCTATATAGGGATACATGAGCCTAAAAATTTGCAAGATGAAAGTTAAAAAAAGACTATGCTTCCAGTAAATAAAATGAATACTGGTAGATATACAGCTAAGTATGTGTAAGTAGTAAAGGCTTCTACTGAGAAAATGAGAAACTACAAAGTCCACACATTTCAGTAGTTTTGCTAATATTAGCAGGCCGTATGTACACTTATGAAACAATGCTGACTTTCATGTTTTTGCAAAGGTATGTAAACATAGATTATTCCTCTGGCTTCAGAAAAATATTTCAAGAACTCTCTTACCATGTTATTACACAGCTCTCGCACCTCCTTGGTGATTTCTCATGGGTATCTCCTCCCAGCACTGACTCCTTCTTCTTCACAGCACAACCAACAAACTCCAACCCCCTTCTCACACAGCTAACCCACTCTTTTACAGCACTCATCCTTACTAGACACAGCTGTGGCCTGCTAAGGGCAGGCAGGCCTGTTTCTAATCTTTGATAATTAGTGCAGCTGCAACTGCTCAGGGGTGAGATTACCTTGTGCACTATAGTTTCTTACATTCTATCCCTCTACAGAATTCCAGTAAGCTATCATTACTTCTGCTAAGAGACTTGTCCAGCCAAGAGAACTATTGGCTGTCTTACCTAAGGTAGAATTTTAAAGTGATAGTTAATGGACCAAGATTGATACCGAGCATCTACTTATACTAACAGATTTTGGTGCTAAAACTTTATCTCCCATTTAAATTACAGCACACTGGGAAGGAGAATAAAACTCAAAACCCCTCCAGACTAAAATTGCAAAGAAGCATTACAGTTCTTACCCTTGAATGAAAAGTGTTAATGTAGACATTTGATTCCTAAGGAAGACATTTACAGGTGCAATAAATTTATGCTGCAGAATAGTGAAAGAAATATTATAATGATCAAGAAAGGTAGTGTTCATAAACAAGAACCAAACTCAATCAGAACCCCCACCATCTGGAACACATATCATTCATATAGAAGTATCATAAGATAATTGACAATAATAATTATTTATGTTTATTTACTGCAGAAGCAATTACTCTTATAAACATTGTTATACTACTCTTATATTATTACTCTTATATACATTGTTATTAGGATAAAATATGGTGTAGGATGCACAAGAAGTATCTCGGAGTTTCACTCCTTTTAATCAATTTTTTTTCTTCAATCCACAGTCCTACGAGATTGATCATACAATCCGCAACACAGTGGAAAATTCATTGTAAAGATAGAATTTATCAAGTTTTTCTGCACTAGGTGATGCACATAAAAATGCCACAAACTGTGGATAATGCATATCCACTGCTCATCCATTGATGCATAATGTCTTTTAATAGCAAGCCTAATTGTTCCCATTATGTTCCTCTATTTTGAATTGTTAAAAAACTTTTAAAAGAACAATTTCAGATAAAAATATGTCTGCATGCATATGTGAAGAAATTCTCATTGCTTTGACTATGGTACATATTTAACAGTTGATATTTGCATTAATTTCATTCTCTCACATCTGAAAAAATAGGATTAGAGTGACTTCAAAACATGTTTTTTTCTGTCTAATAGCTGTCAAGGGGATTTTAATATCAGCACCTTAAAAAATTTTAATTGCAAAAACGCATTAACAGTGAAGTATGCAATATGTTAGATTGTCTTAATGGAAAAGTTTAAGAAAAAGCTAATTAATTTTGAAGTCTTTATTTGCAGAGTTCTTTTCTGGCTATGAATTAATTCTGGCTTTGATTTTATGCTATAAATGAGCTGCTTTAAAGTTATCTATTGTTAATTACATGTTCTCTTTTAACTGTCCCTTGGAAACAATATTTGGTTGGGCATTGTGAACAACAATAGAGAACGGTTACAGTAGCCTGCAAAAAACTCAACTAATACCCAAGTTTTCCCAAAAGCAGGCTGCAATTCAGGAATGTTATTTAGGTAGTTTTACAAGAGTTAGCTACAAATGAATTAAGAAAATGCTCTGAGTTAGACCCTGACTTCATACTGTTCTTCCATTTGACTACCCCTGGTAAAAATTAAGTTTCAAAACTCATAACACTTGACTTTAATGCAGAGCCATATATAAAGACTCAGCTATACCAACAGCTGAAACTTGAAGTCCAATTTCAGCCCTTATATTCTCTCTCAAACCTCACCCAGTAGAGCTATTTGCAGCTGATTTTTTAATTTCAGCATAAGTACTGCTGGTTGATTATTCATATTCTGCTTTTCATCCTAATATTAATTTTCTCCACTTTAACTTCACCAAATACTCTTGGTGCTATTGCACATATTGGAACTGAAGCCCTTTCTGGCCTGAACACAGACTACATTCATTTACTTACAATAAAAATGCAAGTTGCTACCAATTTATTACACATTCTGCGTTTCATAAACACCTGGTGCAGAGCAACTCTCAGCTCAGCTGACAATAAATTAGTAGCAGAAAAACTATAGTCTATAACACCAAGACTAAGAACAATCTGAGTTTTAAACAAATATTGGGGTTCAAAACAAGAAAACTGCAATGTCTTGAAACAAACAAACAAACAAAAAATTACTGGAGTAAAAAGCTTGTGGTTTTCAGTTTTGCAGGAATAGGTGAAACGATGCAACAATTTTGGGCTTATATGTTACATGTGAAAAATTACCAAAGAAGACTAAACCAACAATTTCAGTCTTGCTTTAAAACTAGATTTTAATAAAAAGAGGTAATTTAATAGAGTCTTCTACATTTGAAAAGACATGCATTATGTTAAATCCTTTGAAAACACGTAATAAAAATATGAATTCACAGGGATGATTATAAATTATGATGACAATTTCTTTGAAAAGCATTATGGAAAAAAAGATTAGCCTCCTTCGAAAGGTAGCATATTGATTATACGATCCTTTTAATAAACCACTGTAAACAAAAGTCCTTATAAACAGGCTTTGAGAATCTCTATTCTCAAAGGAAACAAACATCTGAGAAATAAGGTTTAGCAGAGCATGTATGAAATTTGAACATTTGATTACTTCAGATACAGAGTGTGCAAGAAGAGGAGAAAATAAATGGTAGCAACATAACTGGCAGAGAACAGCCAGTAGTTGAAAGTGCTTTCTCAGGATGAGAGCAGAAGAAAACAAAAGACTCTTTCTAGAGATTTCAGAAATTTTAGCTTATTTTTTATCCCCAATTCTCCAAGACCATCATTATTCATGCATCCATACTGCTGAGTTTGAATGTGGAATTATTCACCTCCTGGAAACCACTTTACTTAGACTCTGGTCTCAAGTAAGTCTCAAATCAGGGACTCAAAGGAGAAATTAAAAAAAACATAGGCTTCATCAGGGACACCCAAACAACAGCTCACAAGAGGATGAAGTGATAGGGTGAGGAACACCATCCTATTCTTACAGCTTCTAGTACAAATCAGGGCTAGAAGAGCTGATAATCCTTTTCTCATTAACACTGTGCCCAGTGTTAATTCCAGAGATACTTCCTCAAGCCCCAGTCTCCTGAAACCAAGCAGCGCTGTCAAAAAAATTCTTATAATTTCTCCAACCTCACTTTCCTCAGAGTAAATTCACCTCCCTACAAAGCTCCACATTCCCATTAGTGCATCCCAGAGGTGCTGTCTTTCCTCAGTCCAAATGAGGCAAAATATGCCCAAGACATGAGGGGGGGCAATGGGAGCAACTCAGATTTTGCCCTACTGAAAGCTCCTCTTTCATGTTTCTAAAAGTAAGCAGTTTGGCTTCCCAGCATTATTTTTCCTTCTTCCTTTCACATAATTCAAGCAACCTATCTGCCATGAACAAGTCTAATCAGCATTGTGGAGTCCCACTGCATGCCTTAAATGTCAGCTTTCCACTGCAGAAACTCAACCCAGAACGTTCTGTTGCTGTTTCATGTGATTGTATGTTTTGTATGTTTCTGTTCTGCTCTATGCTTTCTACAGGTTTACTAATGAAAATTCTTCATTTGCTACTGGGAAATCATTTGGGCTTGTGTGATCTGTTCAGTCATATGGCTGCTGGACTTGTGCTAAATCTCACTAAAATCAGATACTTGCATGTCCACAAATCTGTAGCATATTTCACTGTTCCACTTTCTGCAGAAGGGCCAATTCTGGAATCCATGATTTGTTTATGCAAAATGCTGCTAAACTAAGTGGCTTAAACATCAAGCTTCACTGACAAAGATTCTGAAATGTCAATGTGACAGTTCATAACAGCCCTGCACATAAATGCCCACAGGACAACTGAATAGGAGATGGTTTTATGCCAAGCCTTCTCAAAATACAGGGCATTTCTGATTAGGTTGTATCTTCTACTTCAAATGTATTAAAAAGCAACATTCTTCCTGTCTTTGGATTAGAACATCCTTTCACAGGAATATCTTATGTATCACAGTTGCTGGTCATGGAGGTATTTATTGAATTTTTCTTGATAAAATAATGCTTTAATATGTTTATGAAATTGCAAAGTATCTGCTTTCTCTAGTAAATCAGTTTGCTATCACAAAGATAACAATGTTATTCTCATAATTCCTCTAGCCTTCAGTGAAATGGAAACCCGTGCTCTTCTTGTTTGAGTTGACTAGTAAAATTATGGAGTTCACTGTCTTTCTTTCCCCTGTAGTAAATTTCAGAGCATTGTTTTGTCAAATTATGTATTTATTTTTTCACTATTTCCCAAATTGCTGACAGAACACCCCTGCCATGACCTTCTTTCCTATCTAGACTCTGAACGTATAAAGCCCAGTGTTCTGTTTGCTTTCCTGTTTACAGAAATACAGGAAAACCAGATATTACAAACTATCTGATGGAAGTCTTGCTGAACATCAGAGCCTATGCAGATTAAATTTGTGTTGATGACTATTACTTTTGGCAATAGCTAGCAATGAGAATTATCACAGCTTATACAATGTTTCTTACTCATTCTTACTCAAAGTGTGTTTCTAGAAAATATTAAACTCATTATTAAAGCAATATTTTGTTTTAGGGAGGTAGACACTCTTGTTTGGAAAAATATCATTCCAGTGACATTTAATGTACTTATCATTTCAAGAGAAGTTTTATTCATCATTAACTTTGAATCAGGTTTCAAAATATAGGATAGTGTTTATTCCCACCAAGCTGGGAGAAGATAGAGAATTCAGAGGTCAAGTTCCCTTATATGGAAACTAAGAATCACTACATTGTTTCCAATATTCTTTTTGGAAAAATTTACAGCAAACCACCAATCTAAAAATGTAAAAATCCCATATGTTCTTTCTCAGCAGAGTTGCATTCTCTGTAAATTCTGATACAATAAGTGCCTCTTCTAGGGGCAGGAGCAGGTAAGTTTGTATTGCTCCTACTGTCTCACAGAAGTAACAGTCAGCAGATGTGATCTGGATGCCAGTCCCTCCTATGGATTAACTGAAGGTTTTTAAGAAAACCTTTTCCTGTCTGGGTTCATTTCTAAGGGAATCTGTACAGCTGCAAGAGCACGGACTGTGTTTGAAGGTGAAATTAAAGAAAAAATATTTGATCAGCAAGAACATGTCTTTCATAAGAGAACACTCTTATAGCAAAAGAGGTTTTATAGCAACTTCCAGTCCTCAAAGGAGCCTACAAGGGAGCTGGAGAGGGACTTCTTACAAGAGCATGTAGTATTAAGAAAAGAGTATGGTTTTAAACTGAAAGAGGGCAGGTTTAGACTGGATATTAGGAAGAAATTCTTTACTGTGAGGGTTGTGAGGTACTGGAACAGCTTTCCCAGAGAAGCTGTGGATGTCCCATCCCTGGAGGTGGTCAGGACCAGCCTGGAAGGGGCTCTGAGATACTTGTTCTCGTGAAAAGTGGCCTTGTCCTTGCTACAGGGGCTGGAACTAGAGGATCTTTATAGTCTCTTCCAACCCAAACAATTCTATGATTCTATGAGCATTAAGATTAATCTTTTAAGTGCAAATTGAACATTTTTGTTAATGAAAGTCATTAGGAGAAGGCAAATATAATCAAATAAGGTGCTCCTGGCTTTTTCCTAAATCAAATGAATTTTATGCAAGAACTGGAAGGTAGATACAGACTTTACCACGATGGTAATATAAGTCCTTGCTCATGTTTATCTGAAATGCACATTCTAGAGAAAACTTGCTTTGACCTATATTACAAAAAAATCTCAGAAAAAGAAGCTTGAATGATCATTAGTTATCTCAATAGACAATTTTTAAAATGATACCATTCTGTTTTAAAGAAGCTGTAAACAGCAGGAAGAATATCAGAACATAAAACCAGATGAATAAACAGGTGCAAAGTGGTGGAGATGAGAAGTAATCAGGAAAATGAGCTCCTGATTGCAAAGGTTTCAGGAACCATTTACTAATAAACTCTAGAAAAGTATTGCTCTAAGAACTCTGCATGAGTGGTCCAGCCTTTGGTAGGTTGCAAAGTTAATTAGTCAGGGCTTAAAATATAGATAATACAATAAAGTTAGCAAGGATGATACTTGCAGTTAATTATAATTCAAATAATTTTTAAATAATTTTGTAAATGTTGCATCACTGTAAATCATTGTTTTTGAATAAATAAAATCATTTATCTTTCAGTCTTGCCTAATGGTAAAATCAATGCTCTAGCCTGATATTTGCCAGGCCACAGCATTTTGGGGGGCATGAATATCCCTTAGCTGAAAGAAATCTGGTAGATTCCTAGGGTATTTAATATGCAATGAGAAGTACAACTTTCCAGTACTTTTGGTTAATTTGCCATTGGGCTCAAGGGATCCAGCTGTAGATGGATGAAACAAATTATCATTTCCTCTGAATGGCAGCTTAAGCTGCTGAGAAATAACAAGATAATGGACACAGAGCTTGGAGATTCTGGTGTTTCTCTGAGAGGTGAGGAACCTTCCTGTAACAGTGTCATATTTCAAAAAGGAAATTATTTCATAGTATTAAAATAGAAAACAAGTGTAATTGATTTACACAGTTAGAGAACTAAAGTTTTTATTTCAGATTTATTTATTTGGAACTTTTCTTTCTCTAGCTATTTATTTCTGGTCTATAGTCCCCACTATGTCTCATTCCCAGAATACATATTTCTCCATATCTCTAGACTAACTGTTGTTTTCACTATCATATGATATTTTATGGCCAGACCTGTGTGAAACAAAGTCATTTTGATTCATAAGGTTTTCATGCAAACCTTTTTCTCTGTTTCACTTCAAGGACTTCATCCCTTGAATTTTTCTTTGAGTTTCAACTTCAAAGGAACCTAAAACTGCAATCTGAAATCCAGTCAAGGCTGCTGCTTGCCTTGTTTCAGGTCAAGAGCTCAGGAAAGTGTTGAATTACCTGACCAAAGCAAAATCAATTCACTGAAAAAACCCTTCAGTAACACAGAATTATCTTTTTCCTTTTAGTTTAGCATAACTCAAACTCATTAAAAATCACCAAATAGTGTTACAATCCCCACTAACATAGTCATGCGTCCAACCTCTTTGAGAAATGCTGTTCTATTCCCCACAAAAGCATCCACTGAGAAAAGAAAAACATATTTTACTGTGACATATAATACAGTTTGCTTTGTAAAACAATATTATCTTTAAGTAAAATGGTACTGAACAATTGCGATCTGCACTTAAACACTTTCCAGCTCCACAGAATCACATCTGCTATATTTTTCATGAGATCTGCAATGCTGTTTAAAATCACTTACAGCTATTTTTGTACCACACAACAGTTATCATTCCAACTTCCTCCCTTCCCCAGCATATCTTTCATCCTGCTACTGCCACAAACTTTAGAATTCAAAAGCAAAAGGCAGCACACTAAGTGTGTCTGAATATACACACTGCACAAGTAGGAAAGGACAGTAGGGTCAGCATCAGTGCAGCAGAGCTGAGGTCCCAGACCTCAGGACAGAGTGACTGCAACCTCTGGCAAGTTCCAACAAATCCCCTCATTATTTGCTGCTGTATCTGGAACATGCTCCTGTAAAAACTGACAGCTATTGCCTGCTCAATAAAGGAAGAGTTAAGGTTGTCTCAGTCTGTATCTTGATGCTGGAATTTTTTATTTTTGCTCATTTTTGTGCCATTAACTTCAGTACTCTAGAAAGGCATAGGACTTCACACTTTCTGACAGGATATCTGTCAAGTGAATAACTTTCTGCTCAACCTTGTTTTGTAAGAAAGACTTCTAAAGTATAGCAGCACACGGTAAAAACAAAAATTATGTTCTTAAAACAAAAAATGTAACAAAACTAAAGCTTACACCACTAAGTCAGAAACTTTGCCTGAACTAGGAAAGTAAAAGTTCTTGAACAATGTGTCTCCAAATGACCTGGAGAGTGTATGTAATCCCATCCACTTTATCCATTCCATAAAGACAGGACAATATACTCCAAATCCCTCTTTTGATACTCTAGTTCAGCAATGCCTTTTATTTGCCCTATTCCACTGTTTTATCCATAAAAGGCAGGTGAAAATCTTATTAAAAAAAGTCACATCCCTTTGGATTATAATTTCTTCCCTTTGTAATAAATGTGATTTCAGAAAAGCGATGGCATCCTTTTGTCCTTGCTTCTTCTCTTTGGAACTCGAGAAGAAAGCTTAACTATGTTCAGCTGTGTCTTAAAAGCTGGTCTGCACACCACAAAGGAGCACAGAAAGACAAATTCTGTGTTGTCTTTCCTAAAATTCTATGCAACCATGCCATCACTGTGCATATTCCCTCTTGGTGGAAAAAAGGGTGCCATGCAACCTCTCCTGCAGGCATTGGCACCTTAAATATTTCTCTTTAATCAAAATTAATTTGCTATTTAACTCTTACAGTTTTAGAGTTTCAATAGCCAGATCACAGAGAACTTTGCCACTCAATGTATTAATAGTTATTACATAAAAGATATCCCTCCCCCCCCCTCCCCCCCCCCCCCCCCGATTTATACAGTCTTTAACTATAAGTTAGGTTTTTGTTTTGATCCAGAAAACTGTGATGGTGTCATTGGTTTGGAGTTTTTGGTTAAAACTGAAAAAAATTCTGCAATTATCTTTTTAAAATTATACATAGCTGTATTTAAGGTAAACAGAAAGGTGATATAAACTTGTATCTCTATAAATCCTGGCTTCAATTTCAACTGATTGCCTGTTTAGAAGCATTTTTACTCGTCTCAATATTAGGAGATTGTTGGCAAAAGGAAGAAGTGAACAAAAGTAAGGACTGGATATATTTTCTCTGTATCCTAGGTATTTTTGCAGATCAAAATCCCTCTTTTTTAGCAAAAGAGGGGAGGAACAGAAGATGCATGCCACTGGCTCAGCATGCATTGTGCAGGACCCATAAAAGGGCAACAGCACCTTTCTTCTTTCTGTGCTTTTATAGTGTAGAGCATGTGGAGCTTACAGGAAATATTCTTATTTCAGAAACTCATAACCACAGAGCAAATAATTAGATTTTAAGCTGGCTGATAATCAGTGTGTAAACACCCTTTGTGATTAGCAACCTAAACCAGCATCTCAAGCAGCAGTCAGCAGCTCTCCCCAACAGCTCAGGGCAGATTCAGTTTCCATGAGAAGCTGTATCTCATATGCAACTGCTAAGAATGTGTTTGCTCTGTACACCCAGCTGCTGTTGAACTGCTTTGGTGGGTGGCATGGCGCAGTACAGTGCTCTGTAAACACATCATAATGCAGGGAATGCAGAAGGTGATTAACACGATATTTTTCTGTCAAAAGAGGCTTGAGGATCTTTAACAACAAGAAAGGAAGAATGATTTTTTAAAATCTCAACCAAAAGACATGAGAGACTTCCCTACTCCACTGAAACTTTGAAACTGCAGGGTAACTTACAGTTATGACACGTGGCACCACTGTAATTAGTTCCGTCGCAAGTGCACTTGAAGCTGTCCCACGTCTGGGTGCATTTACCATCGTGTTCACAGTGATTGGGCACACACCTGTCAGGATGAGATGCGAACACAGAAAGAGAAACCAAAATGAGCATCTAGATTTACACAAAGCAAAATTTTGAGCTGTCGCCCTGATTTTTTAAGATTTTCTAAGCCTTCTGATGTTTACATTCTTGTAATGAACTTTCTCACACACTTTCTGTAAATAACTCATTGTTTTGCATTATTTTACGGAGGAGGAGAAATTTGATGGACTGTTGGTTTGTCCAATGTCATTGGAGAGGTGCCACTTTCACCCTCCAATCCACTGTCACTTTTGGAAATCTATAAATGTTGGAGTCAGAAAATAAACTTCCCCTTTTTTGCCTTGAGAGCAGTGTGTGTATGTCTTGTTATTTCGTGTCCTATAGTGACATCGAGCTGCGCAAGCAGTGTATCATGTCCTTGTCTCATAATTAATCCTTGCTATTTTAGGAGTATTAACAGAATTTATATCTGAACACACAACTGCATAAAAGATTCCTGAAGGCTTTGCTGAAGCCTTTGTACAGACAGTAAAAAAAGCACGTTAAAGGTGGAATAGATTCATCATCATAAATCGGGGTTCCAAGTAACATATGACTGGTACTCAGCCTTCCAAACAAAAAGAACATCACATGTCACACCTCCTCCTGCTGTGCAGGTGGTGTCACGCCTCAAGGAGCCCAGTCCCACAGCTGACTGGAGGTTAAAAGCAAAATGCCACTGGCTTGCTCTTCATCTTGCTGTTTCCAGCAATGGGATTTAAGGGAGACAGGTTGCCTGCTGCTGGCTAGGATGGAAGGAAATTAGTAAAGCTGCATTATTAAAAATAACTATAGGCTTTGTTATAATAGTTGTGTAATTTTTTCTTGTCACAGGGGTTTGTGGCAAGAGTTGTTCACCTTTCTCCCACATGCCTGCTTTTCTTCCCTTCAGCTGCAATGCTGCTGGAGAGTGGAAGGAATGAAAAAGTGGAACAGCAAAACCCCAGAGTTATAGCTAAACATATATTTGTTGCTTGGAATCTTACCTAAATGTGATTTCAGGGATTTAAGTTTGGCCAGGTTCTTTTCTATCAAATATAGTTAAAAATGGGAATTACCATTTACTTTCACCCCTGAAACTATTAAACTTTTATTCCTTGAAAGGGCTTTGAAATACCATTTCAAAGAATGTTTTTTCCTTATTAAATTAGTTATAATCAGACTCAGTACGGGCTCTGCCTTTTTGATCAAGAAACAAAGGAGTTTTCCTTTCATGTTTTTTTGGCCAAATCTATATTTTTTTTTAATTATGAAATTAAAAACTAAAACTAAGAGACACCCTATTAGATGAAAAAGATCTTTTCAGTAATGCATTAAAGAATAAGTGTTCTTATCTCTAAGATAAATCTGAAGTTCATCGTATTCCTGTGACAGTCAATGATACTCTCATAAACAACACCCAAGGAAAGCTTTGCTTTCCTATGTAGAAACTTATTGAAACTGAAAGGATCTGGGTCATTCCTCAATAAGCTTACAGTCTCTTATTTCCTCAATTTTCAGTTAACAGCATTGGCATTCATGGCTCAACAACCAGGAATAATTTATGTTACAATATGCATTTGAGAATTGAATATTGTGTACTCTCTTTTAGAAATGATTTTTTGTTTTGTGCCTCAAAATATACAGAATAGAGATTTCTTATGTCCTATATCAGCCTTTAGAACTCAAAAGAACCCATTCTTTTCAAAAAAGATCAGAAAATACTGGCCCGGTTAAAAATAGCGCTGAAAGAAATGCTCTTCTAAAGCAAGAAACAAACTATTTAAAAATCTTCTTTTCACGGTAAAATACAGTGAAAATACCTGAGGCAATTATCACATTTCAATAAATTATGTCTTCAGCATGGTTTAAATGAATTCATTTAGTTTTATAAGTGTGGCAGGCTAAATGAATAGATAGAGCTGATTACTGTTCTATCCAGTTGCGTTCTCAACACCGCAGAAGAAAAACAAGAGCCTATAATAGCACATTTCTAAACAGACAAACAATTAACAATTTACATGAATCCATAGCTCCTGGGGACAAGAGTAGGGAAAGCAAAGAGCAATGACATTTCAAAAATAATCTTATAAAAGTAACTTTTATTCAAGGCTGTGAATAGCTGCAAATGTTCCTAAATCTGTTTATGGTTTTTATTTTTCCCAGCTTTTCAAAATAACTTCTTTTTATGTATTTTCTTCTTCATTTACATTTGAAAATGCATGACTTGAAAAGTAATTTTTCAATGACCAAACCAAACATTTTTCTTTGTGAATTTTACCAGATATTTATATGAACTCTCATACGTAATGCTCGCAACCAGTTTCACATTTTAGTGCAGTATAACTTACTTTTATTGCAACATAACTAGTAAAGAGACTGCATTACTGACTATATAACTGAGGCAAATGACTTAATCTTCAGAAAGATGAAAACTAGATATTTATCTGTATCATTTAATGGAGCGTATTAAGTCATAAAAACAGAGATATTCAGCAAACTCCATGATGTTAATTTTATGCTTCCAGTATGATGGTTGGATTAGTGTAATGGCTTCCAGTAGATGGTTGTATCTGCGTTTGCAAAATTTCTTTTTTGATCTGATTTTTGCTGTTCTAAAGATGATGCATTTAGAAAAACAGAGTAAACAATATTTTATATTTGCGCACACTGAAGTTTAAAACAGACCATAGCATCATTTTCTGACATTCTCCCTTCACCTTCTTTTCTGTTAGTTTATTTTATCAGATAGGATGATAATATTTATTTTCTATTCAGTCCATTAGCAAACTTCTGTAACATAATCTGGTGCTTATCTGTCCACATATTGGACAAATCCTACTTACTATAATATAGTTTACAGGAAATGCTAGATATCCAGAACGTAGAAATTACAAAAAAAACAAAAAACCCAAAAAAACCTGTTTGAATTCAGTAAACAATATCATGAAGAATAACATTTATCACTGTAAACACCATTATTTTTCAAACACATTTCTTTCTATAGAATGAGACCAATCTACAATTTTCAACATACAAACATCTTGCCATGAAATTTGTATTTTGAGCAGATACAATCATTACGTTTATCTGCCTTATGCTCATCATTTAGTAGACACTCAAAATTAGTAGACACTTAAAACCTTAAAAAAACTCAATGCACGCATGATTTGCAGATTATTTGTATATAAAAGACTATGTTTCTAAGCAACTCAGTTCTTTCTTCTCCTTTAGGAATAAGGCTCCATAACATAAAAAACCCCATAAAACAAAACAAACTTTCAAAACAGCGCCTCCCTCCTAAACCAGGCTCAGAAGTTAGAAACCATCACAAAACAGAACTGCAAGTTCCTTGTAACCAAGTCGTGTCTCCTCCCATTGTGGATACCCATATTTCAAGAACTTGCAAAATGTTGCAGACTCCATTTTGAGAACTTTCTTGCTCTACGGCTCCTTCTGAAAGGCAAGTGAAGAGCTTCATCCCTTCAAGTATGATACGCTGCCTTTTAATTTCCACCCCAAAATTTATCCATAGAGAGTTTACAGATGCTATTTGGTTTGATATTTTATTTGGAAACTTTGATTTGTTTATTTCTTTATCGGTGTCTGTTTTCCTTTCTGATTTACATCTCAATACTTTGCAGGGAGCAATGATAACTTCTTTTAGTCTGTAGTTTTGTGAGATGAAGCCTGCTGTTGGAAAATATATTTTCCACAGTTCTTCCTTGTAGCTCTGCTCCTCTTTGCACTTGCATTCTGTTGAGTGTTCTACAGGAGATCTTAGCAGTGTTTTGTGATTTCAGAGTTGATCAGAACTTTTGGATTTCTTTACAGAAATTATTTTACTTAATAGGTAGCATTTTGCTGACTACTAAAGAATAGTGGCTTAAAGTCATCCTGAGATTACTCAACATGATAAAGATCTTCACTAAATTCCCATCCTACTTCTTTTCATCACTTCCAACCAATGACTTCCACTGCATACAGAAAATCTTGCTACTGTTTTTAACAGCATTACTGTGTGCTGTAAATTCCATTGTGTCATTCAAATCATTCAGGTTATTTTTCTGGGCTGAATGTGGATCATCAGCATGTTTCATCATGATATTCCTAATTTTGAACCAAAGCTGAAACATTGAATAGGATTTTCTCTGGCACTGATCTCTAAGCAACTCTCATCTCCCAGCCAGCCATTAGCCGATCAGTATAAATTGAGGGGCAATTCCATTTGACAGTTCACAACTTAATTTGCAATTCCTCTCTCACACCCCATCTTTTCTGGTTTAGCTAACAATTTCTATCATTACAATATATCAAATGTTTTATTGACATCTAGTAAAATAGATCTATTACTTTTCTCCTGTCTGAGACAAAAAGTACTGTGCTTTAACATAGAAGGAGATGATATTAATCCTGAACAATCCACTGTTGATAAACATGCTGCATTCTACTCTACCTTGCTTTTATTTCAGGATAACGCCTTGTTTTCCTCAAAAATATAATAAAACTACTAAAGGCAGAATAATAGGTGTCCAGTGATCTGGATTTCTCTATTTGTTAAATTACATCACGTTAACTCTGTCACCTCCTAATACAAAATCATGAGCTTTTTAAAAATTTGTTCAGGGTTTTTTCAGCTGTTATTTGGTTGGTTTTGTTTGGTGTGTTTTGTTGAGTTTGTTTGTTTTAGTTTTTTGTTTTTTGTTTATTTGGAGGTTTTTTGTGGTTTTATCTTTGATTTGTTCCACATGTGATCCTTAATGAACCTAACATACTATCGACAGCAAGAAAAAAAAAGAAGACAAAGAAAAGGTATCTCATAACGTTAGTATAAGGAGAGTGATATCAGACCCATGTAGAAATCCTCACAGCCTATACAGCAGAATGAGCAATGGCTGATTGCACAAAAGTTCTTGAAAACAGGAAAGTTACAAACTGTTAGAAATGTCCACAGGGGAAGGGCAAAGATGCAATGAGGTTCATTAGTGGTAGAAAGTATTTTCAAAAGCACCTCAAGATACATCGGGAATCACTTAAGTATGCTTGGGTCTGTCTGAAGGCAGGAGCTGATATCTCTCCAGACACCTTTCTAATCTGGATATTTTCATATTCCATAAAAAAAAGAAAACATTGATTTAAATCTCTTTTTGCTCATTATGTGATTACGTTTTCTTAATGTTGTAAATGTGCCATTTATCCCCTCTAAGTCAACAGGTCACTGCCTCAGTCTTTTTAGAGGACCAAATCCCTCAGGACAGGGTTATTTAAAACATTAACTAGCTTGCCTAGACATATTGTGCCCAAAGTGTATTTGAGTCCAATTTTTAGGTTTAGAGATCATTTGAGCAAGAAGATATAAAGTTATTTTGTACAGGAAGGTAAATGTCCACATGGCGAAATGCAGACTGTTAAATAAAGTCCCTCAGTACTGAAGAACCATCAAAAAATCTCAAAATTCTCTCTTGTAAAACACAAACCTTTCCTTAATTTCCCTGCCTTTTCCCTTTCTGCTTCCCTTTCACACAAAAGTGCAAAATACAGCTTGTGTTTAGATACAACCTAAACCAATGCTCTTTATATACACATTAAAAACAAACAAGCCAAGAAATCACCAAAACAAAACATTCACTTGTGTAACCTCCTCCACCTGAGAGGTCAAAAGGAACATACACACTCCAAAAAATATTTAATATGTACTGCCTGCAGCTGTAGTGAAAAGAACTCAAATGCTACAATGATAATGACACCATGAGAATTTCTTTTGAGCAGAACAAAATGTTAAAGGCTTTTTGCAAAGGAAAATAACCCAGGATGAATTATGCTTAACATGAAATTCAATCTTTTCTTTCTCATCATCAAATCCCTATCTAATCTTCCTCATGCTCACACCTCACCTCTCATTTCTCTGCCAAATTGTTTCTGTTCTGCTTTTTTGTCCTTTTCTCTGCCTCAGAACTAACCACTATCAGTTTGTTTTGAGTAGATTTCCAGTATTTGCCCACTAGATGCCCTTTTTAACGCCTCCAAACATACCCTTCAGATCTGTATTTTTTATCACCATTTTTTGCAAAGGTCCTCCAAAATGCAGGCTGCTTGCTTTTGAGCATGTTTTGTCACCATCTGCCTTTATTCACACCCACAAAAAGACTATTAAAACGTTATGAAAATTTAGAAGTTTTTTACTCTTCAGGATTACCTGACTGCTCAAGAAGACCATGAAAGATTACATCTATAAATTAACATGTAAGGAAAATAATTTTTAGGAGCAATAAATGCTTTTAGCCGGTATCTTGAACCACTGAAGGTCTGTTTGTTTATTCAAAAGACAATCTGTAAACTGGTAACCAAATCACAAAAACATTCTAAACATCTATATCTGTTTGCAGTGATGTTGCTCTCTAATGCAATAGGAGGTATTGCACTCATCATGGTAAAAGCATACTGAAAATAAGATAACCCAATTTAGGACACAGTGCTATTGCAGAGTCCTACTGTATCAATATTAGGTTAAAATTAACTATTCCATAGAGAGTCCATGTTTCTCACAGTATACCAAATGAAAGTAAACCCAGCTGATCTGCCTGTAAGATTATTTCTCATTTCTTACATCTTCTTAAGTGCTTAAATTGACCTTGAGATTTTCAGCAATAGGATTTGGAACTCCTACGCAAGGCAACACAAAGGGCAGATGAAAGAGACTGTAAAATTAACTTAGATTCACAATAATTCCCAAACTAGTTTAATTTGCTGCTGACTTCTAAGCTAATTGTGCACACATGCACATAATCAACAATGGCAGAACTAAATAAACCTGAAACAAGAAGTACCTATCCTTTCTTTGTCACTTACATCAATACAAAGCCCTCATGTTTCTTTGGTGGACATTATCAAACTTAGTCTGTCAAGAGATCAAAAAGAAATGCTTGGCACTTTTAAAGACCGTGATTTACAAAGGAAAAATAAATTTTAAAATATGCAGTTACATTTGATTTTAAAAAGTCCTTTATGCCATATTCCCAGTAAAGGTTGTCAAACAGTTTTTTTGGTGTTGTCTGCAGATCTGTAAGGTTCTAAATTGTTTGCATTAGAATGATTAATGGAGAATTTAATTGAGAAACAATTAACTCATATGGATTAAATGATCCTCTTGGATTTATGCTGTTTTTATTTTGCACACAACAATGTAGAGACTAACGTCTCCTTTCTTTTCTACTGTTCTTAATTTTCAGGGCACTTCATGAATTAGTTCCTCAGAATTAAATCATGATGGTTCCACTTTAGCAATTGCAGGAGCTGGATAAGCCATTTTTCTGCATTTGTTGTAGATAACTTTCTGTACCTGTATGTTATGCATAAGATAGGCTCTACGGGGTCTTGATGGCTGGAAAATTACTTATCTCCAACTCCAACTGTTGCCACTTCTGCTGAAGCAAAGCAGGGGAGGATGAATCTACAGCAGGAGTTAACAAGAAGGAATTTCACAGCTCTGGAATCCATTCTGTCAGTTCCTACAATTGTATCATGACCACAGGAGACCAGCTCTGTATGGAGTTGATGCTGGAGGAAATGGCGTCTTTGGCAGCACTTACTCAGGTGTTGTCTATCTGCTCTGGAGCGGGGCAGGGAGGGAATTAGGAACATCAGGATAAAATGAGTGTAAATGGCCCCTGGGCTGCATATAGTCCAACAGCTGCAAATTGGAGTGTGCTGTGACAATCTTACACAGAGGTAGAGGTAGATGATAAAGCCAGAAATTCATAAAATGAACTAATCAGGCTAGATATAAACAACAATCTGTTGCACAATGTTTTTGTCAGAAAACTGAGGCTTTGGTCTTCAGCTGGTGTAAATAAGAACATTTGCATCTATCTTAAGCCAGTTAAATGAGCTGAAAAAAAGGAAGAATAAACTTTTATGAAAGGCCAGCTATGAAATATTATTAATCTCCTAAGGGTTTGTTTTTAACCTTTTCCACTACTTTCTGAAGACTTTTCCCTAGTCTTTAACCAGGTTAAGGCTTTCTAGAAGAGATGAAAGCTGCTCTGTATAACAATTATTTTTGGACTGATGTATTTGAGTTTATTATTTGAACAAACACACAGGAGTGGCAGTTATTCACTAACCTAACTGTGCCATGTGGGCACAGCTCAGATCTCTTGGGGATATGAGAATATGAGTTAAGCACTGAGACTCTTGAGAAGAATCTCATGGGTTTTAATTACTAAGTCTCTGAAGAAATTTTTAAACCTTTCCAAGTATTGCCCTGTACAAAATCTGACTGGATTAGTTTTGTATTCATCTAATCACCTCTCTTTTGCGATTTCAAATAGCTAAAGTAGAACATACTGGCTGGGCTTGAGAACAAAACATAAAATAGATTCTTTGGTATCTTGTTAATTCTTTATTATTTCTTCTTTTCTTGGCTTTAATTATCTCCTGAGATTTTATGGTGTCAACTTTATAATCAAAGTTAGACACTTGAAGAAAGTTGCTCTTATTTTTTAGAAGATCATAATTATCAGAGCATGCGGACCAGTGAACAGCCCATGTAATACAGAACAGTGACTTCAATATTCTCTGCTAATAAACACAAGTGATCATGCATTGAATCACCATGTAGATTTTATAGAGCTGTGTTTTAAATGAGATTATGCCTAAATTTATACTTTGAGGACTAAAGAAACTGGTAATTAGGAATGTTTATGTTTCTTCCCATAATGTAAAGAATTACTCAGTAATAAAGATGAGTATAATACTGATAGATGATTTTGTATTCAAAGTCTCTTCTCTGTCAATCAAACCTGGATATGGGCTATCATAGCCTTTGGCTATGACACTTCTCCACTCCTTGATGAACAACATATAGGATCTTACACTTTGTATTACTTGTTTTGATTGCCTGCCTCTAAATGAGGGACAAAAATGATCTCATTTTTGTTGATCTTCAAATAGGTGACAAAATTTTGCTGCAAAAAGCACAACCCATTAAATATCTGTTGCTTGGCAAATGTAGAGCACATAAATCACCTTGATGGTCGTGAAGCCATCAGATGCCATCAGCTACTATTGATACAAGTACAGTCTTGGCTCAGCATTCTAATTTACTAATCTGGCTATGACATGATGAGATGGAGTTGTATTTGTAACTGGTAGGTTTTGAGTTGAACATATTGAAAGTCAGTGATTTAAATTGCTATGGCATTGTGATTCAAAGGAAACTTGAGGTAAAACATGATTTGGTACTACCAAAATGATGCTGATCTTGAAAAGTGCACATTGCCTTAATGACTTTGTTTAAAAATACTAAACAATAGGGATAGTCCTAAAAGAAAATCACTACAGCAAGTGGTCTTTTGACTTGCCTGGCATGACAAACTTTTGATTTGATTCATGTAAACCACCTTTTAAAAACTATTATAATTATTATTATTTTACTGTTTGCCATCATTACAATTAGGAATCTGACCACTTTCTTTACTGCAATTGAGACAACATGGAAGCTTCTCCTAGGAGCCATTTATCTTACAAACACCAATTTGATGGTAAAGTTAAGACAAGTCCGAATGTTTTGACAGAAACCATGGATCTTGCATTAGCATTCAGATGATAAATGGTTAATTATAGTGGATTGTTCTAGTAACCATCCAACCAGAGGAGTCTGTTCTGTAAGTATTGTAGAAAACATTTTCTGTCTGAGCAGTGAAGGTTTTCCCCTTCAAAACAAAAACATAGTCTTGGTGGTAAAACAAAACACACCATCTATGCAATAAAGCAAATGTGAGATGGAAGTAAATGTGAACTTTTTCTGAAGCATTTATTAATGATTGGTATAAGTGCCAGTTTCATTATTAAGTCCCTAGTAGAATATCTAAGTCAAGGACACTAATTTCTCCTTCCTCTGAGAGAAAGTCAGATCTTCCTTATTGGTAGAGTAAAAAAAACCAAACAACTAACACCTTTAGTTATCCCACTCTGCTGTAGAGGAAGAGCTGAGGTCAACATGCTTTTCTTGCAGTACATCCTTGCCAACTCCTAGTTTGCTCAATATCAGCAAGGACATATAGACTAGGTCCTCTGAGTCATTAATTTAAATTTGACTTGGATCAATCATGAATGAATCAGATGTAGACAGCATTCACACATTATTTACTTCACATGGAACACTCTCCCTGAGCTGACCCACAGAGTCACAAAGCTTAATTATCTTTCATCATTGGTTAGAGGCAATGTAATATGCATATTTACTTGTAACCCTTTCCCCCTTCTCTATTCCCATTTCTCATCTTTTTTACTTTGCAATATGTTTGGATCAGAAAAAAGGGTTTAATTTATATTTGCATACGATGTTATCACAATGGAATTTCCTCCTCTCTATCACTGCAGGCATCATGAGCAACAACAGCAATAAACAGTAACACAGAAATGAGTTATCTTTTTGCACTGCTCTATTCTCCTCCAAATTAACATAGAGCATACGCTAAAATCTACACAATCTGCTTTTTCTCCTGTACTCTGACAATTCTTCCATCTACCAGAAACAGCAATATGCTCAGCTAAAGTATCATGTATAAAACAGGAAGCATATAGGTTAAACTGACTTATTCCTCTGTCTCTCATCTCTTTTCTTAGTGCACACCAGTATTTTATTCTTTTATAGAAGTCCTAAAACATTTTATAAATTGCAGTATAATGAATGTTGTAGTCTAAAGACATGAAAAGCAAGGATGTGCCAATGAATTTGCAGCTTTGCTGCAGTGCGGTCACAGCTCTGTAATAAATATACTAATACAGTGCTCTGCTCACAACCTATTATTCAATTCTTTTCCAATTTACTGAAAACAGATATGTACTGTAAGTAATAACAATTCATTTATTACCTTGAACTTGTGCAATATACTGCTTTGGAGCCAGGAGGCTTCCTGTTGAAGTAATAAGTAGGTGTAAGTGCACGCACACAGGTGCTTTTCAGTTCTCACACCTACATTCAATATGCATAAACATATACACATGCTTTTTCCAAGAATTATGGCAATTTCAAGCTTCTGAAAATGGAAGTCCTTTCAAGAAAACAATTCATGTTTAGAGCAAAATTGTTTTTATGGAAAATGTAACTGAGGATATGACAGTCCTGATAACATGTGCTTGACTGTAAAATATGTAATGACATGACCCTGGTATGCCTAATTTTAGTAACAAATAGCTTATTGATGGGATTCTATTATTCTACCAAAATAGGCTTGTGATTGCCTTACAGAACAATTGATAGACTATAATTTGGAGTACTTTAAAGGGCCTTGATTCTGTTTTTCTGCACTTCAAGCACTGCAATTTGGGAGCCATAGTTCAGGGTCTGTCAGTATTTCAGTTTATTATAAGCTTTGATTTCTCAAGGGTTTATATTTCTGTTATAAATTTTACTCCAGAAATTCAGCAAACAAAGCATAAGATAGAATGAAAAAAAAATAGTAGTATACTTCCAGGATTGGTTCTGAAGTAGTTCATGCACTTAGTATTCCAGGAGGGTAAGGACAGGCTGGTAGATAGTTTTAGAGGTTTTTCTCTAAACAGAAGAGGAAAATAAGGAAATAAATCCCTACCTAATATTTTCCTTTTGCTTTCCAGACATTTTCTCATCAAATCTTTGACACTTCTTGAAACAGATTCTTCAGAGGAAAGGGCCAGATTTGATTAATATCTCAACTTGAAAAATGTTGGAAAACACGTTGAAGTTCTTGAAACATATCATTTGACATGTTCTAAATGAAGAGTGTCTTTTTCTGTTTAAATTTTTTTTTTCTTTTTTAAATGTGATATAAACTATATTATATGGATGGGACTGTACCAAGCCAAGTAATAATACATTCAACCCTCTGTTTCAAATTGAAAGTATACTTCAAAATATTTTCCTGAGGGAAAAATGGGTTGGGAGCCATTAAGTGGGGCAGTATGCAAGAAAACTACTGAAAGAACCTCTGCAGCTTTGATAGCTGCACTGACTGCTGAACTGGGAATAAGAGTTAGCCTGAAATTCAGCAGATCTGATACAGGAGTAATCTAAACTGGTTATGCACCATTGGCTGCATCAATGTTAAGAAAGGAAATTAAACTGGAAAATAAAAAGGAGATACAGAGAGACACTCTATGTATGTAGAAGACAAAAGTGAAGGAGAAGAAAAAAGATGAGAAAAAAGTGTTTAATCCCAAGTGTGAGCACTGTTGGTGGAAGTACTTCAAATTACTTGAAAAACAGAAATTGGAGAGCTGCTTAAAATAAGAAAATAAGGAAACAACACAGACTCCAAGGACAGGAAAAAGATGAACTACTGTAACCTCAAGTGCCAATAAAATTACTGTTTTGGGAAGCATGAAACAATATAATCAACTCATCATGTCAAGAGACTTGCACTTGCATACTGGCACTGAAAAAGATCTAATTTTTGATACTTATTCTCTTTAAACTCAAGCTATTTTGACTGATTCATGGAAATCTGCTAAGGCCTTCAATTTACCTTATATCCAAAGGGATGTGGTGCCATATGTACAAAAGAAGTATGCAACCATTGCCACTGCTGTAAAAATCATATATTTTTTCATTGTTTAACTATTTCAAAATGCCAGGTATATGATATATATTTTTTTCTTCTAAAACTTTGCTTTGTTTAGTTAGTCCTTGTCCCTTAACTTTAGCATGTTAAAAACATGCAAAAAATTCTGACTGCTTCATCTCCCTGTCATATGACAGATTGGAAAGAAATGCTGAATAAAACCTTCCTCTGGTCAAGTCTTTTCTTACTGAATATTGCCTACATCAAGAGCTTTGAAGCTCTTCCCTCTTTTCTGAAAGATCTGCCTTTAACAGATAGAGTGATTGATGCAGAGAAACAGTATCCCAGATTCCAGTCATGATTATGCTGACCTGTACTTACAAAATAATAAATATGGTGAGCCGTAACAAAAAGTCTCAGTTGCAGTAATCTCGGGTCAGGAATCACAGGCAAGGACATGACTCTTTTTTCCCCACTTTACCTAAAATACCAACCAACTTGATATGCTACTTTAGGTCTGCTTTACTCTCAGACATACATCTCTTTCTACCTCTCACTGCTATGAATATTTCTAGTCAGAAAAAGAATCCTGAATAATATCATAAAAGCCTTTATGGAACCCAAAGTTTTATAATGCCATTGAATGTTTACATCCACAGGGTGTCATATATAGATTGCACTCTTGTCAGATATGTATAATTTACTTACATCCTTGCAGTAAAGGAGCAAGTAACCCTTACAGTGCCAGTGCTTAGGTTGTAGCCTCTTTACTAGTGCTCTGCTATAGGTCGAAAAAGTGTTTCTGGATCATGACATAAAGCAAAACCCATGAATCAGAATTTGCAAATATGATCTGGAGAAATTAAACTGGACTTTATATGAATTATTCCAACAGGAATAAGTCAATAAAGCTTTGGAAGCCTCAAGTGGGATCCATAGCCACCCTGTAAAGCATTGCCAGAAGAGCCAGGTTCCCTGGTGGGCATCTGTCGCAGACATCTTTTGTGAAAATCCTTTCTTAGGATTTTTTCCTGCTGAGAAGCTACAGCAACAAAATGTAAACAATGGTTATCTGCTGCTGTGGAATGCATCAGGTGGATTTTTGATTGGCCCATCTTGAATGCTTATAATTAATGGCCAATCAAGGCCGAGCTATCTCGGACAGAGTCCCAGACAGCTGGCTTTTCTTATCATTCTTTTCTTTCTATTCTTAGCTAGCCTTCTGAGATGAACCTTTTCCTTCTATTTCTTTTTAGCATAGTTATAAAGCAATATATACATATCATAAAATAATAAATCAAGCCTTCTGAACATGGAGTCAACATTTTTGTCTCTACTCTCATCCAAGAACCCCTGTGAACACTGTCACAGGCATCCATGGATCCTGCTTTTTAAAAAAGAAGGACCTGCATCCTGCTCTGCAAAGCTAAGCTAAACAGACAGATGGGAAAATTTTTTGGGGGTGGTTTTTTTGTGGTTTTCTTTTTTTTTTTTTTAAGATAACTCAGAAAACAAAGCACATGTTCCAACTTTGAAAAACAAATGCTTATTCTCTTTCTCCTAAAAATTGTACATTTCAGTGTTTCATGGAAAGATTTTTTTTTTCTCTCCAGTATTCAGATGTGGAGCACTGGAATCAAGGCTATACAAAGTGATTGCATAGAGTGTTGGGGTGCAGCCATTCTTTACAATTTACCACATAAAATTATGAAATGAATTATATTTAAGATAGCATCAGATGAATTAAGATCTGATAAACAGTCTGTACTTAATTCTTAGACTTCCATAAATCCTGATTTTTGGCCCTTCACCTTAGAAATCAGGAATTTGACCAAGCTATGTAAGCACAGTTAAGTAGAATTTGTCATAGCTTAATGGAGCTCAGCACCAATGGATAAGAAATTTAAACCTTCAGCTCTGAAATACAATAAATTAAGATTTAATAACTTGATATATTTATTTCTCTAATACTTCAAAACAAAAAATTAAGGAGCAATGGAAGTGAACCAGATGTGAAAGTGGTAGCCTATGTGACTTTTTCTTCCAGCCTATCAGATGCCACATAAACTTACCAAACAATACAATCACATTCTCAAAATACTTTTAGCGATAGTCCCAATTAACTTATTCTAATTATTTAAAAGCCTTTGTGACTTTTCCCCTAAAAATGGAAAGATTCTTAAAAGTCTTAGCTGTTTATTTGTGATTAGTGATTTCCATCTTATTACTTTAAATATACAATGTGTTTCTTCAAGTTATATGAAAAGTGAATAATTGTTCTCTCATATTTATAGAGTATTCTATAGTAATGTTTAATGGCAACAATGTCAAACTGAAATTGCCATTAAGCCTAGGAAACTTGAAAAATATAACTCTACTGCTCTTGATGGTGTCTAAAGCATAATTATAAATGTTTTATTGAGAATTAAAAAAATGCCATGTGAATTATCTAAAAAGGGAGAAAATTCAAGATTGCTAGATGTGTATTTATTTTACTGAGGAATACTACTGCATATGTGGTCTTGCACCATGACTTGTGCTACTTGATTCATTCAAAGAGACATTTTTCTAGACAAATGCTGAAGAATATGATTAACTATGCAGTAAGAAGAAATTTTGTATTATTTAGGTCTTGGCAAAATTCTACCTATATACAGTTATTACACAAATAACAAGTTCATGTATGTCTGTTAAACAAAAAAGTAAATGCAACTGGAAATAATGCCATTATGTAAAAACACCATTCTTTTTCTTTTCATTTCATCTATAGATGTATAGCTAAAACTTGAAGTGTGAATATTTGATATAGAATAAATGCAATGTAGCCCATGGAATGCCTTTTGGTTCTTCACAAGGGCTTGTGGGGTAATTTAGATAGATAGATAGACAGATAGATAGACAGATAGATAGATAGATGGATAGATAGATAGATAGATAGATAGATAGATAGATAGATAGATAGATAGATAGGTAGATAGATAGATATAAAATGTATATAATTTATACCTTATGTGGGTAATTTGAAAGCCCTCAAGTACATGCCCTGGATTTAGTGGATTTACACGGTGCTAAAAAATAAAGGTCCAGATATCTTCCAAAAAATCAGGGTTTATCCTGAATTTATCTCATTTTTCATTGGTCCTCTTCCTCTTTTCTTTTACTTGTGTCAGTTTGGGGGAAAGGTGAATGCAAGTTCTTTCCTTCAAACCTGAAAATGCTACTGGAGACATAGATTCACTGCCTCATTTAGAGCTCTTAAGGGGTATCAACAGGATGCAGTGGATTTAGCTTCCTTTCACTCGTCTCTTTGTGCAGTATGGTCTCTGTGAAAAATACCTATTTAATGACAGCAGAGAATTAGGATGACCTTACTGGTGTTATGTGATAACAAACACAGTTTAAGAAATGTGCAGCTCTTTTCCTTTACCCCTGCAATGGCTTTGATTCTATGTTTTTAGATGCTTATGTTGACAATGGGGTTTAAATCTTGATACTTTACAAACTGTAAGAATCAACACCACCAGGACTACAGAAGTAGAAATGAACTATGTCAATCATCTTTTCCACCAAAGAAAACCTATCTTGTAACTACAATGCTAGGCTCCTGATTTTAGAGCGTGATATTCTAGCAGAGACCAGGTTAGTCTGATTCTCTGGTGAGCCAATTTTTTTTCGTACTAAGGGACTCTTAGCAGTTTTGGTCCTCACAGCACTGTCAAACGTATAAAAGCTAAACCTTCACAACAAGTTACAGATCAGAAGAGATAAATCAGCTACTAAAATCTGCTTGAAGTTTTGAAGCTACTCAAAAAGATCTTTTATAGTAAGTCACCAGTCTTGCAAAGATAGGTCACATTTAAATTATGAACTAATGCATTATTTATATTGGAGAGATTGTAACTCAGAAATCACTGTTATAAACAAGGGAAAGGTCTATGCAAGAGCAGTGAAATTATACTGCAATTTGCTCAGCTACAAAGATAAATTATTTCTAAGCAATATATTATAAATAGGAGTGCTATACAAATAAGCTGTCCCTGAATTATAGTGGAAAAGGACAAAATGCTACCAATTTCTGTGCAAAACTGAGTGTACTTTACAAGATAATGACAGTCCTCACAGACAGAAGAGTACATGGTTCCTAGTGGACAAAAAACAATCAAAACCAGAAGCTCAGAAAGAACCTTTTCCCTAGAATTCTGAAGTTATAAAATCATCAAAAAATATTAGGTTTTATAGGGTTTAAATTAAAAAAAAATCTGTGATGTAGTAAAAGGAAGTTTGTCACACAAGAGAAGGAGAAAGAATGTTAGTGAATATGTGATCTAGAAAAAGACAGAGAATTCTGTTCTAAAAGAAGTTTCTTATCCCACCTTCTGCAAGCTTTCTCTTCTGAAACAGTCCCAACTCACTCAGAATCCCCTCACAGGAGAGATGCTCCAGTCCCTTAATCACATTAGTGGTGCTTTTCCTGCACTCTCTCCCACACGGCCATTTCTGTCAGTTCAACTGGGAACTAAAAAAGGACACAGCACTCCAGCTGTGGCTTCACTAAGGTTGAAAAGAAGGACAGGATCATGTCCCTCATCCTTCTGGTAATGCTTTTCCTAATACACCCCAAGATATTGCTGGCTGGGTATGCATCAACACCACCAGGGCCTTTTCTGCCAGGCTAATTTCCAGCTGGTCAGCCTCCAGATTGTACTGGTGCATGAGAGAGTTCACCCCAGGTTCAGGACTTTTCATTCATCTTTGTTGAACTTCATGAGGATCCTGCCAGCCCCTTTCTCCAGCCTTCTTGTGTTCCTCCTGATGTCAGTCGAACACTGATATGTCATGTGTCACCACTCTTCCCAGACATGTATCATCTGCAAAGTTGCTCAGGATGCTCTTTGCTCCAGCATCCAGGTCATTAAGGAAAATATCATACTGTATTGGCTTCATTATTGATACCTGGATTATCAATCAAGTCTCAGTAGCCATGTGATGTCAGCTGGGCTTTGTGCCACTGACCACAACACCTGGGCCCAGCTCTTCAGCTGGCTTTCAACCTGCCTCACTATCCACTTACCAAATGCACTTTTTCAGTTGCTCTGCTCTGTGACATGGGAGACATTGTCAAATGCTTTATTGAAGGCAAGGTAAAGAACATCCAATATCCTCACCCCTTTGCCCACCATGCCAATCACCTTATTGTAGGAGGCTTTAGGTTGATTACTCATGACTTTCTCTTCATAAATCCATGCTGACTACCCCCAGTAAACCTGGTGTTCTTCCTGTCCTTAGAAATGGTTCCTTCCCAGGCACTGAGATGAGGCCCACCAGCCTGTATTCCCATGGATCTTTTTTTCTTGTTTTTCTTGAAGATAGGAGGGGAATTTGGTCTCTTCTAGTCTTCTGGAACATCTCTCAGTTACCACAACTTTTCAAAGGTGATTGATGCTGGCCTTACAAAGGTTTCAGCCCATTTCTTCAGCTTTTGTGGGTACAAACCCATCAGGCTCCATGGACTTATGTATGTCTATCCTCTTGGAAGTGTTTCCTAAACCTGGTCTTCTCTCACAAAGAGTAAGCCTTGCTTGTTCCATGTCCCTGGTCCAAGGGGCTTCAGGCTGCTGAAGCCCAGTTTTACTGTCCAAGACTAAGGCAAAAAGGTGTTCAGTACCTCAGCCTGTTCCATGTTACTTGTCCCTCATTTTCCAGCCCCTTTCAGCAGTAGGCCTACATTTCCCCTAGTCCTCCTTTTGCTGTTTATATCCACATTGACCTTGCTGTTTACATCCAGAAATAAATCTACATGTGATTTTTAAAACTTGTTAAGACCTGTAGTTATTTTCCTCATACATTGAAAAGGAAGTTTTTTTCTTTAATTTTAAATACTGGGAGACACTTAGGTGGGGGACTTCCATGCCAACAAAATTTGTGAGCCTTTTGCAATGTATGAGTCTCATGTGAGCCTGGAATCCTGCTAGATTAGAAGTATGGTAGGGTTATGAAAGGTCTTGTATTTGGGACTCCTGGGGTTACCCAAGAGTGAAGCATGAGGTCACACAGTTAGCACCAAGGCTCTCTGTGGGATTCAATTGAATGAAAACGATGTAGCACATGCTGTCAAGTTTTGACGGCACAGTAAAGCCTAGGATGCATTATTAATTTTTACTGCAAAGAAAACTTCAGATAAAGAACTAAAAATACAAAAACTGCTTCTGATAACTAAAATGCACAAGGTGAAATAAGAATGATAGGTAAGAGTTACTGAAATTAGGACACAGAGCTTCATTATACTATCCTCATGAAAAAATACAGCAAGATCATTAGCAGCCAGCAGGGATAGGTATCTCAGTTTTATTACTCACAAGAAACATTCAAAATATGTGAACATATGCTTTAAAATGTCAGTGTCTCATTCTGACCTCTTCTTGGGCTGTCATAATTTGTTATTCTTATATCCTAATACATTTTAATTTCTACCATCTTCTGGAATTTTCCTACAGCACAAAACTTGCCACAAAATCGTGAAGTGTAGTTGGTGTCAAAGCATCTCACATCAACTCCCAAACATGCTGTTCTAATGAAATTTAGGACTGTAACATGATGCATAGGCATGGGTTTTATTCCTATCTTACAACTAGGAACAGGATTAGGAGCCAAAGGATGCCCACTGGCCATTCTGGTGCTGCTGCTGCAGTAGCCTTATGCTGTGGGGCTCTCCAAGAAGGTGTCCTGGGTGCAAGTGTTCAAACCAAGCGTTTAAAATGGCTCCAGTCCCCACTGTTGTCTAAGGTGTGCCAATGCTGCACTTTAAACAGGGCCTCCTCTGTCACCACATTTAACCAACAAACCAGTGGGTAATTCTTCCCTTGTGTGAGACATACATCTCACTGCAACACAGCACTTTGGGGTGGTCAGCTGACATTCACTTCAGCATGGCAGCATGCTGGAGCAAGATGACAAGCATGGTGCAGTGGCAGGGTAAAGGAGGGCTTGGAGCAAGAGAGCAGTGATGAACAGCTGTGACAGCAAGCACCCAGCTCATCTTATAGACTCTGACCACAGCTGGAGTCTGCAATAAGATCTGCAACCTGTATATAGGTACCCAATATTCTCCAGAGACAGGCTGTACAAGCGCTTCCCCACCACAACTGAAAGGGTGAGCTTTCTTTGCTTTTCAGTTCCTAGTATATAACATTCACATAACATATAACCTGATTTGTATTCCAACAATAGAATTTTAAATAGCCTAAAATGTTAAACTCACCTTTGAGAAATTAGTAGATCCAGAATTACCTTTTTTTTTTTGCCACCTGCACCTCCCTCCTCCTTTACCTTCCCCTGCCTTATTTTACATTTGCATCTTGGTACACTACAGGTATGGTTAGCTTTTTAATAACAATATATAAATCTAGTTCACTAGGTTATCTCTTACTGTAAGTCAGAGCCATTTTTTTGTGCATAGCAATAAGGATATCTTCACACAAAAAATCAGGTCTCCTCTTTCCTCTCCTCAGTGAAGAAAAAAGAGATCACTTGGCCACCCTCTTCTTTGAAGAAAGATTGAGACTTACATTAGAGCACACACACAGAATATAGTGAGCAGAGATAGATGAGTATGCTAAGACCACATCACACTATGAGCATTTTCAGTTACCACGACCCCTTTGCAATGTTTGCTAGATAGAGGATAAGATGTTGGAATGGAAGGTTGAGAATTAGCCATAGAGCTAGAATGCAAAAATTTACTAAAGGATTCTGCATTAAGTGCCCATCATATGTAACTGCAGTAGATTTTTGATTTTTTTCTTTGCATTAATTTATATCCTTTCAAAAGAAGCAAGGAGCTGAATAGGCACCATGACTATAATACCTTAAGCAAGTGAGATCATGCTAAGTGCTTTACTTAGTGGGGAAAATTAAACTGCCTCCTTAATTGTTTGGGTTTTTTTTTTAACTTAAAGCAAACAGTTATGTAGTGGGGCTTTTTCATGGATATTTTAAAACTATACCATATAAAAGACCCCGTACAGAGGAATAACCTCAAGTAACTTCTTTCCTGGAGGCTGATTAGATCGGACCGATTAAGGAAGCAAAAGGAAAACCAAACCAATAGGCTTGGTACCATCTTATCTGTGTTGGAGGAAGAGGAGACAAACAATTGATCTTGAGATAGACTCAGGTGTGGTGAAAAGCCACTTCTACCTGCAAGGGATTTTCTGCAGGGTGAAACTGGGCAGGCAAGCTCTCAGTATACACCCATGAATCCTTCACCTGGCCCCAACTTTAGGGAGCCAGTTAGCCAGAAGAAAATATAACATAGCCCTCATGGATACCCCACTTCTCTTATCATGAAGGATTTATCTTTTCTTTTGGTGGAAGGATAATGATTAGATCCCAATGGATTTCGATATTACTGCAGGAACCGATACCAAAGCAACGGATTGCGCTACCTCTAGATAAATTTTATGCTCTTTCATTCAAATCTTCAGAGTGTTGCTTGAAAGTTGTTTCATACCATACATCAGCTAGACCTTGACCTCTTACCTGAAAATTGACAGCAAAATTTTGAGGCCAGTACTAATGTAAATAAGTATCTTCCATCATCAAATGATCCTGAGGACAGGATCATTTTGTCGGCTTAAGGTGTTTTCTATGATGTTTCCTGTCATCCTCCTGTTTAATGACCAAATGAACAAGGGATAACACAAACCAATTACCTTTATATCATCTCTAATAAATACAGTCCCTAACTTCCCCAGATTTCAGCACACATACAGAAGCTAAGAGATGAAACTTAGGGAGAAACAAACAAAAAATTGTCTTCACATGAAAAAACAGTGGAAGCGTTTAAGGAGAACTTGGAATTCTGTTGGGAACATAGGAAACCTCCTTATCAGTGAAGTTCACACTCTCAGTGCAATGACTAAGCCATTGTTCTCCTGAAGTTTGAAATTACATGAGTCCTAGTCTAATTGATTTCCCTGATTTATGCCTGAATGGCCCATTTCTCCTTTAATATTAAACCCCGCAAGCCATTTGCTATTTGTCTGCAATAGAACTAATTTCAACATGCTGTCAAGTGGATTTGCTGGAATATTATAAGTAGAATTTGCATAGAATGGAAGAACATGTTTTGTAAGTGGGAGAAGTTATTCAAATGCTAAAAAGCTTCTGAAAAAAACACAGCTCTATGACTACAAAATAAAGGGCAACAAATCAGTTACTTGCTTGGAAGGTTGTCTTGGAAAACTTCCTGTAGGTAGCAGCTCAGTGTTCCAAAGCAGACAAAAAAAGGCAAGAAGAATGCTAAGACTTATGATAGAATGAAGTAAGATTCAAGGATTTTGAAAGCAACAGTTGCACCAAAGATATGCATGGTGCCCCACATTTGAATACAGCATGTATTTCTTCCTATCTCATCTCAAAGAATAAAAGGCTAGCACAGCTTTTGAAGAGGACAGCTAAGGGCTGGTAAAATACAAGCTTTTAATGGCGTGGTAAACTGGCAGCAGCAATGAGTAGGCATTGTTCGTGCAGTACAGAGATACAGGGCCAAAACAAAAGGACATTCTTCATTGCACTTTTCCACTATAGCAATCACTACCTTTGCATTTTAGGTCAAGACAGGGGAATATAAAGCAGACGAGACTTCAAAAAACAGTGGAAAAATGACAGGAAAGATAAACATGACTGCACCCTCTCAGTCAAGACTTTCTTAAACTACTGATGTTTGGAAAATAGACCAAGAAAATATTATCCTGCACTTATCCTGTTCTTGAATATTTTCCCCTAGGCATCTGATGGATGCCATGAAACTTGAGGACCAATGCAGTTCTCATCTGGTTTTGATGGTGCCCTTTTTAGAAAGCTATTGCCAGGGAGCAGCAAGAATGGGCTGCTTTGTAAGGGAAGATTTCCTGGGAAGTTAGAGTGAATCAAGGCAGGCAGGGCATGAATCTCACTGATAAGTCCCACAATACCAAGCAAGATTGGCCATGCCCACCTGCTGCTCTGCACCGTCAGCCAATCTGGCAATAAGGCAGGTAGCACATCAAGCCAGAAGATTAAATCAGTGAGTCAGGGCTTGATTTAGTGAGGGACATTGCCAGACACTGGCCAAGCTACAGTGTAGCTCAAAGACAGAAGCATGAAAGCAAAGAAGCTTCTCATAATTTTTTATTCCAATGCTCTCTGGTACAAAGGCAGCTGCACCAAAATCTGACCCTTGGCCCAGGCAACCAAGCCACAAAGGCCAGTGAGAGGTGAGAGGCTGCACTCAACCCTGATATTTGTTCATTTGCTTGCTCCACCAATACCTTGACCATGCTATGTAAGCTTTCTGATGCATTTCAAGCATAGGAAAAAAAATCACTTATTTTTAAGGGTTGAACTCCATTTACCTAAGGGCTAGACTTCGTTGTATTCAGTACACACATTTCTGCTCCACTCTCATTATAACACTAGTTTCAGTAGAACTTTTCACTTCATTTAGAAAGAGCACACTATGATAGTGGCTGATGTGTTTCCTTTTATCACTTGTAGCCTATTATTACAATCTTCTATACTGTTGGTTGGTGTAACCTTTGAAACATATTCCTTTCAGAAAATTGCCAGAATTCAGCGTAACAAAATTTAGGTCACAATATATGACATTTTTCTTTGGTCAAACATATAATTAATTGCTAGTTCGATCCAAGAACAGCAAACACAGGTTGTTGGTTATTTTTTACCCCTGTGTGGGAGATATATTTTGTTTTAATTACATCTTAAGCTGGTAGAAGCAGATATGTTATTGAGATGATGGCTTCCTCAGCAAATCTTTTAGTGTGCAATTACATTCATGTTGGCATTCAGATTCAAAACAGAAAAGCATTCTCACACCCAGATTTCATTATTAACTCTGTCTATTGCTATTAGCATCTCCCCTCTTCAAAGACAGCCATAGAACTAGAGTTTGAGAGGTGTATGGTTCATTAAATACTTACATTTATTAGAAATTTCCTTGAGTTCTTATGGTGCCAAAATATTTTCAGAATCTCCTGTTCTTAACAAAACAGCCATCTTAGTTTTAACATGTGAAAATTGCTTTATTCTTTATATGATCTACACCCCAATTTGGTGTTTGACACATTTTTAAAAAAGTACAGTGAGGGTTTCCCTTTGGAAACAGAGAAAACTGTATTATTTGTGCCTTAGCTTTACCTCTCTTCACACTGATTTGATTTTTCTCATGAAAAAAAGAACATCTAACAAGACCCTGTACGTTCTTCTTACCCCAGGAATGTGAAACAATGAGCAGAGCTGCACAGAGCCCTCTGAAGGTGTTGCTACAGCCATGGAGGAGACAGTTTAGTCACAGGAACAACAAGGCTGAAGGGAAGAAAAGCAATCCACTAGAGTTTATTATGTTGGAGACAGCTACCATATCAAAGAGGTTGAGAATAAAGTTCTACCTCTTCACATTTGATAAAGAACTAAAGGCCTTGAAGAAAACAGTGCCAACGTAATATGTAACATCCTTCAGCCTGTAGCATTTGTTGCCTCTTACACAATTCTCAATTGCCCCATCTTCATGGAAGAATATAAGTCAAGGGCAATCTAGAGCAGCAGTTTCTGAATTGCCTTCTTAGCCATCTTCTTCGACAGAAACTATTGTAAAAGTCTATCGAAACTAGCTGGAAAATCTGGTTATCTAAAATAACTTACCATATTTGGTGTGAAAACACATCTCACTGGACCAGAATGGAAAGAAATGAGAATGAGAATGAAAATGCGGAGAGGGAATTGCAAGTACCTTTTGTCAAAAATGTTATAATGAATGACTTGAAAGAGGAAAATACACTCTATTACTATAAACAACCTGTCTGACAAATTATTAAAGAGGTCAACTGTTTATAAGAAATTTGTATTTTCTCCTCTCATTTAAAGCAGTCTCAGAAATTTCAGTCACTGAAAATAATTAGTGAGTACCAATCAGCTCAGGATTAGCAGGGATAAAAATGGTTCCTGCATCTAAAACTTTTAGCATTTTAAAACTTATAAATGTGATCAAAGGCCTTTTATATGGACAATATATACTAGCCTGAGGGGACATCACAAAAAGAATAGCTACCATTTTAATCAGAT
The DNA here is from genome assembly GCF_027579445.1 of Ammospiza nelsoni. NCBI lineage: Eukaryota > Metazoa > Chordata > Aves > Passeriformes > Passerellidae > Ammospiza > Ammospiza nelsoni. The sequence continues at coordinate 50,850,212 of NC_080633.1, forward strand.
TTAGAAATAAATTATGGGAAGTTTTGTACATCACAAGATCAGGTAGATTTTATCACTTTTATAATTTGAGTGGAATAGAGTATATACATCCTATATTTCTCATCTATGAACACAGATTAAGCTGGATACAACAGGAGAGATTGTACATTACAGATTTGGCATGTGTAATTTTTAAATCATAAAGGAAGAATGGCTAGAGGATTGCATACCTTTATTTCAGTAAATATGAAGGTGGTGAAATCTGGATATTTTATCGTCAACATTACAAATGTCATCCACAGGTTATCAGCATTAACTCAAACATACAAGCAGGATGCAGTTATTGCCTAAAAGCACCAAGATCATTATAAAGACAGATGTTTGGCTGAGAGACATTTAATTACATGAGCTGGCTACATTACTGAATGAGTTACTACTTCTGCTTGATTTGACTAACAAATGGCCTCAGAATGTTGTTAACCACCCATTCTTTTGCAGGTTGCTTTTAGCAAATGCTGCATCTGTTTGTAATATCCAGTGCACACATTGTTTAACTTCCAGGGTACTAGAACCTAGCCTCTAAATAGGATTGGTGGTAGTAAGCGTGAAGAGTGTGTAAAGATACCTTAGAAAAATCAGGCTGTAATTCCATTTCCAAGTAGTACTGTGTTGACAACAATTTTTTGTTAAAAGGATGCTTTTGACAACTATCTTCAGGAAAGACAGAATTACAAAATCAATTAGATTGGAAAATTTTAATTATGTGCTTCTGACAGCAAATACTTTTATGATGGAAAGATACTAATGGAATAGTATCTACTGTGGCTGAAGGTAAAGAAGCTTACTGTATACACATAAAAACTTAGGCAGACAAAGTTGCAAGAATTTTTGAAAATGCTACCTCGACCCTTGAAGGCTATTCTAAATAACATCATTTGAGATAGTTATCTTAATATTTTATGATTCTTTTTTTTTTCAAAGAGGAAATACACCCAAAGTGAAATGATATAGGCCAAAAATCTTGACTTAGGATCACAAAGCACTGCTCTACTACAGTACTTCCTTAGGTTTCAGTAAACCTTTTCAGCCCCATGTCAGGAAAGCTGATAAGGTTAATGGATGATGTATTTTCATAAGCATGTTTCTCAGCTTGGTTATTCTGCCCTTTAAAATATGAAGCAGGCACCCTGAAGTCATATAAATAATAGTTTACCCGAGACCTTCAAAAGGGTGGTTGATGCCCTTGCCTTTGGCTGTATTTTCTTTACTGTGTCAGATAGGAACAAGAAGAATTGCTCTGTGAACAGGTGATTAAAACAAAACAAATCAAAAGAAATCAAAAAAGGAAACGAAAAAGAAGTCTACCACCACCTGCCCAAGCTTTTTCCATGAATACAAATGAAGCTGATAGAACCCGCAAGTGACGGGCAAGGATGATAAACCACTCAAGCAATGCACCACAAAGGGTAAAGTACAAAATAATGCAGTTATCACCACACAACTTTTGTAAATTTTCTATGGAAGCCATACACTCTCCTGTCAGATGAAGTCAAGATTGGTTTTTAATTTCACTCTCGACATTTGCAAACTGTTAAGTACTACAAGAAATTAATTATTGTTATTCAACCTTGTTTTGAACTTCAGGTGGGGTAGTTTAGTTTCTATTTGCATAACAAAGCAGTAACCCTCATTTTGAATTTTGAGCTTTAATTCTTGCTTTTAATGTTATTGATGCTAATTCTACTAATTGTCTTTCTCTTGGGGAAGATTTTAAAGCTTTTTGTAATATCACAATTCAGCAACTTCGTTCTGCCAACCAGTTTTTCAGGTATGGGTATCAGTAGATTTTTTTTTCCCAGATTCTGAAGTAAGCAGAAATCAAATTAAAAAAAAAAAAAAGTGGTAAAAACATAACAGAGACTGAAGTCTACTTTAAAAATACATTCTGACACATCTTTCATGAATTACAGACATCCTCGCATGTTTCCTACCGTCACAGTATGCTATCAAATCAGTGTAAGTCCCTAGCAACTCTGACACCTGAGGCCATTTACATCACAGAACTCCCCAAATTCTTTAGGCAACAAAAGTGATGCAAGACACAGGAGTCTGTCCCTGCTAGTACCAACTGCAACAAGTAGTGAGAAAATGACAAATACATTAAGCTACAAATATATTATCTATATCTACACCACATAATCTGTAAGCTACAAATACATTATTTTTGTAAGTTAAATTGAAAAACCATCACTTGTCTAGTGACTGGATGTGACTTTTCAATTTTTTTCATAAAATTTAGGATCCAATAATACAACTTTCTATTGTGCAAAGACTATGATATGAATTCATATGAATTAATGGAAGATGGGAGTACTTATACAGAGACCATATGAAAACTGTGATGAGGTCTTTGGGAATCTCAAAATCGGCAACAGTAATTTGATTGAATGTGGAAAGATGTAACAGAAGGAACACCTTTTTACAGTAATCAACAAATTAGAATCTAGATATGCACCAATCTAGTAACAGAAAAATCCTTTGCCTAAAGGAAGTGTTTTCTTAAGTTAAGAGTCTGAACCGAACATTATTGCATTGTTATTGTGGCTTTATTCCTTACTCTGGGAAAGTAGTGATTCACACGAAGAAAAACTGGAAAGACAACTTCTATAAATTATGGTAATTTTGTTTAGATCTTTTGTGACAGTCATGTAAACACATGACCAATGAAAACACTGCTAATCCTTTTGGGAAAAAGGTGTGCTGGATTTCAATAATGTTTTCCACATTCCTAAGTCTCTGTTTTCCAACTGATAGCTCCAACATGGATGGACACAGAGATCACTATCTTCCCCTGTAGGACTCATTGCAGAGATAACTGCAAAGTGGTGCTGGAGAGTGTTGCATATACAAAAAAAGATCCTTAGAGACCTTCAGCTCTCATGTGAAACCTGCCCAGTCCCACCAGCTCTGCTTGCAGGATGGGTTGGAGATTAAATCCAGCAGTGAATGGAGCCTGGGCAAGGAGGCAGGGATGCTTTAGGAGATACATTAAGTGCTGACATGATCTTGGAGTGCCCAGGGCTGTTGCCAGCTGAAAGGCCACCTTCAGAAGACTTCTCTGCTTCCCTGCCTGACCAGACTGGGTCTCTGTGTGCCCTGCTCTCCACTCCAGCATTTTGCAGGGAAGCAGCTTAGTCAGTGTAAAGGTATCTGTAGAAAAGGAGATGTAAGGGCAAAGAAAGAGGTGGTTGAGAGGAAAAGCAGTCCAGAGGAGGACTGGATCCCAGAGAGTCTTTACAGATCACAAGATAGGCTGGGAATACCATGAGAGTATTTCTGGTAAGGAGATTTAGTCATTCACAGAACAGAGAACTGTGATTCTACTACTGAGATGCCAGTGTGTATTATCTGTCTGTGGTGGTTATGCACACTCTTCCCATCACTTGTGTATTGAAAGACAATCATCAGGTTTTTCTAAATGTTTCCATGTTGGAAACTATGCTGTTGAAGATCACTGCAAGCTGACAAAGGCTCCCAAGCAGAGGGGAAAAAAAACTTCATAAGCTAATGTGCTAACAGCTATAGCTTTGTATCCACTAACCTTTAAAGGATGTACTTTGCTTCAAATGGACACATTTAGTAAGAAAAAATTACAGATCTTACCACAATTGCTTATGCATAACACATGCTACTTTAGATCCAATTTTGCCTTCAAACACCAGGATGTAGTTTTCACAGAACAAAAAAAAAAAAAAACCACATAATTACTAAGAGAGAAAATAGGTAACATGCTGAGAAGCATTGATAAGTACAGCAAAGTTAAAAAAGATAGAATTTCACAGAGCATATCTCAATTTCCTTGACTATACCTCTTTGTTGAGACAAAACAATCTATTAATTCTCAATTATTCCCCTCTTCTTTGGTTATGGCATTTAATTTTGTTCTGTTATTGCAATTTGCAGTTTGCTAGGCTTCCTTCCTACTCTTTTATATGTGAATAATGTAATACATCTTATGACTGATAACATCAAAATTCTTAAACATAGTTGAGAAGTGGTACAGATTAAATTGGAAGGTACTATTGTTTTCACATTATTTGCCTTTTTTTCCTTGGACTATGAGTAAGGAAGAACATTATCACTTCATTCAAAAATTACATGTGTAGTAACCTACAGGTTTAATAGCTTTCACTGCTCTGAGGTTATGCAGAGTGCAATGATCATCCATTGATTTCACTCATATGGACAAATCCCATTGTACATTTTCTTTGCTTTATGTTTCAGCAGAATTCTGTGGATATTAAAATTGTCATTATCTACCCACAGGCAGTTTCAAAATACCCACAGGCATCTTGCTTAGCTACTGCTTGAGGCTTCAGAAAAAGTAGTTCCATACAAAGCTGCAAAACCTATAATATATATGTAGGAAAAAATCTGTCATTTTGTGGTATTTCAACCTGTAAGACATATGCTGGAGGTCTAAAGCTGCCATTGGTAAAACAGCCTTAATGTTCCTATGAATTCTACATGAGAACTTGCTAGCAGAAACACATTGCTTAAGGCAGTCCTACAAAGGACAGCAGGTTGAAAGATAAATGGGTCCCTGGGCTGAAACTGATGATTTTTCATAAGCATGAGTGATTATAGCACAATTTCATGAGCTTCTAGCAGATTTTACAGTGCCAACTGGTAATATAATACCAATGTGGCTAAATACACACTGTGGCATAAAAAATTCTGATTCTAAACTGGGAAGAAAATGATGAACACATCTAAGTATCAAAAAAGTATTTACAAGATTATTTAAGGTAAAAGACAAAGGAGAGTCTGCATCTTGCATCACAGGACACTCCCAATAAATACAGAAAAATGGTGCTGGGAAGTCTAGGAATGTTTGCATAATTGTTGGGTGGGAGCATGGGCTGTGTTACTTATTACATGCACTAATATGAAGTTAAGGACATCAATTATAAAAAAACAAACAAGCTTTTCTTTACAAACTTAGGAAGACATAGTGTGGTAAATTAAATCTTAATGCTATTGAACATCTGACGCCATACTAGAAGGGTAAAACTAAACTATAATACAGAAGCCTGTGAATTACTGAATTATCGTTATTCACTACTTACACAGAAGGAAAATCGTAGCATTCACATTCTCTGAACAAATCTTTTTGCCCAGGATTTTTCTCCTGGGAAGCTGAGAAGCCTCAGAGTAAAGGAATACAATTCTTATCTCATTTGCTTCTCCTGTATTTTGCTCCTGTGGAATGTGCTTGGAGATTGTTTCACTCGATTCTGGTGTGAGTTGTTTTGACTCATTGGCCAATCAGGGCCAATCTGTGTCGAGACTCTGGAAAGAGTCACGAACTTTTATTATTAGCTTTTAAGCATTGACTAAGTGTCCTTTCTGTATTCTTTAGTATAATTACTATAGTATTTTTTACTATATATAGTATTTTAACATAATAAAGTAACCTTCTGAGAACATGGAGTCAGATTCATTCCTGCCTTCATTGGGACATTTCACAGCAAATACAATAGAGAATAACTCATGCTAAAACAGTAACAAAATATATTCTGTTGAGTAATAGCTTCAGTGATGTGAAGTAGCAACTATTGTAGTGATCTTCCAAACTTTTTAGGGCGAGGTAAATTGTATCCAAGAGCACCAGAAAGATAAGCTGAGAAGATTGTCAATTTACACTCTCATACACTTGAATGCAAGTTCTTGGAATAAAATCTTTAGATAAAAGGACAATACTGTGGAATCCAGCAATAGAGTAGTCTAGACTTGAAAACTGATACTTTGTGTAAGGAAAGCAATGGGAGTCCCATGTACATAACAGAGGACTGTAAAAAGAAAACCATACTTAAGCATACAGGATTAATGAGACCTTTACTTGTAGTCTTGCACCTAGTTCTGTCTACTACACTCAAAACCTTGCCATGAGCAAAAAGAACCTATGTGGCAAGTGGAGGTAAAAATTCCATGTCAGTCCAGCTAATACTAACAGTATAATAATTCAAATTGTCTAATTAGTAGAGAAAAAGTCTATGAAGAATAAAGTTTGTATTCTCTTGTGCCTACCTTTATACATTTCCAAGCACAGTCCATTTTCTGTATCCCCAGCCTGAAGGTTGAAAGGTGAACTGTTGCTTTCTCGGCTGTTTAGGTGGCCTGGAAAGGCGCAGGGATGGCCTTGAAGAGCCGACGCTTCAAAGGACGAGAAGAGACTTCTGATCTTGTCTCGGTCTCGGTGTTTATTAATTGTTTATCTAAAAGATTTTCTTTCGGCCCAACAGAGGTCTGCACAGCAAGCCAGCCATGAGCACACTGCAAGCCCCCGGGGCGGTCACTTATCTTTATACCCGAAGTTACGTGTACAATATTTATAATTTTTCCCCAATACCTTCTACCCTTATTAACCGGTGCACTTCTAGTAATAACCAATCCCAAAGTGCCACCATCACCACAGAAGATGGAGGCCAAGAAGAAGAAGAAGAAGAAGGACAGGACACGCCCCAATTCCTCCATCTTACTTCTTTAGACCCCCCTGTACAGAAATCCTAAACCCTGTGTTTTACACTCTAATTAACTTATCCCTTCACCATTCACCCAGTGAAACCCTCCCAGTCCTCATACAGGTGTTATCTCCTGTGTAGGATCAAAGTCCAGCCACCAGACACTTCTGGCAACGTTCCAGGACTCCTGAGCCCCCCAAGGGTGGTCTCGGCCTCTCTGCACCTCCATCCTGAGGTGCTGAGATCCCACAGTGAACAACAGCCATCCATAGCTGCAGGTCACACAAAGGGCTACTGTTTGCTACATGGGGCTTCATCTGTGGAATTCACCAAGAGGAAATCCCTCTGGAGTGGGCACCACTCCACACGTGGCCACTGGAAATTATTATCCAAGGTCAGGCCAAGGCAAACCCAGACATGCCCTGGGTCCCTGTACTCTCAGGCCAACACAAAGCCTCTGTCATGATTTGTCACCAGTAATGGCAAAAATCATGTGTCTGAGCTACAAGTTCACTTCTAGAAAAAATAACACTGATGAATTCCAAAAGAAAGATCTATATGAGTTTAGTAAATTCACCTGTTCAGTCACAGAACCTTCTTGCATGCACAATGAAGAAATTTTTGGGGAGGACTTTTTGTTTGCTTCAGGTAGAAAACTAGTACTGAGAACTGAAAGCTCCAAGTAGAAGCTAGGCAAATTCAGGATTGAAATAAAATACATATTTTTAACTCAGAAGAAAACCAAAAATGAGCAATTATCTGAAGATGCAGAAGCTTTCTGTATCTTGAAATAAATAGATGAAAATTTTCTTTAAAAAAAGAAAAACAAGAAGAGAAAAGCTAAATAGGAGATGATACGACTTTTGATGTATTCATGTAGTAAAATTATTTATTTTCTGTAATGCAAGATGTTTCAGCTAAGTGGTTTTACAGGGTTGTTCTGACTGTAATCCAAGGCAATCTTTTCTTTGATTCTCACAGAGTGATTTAATTTGCCTACAATTCTAACCAGAGATGTCTTGGAAAATTTAGCAAAAACAAAGTCTTCAATTAATAGTATCCTTGCTCAGGATTTCTAAAGTACAGGTTAAAAACCTTAGAAACACAGAGAGAATGGACTATAGCATGAATATTCTAATGCACTGCTGGATAGCACAGTGCTTGCTCTGATAATTAGCCATTCACAGTTCTCAAAACCTGCAAGAAAGAATAATTGCCCTAAAAGCCAAAATTCTATGCACTAAAAACTACTAATGACAGGTAGGTTATTTTTCACCTTATTACAAGTTTTCTTGTTTTATTCAAAAATCTCAATGAAGATACCTGTGTACATCCCTAGGACAGACTTTTGTCCTAATTTTTTTCCATTTAGTGGTATAATCAGTACCTTTTAGCAGGGAGAATTTTATGCTACTTTATCAATTACACCACTATAGTTCAAAGTAATTAGAGAAAATGGCCTGAATTTCAAAACTCAGAACATGAGGAAAATAATGACCCATAGGATGATTTGACTATGTCATGATTATGTGCCAAAATGTTGGTTTTTTCTGTCTACTGAAACCAAGGTAGAAGCAAACTTTCAAATTAAAATTACCCAGCTGAAGCTGACACTTATATTTGTGTTTCTATTTTATAATACAATAGAGTATCTGGGACCTTAAAAAAATATAGATGCATAGCCTAGATACAGTTTTTTCTGTATTTCTATTAACATGTATTTTATTTTATCCCATGGCAAGAATAATGACAAGTATGTATTATGTACAAGTTCTGACACATCAATATTCCATTATTTCAATTCCTGCTAGTCATTTTGAAGGCACATATATGGTATAATTAAAATAAAAATATTTCATAGTGTATTTGGCTTTTACATTTTCTCTCTGGGTAAAGGGGCTTCCTTCTAAAACTTTTCTGATCCAAGCCTACTATTTGTCTATAATTACCATAAAATTAAAATATTTAGAATTCATTCCCAAAGGAGCTGAAAATGGCTAATGAATACTCTATGACCACTGATCATATAACCAGCTAGCATTTAGAAGCACATTCAACAACACCGAGAAAACACTCTGTAGTCCCTGCCACCAATCAATTACCCCTGAAGGAGGGAGAAGTTGATCTAAAGGTTCCTTTCACAAAAAAAGATTTCTTATCATCAGATATCAGCACTGGAGCTCTAAGTACTTTCTTCTTTGATATAGCACTCACAATTTGTCCATATGCTCTACCCAATTAAAACGGTAGGAGAAACAACATGGAATTACAGAGTAGACAATTTTGGATATGCACAAATCTAAATCAACTTGTTCCCTTTAAAAGCCTAGGAGTTGTGTAGAGGTCCAGGAGCAATATTTGGCTTTGGTATCTGGGTCATTTTTCCTCACTTAAAAGAGAACAGTTATTGATCATATAGGATTCATTAATGTAGAAAGCCTTTTTTGTTTTTTTTTTTTTTTTTTTCTGTGTAATACTCCTTGCCCTCTGCCCCAAGGATTTAGCTTGTGCTTAAACCATTTAAACAGCTATGTGGCTTATATGTCTTTCCAGTTTAAAAGTCTAGTTTCCTATTTTTAAGTAAATTTACTGTTCATCCTGACCTAAGATTTCTGTAGCTACAACCCACTGTCACTTTTTACAGCAAAACCAGTACACTTTGTAATAAAAGTAGCAGTTCTGCCAAGGCAAGATAAAGCACTGTTCAAGCCCTTCAAACCTTGTATAAAGCAATGCTTACAGGTTCCAATTCTGATTTTTAAGCTTGCAAACACTTCACTTTTTAAAGTTGTACACACTCCTCATCTCCTTCACAAAAAACTCCTTTCCTTTCCTTTCCTTTCCTTTCCTTTCCTTTCCTTTCCTTTCCTTTCCTTTCCTTTCCTTTCCTTTCCTTTCCTTTCCTTTCCTTTCCTTTCCTTTCCTTTCCTTTCCTTTCCTTTCCTTTCCTTTCCTTTCCTTTCCTTTCCTTTTTCCTTTTTCCTTTTTCCTTTCCTTTTTCCTTTTTCCTTTCCTTTTTCCTTTCTCTCTCTCTTTCCTAATCTCTCCTTCTTGCTCTCTCTCTTAATCTCTCTTTCTTTCTCTCTCTCTCTTCCTTTCTTTTCATTTCTGTCATATTCTAGGAGAATAAATTACCTGTTTCAATGGAGGCACAGACTTTTCATAAAGTATTTCACATTACAGTGATTAGCAACTGCATTTTCCTTGACTGCTTGTACTTTGGTAGGATAAAATAAATGAGCCTATAGGTATACATCTGTTAGGTTTAAATAATACATGAAAGTGACTGGTAGCATTAAAAAAGGAGAAAGCAAATTTTTCAAGGACAAAATACTGTGTGTTCAAACGTATTTCTAACATCAAATACTAGCATTATATGCTTAAATCAGGAACTTTACTTCTTTAAAAACATAATTATACTGTTCAAAGAAAACTACTGAAACCACTGTGTACTTTTATGAAATGATACAATGCAGCTATACTTTGCAGAGCACATTTCATACAAACTGCATTATAAAATGTACCACAGTCGATAAATAAGAGTTACACAGTCAAAGAACAAACAATAGCAGAGAGAAAAACATTAAGTTAAGAGAGATGGAGAAGAATATATTCTACAAAATTTGAAAGGAAGACAGAGTCAGTAAGACGAATATATAGGCATTTCTAGGAGGCAACAACAATAAAATGAAGGTTTTCAGAACAGCAAAAGTAAGACTGTGTAAATAAGATACACAAGGTTGCTACCATGTAAGCAGATGAAGGAGAGTGAGTTACAGCAGCAGAGTTCAAGTCATCATTTATTTTCTGCCATTTTCTGACTAATGTTCATATGGTCAGTGAAACATTAGGAAGCTGAAACATGCTGACAACCACCAAGGTATAAGTACGAAAAATTGGCAAGACAAGTCCAAGTAAGTGCAGTCAATAATAAACATGCAAAATAAAGTTCAGGGGAGTTATCTGACTAAATGTTGGAGTAGTTAACCTTTGATCCTATGATTGATCTTGAGTGAAAATAAGAAACCACCAGAGGAAAGCCAGCGTGCTGAAAACTTGTTACTGTTTGTGGAGGTCCTGAATCAAAGAATCAGATATTAATAAAATAACAGATATTATAACTACTGCCCCCTTGAGCAATGCTTCAGATGAGTAAATTTAATACAATAGGCACCATACCATGCAGGAGAGATCTTATCATAGTATTAGTACAAAATATAATTTTAAAAGGTAACTAGACCTTTAGAGAGAATTAAGGAGAAAGAAACATCAGTAAATTCTACAATGAACAGTGTTGAATCTGAGAAAGGAGTAATTTTGTTTGTTGAGTTAATGATTTTGGGTCAGTTTGTGTAATAGCACCAAGTTAGTGTCTGTCTGGAGTTTATTGAGCAACCACAGAGGAACATAGCTGTACAGTACTGTAAAAAGTGCAGAAATTGTGCTATTGAAAAGGCAGATCAACCCCTTGATATAAAAGAGAAAAAGAGCACATATTGCCTTTCATGTTGAAGTGAAAAGAAACATTATAGGAGTTGGATTTTTTTTCTTTCCCCCAGAATTCTCTGTAGGTTGGTATTCTTCTTTTTACTAGAAAAATGAAAAGACAGGTGAAAATAACAACTGCCTTCACTAAAACTGACAGTGAATTTCCAGCTTTCTTTTGAAGAATAGGAATTTAATAGATAAGGTGTATCAAAGACTCTCCTTGTGCTTGTGTACAAATTGACTACCACTATCAGCTTTATAATGTCTAGAAAACATTTCAGTATCTTAAGTTTTAGGAATTTGATCTGGAAGGAATCCAGAATTTAATAGAAATCCAGGAGGGTGGACCAGTAACATCCTTACACAGCAAGCAAATCTTAAGTGAAAAAATTAGAAGCCCTTAAAAACTGGGAGGCTGAGTGAAATGAGCATTCAGATTAAGATAGCATTGTTATTTGACTCATATCACAGGTGACTTGTTCTATATTTATTTAGGATTAATTTCCTTTGTTTGCTTGTTCATTAACTGTCTGAAATGAACAAAGTAAAGAAAAATTTGCATGGTATTTCAATGTGGAATAAATCTTCCCTTTAGATGATCACTTTCATATAATGCATTAAATTCATGGGCTATTTAATGATTTAAACCTTGAAAATCAAACTATGTTACATATTATGCACCAGTTCTTCTAAAAAACTCTGAAAGCATTTCCCCTGCAATTACAGTATAGTAAGCAGTAGTTAATCTATCAGTCACAGGTGAGTCAATATTTCTGAATGGCATTTCACAATGTTGCCTTAGAAATGACCATGTAAATCTGTGAGAAAATAAGGATGAGCAGATATAAATCAACCAAATAAATCCTTCTACAAACTTGTTTGAATCAATCCCTGAACAATGATCTACAAAAGCTAACACTGATTACGTGAAATCCATACAGGATCATACAGATTAATCACAACAATCACAACGTTGTGCCATGAAAAATTGTAAGGTCCAATGAAAGCTTCTGCTTAGATTAAAAAACTTCTGGCTGATAGAGTAACTATTTTTTTGCCAAAATAGAAAGCTGAAGTCTAATTAACTGCTGCTCTGTATCGTCTGTCTTAACAATGAAACTTATGGCAATGACAGAAACATTGAGATGTTATTAGCAAAATGCATGGCAACAGATAAACGTAACTAATGTATAAGCAACAGTTATTTTGTCAAGAAATAAGAATCAGAATTTTTTTCAAGGCACAAAATTATCTCCACAGGTCTGACATCTATAATACCCTAGGGAAATTGTCTGCTATTGTTATATCATGTCAATTTGATTCAAATTCTTGATCCAAGGGTCCTTACAGGCAGTTGCAAAGGCTTTGGAATCCTAGGTACAATTACAAACACATGATGTTTTTCATATCTAAGCACTTATTTATGCTATGGGACTAAAATCTCTTCTTCAACTCCCCCAGGGGAAAAGTGCTGCACTAATTGGCACTGAACACTGAGTTTCTTATTCACCAGAATTGTTTCTAATAAGAAAAATGTATAATGAGTATTCCACTGAAATAAAACCCTGCCAATGTAAAATGCATAGGCATTATTTCTATGCTTTTTCTAGAAATCAGAAAGTAGACTATGATAGTTTATCTATCTCACCTGCCTTAAACCTAGTAACAAACCAGCTGCATAGGTTTCTTTGGCTTCTTTTTTGGGTAATTTACATATAGTTTTGAATAAATATGCAAAATTTTGCAAAATTGGTGTGCAAGTTAGTTTAGGGTACCTAAATTCAGCAATGCTAAGTCCAGCTTACAGGCTGTGGCTGAAGCTGGCCTGAAAGAAACTTCTGCAGGGCTTTTACATTCTCCTAAGCAGTAATCAGGCAACTAACAAAGGACAACCAATTAACAGAGCTTGACCAGGCAAGCATTTCTGTCTGGAAATATTCTCTGAGACAGAAACAAACCTGTTTCTCCTACCACAGTCAACTAAGATGGAAAGGAGGACATGAGAAGCCTTGCATGTTACTGTGCTTCTTCTGCTGCCTGTCTGAATATTGATCACCAAACTGGGACCCACCACAGATGGAAGACACTCCCTTGAACACATAAGTACACATGGGGGCAATTCCAGAGAGGCTAAGCAATCAAACTGGCTTTGGCTTCACTGAGAATCTTCTAATAAGTAAGTCTCTTGTTAATATCTCTCATTATATACATTATTTAATATAGCTTTATTTGTCATAAAACATCTGAATTTCTTAGTCTCTCATAATAACAGAATGGTCAGTTTTACTGGTGTGTCAGAGTGTTATCTTAATTAAAAACTTTAGAGCTCTGATGAAACAGCAAAAACCATAGCCTAATAACCAAAGAATTACATTACAGAATGGCTTGGGTAGGAATGGGCATATTTCCATCTTTTTATTTTCATTGCTTTACTGTATTATTTTATAAAAAAGCTCCAAGGAATGTAATCTTATTCTTCAAAATTGAGAATATTTTGTAACAGAAATTGAAAGACCTAAGTGCCAGGAAACAATTTGTTGCAAATGTACAAGTATGGACTTGATATAAAATTCTGGAAAAAATGTTATACCTATGATTTTTTCTCTTTTTTTGGTGATAAAAAGTCTTAGAAATGGTAAATATAAAACATATTTATTCTGCAGTTATAAATTAAGTATTGCACCATTAAGCATTCCTCAAAATTAACAGGCCTGTAAAAATAACTTTACTTTTGGGATCACTCAGGTAAAGCTCCACCTTATGTTATTTTTAATCTTTTTATTAAAATAATAACAAGAAAAAAAGAACAGAGTTACTGCACAGATTAAGTTTTTTATTTCTGGTGAAACCCAGTTCTCTTCATATCTCTCCTAATCTAGATCTCTATTCAATATTCATTTCCTTTCAGCACCTCCTTTTTAAAAACAGCTAATATAATCTAATCTACTGGTGACATTTACAGGGAATGAATGAAGACCTGTTTACTGAAACCTTATATTAGTTAGTTTATTTAAACTATCCTTCCAGGAAGATATCAAGGATTAAGCAAGTAGCATCTGACACATATTCCTCCAAGGACTTTTGTTCTTTCCAATTTCTTAGAAGAAATCTGGTTAGGTTTTAACTCAATTTCTCATCAAGAATTGCCACCTGCTTTTAATTTGATGCACAACAAAAATCTGCAGACTCCCAAATACTAAAATGCATCATAAACTTTTTGTGAATTAGCTTTAAATCCATTCAACATAATGCAGGGAGGAAGATCAATTTAAACTGGAAAACAGGTTTGATGTGGAACTGGAGAGGCAGAGTTCAGATCTGTGGTCGGCCTCAATGTTTATGTGTCATCCTGGTCAATCACCATGTGGCCCCAAACCACTTATGTGCCTACGGAGAAACTTATGCAGGAAAACACCATCTGGCTGCTTCACCACCTAAAGTTTACATAACAAGCAAGGGAAAAACCAAACCTCTCTTCCCTCTCTTTGCTCTCAAACCCTTCTGCATCCTCCAACTAATCATGTCACGTGCTGAAGTACAGTACAAGGGTTGTGTGTTAAGTTCTCCCCTCACTGTGCCATACATGTATGTTCTCATTTGAGACATTTCTAGGCCATAAAATTCCCATAAAATTCTGCCTACGTTCATCTCAGTACCTTGCTCAGTATTTTGTCTGTGGTCAGTCCCATTTTTTGATCCTCATGTCTGCTTATTTAGGATATACAGAATTCAAGTCCCTCCATGCCAGTCACACAGGCTGCCAAAAAGCTTAGGGAGCATTAGCACATGTAAATACTGTAAAGAATATAGGCCTTAACCTTTCTCTAGCTGCATCTTCTTTAAAGGAAGAGGTCATGAGAAACTCAGCAGAAATACTGAGATACTCAGGAATTCAATATTGCTGGCTAAAGGAAAGCTTAAAACAAGTAAGGTGAACCTGTTCTGTCCAATGTGCTAGTAGCAGAAATGAATTTGATCACATTTATTTACTTTTAGGTGGCACTGTATTGTTCTGCAAAAGATCTGTGGAATCAGTATCTGGGAGAAATATGGTATTGAGCAGGAAATAACACCTTCCTCAATGGATAGACAGTCATTTTTTGAAAGAGTCTAACACTAGCAAGCACTCTCTACCAGCAGAAATACTGAAATAAGCACTTCATTTTGAGAAAAGGAAGCTGGAGAGATACAGAGACAGTATTAAGCCTAATGCACATATCTACACATTATTACTATTACTAATGATTTCCAATGATGGCATAGTAATCGCTTTTTTTTCATGTTTTAAAGAGCAACCTGTAACTACTACAAGACCACTTCTAATCTATTAGGCTTATAACTCTATTTTTTACTATAACTCTCACCAGTGTGAATATTCTGCATGAGTTCAATATGCTCATTTTAAAATTATAATGACTTCTGGAAAAAAAAAAAAGAAAGAATGTAAATCCAGAAAGAACTATACAGCAAAGGAATTTCTGCTAAAAGTCAAGTTGCATCAGAAAGAGCTATACTTATTTGTAGCAGTGTTTTATGCAAGATAAACTATTTATTTTGGAGACTTTATTGCTTGCCTGCATGAACAAGAGATGGACCCAACATTTCAGTAAGAGAGACATTTGTTCAAAATTATTACTACTGAAAGATATTGCCTGACTACGAAATGGTTATTCTATGATTTAGCTTCTTCATAACATATCCAGTAAAAATTCCAATAATCCAACAGGACCTGCTGTCCTCCAGATGCACATACTTCTAATGAATGAGTTAAATTTACTCATAGCTTGATACCTGATGACAAATTCAGAGCTGCAGTCATAAAACTGGTTATAATTGTAATTGTCCTGTACAGAAAGAAAATGCCTATACGAATTTGTTTCTAGTATCAGGAAAATATTTAGAGGATATGGCATTATTACTTATTACAACATTATGTCAAACATATCAAATATTAGCATGCCTACTAATTATAGAATATAATCAAATCTATTACAGTCAGTAGTAGACAGAAAGCCAACTTGTTTGGATAATGATTATCCACTTTCTTTTAATGGGAAAAAATAGTGGAAATACTGATATTCATATCTTGGAGATTAACAGTTAACAAATGCAAATGAAAGGACGATGCAATTTTAGTCTTATTTAAAGATTAGTAGGAATACAGACAGTTCCTGAAACTGCTTTGCGTTGGTTAAATGTTTTGTAAACTTTAAAATTGAGACAACAACCTGGCTTCCTTTATTTTGGAGAATGAATGTGTAGAGACAGTTTTATTAAGGATAGCAACACTGTTCATCCAGGAGAAGATATCTTAATCACCAAAAAATAAGCAATCTGCAAAAAATATTAACTTTTTCAGTTATGAACTGATGCGCAATAAGTGATGAATAACTTGACACAGTCATCAAAGCATTTGACTTGAGAATTCAATTGAGTAACCAGGGAGCTAGTTTCAACAGTTTTATTATGGGATCAGGTAAATATTTAGCATCTAATCGTGGGAGAGTATAAATTTCATGTCCAAGAGAGCTTTCTGGATGTTTGCTCAGTGCTCTCATCTTCCCCACAGGAGAATGAGAATAAAATAATAATTAAAATAATAATTACGTATGAATGTAATACAAGCTGCACATTCAATCAAGTCCCTTGAGCAAATTAATGCATGTAAGAAAAAACAAGAAATTCATTTCCACACAAAGATTTTGCTCACGACTTTTATAAATTATAGATTACTTCATTTAATTAAGCTGTTCCCATATTAGTCATGTTGTAGCAGACAGCAAAAAAAAAAAAAAAGCAAAGGTTTTGCCAAAACAATCTGCAACATTATTTAAATAATATTTTAAAAGTTTGCCACTATTATCAACTTTTCTTCAAATCCTTTCCCTGCTAGTTTTACCAGATTAGTAAACACTAGCAGTTGTGTGCCTTCGTGGCAGGAACCCCTGTAACTGTGGCCTCACCTTTTAAAAAAACTATGCTAAAGTGCTTGAATGCATCCCAAGAAGGACATCAAAGATGGTGAAGGGACTGGAAGAGGGCCAGAAAGATGCAGGGCACGAGTGGTGCCTTGGAAGAGCAATGCAGTAGGCAGGAACAGAGCCCCAGGAACCCCGAGGAGCCCTGACAAGGGCCATGTTTAATGGCACCAAGGACAAGAGGCAACTCATGGGAGCCACCCCTGGGCCCACGCTGGAAGTTTGGAAAGCTTCCTCTCACCAGATGAGAGGCATGAGGGCAGCAGGCAGCAAGTCAAAATGGCCCAAAAGAGGCCAAGGGCTGTGCTCAGTGCTGCAGAGGAAGGCAAAAGGTGCTGCAGGGGACAAGAGGCTGCCCATCTTCATGGCGCGTGAGCAGTAGGCAGCAACCTGGCCAAGAGTGCAAATTAAACAGCACATGCTTGATGCTGCAGAGGAAGGCAAAACCTGCCAAGGGCCAGTGCCAGTCTTCCCCAGTGGAAAACTCCTTCCTGACCCCAAAGGTGGTAATCAGCTATACCCTGAACTACACGAGACCTGCCTCCTCATCCCACACAGTGGGCATACCTCCTAGGAGAAGCCTGACTTCTACTCTGCTCCACCTGAGTCCATGGCAGGGTCTTCCAAGAATGAGCAAATGCCCTTGGCCTGATCCACCTTGGGAGCAAGAATCCTTCCTGCACCTGGCAGGGCTCCAGTGTGTGCTCCAAGCACTGGGATGCCTTGCAACTCCTTTGCTGTCACAGGCATGTTTTATGAAAAATCCTTTCCTTAGGATTTTTTCTCCTGAGAAGCTGAGAGGCCTCAGGAACAAAATGTAAACAATGATTGTCTGCTGCTGTGGAATGTAGCAAGTACATCTGTGATTGGTCTCATCAATCAATTAGGTGCAGTTGTTCCTAATTAATGGCCAATCACAGTCCAGCTGTTCAGACTGTCTTGGTCAGTCACAAGATTTTGTTATCATTCCTTTCTATTGCTTGCTATCCTTCTGATGAAATACTTTCTTCTATTCTTTTAGTATAGTTTTAATATAATATATATAATAAAATAATAAATCAAGCCTTCTGAAACATGGAGTCAACATTCTTGTCTCTTCCCTCATCCTGGGACCCCTGTGAACACCATCAGACTCTGCATCTCTTTTCTTATGACTTCTTCCCCTGACTCCACATGGAGTATGAGGACAGAGAGTTCTGGAGTACTCCTTAAGTACACTCCCTTTGTGTTGCCATGGCTATCCACCAAAAAAAATTTCAATCCCTCAGATGAACTTTGAAGGGACCCTGCTGCGAACTGGTTTTGTGGTGGAGCACCTCCAGAAGAGCTGTCCTGCCTCCACTTACCCTCCCTCAGCTTCAAGGGATTCCAGCAGCTCCTCAATGACTTCTCTCTGATGTATTCCAGCTGATTTAAGGCCACCTACAGAAGTGGGAGATGGCAGGGTGCTCCCATTTGTCCTGTTCCAGGGCACTGTGCTGCAAGGGTGATGGTGTGCTCCATTCCCAATTCCACTTGCAACAGCCTCATCCTCCTCCCAGCATCTTCACAGGAGAACCTTTGGGATGCTGGCCCCAAGGCAGTCCCTGTGCCAGGGGGCCCAGCATGCTGTCCCTGCCCTTGGTGGAAGTTTGACACTATTACCAACTTTTCTTCAAATCCTTAAGCACTCGGCACAGCTGCTGGGTGACAATGACGCATTCTCTGCCACTTTGCTCCCAAGAACAAACCTTTCTTTCAGACCATGGAGAAAAACAATCCTGCAGCTCAGAGGCTACCTCTGTTATCTGTCAAGTTATGCAGAGCTGAGCATTACATACTCCTCCTCCTCTGAAGTATACCTAAATGTTTACTGACTTAGGTCTGTTGTAGCACGAACAAGTGTTTTTCATGAACAAATAATCCACGTTCTCATGAAAATTATTTCAGTAGCCTACATTTTTAAATAACAATAACAGACAAAGAGTATTCCTTAGAGTAAAAATGAAAGATTATTTTTTTCCCTCTCTGTGCTGAGCTTATATAGGACTAAATACAGGACAAAGAGCAACTGAGGATTTGCTGAGATTTCAAAATGTTCAGGCATCCAGCTACAACATGATGTACAACTGACACAGTTACTTGAAAGAGCCTTATAAAGATGTTATTGACTATTGTAACCTGTGTAATATAGGATAAAATGAAATAAAAAAAGACATGGCAAAGCCAATAAAATAGCATTCAAACCATCTGCATCTCAAACCATTCAAACTTGTTTAAAGAGGTACTGATTACTCTATTACAGTATTTAAAAGTCCTTTTTTTCTTTTTTTTTTTGACACCTCCATGATCTAATCACCATGTTATTCAGTCTTTCTGTTGTTGTCTTGGGGAGTCCCATTCTAACTAATGACAGCTGGAAGATCCAGCTAAGTACTGCACAGACTCAGTTAAATTTTGCAAGTTATTAAAATATTTCCAGCTGTGTGCAAGGGACAAGGTTTGTTAACACATGGCAAACCCCAGCTTATTCAATTTTTAATATTTCTCATGCTTTCTTTTTCCTGATTTTTACAATATTACCCCATCCCTTTTTTTTTTTTAGGAATGGCGATTTTTTCATAGCAAAAAATATTGCAAAAAACTAAATTATACTTCAAAAAGAAAGGTAATTCAACTATTCCTATTTTGTGGTTTGCTCTGTAGAATTTGTAGCCTCCTAGCCATCTAGTGATCTGTTAACATGGCAGTTGTCACTGTGTATTCTGGTACATAATGAACACAATGGACATAATACAGAGCATTAAAAGCTTTTTCATCTGAGGTAAAATCTCTGCCTACAAAGTCACCTTTCTGGACTGAGATAGGTTATTATGTAAATGCACATGAATCTCTCTCATTGAAAGGCAGCTTTCACCTCTATTTCCACATAAAAAGTTTGTATGGTTACACAGAGATGTGGGGAGAAGAGGAGAAGGAGAAGGCACATGTGGGGAAAGAACAGCAAGGAAGGGCAGGATCCTAAGCCTGTGTATAGATCCAGAAATGAAGAACTTTAACACTATTTGGCATGACGATATTTAACTCCAAAGAAACTTTGTCTTGCTGCCAGTTACAGTGTGGCCATATTTGTGTACCAATATGCTTGCTGTGCTCTGTTATTTGGATCAATTATTTCAAACTTTGATTAGCAATCAAAAACTCAGTTGACAGAATGTGGCTGTATGGGATTAAAGCTGTCATACAGAGTGTATCCCCACAGCAGGTAAGTGATAATCGCCCAGAAATATTCTGCTGCACGTATCTGATTACTTAAATTAATCTTTAATGTGAAATTATTCTCAAAAGCTGCTATCTAATTCATCTCATTGTGTTACAGAGGGAATCACACTCTTTATTCATTTATTAAACACCAGAAACAGCCACATGAAAAGTTTTAATTTTCCCCTCCATTTTTTCACATGTAACACAGAAATTTTCATCAAAATTGGCTCACATGCAGCATAATTTCCAATGGCAGATTTGACACTGTATTTTGAAATCACTTTAGTTTTGCATCATTGTGATTTTGTGGTTAAAATCCATTATTCTAGCTATAATAAAGACAGGAGAGCTTTGTAATTCTTCAAGACTGCTGGGATAAATTATTCTTGTGCAGTGTCCTGTGCTTAAATCTGAAAGTACAACAGTACCACCTGGACTGTAACACAACTTCAGGTTGTTAATGTTAAGTAAAGGAAGTGAAAAGGGACCTGTGCTGTCACAAGCAATGAAACATGTGGATCACTGTGACAACAATGCAACTTCCATTGCTAATGTAATTACAGGTAATTAAGAGTCAGAAATAGGGATGATTTTTTTTTTCTCAGTAGCATTTTAACTGCTTATAATTATACATATCTGCATGAAATTATACGCATTTATACTATTTAACTACTGGTAAAAAGAGAATGTTCCTTAGCTTTGGTATTCCCCTGTAATTAGATCTCAGCTTGCAATCTGTGCAATAAAAAAATGCTCATGTGAGGAAAGGAAGAAAAAATAAAAAGACACTGGTTCAACACTTGTATTTCCCAAGTACAAGTGGAATACTCTAACATCACTATTCATCTCTACATTTTTCAAAACTGCTGGAAATAAAATGCAGAAACCTTTTCCATACCAGGCCATAGTTTAGCTCAACAGAAGCTGGGACTTCGGAAGCAGTTACCCTCAGGCTGGTGCAGCCTAAAAACTCAACAAAACCCCAGTAACTTTTGTTATTTTCTTACTGAGAAAACTCTCCCCTCCTTACTAACCACTCTGGCTAATGATGAAAAATGCCACCATTTCCAACTTCACCTTCTGTCTCCTGAACCAAATGGCAGAAGCCTGCAGTAAGAATAATTCAATGTGACAGTTTATCTTTTTCCCCAGTGGGGGTCTTTACTGAAATGTGGCTATGAAAGCCATTTCCATGTTGGTGATGATGATGACTGAAGCCTTTATGATTCAGATCCAAACTAGTTTAAAAAAGCAGGAGGGTCCCACTATGACAAGCCATGAGTATCTTCCCCTTTCAAAGGAAGAGAAATTGAGTTGATATATAGCACACATGGTACTGGCATTCCTTAAAAGAAAGTTGCATAAAAATGTTATATATATGTCATATTGTAGAAGTGCTTGTAAACTCTTATCTGCAGATGTTAATAAGAGAGCCATGAAAATCCAGTCAGATCTAAAGCTTGGCATTGTTACTTCTCAGCCAAAGGATTTGTTCTAAAGTGCAAACTAACGAGAAATAATATATAAGGGGAAAACAACAAACTTGATTACATCTCAATCATTGAAAAAATCAAAGCCAACCCTAAGAAACTTCTTTGGATATTATTCTAATTTTCTGGGACTATAGAACTGCTATTCTGCTTGCAACAC
Source organism: Ammospiza nelsoni (assembly GCF_027579445.1). NCBI lineage: Eukaryota > Metazoa > Chordata > Aves > Passeriformes > Passerellidae > Ammospiza > Ammospiza nelsoni. Next base: position 50,872,074 of record NC_080633.1, read on the forward strand.
AATCTTCCTGTGCTTAAAAAGCATAAATCTAAGTCATAGAGTTTCAGCTTTTATGAGCATGATATCAGCCCCCAAGGTGGTAGAAGAGAGAAGCAGACTGAGAATATATTCTCTTATATAAAGAAAATATAAATACATATATACATAAGCATAGATAAAACACTGCTATTTATGCCAAACTCCATTATGAATACAGGTGTTTATATATTTGTAATAAACTAAATATATAATACACAAAAATATAGAAAACATAATAATATTTTCAAATCATAAAACACCACTATATATGACTTTCATGTGGCACATGGCATTATTTGAAATATTTGGATGTATATTATGTGTAATACAAAGAAATAGCTTCTAAATAGTAACTTCTGCAAAAACTCAACTGCCAAATTAGCTGCTCAACATAAAGGAAGCCTTAAGTCTTGTATTTCATAAATGTATCATAAAGCTTTGATACTAATTAACTTACACTGTAAGTTACATGTCATTATGTTATAATATATTTCAAATCCCTAATTCTGATTAACTTTGCTCTAATAATGGATTTTTTTTTTTCTAATAGAAACTGGCATAAATGTGTTCAATCATTGAGATCAATACAAATTGTTGCATAAGCTTAAATTCATCCACTGGAGGAAAAGCAGAGACTTAATTAGCTGTATCTTCATGTCCTTTCTTTCAAGTCAGTTTGCATTTCCAAAACTAAATATTAAAAATAAAACCAAGTCAAACTGACAAGTACTGACCACCGAAATTCTTTTTAATTTCAGAAATGTGTGAGTAGACGGAACAAACTTCACCCCTACAACACCAGCTTGTCATATGCTCTTTTCATTATTACTTCAACCTTCAACAGGTCCATAGGAGAATCAATATAAAGTGGCCTGACATGCCAGAGCAACTCTCTGGTACGGCCCAAAGCATGTCCTGTAACCCTGAGATTACTGCAGTGGTACACTGGGTCTGGCTGCGGTGGAGTCGCTAAATTAACCTTTTTCCCAGCAGTCCATGGGTGTTGTGTTGCCCAGCTGTAGCTAAAACCATAAAAAAATACAACCGAAGCTGGTACCACATCACTCTTCTGGCTTCTGGGTGCTGGACAGCTTCTCTGCACTCCCTTCCCCTTAAAGGCCAGGAGGAGAGGGTGGGTAAGAGTCTGGCCAAAGACATAGCTGGGGGAGCTGAGCCAAACTGAGCCTTTGGAAGCAGTTTCCCATGGGAAATTCAATACTGCACAACAGCACGCCCAGCAATAAAACCTCAGGGAATGGAAGAGGGAAGGAGTATGCTTAGTGTTATGGAGTTTTTCTTCCAAAACAACCACTACATTGGCTGTGGTGAGGCTCTGCTTTCCAGGGAGCAGCTGGACATTTGCTTGCCAATGCAAAGCAGTGAACAAATTTATCTTTTTTTCTTTGTTTTCATTTCTTTTCTTATTAAATTGTTTTCTTAATACACAAGTGTTTGCCTTCCTTGTGTTTTTCTCCCCATCTCTCAGGACAAGGGACAGAGCTGAAGATAGGGGAAGTGTTTGGCTGGTGGCCATGGTAAACCTACCACAACCCATTTAGTGTAAATGGATGTCTACATTTCAGGAAGAGAAGGCATTTTGCAAGACCAAAGCAGTATGTTATATTTTGTTTTTTCCACAGCATCTATGTCTGAGAGGGTCTCAAAAATAAAGTAGGAAATTAAAAGAATGCATTTCTTTACCACAACTATGCATATATTTGTTGATGATATCCAAAATCATTGAGCCAGTTGAATATCTCTCCTTGGAGATATACAAAGCTCAACTGGTCCTGAGTAACCTGATGTAGCTTTGAAGTTGACTCTGCTTTTAGAGGGTGTCATAAGTACCAGTGGTTGGTTATTATCTGAATTATTCCAGGGTTCTCTGATCTAGTACCCCTCGCTTCTTTCAAAGCACTATTTGAAATAGCCATTTTTGGCCTTCCAGCAGGCTTGCAATGGCTTTAATGTAAGGTAATTTTCATGATAAGCCAAGCTGCCTGCATTCAGGAGTTGGGCTACTTGTTCTTTCTGTCTTTCCTGGTATTTTCTTTTTTGCACCAACAAAGAAACAATCAGAAGCAACAAAAATGAACACAGTTCAATGGTTGAAAAGGTAGTGCCAAAGCTGCCCTAATTCTCAATTACTCTTCTCAGACTGGAAAAACACCCAAACCCAATAAGCATTATTTTAATTAAGTTCGAGCATTTATTGCATTCACTGATGTGCAAGCATGCAGACCTGCTTTACTTCTCTGAGAAACACAGAGAAGCCAGAAGGGGCTGAAGCCAGGAGCCACAACTCCTAGTTGCAAAAAAGGTCTCCTAACAATCATCTAAGAAACAGACAAAATGTGTGAGGAGTTTTCTCTATTCAAGGCAGCCACATTATTGACATATAGCCTGAGCCTGAATTACAGGAGCTTTTCACTTCCTTCTCTGCTGGTGTGTGGAGAGATTTGAGAGTTGCTTTCTACTGCACCCTACACAGTCTACAATTTAAAGGCATCATCTCCATCTAACCACCTAAGCACTGGTTCCCACTGATAAAAAGTAGCCTTGACATGCTCACTGGCAGTGTCAGAACCACCTCTTCTGGATCACTGTATATTTTCAGAATGTGAAGAACATGTCAGTGTATCAGAGTATGGGTGATCTCTCCACAACTTACCTGTCAATAATGGCACACATGTCAATGGTGACATTGGCAAAGCTCCCCAGCTCTCCTTGCTCCACTGCATGCAAATCCACCAGCTGATCATCCACATGAATGCTCTGCATGCATCCTTGGAAAGAATGCTCAAACAGGGAGTGATCTGAGTCATTCATCTGTAGAGGAAACCCTGCAGAGAAGCAAAATAGAGAGCATTATTAACCTCATCTACTATGACTTAAGCCAGGATATTTTCAAATTAAAAGAAACACAGGTTTTCCTAGATGAGGGTAGAACAAAGGCAATGTAGGAAATATTATGAAGTTATTAATTTACATTGCAATGTTATTGATTTAAGTAATTGTCAACTACCTGAAGGAATTTATACAGTATGACTGATGATTTTTGTCTAAAGGTTGGAAGTTTTCTGCTACCTTTTCCTCCAGTATTCTCTACTGCTGCTTCTCATTCCTTCTTTCTCATACAAATATTCTTGGAGTAGGAAAAGGATTTATCTCCTTGCTATATTTTAGAACTCCCATTCTAATTTCTCTGATTTTTCTAACTACAAATGCAGCCATGAAGTGAATTTCCAGTTCAGCCTTCTCTAGAACTAAGGTTCCAGTCTTTGTCACTTTGTCTTTTTGTTCATGGACAAAGAATACTTCAAAGATTCCAGCAAAACTTGTGCTGGAATCTTTATGCAAACTTGAAAATAGTCCCAAAATCTAACATCCTTGATCACTTCTGAGGAATCTGAGGACGTGCTGTAGAATTTTCATTTTTGCTCTGAATACATTCATTTTCTTGTGTTTGAAGGTGGTTTACAAAAGATGAGAATGACTTAATGTCTTGCTCAGGCTAAAAGGCAGGGAGACAGAATATGTTTATATGCCATTGTTTGATTGAATGCCCTTCAAAAGTGAACATGTCAATTTACTTGAGAAAAACGTCCTTGATAAGACAGTGGATGGAGAGACTAATTCACTACTTATAAACCTTCAACAATGAAAGGTTTGTAAGAAAAAGAGAATTCATTTAGGATGGGAGCAGGAAGGAAGAGGAAGGAGAGTTTATTGAAAAGAAAGAAGAAAAGAAGGCAAAGAAGGTAAAAATCCTCAAAAATTCATAAAGGTGTTGAAGATTTCAGCTAGGTAGATGGCCAGCCATGAAGTGCTTTTCTGACAAAAGTAAAATGGCATACACATTTGCTGTGGTGGCTAAGACAGATTTTACAGCTCCCATTCCTTCTCCCACTTTTCTATCCGCTTTGCCAATCTCCAATGCCTTATGGCCTCTTCAATAGCTTTTGTGGAGACAGGAGAATAGAAGATTATCAAACAGACATTATTCAGTGACAGAAAAAAGTGATGAACTTAATTTTAAATTTTGTTCCTGAATACAGTTTTTCACATGCCACATAAATAGTTAAATTGGCTGAAAAAGAGGGCCACAAGTAGAAAAACAAGCAACAGGTGCTTGAGGTCAGATGATGCCTAATACAGCACCTCTAAAAAAAATACCCCCCAACTAGTTACACATAAATCTTTGCCAAAATCTAATTAAGATACATTTTAACTAAAAGGCTTTGCCAGAGAGTTCATATCATCACGAATACTTTTAAAAATTTTCTAAAGTGATCCCGCCCATCAGCTAAATTTGCTTTTGGTAGCTTCTAAATTTTCCTGACTCACTTTAGTAAGCATTCACTTCAGAGTTCACTGGTGGTAGCACAGAATTAATCAGGAATGCTATAGTAATTAAGCTGGGACAATTCTAAAAGTTAGTTCTGACAGGTATCTCAAGAAGATGTGCTTGCCTTGAGGTTGTATCAGCTCTGGACTAGAATTATGACGCTATTACAGGAAGCCACAAACTGCTATGAGACACACATATAACAACGTCACACTAACACACATTTGATGGAAAAGGAGAAGCTCCTTGGGAATGCCCCAAATCCTAACTAGTGCATAATACCCTCATCAGATCAAATGCCACCCCCCCAAACAAAACCTCAACCAACCAACCAACAACAGAAAAAGTGCTAATGGACTGTAGGAATTGTTATTTTGGACAGGCAGAAAAATCAAGCTGTAGGGCCATGATCTATTTTGTCTTTCCAGCAGGGCATTGGCTAGTGACTTATCTGATGAAACGAGGACAGGGCTTTCAGAAACCTGCCTCCTACTTTCTTTAAGTTGTTCTTTCTAGAGACTGATTAAAGGGATTTATGAGAGGCTTTACAGACAACAGGAGAGAGAGACAAAAGTGCAAGCTGGTTCTCTGCTGTTTGGTGGATGCAAACACAATATTTGCATGTTCCTACCAGGCTCTTTCCCCAGTTATATTTAAACAGCTTACTCTTTCAGTAAAATTGTGTGTTTTTGAAATGTCAGTGAACCCTAGAACTCCTCCCAAGTAAGAATCCCCAAAATAACACAAAGTATATTTTAATTTAGATCTTTAGTGCAGTACCAGAGCAAGGCTGGAAACCTGCATATCACCTTTGGGTTCAGAGCACCTCCACCATTCCTTTGGTTTAAATATTAAATTCAAGGTTATCAGCACTGGGGTAAACATTAATATTTGAGTAAACCCTTCAAAGCCAAGGAAATTACACAGATATATCTGAATATGAAAGGTTATCCACCATCCTACAAACACTAACTGAAAAATAAGATAAAAATTGAGAGCCACAACTCACTGTTCACATCAAAAAGAGTATGAACCAAATATCTAACTTAAAAAGGTATTATTAGATTCAACAATTTGAGACCATTCCAGAACTAATCACAGAGGTATTTCCATACGAGATTCTCGGCTGCACTGCATCTGAAGTATGCACTGTATTAATGCACAGCTATTATTGCTCTCTGACACATTCTGCAGTTTGCTGCTGGTTGGACCTGTGCACAGAGAAGCGGCAGCTGGGTCCCTCAGCCTCGGTGGAGTCCCCACGTCCTTGGGTTTACTGGCTGGAGCAGGAGGGAGTCGTGGGATGGAGTGGCTGGAAGTGGCAGCTGCTCCTAACCTAACTACATAAATCAAGATTCCCTCTATCATCCAAGAGTGTGGTGTACCCTGAGTGTTAATCAGCTTAGGATTCTCAATTTTTCTGTGTCTATCAATGGATGAAGACTATAATTTTCCCATGTAAATGTCTTTGTTTCCCTGTCTTGCTGCTATTCCCTTTGCTGTTTCTAGTCATGTACGAAACTGGAAGAGGCAGGAGTTTTTTGTACTAGTACACCACATTTCATTATAAGTCTGTGGGGCTGACTGGGTGTCAAAGCATTTCAGTCATGTTATGCTCTAACAGGTAGTTATGCTTAGAGATAATTTCAGAAAATAATTCCCATTCCACAGGGAATGGAAGAATGGGTTTTTTTCAACCATATGCTTCCCATAAAAAATAATAAAATCTACTAGATAAGCCTTACTCACGTTGTTTTTGAACTACCAGGTATACAGTCTAATGTCCATTAATTTTGGTGAGACCTGGATATTTAAGATTATTCTGGTCAGAATCATTTGGGGCAAAGCTTCTGCCTTAAATGCAAACCTCAAAATGACCTAGTGCCTTGTGGTTTTAACTCAATACACAAGAAAATGCCTTCCCCTTCCAGATTCCCATTATTGAGACATGATTCACTTCCTCATCCTTCCCATAGTGAATGAAATTTTAAATAAATGAAGTTCTCTAACTAAATCTGACAGTAATGCTGACACTAGGAAGGCTAAGTAATGGATGAACAATTTGGACAGCACTTCATTGATTTTCTTGTTGACAAGAAACTATGTACATTTAAAAAATGCACATAAAATTCAGTTTGTACAGTCCAAAACAATGTTCATGCTTATGCTTACAAACACAAGTCTAAGTAAGGTAGACTCCATTATCCTGTAATTTCTGATGTAAAGAATCTGTACATTTCCATTTTGTTTTTCATATTTAAAGACCACAAAGGGAGGGATTATACTGCAAAGGTCAGACAAGGATTATATCTGAATTTTCCAGTGTTCAAGAAAAATTGCTTCCAAGACTTCATTCTGATGTACTAAACACAGAACAGCCAAATTCTAGATACAGCACCTGATTTTAGTTCAAACTTTCAAGAAAAATCAGAAAAGTTAGAATTTAATGCTATTTCTTTTAAGTCACTTCAATATAATTAAATAAACAAATTAAATAAACTATAACAAATGCAATAAAACACCTATAGTGTTAAAAACATATTCCTTTTCCAGTGCCAAGATCTACTATGTCTCTTTTTGAATCAGCTGAGTTCTACCAAAGGCATTCTAAAAAAGGAAGTTGAAGGAAGAATACATTCATGTTTATGTTATAATAACAGAGGGATGCATATATAGTCATAATACCTGATGTAATACTTGTTTCTGAGATTTCATCTAAGAATGAAATGTCATACTAGATTCTGCATGTACAATCAGAGATTATTTTGTACCCCTGTATTAAGCACTCAGATTTTCTTTGAAATGTAATGCAAGTTCTATTGTAACAAGTTAATGATGGGTCAATGGCTATATACAGGTGGTACTTGATATTTTACTTTAATAAAATAAATACACTTAATTTAAAAAACAGCAACTAGTATCTTCAATATCTAACCAGCAATCCATATTATCTTCAACTAGTTGCATGGGTAGCTGGAGGATAATCAATAAAAATTGACTGATTTCAAGACTGACAGTGATTTTTATTGGTAGGGTTTTCAAGTACATGACCAGGACTCCTGCTATGTAGAATGAGAGACAGGAAACAAAGCTCTTTATCTGTCAGGATAAATAGCAGCACAGTCTCTTTATTACTTGAAGGGTCAAGTAATAAAATTTTCTATATAAATCAAACAGAGTTAAAAGATGTTATTCTGATCCACAGAACAACCTCCAAACTCAGTGCCTAACAATGTACTTACATTGAAGATACAGCTGATGTTTCACATGTTAATAAAGAGGAAAAGACACCGAAAGAAAAGCTTGATCCACCTACCAATACAGATTCACTGTATGTTATCCTTGTTTCAGTCAGATCAGAATGGAGCTTTAAGTGTCAAGTGTAATACAGGCAGTAACTCGGGAAAACTAGAAGAGTCCTACTCCAAGAGCAGGAAATAAACCACACAAATTGCAGACAGGATGCACAGCATGAATTAAAATAGAACATTTTTTTTCAATTTCTATAAACATTTTTTTTTAAACTGTAGTTGTCTTTCTGTATTAGGGAATATAAGGACTAAGGATGGAGTTTGCAATGACATTTGGATCCCACATTTAGCAACTGTAAGAACTGTTGTGATAATCATAGAATCATATAATCATGACAATAAAGATGAAAATAAACGTGACTTAAGCATCTTTCAGCTTGGTGGAATGTAGGAAGACAAATGAGAACAGGAACTACAATTTGTCTCTGTGTGTTACAAAGTCACCAACTTCTTGAATAAGTAATTTTCTAATAAACTAATCTTTACTTTTCCCTCATTGTTTTGTTTATGGAAATACAGAGGTTGCAATAAGGCAATGCAATAACCCAAAAAAATCTAAACTACTAACCTAAGAAACCCAAATATTACGATACAGAGAGAAAACCAGAGTTTACTAAAGCTAGAGTTTAGAACAAGAGGATGATGTGCTTCTGGCACTCCTGGGGCACACACGAGCCCCTTGGTAAAAACAAGCTAGCATTAATGAAGTCTCTGGTGGACTTCCCAGAATCTTCTCTGTACATGTCATTTGTAGTATGATGAAAAATTTAACTCGATCTCACAAGAATTGGCAGCACTTTCTATCAGTGGTGTGATTCCTGATTTTTTTTGTCTCCCTTGGAAACCTGCTCTTCAGCCATACCTCCTTCTCTAAGAATATTTTATCAGCAGTTTTATGCTTATTAACCGGAGCCAGTTCTGGAGAAATATTGATATTTTTCATTCCTTAAATCCCAGCTGCATTTCCTTGCAAGTTCTTGATACAGATTTTTTTAAAAAGAAGCTTCTAATACCTCTCTAGTTGAGGTATGAAGAATGCCAATACAGCACTACAGACTTCCTTTATTTGTGTGCCAGAGAAATTCTAGGGTTATGTGACCAAGCTGTGGATATAGGTCATGCAGAGCAATAAGAGGTTATCTGAACATGTAATTATAGTGGTATTGTTTATAAACAGTCATTGAAGAAAGAAACAGAAAGATAAGAAAAAAGTCTATAAGATACTCAGATGATAACAGCTGAGCAACCAGCTGTGAACAGACTATCTTCAAGCCACAACCCAACTTGCAGAAATACTATTTTACAAGATATTAAATGCCTAGGATGACAGCCTAGAAAAAAAAAATAGAGGAATAGAATTTTGAAAGCACTGACAAAAGCATAAACAAAAGCCAGGTATACTGTCTTTGGTAGCAAACAGGAAAATTGTTGACAGTAACAATGAAGGGTAAGAATACATTATAACTGTCTCTTTTACCAGCTTTGTTGATCCTGTGCTTCTCTCAGATTGCTGTGGACCTTAGCGTGAACAGCAGTGGACTTCTCAAGAAAAACTGCTTTGAGACAATTTTCCAAATGGTTTGCTACAGAATTCATATTCAGATATGTTTGGGACTTCCAAATACTGTTGGAAAACAGCAGGCTTGTTACCCAGGTTGCATGGTAATGGCACCACTTCAGTTGAAAATGAACTGCAGTGGGCACTGAAGTACATCTCACCTTTAAGTTTGATATCTCTTTCCTTTTCATTTATTTTTCTGTGCCAAAGAAACTCTTCTATTATTAACCTTAGGTAACTACAAATATGATGGCTCTCCTATTTTCAAAGCTGTTTCCTGCAAAATATGTAAATCATGTAATTTCTAAATAAAGAGATTGTCTGGAAGATTGTACCCGAGCATAGGTCTGTTCCAAGATCACATAGAAACTGGACTACATGTTAAAAACATCCATGTGCTTTATTGTTACTGGGAGAAAATTTAAATAATTTAGCAGAACACAGGCATGATTTTCATTCATGAGAAATAATTTCAGTCTTAAAAAATACCATAAGACATCTTAAATTGCTGTTTGTTTAAGTAGGAAAACTTCATATGCTAGTTCAAATAACCTTGACATGGAAAAGAAATATTTTCTGATAATCCAGAATATTCTAGATTCATAAAAGAAACTACCCATTAGTGTTCTTACATAAAAATATTTAATGGAAAAAGACCTCTTGCAAACCAGGTATGATAATAGTCTATTTGAAAACTGCTGCTTCAGACTTTTCTTCTCTCAGAGCCATAGGCCTTACAAACACAAGCATATACCAACAGTCACCAAAATATAAGATGATCCACCACTCAGAGGTGGAGGAGAACCAATGCAATTATTGCATGAGACTAGTGTTAATGATTTTAGAGATGGAGAATGTGAGCCTATCTCTCCCAGCTCCATGACTGTGAGAAATTTTATGACTTTTCCCTCTTTATTATTGTTTCTGAAATTTTTCTGGTTTTCTGTAGGTTGGATGAAAGCTATACTTTTGCCCAGATATTTAAGAGTTAAAACAAAACATTCTTGTCTACTGAGAAAAAAAAAAAAAAATATCATGTTATGGTAGCATCTAAAAATGGGGACCGATAAAGGTAAAGAATTAGGTAAAATAGAATTAATAATACACATAGGTGTTAAAATTGATACTTGTTCAAATCACAACAGAAATAAATCAGATATTATCTATTCAATGCACAGATAATTTTTCAGCTTTTTTTTTGACTTGCTGTTCTACTTCCCTTGTGTTGTGTTTTTTTCTTTTTCTCCAGAAATCACTCTAATTCCTGCCTACTTCAATGGAATTTGAAAGTACTCAGCTCCTAAAGACATAAATAAAGAGTTCTCAGGAAAAGTAGAATAAAAAGACAAAGAACCAACTTAAAAGGGAAAATCTGACATATACTTAATCCTTTACTTGGAAAATGGCAGTGAAAATAATAAATGAGGACACTGAGATAGTAATAAAGTTAATATAAATAACACCATTAAATGGAAGACAAATGGAAAACAGCCCATATTGTTTGAAACAGTTCACTTAGTATAAGGCATTTAAGCACAGCTTTATGGTCTTAGTACAAAGCCAGCTCTGTTTCCTTAGAAACATTTAATGCTTCTAAGGAAGCAGAGTAACATTTAAATAAATTAATAAAAGGTTTTTTTATATAATATGAAAAATTAAAAACAATAAAAATGTATTCTGTTGTTTTAAGATGAAGGTTTTATTACCTTTACATGCCAGTGTCCATTAATAAAAATGTGCATGCATTGCTGAAAACCTAAAATATGAAAGCAGCAAGGGCTCTGTTTTGGACTAAACTCAGAAGATATTCCTGATATTACTTTTTAGATAATTCTTCAAATAACTTGCAAATAAGAGTAATGGCAGCAAGTTTCAATTATCGCTTACTGACTTGCAGAGAAGAAGTAAGAATGATCACTATTACCAGTCTTGGCTAATTTAAGTCAATCTAACACTTTATGTGCAATTTCTGTATCATTTTATAGGATATGATATGGTAGAAAATATAGAAAGCCACATAATGGTTAAATTGTAGAAAATTTGTACATTACATATATAATAGATCTATCATAGGCTTTATATTGTATAATAAAGAAAGTAAATGTACACTATATTTTCAAAGTTACTGTTACTTCACTTATGCCAAAAATATGCCATGAGGAAAAAAAAAATCTAGGTATTGCCAGAGATAATTACAGTCAGGCACATAGAAGCAGCACAAAATACTCTATCCCTATTTAGTGCCTTTAAGAGCTGAAGAGTGTGGGTATTGCACAGTTGGCATTAATTGTGTAATCTTATTTGCTGCTGCTACATGAACTTATTTGGTTTTTTTACTACTGCAAAGTAGTAGCTACAATATCACTAACATGAATTTACTTCAAATGAAAGCAGTGCTATAGAAGGCATTGAACCAATTCAGGTAACAGATTAACATGATTTACTTCCACCTGATTTATATTTTAATTAACAATTTCAGTACAGTTAGCAAAGGTGTCAAAATAAAAGCATTTAGTGATAAGTAGCTAACCACCCAAGACAAATCCTTTGAGCTACAGTTTGTATGACCACAGTATGTTGTCATTTTGAGGTGAACTGCACCAGTTTAGAATTGAGATTTGGTTTAGGTACCTTAGCCACCATTTCTAGTTTCAGGCCATCCACTGAACATTCTCCAGTATTCCCAGTTCTCTCACTGAGCTCCTATTGTCCTGTGTCTGCCATAAATACAGACAGTACCAACCTCTCCAGAGATTTACCAAGAGAACGGAATTATCTTTTGACTACAAACAATTGCTTGGAGCTTGGTTGTTAATAAATTCTGATCACTGGAAAAGTGATCAGATTTGAAGTGAATTCTGATATTCAGTGCATCTTAAATGTCTGCTCCGACACTTCTGCTAACAGTATCTTACAGCACTTTAATTTACAGACTTAAATTTATCGGAATCCCAAAACTACGTTAAGAATATCAAGCAATTTATACTCTATGTACTTTCATATTCATCTCTTTGGTATATTACCCCATAGATGGTCTCTATAAGTCAAAACTAAGGATGTCCATTAAATACGCCAAGTGGTGTTGAAGAACAACATTGTTGATTCTTAAGAGGAAAACTGAAAAAGCTTTAAAAAAAGGGAATATTTTAAGTCATCCTGATAATTTTCACTTTTTTTGGGCTAAGCTTAGATTTTCCTTGATTAATCATATTTTTGTACACTTATTAACATAAAATTAAATAATTTGTCAATTAAGTACATTAGGTTACACGGTGCCTAATGAAGCTCCTATACAATGTCACCAAATTAAATGTAAAGGCTGTCCTTATGCTTATTAGAATCTTGTACAATAGATATAGCAATCAAATTTAAAATCTTAGCATTACAAACTACAGAACTGATTAACAAGTTTTTGCTCTTCTATATTTTCAGCTAATAATAGCTTTCAAGACTTATAAGAACTGTAAAGACATATGAATCAAAAGTGTGAAAATGTTTTTTTTCTTATCTGTTGCATTTTTTATATGTATTAGATGAAGACAAGAGCAAAGAAAGGCAAAGAGAGAAAATTGCATGATCATTCTGACACTTAAAATGCAAACACAGCAATTAGTAGTCATTGTTACTCACTGCTCTTTTTAGTAGACTAGCTATTCCATTTGCTTGTATTATGAGATACTTATAAACTGTTTAAATTACAGACACATTTGGGCAGACTGGTTGGTTTAACTTAATAAAGTATTTAACTCAATGGTAGAAGGGAACTTTATATCTGGGTTTTTTGGTTTTGGGTATTTTTCGGGGGAGAGGCCATGTCCTTTTTTGTGCTGGTGTTTTTTGTATTTTTTTTTTTAATTTTGGTTTTTGGCTTTTCTTGTTTGTTTCCTTTTCAGGTGTTCATTACTAGCTAAAAATATTTGGCTTTCTTATTCCTATTTAGAAATGCCTATATAGAATTAGATTGCCACTAAACTGTCTTGCCAAATGTAAAGAAAAATATCAGAGAAACCCTACAATGAAAATACACGCACTGTTTCCTTTCTGAATTTGAACTGATTTATCAGTTTGTTCCTATTTCATAATTTGTTCCTATTTCAAGTGAAAAGTTATCAACTCTTACATGTATTGTAGATGGAAACCACTCACATAGCAGTGCATATTCAACTTAATATTAGGAAGAAATCCATAAAATTAATCAGAATGAACTCTGGGCAAAATAATAACAAAAAAAATTCATTTTCTGTTATCTCCATAATTCTTTAAAGCTCATAGTAGTGGGAACATTTCACTAAGCAGAAAGAAACAAGAGTGTATTTCTTTCTTATCCCTAGGACTTGAATGTTGGAAAGGACTAACATTCTGTCACATTTTCTTTAACTATTTTTTTCTAAATTGCTATTTCCCTCTCTCTCAAGAAAAAAGAAAAAAAAAGGAAAAATTAGAAACTGATCTTTAATCTTGTACATTTAGGAAATTAATGAAAAGATTCTAGCTGTTGAGTTACGGTACATTTCTTCTTTTTCAGCTCATCCAACCTCTACTTTATTACAAAGTCTGCTCACTCAAAACAAGGAATGTATACAGTACACAATTTGTGGATTGCACAATACCAAAATTAATTTAACTTCAATCTCTTGTCTTTTTTAATAATGATGAAAAAAACCTTCAGGCAATTTGTTTTCAAAGAAATGGACTGAAACGTCAAGATTAAACCACAAAATAATCCTTCTTTTTTCTTCCCAGGAGAAATATCAAGCCCAATGACACAAAGGAGATTTCCTAAACACCATGGCTGACTGTTCAAAAGCACAGCAGGCATAGCAGCAAAGCCTCATAGAGTAGTGACTCAACATAAAGTCAATGAGAGTTTTTTTGAATAGCAAGTTACAGGACTTAACTGTGATAAATTGCCCTAGTCTTATTAAATCTTCTCTTGAAAGTGCTTCAGGATGCATGATATTGATTGACTGACATGCAAAGGAATTATGTTATTTTCTTGAAAGATTTTCTTTTCTTTTCTTTTCTTGGAAATATACACTTTAAAGTACTCAGGGAAAATAATGTTACTGATATACTGCCTCTATGATGGATTTCCTCCTACGGTAATGCTGAATGACTCCTACCAATATGACTGAAGCAGTGAATCAAGGAAAGATATGCAAAGAATATTACAGCTACCCAAGTATAAAAGAAATCTTAACTTTTTAAGATTTTGTTGGGGGGTTTTGTATTGTATAAATATTACATTAATATTTATAACCTTAAAACTCTTGTTTTAAGAGTATAACTATTAATGCAATATTTATACTCTTAAATATTCAAAATAATAATAGAAGTTATGATGTATGAAATTGAAAATATTTATTTTCATTGGAAATTCAACTAAAGTCTTTAGCAGGCATCAGGCAGTTACCTTCCATTGTTATGGACACTGGCTTCTTCAGTGAGACCTCAGAGAACATGAAAATAAAGATCAAAATTACAGAAATTTATGAAAAATAAAATTATAAAATGACAAACCAATTTCATTTTAGGTGATTCAAATTGCTCTTCGGGAAACACCAAATTAGGGCAGGTTGCTAAGGGATGTGTCCAGTTCACCGTCTGTGAGGATGGAGATCTCAGAACTTCTGTGGGCAAACTGTACATAGACTAGAACATTCTCATAGCTGAGAAATGTGTCCTTGAATTTAATTGGTGTCTGTTACCTTTTATTTTCTTACCATGTTCCTCCAAGAAAAGTCTGGATCCTTCTCTAAACCTTTGGAGCTTCAACTCTAGCTGTGCTTTGGCTTTCCCAGTTTCAGCTCTGAATTATGGGCAAAGACTCTATATTCCTCTTGGGTAGCCAATCTCTGCTTCTGCCTTGTGCGTTGTTTCCTTCTTGCATTTGAACTCTTTTGGGTATTCTCTTTTTCCCTACAGCTATTGATAGCTTCTTTTAAGCAATACAAGTTATTGAAACAGATGTGTTTAACTGTGCAGAAAGCCCAGAGCTGGATGTATGGCATTAAGTTCCAGTTATTTATGTATAAACACTCTTTATTGTTTCCTGGGAAAGAACAGGAAAATCGATTATAATGTAAATTGCCCTATTGTCCACTCCCTTCCTATTGCATTCTTTGCTGGCTGTTAGAGTGACACCTCACAGTACTGCTTTGGTAGACCTTTGTGGAAATGGAAGCAGGGGATGCAAAAACTGCGCATTATGTTTTTTGCTCTTGCTCTACGAAATATAGGCATTCTGGGGAAGCTCTGAAAAAGATGAGGGATTTGACTCTAGATGAACTCTGCTAAAAGGTAGGGCACAGGAGTTACAGGAGAGTTATGCTGTGTTACACCAGGGTGATTTTGTTGTGATTTGGAACAAAAGGAGTTTTTGCAGAGGAGATAAGGGTAAGACAAAAACCGTAAAGGTTATTATGGGGATGCTGGAATTGGATAAGCCAGTAAATTAATGTCTAGGGAAGAGAAGAGGAACCAAACATTTCAGAAAGCTCTTCTACTAAAAATACAGCTGAGAGGAAACTAGGAGTATTTCTAGGATATTAAGAATTGCTAACTTGTTCACTGATTGTGCATACCCATCCAATTCATAATTTTGTATTTAGTGAAATAACACTTAAAGATTGACTTGGTTTAGAAAACAGACAGATAAACACAAGGATTTTCTCTCATTATGGCTTGTATTGTCTGAACTTGCTAAAAGTGAAAGACCAGCCTTCTGAATTTTGTGTCTAAAGTGACCAGAACAGCAAGCATATGCAATCAAACAAGATAAAAGAGAAACAAAAACGTTGCTTAGCTCTTCTTGGTAAACTAATAAAGATGCTTAGATAATCTGAACTACATTACTGACTTCATACAGGGTTACATGTGCCTAAAAATTATAAATGTCCCTTCAAAAAAAAAAAAAAAAAAGAGTGGTTTTACATTTGTAGTTTAAGTCAATAATTCCTTTTTCAAGAAATCATATTAGTCCATGTATACAGAAGTTTAATAAAAAAGAATTATTCTCCCAAAATATCTATGTTATCTTGTTGGCAGCATTATCTTGATAATACAATACCTTGCTTTAAATAGCAAGGCAACAGAGCAGAGGAGACCCATTGTTACATCCTATTTAACTTTGTTTTCAGCAAATTTTGTCTGTGTTGAGAAGGTGCTAAGTAGTAAAGTCCTTGTAGCACGTGGGATTGAAAACCAGCCTTGAACATAATGACTCAAACAATACTTAGATAAATTACCCAGACAGGTGGCAAATGACTGTGCATATAATTTGTAGGCTCTGTCAGATCACATACCCTGAATTTGAAATTTTTTCTTGCCTCTATCTTGTCTTTTTACTTAAATCCTTTGTAAGGAGAATTTGAAATGCAAGTGAAAAACTGGAAATATAATACATTTCCCTGTATTCCTGAGAAATATAAAGAAGCTTTCTCTTATTGTTGTCAGAGATCAGGTGTGAAATGAAAACAACCATATAATGCTGCTATATACAGAAACACGTTATTTGCATTTCACTCTTCATTTTCTCACCACCAGAAATCAATGTGCTTCTACACAGTATCAGTCACAGCCAGGTCTTATTTCTGTATGCCCACATGTGGTATATTTAATTTCCATGCTGGCAATCTGCAGAAGTCAACACTCACAAAGCTGTGATTTTGGGGTAAGAATGTGTGGGGCACGTTCAGTAAGCAGGAATATTTTGGCAAATTTTGATGTTGACTGTAATATTCACAAATGAAAATAACCAAATGAAGTCCAGGTCTAATCTGGGAGACACCTACAGGAATACATGCACTCCATTTGACTTCACACACCTTCATGACAGGAGTAAAAAGAGGGACAAAGTGAGACAAAGCAGGATATTTCTAGAAACAACCAACTGCAACTGTATATACAGCAATCGTTAGAAGATAGTGATTCTCTAAGTTTGATTGTGCAGTACATCTGACCAAAATGCACCTCCAGAAAGAAATCTGATTAACCAATCCTTAGTGTTTAACACTGAAATCCAACTTTAACACTCTCTAGCATAGTGAAGAAATGTCACCAGAGGCCTTTTTTTAAGACAACAAGGGCAGAAAACGGCAATAATTGATAGCACTTTTAGGAACAGATAGTCAGAAATTTCTTGACCTGGTATCCAGTTTAAAAAGATCAGATCATAATGTTTAAATGACTTTGCTTCCTGTTATCCAGAGAACAGACATATGAACTCTTCCAAAAGAGTCAACTTATCTTATATTTAAAGAGAATTAGCATCTTTTGGAAAGTTAGGTCTGCCTTAGAACTAATTGAAGTGCTTCCACTTAAACCATGAAGACAGTGAAGGCTTCTGTGATTCACAGGCACTCAGAGCTTTGTAAAAACTGAAAACTTCCTTACTGGACATGCACACATGCATATATCCTCACATAGTATGGGGAAACTGCACCCAAAAAGTTCATTTGTTGTCAAAGATCTTTCAAATATCCATTTTAGAATGAAGACAGGTGCTCATAACTGGAAAATGCTGAAAATATGTACAAAATTATGGCAGCGTCAGTCTTCAGGAAAGAGAAGAGAGCTTTGTCAGGATGCATTTTTATAAGTCATGTCAACTAGATTGCACTGAATTGATCTGATTGGTAATCATAAAAAGCAGCTACTTAAATAATTTTGATAGACATTGAAGTCCATCAAATAAGGCATTACAGGCAAAATACTGGATAGCAATGATCCCAAATAAAGATCAAATTTGATCATGAGAACAATAAACACAGTGATATGGATGAAGAGGTACAACCTGCTCATCTGTAAGCACACAAGAGCTATCAAAGCTACCACTGATGATTTATAAGCAGAACCTGCTTTTTGCCTACATCACTACATTCTTGGGTCATGTTATCATGAAGTAAGAAGCCACACCATTCACTTCTGTCATTTAACTCACAAATATTCTGGTACACACAACATGAAGAACACTTGGATGAAGAGTTAGAGCTAGATTTTCCACAGACAGCAGAAAATGCATTAAAAGAATAGGATAGCTACTACTCAAGAGGAGGAAAGCCCTATAAAACAATGTAATTATTTAAAAACTACAAACTTACCTAAATCGACTACCCCAATTTAGTAATCTAATTTTAACCATGTGTTCTGACAAACATATGTAACTTCAGCAAAACCTCAAAACTATCAAATTTAATACAATATTGCCTTTTCATGCAATAGTGAAATCAGAATTGTATTTATAGAATACAAGCATCAGCTTTTAGAGAAAAATGAGCAGAGATGTTCCCTACATTCTTTCCAGCTCTACTGCCTTCACAAATATTTGCATGGCAGAAAAAGCTATAGGTGATGTTTACCTTGAAAGTTTTCAATCAAATTATTGAATACAGATTTCTATGGCAATACTGCCACCCAAAACATTACTCATATTCCTTTTTTGACAAGGGCTGCTTTTAAATTCAGTGCCACAGATCTACACCCAATATACATTTGCACATATTTATTGTGTCCCTTCTCACTTCCATTCTCTATTTCCAGTAAATTAGAAAAAGATGATATTTCTCAATCTTTCAAGGGGAAAGATTGGAATTTGGACTTAGCAGGTCAGATAATAGTGGAAAGGGATTTACAGTGTTTTAAAATGTTATTTGGTAAAAGAATTTTGGAAGAAATCATATGGCAGCTTAGTATGATTTTCAAGTAATAAATCAAGGTTTCAATATGAGATTTGGTGTGTAAATGTTTGATATTTCTAAGTAGAATTGAAAAGGAGGATTGCTGTATGTTCATCATGTTTTTACCATACTTCTATTGTACTAATACTGTGATTCAGGGCTTCTGTTGGTAACGTGCAAGGGCATATTTGGTGGGTTTTTTATTTGTTTATTTGGTTTAATTTTGGTTTGGTTTTTTTAATTCTTGATGTATCAATAGTCTTTTGATATATTTTCACCCTTTTGTAAAGCACTGAATTGCCACAGCAAGACTGAATCTGACACAAGGAAGGGCAGTGCTCCCAGAGGTTTTAAATTCTTGACTGACTCCCCTTGACCTGCTCATTTAGCATGCTCAGCTAACTGGAGTGGCAGATATTTCTGGAGAGGCTCAAGGTCTGTGAGTCTTAACCTGGATGCATAGGAAATTTCAAATATAACAGTGGTTCCTGCAGGACTAGACTATTCGTGCTGCCACATGAACTTTTCAATTATTTTCCTGCAGTTACAAATATTCAGAGGCTTTTCTTTAATTTTCCCAATGTTTAAAAGTCAGGCTTAGGGTGCTTGTGATAGGAAAGTGTATGTAGAAAAAATTTCCCAAAATGCATTGGTTTAGCTACTTTACGGATCGAGGGAAACAGAAGACACTAACTTTTCAACCTTACCCTTCTAATCCATGTCTCAGATATAAAATTTGAAAATGCAAGGAATATTCAACAAAAAAATATACCTTTTAATGGCTTAAATTTTTCCTGCCATTCAGAATCACATTATGTAGATCAAAAAGGCTAAAATGTATGCTTCTGTGAACTTTAATATTTTTAGCAAAATTTGCAGACATGAGGGAGGTTTTAAAGGTGAATTTTAACATTGCAGCTTCGGAGCCGTGTCTTGGCAACTCATAATACCCAGGAAAACATGCCTAACATTTTTGCTGATGATGCTAGATTACAAAAAACAACCAGTTATATCCCTTTTCTTCTCTGGCATTCTACCAGCAATTCTTTGATAGAGCAAAACATGGTAAAATATGCAAAAAGTCTAATTTTAAATAAATTCCCATAATTAAGTTTGAATACTTCTATTTCCAAATAAGTGCAGATGTTTATTTCCCAATTAACACTGGGAATTTGACACTGGCACTGACTCTGCCGTCCTTTCCTGCGGGAAATTGTGTACTTTTGCCCATTAACTTGAGTGTGTAAAGAATGTCAACATGCACAAGCAATCTGTTAATCACATTGCTAGGTTGCTCTTTTTATTGAGTTCCTTACCTCAGGAGTCTACACTGCAACTATTGTAAACTTATATAGAAAAGGTTGTAAAGCATGCAGACTTCTGACTTGGCACTAGTATTGAATTCTAATACTTTATATTTAAAAATGTCATTTAAAATATTGTTTAATGATTAGGTCCAGGGAAGAGAAGAAAAATCACAACATGAACAGTTAATTAAAATAATTACTCCAATAAAAATTGTATTACTCTCAGGACAACTAATATGTATTGCTTTATCTGGGTTATTTTATTTCAATATATTTCACAGGATGGTGTTAGCAGACATCATTGTGGGATGTCTGCTGACTGGACTCTGCAGAAACCACTGAATGAATATTGAACCTGTGCCTGTTTCCTTACACAGGCAAGTCTTGAAACTTCTGATATCTGTTAGCAAACATGGGCATTGCTAAGACTAAAGCAAAACTTCTAGCCTTTCAAAAGTTTTTCACTGAACTTACCTTTTCCATAACCTGCCAAATTTCTGTTCTGGCATTTTCTGCATAAGCACTGGCAAATTTTACTGGCAAGGTGTGTGCATAGTTGCATTTAAGGGCATTTGCACACTGGGTCAGAAATGCATCTCTATCATATTTGGTGTATAATTACTTGTGCATTACTACTCTAATTTATGGAACTCTGTGGTCTTGGAAACAATTTTCATATCTCTTGTCTGTTTTAGACATTCTGCTGAAAGTTTGTCTTTCAAGCTCTTTTTAAAATAATTTGTAGTAATTAATCACGTTTGCATAAAGAGTACACTATCAAGGCAAATTAGTGATTTGCAAAAAGGAAAAGGATACTGACACTGCACCTTTGGTTAGAGTTAACTGGCCTAGTACCTTAACTTTAGCAGAGGAATAGCTATTTACCACGTGAGAACTTGCTTCTTTCTCCTCTAAGTTAGAAAGCTTATGTTGACTTCTGATTACAATTGACACTAAATTGTGAAGAGCTTTACATGGTGATAAGAACTACTCCCTTATGCACTTTGGTAATGCGAATAGCAAGTGATGTAGGAATTAATAACAATTTTAGAATAAAGGTCCTTCTCAAATTTAACATTCAAGGTTTTATTACATGATAAATTTGATGATTTTGTAAGGATTTACCCCATGAAAAGAGATAGAATTTTTGTTTTCAGATGAGCTACTCTGTCCTGAGACTCACATTAAATCTAGGAACAGAAAGATTAAAAGTAAGCAGCTTTGATCTGAACACATTTGACACTATCTTATTAAATTTGGCAGAATCTGAACTTTATAAGTGTCTCTAGTTGTGCAGAAACACAGCTGTTTGATTGACATCATGCTACAAGCAGACTCCTCTGCATATAAATGAATAGCCCTGACTGGAGATTAGGCCCCTGAGCACATGAGAAAGCAATCACCAAAGTGTCCTAGTCTCTTATTAAGGCATGCATAATGTGCTACCATACCCAGGTCACCTGCAAAGACACTGCATGTTATTAAAAAGAAAAAGTAATGAAACCTTTTCCCCACTACTATCAATCTCCACTATTCAGATATACAGGGTTTTCTCCCATTTCCATTATCATGTATTCATTCACCATTCTTTGAAGCCCCCACTTTCCTTTGTGTATATTTAATCTTTCCCCTTTTTGAAAATTCTCCACTTCCAGTTTTTCACTGCATTTTCTGCCACAATCTTGCTTTCTACCCATCTGTATCTTTCTTCATTGCTTTATCAAGCATCTAATTCCCATGGATCACTGATACCTTTCCCTTCTGTTTGTTACTTCCCTTTTTGTGTAATATCAACTATTTTTCCCCCAACTTTCATATTCCTGTATCATATAAAAACAAGCATATGGTATCTAAGACCAGAGCAGATTCTCAGGAAAAAATATATATGAATACAGCAAGGACAGGGTGATGCATCCAGTGATAAACTCCCCTGAATTCTTGTGCTGTGCAATAAAATGACCACCCTGAACCAGTTTGCCCAGCCTATATTTTTTTCTATTTAATAGTGTTGATGGACTTTTCTTCTGTGAAGTGACATAACTGCTCTCTGAAGGCAGCTACACTCTTCTCATCTGCAGCAGAGTTTTGCATTTGAATATACTTGCATTCCATTTACACGTGCTAATAATGCTTGGCTTGTGAGAAACACTGAATAGTCATTTCCTATGCACATTTTCCTTGCCATTTATGACTGCAAAACCAGATCACATCCTTCCTCCTCCAAGAGCAAGATGAGGAGTCTTTTCTGTTCTTAATGTTTCTCATACAGAAGTCTTGATCCGCTTTATCACACTTTCCATAAGCCTTTTCTACTTCTAATACATCTTTCTGAGATGAGTTGATCGTAACAAAATGGACATAACATTCACAAGGTGGGGGGACGTCATTCATTTATATAAAGGTACTAGCTGCCATTTTTATTCCTTATCAGCTCAATTTCTTTAAGAACCTGTGATAAGGAAATTAGTCTAAGCTTTTTTTTGAAATTCAGATTTATCAGCTGGTCTGCACTTTATCCGTATGTTTACTGACTGCTATGAACAGCTGTGAGCCCTCTACAAGAACCACATAGATGCTTTATTTTCTTGCATAAATTACTTGCACACTTGATCAGATTTTTATTAACTTCCTTCAGAAATCATATTTATTCTCAGACTCTTCCTCTTACCCTTTAATAAGTGTTGTCATTTTTCCCAGCTTCTATACTTCTAGAATCTGGTTTGAAAAGAGAGAAGTAATCAGTTAATAGTAACTTATTTTTCATATTTGACTGCCTTTAGAATTCTCTGGTGAAGGCCATCTAGTTCTGTCAACATTTCTTCACTTAGGTACTCAAAATGTCCCTTCACTGCAGCAACTGGGTATTGCTGGATCTCTCAGTTCCTCCTTGATTTAACACAACCCTTCTGGTTGATGCATATCCACACTTCCATCTTTTTGCTTATTATCTGACAGATTCTAGGATGAAATCTGAGTTCTGCTAGCCCAGCTGCTATCTAAGTCTCCTGAGTCCCAGGTATCTCCAGGCCAGAGATGCATCAGAATACATGAAAGTTTCTTATCTTACCAATATTAATTTATTCCCTTTGATGATAAAAGAGGATACTCTCTTATTCATTTACTATAAAAATACCCCAGAAGAAAAGATTTCGCCAGTTTACAATGTGCAGTCCAAAAGAAGTTCTGTAAAATAATGCTGGTTTGAGTTTTATGTTTAAAATATTAGAATTTTTTAATCAGACAACCTTACAGTTGACAAAATATATAATGGCCAAATTTGCAGTATTTTAAACTTAAGGTCTGTGACAAGAATGAGAAAGGAAAAAAAGAAAGCCACAGGTAAATAAAACTAAAATACAGATAAAATTACTTTTAGCCATATAAGCTCTTTGGTTGTTCTGTTATGCAAGCATTTAGGTTTCTTTAAAAGCACGAAACAACTATAATTTCTTTTTAATCTCATTCAAACTTGCATTTTATATTGTCTAATATTAATCTATAGGGTGAAGACAAAAATCAAGAGCTCATTTAGGGTTCAGTTCTTTTTCTGCCCTGGAAACAAGAGACTTGGGTCTTCTAAATACACCAAGGAACCAGATTTCTGTAATTTCTCTCAGTGCTGTAGGTGCTCATGATACTGTAGTGGCAGAGGGAAACAAAGCTTTGGCCTCCACTAAAATGCAGATAGACAAATAGAACGCAATAATGTATGCCCTGTGCCATGTGATGTGTGTCCATCAGTGTGAACATCATAACATCAATTTTGAACTGAAACTAGGAGAGAGACACAAACAATGGCTGAAGGTTTCCAGTTTGCAAAACTGTCACGGTCAAGGACATCAATCTGCGAGCCTTGACAACTGGACTTAGTCTTAAAAAACAAGGTCATTTCAAACGGAAATTAACTGTCATTAAAATAGTAACTACATTACTGCTATTTTCCCTTCAATCCCTTTTCTATAGTTGCCCTTAATGCATTAAAGGAAGAGCCTTTAATGTAAGATCTTCCTGGAAATGGCTTTGTTTATCTAATAATACATAACCATTGAGATTTTGCTGTAAATTCATAGCAAATTATTTCAGAGAATGAACACATAGTTCAATTATCATATCATTTTGGGGAAAATTTAATATTTCTCTTTCTAATTAACCTGTTAAATCTGCATATTTTATACAAGGCATGAATATTTTATTTTATACAGTATGTGTTCAAGTTTGTTTGCAGCGAGCAAAGCAAAAAGGCTTTGATGTTTATAGTACTTCAGTGACACCAAAAGTAGTATGGCTTTTCTTTGCAGTCTTGGCACAGTTTGTAAATAAAATATTTGTGTTGATGTTGAATCATACATTAGAAGGTACTTGAACGTAGAGATCTCTTTCTGGGTTGGACATCTCAAATGCTGACTAGCTTGCATTTTGTTCTATTATAACAACTTACAAAAGCTTCTATCAAGTGGGAACAGGTACAAGATAAACTGAGTTCATCATACCCAGTGACTAGTTCATAACTGTAAGAAGCATGAAGGATTAATAGTTACCTTAAATGTACTTCTTCACAAGTCTTTGATTTTGGAAGGCAGTTTACTAATGCAGATATCTGCCAGGTCAGTCTAAAAGTGAAAAACATTTTCAGACTACTTGAAACAGCTTAGTAGCACCATGCCACTCAAAACTCCTACTAAACACAAGACTCACTGTGCTTCTGCGACCTTGAAATGTCGGCAATTCTTTTAAATGCATTTAGACAAAGTTGCAAAGAAGGACAGATTGCAGGAAACATTACTACTGGCAACTGGGACCTTGATAGCATGAGAAAGCAGGGGAAGGGAAAGGAAACGAAAAAATATCCAGTGGCATTAGGCTTAACAAGAGGCTGGACCCATTGCTTCCACTGAGTGGCTGTGCAACAGCCTGAGCCACCACCTTATCTTCTATAAACATATGCTTCCCTGTCATTATTCTTGAATACAACAGGGAGATTTTTTCTGAATACTATTTAATTGAATCTATAATGTTGTCTTCGCAAGTTCTATTACTTTGAAAATTGAAAATCTGCAGGGGAATGTTCCTTGTTTTAGAGACAGAGGAGGGAATTGCTGTTGCAATGACCAAGCCAAGCCACTCACTTAACAGAATTATTTCATATTCAAGTAAACTAAATGCAAAAATTAAGAGACGTTACTCTGAGTATGCCGTTTTCAGTGAAGTCTTTAAATCTCACCAACAACGATTTACATAGAAGCCAAAACATAAAATCTTTTATTAGGTAAAGGTTTTACTGACTCCAAGGACATAAGAAACTGTTTAATATTGACAATGCCTTTCTGCAAATACAGTGCAGTTTGATTTTGGAACACTCTTAGGAGAATGTCTCAGTCAGACATTCAGGGATCACTATTTGCATTTCACTGCCATTACAGTATTCATTCTGCAGCATCAGTGCAGAAAAAAAGCCACTAAAGATAAGCAATGAAAAATGCAGTAACAGCATTTTCTGTCTTTGAAACCAAGTCCTCCATTGACTTTAGACCTATCATATTGTAAAAATAAACTAGTAATCCCATAACTGATTTAACTTGAATTTAGCACTGATGTAAGCAGGGAAGATAGGACCACATGACCTCAAAAGGCCACTAACAATGAAATTATTCTGTGATTTTAAGCTCAAATCGAACTTTATAATGCAAGTTCTGAATTTGGAATGCCTGAGAAGATGTAGATTCAGATGATATAAAGTAGCATAGTCTGGTGATGAAATGGATCAATCAGCAATGACAAACAGCAAAGGAAAACCTGGAATCCAACATTCAGCAGTGGAAAAGATACTGAATATTAGAATCTATTGCAAGTTACTAAAAAGATCTGGAAATAAACATTAGTATGCTATTATTTCTGTGTTCTTTGACGAGCACTACTTACTGAAATGTTTCTCATTATAAAAGCCTAGACATCCTTATTTATTATTTTTCAATAATGAATGATCAGTTTTTAGCTTTGCTTTTTTTTTGGGAAACATGCAGGTGTCAGTTGCTTTATTCTTTTACTGTCAGTTATCATGAATAGGCCCTTAATGCTTAGTCAATCTCCAATTTGACTAGTTAACAGCACCTAGGTGCATCTTCTGGGACTGAGGCCTCAGAATATGTTTCTTCCCTAAAACGCCTAAGTCAAAATTCCAGATTATTTTTGTGACAGCAATAATGACAGAAGGACAGGCAAATTTAACCCCCTCCCTTGTCTTTGCTGAAGAAATACACCATTGGAAGCCAAACTTTAAAATTTTTGACTGGCTGGCTGCATCAAGAATAATTTTAAAAAACTAGAAAACATACTTCAACCACTTATCACCTTATTTTCTTCTCTGCCTGACCATTCATCTATTTATACATGCATGGAAAATTTAAATATATTCTATTTGTTTAATTGTGATTTATGTTTATTGAATTCTTAATCACATCCATACACACTAAGACCAAACTTGTTGCTATTGGTGCAAGCTTATATGTTAGATATGAAGCAAACTCCAGTTTTCTGTATTTGAAATAAAACTTTGGTTGAGAAATACATAATTAATACTCATTGCTACCGTTTGCATTATTATATAGCAAAAAGTTTGACAAAAATATCCTATCACCAAAGCAGGATGTTGAAATACTCCTAATTCTTTAGGGAGATACTTCTTCCCCTAGAGAGAGATCAAAATCCTACTTCAGTGTGGTCTTTCTGCCTCCTTTGTTTTGCCATGTGTGCTAAACATGAAGTCACCATACCTTGGGATTCAATCTAAAAGAATCAGACAGATTTGAATTATATTCTCACACAGAAATTCCTTCTGCCCTTTTGGAATAGTTATTTTTATAGGCCAAGGCACCCAAGTGAAATCATTACTCTCCAATTATCTGGGTGCACACGCTTTCTGCATGTTTGCCACTGTTCCCAGCTCTTGCAAATAGGGAGGAATTTGAAGTATTGGACCAAAGAATCTGATTGACTTCTTTGGAAACTGTTGTAATTTGATCAAAATAAAGCAAATATAGAATTAGATACTAACAACCAGCAGGACAAAGTGACAAAATCTCCAAAATCCCACTATTTTTTAATCCATTGCCATTATTTTATCAGGAAATATTTTCCTGATAAATAAAGTGCTTTAACCAGCTAAATGATACCAACCATCTGCAAACAGTTTAAAACTGTTACAATTTTTTAATATGCAACTTGGTCTTGGTGCTACGATTTATCATGAGGTTAACAACAAAAAAAGGAACAATCTGCCTTGTTTGCAGGGACGCCAGCTAGCATTCTGTAAATGTCTGCAGCAAAATCAAAACCACAAGGCCTTCTTTGTGGTTTGGATTTCATTATGAACTCAGTCCATGCCCAGTGCAAGATCTGCTTCAAGTCTAAAACCTTTAAAGTAAGATCAAGATCAATATTGCGCTAAGAGAAATAAATTTAATGGTTTTACTTCAAAATCATATAAATCCACTGGTATTGGTCAGAAGCTAACAGAAGAACATTTTCAGAACCCTGAGAAATCATGCACAAAGCCCTTTTCTGGGTTAGATTTTCATCTGATTTAAATTAGTTTAATGAATCCTGATAAGGTTTGAGGTTGCCAAGCATTTATTCAAACTTTCAGAATTTTACCATCAATAATTTTAATGGTAATGATTATTTTAAAAAGCCATAATCAATGGATTTTCAGTTTACAGACAGATGAATCATGAGATATTTAGGCTGACTACCTCTCATAATGATGTTTACCTGAACTGAAAATATCAGAATGAGCATAAAAATTTTGCAAAAGTAAGCTGATTTATTAGCCTGTTATAGTGACATGATTACCCTTAAGCCCTGCTTAAAAGGGATGTTTACAAATAAAATCATCAAGCCCTTTTCTTACATTTCTCTGCATATTAAAGGTAAATAACCTGAATTCATGTTAAGAACAGTATGACTGAAAAACCTCCACCTGATACAATTTGACCTGCAAATTTTAATTTGTAATTAATTACAGGTGATATAAGGGAGAGAGTTACACAAATGGAGGCTTCTAGATCCAGTCTGACCACAGAACTTTCCTTAATTTGAGCATTTCATACACAAAATTGTTGGCAGATCACAAGTTCAGCTTTAAGTGAAAGACTGTAGGCTTCAGAACTACTTTAAGGAAATCACCCAGGAAAGGAAGATTTCAGATTACCTCCAGATATAGATTTTGCTCTACACTGTATTAGATAAATGCTGAAATACTGCTCTACTGAAATATGTGTACATAGCTTTATTTTCCTAGTTGAGCTCTTGGTTTTAGAATACTTTATTTTGTATTATTACTTTTACACATTAATTTAAGCCCAACTGACTGCTTAGGGATTGGAGACTGTTATTCAGTCAGTTATGCAATCCTTTTATGGATTTCATAAATAAAAATAAATCATATTCTTTTATTTTTAGTTTTAAACACAACAGGATTTCCAATGGCATTTCTGCACATTATTAGAATGCAAAAAAACTGCTTTGGAGACAGTTTAATTTATTTCTATTTCCTGTTATCTTGCTGTTAGCATAAAGGGAAACAAGATACACTGACCATTGAATTTAAGCAAAAAGAGAAGTAGAAAAAGTCAGTAACTTAAAAGTGAAAATCCCCACTGGAATTCACACTGAGTGAGCCTTTTGCAGAGTCAGAGATTTTAAAATAAACCTTGAATTTGTGACACATATCTTTCTATGAACTTGTCTTATGAGTCTCCTTATCCCTCAAATGTCAGAATAAACTTCTTCACTTGGATTTACTGTTATTGTGCAAGTAGTCCCTGAATTTTACCATATTCATAATTGGGTTACTCAATGAATTAAAGCATAATTGCTGTGATGACACCTTTTCTAACAAAGGCCTCTGGAAAGATGCTAGTTTTAACAAATGTATTCCATAACACTTACAGGTTTAGGGATGCTGACTTACATTTCAATACAGAATAACCTAGCTTGTCCTTGAACTCTAAATGTCATAACAGTCGCCTATAGGAATGTGCTACAAAGCTAATAAACAAGTGAAAGACCAGGCTACTGTGCATTCACAACAAAATATTAAGTTCCAACAAACCTTACTGCTGGATGAGAAATGCAGGAATGTTAACCATTAAACCCAAAATAAATACAAGTGATCCTGATGTATTTCATATTAAGTGCTTTTTACCCGTCAGACAGATATTTAAGTCTTGTTCTTTGCCTAGAATTCCAGAATTCCCATGAAAGGATAGAATAAAGACTACTTCTGGTAAGCAAAGAGGGAATTTTAAGGAAAAAGAAGAGAATTTAAAGGAAAGGAAGTCCATGCTTTTTCCAAGAAAAGCAGAAAAGAACAGTGTCCTCTTAGCACTGGTTATCTTACAGGGTTCTTAGATTTTTAAAATGCCTCTGATGTGGCATTTATCCAGAAATGTCAAAAATTTTGCAACACAAATGAGTAGGCTCCTTTTAGGCATTCATTTTCAAATAGCTTTTTGAATCAGAGATTAAAAAAAAAAAAAAACATTGCCAAGAAACCCAGATCCTGCTCAGAGAGATTTTACTAATAAGTCCTTATATCCAGAGACACATAGGTACCAACATCTGGGGTAACAACATACAGCTGACTAAACTTTGCGGTGCAAAGTGATTAAATCAGGGAATTGAAAAAACATTTTGCACTGATTCTTACTGTTATGTACCTTCATAGGTCAGTGGCCAGTATGATGGGATAGGCTTCCACATGAACAAGTCTTAACAGCCAAAGGATTGGCCAGAGCAACACAGAGAAACCAGCAATCCACATGGAAACAAGTGACAGGGCTATCTAGGAACTCGTGTTCTTATTTATATATTTACTTGCTTTTGTCACCCACGATGGAAGGGTTTATTTTATTTCAGATCTAATCACTAAGTTGTTTGTTGTCATAGCTAATATTTAAAAAAATAGCTAGCTACTCCTAATTACTTGTGAAGTAACATCTAAACACTTTATAAGGCAGAATTTAGCCCTACTTTTATCTGTTATAAATGAATCATTTGGTGTGCACGTTACAGTATTTCTTTATTTCTGTCTGGGGAAAAGAAAAAAGAAAGTATTAATTTCCTTCATCAAGCTTGCTATTTGGGGAGAGAAATCTATTTTCCAGACTTTGGGAATGCATATCACATCTCCAAAAGGCTTTAATGGATATAATTTGCTCAGGTCATTATTTTGTATTCCTGTGGATAATGGTCTGCAAAGGGTGATCTAAGGAATCACATTAGCTGTGACCCAATTATTTTGGAGGTAACTGCAAATACAGAAGCAATTCAATTTCTGTGAGGAAACTGCCTCACATGTCTAAATTATATTTTTGTACTCCATTTTTATATGTAAAGTATAAAGGAGAAAAGTGTGATTTCTCCAAAATAAAATGTAAGGCATAATTTTGCAATCTGAGGAAAACAATTACTACATACACCATATAAAATTCTGCTCATTCTTCATTACCAAGGTTTCTTCCATTAAGAAGTACACATGCACATATGTTTTCTACTCACTCAGACTTTTTTTAAATCTGGGCATCCAACTATTTTATTTTGCCTTCAAAACATGCATTGCAAAACACTTTTAAGTGCAGAGAAGTGCACACACCAAAGGGTTTCTGTTCAGCCTGCCTCCACTGGCCTTCCTATGCAGCAAAACTGGGAAGCTGACAGGAGAATATGTACGGGGTTTGCTTTTTTATGATTCTGGGAGCAGAGGGAGACATCAGTCAGAGCACAGCAGCGGTAAGAGAGGGTTTTTTACAGACAAGTATTTTGCATCTGGTATCCAAAGCTAATAGCTGTCTCCAGTAGCGTGACAGATGCAGGACTTTAAAAGCATGGACACTGCAAAGAATTAAATTGACATTTGCTGTGTGTTGGAGGGTTCCAAAAGAATGATTGTACCTCTCCTTCTATTGCTAATCTTGTCTGAGTGCAAGGCAGGTACGTCAGGTAAATAGGTCTGACAGACATCCTTCCCCAGAAACCCTCCAAGGACATTTTAAAGTGCTTGTTTGTGTGAGAAACCATCAAAACTAGAGTGAGGAGGTTCAAAGAGATGGCCTTCCTCTGGAATAACCAAAGCGCATCCAGAGGCACAAAGCTAATCTACACTGCAATTACTGCTATAAATAAGTCAGCTCCTCCAACAGTAGCAGCCAAACTACAGCATTAAAGTCAGGTTCTTTTAGCAGAAAGCCCCCACATCTGCCTTTTTCTCTTGCATAAACACGCAAATGCTTAGGCCATGCTAGGCTAGTTCCCCAGCCTGATTACTTGCTGGGTAGCTCATCTGCTGCTTTGCTAAAACTGAAGAGGCAAACTCTCATAGTACAAAAGCTGGGCAAAATATGTGTATCAATCCAGACCCCATGTAGCTGATGGCTAATGCTTTGCCAGGTAGTGTGAAAACAGATTTCTTGCTTTTTTTAATGATTCCCCTGTCGTGTTTTTTTCCTAAACTAAGAGATGTGGAGCTGAATGTGAGATGGAAGGATAAAAAGTAAACAGCTTGTGCTTTTTCAGACAATATATATATATGCCCTGGAAATAAAAGTAAGGATGCTGTGTGGGTAAAAAAAAAAAACAAAAAACAAACAAACAAAAAGGCCTACATAAATGTCAAATTTATACTTGACTCCCAAACTCTCACCTGTAATCCACAAATTCCTATGAAGAGCACTCAGAAGAAGTATGGGGGCAGATAGGCAACAAGGTACTAGTAAAAACACTACAGAAATTCTGGAGTACCCATATTCAGTCCAATCTAATTATTTTATTCCTGGAGGCCATAGTCTTCACAGATGAACAGAAAAGCTCAAAAACCTGACAGACTGCAGAGCAGTACACAGGCACAGTGCCACACCACACTCAACATCCAAGGCCAGCCAGGGAGACAGAGCTGAGGTTCTACAGGGCCACGTGTTGATGAAGTCGAAAACAACAACTGTGATACCTGGCTAATGGTTAAATAGCATTATATTTATTTGCTTTTGTCTAGAAAAACAGCCCTGGAAGAATACCAGGACTCCAGTCACTGTCTTTATAAAGCATGACTTTCACAACAGCTGGTCTCTCTGAACGGTGCACTCTCTCTCCACCTTCTGCATTTCCATTAGTATACAGAACCCACAGTGTTTGATATGCTGCTTATTTAGATAAAAATATATTTTTAGCACTTGGAGTTGGCCTCATTTCCTATTTATTTGGAACTTTCTCACTCGAGTAAATGCCATGTGCCAGATGGTGTGACCAAGACCTTTCTCTTTCATTCATATGTTTTAAGTAGAGTCTATCACATGCAATTCAGGTTATGAAATACTTGGCATCCTTAAATCTGCTGACAATAGTGGCAATATTAGCTATTCTTACAAAGCATAAACCATGGGGATATGTTTATTTTTCTTTGTCAGACCTTCTTTCTCAGTCATAGGAAACACATTAATCTGATATTTTTAACGTACCAGAAATGAACCATGACAGATTCTCTCTTTAGAACAAGGAAATAATTTTCCACTGAAGTCTTGCAGAAGAGGACTGTAAGCACATTTAAAATCTTCTCAAACTCAAATAATTTAAAAACACTCTGAAAATATGCATTTTAGCTCTGCTAATATTTTAGAGTGAAAAATGAAGACACTTAGGGCATACAGTGGTTTAGACTAAAAAATATTTTGCCTCTGAGAAGGACATGCTAGATCATTCCTGATTGTGAGCACACCACTTTCACATCATTTTCAGTAAGCTCACAGAACAGAAGTATTTGGCTTTTTTCCACTGAAATTTCTACATAGGCAAGGAACTCCATATTGGTGTTCCCATCCCAAACCCCCATCTTTGGAAGTGTTTAGCTGTGCAATGACACCTCTCCATAAACCTCCCTTGACCTTCAGAAAGTTGCTGGCTAGAGAATTCCTGAGGCAGAAGTGCTGCCTATTTTTTAATAGCTCTCAGTGGGAATAAAAAGAAAAAAAATAAAATTGCTTTTTTGGTCACATTTTATCATCCCTAGCATTTCATGGCATGGAATGCCATAGCTCCACTACAGAATGTATGAATGATCACCTCCTTTTCTGAGTTTTGAGGCAAAAACCTGCTAATCTCATGTGATGTCTCTAACTTTTTTGTTCTGGAAGAAAATGCAACCAATTCGTTTTTACCCTGACACTTCTGATTTTAAAGACATATATCATATCAGTCACATTTTCCAGCTTTAGTCCCTATTTATTTCTTCTTGTGCAGAAAGGATTGTGTCACATTCTGTTTTGAAGATACAGGTATTCTATAGATTTATGTAATGATGTTCTCTAATTTGTTGTGTTTTTCCAGAATAATCCTGTAAAATACTTTTTTAACCACTACAGAATTCTGATTTGACATTTTCTACTGTTACCTCAATAACTAGATCCTAAGTGGCAAGTCAGCTTAAAGCCCATGAATTAATTTGTAAATCTATTTTCAGATGGGGTTTTTTTGTACATCATTCAACTTTCCTCTGCATCAAATTTTATCTGTGTTTCATCACAAAATGATTTGGATTGGAAGACACCTTAGAGACCATGTAGTTCCAACCCCCTGACATGGGAAGGGACACCTTCCACTAGACCAGGTTTCACTTCAACACTTTGAAGGATGGCGTATCCACAATGTCTCTGGGCAACCTCTTCCAGTGTCTCAACAAACTCCTCACAGTAAAGAATTTCTTCCTTATGTCTAATCTAAATTTACCCTTCTTCAACTTAAATTCATTTCCACTTGTCCTTTAGGTACTGGGAGGTTGCTAGAAGAGCAACCAGAGCCTTCTCCTCTCCAAGTTGAACTGCAACCCTTTATTATTTCATCAATCCTTCTGAAACTCTTCATTGTTAGTTTTTGAACGACTTCACTATTTAGAATGTAACAGTACTGAAAGCAAAATTCATGGTCTTTTATTCACTCAACTTGCCAACTTATTTTTTTTAGCAAACATAAAAGTTCTCTGTACAGAGTTCTGTTGAAACTACACCAGCAATCTCTTCCCACCATAGCAATGACCACGTGTTCTTACTGTGTCTCTCCTGCTACCTGCACAAGTACCTTCTGCATTAGTATTTACTGCCTTGTAAGCAATGCTGACAGCATCTGAGGCCCCCAGTCATGACATGAATTATACCAGCTGCTGTGTACATCAGAACACAGCAGAGGTGGGCAGTGTCCTGTTAAATAATTAATACTATTCCTATTAGAAATAACAAAAAAATAGCATTTGGTAACAACAAATTCACAGAGGAATAAAAATAGCTTAAGGAGGACCCAGATTTGGAGAACTCAGGTTAACACTTGCATATACTATTAAAGATCACCTTGTCCCTCGAAAATTAAAAAGCAAATTAAGTATAACCAATATTTCTGGGAAAGTTAGAAACCCCAACAAAAAGTAGCACGATGAAGATTTCACTGCATAGCCAGCAAATGAAAACTGTGTGTTCATTCAGTCTGTAAACCCTTCAGCTAGGCCACCCAGTTCCTAATCCTTCCAGTGCCTATAGAGCTGAGACTATTTTGGTGTTCTTGGATATAATTAGATGTCTTGAATAAGTAAGAAATAGTACTGGCATTCTATTCCTGCATCTTGTCATGTATTTATTACAATTCTTGCACCGAATGGAGGGGGAGAATAGTGAACAGAAGGGCTTTTTTCCTGTTTGTTTAGCCTGCCACTTGGGATTAGCAGAGATGAAGGCTGCCAGCTGTGGATTTTTCTTTTGCTGCTCTGTTCAGAGCTAAATTGGGTATTTTTGCATAGAAAATTTCCACAGGAAGCATATGCTGTGCTAAATGTTTTGAGCATTTTGATCCCTAGATGTATATTGTCACTCCCAGGTACGAGTGATATCATTTAGCACCTTGTGATGTTAGAGAATATGATACACATGGCAATAAAGGTGATAGACTAAAATGAAACTAAGGCAGTGCATTTCACCAAACTTTATACAGGACTGCACCTGGTGTCATGAAAAGCTAGTAAGTGCATTAACAAAAAAGATTCTCCTCTTGAAAATTTTTGCAAAGTGTAGGTGCAATTTCCATTTGGTTCCTTCTTGTTCTCCATTCCTAAAAATGCTATTCTTCCAATTCTGACATGAAGCACACCACCATGTAAGTTGAGTTAACACCCTCTCTTACTCACATTACATTTTAGGTCTATCCAGGTTTGTAAGGGGCAAGCTGTTCATACATAAGATTCAATGGGTTCATATACCCTGGACTGTAGGAGTATCTTTATTTAAACTCCTCTTTGCACATGTCTCCTTGAAATCAAACAGACCTAGAGCTGTTCTTTTAAGGAAAGGTTTTAATGAAAACCAGCTAGGTAAACCTGGTTTGAGGTTTACTGCAAATATTTCACATGGCTGTATATGCCAAAGATGCTTTGGACTTTAACCCTCTAAATGCATAATAACAGACAGTCAAAGTCACAAAGCAACCAAATCAGAGATGTCAAGATAATTTTTCTGTTTGCTCTGGTTTTACAGAGTACTTGCTATTGAAATCACTAGATTTTTAAGTATGATGTTCTTTGTTCATTGAATGAGTAAGGAAAAATTAGTAACTTGATACCACTGCAAAACACGTAACTTTAGCCACTGTATTTTAGCTGTGGTGGTGTATTTTTTCTTTTTAAAATCAGTGTAACATTATCCTGTCTGTGAGACACCTGAGTCTAGTTGGAACATTTCCTTTTTTACCAACAGTACAGTACTCTAAAAACTAAGCAAAACAGTCAATGTCCTGTTAAGTACAGTAATAAAATTGCCAAAATGCATTCACAAACAAAGATGGAAAATTGTCATAACCACTGAAAACCCACTTGTAACCATGTAGATTACAAGAAAGCAGAAAGTGTACTCAGGAAACAGGAATCTGTAAACGTATTTTCTTCATGCAAATCAGAGTAATGAAGGTAAACTTCGTGCATGCACAAGTAACTATAGCTAATTTCTTAATCTAACGCTCAAATAAAACTAAGACAGATTGACCATTTTTCATGGCAACTTTCCAGATGATACTTGAGTTTATTCCTGATACAAAGTAATTGTCTCCAGCAAAAATAAACGTTCATTTGGAACGTGGCCTTTAGATAGACTACAGATATTAAGAACTTTTCATTTAACTTGTAAAGTGAAAGAATGTCAAGATAAATCAGCATAATTTCTACTCATTTCAGAGATTGATACAAACCCACTTTCACTATATACAAACATTGTCTACAAGCTTCTTTCCACTAAAGACTGAAAACTGCTGAAGGAGATCTAAAATATACAAAAGAAACATGTCTCAAGGAAAAGCTCTTTAAAACACGTGAATAAGTTCTGTAGGGCAGATGCCCTCCTACGTGAGGGGGCAATATACGTTCCTGAAATCCAATTTTAAATGCGTTTGATTGGTCTAATTTGACAGGACAGCCATAGCCTGAGATACATCTGATCCAGAAAAACCAGGAGGAAACAAAACTAAAGAGCTATTTCAGTTAAGAGATCAGAGTAACACAACCTAAGAGCTTTCTGTTTTCTTTAAACTTCCTACATCGCTCCCAAAGTTTTCGACAAATTCACCTTCATCTTCAACTACTTAATACAATTTAAAGCAGATCAAAATTATCACTCCCCCCAAAAAATTAATTGGAAACATAAGAATTTCACTTACAGAGAAAGTAGAGTAATGGTAACGCAGAGTAGTAATCTTACCAGATTGTTTTGCTCTGCACAATTCATCAGAACTACCCCAGGTTGGCGGTGGCATAGAAAATTTTTGCTGTTTCATCAATGTCCTGTCTCAACCATCTACTACTGCTTTACTTTAACATGTGGATACCTAGAAATGTATTGAGCAAAATTATAGTGAAACTGGGACTTCAGAGAAGTTAAACTTATAGAGATCTCTGTCCATCTGACCTCCTGCCATGCAGTTTACACTGATGCAGCCCAAGAGTGGGGCTCAGAAAGACACTCAGTCCACTTCCTTAGAACCCAGAGATTGGTCTTCAGCTCCAGAAAAGAGGATGGTGAAAAGAAAGAGCCTGAAACTACAATTAGTGAGGGCAAGTGGTGGGTGAAAGAGAAAATGGGCACACACAATGATGAAGGAACAACTCTTTCTTTCCTATTACTTGCTGAAAGGCTCAAATGTGGTTTCCATGTGATCCTTCCCTGAATCTGTGGAAGTTTAAGAAAGGCAGGACAGTGACAACAAAAACCAACATTCTCTTCATAGCATGAAAATATTATGCTGCATTCCTGTATGTTTAATTTTCAAGACCTTCTGTTACATGAGATGAAGCATCAGTTGTCTGTGGTGTCTCCATGTATTTTGCTGCCTGGCAAACAGTGATTCAAGAATATCGAATTGCTGGTGTCAAATTGTGAAGGTGACACAAGTGCAAATTGTGGTGCCAAAAGACATGGACTTCTTTGGAAATGGACCTGAGATCCAAGAAACAGGTTACTGGTAGCTGAACAGATCTAGTATAGGTTGAGAAATCTGCATTCATTTCAGCAATACAGGCTGCAAGGCACTTCTGGGAATGAACCACTGCTGTGCTCATAAACATGTTTCTTTGCAGAACATGATCCAATTTTAAAGGCTTTCAGCGCTACTGCTTGACATTTAGAGTTTTTCCCACAAGAGACATGTAGCTGAGATGATTTTCCATATGTCTTGGGTCTATTCAAAAGAAAGGCTAATATTCATGAGCTAAAGAAACATTAGACCAAGGTCCCAGCTGAGGTCTAACCAGAAGATAGAAATACATTACCCCCTTCACTAAAAAAAAAAAAAAATCTTTTCATAACTATGACTAAAAACGCCCTTTTGCATGACTAACCTTTAAGCCAGGAGAGATATGACAAGCACCTTTACTGACAATATATTCTCAATGATTTCAAATGAAGTAAATACTTTGGAACAGAATGATAAGAGCCTGAGGCTTGGTTTATGTTATTGTTAGCTACCCTCAGGGAGCACCTCTTTCACATATGGTCACAGCACAGGGAATCTGATCCTTTCTGGAGTTTTAGATAATGTATTTCTTTTCTTCAAAGAACAATTTTACCATATTAAAACAGTCTAGTGTCAGAACATCAGGACGTTTTGTTAAGAAAAATGAACATAAAATCAATTAAACATAATGCAAAGGGCTACTTAAATTAATCAAATCCAAGTTAAGCTGGTAGCACACTTAGGAATAGCTCCTTTTATTAATCAAATATATTTTAAGTTTCTTGGGCCATCTTCACTATATTCAGACTTAACTGAGGAGCCTAATACTTCACATCTCTTTTTACAGCCCTAACTTCTGAGCTGTGTAGGATACAGAAGAAAAGGAAACATTTTAGGAGAGCAGTTGTGAAAATGTTCCATCAAACTCAAACCAAGAAACTGCAGAGCCCACTCAGTAAAAAAACAATTATTAATTTAGTATTTCAGAGCACTGTACTTCCAAATGCTGAATGAAAGAAAACATTGGCAAGGGTTTTGTGAAATCCTGATATCTGGTCTTTTCCTGGTTTGTATCATACCTTATTATATTTCTCAAGAAATTTAACTGGAAAAGTTAAAAAATGAGCTAATGCTCTCAACAGAGCACAAAGGAAAAAGAATAAGTTCACAAAGAAAATTAGGAACAGAGAAAAGAATAAAATACAAGCTTAAAAAGCATATCAAAAGATGAGTACTTAAACAGCTGCAGGACCCTGACTTTCTTACTTGATTTATTGAATCCTGCACTGGAGTTTTTCTCCCTTATTTTGTTAAAAAGTTGAGTGCTCATTCATCTTCCCTGCACTATTTAATAATGTGAACAGGAACCGTCTCATCTTCACTAATATCAAAACTTTTATTTCATCACCATTTTCTTCAGGGCCAGAAGAACTTTCCCTGATTCAGTTTACAAAAGCTACAGTCTAGTTTTACTCCATGCTGATTAAGCAAGAAATCAGTGAATGATGTATTTGCATTTCAATGAATCACCTAATTAGCTGCTTTCTAAAAATGAAAGCAGTTAATTACATATAACCTTTTCACTAAGATTAAGTGACAACAAATTCACTTTGCCAAGAAAATTCTTTATTTCCACCACAGATCACTGCTCTCTTTATTCCACATGTATTTTCTATTACGTAGCTCTTGCTCATCTACTGGAGACACAAATATTAAGGCCGTGTAAGCATGGCTGTTTACTGTGTGCCCAAACAAAGATTCCAGGCAGGCAGGATGAAGGATTTCAGTGGACCTACACTTGCATGTCTCAGCCCTATTACTGCAGAATGAAGAATTTAAAGTAGCTTCTCTGCAATTTATAAAACAGGTTTTATTTTTCTGACTACTAAGTATGAACTGTGTACATTAAAGCAAAGGAAAGCTGCCTGTGGAATACAGGAAAGAATAAACTGGCAAAAGCCTCCTCTGACCAAATAGTTGATTGATATCAAGGAACAATACCAAAATTATTAGCTTTGATGACTTTGCCCTCTGTCCAATCAAGCTATAAAAGAACTTTTAACCTCATGAAAAACCCATGGACACAGATGAACAACTGGTAGGATGAAATGTGATAAATCTCTGAAAACAGAGGCGGTTCCCTTCACCCTGAAAGAAGGCCACATCTCTGTGAAAATATGATTTTAGCTAAACAAAGTAAAGAAACACTCACATAATGTGTTGTTTTGCTAAGGTTTTTAAGGTCTTCCTCTTTCTCAATTTTTTTTTTTATTTTACTGAAAAAACGCCTCACATGATGTAATTTATAACCCACTAGTGTTACCTCCAACGAGAAAGCTGCAAGAACCCAAATTTTATCAGATCTGATAAAAGCTGCTGTGATTAAGGGAGGAATTGGAGTGCTACACTCTATAATGCTCCTCTAAGTAAAAATTCAAGTATGAAAATGGATACCTAGAGGTATACACTCAAGAAGAGACTAACTGTCAGCTGTCATTCTAATATTGAACTAATAAGACACATTCTGTGAAATTTTTGGCAATTCATTTACAGATTACTTACAGAAGGAACATCTCCTTAATTTTAATTCTAATTTCCTGATCATTTTAATAATGTATAGAATATATATTCTAAGGAATGTGTACTCCTAAAACATGCAGAGGAAAACAGTTTAACTACAGCAAAATTCCAAATGATGATATAAGCACAGCACAGCCCATGTAGTTCCTCCTTCTATGGCATCCTTCTCAATTCAAAAATACCACCCTAATGTATTTTTAGCCTCACCTCTAGGGAGTGTCATCTTTACATTTGAACTGTTGTTGGCATCTGCATTTCTTTCTGCCAAATCATTGCGTATTCCTGGGACAGACTAAACTAAGGAAAACAAAAGAGTTGGAAACAGGAAACCCACATTTATTAAGATTACCCCTCAACAAAAGACTGCTTTCTATAAAGAAAATGTTCTTTCTACGTGCAAAATCTCTTATTCTCTTTTTCTATTTCCTGAGGTTGTATTTGCCATAATGGTAAAGGATCTCTGTGGTAAATGATTGTGCAGTACAGAAATTATTTCTGAAGTCTTCAGAACTGTCTAGAATTTCTTAGGGAAACTGCCCCTACTGCAGGTGTCATTCAGCCCCTAAATAGTGCAATTAGCCATCATGACTCAACAGTCTTGGTCCATTTGTTTGGAAGTACAATAGAAATAGACACTGGGAGAAACTACTCCATTTAGATTCTAAACAATACCTTTGTTTTCCAACACACTTCCCACATGATTTTGCACTGCAGTAAAGTTAGTAAGAACCCTGCAAGTGCCAAACTGGTCAACTGTAGTTTAAATCTTTCAGGGATCTTCCCTAAGTGGAGCTATAACACATTTTTAGAAGGAGTAAAAAAAATCAGCCTGGATTGAAAAGTATTCCTACATGAAGGCAGAGAGAGGATAACATGGACTAAAATTACATGGAAAGTATGTGTTACAGGAAACATGAGGAAAAAGTCCCCAAACAAGATAGATGAGAGAAGTTAATTTAGGAATTTTGGTGACAAAACTCTGTTTGCAGTAATTAGTTACACTTTCTCATCTAATTCTCATGCAGACTTCTCTCACTGTCATGACAAATGTGTGAACTTTTAATTCTAGGTCATCATAAGCATCAGCCCTTCCGACCCATACAGCAAAATGTAATTTGAAATCCCAGTGAGGCAGCGTGTGCATAGGTATGCTTACCTGAAAGTGAAGTTATTTTTCCTTCATTCAAACAGAAATGAATAGTTCAGTAATATGTTTTACATTTTAAATTAAAATTATAGTGACATATGACACATGGCTGGAAATTGCTTTCTTTGTGATTAGAAGTACAAAGTTTTTTTGTCCCTTTTGAAATAAAGACATGCTGAGACCACAGCGTGGACCTAAGTTTTAGTTGCAGAAGTAATATGCTATCAGCACATACCCCTGTACAGTCCCTGAGAACTTCATATTTTCATTTAGCTTTCTTAGAGATGAGAAAACATGATAAACCTATCAGAGGCACCATCCCTCACCCTCGCCTGGCAGGCTGGGTGATAGAGCCTGCTTTACATTCCGACACAAGACAAATTAGAGTGCACTGTGCTCAGGCTTTGTGCTCTCCTCTTGCCAAGGAAGTCATCCATCTCTCCACCTGGATTGAGCGATACTGAGCAGCGTGTTGGGAAACAGGGGAGGAGGATGGAGTCAAAAATCACGGGGAGGGAAGGCAAGTAAGAAGAAGAACAGCAGAAAGGATTCTGACCAAGGAATTCAGGGCCTTGTAACCAGCCCCAGGTAAAAAAAGCATGATAATGTGCAGAGGCAAAATAAGAGTTAAAGACACATTCTCGAAAATGCATTTCCATTAATTAATTTAATATGCTTCTAGAAACAGGTTAATCCAGATAATGAAGGGGAAGACACTAGAATATGTAGGTTTATAAGCACATACTATCCAGGCTTAAATATAAGTAAGAAAAAGATGTCTGAATTGTTTGAAAAATGAGTCTGAGAAAGGACTCTTCTAACTCACCATTATTCAAACCATACTACTGACAGCTGCCAAATGAGTAATGGTATGGCACCATTACCAGGTACCCTGGACACCAGCTCTGATTTCACTGGAAATTATGAACAACTTACTACTGACAGCCTTGATTATCTTATGTACTCCCAAATGTGACATGTCCGTACTCTTCTTTGTCATCCATATTTCAGATGTGCACAAAAATACTATACAAGAATCTGCAGAGATCAACTTCCTTCACATATCACAAAATATTTTGAGTCACATTTCCTTCAGCTTTCAAGACAGATGGAAACACAGACTGATTAAGAATTGAAATAATTTTTATCTTTCAGTCTTCAGGTCTCACAGAAGGTAACAACTTTATTTAAAAGAAATGCAAATACATAGTATGCAGTAAAACAAAAACAAAAAAACCTGGCCCTCTAACCACTTCTTTAAAAATGTCTTATCCTGGCATTAGGATGAAGTTAGAGGACAATAGAAAGTGGTTTGTATTCCCTCAATCATACTATTCCTATCAACACAGAATTTGCTCATACTGACCTGGTGAGACAATACATAAGAAAGCTAACATTTATTTCCACAGAATTTATTCTGTTTTACAATCTAGACAGTGTTCTGATCACAGAGCTAAGCATGTTTCAGTAAGCTTTAAGCAATTTAATGAAATTCCTATTATGCTGCAAGAGCGAACATTTTAAGACTAAGTTTTCATATAATTCAAAGCGATACTGTAAGTATTACATGCTTATTTTCTTCTCCCAAATATTACTTCATCATGTACCTCTCATATTTTGGCAATGATTCTATGAAATTTGGCAGCACCAGTATATCATGAAGCCTCATGGTAAAATAAAGGTGCATCTCTTGGCAACTGCTAAGGTTAAATCTGTTTAATTACTGAAATACAAAATACAGCACAATTGAAGTCCTTCATGGCTGTTAATACCATCATCAATCAATTTGCAAATATGATTTTGAGATATGAAAATATATAATTCCGTGACACAAAAACCCTTAGAAAAAATATAAGCTTTGTTTTTCTTTATCTGCCTTCAATGGTTGTGAAATAATGCAAATGAAATACTGAAGTATATTCCTATTAGTCTCTCTGTATACAACTGCTGTAAGAGAAAGAAGAAACTGTCAGGAAATTATAAAGTATCTATTTTCTATTATTTTACTCACTTAGGTTAAAAAAATAGCCTTCTCTCATTTAAAATAGTCATTGTCTATTAGTAAAACAAAAATTCATTCTATTTTATGTTTACCTAAAATTATTTCAGTCTTGAACACAGCACCCTTTTTATATTGTTAGATATTTTATTAATACAAATCTTCAATAATCTCCATACTGCTTGTGAAAACACACTAATAAGCAAGAAGATTCAGTCACATTACTCTTTCAAGAATATTAATTTCAGTGCATCTTCCTGGATTTGTCATCTTTATCCCTTGTGCATAAGATGATTAATTTTTAATAACACTAGTATCAATAACAATAACCAAAAATTTGATTTGCATTATGTCATAAATCTAAACTGACTCACAAAATACCCTTTAAAGAAGCCTCGTAATAAGTCTCTCAGATGGTAATTTATTTAAGTGGAACCCTAAGTAATTTATCAGAAGACATGTATGCAACAACTGTTTTCCTTGGAGAAAAAAATTCAGCAAATTATTCATAAAGCAGATTATAAAATTCTTTTAGTTACTCATTATATTAATGAACTATTTCTGAATTTTATCATTAAGTAAATAACTTATTTTCACTTCACAAACTGAACTTATATTCTGCAATTACATAACAGCAATTCTGTTCATTCTGTTTTAGTTTCAATCACAAGTCACATCATATTGTCCTTTACACATCTGAGTTCTTTTGGAACTAACTCACCTCCAACACATCTGGAAATCAAATTATGATGTTTTTATACTACACACATACTCATATTTATCTATCTAGATTGGCATAGATATACACACGTTTGTGCACATAAGTGTATATATGTTTATGTCATTTGCAATCCATGATGCTTGGAAAGCACATAAGCTTTCTGAAATGGGACAAATAACATTAAATTTCTTTTATAAATCTAACAAAGAAAACTAACATTTCAAACAGCATGTGCTTTCAAAGAACTTCTTTTTTCTACAGTATTACTTGTACAAAATTTCAAAACCGATAAAAGAACACAAACCATTTCCAGTAAATATATAGTCACTAGGGCTTAAAATGAACTTTTAACAATTATTTGTAGTAATAAATAACTAGGACTTGAATATTCAAGGATAAGTAATACATTAGTACTGGGAATAGAGTCAATTGCATTGTCCACAGTAAATTTTTAATTAGTCACCCTCAAAT
Source organism: Ammospiza nelsoni (assembly GCF_027579445.1). Classification (NCBI taxonomy): domain Eukaryota; kingdom Metazoa; phylum Chordata; class Aves; order Passeriformes; family Passerellidae; genus Ammospiza; species Ammospiza nelsoni. Next base: position 50,916,734 of record NC_080633.1, read on the forward strand.
TAGTACTTTGAATGTAATTTTGTAGGTAGCTGAACTGAACAGCAGATATTAAATACCTTGCTAAGGGTCACACACTGCAATACATTGGACCCTCTCCAAATCTCTACAGCTTTATTTCCACTGGGGTAGATTTTTAATAGCATAGGAGGGAAATTCACATTTATCTTTCAATTTTTAATTAGGCCAGAAAGTAAGTTATCAGAAAAGTCAAATAAACATTTATTATCTTATTAACTGATATAAGAATAATAATTTTCCCTCAGAGATAATAAATACAAAGTGACTCTACTATGTTAAAGAAGCATGCTTAAGAAATTTGAATTTTGAAAATGAAATACAATAATTAAAAAATTATAAATGTTGGCTCACTGTAACACAACATATTTAAGAGTACAGGGTGCACTACTGAAGAACAAAAGCTTTGACTGAAGCAGCAAACTAAGATAATAAAGTCATCATAAATTTCATGCAGACTAAAGCAACCACCTCTGGTGGGTCTGACAATGGGATGCAGGAAAAGGGAAGGGGACACACTCATGCAAGTCTTTTAAAAATCTGGCATATATTTTTTTTCTTTCCAATACATATTTTTAGTGTAAACCCTTCACACATGACAATATAATTACTAATTAATTTCATTTTTGAATGTTCCATGCACTTTGTAGAATTCCTCTGTTATTTTCATTATATGCAAAGTATTTTTGAAACAGTCTTAAGCTTATGATGAAAACAAAATACTTCTATTTATTTCACTAAGCAAGAGCATCTTACATACAGTTTGCAACCTTCTGAGATGTTGAAAGTTAATGAAACTGCAGATCAATAGGATTAGAAATGTGAGTCCCAATCATTGTGATCTGTAGAGCAGTAAACTCTAAGGCTGTTTCTGAAACTGCTAATAATCAAATTCTTCCTGCCCTTGCATCTCCTGAAATAGCAAGGCAGAAAATTGAGTGAATTTTTAAAATGAGACCAGTTTCAGAGCAGTTTCATGAAAAATTATGGGTAAGGAAGAATGTTCTGTATGTCACACTCCAAGGAGTAAAAAAGACATTGGATGAAACAAATTTCCTTAAGAATGCTCTCTGAATGCTGTTATCACCCTCTTTAAAGGATTACTTTTTTTTTCAGCTCAGTAAAAACTGAGTTAGTTCTGAAATTCCATCAGAGTGCACACACATTTGTTCTTGACTCTGAAAACAAATCTGAAAGGAGAAACACAATGACTTGGATAGCTGCCTTGCTGTAATGACGTGCTGAGAATACATTCATTAGTCAGAGTCTTTCTCAAATAGAACGTAATCTACACTAACTGCTAATACATTTGCAATAGCACAGTTATAATGAATACTTTCCAAAGATATTAGAATCATGGCAAACTTCTTTGACCCAATTAAGCAAAATTTCACTGCAAAATTTCCATGGAGATCCTTGGTTGCAGTATTTTTCTCCTTTCTCAGTCAAATGTGACTTTTGAAGATCTGCCTTTATTAATTTTAAATTATTGGGTCATTCAGATGCCACAATATTAATTATATGAAGCATGCATGCTAGCCAAATAAATTTTTGAGTGTTAGCTACAGTGCCTGAGTATAACTCTGAAAGTCATCAGTGAAAAGCTAAAAAGAACTTGCACATGGTATAAATCTCCTAAGTACTTGCCTACTACGGGTTCAAGTATGGAACAGAGACAAATACAAAACTCATCAAATTTCATGGGCTTGTACGACATTCAGAAATTTTTTCCTGCAGATGAACTGTACCACCAACGGATTTTGCATCTTTTTTAAACTTCAAAATGCTAAAGCACTAAATAAAATTAGTTCTGTTGAACACATTTTTAACAAGTGCACATGTACGCACATGCAGTTGTGTCATTTTGTAGAACCATCCTAGTGACTGATGGCACATATCAAAAGCAATTTTTGACTAAACAAGAATTCCATTTTGCCAAATGATAGGTGGATTTGATATTTTTATATTTCTGGCCACTAACATGAGATATGACTATAATTTTTTTGCTAATATTTGTAGGATTCTTGAAAAGATCACTCACTGCATTTATAAAGACCTGTCCTATTTGACTTTTGTTGAGATCATAAATATAATAAAATATCTTTTAAAATGAAATAGGAATATATAACTGAAAAAAAAGAGCCCCGCTATTCTCAGAAAGATTTAAGCTTCATTTATTATTCCAGTTGTATAATTCCCCAGTGACCTTTCTTCAACATGCACCAAGATATGCAGTATTCTATCTTTGTGCTATCTCAAGATTTTTCATCAAGCATCTACAGAATAACTGAGTCATTATCAGCATGAGTACTGTTTACTCACTCCATGATTTCTAAGACATTTGAATAATAAAAGGCTCTTCCTTCACACTTGTGTTTTCCCCTGTACTTCGCCAAATTCTTCAAAAGAGGCAATAGTGCACGTGCAATCAGAAAAAAAAAAGAAAAGCTTTTATCTGGTCAATAGGGAACATGAATTGCAGACAATGAGTATACATAAGAGAGTATAAAAAAAAATGCAAGAGGGTCGACTCTGTGCAACCTGTTCCCATGAATGAAAATTATGGGAATATGGGATCTGAACATCCTATTCCAAAATTCTACTCCATTTTATTATGATGTAAGTGAAGCCACAAAACACCTAAGTAATTACAAAAAAAAACAAAAACATTTACCCTGAAGCTCCACAGAAATATCCAAACTTACAGAACCAAATATAAAAATTAGTTTTCAAAAAGCTGACTAAAAATGTCAAGTAAGCATGGAAAGTGTTTTGGGAAGTTTGGTCAGTAAGAACAATAAAACTTAGGTATGAAGAGTAGATGAAGCATTTTCAAGCACCTCTAGAGCTTGCTTCTTTTTTCATCATCTACTTGGAAAAAAAAGATTCACAAGGAAATATCCTTAGTGCCCTCTAGAGAGTATTTTTGCTGTTAGAGAATAATGCAAAATACTTCCTACACAAATACAAAAATATCATGCACACTGTTACACACAGCACCACTATTTGATGTGTTTTTATTGATAAATAGAAGTTGCTTACCAAAGGATTTTCAGTCATTGTATATTACTAGCCACAGCCTCTAATCTCACTTGGATTTGTTGGACTAGATCAAATGATAAGCATGCAGGTCTCACTCCAGAGTCAGAAAGGCTGTAAAATCACTTCTCAGGACTCTCAGTAGAGTTATGCATGCATTTTGTATGATAGGCAATGAACTCAAAGAGACTAAGGGTATTCTTTATTGCCATGGAAACAAATTTAGATTCTCCTTCCTTCAGTTTGCAATATAACCTTGACAATGACCATCATTTCTCAAAAGTCTCATATTTCTTTTATTCGTTCATAAACACAGGATGTTTTTAACAGCTTCATGGCTACTATTTATACTAATTCTATCTCAGAGAAATTGCTCTCTCTTAAGGGAAAAACCTAATTTCCCCCGCCCCCCCCGCAAAAAAGGGTCAAATGATTGTGGCCATTCAGTGAATAAACTGAATGGTAATGTCTTTGACAGGACTTAATAACACAAAATAGTCTAGCAATTTACTGGTTAGCCACCAACCTCCCCCTAAAGATATCACCAATATTAAATATTCAGTACTGCATTATCAAGCCTTCTGTACCCCAAATTAAACTCAAAGCAGACATACTTTGACACTTATAAGGTAATTTAATGCAAACTAGGAAGTAAGCCAGTTTCCAGCAGCAATCCACACTGGAGAATTGTGCATCTCTAACGTGGTACTTCCTGCTGCAAAGTACTATACAGGTAAGTTCAGTGTTTAGGTGGTAAGTGGGAAAAAAAAAAAAGTCTTGAAGCCTTTTCTTTCAGCTTCACAGTTCCATTTTGCCAATTTATGCAGATAAATCAGCTCTACACCACTGACTGTGAGATTCAATAAAGTTTTTTCTTTGGAAGATATAACCCTTCAAAATCTGCTTCATGATTTACAAAAGCATCACTAATAAGTGTTCTCGTTAGAGCTGTAGACTGCCACTTTTATATGATGAGATTTGTTGTCTTCAGTAGAAGGTGATAACAACCTGGGACTGCAGGCATGCAAGGATTTAATTGGCAGCCCTAGACACAAAAGGCTACCTGCAGCTTGCTTATATAGTAGAAGCAGCAGATAGTAATTATAATTGGAGCTCCAATCAGGTTATATATATGTGACAGAATTTACAATCAGCAGAGAGAACCATTCTCCCCTCAGACCATATGAGTCGGGCAGGCCTTTTGCTAAATAACATATTTTTCTTCTGTCTCCCACTTTCAGAAACACTACATTTGGTAATATCTGGTTTTATTTCTCCTGTTATGCATTTATGACTCATTAAATCAGATTTCAAAAGTTATTAATGTTCACAATCACCTAGATAAGTAGATTTCTCTGAAAAGTGAGTCAGTTGTCAGAATATCACCAGAATCAACGGCATTAAGGCAGCTTTTCGCCTAAGGTTGTTTACAATATTAATAGGTGCTCATTTACATACTTAAAACATTGAAATGTGACTTAAAACTTGTCTTATGCTTAGAAATGTGGCAGAAAAAAGGGAGGTCACCAAGGTGATCATAGGGATTGATCACCTCTTGTGGGAGGAAAGGCTGAGAGCACTGGATTTTTCCGCCTAGAAATAGGAGGTTTACAGGTGAACTAATTTTGGCTTTATAATACCTGAAGGGAGGCTACAAGGAATATGAAAAGGGGTCCTTTAGAAGAAAGGGGAGAAATGGCTTCAAACTGAAAGAGAGGAGGTTTAGATCAGATATTAGGAAGAATTTCCTTACTGCGAGGGTGGTGAGACACTATAACAGGTTGCCCAGAAAAGCTGTTGATGCCCTGTCCCTAGAAGTGCTTAAGGCCAGGTTGGATGGGGCTCTCAGCAATCTGATATATTGGAACATGCCACTGCCCAAGACAGAGGGGTCAGAACTACATTGACCTTTCCTTCCAATCCAAGCCATTCTGTGACTCTATGATCCTATGATTTTAAAGAGAAATGTCACAGATTTTGCTATGGAAAATCCACTGAGGAGCATCAGTAAGTAACTCCCCAAAAAAAGGAAAGCCTCTGAAAACAGTATGGCTTATTGATGACACCAGGAATTTACCTTTTCTTGTTTCTATTATTTTTACCTGTGTAGGTTCGTTGAATTGTGGCTGTGGACAATACAGGATAAACCTAGCCAGGATACCATTGAGAAACAGTTAAAGTTGGCAGAAGTGTCATTCCAGCATTAATTAGCATTCTCCACTACTTAGAAGTATAATTATTTTCACACAACAGAAAAGCATATTGCTGTCATCTTATTGCAAAGCTCCCATACCTTCTCGATGGCTTCTCATGGGCATCTCCTTACAGCACTGACTTCTTCTTCCTCACAGCACAGCCAACAAAGTCCAACTCTCTTTTCCACCAGCTAACCCACTCTTTTATAGCACTCATCCTCACTGGACACAGCTGTGGCCTGATAAGGGCAGGTCTGTTCCTAATCTTTGATAACTGGCCCAGCTGCAACTCCTCAGGGGCGAGATTGCCTTTTGCACTATCTTTATTTTCTTACATTCTATCCCCCCACAGCATATGTGTTTATTTTTCACATCACAATTCAAGACACACATACAGACATACTTGTGATTCCTAATGCCATGAACAGACTACACTGTTTTAAGTGTTCTAAAACCATAGAGCTCTAATTACTACTGACTAGTGATTAGTACTGGTTAACATTCCTACCAAATTTCACTGCTTCTTGAAATGCCTGCCTTTCCCCTTCTACCAGTATTTTTTCACTTACTGGTACCAAAAACCTTGTTGCTTGACCTAATAAAGCTAGTAAAGGAGGGCCAGATAGAATACAGCTATAATTTTCACTTTTGAGTGTGCCTCCAATACCTTTCCTCTGGGTCTTTGACAGAAATTTCCTTCTCCAAAAGTGTTTCCTTTAGAAGAAGTGTGGATAATTTTTACAAGCATTTTCCATTCTGTTTGGAGTAAAGATCTGTATTAGATAGGGAATTTACCCTATTTTTATTTTAATTTTCTGGAATATATTTAGAGACTGGAACTATTTGCTTCAGACTAAGACTCAGGGAACAGTATAATGACTACAGTTACTGAAAAAGGAAATAAATAATATATTCACAGAGTTAGAGACAATAGAGCTCCATAAAGTCAATTTAGTCATTCCCCTGTCCACGCAGGTTTACTTTCTATGGTATATATTCTTTCTCATTCTTTGTCCCTTCTTAGTTTTAAATGACAGTAAGAGTAAAGAAAATGTATTGAAAATTTTGATGTTCTCTTTTCTGCTGCACACAAACATTTGCTTTAGTGCTTCGAAGAAAATTAAGTAAAAGAGAATGAGTAAAAGTTCTTCTGCTTCATTTTTTGAGAAACTTCTAGATATATATTCTGCAGCTAAAATCTTCAGCTTAACAGGAGATTTATGTTGTAACAAGGAGAGCACTTTTCAAGACTTCATCCATTTATATTTCAGTGGATAGACATTTCTCATATTTAATAGACTTTTACTCAAAAGCTGAAGTTATTCCAGCAAGACTCATGCCCCCATACATACATTGCTAAACTGCCATTACCATGCATTTCATCTTTTATTTGCTTACACATTGTACCAGCTTTCTGCCTGCACCTGTTTTTCTTCAGGACATCAATCTATCTCCAGTATTTCTGCTTGTACTGTTGTATAAAATCTGTTGGTGGATTGGCATATTGACATCACTGACATTACTGAAAAATTAATCACAGAAAGTCACTATTATTTTACTTGGTCTCATTTTTCTAACCTTCAAATTATCTGAATGAAATAGACAAAAATTTAAAATAATGAAAAAAGCATAAATCTCAATGGGAAATGATGATCGACTCCATTTCTGTCAGTTGTATAAAGGGAATGTGAACTCAGTTGTGTTTCCTCATTCACAGTACAAGTGAGATGATGAAATAATAAAGAATTTCAATCATGTACTAAATACCAGAGAGAGGTTTATAATTGCCTGCCATCTAATTTTTATTTTACTTGCTACAAGCACTTCCTTTCTTTGCTCATGTTTATAAATTTTGCATATGTGCATTCTTTGCTCGTGTATTGACTTATAAACATTCCAGATTTAACAATCCAAGGTATGAGGGCTGTTAAAATATACAACCTATTCCAAGTTTTTTATTTCCATTTCATGTGTTTACCATTATTTTGTAGGTCTGACTTGGGAGAATACCTGAAGATGAATGTTGAAGACACACAAAAATCACATTATACCCTGAGTTACTTGGAATTTCCTCTGTGTTCTCCTAATGGACTTGTATTTGAGTTTACAGTAGCGTTATGATCATAAGAAGAAAGATTTCAAAACACACTCCAAGACTCTTTCCACAAGAAATACAAATTTGAGCATCCTGTCTTGTGGTCATACAAGCAAAAGAAAAGCCAAACAACCACAAACAACAAATGGGCAGCCAAACTGAAGCCCTGACATACAAAAAAATCTGTATAAAAGATCGGCAAAAATACAAATTCAACCAAATATTGTTTCTTATTTATATGCGAGAACTTTCAGTAGTGCAGGAATGAAGTCAGCTGGGACTTTTTTATTTTTTAGGTAACAGATAACATGAATTGTCATTAGCTGAATCTCATTTATTTGTTGTGACACCTAAAAAATCAACTTTGGTTTTGCTGAACAAATTTGAATTTGAGCTAGAGAAACATGTCCCCCCCACCCAAAAAAGAAAGAAAACCAACAAATTGACCCCTTCCTATCTGTTAATAATTGTAATTATGATACTTCAGATGCTTTTCAAATGCCAGTGACACTACCTAGGAACTGTGGCCGTGACTGTAATGGCTGTTAATGAAAAAGATCCACACAGTTATAACAAAGGCTAACAATGAAAAATTTAGACACACCACACAAAGATCTTTAAGAAGAGAACGTTCGCAGAAGAGTCCAGGAAATGTGAACCATAGGAAGGTAATTTGTCTCCTAAAATTCCGTCTTCCTTCTATCACCTCTGATTTTATGGACTTCTAGACCAACACAACTTTTCAAAACAAGTTCTACTCGAGGAACAAGACTTCATGTGTTTTGCAGAGAAGGGGAGGATTTTCTATACACCTTGGACTGGTGTCCCATAGGAAACTTACTGCATATTCCCTTCATCTTAGCTTGTCAGAAAAAGCAGCACAGAGTGGATTGACTGATGCTCACAGCATACCTTTGATCTCAAAGAAAATTTAGCCCTCATACTAAAAACTCTCCCATCCTTGAGCCAGTGAAAAGAAGAGGAAAAGTAGACATAATTAAAAAGAAATGCCATAGAAACAAGTTAAAATCATGTCTCTAATCAAATATTTCCTATGGACATCAGGAAGCTATTAGGTGGTTTGGTGAAAGCTTAGGATGCTTCACAAAAGCCCTTTATCTCCAACTGTGCAAATGAGGTTAATGGACTCATTTTCACTCTGTGATTCACTTCCTCTGTTCTATTTCTTTGTTTTAGGCAGATAATTGGAAACAACAAAGAAACATCATTCTCTAGAGATTAGTAAGGAAGGAAAGTTCACTTCTTTCCAAAAACACAAATTCAAAAGAAGAAATAGAAGGAAAATAAAACCAGTGGGCAGAAAATAAGTTATACAGAAGGGTAATAGGCAATTAGGACCCACCCTCCCACAATCTACAGAAATGCCTCATCTTACACAGCTTCCCCTTACTCTTTAGGCTTGAATAAAACATCACTACTGTCCTTTGGGAGGATCTCAGTATTCCTGGGAGATGGCACTGGAGAGGCACAAAGCAAGGGGAAAAAAAGATTTTAGCAGTACTGAACATAATATTCTCTGACAGAGAAATTAATAATACTCTTATAATTTACTTACTAGTAAATGTACTAAGTACTTTTCTAGTTTTTCAAAACTAGAAAAGTTAGTTCTACAAGCAGAAGTCACAAAATACTCTGATTTCCACATCTCCTCTACTCAAATGTCACTGCATGTGTTGTAAAATTTTGGCTGTGGTGGTCATTGACAAGCATTTTTGAGAAAATATTGTACTGCAGTGCTGAAATGCAACTTCTAAATCTTTTCTTCAGCGAAGACAATAGCATTGCCTATAGTATACATTTGTTGTATTGACACCAGGAAACAGGAAAATAAAGAGGCTCACATATTTTGGAAACAGGGAAAGTTTGGAGAACAAAACCCTTGCAAACATATAGTAGCTCCTTCAAAGATGAAGTAAGCCATCAAAGAGTACTCAGAGCATGCTAGAAATGCTGTACAACCTCTCCAAACACAAATTCAATGGACTGAATTTTCTCAGTATTTTGAAAGGTCAAGAAATATAGAAGTGGGATTGCAAGAATATCATAATGTTATCTTTAAATATCATAATTTATATTTTGCATATGTTATATATGTTTGTATTTCATAACACAAAGGTTTAACAGTGTAAATATCTGTAATTATAATATTAAATTCTTTAGCAAAGAAATATAGATTTAATTTCACAATGAAAACATCACCAAAGAACTGATAATTATTTCTGCTAGCCATCTAGCATTGTGCAGATGGCTATTGCCCTTGGAATTCAAGAACCTATCACTTACTAAACAACCATGTGTATTTGCAGCAAAGAAGTGCTTGATGCTTTCTTATCCTTACTTATTCTGAAGGAAATTAATGAAAATATCTTTGATTAACACCTGGCCCAAATTTTTGTGGCTCCCCATTATTCTCCTTCTCTACATCCTCTTGCAAATGTTATTTGTTTAAAGCCATGACTTGGAGTGCTTCTAAAGACAAGTGAGGAGGCACATATACATTTGGAGGGGACAGAACAAAAATACCTTTGCCTTATGAGATGCAGGTCATGAATATAAACATTAGGTTTATAACATGCATCCAAAAGACTCTAAGTTGCAGTCTTTAATATATTATTTATATATACATAAATAAATAACATACATTTATATAGAAATATTCATGCGGGAACATAATATTATAAATGGGTTCTATAAGTTAAGCTTCCTCAGATTCACAGCTTCTGAGTTTATGTGAGTGAGGAAAGTGTTGAAAATGCAGATTTTGAAATAAACTTGAGTTTATTGAAGGTTAGGACACCACTGTTCTTTTGACATAACTTTAGAAGACCTTTCAGAGGACAAAAGATACTAAGGAAAAACAAACACCCCATAGTTTGTGTAACAGGACCATGTATTTGCATGAACAGATGTGGGAATGAGACTTCAGGGATTTCATGATTGACTTCCATATCCCACTGGAACAATATCTGCATGCACGCTTGTTTTTTATGGAAGAATGGTGGAATTATAAAGTACAGGTCAGCAACGACAAATCAAGCAAATTTCATAGTCAACTGAAATGACAACAAATCAACCTGACTTTTGACCAAGAAAGGGTACAAAAGCTACCTGGAGACTCTTGTCAATCTGTCCCTCAAAGACAGAGAAACAGAGGTAAAAGACATTTCAGAAGAAATCAGTCAATCTCTTCAGAAATGTAATAGTGGTCTGGTGATTTTAGCTATGAAAATTAACGGCATTTAACACGATGTATTTTGTGCAGCATTTCTTCTCATTGTCTCCTATGTGTGCTTAATAGCTTTATTTAATTAGAATGTCACAGATTGTTCTGACAAATTGAACATACTATGTTTTGACAACAAACTAATTTTCACACTTTAGCATGTGGAAACTGGCTATACTAGAACTCTTACTTGAGGCAATAGGCTAAAAATACAGCATTAGCTGAATTATGGATATTGGAAAATAGGCATGTTACAGCAACAGGAAGTTTAACCCTTGTGACAGACCTTTAATTTGATAACAATGAAATAGAAACAACCTTGAAATTACTGTTTTCCCTTTCTATTTAAAGTACTTCATGTAACACTAAATTTTCCATTCCTTGGGTAATATTATGACTATTTATAGTATCACATTTATATTTTATTTTTATTAGACGTGTACCTTGTAAGTTTTAAAGAAATCAATTCTTAACACTGATAAATTCTGCTTTTAAAATTTATGCTCTTAGTCTGAAGAATTTGTGTTCCACGAATTTTGAAATGTGTGGCACACTCCAAAAGTGCAACCTGCTGGTTTTTTTGATCAAAAATATTTTTAACACAAAAAGACACTTTTTAATATAGAAATGTAAAGTTTTAAAAATCCAAGAGTTCTGATGGCCTTTTTTGATTTTCATAATGCTAACATAAAAGACCAAGCACAATAAATACCAAAGGCACAATAAATATCAAAGGCACTTCTTTTTTAATGTATGGACTGTCAACAAACAAAAATACTGAACAGTCTAAGGCTTCAACCTATGAGAGCTTCTCAACTATCCACAATCATGATAGAGCTTAAAAGCCAGCAAAAAAATCAGGGCCTGTCCGGAACAATTGATTTCTTTTTTTTTCTCTTCAGGATTTCAAACTTAAAAATTTTATTTCTCCACTTTGTGCCTTTTGTTTAAATTATCGAGTCCCCTTTCTCTGAAATATTCAGAGATTTAAGAAATCATTCCAAGTTAGATTGACAGTCAAATTAAATTTACGGGCTTTTACCCCATAATAAGATACACATAAATGAATTACATCCTGAACTCCATTTCACCTGTTATATACATTAAAAGACAACAGCACTTTAGGCATGCATTTGATATTTTTTTACCTCCAAAGAAATATTTTTCTCCTGTCTTGACCTGTAGAGGGCTGTTGGTTCGAACAGCTGAAGCTTCATCGCCATCAATGGTGAGGACAGCAAAGTTTTCCTTAGCCAGGAACCGAACTTCATGCCACTGCCCATCATTGAGACCAGAGCCTATTAAGAACAAAAAAACATTGCAACATTTTACTTACTCCAATATTAACTATCTCTAAGTGCTCTGTGTGTCTCTTTCACAGGCTCATTATATAAGGTTTCATAAAGGTTACTGCAGAAATGAAATAATTTTAGTAGGATAATGAGGTATTGTTATTAAAGTGACAATTACAAAGAAATCCACATTATAATATAAATACAAGTCTTGGAACTACTGAAGTGTCCAGGCTCACAGGCATAACATTATCTAACTACAGATGTTATCACTCACCTTTCCTATCAAAAGGCCATATTCTGCATTTTACTAATAAAGAATATGTCTTAATTGTTTCCATGATTAAGCTCAGAAGGAAAATATATCGATCCGTCCATTTAACTATAGTGAGTAAGAGTGCCAAAGGGCACATTATGCTCATGTTAGGCAGATATTGTTATAGATATTTCCAAGAAAAGGGAAAGTAAAAATAGGAGGGGAAAAGGCTCACGTAGGTGGTGAATTCACAGCTAATTGGGATGTAGGGCTCAGAGGAGAGGAAGACATTATCACAGAGGAACTTCAAAACCAGCAAATGTCTGAAAACCCCACAATCTTATGGGAGCACTGTCCTCCAAATACAGGCAGCAATGAAGCAGATGGAATTGCTCATTCACTCAGATCTTTTAAAACCCACAGAACTTATATATTTGTCATGTTGTCTCAAGCAGCTGGCAGAAAGCCAGTTTGCTTGGCACATTAAGAACTGACAAAGGGTGCCGGTTTGTTCTACTCATTTAACTAGTAACCTGCAGACAGGTTATGCTGGGTCAGCAAGTGAGTAGCAAATGCTGGAGTAAAAGCAAACTGCAAGGTTTGGCACCTCTGACAAGCACTATTTTCTCCACCTAGATGAAGTCACCTTCGCAAAATGTCATTTGCCAAAATAAAGCACAATGCAATGTAATAAGCTGCTTCTAAAATTAGGTGGAAAACAAAATGTCAGCAGAAGTATAATGCAACATAACTTCTCAAAATATCCAAAAGAATGTTGCCTTCTTCAAACAAACAACAGTCACAGCAAAGAGATATACCTAAACATTGGATGAATATTTTTTCCCTTAGTGTTTTTGCATCTTTGTTTAAAATATGTAATCAAGTTGTGAAATAAAATAGGGGGCTCTTCTCATAATATTCTCAGAAAATTTATTAGTATGAATAAAAGTGGCAGAAGCCTCTTAAAAATGTATAGTAAGAAATGTTACTACTGAAGCTTGTAAGCTTATTCAATCTAAAGTAAGAAGACCTAATATACCAAATATGATGGAATTTTTCTTTGTTTGTAAGCTCTTTCTATATTTTCATTACTCCTGAAAAAGAAGAAACTGAAAAACATAATTATAACCGAGATAAAATTATTTTTTACTGATAATAAACTAAGAAAGAAAAATACACAATTATTTATAGACTTCAAAACCAAATTTGTTACAGCATGTGCTACTACAACTGAAGCTTATCAGAACATACTTAAAATCCCAATTTTCCAACCTGAGATGACCTAATATTAAAAAAAATCTATTTTATATTTTTATCGAGGTATTCAGTATTACCTTGAACTGAATAACAATGAGTAGAGACTGCTGGAGAAAAATTAAGAGTTGGCTATTAAAACATGGGGCACAAAAGCAGTGGCAAGAGCTGCTCATCACAAACGGAGGTACATCTAAAGCATGGAAAGGTACCTAGATCTATTTTAATTGGCAACGAATTAAATTAATTTTCACAAGCTGAGTCTGTTTTGCTTGCGACTGTAATTGGTACATGATCTCCCTGTCTTTATCTCACTCCATGAACTTCTCAGTCGTATTTTCTCCCCTTGCCCTGTTGAGGAGTGGGAGTGCGAGTACCCACCATGACAACTGATGGAGCTAGAGACAGATGACTGCGCTATGAAGTTGGAAATTCACTGTATTTCATATAATAAGGCTAAGCTCACCATCCTCACCTCTTGAGGATACTCCTTCATAAAAGAATGAACTGAAAGTACTAATGAGAAAAGTTTTTAAATATGGCATGAGATGCAAAATACTTCAGTTATTTTAATCTGTACTTCTGTATTTTGTGTTTGTACTGTGCAGTCCCCATGTGCAGCGAAGGGAATACCCCCCAAGCTCACCAGCAGCACGCTGAGAAACTGAACACTCCAATGACTCAAGGCAAAAAGCAGGTGGAGGGAAGGTGGATGAGCAGAGCAGGTGGTTCTCCTGAGCAAATCAGGAAATGAGAGCATGAGGAGAGCTGCAGGTTAAGAGCAAAAGTGATTTCATGCATTCTCTCCGTGTGCACAGCATTTAGCAAGATTTAGCAAGGGGACACACTGCTGTCTGTAAGCTGCTTGCTAGAGGCATGTTTGGAGGAGCACTGTTGTTTTGATGTATTAAAAATATCTGCCCCTACAAGTTAGCATCATTCCTGTCAGTCCCTGAAAGATGACACTGTTTCTGCTTTATGAACTCTTCAGTGTATTGATACAAAATAATCATTAATTAAGGCTGTTTACTTAGCTAAAGGTATTACCCATCCTCATGGAGCTTTGCAGTATGACAGTAATATTCCCAACTGTGCTGGCTCAAAGTTGTCTCAAAAATTCTTGTACAATTTTATGTTTGCTTAGAAAACTTACTGGTACATTTCTTTCCTGCAGAGTTTACTGATGGGTGCTAAGGAGGATTGCTCATTACTACTCAGCAAATACTATTTTCTTTACAGAATTTTGCTCCCCAGTCAAAACACTAAAAGCATCTTTTATCTCTGCCACTGTTTTTATCTGATTTTTTATTTATGTGTATTAGCAGCAGTAGTGTTAACCCTCCTTTACAAATGGCACAATGATTTGTGTCAGGAACTTAAATTATTATTGGGATAGATTATGTATTTTATAAATATATAATAGGGGATACATTTGCATAGCTGCATGACCTGTTTCTAATTGTAATATTTTATTACAAGACTCATGTATATAAGGATTATTTTTGCTTGCTGAGATCCTTCTGTAAACTGCGACTCATTCATAAGAGTAGATCATGTCTCCTTACAATAAAAGAATTTTTAGCTGGAAAGTTTAGGATGACCTACATCCCAAATGCACAATGATGGCTTCTCATTGCAGTTTAATTTCCTCATCTGAGCTGATACATATATTTATTTGCATTCCTTTTCTTCTTAGTCTTTTTTTAGTATGCAAGTTGAGAGAAAAAAAAAAAAAAAGAAATGCATATTGCTGTCACCACAAATTCCCTACTGAGTTCTGGAAAAGATGGTTTCATATGCAGATTAAATATATTAATGAAATGCATTCTCTCTATGTAGGTTTTCTATTTAAATGACATTATTTAAAAAGTAGGACTCTTGAGTTAGGCACTTTGATTGAACAAGAAGAAACAGATGTTTTGCTTATTACAGACATGGAGGAAGAACTAGATTAATGCATACTAAAAAAGTACAAGGGTTTAATACATAATGGAGAATTCAGAAAGATAACATCTGGTTTAGTTTTGCCTCAGGGAAAACTATAGCAGCAAAAGTCTCAAATTCTTCTATGGATAGCCTTGTGTGATCAAATCTTCCTTTCAAAGGTACTGACCCATGCAGTGACTACCAATGAGTGCTAGCTTATACAATCTATTGATGCACCTGGACAAAATTCTTCTGAAGTTAACACCAGAACATCTGCCACATCAGAACAGAATATTGTATTAATTTTGATGTAGGACTGTAACTCAAAATGCAGTTTAAATGTAAAGAAGGAAACAAGGAGAGAATATTATCATTATCTCCATGAAGCACTGGAGCAATGCAAGGCTATGCGGCTGCATACAGGTTGTTAGTTCCCACTGCTGTAGTAAATACTCTGTATTGTAATTTCTTGCATATTCTACTAGGAGATGAAGCCCTCAATACTCAATCTGAAGGCAGAGGGAAAGGTTTATAATTGTTTTCACTTTAGCCAGACAGAACCACATTTCAGCATGCTCATAATTGTTATTCCTGGCCAATCCCTCACCAACTCAGTATATCTTTGCATTAGTACTTCTGACTATAAGAATAAAAGCCAACAATGTTTGGTTTGAAACATTCAGCTGTGTTCAAATATACAGCAGTATATGCCATGAATATTCAATCAGAAAAAGATAAAATATAATCACCAGATGTAATTACATGATCTGTGCTTTTTTGGTATTTATTTAATTGTAATTTTAAATTGGAAAAGCAAAATCACAGCTTCTCCAAAAATAATATTTTAGATAGTTTCTTCAATAAGCTATCTAAGTATATAATTTGTTTGAGGACTTTTGATTCAGAAAATATGTTTTTATTTCAATTTTTATCCATTTTTTGCCTATCCCAATGAGCAGTAATATAAGCTAGTGTAAAACGCAGTCCTTGAAGGTATTTTGATGATAGAAAACCTTGTTCTCCCAACAGAAACAAAACAATCTTTTTAAATTTTGTCCTCATGTTTAAGCTCAGAGTTCTTTTTTAAGGTGAGTAGTTGGAAAAATGTTCCAATTTTGCCTGTTGGTGATATCTAATTTAGACTGGTTTTGCTCTGAAAGTTAAACATAACATAACATTCTCCAGAGGAGAAAAAATGAGAATACAGCTTCATATGCATCTCTAACCTTCTATGTACAGGACACATTTTTGAAAGAGCAGGTAATTTTCTTGTTTCCACAGTTAATACTGTTGTGCAGGAAACAGAAAATACAATAAATACATAAATCTACAATGCTGCAGAGTCTTTATAATATTCAAACATATCCTTATAAAAGGCTTGGCAACTAGTGATTTTAATGTAATGAAACATAAACCTGGTAAATAATGGTCAATTAATAAAGATTTCTTTTTGTTCTCTTATTGAAAATTAATAAAAACAGATAAAATAATGTTTACACTTGAATGACATTTACAAATTCTAAGTTTAGATGCTTGTACAATCTTGTGCAACTTCTGAAAAAATTTTAGCTTTTCAAACACAGGATTTTTCTTTCCTCTCTCTTCTCCTCTTCACGCATTCTTTATTCTCATTAAAAAAATAAAATTAAATTGTTAAATTTTGCCTTAGACATGAAAATACATACACTTGGAAAATAGAATATTGATATTTGTTTCAGCTTGCAGAAAGAATACTGCTAGAGATCAAACACAACTTTTGCCACTGTCCTCTTTCTCTATTCCAGTCAATATCACATCAGAAAGTGTTGGTTCTCAAAACACAATCTGGGCCCTGGAATTGCATAAGACACCTGCTCAATGGCAATCACCTCCATGAAGGGCTCCTGGATCAATCTTTACTAAGAAACAGGCAATGGTCACTCATTATCTGTTACTGACCATTACTAATCAAAATGGTCATTATTTAGCATAACTTTAATGTTAACTTAGATATTACTTAGTATTTAGCTAACTGTTCTGAACTCCCCAAAACTATTTGCAGATCAGCATCTAGCTGTATCTGCCTTTTAGCTGGCAACGCTATAATTACCTTACAACATCGTCCCCCATACCCAGACAATCATCATCATTGAGACCTGAAGACATTTACCGACATCTAAAAGCACCTACAATGAAAACAACTTTCTTTACTTAAAACTAGGAACATATTAATGCAAAATATGATCTATTATTAGGAGTCAAGCAACGTCAATAATTGCAATCAAATCTAGCAAATTAACTCTGCTTTATCCTACACATACAATTTACAAAAGAAACCTCAAATTTTTTTTCTGGAAAATTGTTTTCTTTTTTCCCTTGTGAATTATAAGAAGAAAACCACCTTAGAAACATCATTATACTTATAAATCTTTAATTTCATTTTATAATTTTAATAATCATCTACTAGATACCATACTGCACTGAATCATTATTTTTATATGCTAAGCATCTTAATATTTTGATAAGTGAGCTAACCAGTACTTTCCATCTTATGAAACTCTAAGATACGTGTTTGTGGCTATTATTCTGTCATACTTTGTTGAACTTTATTTGAGAAGGCCTTTCTGAATTTGAAACCCTTTTGTATCATTACAATTTATATTTATTGTACATTAATTATTTGAAGGCCTAAATTTGAAAAGAATAGAGCAACTAAACATCAGTATTTTGTCTTATCTTTGGACTAATCAAGTCGAGATGCCTAAAAAACCATGACAGAGAAAGTTCTTATTTTTGGCACATTCATGCTGGCTAAACAATGTAAAAAAATAAAATAAGTAGATATTCCAGACAAGGGAGGAAAGTGAATCTGTAACTTTTAATTTCACAGTACTGAAGTATTCAGGGAAGATTCAGAAACATAGACTAGTGGTATTTCCGGAGATTTTTCCCCTAGTTCCCAACTTAAACACTTTCACTTTGGTGTAAGCAGCATACTTAAATTGCAAACAGAACAGAATTCAGTGCAGAGGCTTTTGTTGGTAAGAAAAAAGCAGGTACAGAAAAAGCAGAAAAAACTCCATTGAACTAAAACGAAATTGACATTGCCTGACCAACAGCTAAAATCAAATGTAACATTGTTTTGATATTTTAAATGCTTGAGACAAGCTTACCAGCCTGGGTTCTGAATCAACAAGAATATTTAAAAAACAGTTTTTAGTAGATTACTCAAGGGTATAAAAGCTGTGCACATCTTAAAATACTCTGGCAAAGTGAAGCCTAAATATGTCTCAGATATCCAAACAGTTTTTTCAATGCATGTTTTGTGGTCATCAATGCATGACTGAGAGTTTGAAGTATATGATGGGAGAAGAGGTGACTGAGCTTTATCACTTAACTTGTGGTACACAAAACCAGCTTTTATGTTGCTCATTTGGCAATACTTTCAAATCAGCACCTGCAACACTTTCATTATGCTCCTGCTTAGAAGATACAGAAAGCTCTAGGCTCCAGAGTTTTTGAAAGGAAGTTTGCATAGCAGCCCTCTTTTGTAACTTAATACTATTATACAAAAATTCTGTTTACAGTTTTATCTTCATTGTACATAGTTCCCTCCCAGCAAATAGGAGAAACATTGCAATTTTTTCTTCTAAATTAAATATAGTGCTTTTTACAAGGATTTGCTCATACCTCTGCCTCTATTCCAGAGGCATAAACTGTAGAAAATCAAACCCACTGCTCCTACCACAAAAAATTAATAAATGTTGGCATTATCTAGCAAATACCAACGGCCAATTTATTAATGTTTCTTCATGATCTCCTTTTAATTTAACTCAAGCTACATTAAACAATTTTTTATTTAAAGCCCTTTTTTTCTTAACCTGGAATACTCCACTGCCAGAACCAAACATATGAAAACTGATTTTCTTTGAATGACTTTCCGTAGAGTGGTTGAAATCCTGTTAGTGACACATTGAGGCTGGACTTAACCTTGCTGCAGACCAGTTTTGCAGCCAAAAACAAATGCAGAGAACTCTGCACAGCAGAAGACAGTATTGTGCATGAACCAGGATCCTACAGAGGTGGAGGTAAAGGTTTACATGCAAACTGAATTGTGGTTTTAGTTTGTTGCTGAAGTGTGTGCATAGAGCAAATCTTGCACTTGTCCCGTCATAGTGGACTTTTTTTGTATTAGTTTAAGTCTCCATGCCTGAGGGCTGTATTTGCTTCAGATGAAACCAAGGACAGACTCACAAACCCCCACTCATGTGCAAATGACTTTGCATGGACTTTGAGGTCTCAGCATGAACTGTTCTGCTCTGTTGCTCACTCCCATTGTGCTGCACTGCTTGCTACTGAAGACAGAGCCAGGTCTAAAATGCTGAAAGCATTTGCTTTGGACATTGGGATCTTGATTCAAAAAGAAAACAGCCTGTTCCATTCTATCAGGACCCCTAAGGAAAAAGTGATAAAACCCTGCCTTAGCACTCTGAAAGGGAGAAGGCCAAGATGCTCCTTGCTCCAAGAAGAAAATATTTTCTCCATAATTTGTGTGTATTTGCTGTCACAGATCCCTGTTTCTGTTAAGTAGGTGCATCTTCAAAACCAGAAAGGTGGCAGAGAAAAAAAACCAATAAAGTTCTTAGCTGTTAAAGATGGATAATGAAATGATTGGCTTTTGCAATTAAGGGATGAATATTGTGTGAATGGTAAGAAAAGCTTTAGTGATGTATAGTTATGTCACTGTAGTTCAGATGCCCTCTGCTCTCCCCATAGTTCCCTTTCCCCCCTGCATTGTTGCCATCAGACATCTGGGGTTGCCCAGGACAGGTAGAGAGAAGGCTGCACAGGTGTCCCTTGTGTCCCTTACCTGGGGCAGCTGGAATGGAAAAGCTTGGTGCTTACGGGGTGCAGCATGGCAACACCTGATCTCCAATCAAGTTACAAGAAAGCAATCTCCACTGATAAATGGCAAAGAAGAGCTGACTGACAGACTCTGGGAGGGGCCAGGGCTGGCTGATGCAACCCCAGGGGTATAAAAGTCTGAGCATCCATCTTGAAGATGAACCAACCACGTGGTATCACACGGGCAGTTCCCAGCGCTGCAGCTTTTTCCTTATGTAGTCCTTTGTTGTATTTCTGTTAAGGTTTAATAAATCTTTTTAATTTTTCAAAGTGAGCACTTGTTTCTCGCATTAGCACAACAATAAAGTCTTAAAATAATGATAATTTCAAATGATCCACTTTCTTAACTAAAGTTATTTTTTAATTGAATAATAGAATCACTAAAACTTGTAAAGACCTCCAAGATCATTGAGTTCAGCCTTTGACTGAGTAGCATCATGGCAATTAAACCACAGCACTAAGTACCATTTCCAGTTGTTCCTTGAATGCGCCACCATCTCCCTGGGCAGCCTGTTCCAATGTTTAAACACAGTTTCAGTGGAAACGTTCTTCCTGATATACAGTCTGAACCTGCCCTGGCACAGCTTGAGGCTATGTCCTCTTGTCCTGTCTGTACAGGACAATATTGTTATTATACATTCTGCAATCTTAAGAGCACAGTACCAGGTAATCATAAAATATATTCTGTCTCAAAGGCAGACACAACAAAAGTATTTGGATCTTAGGGAGTGCTTTCCCAAGAAAACCATAAAACATAATTTAAAATGCTAGCATTTCATGAATGCTTTACATTTTACTTAATATTGCCTTTCACAGACTGCTGTTGGAAATGCAAGCTAGATCTCAGTGCCAAGATAGCCTGTACTCTGACTCTGTCCATTACTCTGTCCTAGGCTTTAAGAGTGTATTTCCTGTGTTCATGTATGATAAAGTATCTAATAAAAACAGCCTTTCAGCATAAAAGAAGTTCTAAGAAGTGAAGAAACTTGAAAATGCCTCCAGCTCCTCTGCTTCCCTGCCAGTTTGACATGGCAGCATTCCTTCTCACACGCATTTTTCACGAGGGGTTGTCGAAGAGGAATACATTGTTTAAATTACAACCCCACACCTTTGAAAAGGTATCAGACCATCTATTCTTCAAATAAACAGTGCCCTATTTTGCTGCTCCTAAACACAGCATTAGATGAACTGTGAATGTCAGTGGAGTTGCCCTAGACTCCTGGAAAATGAGGAATGACTTCCCGCCCAGTAAGGGAGAAAAGGCACTTCTTTCAAACACAGCCACGCAGCAGAGGATCTTTCAGCACACCAGCGAGAACGGAGCTAAGCTGTTACAGTGCGGGGTCCTAGAGGAGCTACCTTTGAAATGCAGAATGAACCCATCGGCTGTAACAGAGGAGGGCCAGGAACAGAGCAGCCCTGTCAATGTAATTCATAGGACACTGGGAGAGCTGACACGGGAAATACACTGATGCATACCCATACGCACGTGATACAATATCTGCTAGTCAGGATCAGAGGGATTGAGAGATTGGAAGCTGTGATGTTATCATTACAACTCTAAAATCATATGTCTCAGAAATAATAAGTGTAAAAGAGCCACACAAATACCTCTTTGTCCTTTTGGTACAGGGAGTTCAGCTGGGGTTAATGTCACTGATGAGGAAATCACAAGGGTGAGCTAATTATAAATGCCTCTGCTGAAGTCCTGAACTTCCAGGTATCTGTACCAGATCAGAATTTAGGCCAACACACAGAAAACCCCAAGTTTTCATGAAGCTGGATTAGATGAGCTGCAGTATCCTTCACACCTACCAGCCTGTGATAATCAAAATCCTTGTAATGGAGAGGCCCCCACTTTTCCTGGTCACCATTACTACTAAATTTCTTGATAAAAAAAATTGCTTCCAACTCAGGTTACGTATACTGTACCCACTCATAATTACTGAATCTGTTCTGACAGTGAGGGAATCAACCTAAATTAATAACTCCTGAGCATCACGTAAGTTAGAACAAACTTCTGCCCCAAAATGCAGCTCCACTCCTGCATCTGCATCAATCTTTGTGCGAATAGAAGGACCAGCAGTTTGTAGAGTAGGTAACCTTTTACAGAATTTTTATAGAATTTATTTCTTTAAAATTTCTAAAGAAGGCACTCAAGCCAAAGACTCTAACTCAAGTATGAAGGTCGTGCATAGATTACAATTTTGTTTTTTGTTTCTTTTTCCTTCAGGCATTCTGTTAAGGGGAAAAACGATTGATTCTAACAGTTCAACAGTTTTCTTACAGTACTAACACACTTCAAAAGCTTTTTAATCTCTTTGCTGACCACACAATTGTAATAACCACTTTATTACCGCTTTTTACTTCACCAGTATTTGTTTAATTTGTTTAATTTGGTTTAATTTGTTTAATTTTGTCTTTGTTCTAGTAGGCAAAGGAAGAAATAAATTTTACCAGAAATTTTGTCTTCTCTGAAAAGATTAGGAAATTAATAGTTTAGTCTGTCTGTGATACTTAGGAATAAGGTGACACTTCATGAATCATATTTAATTATGGTGTCTTTTCCAATTTTTATTTTCTGTCCACTACCCTGTTAATAATTCCATTAGTTTTTAAATAACAAGTGAGACCACAATGGAAAATAGAGAGGTTAAAATCTAGTAGATTTTTTTTTCCTTTTCTGCAGTTTTATTAAAAATTCCTAATGCAAATATAGGGTTTTTTTGGGGTCAGAAAATTTCATCTCCCTCCTTACCGTAAAGTTTATTTTCAATAAGAACTTGATCTGCACTGCTATTATAATTTTTCATTGCAGGTTTTCTGCTGCATTTTATACATTAGGTGGTCTGTCATATGCATAATTAGTAATTACAGGACCCACAGGCAATAAATCATGCAAAGATATTATCTTTGCATCATACTTGGGTTAGCAACATTCTGATGCACAGTAGAGGCTGTCACCAGCATCTTATGAAGATAGATGATTGAACTATGCAACTCATAAGCTGAATTGTGATAAATCACTCAGTTCACTCTCGCTGAAGGCCTTGTGACAGTGTCAGTTGAACACTGCTGAGCACCCTGTTCTGCCTGTGACAGCAGCAGCTGCAGACACCTGCACCCCTGCTGGTGGCCTGGGCTCTGCTCAGGGACTGATGGGGCCAAGCCACCTCAGAGAGCCTATTCTCATTCAGAGGATCCATAATTTCCGTTAGCTATTTGACATCTGCTGATAAACACCCTCCTCTCACAACAAAAAAAAAAAAAAAAAAAAATTAATTTTAGTGTTTTATTCTAAACACTAATTTTATAGAGCACACTAGTTTTACAGAACATGCCCGCATTACAGAAAAGTTACCAAAACTAGTTGCTCTGCTGTAATTCCTCAAAGGCCAGCATGTCAAGAAATGCCTCTGTGAATGGATGCTACTTTTTAAAATTAGCACTCTACAGAACTATCATTTATTGTTCTAGCGAGAAACGAGGAAAACAAAACCCAAAAACCTAAATTATGATCTAAAATAAAACTATTTTTAATATAATTACCACAAGGGATTTGATATAAAAATTAGTAAATAAAAAGCTAAGTAATTTTAATATGAAATTAATTCTATTGAGGACTTACTGTGTTTTCCCAAATTCCCTAAAATATCCCTTTGAAAGAGACAGTTTGAGATACACTTATTTTCTGACCTACTAAAAATGTGAACATGATGATTTTATTCCTTATATTCTACTTGTTCACCACTGATACAAAGTGACTTCAACAATAAAATACACTATAAAATAACAACAACTTTGCATCTGTCCTAAAAATCCACAGTAAATAAGTAAGTAAATAAGCATATTTACCACAGTAAATCTGTTGTTTCATGCATGATTGCCTTCATATCACAGAGACCATCTGGAAATGGATTTTTAAACAAAACCTTTCTGAAAATTTGATGGTGTAACGAATGTTGTTTTGGTTTGATGAAAAAAACACGATAAAGCCCCATCTCAGATTCCAAAGCATGTAAATGGAAATCAAATACCTTTACTGACAGGAATACTGGTAGACGTAAAAAACTTTAAATAATACTTTTACTGAAATAATTTCTCTCCACATTGCTTTTTTAAGTTGTTCAGTGCATGATAATTTACCAGCTGTTTAGAAAAACTTAACATGCTACTTTGTTTAGAATTGGATTAAACAACAAAGAAAATAAGGGTAGCTTGGTAAACCTTGTTCTGAATCTGCCAACTTCTTTTTAAACTTCTATGACCTGTCCAACTGGTAATTAAATGTTGATTTATTACAGAAGGCTGGCAATTATTGTAGCTCATTTGCTAAGGACTTATGATCTACTTTGCAGTATAGAAAATCAGGAACCAACCAAAGTCCTCATTGTTTAATTTCATTCTCTCATGACATGGTAATGGGGAAACCATTTCAGCTTCACATACAAATGTCAGGCTTACAGTCTGGATCATGCTCAGTCACTCTTCATGTGGTTTATATCTTTGCAATGTTACATTTGTTCTTATTGTTACTGTGCCCTAGAAATCACCAGTTCATTCAGTGCTTCAGAAAAGCACGTCTAAGCCAGAAGGAGGAACTTTCTCCAGGTTTCCATAGAAATATCATGCTTTGGGAGAAGTTGCTCCTGCTGAATTAATGAGGTTGGTTATGATAAAGCTACTCAGGGTAGCATTGAGAAAGTGCAGTGAACCTTGCATTTTGATGGAAAATCTGGATGTTGACTCAAATGAAAAGTAAAAAGAATTTAATCTGGATAACAGTTTGAATTCTGATACTCTTCTTTTTCTGACTGCAGTCATATGGAACATGCACATGTACTCCTGGTACTGCTAACAGCAAATTAAACATCCTTAGTCATTACACTTCTAAGAATCTGCAATTCCTTAATGTGAATGTGGGAGATAATCTCCTGTCAGGAGATTTGAAGATCTTGATTCAGCTTCAAACACTTCCCCATTTCCAGAGTTTTGGCTTTTTGAAACTAAAATGAAAAAGTAGGCTTCTGAGTTAAAAACAGAGGATCCATGCTAACAGCAGGAAGGATGGTTTGTTTGTCAATAATTCTTGGCCCGTTTTTGCCAATTTTCAATGGGTTGAGTATGATATAGCAATGTTGGGGGAATTCTGGATTTTATTTCTCCTGTGGTTTTGCATTTATATACTTGTCATCTAAGCACAGCTATTCCAGCAGAAAATGAGTACTTGGAGTTACATCTAAAACCATACAAAATTTACTTTTATAAAACATGGTGGACAAGTCTGATTCATTATAATGTGTTATAGTTTGTTTCTAAACACTGATGACAGTTGTGACTATAATGCAAATACTGGATAACTCTGCTAGCTGTATAGGGAGGTAAAGGGAAAGGCAGAGGAATAGAAAGTATCTAAAATATACACATGTTCTACAGGACCAGTGCTTTTAAGCAAGCTTCTTAGCATCTTCCAAAATGATCATATAAGTAAATTTCAGAATTATAAAGCAAAAATACAGTGAAGTCTGTCCTCTGGAAATATTTGGTCTCTATAATCTAGAAACGACAGAATTATAGATATTACTAATGAGTCAAAATGAGAATACCTTAAAAAAACATTTCTTTTCCACTTTAAATATCATACTATTGGACATGACTATAAAACACCTAAGAAATTATGGCAGAAAGTGCAGAGTATATTTTTAACACAAGACCCACTGATATCCATAAAAAAGTTTCAACTGGCTGGGGAGTATATTTTTAACACAAGACCCACTGATATCCATAAAAAAGTTTCAACTGGCTGGGGTGTAGACAGGTGCAAAACATGTACAGTGCAAACAGTTTACTTTGAATCTATTTTTCAGAGGTGGCTAAGTCTTCTTGTAAGTCTACACCCTGTTCCAATATTGTCATCAGAAACACGTTGAAATAAAATCTCCAGCGAGACATGTTCTTATTTGTAAATGAAGTATGACACTTACTTACCACAGAAATTTCCAGCTGCTTTACATCCATGAGCCGGCTTTCATGCCACAGGTACATGCGCTTTATTTGGATTTTCCAAATAAATTATTTCAAAACTGTGCTGGTTTGGGCTGGAGAACAGTTAATTTTCTTCATAGTCACTAGTGTGGGGCTGTGTTTTGTACTTGTGTTGAACACAGGTTTGATAATACAGAAATGCTTTTTGTATGCTGGACAGGAAGCTGGGAATGCATGGGAGATTGAGAGGAGACACAGCCAGGACAGGTGACCCAAACTGACCAGAGGGACATTGCAGACCATGTGACATCATGCCCAGGATATAAAGGGGGGCAAGGGGAAGAAGGAGGAGGGGAATGTTTGTCTTCCCAAGTCACTGTTAGATGTGATGGGGCCCTGCTCTGCTGGAGATGGTTGAACACCTGCCTGCCCATGGAAAGCACTGAACTAATTACTCAGTTTTGCTTTGCTTGTATGTAGAGCTTTTTGTTTCCTTACTAAAATGTTTTTCTTTAAGCCCACGAGTGTGGCAGTATGTGTTTTTGATTGTAATGCAGTTTTAGTAGTCAGTTTTACAATCTTTCCTATACTGTACTGTTATAGCATATTTTATTGCTAATGGATTGTTTCTTTCCCCTGTATTGTTGGTTTTGCCCTAGCTGTCCATCTCCACAAAGATATGCCCTTTTGTTCTGTGTTCCTCCTCCCATTGAATGCCAATCCTTCCCCAAGCCTGCCCCTGTCTCTAGAACCTTCCCTATCAATCTTGTATCCTTCAAAACCCCACTGGTTTGTTTAAGTTATTCTCCTCCCCTGTAGTCCTCTATTGGTTTAAACATTGTATTGCCCACCTTGTGTTCCACCCCCAATTTCTCCCAATTGGTTAAAGATTGTATCCTCCCCTGGGACCTCTCCCCATTTATAAGTTAAGGTATGCTTTTGAGTCTTTGTCTTTCTGTCCTTGACCTTTCGGGGAATAAATTCCTTTAGAAACCATACAGAAGATCTCTCCCTATTCCTTGTTCCTACCCTCAGTGCAGTCCTATCCCCAACACGGTCCACCTGTGTCAACGAGCAGCCGTGTCCGGCACCTGCACCTTGGATTTGACAGCTTTCTGGGGGCAGCCCACTCTTGCTGTTGGTGTCAGGAGCCGGTTGGGCTGAAGAAATCTGGCGCCGCAGCGCACGAGTTTTCAGGGTTTTACATTTCCGATTCTCTCCCCAGTCGCACTGGTGGGGAAGAGAGCAAGTGGCTGTGTGGGGCTTGGCTGCTGTCTGGGATTAAACCATGACAGAAACACGCTTAATGATCCATGGAAATTTTCTGACAGTGAAGGACTAGATTAACGTCAGTGCTGAGATCAGAATAGCCATATATTCCATAAGATGGGCCTTTTGTCTAATGGCTTTAGCAAATTTAATATCAATTATGAAAAAAGCTTTTGTTGTCTTTTCTTTGTTTTCATGTTTGCTGATCAGAAAGTGGGCCAAGAAGTTCTGAAGGTTGTTCCTTTCCTAAGCTCCCCTCCAAAGGCACCCAGAAGTGAGACTCGTCTGATGCTAGCAGACAGCTGCTAACACCAGTGCAGACTGGAGATGAGAGGAAGAGGCCATAGAAATGCAGGAAGTGAAAGACCAGGAGAAAAATGGTAGATGTAAATCACATGCATTAATGGTCTACAAAGTTGGGCACAAATTCTCTCCTGCCCCCTCTCTTCCTCAAAAACATAAACCTGATTTGCTCTGTAGGTGTGACTTGCATGGTAACTTAATTGAACGTCTATATTTTCAGAGGGAGGAGAATATACCAAGCCTTTATCACACCCTGTTATAGGATTTGCTGCATTAGAAACATGAGTACAGGATTTAAACCAGGACCAAAGGACAGAAGGAGTAATTTTTTTTTATGATTAATGTTTTAATAAACAAGTACTAGTTATAACTACAGCTCTCCCCCGCCACTTTGCTACAAAATAATGATAATACTTAACAAGAATAACAATAAAAACCTGCCAGTTCCCTCTGACTCTTTTTGCTTATATAAAAGAGTTTAAAAATTGTCTTCATCAAAGCATGCAGGGTTTTTTAGGAACTTAATTGTATACTGCAAGGATATGCCGACACACATCCACTTACAGATGTATCTTTGTTATAGCCCATGGTACTCTATACCAGGTATCCTAAGTAGGAAATAAAGAGTACTCGGCCTAGCAAGCTTAGTGTTGCTGTTTCCCTCAGCAATTTCCTTCTTTTTTCCTCTCTCTAGCTAGTTTTTGTAGCACACGTTTGTAGAAATATGTATGTTTAAGGAGAAAAATGATTAAATCTTACTATGGGGATGAGAAAAAAATCTTTTCTGATCCAGTGTTCATTCATAAGCCAAGTTAAAAAGAGCATTTCCTGCCAAAAAAATCTGATTTAGATTAATTTAGCTGAAGAGCATTTATAGAAAACAGGCAAAGTCACATTGTTTCAATGGACATTATCCAGCTCTGCATACACTGGCTTCTGTGCTCTAAATTTTCCTCTGTCTTAATCTATTTCCTGCCTCTTTAGTTCACATCTGCTGTCAACTTATGACAGAAATTATCATATTTAAATTACTGGCAGTTTGCTTTTCTCCTCCTCTATGATCAAGGAAATGGAATTTTTCAAGAATTTGTCACATTCTTCACATTTTCAGAGTTCCTTCCTTCCTTCCTTCCTTCCTTCCTTCCTTCCTTCCTTCCTTCCTTCCTTCCTTCCTTCCTTCCTTCCTTCCTTCCTTCCTTCCTTCCTTCCTTCCTTCCTTCCTTCCTTCCTTCCTTCCTTCCTTCCTTCCTTCCTTCCTTCCTTCCTTCCTTCCTTCCTTCCTTCCTTCCTTCCTTCCTTCCTTCCTTCCTTCCTTCCTTCCTTCCTTCCATTGTTTCACAGCACAGCGCATAAACACCAATCAGCTCCAGGCAGAGTTGTGGTGTTTTAATGTATCTAGAATAAGTTGGGAAATTCAAAATGAATGTCAGCATTTTTATTCAAATAATTAAACATTGGCAATGATAACATGTTCTCTGTGTATTTAGGCTGTGGAGTAGCCATGGTTGTCAGGAAGGTTCCCCTTCCTCCTTTTGCTAGACTTGGGCGTGCATGAGCCTTCCAGCATGTGGCAATACCAGCTAACCTGCCACCTCAGCAGCAACTCTCGGTAAATCCTGAAGAATTGGATAATTCAGTTAAACAGACAGCAAACAAAAGACAATGCAGAGAAGGGGCACATGTCTGTACAAGAGCTATCACTAACATAAATGAAAGGCAAAGCTCTCATAAAAAAAAAAATCTTAGTTTTCTTTTTGTTCACCTCATATTCACCCCTCCTGCAGTTCTTCCTAAGTATCAATTAATAAAAATACTTTATCTTATAGTAAAATACTTGACTTATTTGAGAAATTTAGTCGAGCTGTAGTCTCTACATAAAACATTCCTACTTCAAAAAATAATTGATCCCCTCCTTCACTCAGATTAGGATGAAAAAAAGAGTTCACCCCTCTTTCATTGAGGCGTTAGGGAGAAAGGAAAAGGAACTGTGTTATTTGCTTTCTGTAAAACACAATGTTTTGTACCAAATACAAAACCTCCAGATCTGAGGCAGTATCTTTGATAATTCTGGTGCAAAAATGCAGAGTTTGAACATCAGATATAACATAAGTGAAATTGCTCTTAATAAAAAAAAAAAAGCAGAATTTTTAATCTCCGCTCTACACAAAACTCAGTGAAAGAAAGTGATCCTTGTGAAAAATATTTTTTTGTTTCGAAGGCACCATCTCAGGCAGAAATTCAACAAAGAAGGCCAAGGGCTTCTTCAAAACTTCTTTTATAGGGTTGTCTACAGATTTTTAACTTTTATACTTAATGCCTTATATGCAAAACATTTTTCATGGTAATTTCCTTTGCTTTTCAATATTGATGTAGGCACCACCTGCCCCAGACAAAATCAATTCCTTTTTTCTCCGTTTCTTAATCTACATATATGTAACAAAAGATAATGGTGTCCCAAGGTGTTTGTAATACAAATGTATATGATGAAAAAAAGCCCCAAAATGTGAGAAAAAAGAATGAAACATTATCCCTTTCTTACAAAGAAGCTCTGTGGCAGAAGATTAAATAATTTGCTCTGTTTCACTGAAGTGTAGGAGCAAAAATATATCTAACTAATATCTTTTCTACAAGACTCTTTACTTTCCTAATTATTTTCCTTTTCCTACCTTAGTGTTCAAAAGCCTTATAGTCTTTTGAGTATTAAAATTATTTTTTTTAAAAACAAATAAAATTTGTTATAAACAAGTTACTTAAAGATTATGATGTCTCTTTCTTAACCAGGATAAATGAAATCAAATAAATTAATTCTTTTGTCATTTTGCAATTAAGTATGTAATTTCTGTGTATATTGAATGAAAATTATTAGTTGGCAAGCAGAAAAATGAGAGTTTTATGTGGCTGTTTTTTCTCATACTTATCATTAAACCCATGCTCCGTTATCATTAAATATACTGCATGTATAGCAGTCCAAGACTGATTCACATTTCCTAACAATGCACAGTTTTAAACATTGATTTAGATGACTGAACCTTCTGTTGACAACCTGGGGTGAAGTTTCTTTCTCTAGGTGACTGGTAATCAGAATTTCCAAATGGGAAAAGCCTCAAGCACAGTAAATAAACCAGGGACACTTGTACATATGTGAGTTTCTCCAGTAATACCAGTGATCCAACCAAACCCAGATCTTGCAGGCTCCCAAAAATACACTCAGCCAAGCTCAGCACTCTACCTTGTGTCCTGAACTTCCACAAACTATTTATTAATCGGGATCTAATAGTAATCCAGGTTCTTTTGCAATTCTGTTTCAGTCACTGGCAATTTTCAAGCTTTTACCGTGTCTTTGAGACGCAGGTCCAGCCTGTCCACAGCCTATACACAGTAACTAACTGTACTTCTGCATACTAAATAAAGATGTTGGATGTCAGGAATTCTGTATGGACAGCTTCTAAATTTTCCAACTCAGGCTGTTTGTGGGCTGCCAAATGAATGAGAATAGCTCAGGAGGAATTCTCCAGCCAAGGTAAATACCTTGGTAAATACATAGGTATATATCAATTTTACAACAGTTTACGTACACCTGGGCAATTGATGGGTAGGGGAGAAAAGTAGATTGCTAAGATAATACCAAATATGTGAGAGATTTAAGCCTATTATCCCCAGTTACTGAGAACTTCCCTAAGTATTGACACAGCCCATTTCTATTTTTGGGTGCACTGGGCAGAATCATCAATTTTCCTGGAGGAAAAAAAGAAGTGTTATGAAAATATTCTGCCCATAGTAGCTGTATTAGAAAGACTAGGTATTTTAAAATATGAGCAAAAAATAATTATTCTGAAAAATTAAAAAGATTGCAAGATCCTATGAATCTCTTGATCTTTTGCCCCTCTCTTGTATAAACCTCAAGTGTATCCAGAATAACTGCCTACTTTAGTTCTTATGAGTATGTCAACAATTGAATAACTAACCTTAAAGAACATATTGAATACATCATTAGATCCATTAACATTGCTATAGATAAACACAGTGCCCTGAAATTTCCCATCTCATGACCTTGGAAATCCCAAGGCAGCTGCAAAAGTCTAGTTGCAGGGGTCTTTTAAAATGGAGCCTAACAAAGCTCAGAAAAATACACGACAGGGGAACAATGCTGCCATACATAGGGAATTCAGATAACTGAAAATTAATAGACCTTCTATATCTGTAATTTGTGTGGGTTTATGAAAACATGTCATTTAATATCTTTGCAAGCCTGCTATCCTGTATATTATTGTATCTTTTTCATTACAATTCTCAGCCTTTCAAAAAAAAGCAAGCCCATAAAATTGTCCTGAAAAAACCCCGATTTTAAAATAATATTTTGCAATAACAGGTAAAATAATTTTTAAAAAAGAAGCAATCATAGACTCTATTAACCTGTTTTAATTTTACAGTAGCTACAAAATAGGTCAATACCAACTGGTCTTGTGAGTGATCAACCTTCCAAAACTACCCAACAAAGCTAGAAAATTGGCAACAGATTGCTTTTTGGTGGGTAGCACTTGAGAAAAATCTCTATTTGCTCAATGTCACAAGAATTCAGCAAGAGCATCAGTTCTGCTGTCCTATCATACCAACTTCTCTGCACCCATTTACAAGCTATCAGCAGATTAATAGAGCCACTGTGGCTTAACAATTTTGTTTCAGGCATCGACCCACCAGCAACTGCATCAGTGATTACAGTCAGGTCATATTTGCATATTGACACATATCCTGAGAAGCCAAATTAGATCCTTAATTATTCCTCTTCATATTCTAGGACATATTTTTGACAATTTTAATAGGCTTTTTTTTGAAGTTTCCTCATTTCATTAAGGTGCCTTAGGTGTTAGATTAAATAATGAAATCTTGATTTGCAAGACTGAATTTCATATTGTCACGGGATTTTCTGGAAAGTATCCAGTCAGAAATCCCACTCTACTTGAGGACTAATTTCATATATATAATCCACTTTCACTAAGGATACTGTAAAAAAGACATAAATCAGAAGGATTCTCAAGTACAAGCACTTGTGCTGCAATCAGAGAGATGACAGTTATTTTTCCCAGATCTCATAAGAATGGCTCTTCATAATTTTTGGTATTTTCAGTATTTTAAAAGGATAACAGGACTGCATTTTGGAATTATTCCAGTAGGAAAAACTCATTCATGGCCTGTCCAGAGCTCAATAACCTACAAATGCAACAATATCTAAACACATCACCGATCTCCTAAGAGTACATCCAATTAGTTCAGTATTATGAAACGACAGACATGAATTAATAAAGTATCTTCTGTCTCTAGGCATCAACACATAACTCTGTCATTCCCAAATACTATAACGCTTCCTGACTTTTGTAATCACATTGCCTATTCCTTCTGCCTAGCCCTTGCTCTTGTGGGAGACTTTAAGCTGCTGTATGTCTGCTGGAAACTCAACACAACAGAGAGGAGTCAGTCTAGGAGGTTCCTGGAGTGTGTGGAAGAGAGAACTTCCTTCTGTCGGTTTCTCGGCTGTTTAGGTGACCTGGAAAGGCCCGGGGTGGCCTTGGACAGCCCGCGCTTCAAAGGACGAGAAGAGACTTCTGATCTTTTCTCGGTCTCGGAGTTTATTAATTGTTTATCTAAAAGATTTTCTCTCGGCCCGACAGAGGTCTGCACAGCAGCCAGCCATGAGCACACTGCGAGCCCCCGGGGCGGTCACCTATCTTTATACTCAAAATTACGTATACAATATTTATCAATTTTCCCCAATACCTTTTACCCTTATTAACCAGTGCACTTTTAGTAATAACCAATCCCAAAGTGCCAACATCACCACAGAAGATGGAGGCCAAGAAGAAGAAGAAGAAGAAGAACAGGACACGCCCCAATTCCTCCATCTTACTTCTTTAGACCCCCCTGTACAGAAATCCTAAACCCTGTGTCTTACACTGTAATTAACTTATCCCTTCACCATTCACCCAGTGAAATCTTCCCATCCTCATACAGGTGTCGGCTCCCGTGTAGGATCAAAGTCCAGCCACCAGACACTTCTGGCAACATTCCAGGACTCCCGAGCCCCCCAAGGGTGGTCTCGGTCTCTCTGCACATCAGTCCTGAGGTGCTGAGATCCCACATCCTTCCACAGCTGGGAAGAGAGCCTAGCAAGGGCTGGTGCCCTGTTAGACCTTCTGCTTACGAAAGGCTGGTGTGGATGGCCAGAGGGCATCTGGGGCGCAGTGACCATGACATGGCAGAGTTTTCAATCTCAGTTGGTGAAATAAGCAAGGGATCAACCAAACCTCTACTTTGGACTTCTGCAGGGTGGGCTTTGGCCTGTTTAGGACACTGATTCAGAGAGCCACCTGGGAAACAGTGCTTAACAACACAGGGGACCAGGACAGCTGAACGCAATTTAAGAAGGACACCTTAAAGGTGGAGGAACAGGCTGTCCTTGTGCTGAAAGACAAACCAGCAGAGATGAAGACCAGCCTGAATGAGCAAGGAGCTTTTGCAATAATTCAGGGAAAAAAGTTTATGACCTCTGGGAAAAGGGACAGGCAACTTTGGGAGAGTACAAGAATGTCCTTAGGTCATGTAGAGAGAAAATTAGAAAGGCAAAAGCTCAGCTAGAACCCAATCTGGCCACTGCTGTGAAAGATAATAAAAAGTATTTTTATAAATACATTAACAACAAAAGGAGGGCCAAGGAAAAACTTCATTTTTACTGGATGCAGAAGGGAACATTGTCACCAAGGATGAGGAGAAGGCTGAGGTATTTAAGTGTTAAGCTTGGCAAATGAGAGAACTTCTGCCTTCCAATCTCTATATACTGCAAGAAAAAAAAGAAAATTCTGTCATTTCTTACAATTATCCTAGAGAATATTATTAAGTTGGAAGCATTAGTCCACAAGTCCCATATTCCTTGGGCATGACTCCTGATTTTAATTATGGATATATTTGCCTTACCCTACCCTATA